>NC_092329.1:0-1250000 GCF_036785885.1 Coffea arabica
AAATAATTGTTGGCTTTAGTTTTCAGCACATCCTTCGATGATAAGCAAATAAAGCCACAAGTGCTCAAGTACACATGTTCCTCATCTAATGGAACGGAACGGATATGGGTTGACAGACTCACTTCTATGCAGATGCAAATATTTTATCAATGATGCATATGATTAAAATTTTCGAAAGTTCATCAGTCTCTCACCCAGTGATTAAATCTATCTAAAAAATGTTAGTGAGCTCATTATATGCATCAATAATACTCCCGTCGCCCTATTTTGAGAGTTTTATTATCCATTTTCATCCATTTCAAATTATAGTTCACTTTTCAATTGAAAACTGTAGTTAATTTTTAACTTCTCTAAAATATTTTATTATTTAATGTAAATTTTTATCAATTAATGTAACTTATCTTATTCAATAATTACTTTGATTAATGCCTTAAATAGTATAACTTTTCCATGAAATTTGTTGTTTTAATTAATGTAAAAATATAGTGATTTATCATACTATTAATATTAACGAAAGGATATTTTAGGAAAATAGTAGACTAGATTTACTTTTCTGACAAAGTCAACTAATTTTTCTTAAAGTGAGTAAAAAAATTAAGAAGTACTAATAATAATGTAAATATAGAAGATATTAAAAAATTATATCAACAGAATAATTATAGAAATCAAACACTTCATACCATATCACAACATATAGAAGTAGTAAGTACAAAAATTGATGGTATACAGAGACCAATTTCTAGATTCCCAAATGATATTTCAGCTCCTCATTTTTAACCAAGAAGTCTTCCAAGAGAAAGAGAATAAGAATTAGTACAAAATGTTAATTCCATAGATACAATTTTAGGAAGAATATCTCAAACCTTACAATCATTAACAACAAACACTCCTAGAATAAATACTTTAGATGAAGTAATTATAAATGAAGAATCAACATCAGAAAAATCAAGTTATTTAGAAGAAGAAACAGACATAGTTACTTCTATAGAAGAACAATTTAATAAAGAAGAAGGTAATCAAATAAATAGGATAAAGTGAAGAAAAACTTTTAGAAACAAAAAGGATTGACAATTAGTAAGCACAAGAAATTATTATCGTAGACCTAGCCCTCCTGATATACAATATGAAGAAAGATCGAAATTTCATACTACAAAATATGATGGAGATTCAATATATGAATGGAATATAGATGGAAGAGCAGAATACGAAGTATTAAATACTCTACAAGAAATAGGAATGGCTAGTCTAGCATATAAGCTAAAAAAATATTCAAGAAAGAAACATTGCAACCTTATTAGTTTTTGGTTTTACAAGACAATTAAAAAACTGGTGGGATAATGCATTAAATCTTTAAGATAAATTATCAATATTAGATCATACAGTAGAAATAGAAGATGATTAAGGGAATATTCAAATACAGTCAGATGCTGCAGAATCTTTAATTGTAACAATAGTAATGTATTTTGTAGGAAATCCAAAGGAAGAATTAAATGCAAACAAAACCTTTTTAACAAATTTAAAATGTCTAACTTTGTCAGATTTTAGATGGTATAAAGATATGTTTTTGACTAATGTACTAAGAAGACCAGATTGCAATGCTTCATTTTGGAAAGAAAGATTTATAACAGGATTACCAAATTTATTTTCACAAAGAAAAATAGATAATTTACAAAAGGAAATGGGAACTGAAGTTATTTCATTGGAAAATATTACTTTTGGTCAATTATTTGCTTTTGTTAAAAAGGAAGGTATACTTTTATGTTCTGAATTAAAAATTCAAATAAAATATGGCTCAAAAACAAAAGAAGTAGGATCATTTTCTAAAGCTTTTGGAATTAAGAAAATAAAATCCCCTTCATCACATAAAAAGAAAAATAAAGAAAGGAAAAAATAAAAAAAAAACATAAAAAAACTAATAAAGAACTTTATTATAAAAAGTATAATAAAAAGAAAGTTGTTTGCTGGAAATGCGGGAAAAAAGGACATAAAGTAGATAAATGTAAATTAAGGGAAAAATAAATGAAATATGTGCGGAAGATGAAGAGATAAGAAACAAATTAATCAATTTATTAATAAATGAAAAAGAGCAAGAAACGGACGATGATTATTATAATGACTTAAGTAGTTCAGAAGATCACGAAGATTGTAGTTGCTCAAGCAATCCAAAATATATAAATGTTATTACTAAAAAAGAAGATAAAGAATTTTTATTAGATATAATAGATAAAATAAACGATCCTATGCCTAAAAAAGAATATTTAGACAGATTGAAAAGTTTAATAATACAAGAAGATAAAATGCCAAAAATAATTGAACCATTTAGTTTTTCAAAATTAATAGATAAATATCCTAATATAAATAATATAAGGAAAGAAACTACTGAAGATCTTCAAACAGGAATAAATAGTCTAAAAGTACAAGTAAAACAATTACAACAAGAAATAATAAATTTAAAAACCAAAGATTTAGAAATCGAAGCAAAAATGTCACTAATAAATAATGAACAAAATATAGATGAACCTTCTACTTCAAAAACAAATGAAATAATAATTTCTGAAAGACCAATAGACGAAAAACAATATTTAAATATAATAGAAAGAATGACATTTCAAAAATGGTATGCTTTAGTGATTGTAACAGTAGAAGATTTTAAAGAAACTTATGTAGCCTTATTTGATAGTGGAGCATATTCAAACTGTATAAAAGAAGGATTAATTCCAACTAAATATTGTGAAAGAACTAAGGAAGAATTATTAGCAGCAAATGAAGAAAAATTACAAGTAAAATACAAATTTACGAAAGGATCAATATGCAATGATAATTACTGCTTAAAACATAATTTTTTAATAGTTAACAACATAAGTAATGATATGATATTAGGAACCCCTTTTTTAATTCAAATATTTCCCTTCTCTATAAATTATGATGGAGTTTCTACAAATATCATGGGAAAGACTATTACATTTAAATTTTTAACACCAATAAAACAAAGAGAATTACAAATATTGCAATCATCCTCTATTTATAAAACAATAAATACTATTCAACATGTTAAGCAACATATAAATTATATTAAAAAAGAAAAATCTTATTTAAAAATAGAAGAACAACTAAATGAAGTAAATATGAAAACTAAAATTACACAGTTAGAAGAATTAAAAAGAAGGAAGTATGCGCAGATATACCTAATGCATTTTGGAATAGAAAACAACATATGATTAATTTACCCTATGAAAAAGATTTTAATGAAAAAGATATTCCAACTAAAGCTAGACCAATGCAAATGAATTTTGAATTATTAGAATTTTGTAAAAAAGAAATACAAACTCTAATGGATAAAAGATTAATAACATCATCAAAATCACCTTGGAGTTGTGCAGCTTTTTATGTAATGAATCAACCTGAAAAAGAAATAGGAGTTCCAAGATAAGTAATTAATTATAAACCATTAAACAAAGTTTTACAATGGATAAGATATCCAATTCCCAATAAAAAAGATTTACAAAATAGATTATTTAATGCTAAGATATTCTCCAAATTTGATTTAAAATCAGGTTATTGGCAAATAATAATAGCACCCGAAGACAGATATATAACAATATTTGCAACACCGTTTGGACATTATGAATGGAAGGTTATGCCTTTTGGACTAAAAAATGCCCCTTCAAAATTTCAGAATATAATGAATGATATATTCAATTCATATAATTCATTTAGTACAATCTACTATGTGCGCATGTGCATGTGGGTGTTTACCATCAGCAACATGCTTGTATAGTCTATGATCATATCAACAAATTTCCAAAACTAGCAAGGGGGGAGTCCCGACTGGATAGGCTAGGCATGTCATCTGTTAGGAGGACAGTAAGAGGGGTAGATTGAGATAGTGCGTGTCGGAAAATTTGTAATCCTGTTTTCATTTATCTAATAAAGAATAACTAAAAAAAAAGAAAATTCATAGAAAATAAGTAGTCAACTCGTTGACTAGAAATCCTTGATTTTAATCACTAAACTATGTGCCATAAAAAAAAAGCCATATGGAAAAAAAAATAGTTCATTTAGTATAGTATATATAGATGATGTATTAATATTTTCTGATTCATTAGAACAGCATTTTAAACATTTAAAAATATTTTTAAAGGTAGTTAAGAAAAATGGATTAGTAGTTTCAGCATCTAAATTAAAATTATTTCAAACTCGAATAAGATTTTTAGGACATGATATTTACAAAGGTACAATAAAACCTATAAATAGAGCATTAGAATTTGCAAATAAGTTTCCAGATGAAATTAAAGATAAAATCAATTACAAAGATTTTTAGGATGTTTAAATTATATTGCTGACTTCTTGCCTAAGCTAAGACAAGAATGCTAGATATTATTTAATAGGTTAAAAAAGAATCCTAAACCATGGATAGAAGGACATACCCAAAAAATTATAGATTAATCTTTTCTATATTGACAGTGTATACACTATCAGCGTTGGATGAATGATAACTATGCAAAATTTAAATTTAAAATTTAATTTTTTCACATGTGTCATGGATCCAACGGTGATATTGTATGCACTGTCAGTGTATATAAAATTTACTCAAAAATTATATGTCTTAAGAAAAAAATTCAAACCTTACCATTTCTAAGTCTTCCTCATCCTAAAGCCTTTATGATAGTTGAAACAGATGTATCGAAATTAGGATATGGAGGAATATTGAAACAAAAATTCGAAAATTCGAAAGAAAAATTGGTTAGATTTCATTCAGGAATATGGTCAGGACCTCAATGCCATATTAATATGCAGCTCTTAATGCCATATTAACCTCTTTAGTGGCTGTGCAAGAAGTTAATAATTTGAAGTTGATGCTTATTTCCTGAAGTGCTACATTTATATGATAATTTTGGTTGATATTTGGGGAATCAAAAACCTCGAACAAGTGATTGTATGGTTGTCTAATCACTTTCAATATGATCGTGAAATGATTTGAGACCGATCTTTTAAGTTTATGTTCAACTCCTGCATGCAAAATTATACAAGGTCTTGGTTCGGTTACTCTTTGTCTATTTGATCTTTTTATGTTCCGTCTCTTTAGAAGAGCCAGAAGTTCCCGACTACCACCTAGTTGAGGATAAACATCAAAAAGTTAAAGAAGATTCAGAAATCCTTTGGCTTAGTCGTGGAAGAAAATGCAAGTTAAAGAAGGCATGATACACTGGAGCCTGTTTCAATTGAAAGTCAAAACTGGGGTGGCTAGCCTAGGTAGTTCTTAGCCCTTCTTTGAATTGATCATCTACCACCATATACCCCTTTACTGTTTTTCAGCCAGGCCAGTTGAGTGAATGCCTGTCACTCTTTGGTATCTCTCCCATGGATTTGTCTAGTTTTGGCAGTAATGTTCTTTGTATATATCTGTACACAGTAAACAAAAACAAAAATGATATCATGTCAGGGTATAAGAATGATAGTAATACTCGCATCATGCATTCGTTGTGCATCCACATTCTTCTTGTAATAAATTAACAAGTTATGTAGAAACTACGACTTGGTCAAGAATTTTGCTCAGTTGTAAAGGTAGTCTTTTAACGATAGAGAAGGCCTGAAGTAATTTGTGATGTCTGTTTCTTTGCTTGTTTGCGTGTGTGGATGAGAGATTGAGATGCACCTACAAAGCCTGGTTTAATAAAATTTCACTAACATTGGAAAAGAAAGTTTCTCTGCACGCCTTGTTCATTTAACACGTTCAAATAATCTGCCTTCAATTGATCATCATAATGGTCGCGGTACAGAAGGGGATAATCATTTAGGAGGATTTCCTAATCGACTTTAGTGTTGATGCATGTTCAATCCAAAGTGGTGACGATTGCATTTGTCAATGTCATGCCAATAATTGAGCTTATGATTGAGCTGAGTTGCATGATTGTCATCACAATGCTAGCAGCTGATACTTATTAAACCTGGGCCTTTTGTTGAACTTGATTTCTTAGTGGCAAGGACGTGGAGGTGGAGCCCTAAACAATAATGTAACACTGAACAAGTGGCTTCTCCACAAAAATCTTGAGCCAAGAAAATTTTCCCTTCCTCATAAAATACAACGCAACTTGCACGTCCCTCAAAAAAAAGAATGAATGAACGAACAAGAGGGAGGGAGAAGACAAGCAATTAGTCTAGAAGAGGGAGAATGAATCACGCACGCAAGCACCTTTGTGTTGTGAGTTGCCGTGATAATATGCATCAAGTGATTGACATTGTCCGGAAATTAACATGAGATTTGTTAAAACGCTGAGAGAGTTGGACATTGCATCGATGCCAAAGGAGTTCACAGATATAAGGGACAGGATTTTGACAAAGTCAGCTGGTAACTCAGCCAGTTCAGAAGGTAATTTCCACTTTAGTTATGAAATTTAGGGTGTTTATGTGGAGGTTTTTAAACAATAAGGGGATAAGGTGTCTTTTCAGGAAACCACAAGGGGGTTCCTTGTATTTTACCCAAACATTTTTATTAAGAAAAGATTGTAAATCAGCAAAAGAACTTTTACAAAAAGACGTTCAAAATATAGTTTCAAAGCAAATTTTTGCTAGATGGCAAGCTATTCTATCAGTCTTTAATTTTGAAATAGATTTATAAATGGAGAAAATAATTCTCTTCCTGATTTTTTAACAAGAGAATTTTTACAGGGAAATGAAGCAAGAAATGATAAGAAGCATTAGAAAAAGACTATGAGAAAAACCAACTTCAAAAATATGCTCGTTTATCTTCTCGAAATCTCATTTACTATACCTCTCAAGGGAGAATTCAACCATATCATATTCATAGACATGATGAAGTCAAAAGCTGAAGATCAAAGGCAATTCTTAATCTAAAGGAACAATGCTACATCAAGAAGAGAATGATTGATCAAATCATTCTAGCAAAGAATTGGGCAGCACAAAATGGAAAAATGCTGGAGAATATCAAGTTTTGATTCAAAAGAAGAAAAAAGAATTAAGTTCTATTATTTGTTGAAATTTGTAGGAAGATCGATTCAAAAACAGAAAGTTTAGGTTCAAGACCAAAGACTCCAAAAGATTATGAGATGAGTCTCACTCAAATTCCTGTAACCCCAAATAGATTCCAAACTCTTCAAGATTTCCCAGCACTAAGTTATAGTCAAGCAGCCAAAAACACTATCAATACTAGACCCAATCAAAACCCTTCAAAGCCTCTAAATCAAAATAAACCTAATGAAAACACCTATTTCACTAAACCATTCACTCAACATATCACCCTAACTAGATTCCAAGAATTACTTCCTTATAATGCACTCACAAATCTCACTCAAAGATTGTTTCCTTCCAAATGCTTTTGGCAACCAGATGATTCTACAAAAAATTTAGATTATTATAAATTGATCCTTACGGATACTCAATCCATTGAAATTTATCCCATTCCAGATAAAGAGAAACCACAAATAATCAGCCATTCAAAATGCATCATTTGAAAGGTTTGTTCACCAAGTGAATGGACTTCTTTATATTCAAATATGTCTTTCTCAGTAAGATTCATTCCAAATGGATTTACATATCAAGATTACAAAATGGCTTGGTATCATGCTTTCTTATTTAGGTGATTCAATGACTTAGGGTTCTTTACATTCAAAGAAAGTTGCAATAGAGAATTTGCAATTTGGTTTCATCACTGGTGGAATTGGTTTGGTTCTCAAAAAGAAATTCTACCTGCTAGAGCATTAATGGGATTTCAGACATATCTCAAAAAAGCCAAAGGAAAAGAATATTCAAGACCAATCCTGTTTCATATGGAATTTAAAGTTCCATGGATATTTTGCTGGAGTTCTAAGATTCAGCAGGAATTAGAAAAATCACTTCCAATATCATTAGTTCGAGAATTCAAGATTAAATGGTGGGCAAGATTCAATCGAGATTTATGTGATCAAGAAAATGTGTTGAAATTCCTCGAAACAAGAGAGAAACTCAAATGGTCAATTCATCCAGCCGTAAAAGTCAATATTCCAACTACTCCTCAGAAAAAGGAATCAGCATCAACCTCAACAACAAAAGCAATAGCTAATGAATTTTTATTCAAAAAGATGATGCAGAATCCCGAGATATTCAAAGAATATATGAGTTATCTTCAAAATCAAGCAACAGGACAAGAACAAAAGACAGATGAGTCATCAAGCTCTACGTCAGATACAACTTTTGATCCTTTTGGAGGGCCATGTGCTCAAGACCCGAATATCTTTTAAAAAGATGTCAGCCACATTTCAAAGAAGATAAGATCACAATCTCAAAAGAACCAATCAAAAAGGAGATAAGGTGTCGGCAATCAAATGCAAATGAAATTCAAATCAAGTGTCGGCAATCAAATGCAAATGAAATTCAACTTTGTAACCTCTATAAATAGATTGCAAAACAAGTAAAAGGTATCGAGTTTTGAATAGTAGGTTCTAGCATTGAAATTTTCGAGTGTTCCTTCTCATTCCTTCTCTTTCTTGTACTCTCAATTCCAATCCCTGTACTATTTCACTTCAATCAAAAGCTCCAAGAAGTTTGAATTCATTAAAGCTTCCGTTTTTCATAGACTACTCTGATTATTGTAAGTTTTATTACTTTCAATTTATATCTGGCTCTTACTTTCAATTGACTTATTCTATTACTTTATGTTTAATTATTGATTCTATTACTGGGTCGGTTCTGGTATCAAAGCCTGCCTTACTGTTATTTTGAACTAATTCCAATTATTTAACTTGGTAAATTATGCATTCATGTTAGATCATATTTAAGTCAGTTTATCTTAATATTGGTAAAATTTTGAAGCTTAGTAAGACGGTTGGCAAGTCTAGGATAGGATGTTCCACGCAAAGACTCTTTTTTTTTTTTTTTTTATAAAAACTACGATTTTATTAGAATCAAGAAAATCAAAATATACAGGCTTCAGTGAGAAATAGCTCGAGTACGAATCGCAGGAATCTGCGACCTATCTAAACCTAAGGCCCCCCTTGCCACCCTTGACAACTCAGACTGTGTCGTATACAAAATAGTACCCTCAGAATGTGCCCCAACCTTGGCTAAGGCATCCGCCACTTGATTCATTTCCCGATAACAATGCCCCACCGTCCACTCCAACCCTTGGACAGCCCGTAACGATTCCAGATCCGACCGAACTGACCACGGACACCTGACTTGTCTTACCAGGAGGTTGACTAACACAAGAGAATCCACCTCCACCCGAATCCGCGAGAAACCCCGAAGACGGCATTGTTGCACCCCAAACACCAAAGCCTTTATCTCCGCTTGCAGACATGTAAGTTCCCCAAACGGAACAGAAAAGCCAAACAACAAAGCACCAGACGAGTCCCTAAGCACACCAGCCCCGCCACTAACGCCCGGGTTGCCTAGCGAGCACCCATCCGTATTTAACTTGAAGGCTCCCTGGACTGGAAATTCCCAACAAACCACTCTATGGGTGTAGACACCAAATTTTGAATAATTTTATGTAGCATCTATTTCATGATTTTCATTTTAGATTGCTTGCATTTTAGTTCATTATTGTGTGTTTTGCACTATTAGTTGTTATGATATTTTAGTTTTATTCATGTTCGCCCTTTTAGTTGACCTATTTCATTTGCTATTTATTCTTATTTACTTTTAGTTTTAGTTTTTAGTTTTAGCTTTTAAGTTTAAGATTAGCATAGAGTTTTTAGAAAAAGAAAAGGAAAACATCAAAAATATGTTTTAGTCATTTTGTTTTTATTCAATGCTTTCTTGAAAGAAAAATGAAAATGAAAAATCATAAAAAAAGGAGAAAAGAGAAAATTAAAGAAAAAGAGGAAAAAGAAGAAAAAAATAGGCTTTAGTTGGATTGGAAAAATGAAAAAAAAGAAAAAGAAAATGATGAAAAATGAAAAATTGAAAAATTAATTAAAAAATGGCCTTTTTTTTTGTTTAGTTTTTTGTTTAAAATTATTTTTTGTTTTGTTATTATTATTATTACCTGGTTTGTGTAATTTTTTTATTATTATTATTATTATTTATATTTTATTTTATCATTTCTGTAATTATCAAGTTGTTTAAAAAAAAAAAAAAAATTATCGCAGCATGCACGCTGCAATTTTTTGCAGCGTGCAAAGGACAGCCTCAACAGCCATTGAATGGCTGGATATGAAGGCGAGAGGTAAGCCTTCATCCTCACCATTGAGGTGAGGGTTTAGGAGATTGGGAAGTGGATATAAAATGGATAAGAAGGTTCAGCCGTAAGGGGTTTTGGGGGAGAGAAAGGAACGGCTGAAAATCTGGGGAGAGAAGGGAGTGAACGGCAGAACTGAGAGCAAGAGGGAAAAGGGGCAGAGCTAGGAAAAAAGAGGGAGGACAATCGAGAGAGAGAGCTAGTGGGGAGAGAGTGGAACGGCTAAGGAAAACTGAGAAGAGAGAGACAAAGGTTGTCGGCTGTAGACTAAAGGGAAAAATCAGAAACAAGCAAAAGAAATGAGAGGAAAACAGGCTGAGAAATCAGAGAGGCTGATGGGCGGCTGATTAGGAAGAAAGAGTAGAGCATACAGAGAGAGAGAGAAGACAACTGCATCATCATCGCTCCTCCATCGAGTGTTTGCTGAATCGTTCAAGTTCTTTCTTCGTTTCAGGTATCGATTTCTTCTTTTAAAGGTCAAAGTTTTTTCCTTTAGTTATTTGTTTGCATTTCTGTGTCCTTGTTGATTCTGGTCTGGCTTCAATATGACTAAGGTTTCTTGTTTTTGGGTTTGGTAAAATCTGAAGTTTGGGTGGGGGGTTGATATTTCACATATGGGTGTTTTGGCCGAGAGAAAATGGTTAAAGTTTCCAACTTTGGTTGGTGGTTCGTCTTAGGTTGAGTTTTGGGTTGCAAGACTAGATTTTTCTTGTAAGTTAGTGTCATAGATTCTCATTTTAAGTATTGCTGCTGTCCATGTGAGGAACAAGAACCAAATCAGAAAATGGAGTGCTTCTTCGGCAAGTTGAATTTCTGACTTTTAATTCGTTGATTTCCCTTTTCGTTCTGTGAGTTTGTAAGCTGTTTTTGGGTAGTTATAGGTATAAAATGCATGTTTTGTATGTTTGGGGGCTGAAACACTTGAATTAAGATCAAATGCTTGCTGAAAATGATCATTTCAGGTTGCTGAACCACCTTTGCACACATATTTTTCCAGAATTTTTTGCATGGCTTCAGTCTGGTTTTTGTTCATCTGGATTGGGGTGGGTGTATAGTTACTTGCGTAGTTTAAAGCTGTGATGTTGGGGTTGAAGGGTATCTAATCAAAGTCGTGTGTTTGAATTGGAAATTTGAGTTAGGAAACAAAAAAAAAAATGCAGCAGGCTTCACTTTTGGCTGCTGAATTTTTCGAGTGTTTGAATTACTTAGTTTGCTGGTTATTTGAAATATTTTGAGAGGTGTTTAACGTGGTTTTGAGTGAAGTTGATTTGAAGTTTTAAATGAACTTGGTTTTGCCGAAAGTTTACATGCAAGGATAGAAAGTCATGGCTGAAAATTGCAGAAGCCAAATCCGCAAGTCTGTTGAAAGGTTCAAGCAGTTTGCATGTTTTTCCATGCTCATGGTTCATTGTACCATGGCATTTATGTGTGTTTTGAAGTAATGATTTTGTTAGGTGAAAGGTTTGGTTAAAGATGAGGTGCTAAAGTCCAAAGTTTGTGTTTGAAAATGCAGCAAATTAGTACAGAAGCCTAAGCTGCCACAATTTTTCTGTGATGTTTTCTTCTCTGTGTTTGATTTGTTGAGTTTTCCTGCTTAACCTGCATGCCTAATCTTATGTTTGAATGGAAGAAAAGAAGGTTTGGTGTTGAGTTTGCATTCTTTGAATCACAGGAAACGTAAACTAGCTTGAATGTTGGCCAAGTAAAATAGATTTCCCTAAAAATTCTGAATGGTGGGTGAGTTGTCTTGAACCAATCTGAATCATGAGTTGGTTTCTCATTCCAGATTTCTCTTTGTTTTTTTTTTGTATGCATAAAAGGTGTTATCATTTGGCATGTTCCTCAAACCCCTTCCCCTTCACTTTAGGACTTGCATCTCATGCTAGTTAGGGTTCATTTGCGTGAAAATCCCCTTCCGATAAGGGAAACGAGCGAGTGTGGCTTCAAATAGCCTTAGCACGCTAGTTTTTCCTTCTAGTCAAAGGGAAAATTAAAATCATAAAACTAGAGGTCATCCCCGTACCCGACTTGATGCATCCCTCTAAGTTCATACATTTTCATTTTCTCATTATTCTCCTCATTAAATTTTTTAATCCATATGCCATATTCACACACCTATTCACTTCTTTATTTTTCACCTCACACATTGCACCTATCTTTTTACTTATATATATTTACTATTTTTGTTCACTTGCACACGAGCACTTATATTTTCATTCATTTGCACACAAACACTTTCAAATTGCACACATGCCCTTCTCTACACTTTGCACACTTACACTCTTATTTGAGTCCTCATTTGCATCATTCACGATTTTCTATGAGGTCTTTCTTATTGGCCTTCACAATTCATGTGAATGGGACCACAAGCCTCATAAGAGACATTTCTTAGATTTAGGATTGCATTTCTCATTCATTAGTCTTTGTCCAAATTGCAAATACATACTTTGGGTAGAAAAATTTAGGAAAATAAGGGTTAAATCACGCAACTAGCCTTGGTTAGGTCGAAGGGGTGCCTTGGATTTTTATCCTTGCCTTCCCCTTCGTCAAATGTGACTCCCGAACCTTTTTCTTTGTTTGCGTGGACTAGGAGTCGTTCAAAAGGGTTTCTTACTTTTTTTTTCCTTAAAAAAATTCACTTTTTGGGTGACTTGGTACACCCTAACTCTATACCAAGTGGCGACTCCATTTTTCATATAAAAAACCCTTTTTGAACTATTTTTCTTGGGTCAAATCGTCGCATTTTCAAAAGTCCCATTTAGACCCATTTTTATTTTTATCAAAAAATTCACTTTTTCCAAACCAATAAAATCACAAAAACAATCATTTTATTTTTCCAAAAAAAAATGGGGCGCGACAGTTGGCGACTCCACTGGGGAATTCCTAAGTGGGTCCGAGCATTTTTTATTTAACCATTCTTTTTCCTTTTTCTACCCCTTTTATGAATTGCATTTGGATATTAGGGTTGCATTTTTTCATTTTTTGATTCGCTCACGTATCAAGCTCCCTCACTCACGTATGTATGATTGGATGTTTGAATGAATGTTTAATTGTTTATACCGCGCTTGTCATTGCACTTGGGGGGGTGTGTCACCCTTAGAGCCACGCATTGGTTCTCGATCCCTCCCCTCCAAAACGTGCACTATCATACGCGCATACGCTTTACTATTCATCCCCCTTTATTTTTCTTTTTAGTGGCTTGTCACGCCACTCCACCCTATTAGGATTAGGAGACCCACTTGGACGTGTGATCGTGACACGACGTGTGCGTAGCACGATCCAATGGGTCACTCACTCTTCCGCTTTAAACTTTGGGTTAATATCCTTAGTTTTTAGTCGAAGGTTGAGGTTTTTTATAGATTCACTCAAACATGCGGCCGTGACACGACGTGTGCGTAGCGGTGTTTGGGGAATCGCTCGAGCCACCGACAAAGGGCCATGGAATTGATGACCCTTGGCCCTAAGTCTGAAGGCTTGGGGACCTGAGCTTATCGAGTTAGATGCATTAGTGAACCCCAACCTCATGCATCCATATAGTTCACCTAGGGTAGAGTCTGCCTAACCCTATTAGGGACACCATTCACGAGGGGAGGGATCCCATCCTTTTCCTTATTTACTTTTCCTGTTTTTTATCATTTAATTGTCCAACGTGTTATGTGATTAAATGTGGAACTAACTTTCCTTGTTTCTTGTTTTTGCATTCACAACCCTAGCAAATAAGAGGTCTGGCATGACCTTCTTTTAAGAAGCCTACCCGTGTAGATAGGACATGGCACGTTTAAGAAGTTTTGTATATTTTTGTGCATAAATAATAATGTCATGTCATTTTGGGCCTACCCTGGCAAATCAAGGGTCCTTTAGGTCATATTGCATATTTTACTGCTTTAATAAATGGCATCATGCATAAGCCCTAGAAATGGAATGCCATATAGGGAATCCTATATTAGGGATAAGCCAACCTTTTTTCCCGTGGGTATTTAACCCTATTTTGGGAATTGCACGTTTAAATTCATGTTTAACTAGAGGGGTGGGACCCGTAGGTAAGGTATTTGACATCGATTTTCGTTCTTAGATGGGAAATCCTCGCCGCGTCCAACAGATGTTAGCAATACCAGTTGAGGTGCAAAAATGGCCCACATTGCTTTCGCCAAGCGAGATTAATCAAGTATCCACTCGATTGGGACCTATCGGGGATTTTAAAGACATTAAGTCCGATGGATATTTGGTAGAGGCTTTGGTGCACTTATGGGATCCCATTTGTTCTACTTTTAGGCTAGGGAAAGAAGAAATGACCATAACTATCGAGGAAATTGCTGGATTTCTCAATTTGCCGGTTCAGGGAACCGCCGTTATATTCCCATTAGCATCTGACAAAGTGGAGTTTTGTCGTTTTACCGGTATAAAGGAGTCAGTAATACAAGGGTTGGACCAGAATATAGAGGCAAAATTCTTGTTTGATCGATTCGCGTTAAGGGATGGTTTTGAAAGACATCGAGGGGATTTCTCGTTTACTTCTAAGGAAATATGGGATCGAAAGAGAGTTTGGGTGTATGGATTAGTCATGGCGGGAACTTATCTTTTTCCCAGGAAAGACAAAAAGATAGCCTTCAAGCTCACCAAAATCATGTATGACCTGTTTTTAGGAATCAATAATAAGCCCTGTTCTATCATTCCAACCATTCTAGCCGATATTTTCATAGCCTGCTCTACCTGTCAGAGAGGGGGAAAGTTCTTTTGTGGTTCGAATTTAATCTTACATGTATGGGGGATGGAGCACTTCATGAGACGACCGGCTATTCCCGAGAGTCTACCAATGTCCGGATATAACTGGGTAATCACACATCACAAAAGGATTGATAGCAGCAATTTGCCGTGTAATGCGTCCGATTTTGTGGATTTCTTGACGAATATGACCAGTCAAAATGTTAGATGGGTATTGGATTGGACCAATTGTACCAAACCTATTCTTCATACCAAGGCATCCGAATTTGTTCCTCTATGGGGTACTCAGGGTATCATGGCATACAATCCGAGGAGGTTTCTCCGACAATTAGGGCGAGTCCAAGATGTACCACCCGCAGTGGATCTGACTCCATTTGTCATCGTTTTCGACAAAGGGATATGTCCGAAGGAAATTCCAATGAAGACTCTTATTGATGAGGCCTGGGAAACATTATCCGATGACGAACGCGTCAAGTACGTTCCGGGACTCAAACAAAGGGGATTGACCACTCCGCAATATGAAGACTGGATAGGAAGGTCCACCATACAAGAAATGCAAGATGAGCCAGCCAAGGAGGTGGAAAGGTTAAAAGCCATTATTGAAGCAAGGGATAAGGAGATTCTGCAATTAAGTAAGTCCGTCGAAGCATACAAAGGGATGGCGGAGCAAAACAAGCAAATGTATGAGGGTGAGCGAGAAAAGCGTCAGGAGATGAAAAGAAAATGTGGGGAATTATATGATCAAGCCGAACGTGTCAAGTTGCCATATGCTAGGGAAACTAGGGATTCTATATTAGATAGACTCAAGAGCTTTGGTAATCTTGTACGGAATCGTCTTCATGACATGATGTAAATATTGGCAAGTTTATCAATGAAAGTGAATTTTCTTTTGCAATCATTTGGAATTATTGTCCAAGCAGGTTTGTATAACGGGTCCCACTTCGAAGGTGTTGCATCATGCTAGGCCTACCCTTGGCACAAAAAGGGTCCCCCCATAGGACATGCATCCGAATTGTTCGAATAGTTACTAACTCATGTCTTTTTCTTTTCCTCTTTTGAATAAATTGCAGAAATTCAATAACGATTGGTTTATTTAAAGCAGTCTTTTGCATTCTCAGGTAAAATTTCCAAAAATAGCTTTCCGGAAAAGCCCCATTATTACGCGATCCCGAAGTAAAGCTCAAAGGAATCGTGTAAACATGAATATTCAACCAGAATCATCCGATAAGACTACAGCGACTACACAGCCGGAAGTCACGAGTCCTGGAGTCCAGTTGGCCGAGTTACTTGCTAAGTTTGGGGAAATGGCCTCTGAAATGGCCACCCAAAAGAAATTAATAGATGAGCTTGTCAGTAGCGGGGTACAGCCGGAGCTTCCGCACGTAATACAACTGCAATCTGAACCCTTTGTTATTCCTACAGTTCAAACTACTGTTCCCATGCAAGGTCCACCCGAAGGGACTTTCACCTACCCCACCGTTCATCTGCCATACACTTACCCTCCTAATCCTTCATTTTTCCCTACTCATATGCAAGGCCCACAACCTCAAGTCACTGCAAATATACCACCTGAGACACAAGCTTTTTATTACCCCACCACTGAGCCTTATCTGCCAGACCATTTTATTCAAACCAAACCAGAGGTGGGAGGATCCTCTGCTCCCATTGATGTGAAGTTATTAAAGCGCCTGGACCGTTTCGATGAATTCATGAGGAAGAGTCAGGTGCTGAACAGGCAAGGAGTTTTGGATTACGATGAGCTGTGTCTCTTTCCGAATGTGCAACTGCCTGAGGGGTTCAAAACTCCTAAGTTTAACAAGTACGATGGGACGGGTAATCCCAAGACGCACCTCCGACTATTTGCAAACAAATTAGGAAAGCCTGTGGACGATGAAAACTTGCCTCTAAGGTTGTTCCCTGAAAGTCTGGAAGGGGACGCACTTGACTGGTATTCAAATCTGAAACCTGAAGACGTAAGAACCTGGATTGACTTGTCCAAGGCTTTCGTAAGGCAATATGAGTATAATTGTGAGTTGGCACCGACTAGAACCACCTTGGAAGGAACCAAAAGAAAACCCTCCGAAGATCACAAGACTTATGCCAAGAGGTGGAGGAAAATAGCTGCCAAGGTGGAGCCTCCGATGACCGAGGAAGAAATCATCCGTACTTTCATCAAGGCCCATGATCCTCCATATTTTGAAGAAATTTTCCGTATGACTGGATGTTCATTCGCGGCAATTGTAAATAAACTTGAAGAATTCGACGACTTTGTACGAGCCGGAAAAATTGTTAATGTATCTGCCCTGAAATCGCAAGTGGAAGCTTTGCAAGGGCGAGGAAGCAGTGAAAAGAAGCCACAATTCAAAAAGAAAGAAGGAGATACAACATTTGTTTGGAACCACAACCCTTCACCCCGACCCCGATACCAACACAACCCAACCTACCAGCAACCTTACCATTACTACTCAAACCCACACCCTGTATATACTACCAACATCCACCACCCTCGACCTCGCCCAAACTATACTAACCCACCTTCAGCCCCTTTTCAAATTTCTCAACCAAATCCACCCCAAAACCGACCTCGACCTCCATTTAACCCAAGATTTCCTCCTCCAAATAGACCTGCTTACAACTATCCTCAACCCACTGAACCCTACAACAGACCCCCAAGCCGTACTTTTACCAATTTAGGCAGGCCTTTAGACCAATTATATGACCAGTTAAGGGCCTCTGGAAAAATTGGTACAGTACCACCTCCTACCTACCCGTATGGCATGCCCGTTTGGTATAACCCGCAAGCTGTTTGCGCGTATCATTCGGGGGCACCTGGACATTCAACTTTGGATTGCAAGGCGCTTAAGCATAAAGTTCAGGATATGGTTGAGTCTGGAGAAATCGTGATCAGAAAAAGGGAGCCACAAGGGCCAAACGTAAATCAAAACCCCTTACCAGAGCATGTTGGGGTTATTATGGACGATGCGGAGTACGAGGAACAAATCAAGAAATTGGCAATAGAAGCTGAAGTGTTTGGGGTCACGGACCAACCGTTTGTCATAGAGTTGCCATTCGAAGAAGATAACAAGCCTTTTGTCTTAGATCTCACGCCAGCGGAGAATGAAGCTTTGAAACCAGTAGTCATCGAATTCCCGAAGCAGGAGCCCGTATTAAGTCTGCAACAAGTGCCGTGGAATTACGATGAGCCTAGCATACAGATCGGGGAAAATTCAACCGCAAAGAAGGAAGTGTCAGTAGTTACCAGATCGGGGAAGACTGTAAATCCATTTGAGACTACTACTCCAATTCAAACCAATAGTTCTGAGCCACCCATCAAACCAACAATCACCGAGAAAGAAGCCGTGGATTTCCTTAAACGACTCCAGAGAAGTGAATACAACATAGTGGAAAAGCTAAGCAAATCACCCGCCCAGATAACCATGTTGGACCTACTTTTCTCTTCGGACGTGCATAGGGATGCATTGATCGACGTATTAACAAGGGCTCAAATTCCGAGGGACATTTCTGTTGATAATTTTTCAAACGTGGTGGGGAGCGTATTATTCAACAAGCAAATTGCTTTTTCTGACGATGAATTGCCGACGGAGGGCATCGGACATAATAAGGCGTTGTACATAACAGTGAGGTGCAATGGAAAAATGCTGCCTAAGGTGTTAATCGATAATGGATCCGCACTGAATATCTGTCCTTGGAGTACCTTAGAGAAACTAGGGTTGCAAGACATCAAGCTGAGGCCTTCAGGGACTATCGTTAGAGGGTTTGATGGAGCGCAGAGGGAGCCAATAGGAGAGGCAGATTTAGTAATCGAGATGGGGCCGGCCCAATTTCAAATAACTTGCCAAGTCATGAACTTCCCGAGCATTTACAATATCTTACTTGGAAGGCCATGGATTCACAAGTCGGGGGCTGTGCCGTCTTCGTTGCATCAATTGCTCAAGTTCGTGGTAAATGACAAACTAATCACTATTTTTGCTGAAGAGGACTGCCTGGTGATCACCGATTCTGGAGTTAAAGAGGAGGGTAGTCAAAGTGTTACCATGTCCCCTCACAGCACATCCGATATAGTCTCCGTAAGTTGGATAACCACGGAGGAACAAACTCTCTCAAAGGCCAGTGTAATGATGGCCAGAGAAATGATTCGTGGAGGATATAAATTCGACAAGGGGTTGGGGCGTGAACTGCAAGGGATCCTGAAGCCAGTGAAGATAGTAGAAAAGAGGGATACCTTCGGTTTGGGTTTCAGACCAACCGCCAAGGATTTCAAGGAGATGAAGGAGCGTAAAAGAGCAGAAAAAGAGGGCCGGCAAAGGGTTTTCGATATTCCACCGCTACGGTATACTTTTCCCCGGCCAACCGAAATAATCACATCAGAGGGTAATTCAACTGAAGAAATCGAGGATAGTTTGTCCCAATTGTTCATTGGGGCAATATTTGAAGACAATTTCCCGAACGAGGCCGAATTTCCTGACATCCCTGAGGGGTCTATTTCTAATTGGACTGCCGAGTTCCTGCCTGTTCAGAAGGAGTTTCGGTAAACCTAGGGGGTTTGTCATTCATATGGATTTATGGAAAATTTTTCACATCTGTAAATAGTTAATGAAAACATCTTTTGCACTTGACCAAATTTGCACAATGGAGTTTTTGTTAAGTTTCATTTCGTTGCCGCTTATTTCCATTTGTTTAATTTTCAATCAAAGGTTTATGAAAATGCACAGTTTGTTCTTATCATGTTGTTTTGTTTATTCATTTGTCATATTGCTTGTTCATTTGTTTGTTGTATGTTTATTATGCTTATTATTCTACATTCGTTAATTCTTTCAGATGGCCAAAAATAAAAATATTTGACCCTTTGGATATTACTGTTCTGGAATTCAATAATGACAATTTCTATATCACTCACGACTTGGAGGAATCCGAGCTCCACAGCGAGAGTGATAATGAAGAGGTATTCGATTCTTTTGCAAAGGATTTTGAACAATATGAGGAAAAACCAAAACCGAACTTGGAAGAGACAGAAACAGTAAACATTGGCACTAAGGATGAAGTTAAGGAGGTGCAAATAAGTATTCATTTGAATGAAAGGCAGAGAAAGGAGATGATTGAATTTTTTACTATGTTCCAGGATGTCTTTGCATGGTCCTACGACGACATGACTGGTATTTCAACTGATGTGGTAGTGCACCGGTTACCCACAGACCCTACTTTTCCACCCGTAAAACAAAAACCCCGAAAATTCAAACCAGATATGAGCCTCAAAATAAAAGAGCAAATTGAAAAACAACTCAAAACCAACATTATCATTGTTTCCCATTACCCCATTTGGCTTTCTAATCCAGTTCCCGTTCCAAAAAAGAGTGGAGAGGTGCGAGTTTGTGTTGATTATAGAGACCTCAATAAAGCCAGTCCTAAAGATGATTTCCCTCTACCAAATATTCACATTCTCTTAGACAATACTGCCGGACATGAGATTGAAACCTTTTGCGATTGTTTTGCTGGCTACCACCAAATCTTGATGGCAGAAGAAGATAGGGAGAAAACTGCTTTCATTACCCCTTGGGGTACGTTTTGCTACCGAGTCATGCCTTTCGGTTTAAAGAATGCAGGGGCAACATATCAGAGGACCATGACAACCCTATTTCATGATATGATCCACCGGGAGATGGAAGTCTACGTGGATGATATTATAATCAAGTCTAAAAGGGCAGAGGACCACTTGGTTGATCTGAAGAAATTATTCGGGAGGTTGCGGAAGTACAATTTAAAGCTAAATCCTGCGAAATGCGCCTTCGGAGCACCTGCGGGTAAGCTGTTGGGATTCATTGTCAGCAAGAGGGGCATAGAGATAGATCCAGCAAAAATCAAAGCAATTCGAGATATGCCGGTGCCAAAAACTCAGAAGGACGTGAGGGGTTTCTTAGGAAAGATCAATTTTATTGGGAGGTTCATTGCCCAGCTCACTGCCACGTGCGAACCACTGTTCAAGTTGTTGAGAAAGAATGTGCCGCTATATTGGAGCGAAGAATGCCAACAAGCCTTTGACAAGATTAAAGATTATTTGTTGCATCCGCCAGTCTTGGTACCACCGAAGCCCGGTCGACCATTAATCATGTACCTATCTGTACTCGATGGAGCAGTAGGGTGTGTTCTAGGTCAGCATGATGAATCCGGAAGGAAAGAACAAGCCATTTACTATCTAAGCAAGAAGTTCACGCAGTACGAGGCTAATTATTCATTCATTGAGAAAAGCTGCTGTGCATTGGCCTGGGCAGCCCAAAAGCTTAGACACTATCTGTTGAGCCATACCACGTATCTTATTTCCCGGTCTGATCCTTTGAAGTATCTTTTGGAGAAGCCGATGTTGACTGGGCGTTTGGCGAAATGGCAGATAATTCTCTCAGAATTCGATATTGTTTTCATCTCACAAAAGGCGGTCAAGGGGCAAGCTATAGCTGATCATTTGGCGGAAAATCCAATGGATGATGATTATCAACCACTCCGTACTTATTTCCCTGACGAGAGGGTCTTATTTGTAGGCGCTGCAGATGATATAAGTGAACAAAGTCCTGAATGGAGGCTTTTCTTCGATGGAGCTTCGAATTCTCTCGGAGCTGGAATTGGAGCTGTTTTGGTGTCACCCGAAGGGAAGCACTACCCTGCCGCTGCCAAATTGCAATTCGCTTGCACGAATAATATGGCTGAATATGAAGCCTGCATTTTTTGTCTCAAAATGGCTTTAGGAATGGAAATCAAAGAGTTGATAGCTTTCAGTGATTCAGATTTGCTCGTGCATCAAACCTTGAAGCAGTGGATAACCAAAGATTCAAAAATTCTCCCCTACCATTGTAGTCTGCTCACTCTGGCCAAGCAATTTCAAAATTTGGAATTCAGACATCTCCCTCGAGCCCGAAACGCATTTGCTGATGCTTTGGCCACCCTAGCTTCTATGGTCCAGTATCCAGATGAATTGAAAATCGAACCAATCCAGATTCAACTTCAAGACAAGCCTGCCCACTGTTGGGTTGCAGACGAGTCCTCTGATAATATGCCTTGGTATAAGGATATTAAGGAGTTTCTCAAAACGGGGTCTTACCCTCAGCATACTGGTATAAAAGACAAGGGTTTTCTGCGTAGAATGGCTTCAAAATTTTTCTTAAATGGAGAAGTGTTATACAAAAGAAGCTCAGATTTGAACCTTTTAAGGTGCATTGATGAAGATGAAGCTCAATATATGATGAAAGAAGTGCATAGTGGTGTTTGTGGACCTCACATGAATGGCCATTTGCTAGCCAAGAAAATCATGAGAACAGGATACTTCTGGCTTACTATGGAGCATGATTGTATAGACTTTGTCCGGAGATGTATAAAATGCCAAATGCACGGTGACATTATACGCGCTCCACCCACTGAGTTGCATAGCATGACCGCCCCGTGGCCCTGTTCAATGTGGGGTATGGATGTGATTGGTACAATCGACCCTCCTGCTTCAAATGGACATCGATTTATATTGGTGGCGATCGAGTACTTTACCAAATGGGTTGAAGCGGAGTCATTCAAACATGTCACGAAGAAGGTGGTTGGCAATTTCTTGAGAGATCATATCATTTGTCGATTTGGAGTACCCGAAACACTTATCACAGATAATGCCAAGAATCTGAACAATGACATGGTAGATGGACTATGCGAGCAGTTCAAAATCAAACACCGCAATTCTGCCATTTATAGGCCTCAGATGAATGGAGCTGTAGAAGCCGCAAATAAGAATCTGAAGAAAATTATTCGCAAAATGACAGAAAGGCATCGCGATTGGCATGAAAAGTTGCCCTATGCATTAATGGCGTACCGGACTTCTATCCGAACATCGACTGGGGCAACGCCGTATTCACTTATGTATGGAATGGAAGCTGTATTACCAGCTGAGGTTGAAATTCCGTCGCTACGAATCCTTATGGAAGCTAAACTGGAAGAAGCTAATTGGATCAAGCAGCGCCATGAACAATTGACTTTGATCGATGAAAAGCGATTCAATGCTATCTGTCATGGTCAGTGCTATCAAAAACGTGTGGCCCGGGTTTACAACAAAAAAGTCCATCGGCGGGCATTTGAAGAAGGTGATAAGGTACTGAAGCGGATTTTGTCGATGCAAGATGAAGCTAAAGGCAAATTTGCTCCAAATTGGCAAGGGCCGTTCATTGTCCAAAAGGTATTACCTGGCGGAGCGCTCATTTTAGCAGAAATGGATGGACGAACTTTTCCTCAACCTATCAACTCAGATATTTGCAAAAAGTTTTTCATTTGATCATGCAAATTTTCTTTAAGAAATTCATGCAAATGGCGAAATGCAAGTCAGGCCATCTTCTTTTACACTAAAAACATTTTATCTCTACTTGTCCCCTTTGAGCCATCAGAATTGACAAATTTCGTTTGATAACCCTTGAGAATGGCAAACCCACACTGGGGCAAATTTATTTCGGAAAAAAAAAAAAGAAGGGGAAGAGAAAACCCCACACTGGGGCAAATTTATTTCGAAAAAAAAGAGAGGCGGAAGAGAAAACCCTACACTGGGGCAAATTTAGTTTTCAAAGAAAAATGCAAAAGTGATGAAAAATGCAAAGAGAGAAAATTCGATCAAACTGGGGCAAATTTTCCTCAGTTTTGGAATTATTTTCAAAAGAGTGCAATCTCAAGTTATTTCACCCCTCGTATCAAATCTGCTTTCAAGCTTCAACTTTTTTCAAAGCACCCTACCGGACCTTATTATAAAAGCCCAAAGTCCTGGCTTTCGTCATTTGCTGCATTTCTATTAGAAAATTTGTTAATCAACTGGCAGGTGATGTCCGTAATGTCTTCGCCTAATTTTACAAGGGAAGTACATTTTTACTGATGCCAGAAATCTTTAATTCATGTTTCTGAGCCGATCATGGTCGAGATATTTAGGTGAAAACCCGAAAGGGCGCCTCGAAAAAAAAAGAAAAAGAAAAAAAAAAGAAGAAAAAAGAAAGAAAAAGAAAAAGAAAGAAAGGGAAAGAAGAAAAAAAGAAAAACAAAAACAAAAAGGGTGGGGGCAATCTTGGTGAAAACCCGAAAGGGCGCCAAGGTAGGTGTTCTTAACAGTCGAGCTCAGGAAGGAACAGCTGGTGACCTGGTTCATTAGGGTTCTCCGCATAATTGTGATACTTCTGCCAGTATCGGATTCCGAAGAGAAAATATCCAAAGTTTTGAATATGATATTCGTTGGCTAAACTTGTATTGTTTTTTTTACAAATATTCTTTGCAAAGTGTATCTTTATAAACCTTGTAGTTGTTCTCAATTATTTGTGTATAACTGCTTATGGTTGTTTGCATTCTTTTGCATGTTCATCTTTGCCTGACATAGGAAATAATCTTGCATATACATTGATTGTTATGTGATAAATTTTCACGCATCATTCTTTCACCATTGAATTCAAATGAATGATAAACTCTAAGGTTTGGGCAAAGATAAGGGATTCAATCATCAGCTACAGAGAGTAACATGCAACAAAGCTACCACCTGGATTGGATGACGTGGTAAATCCGTATTTTATCAGTCTCAGAAATTGAAAGGTTTCAAGCTCGATTAAGGCAAACGTCGCAGAGCGGAAGTAAAAGCATCACAAGACTCATGTTTACACGATTCTCAAGGCAAATCGGATCAAATAATGGTGGCAAGTCCATTATTTCTTCTTTTCTTGCAGGAATGTTGCATTTACAAACAAAAGCAGCCGCTCTCTTTTGGCGCCTAAATCAATGACAGACAAAGCTTCCCAGTAAGCAAGGATCGATGTTATTTGCGAAACTCGATCATAAGAAACAACATCAGCTCTCGCTTCAATCACAAAGATCCAAATTTCCCTCTTGGTGCAAAAGTTGAACTATTCTCAGGTAAAAAACTCAATTCATTGTTTAAACTTTCCCAGTGAAGTCCCGTTTTAATTCTGTTCGGGTCAGTCCCGTTTAAATTCCTGTTCGGGTCAGTCCCGTTTTAAATTCTGTTCGGGTCAGTCCCGTTTTAAATTCTGTTCGGGTCAGTCCCGTTTAAATTCCTGTTCGGGTCAGTCCCGTTAGTCCCGTTTTAATTCTGTTCGGGTCAGTCCCGTTTAAATTCCTGTTCGGGTCAGTCCCGTTCTAAATTCTGTTCGGGTCAGTCCCGTCTAAATTCCTGTTCCGGTCAATCCCGTTTAAATTCCTGTTCGGGTCAGTCCCGTTTTAATTCTGTTTGGGTCGGTCCCGTTTAAATTCCTGTTCGGGTCAGTCCCGTTTTAAATTCTGTTCGGGTCAGTCCCGTCTAAATTCTGTTCGGGTCAGTCCCGTTTAAATTCCTGTTCGGGTCAGTCCCGTTTTAAATCCTGTTCGGGTCTGTCCCGTTTAAATTCTGTTCGGGTCTGTCCCGTTTAAATTCTTGTTCGGGTCAGTCCCGTTTTAAATTCTGTTCGGGTCAGTCCCGTTTTAAATTCTGTTCGGGTCAGTCCCGTCTAAATTCTGTTCGGGTCAGTCCCGTTTAAATTTCTGTTCGGGTCAGCCCCGTTTTAATTCTGTTCGGGTCAGTCCCGTTTAAATTCTTGTTCGGGTCAGTTCCGTTTAAATTCTGTTCGGGTCAGTCTCGTTTTAAATCCTGTTCGGGTCAGTCCCGTTTAAATTCTGTTCGGGTCAGTCCCGTTTAAATTCCTGTTCGGGTCAGTCCCGTTTTAAATCCTGTTCGGGTCTGTCCCGTTTAAATTCTGTTCGGGTCTGTCCCGTTTAAATTCTTGTTCGGGTCAGTCCCGTTTTAAATTCTGTTCGGGTCAGTCCCGTTTAAATTCTTGTTCGGGTCAGTCCCGTTTAAATTCTGTTCGAATAAGTCCCGTTTTAAATTCTGTTCGGGTCAGTCCCGTTTAAATTTCTGTTCGGGTCAGTCCCGTTTTCAATTCTGGTTCGGGTCAGTCCCGTTTTATTTTTCATGTTCGGGTCAGTCCCGTATTAGAATTCCTGTTCGTTGGAATCTTTTGCAGCCCAATAACACAGGCAAGTATTTGGTGTCTATTTCTTTGTCTCAAGTTTTTTCAAAACTCAGACAAAGAGGGGCAAACTGTAGACACCAAATTTTGAATAATTTTATGTAGCATCTATTTCATGATTTTCATTTTAGATTGCTTGCATTTTAGTTCGTTATTGTGTGTTTTGCACTATTAGTTGTTATGATATTTTAGTTTTATTCATGTTCGCCCTTTTAGTTGACCTATTTCATTTGTTATTTATTCTTATTTACTTTTAGTTTTAGTTTTTAGTTTTAGCTTTTAAGTTTAAGATTAGCATAGAGTTTTTAGAAAAAGAAAAGGAAAACATCAAAAATATGTTTTAGTCATTTTGTTTTTATTCAATGCTTTCTTGAAAGAAAAATGAAAATGAAAAATCATAAAAAAAGGAGAAAAGAGAAAATTAAAGAAAAAGAGGAAAAAGAAGAAAAAAATAGGCTTTAGTTGGATTGGAAAAATGAAAAAAAAGAAAAAGAAAATGATGAAAAATGAAAAATTGAAAAATTAATTAAAAAATGGCCATATTTTTTGTTTAGTTTTTTGTTTAAAATTATTTTTTGTTTTGTTATTATTATTATTACCTGGTTTGTGTAATTTTTTTAAATTATTATTATTATTTATATTTTATTTTATCATTTCTGTAATTATCAAGTTGTTTAAAAAAAAAAAAAATTTATCGCAGCATGCACGCTGCAATTTTTTGCAGCGTGCAAAGGACAGCCTCAACAGCCATTGAATGGCTGGATATGAAGGCGAGAGGTAAGCCTTCATCCTCACCATTGAGGTGAGGGTTTAGGAGATTGGGAAGTGGATATAAAATGGATAAGAAGGTTCAGCCGTAAGGGGTTTTGGGGGAGAGAAAGGAACGGCTGAAAATCTGGGGAGAGAAGGGAGTGAACGGCAGAACTGAGAGCAAGAGGGAAAAGGGACAGAGCTAGGAAAAAAGAGGGAGGACAATCGAGAGAGAGAGCTAGTGGGGAGAGAGTGGAACGGCTAAGGAAAACTGAGAAGAGAGAGACAAAGGTTGTCGGCTGTAGACTAAAGGGAAAAATCAGAAACAAGCAAAAGAAAGGAGAGGAAAACAGGCTGAGAAATCAGAGAGGCTGATGGGCGGCTGATTAGGAAGAAGGAGTAGAGCATACAGAGAGAGAGAGAAGACAACTGCATCATCATCGCTCCTCCGTCGAGTGTTTGCTGAATCGTTCAAGTTCTTTCTTCGTTTCAGGTATCGATTTCTTCTTTTAAAGGTCAAAGTTTTTTCCTTTAGTTATTTGTTTGCATTTCTGTGTCCTTGTTGATTCTGGTCTGGCTTCAATATAACTAAGGTTTCTTGTTTTTGGGTTTGGTAAAATCTGAAGTTTGGGTAGGGGGTTGATATTTCACATATGGGTGTTTTGGCCGAGAGAAAATGGTTAAAGTTTCCAACTTTGGTTGGTGGTTCGTCTTAGGTTGGGTTTTGGGTTGCAAGACTAGATTTTTCTTGTAAGTTAGTGTCATAGATTCTCATTTTAAGTATTGCTGCTGTCCATGTGAGGAACAAGAACCAAATCAGAAAATGGAGTGCTTCTTCGGCAAGTTGAATTTCTGACTTTTAATTCGTTGATTTCCCTTTTCGTTCTGTGAGTTTGTAAGCTGTTTTTGGGTAGTTATAGGTATAAAATGCATGTTTTGTATGTTTGGGGGCTGAAACACTTGAATTAAGATCAAATGCTTGCTGAAAATGATCATTTCAGGTTGCTGAACCACCTTTGCACACATATTTTTCCAGAATTTTTTGCATGGCTTCAGTCTGGTTTTTGTTCATCTGGATTGGGGTGGGTGTATAGTTACTTGCGTAGTTTAAAGCTGTGATGTTGGGGTTGAAGGGTATCTAATCAAAGTCGTGTGTTTGAATTGGAAATTTGAGTTAGGAAACAAAAAAAAAAATGCAGCAGGCTTCACTTTTGGCTGCTGAATTTTTCGAGTGTTTGAATTACTTAGTTTGCTGGTTATTTGAAATATTTTGAGAGGTGTTTAACGTGGTTTTGAGTGAAGTTGATTTGAAGTTTTAAATGAACTTGGTTTTGCCGAAAGTTTACATGCAAGGATAGAAAGTCATGGCTGAAAATTGCAGAAGCCAAATCCGCAAGTCTGTTGAAAGGTTCAAGCAGTTTGCATGTTTTTCCATGCTCATGGTTCATTGTACCATGGCATTTATGTGTGTTTTGAAGTAATGATTTTGTTAGGTGAAAGGTTTGGTTAAAGATGAGGTGCTAAAGTCCAAAGTTTGTGTTTGAAAATGCAGCAAATTAGTACAGAAGCCTAAGCTGCCACAATTTTTCTGTGATGTTTTCTTCTCTGTGTTTGATTTGTTGAGTTTTCCTGCTTAACCTGCATGCCTAATCTTATGTTTGAATGGAAGAAAAGAAGGTTTGGTGTTGAGTTTGCATTCTTTGAATCACAGGAAACGTAAACTAGCTTGAATGTTGGCCAAGTAAAATAGATTTCCCTAAAAATTCTGAATGGTGGGTGAGTTGTCTTGAACCAATCTGAATCATGAGTTGGTTTCTCATTCCAGATTTCTCTTTGTTTTTTTTTTGTATGCATAAAAGGTGTTTTTAAGAATGAGTTTGCAACCTTTAGCGAGTGCTAGGAAGCTGGATTTTCTTCTTGGTTAAAATCTTTTCTCTTGCCGCATAAGGCTGCTGAAGTTCCAAAGTCTCGGCTGACTCTCTTTGGCTGCAGAAATGTTTCCTAAGCTTTGCATGAAGTCACCTGAACTGTTCAGATTTTGCATGTCTGTTGGCTGACCTTTGGTGTTAAATTTATAAGTTTCATGATGCAAAATGAGAGGAATGTATGGTAGTTTTTTGTTTGGGATTTAATTGAGTTTGAAAGCTGTTAATGCCGAATTGAGGGAAGCTTTCATCAGAATTCTTGTTGCAGGCAATGTTTACGTACCTTTGCATGGTTTTGCATGAAACTATTTTTGAAAATTTCACTTTAACCCCCCAAGTCTCCCCTTGTTCTACTATGACCCACAAATTTGAGAAAGCTAATCAATTGGGTCCCTGTGATTTTTGCAGCAATGCATTATGGCCCAATTACATTCCATGTTCTTGCAATTAGGTCCTAAGGTGTTTGCATTCGAATCATTAATTGATCTTTATTATTTTGGGGACCTTTGAAGCTCTTTGATGATTCATTTTGACGTTGATTGTGATTGATTAGTGATCATTATTGGGTCCTAGAAATGCAAGTTTAAACCATTCATGGACCTTCATTCACTCTTGGATTCTTGAGATATGATGTTTGCTTGGACTTTAATTTTTACTTGGGGACCTTTGAGTTTTTAAATGCTTCAATTAGGTTCAATTGATTTGTGTAGTGCTTGCATTTGGGTCTTTAGTGGATGTTATGCTTGGAGGTTGGATGATCATGTCTTTGCTTGGTCTTTAATTAGCTTTTTACTTCATTAAGTTGTAATTGGGGGAAAATTTGATGATTAGGTGGATTCCAATTGTTTTGTTTATATCTTATAATTAAATTGGTGCGTTAATCCTTTGCTTTGAATGGTCTTAGCACATGTTATCCCGTTAGTTGGTGACTTAGCCCAGTTTAAATCTCGTCCATTTAACACTACAAAAGGGAGCGGTATAATTCCTTTTATCTTTTTTGTTTCTCTTATGTGACTCAACGTGCTAAGTGAATTGCATGTCTACTTTGCTTTCTTAGCTTTTCTTTAATTCCTTTTACTTATGTCATTTGCTTTTTGCTTTCATTAAGTTATTCTTTTAATGGGGTATGTGTACACCTCTTGGCTTGTAATAGATAGGGCGTAGCAAGTAATTTGGTCCACTTTCCCTTTCCCTTTTGTTTTAGTTAGCAAATGTAATGGTTGCATGCCTATGTGTTATATGTTAAATGCTTTATTAGGATTTTGCATCTAGTCAAGCATGCTAAGTGTTATGTGCTACGTGTTTATAAGTGATTCGCATGTCTACTCGCTTTTTATAGTGTGGATGAATGGAATGAATGAATGTACGTCATCACACTAGTCCAACGCTAGTTGTGGCTTCTTTTATCGTTTCCACTAGTCCAACGCTAGTCGGAATTCATAGGAGGGGCTAGTCCAATGCTAGACCCAATAGGTTCTTTTTTTCCCTTTTTCATTAAGTGCATGATCACCACATATCACGCATTTTTCCTTAGTTTATCATTTGGCATGTTCCTCAAACCCCTTCCCCTTCACTTTAGGACTTGCATCTCATGCTAGTTAGGGTTCATTTGCGTGAAAATCCCCTTCCGATAAGGGAAACGAGCGAGTGTGGCTTCAAATAGCCTTAGCACGCTAGTTTTTCCTTCTAGTCAAAGGGAAAATTAAAATCATAAAACTAGAGGTCATCCCCGTACCCGACTTGATGCATCCCTCTAAGTTCATACATTTTCATTTTCTCATTATTCTCCTCATTAAATTTTTTAATCCATATGCCATATTCACACACCTATTCACTTCTTTATTTTTCACCTCACACATTGCACCTATCTTTTTACTTATATATATTTACTATTTTTGTTCACTTGCACACGAGCACTTATATTTTCATTCATTTGCACACAAACACTTTCAAATTGCACACATGCCCTTCTCTACACTTTGCACACTTACACTCTTATTTGAGTCCTCATTTGCATCATTCACGATTTTCTATGAGGTCTTTCTTATTGGCCTTCACAATTCATGTGAATGGGACCACAAGCCTCATAAGAGACATTTCTTAGATTTAGGATTGCATTTCTCATTCATTAGTCTTTGTCCAAATTGCAAATACATACTTTGGGTAGAAAAATTTAGGAAAATAAGGGTTAAATCACGCAACTAGCCTTGGTTAGGTCGAAGGGGTGCCTTGGATTTTTATCCTTGCCTTCCCCTTCGTCAAATGTGACTCCCGAACCTTTTTCTTTGTTTGCGTGGACTAGGAGTCGTTCAAAAGGGTTTCTTACTTTTTTTTTCCTTAAAAAAATTTCACTTTTTGGGTGACTTGGTACACCCTAACTCTATACCAAGTGGCGACTCCATTTTTCATATAAAAAACCCTTTTTGAACTATTTTTCTTGGGTCAAATCGTCGCATTTTCAAAAGTCCCATTTAGACCCATTTTTATTTTTATCAAAAAATTCACTTTTTCCAAACCAATAAAATCACAAAAACAATCATTTTATTTTTCCAAAAAAAAATGGGGCGCGACAATGGGAATACCGAGGCCTCCACCCAGAGAAGATGGAGAGGACCGTCGACCAGGAGCCAACCCCAATAAACTCACCTGCAAACTGCTTGGAAAATAGCCCTACGACATCTACCAAGATACGGTCACAAATGGTCTGTTGACGCAGGAGCTGCCCTTCAAAAATTGCAAGATTCCGTGCCAACCAAATATGCCAACAAATAATGCAAGGCAAAACCGAATGTAATGATTCCAGACGAGAGTGCCGAACCGGTTGGCACCACCAAGCCGCCAAACGCGACCGCACCCCCATACCTCTATAACTCACTCCAGCGCTATTCCCAAAAAAGGTCCACAGGAAAAGAGCTAACTCACCTTCCGCAAAGACATGATCCAACGACTCAGATTGCGAGGCCAAGCAGCAAAAACACTTGGAAGGGCCATAGACTTGCAACCTTCCTAGGGACGATGCCAACGGTAAACGATCCCGCAGCAATCTTATCATGAAGAATGATATCTTGATTGGAATTACAGGGTGCCAAACCCTATCAAACATGAAAGATGAGGGGGTCTGACTACCAAGCAGCACGTATGTGGAAGCAATGGAGAAATCTCCTGACTCTGTCAAGGCCCACACCGCACGATCGTCCGCGGATCCCACTGGGGCAACTTTAGTAACTATCTCTGATACTATGTCATCAGGAACCCAAAGCCGTAGCAACTGTTGATTCCACCTTCCATTCAATACGAAATCCCGAACTAAGTGATCAAAAACACTTTGTAACCGTTGACACAGAGGACCAGAACCCATCCAATTGTCGAACCAAAAATTACACTGTCCCGACCGCATCTCCCACCAAAGATTTTGCTCCGCCACCTCACGAATTTGAAGCAAACGCCTCCACATATATGAACTGCCCTGACCCGCCGCTACCATGCATGGATGACTCTGCCGACAATACTTGGCTCTCATAAATGTCGCCCATAAACACTCTCCCGTACGAAAATGCCACCACAATTTGAATGAGAATGCTGTATGAACATCCAGAAGCGATCGAACACCAACCCCGCCCTGTGACGAGTCGGCACACAGGTCTGCCCACTTAATCCAATGATGTCGGAGGCCACCTTCCCACTCCCCCCAGAGAAAATTTGCCATAGCCCGTTCAACTAAAGCTAGAACTCCCTTCGGAGGGCATGAAGCTGCCAATAAATGAGTTGGGATTGCTGAAAGCACGTGTTTGATGAGTACAATCCGACCCCCATTGGATAGAAATCTGGACCGCCATGAAGAAACTTTAGAAATAACTGACTGTACCAGCTCCATGAAGTATAGACACTTTCGGCGCCCCACAAAAAGCGGACACCCCAAGTAACGCACGGGAAACGACTTCAAACCAAATCCAGTTACCCGTCGAATCCTTGCCACACACTGACTAGGCAGTTTAGCATGCACCATGAACCCGCTCTTTTGAACATTAATCTCCTGCCCCGAAACTGCTTCATATTTTCCAATAATCTGCATAACACATCTCAGCGAAGCGGATGAAGCACCTGAAAAAACCAGGACGTCATCTGCATAACTGAGATGCGTGATCATAGGACAGCCCCGCGGAACTGAAAAGCACTTGAACTCCCGATGCTCCACTAACTGGTTCAAAGAGCGGGACAGCACCTCAGCGCCAATAATAAACAAACCTGGGGATAACGGGTCCCCTTGACGAAGCCCTCGCGTAGACTTAAAGAAACCCACACTGGCCCCGTTGATTAGGACCGAAAACCAAACATTCGAGACCAATCTCCAAATCCTATCAATCCATTGCTCCCTAAAACCAAATCTCCTCAAAGCCATTGTCAAAAAAATCCAGGAAACACGGTCATAAGCCTTTGACATATCTAATTTCAGAGCTACATCGGCATTTCTGGAGGTCCTCCCTATATTAGAGAGCAACTCTTGTGCCAGCAAGAAATTATCCGATATAAGCCGCCCCCGAACAAAACCACTCTGCTGTGGGGAAATAATCCTTGGAAGGATTCGGGCCAAGCGATCCGCCAAAATTCGCGAAATCAACTTGTTAACAAAGTTACACAAGCTAATCGGGCGAAACTGAGAAAAATCCTGTGGGTGCCCAACCTTAGGAATGAGTGCAATGGAGGTCACTGTAATAGCCCGAGGCAACTCCGCCCCACAGAAAAAACTACACACTGCGCTAACAACATCCGCACCGACAACTGACCAAGCAACCGTAAAGAACTTACCCGTATATCTATCCGGCCCCGGTGCACTCTCCCCATCCATCGCAAAAACCGCATTTCGAATCTCCACCGCAGAGGGAAACTGCTCCAACAAATCATTCTCCTCATCAGTCAAAATTGTTAGGATATGCTGAAGCAACTTAGAGGAAGATGCTGGACGCTGATCCGTAAACAACCCCTCGAAATACCGAATCGCCTCTGCTCCAATCCCATCATCCGACTCCACCCACTCCCCTTGCCCATTTCTAATCCTGTGAATGATCGAACGTACCCTTCTATTTTTGACGACAGAATGAAAGAACCTTGTATTTCGATCTCCCTCCTGAAGCCACCTAACCCGAGCCTTCTGCTTCCAAAACAACTCCTCCACTCTCAAGGCCGCTCGCAACTGGCCTTTGGCAAGATGTAAATGCACCCTAGCAACATCTGAATCATCGCTTTCTACACGGACCTCTGCCAACCGCACCTCCTCTTCCTTTTGCCTAACTGTCTGAAAAATATCCCCAAAAACCCTCCTACTCCAATCCCGTATAGTACCCCTCAACCGCTTTAATTTGCAACAGAGAACTTGCAAAGGGGGTCCAACGCACGGTTGCTCCCAAGAATCCTGAACCATAGGCAAGAAGTCCTCGTGCCTCGTCCAGACATTAAGGAACCTGAACGACCTCGGCTTAGTATCCAATCTGGTTGACACTGAAAGAAGGAGCGGAGCATGGTCTGAGGACTCCCGGGCTAGGTACGACACCGCAATGACATCCCCGTGTCAGAATAACCTTCATTCACCAAAACCCAATCCAACCTTTTCCAGATTCTTGCCCTGCCATGTCTATTGTTACACCAGGTAAACTGAGCCCCAGAAAAACCGGCATCCATGAGATTAGCCTCATTAATAAACTGTCTAAACTCCATAGTTTCTTCTCCTCAGCATCTAAAATTACATTGAAATCCCCACCCACAAGCCATGCAGCGGAACCCGGGTTATCCCGCATTAAACCCTCCCATAGCTCACACCTCTCTACAGGTGTACATCGCGCATGCACAAAGGAGACAACAAGGTGGGAGCCCGGCACATGATCGTGAGAAAGTCGCACTGACACATGCTGGGGGCTCTCTCCAACCACCAAGCCAGAAAAAGGCTCTTGGAAGAAAACCCAGATCGAACCCACCACATTATGCACCACTCCATGAAAACCTAATTTGTGTCTATACTGTTCAACTTTATCAACCTCCAACCAAGGTTCACAAAAAGCCAAAAATTGGAGATTGTTCATTTGAATCAATTTTTTAATCCTTCTCAATTTCGGAGCTTTAGAAATGCCCCGAACATTCCAAAATAGACCTTTAATCATTGGACAAAGTAGGAAGGGAATTCTGCGAATTTATCAATTTAGAACGTAATTGCCTGTCAGAGGGAAAATGTGATGAATTCATCCGGAAAAGCCAAGGTTTAAGCAAAAAGGGGTATTGGATTATGATGATTTGTGCCTGTTTCCGAACGTGCAATTGCCGGTGGGGTTCAAGACCCCTAAATTCAACAAATATGATGGAACAAGCAACCCTAAAACGCACCTGCGCTTGTTTGCTAACAAGTTGGGCAAGCCAGTGGATGACGAGAATTTGCCGTTGAGATTATTTCCAGAAAGCTTAGAAGGGGATGCGCTTGACTGGTATTCCAACCTAAAGCCGGAGGAAGTGAAGACCTGGCTCGATCTGTCCAATGCCTTCATTAGACAATATGAGTATAACTGTGAGCTAGCGCCAACTCGGACTACTCTGGAAGGAACGAAAAGGCGACCATCTGAAGATCATAAGACATATGCCAAGAGATGGAGAAAGATAGCTGCGAAGGTGGAGCCACCGATGACTGAGGATGAAATTATTCGCACATTCATAAAGGCGCATGATCCTCCATATTTCGAAGAAATTTTCCGTATGACTGGTTGTTCTTTTGCTGCAATTGTGAATAAATTGGAAGAGTTTGACGACTTTGTGAGAGCCGGGAAGATTGTCAATGTCTCTGCCCTGAAATCTCAGTTGGATGCTTTACAAGGTCAAGGAAGCAATGTGAAAAAGCCGCCGTTCAAAAAGAAAGAGGGGGATGCAACATTTATTTGGAACCAAAACCCTTCACCCAGACCCCGATACCAACACAGCCCAATCTACCAACCCCATTACCCTTACTACTCAAATCCGCATCCTGTATATACTACCAACATCCACCACCCTCGACCTCGCCCAAGCTATCCTAACCCACCTTCAGCCCCTTTTCAAATTTCCCAACCAAATCCACCCCAAAATCGACCTCGCCTTCCATATAACCCAAGATTTTCTCCACCAAATAGACCTGTTTACAATCATCCTCCACCTCCTGAACCTTACAACCGACCCCCTGGCCGTACATTTACCAATTTAGGTAAGCCTTTAGACCAATTGTATGACCAGTTAAAGGCCGCCGGGAAAATTGGTACGGTACCCCCTCCTACCTATTCCTATGGCATGCCCGCGTGGTATAATCCACAAGCTGTCTGTGCTTATCATTCTGGGGCCCCCGGACATGCCACCTTTGATTGCGGGGCTCTTAAACATAAAATCCAAGATATGGTTGAAGCCGGGGAGATTGTAATCCGAAAAAGGGAGGCACAAGGGCCGAACGTAAATCAAAACCCCTTGCCAGAGCATGTTGGGGTCATTCTGGACAATGCGGAGTACGAAGAACAAGTCAAAGATTTGGCAAGAGAAGCTGAGATAGTTGGGGTCACAGACCAACCATTCATCATAGAATTACCATTCGAAGAAGATAACCAGCCTTTTGTCTTGGATCTCACGCCAGCAGAGAGTGAAGCTTTGAAGCCGGTATTCATCGAATTCCCGAGGCAAGAGCCTGTTTTGAGCCTGCAACAAGTGCCGTGGAATTACGATGAACCTATTATACAGATCGGGGAAAATTCAGCTACAAAGAAAGAGGTGTCAGTGGTTACCAGATCGGGGAGGACTGTAAGTCCATTTGAAACTACTATTCCGATTCAAGCAAAGAATTCCGAGCCGCCCATTAAGCCAACAATCACCGAGAAAGAAGCCGTGGATTTCCTTAAACGACTCCAGAGAAGTGAATACAACATAATCGAAAAGCTAAGCAAGTCACCTGCCCAGATAACCATGTTGGATTTACTTTTCTCTTCAGACGTGCATAGGGATGCATTGATCGACGTATTAACTAAAGCTCAAATTCCGAGGGACATTTCTGTTGATAATTTTTCAAACGTGGTTGGGAGCGTATTATTCAACAAACAAATTGCTTTTTCTGACGATGAATTGCCGACAGAGGGCATTGAACATAATAGGGCGTTGTACATAACAGTGAGGTGCAACGGGAAAATGTTGCCGAAGGTGCTAATTGACAACGGGTCCGCGCTTAATATCTGTCCTTGGAGTACCTTGGAGAAGCTAGGATTGCAAGACATTAAGCTGAGGCCTTCAGGGACTATCGTTCGAGGGTTTGATGGAGCTCAAAGGGAGCCGATAGGAGAGGCAGATTTAGTAATCGAGATGGGGCCCGCCCAATTTCAAATAACTTGCCAAGTAATGCACTTCCCGAGCATTTACAATATTTTACTTGGAAGGCCATGGATTCACAAGTCTGGGGCTGTGCCATCTTCGTTGCACCAATTGCTGAAATTCGTAGTAAATGACAAGCTAATCACTATCTTTGCCGAAGAGAACTGCCTGGTAATCACCGATTCTGGATCTAAAGAGGAGGGAAGTCGAAGTGCCACCATGTCCCCTCATAGCACATCCGATATAGTCTCCGTAAGTTGGATCACAATGGAGGAACAAGCTCTCTCAAAAGCAAGTGTAATGATGGCTAAGGAAATGATTCGTGGAGGATACAAATTAGACAGAGGATTGGGGCGTGAACTGCAAGGAATCCTGAAGCCAGTGGAGATTATGGAAAAAAGGGATACATTCGGTTTGGGTTTCCAACCAACCGCCAAGGACATCAAAGAGATGAAAGAGCGCAAAAGAGCAGAGAAAGAGGGCAGGCAAAGGGTTTTTGACATTCCACCACTGCGGTATACTTTTCCACGACCAACAGAGGTTATCACATCAGAGGTTAATCCAGTTGAAGAAATTGAAGCTAGTTTGGCCCAATTGTTCGTAGGGGCAACATTTGAAGATAGTTTTCCAGATGAGGCTGACTTTCCTGACATCCCTGAAGGGTCAATTTCTAATTGGACAGCCGAGTCCCTGCCCGTTCGGAAGGAGTTTCGGTAAACTGAAAGGGGTTTATCATTCATGTGAATTCATGAAAATACTTTTGCATCTGTAAATAGCCAATGAAAACAATTTTCCTTTTTGACTAACGTTTGTGCATGTAAATATTGTTAAGTTTTCATTTCCATTTGCTTTCAATCAAAGGTTTTATGAAAATGCACAAGTTGTTCTTGTCATTGTTGTTTATTCGCTTGTTTATATTCATATTGTTTGTTCATTTGTTTGTTGTATGCTTATTTGCTTATTATCCCACATTCGTTAATTCTTTCAGATGGCCAAAAATAAAATTATTTGACCCTTTGGATATCACAGTTCTGGAATACGATAATGGCAATTTCTATATCACTCACGACTTGGAGGTCTGTGAATCCGAACTCCAAAGCGAGAGTGATAATGAGGAGGTATTCGATTCTTTTGCAAATGACCTTGAACAATATGAGGAAAAACCAAAACCGAACCTGGAAGAAACAGAAAAGGTTAACATTGGCACTGAGGATGAAGTTAAGGAGGTGCAGATAAGTATTCATTTGAATGAAAGGCAGAGAAAGGAGATGCTTGAATTCTTGACCATGTTCCAGGATGTATTTGCGTGGTCCTATGATGATATGACTGGCATTTCAACTGATGTGGTGGTGCATAGGTTACCCACAGACCCTTCTTTTCCACCCGTAAAACAAAAACCCAGAAAATTCAAACCAGATATAAGCCTCAAAATAAAAGAGCAAATTGAAAAACAACTCAAAACCAACATTATCATTGTTTCCCATTACCCAATTTGGCTTTTGTGACGCCCCGAAAAGTATGAGTGTGAGAACCCGTAAAAACCCTAATCTTTTCCGAGGGTTTTATTTCCTTTAATAGCATGTTTTCTGCATTTCCTGGCTTAGGAAATTTTCCTGAGGAATTTTTATGAGTAATTATAGTTTTTAGATGATTTTTCTAGCCTTGGTGAGTTTTTGGAAAATTAAGAGTGTATAATGGACGTGGGACCCACTAGTGCGAAAAGTTCGGAAAAATTCGGCCAATAAGGTTAAGTTTCGGATACTGTGTAAAATTTATCGGGTGTTAAGAGATAAGTAGAGAGTGAGATTTGATTGATGTGAGAGGAAAAAGAAGTGATAAGATTGCATTAATGAGGTGACAAGTGTCACCCTCTTATTGGTTTTACTTTAAGATTTACTATTCCAATTTTTGACTTTTTTTGACCAAAGGTTAAATATCTTCAAAAATTGCCCAAAAATCACCATTTTTCACCTCTTGTTGGCCGGCCCTCTTAGCTCAAGAAGGAAGAAAGCTTCTTCAATGTTCAAGCTCCCAATTAGCTCAAATCAACCAAAACAATTGCCTAAATTAGATTCTACTCCATAAAATCCTTTCATTTGGTACTAGTGAGTGTTGTGGTGAAGTTTGTTTGAAGAGCTAAGGTGTCCAACATCTTCCTTTCTCTTGTTTCCTAGGTAAGTGATGGTTGAACATCCTACTACACCTAATGATGCTTAAGTGATGCTTAGTAGTAGCTAAAGTGATGGATTATGTGAATTATTTCTTGATTTGAAGTGATTTGGTGAAGTTTTCCATTTTATGATGAATTTTCTGGTTTAATATGAATGGGATGTTGTGGCCTTGTATGATGAATGGTAATGGTTTAAAATGACTCTAGTAGGTGTGAATTGTTGATAAATGCAATCAATTTTGGATTTGGATGGAAAATGGAAAGTTAGGGTTCATAAACCCCTAATTCTGTCCGGTTTTGGATCATAGGGTTAGAGGCTGAATTGGACTTTGCTCAAAACATTAAAGTTGTAGGTATTGATGAGTTTGAAGTGCCTGCAAAATTTCAGGTCATTTGGACTAGTGTAAAGTGAGATATGTCGATTTTACTGTTGCTGTTCTGGGTTGATCAGAATGCGAAAACTGCACTAGTAATTGGCCATTTTGACTGGAATTGCTTTGGATTTGGATGTTGGTGTCTTCTGATGAAATGTAGCTGGATGTCTTAGCTACCATATGCCTTTGGAATCAATGCATTTGGACTTGTATGGACCGAGTTGGACTCATTACAGCATTGTGTGATTTGTGAACCTGTTTTAGTGGTTCTGGTATGGTATTTTTGGCATATTTGACCTAGTTTTACTAGGAACTGGACTGAGTGACCTTCTACATTGTTGTAGCCCTGGTTCTTAGCTTCGAAACGGTGGGTCTTACACCCCCATCCGATAATCATAGTGAAATTGACACCATTACCGCAAAATGACGTCAAAACTGTTTTTCTGGTTTTGAGCTTAACCTTCATTTCCGGACTTTTTCCCTAGCTTGACTTGTCTTTGTGCTTCTTGGAGCTTGCTGAATGGATATTAGATGAACTTATTTGTGTGACTTTGGGACTGGCTGAAGAAATAATGAAGCCATGATGGCTGGGAAAGTAAGCAAATTTAGGGGAAGTGCTATCCGAAGTTTTAAAGGACTTGTTTGCATTGAGTTTGCGATCTAAGACTTGGATTTGAGCAAGGCAATGATATATGATGGATGGTTTCTGAGCCATGGAGGTGAGTGACCCCAAACTATCGTTAAAGCTTCTTATGAACTGTTTCTTGCATTATTTACTCGACTGCATCTCATGCGTGCTTGCATGTGAATTCATGATATGATTTTGGCTTCAATGAGTTCTTGGGGAGTCTTGTGCTGGACACCAACGTCTCCACCTCTGTTTACTTGGAGCAAATGGCTCCGGAGCTCAAAAAGGGGCTCCCTCTTAATGTTAATGTTAATGTTAAATGATCTATTTGAGCGTTGGGTGTTCAAGTGCTATGATTTCACTGGCTCACGAGAGCAATAAACGGACATTTGTTTTTTGAATCATGACATCATCGAAAGGATAGAAATGCAATATTGTGAAAGATATTTGATTACTGGTTTTATTTGGTTACTCGCTGAGCTTTTAGCTCACCCCCAAAATGTTTTATTCCCCTCCAGGGCTCGTGGCGAAGGAAGGCTTGTAGTACTTGTGCACGTGTTTGGATGGCCTATATCTTGTACAATTTGGATGTTGGAATCATTTTATGTATAGTTGGGAATTGTTTCCGCTTCGCTTATGACATGTAATTATTGGAGAATTTGATGTAATATTTGAGATTTATATTGTAATCTATTTGAGGACTGTAGTGAACGACTGAGTCCCGGCGAGAGCTGGGCAGGCGACCCGCCGAACCCTCTGGTTCGCCTTAGGGAAAGGTGGGGCCGTCACAGCTTTCAAATCCAGTCCCTGTTCCAAAAAAGAGTGGAGAGGTGCGAGTTTGTGTTGATTATAGAGACCTCAATAAAGCCAGTCCTAAAGATGATTTCCCTCTACCAAATATTCACATTCTCTTAGACAATACGGCCGGACATGAGATTGAAACCTTTTGCGATTGTTTTGCTGGCTACCACCAAATTTTGATGGCAGAGGAGGATAGGGAGAAGACTGCTTTCATTACCCCTTGGGGTACCTTTTGCTACCGAGTCATGCCTTTCGGTTTAAAGAATGCTGGAGCAACGTATCAAAGGACCATGACAACCCTATTTCATGATATGATCCACCGGGAGATGGAAGTCTACGTGGATGATATTATAATCAAGTCTAAAAGGGCAGAGGACCACTTGGTTGATCTGAAGAAACTGTTCGAGAGACTACGGAAGTACAATTTGAAGTTAAATCCTGCAAAATGCGCCTTCGGAGCACCTGCGGGTAAGCTGTTGGGATTCATTGTTAGCAAGAAGGGCATAGAGATAGATCCGGCGAAAATCAAAGCAATTCGAGATATGCCAGTGCCGAAAACTCAGAAGGACGTGAAAAGCTTCTTAGGGAAGATCAATTTTATCGGGAGGTTCATTGGCCAACTAACTGCCACATGCAAGCCGTTGTTCAAATTATTTAGGAAGAATGTGCCGTTGTATTGGAATGAGGAGTGCCAACAGGCTTTTGACAAGATTAAAGATTATTTGTTGCATCCACCAGTCTTAGTGCCGCCCAAATCGGGCCGACCTTTGATTATGTATTTATCCGTGCTTGAAGGAGCAGTAGGGTGTGTTCTAGGTCAGCACGATGACCCTGGAAGGAAAGAACAAGCCATTTACTATCTAAGCAAGAAGTTCACGCAGTACGAGGCTAATTATTCATTCATTGAGAAAAGCTGCTGTGCACTGGCCTGGGCTGCCCAAAAGTTGAGACACTATCTGTTGAGCCATACCACGTATCTTATTTCCCGGTCTGATCCTTTGAAGTATCTTTTGGAGAAGCCGATGTTGACTGGACGTTTGGCGAAATGGCAGATAATTCTTTCGGAGTTCGATATTGTTTTCACTTCGCAAAAAGCTGTCAAGGGGCAAGCTATAGCTGATCATTTGGCGGAAAATCCAAGGGATGATGATTATCAACCACTCCGTACTTATTTCCCTGACGAGAGGGTCCTATTTGTAGGCGCTGTAGATGATATAAGTGAACAAAGTCCTGAATGGAGGCTTTTTTTCGATGGAGCTTCAAATTCTCTCGGAGCTGGAATTGGAGCTGTTTTGGTGTCACCCGAAGGGAAGCACCACCCTGCCGCTGCCAAATTGCAATTCGCTTGCACGAATAACATGGTTGAATATGAAGCCTGCATTTTTGGTCTCAAAATGGCTTTGGAAATGGAAATCAAGGAGTTGATAGCTTTTAGTGATTCAGATTTGCTCGTGCACCAAACTTTGAAGTAGTGGATAACCAAAGATTCAAAAATTCTACCCTACCATTGTAGTCTGCTCACTCTGGCCAAGCAATTTCAAAATTTGGAATTCAGACATCTCCCGAGAGCCCGAAACGCATTTACTGATGCTTTGGCCACCTTGGCTTCCATGATCCAATATCCAGATGAATTGAAGATCGAACCAATCCAAATTCAACTTCAAAACAAGCCAGCCCACTGTTGGGCTGCAGACGAGTCCTCGGATACTACTCCTTGGTTTAATGATCTTAAAGAGTTTCTCAAAACTGGGTCCTACCCTCAGTATGCTGGTACAAAAGACAAGAGTTTTCTGCGTAGAATGGCTTCAAAATTTTTCTTAAATGGAGAAGTGTTGTACAAAAGAACCTCGAATTTGAACCTTTTAAGGTGCATTGATGATGATGAAGCTCAATATATGATGAAAGAAGTGCATAGTGGCGTTTGTGGACCTCACATGAATGGCCATTTGCTAGCGAAGAAAATCATGAGAACCGGATACTTCTGGCTTACTATGGAGCATGATTGCATAGACTTTGTCCGGAGATGTATAAAATGTCAAATGCACGGTGACATTATACGCGCTCCACCCACTGAGTTGCATAGCATGACCGCCCCGTGGCCCTGTTCAATGTGGGGTATGGACGTGATTGGTACAATCGATCCTCCTGCTTCAAATGGACATCGATTTATATTGGTGGCGATCGAGTACTTTACCAAATGGGTTGAAGCGGAGTCATTCAAACATGTCACGAAGAAGGTGGTTGCCAATTTCTTGAGAGATCATATCATTTGTCGCTTTGGGGTACCCGAAACACTTATCACAGACAATGCCAGGAATCTGAACAATGACATGGTAGATGGACTATGTGAGCAATTCAAAATCAAACACCGCAATTCTGCCATTTATAGGCCTCAGATGAATGGAGCTGTAGAAGCCGCAAATAAGAATCTGAAGAAGATTATCCGCAAAATGACAGAAAGGCACCGCGATTGGCATGAAAAGTTGCCCTATGCATTAATGGCGTATCGGACTTCTATCCGAACATCAACTGGGGCAACGCCGTATTCACTCATGTATGGAATGGAAGCTGTATTACCAGCTGAGGTTGAAATTCCGTCACTACGAATCCTTATGGAAGCTAAATTGGAGGAGGCCGATTGGATCAAGCAGCGCCATGAGCAATTGACTTTGATAGATGAGAAGCGATTCAATGCTATTTGTCATGGTCAGTGCTATCAGAAACGTGTGGCCCGGGCTTACAACAAAAAGGTCCATCAGCGGACATTTGAAGAAGGTGATAAGGTACTGAAGCGGATTCTGTCAATGCAAGATGAACCTAAAGGCAAATTTGCTCCAAATTGGCAAGGGCCGTTCATTGTCCAAAAGGTATTACCTGGCGGAGCGCTCATCTTGGCGGAAATGGATGGACGGGCATTCCTTCAACCCATCAACTCAGATATGTGCAAAAAGTTTTTCATTTGATCATGCAAATTTTCTTTAGAAATTCATGCAAATGGCGAAATGCAAGTCAGGCCATCTTCTTTTACACTAAAAATATTTTATCTCTACTTGTCCCCTTTGAGCCATCAGAATTGACAAATTTCATTTGATAACTCTTGAGAATTGCAAACCCCACACTGGGGCAAATTTATTTCGAAAAAAGAAAGAAAAGAAAGAAAAAAAAGAGAAGAGAGAACCCTACACTGGGGCAAATTTAGTTTTCAAAGAAAAATGCAAAAGTGAGGAAAATGCAATGAAAAATGCAAAGAGAGAAAAGCTGATCAAACTGGGGCAAATTTTCCTCAGTTTTGGAGTTGTTTTCAAACAGTGCAATCTTAAGTTATTTCACCCCTCGTATCAAATCTGCTTTTAAGCCTCAACTTTTTTCAAAGCACCCCACCGGACCTCATTTAAAAGCCCAAAGTCCTGGCTTTTGTCACTTGCTGCATTTCTATTAGAAAATCTGTTAATCAACTGGCAGGTGATGTCCGTAATGTCTTCGCCTAATTTTACAAGGGAAGTACATTTTACTGATGCCAGAAATCCTTAATTCATGTTTCTGAGTCGATCATGGTCGAAATATTTCAGTCTTCTTTAGGTGAAAACCCGAAAGGGCACCTCGAAAAAAAAAAAAAAGAAAGAAAAAAAAAGAAAAGAAAGAAAAAAAGAAAGAAAGAAAGAAAAGAAAAAGGAAAAGAGAAAAGAAAAACAACAAAAGCAAAAATAAAAGGGTGGGGGCAACCTTGGTGAAAACCCGAAAGGGCGCCAAGGTAGGTTTTCACAACAGTCAAGCTTGAGAAGGAACAGCTGGTGACCTGGTTCATTGAGGGTTTTCCTCATATTTGTGAAACTTCTGCCAGTATCGGATTCCGAAGCGAAAATATCCGAAGTCTTGAATATGATATTCATTGGCTAAACTTGTATTTTCTGTATAAACACCTTTTTTACAAAATGTAAATCTCCTGGTTTCTTTAATTCATTTGCATTCTACTATCTATGGTTGTCTGCATTCTTTTGCATGTTCATCTTTGCCTGACATAGGAAATAATCTTGCATATACATTGATTGTTATGTGATAAATTTTCACGCATCATTCTTTCACCATTGAATTCAAATGAATGATAAACTCTAAGGTTTGGGCAAAGATAAGGGATTCAATCATCAGCTACAGAGAGTAACATTCAACAAAGCTACCACCTGGATTGGATGACGTGGTAAATCCGTATTTTATCAGTCTCAGAATTTGAAAGGTTTCAAGTTCGACTAAGGCAAACGTCGCAAAGCAGAAGTAAAAGCATCACAAGACTCATGTTTACACGATTCTCAAGGCAAATCGGATCAAATAATGGTGGCAAGTCCATTATTTCTTCTTTTCTTGCAGGAATGTTGCAGTTACAAACAAAAGCAGCCGCTCTCTTTTGGCGCCTAAATCAATGACAGACAAAGCTTCCCAGTAAGCAAGGATCGATGTTATTTGCGAAACTCGATCATAAGAAACAACATCAGCTCTCGCTTCAATCACAAAGATCCAAATTTCCCTCTTGGCGCAAAAGTTGAACTATTCTAAGGTAAAAAAACTCAATTCATTGTTTAAACTTTCCCAGTGAAGTCCTTTTTTAAATTCTGTTCGGGTCAGTCCCGTTTTAAATTCTGTTCGGGTCAGTCCCGTTTAAATTCTGTTCGGGCCAGTCCCGTTTAAATTCTGTTCGGGTGAGTCCCGTTTAAATTCTGTTCGGGTCAGTCCCGTTTAAATTTCTGTTCGGGTCAGTCTCGTTTTAATTCAGTTCGGGTCAGTCCCGTTTGGATTCTGTTCGGGTCAGTCCCGTTTAAATTCCTGTTCGGGTCAGTCCCGTTTTAAATTCTGTTCGGGTCAGTCCCGTTTAAATTCTGTTCGGGTCAGTCCCGTTTAAATTTCTGTTTGGGTCAGTCCCGTTTTAAATTCTGTTCGGGTCAGTCCCGTTTAAATTCTGTTCGGGCCAGTCCCGTTTAAATTCTGTTCGAGTCAGTCCCGTTTAAATTCCTGTTCGGGCCAGTCCCGTTTAAATTCTGTTCGGGTCAGTCCCGTTTTAATTCTGTTCGGGTCAGTCCCGTTTAAATTCTGTTCGGGCCAGTCCCGTTTTAAATGCTGTTCGTGCCAGTCCCGTTTAAATTCTGTTCGGGTCAGTCCCGTTTAAATTCCTGTTCGGGTCAGTCCCGTTTTAAATTCTGTTCGGGTCAGTCCCGTTTAAATTTCTGTTCGGGTCAGTCCCGTTTTCAATTCTGGTTCGGGTCAGTCCCGTTTTATTTTTCATGTTCGGGTCAGTCCCGTATTAGAATTCCTGTTCGTTGGAATCTTTTGCAACCCAATAACACAGGTAAGTATTTGGTGTCTATTTCTTTGTCTCAAGTTTTTTCAAAACTCAGTCAAAGAGGGGCAAACTGTAGACACCAAATTTTGAATAATTTGTATGTATCATCTATTTCATGATTTTCATTTTAGATTGCTTGTCTAACGGAAAGCATCAAAACTAACGTCTGAAAGGAAAATGTCAAAATTGCCCCTCTATAAGGGTTTTGGGTTAAGTACCAAAAACCCCCCTGTGGTTTGTCAAATGTACACTTTACCTCCCTATGGTTTGAAAATATACAATTTAACTCCCTGTCGTTTCACCTAAAGTGAAAATCTAACAGAAATTCTGTTAAATACACTTTAGTTAAAACGACAGGGAGTCAAATTGTAGGTTTCCAAACCATAGGGAGGTAAAGTGAACATTAGGCAAACCATAGGGGGGTTTTTGGTATTTAACCCTTTTTTAATTTACTGTTTTTTTATTAAAAAATTTTGGCAGAGTTTCCCCTTATAAATGGACGAAACTCCCTGTCAACAAACCCAATCTCATGAAAATATTCACATGACAGTTATTTAATACAAATTTTTAGCTAAGCTATAGTAATTTTCTACGAAAATCAGGGAAACCTAAAGTGTCCATGATGATCTCCCTACGGACAGTAGCCAGCAAAGAACGAAAGTTGTCAAAAACATCCTCTTGCTCCGAATTTGTGCCAAGGTTAGCTAGATAATCAGCAGGTTTGTTCACCTCTCTATAGCAATGGGTTATCTCACGGAAATGATGCTTGAAACTGAGTAATTCATCCACCTCCCGTTGGAGTCTCCAAGGGCAACCATGTGTCCCTTGGAGTATTTGAACCAAGACAAGTGAGTCAGATTCAACATGGAAGTCTTGTAAGCCTCGAGCAACAAAGAGCAGCACCCCAAAGAGTGTGGCCTTGAGCTCCGCGTGTAAACTGGTCAATGACCCAAAAAAACAGGAATAACCGACGATAAATCTCCCTTCCCCATCTCGCACAACTCCCCCACCCCCACTAACTCCTGGGTTCCCCTTTGCACAACCATCCAAATTCAACTTATACCCTGCCCTAGGAGCCGACCATGTAATCGGTAAATAGAAACCGTTCTTTTCAAAGCTACCACTGAAGAGTGAAGAACATCCCAAGAGACGAAAGAACATGCTATTTTCGGAAAATTACAATGTAGTAACTCACATAACTATTGAAATACCTGATCTGCCACCTCCGTCCACCCCACCTTCCTTCCATCAAACAGTCCCCTGTTTCTCGCTTTCCATAACTCCCAACAGACGAGCATAGGTAATGTACTATAAATGAACCTGAGATACACGTTGTGCCCCTTACGCAGTTACCACCGTAACAGCACATGTCTCAATGTGGACACCATATCCAAATATCCCAAGACACCCTCAAATCTATTCCTGACCACCTTAGCTAAATCCCCTGTTAAAAATATGTGATTAACCTCGTCATCTGCTGGCTTAGAACAACAATGACACTTAGACGGACCCTGTACCCCAAATCTATGTAGCAGGTCCATTAGGGGAAGATGCAAACGTAGCAACCGTAACATAAAGAAGGAGATTTTGATAGGAAACCCCTTCAGCCACACATGCGAAACCACCCAGGAATAATTAGAAGCCTGCGAAACAAGCGTGTAAGCCGAAGAAACCGAGAATGAACCATTCTGTGTTAAAGCCCACATCATCCTATCAGAGCTATGAGTGGATGAAGGGGGAATCTTCACAACTTGCCTAACTAACTCAGGCTCTAGAACTTGATTAAGGAGTCGCATATTCCATTGCGCTTGGAAGACAAAATCTGACAGAACACGATCTTGAAAATTTTCCACCTGATGACATATAGCCCCAGTTCCCATCCAATTGTCATGCCAGAAATCCATTGATCCCTCACCGATGACCCAACAAATATGCTCTTCTGCCAACTATTGAATCGAACATAACCTCTTCCAAGTGTAAGAAATTGAATAGCCCTCTTCTGCCAAACAAGGGTGCACCTCTCTACTATATTTTGTTGTTAAAATTCAGCCCATAGGGATCTCCTTTTCCGAAAGTTCCACCAAAACTTAATGGAAAGAGCATCATATACCTTCGTCAAACTACGAACTCCAATCCCACCCTCCTGATGTGGGCAGCACAACTCCCCCCAACTTAACCAATGAAATTTCTGGCCCATATCCGTCTAGCTCCACAAAAACATTAAATATCCAAAACATCTTCCATGCATCCAGGTGAATCACTATAACTCAAAAGATTTGTGCTTGTTTTTAAAAATAACATTTGTTAAAAAATGATTGAAGCCCAAGGAGAAATTTAGCTAACATGGTAGATGTGAAAATTTTCAAATCTAGGAAACCATATGAAATCTCAAATCTCATAGCAAAAAAAGAGAAAAAAATGAAAATATTTCTTACAAGGGAAATCCTAGGATAGAATAAAATTTTCACTAGAAAAAATTAGGAGAGAAGAAATACTTACCAAGAAATGCTAGCAAAGAAAATTCCTTGCTAGAGGGAATTTATTTTAAAAAGGCAAATAAAAGGTATAGAAAAAGGTTCCCTCCTATGGAGAAAGATCAGATCTGAAGGCCATTTTTGTTAGAGAGCCTTAAAGAGAAGAAAGAGAGAATGAATTTTAGAGAGAAATACACTGACACACAATCACTAAAATATTGGTTTCCACAGACTAAATATTAGAAGATGTGCATTACAAACATATATCTTAATTACTTTCATGACATACATTGCATCCAAAAACAGATTTGTGAATTTTCACGCATATCAAGTGAAAATCATGTACAAAGTATGGTTAATAATTTTAAAAAAAAACATGAATAAATAGGAAGACTAGGGTGGACTTGGAAATCTTTCCTTGATAGCTTTGTTATGTCGTAGACTTGTAGCATGAGCAACCAACAGATTTGGGGTAGGGACAGTTATCAAAAAGACCGTCCCTTAACGGTCCCCTCACAAAACTGAAGAAGTGGCCATTATCAATCCACATTGACAAGGTTCACAACGGTGTCACTTTGATTAGTGAGCAGGGAAAAAATTACTAAAAAGCATGTGTGAGCTAACGCCTCCGTTACCAACCATTGAAACTCTATTCCACAAAATCCCGCCCAAATTGACTCGCTATGACTATTCATTTCAATTCTTCAAACGAAGAACTCTTTTTAGTCTCCCTCCAAAAAGTTGTCAATATTCATCCACAACTTTAGAACTAAGGCAAAATACAATCAGTGAGTAGGAAAGTGGTAGACAAGGGACGGAAGAAAAGCAGTCAAAATATACTTAGGAAAAGGAAGAACTACCTATTGAAGGAGAAAGTCTTGGAGGCCTAATGTCTATAAAGGCTTGTGGAAGATCAGGACCGAACAATGAAGCTAAAGATGATGGAGTCCGAAGCAATGACAACCAATTGCATCTACGTAAACCCTTCAAGTAACAATATTGCAAGCCAATGACATAATTTTCATTGTTTGGTGAATGGCATCCCATGATTTTATATCATGGTTGTGGAAACCCTATGTATGTTAGAAATCAGATCTAGTCATGGCCCATATGGGAGAGTAAAGTAGAGAAAAATTTTCCACACCAAGTGTTTGCAAAAAAGAAAAGGATAACTTCCAAACCAATTAGTAGAAGGAGTTGTTAGGACGGGATAAACAGGGGTCGTAACTCTCTCATTAATAGCAATAGTGTAATCATTATATGAACTAAATGGGTACGGGAGATTTTAGTTGATAAAATAACAAGGAAATTTTGAAGTCAAAAATTTTTTTTGTTCTGTATGGGTGGATAAGCAGGGACGCCTTATGATGTGCATAGCATTACTGGGTGTTTATGACAGATTACATTGAAGTAGTATGAGATATACATTAAGAGTAAAGGTAAGAAAAGTGAAAAAGTTATGATAAATTACAAGATGGCCTACCGACTATGCATATAAGCTAGAAGAGGGAGGAAAGTGCATACACTATTAGACTTCGATGGGTAGTACCTCATGTTTGAAAATTACTAGTCAATCATACTATAGCAGTGTAGTAGTTGAAGTAAATTACTTCAAACTTGATTGGTATGAATGTAAATGTCAATTTGTATGTGTTAGGTCAAATGTACATCTTGTTGAATGTGACCCACTTAGTGTAATAAAAGAGTTACAAGATGTTTTATTAGCAGTGTGTCCTTACATTATGTTGGACACCTATTACTTTTTGTGAATACATAGTGATAGTGAAAAATATATTCATGTAATAATTAGTAATCAATTAACATAATGATGTTAAAGAAAGGTCACAATGAAGGGAAAAAAATAAAAGGAAGGCAGGGAGGAAAGTGCACATATTGAACATTAATAGTGGTTGTTATCTTGTGTTTGAAAGTTGGTACCTGTTCATACAATAGCAGTCTAGTAGTTGGAGTGGATTGTTTAAAAGTCAATTGGTATAAGTATAGATTCTAATTTATGTGTTAGACTGAATGTCCATAGTGTTTACTGTGCCTTAGTTGTAGAAAATGGTTACAAGATCTGTATATCATGTTGGATAACTATTATTATCAGTGAATAAATAGTGACACTAGACAAACACTTTCATTCAATTGTAACTTAATAATCAATTAACATAATCATGTTAAAGCAAGGTTGGTGGGATTTACAGTGGAAGGGAAATAAATAAAAGAAAGAGAAAAGTGCACACACTATTAAATTGATAGTTTGTTATCCCATGTTTGTAAACTAGTACCTATTTCTATAGTACCAATCTATGGGATTAAAATTGATTGGATTAATGTAGGTTTTAATATGTATGTATTAGGTTAAATGTACTTATCATGATTTTATAGTGTATTATGAATGCTGGGTAAAAATCTTAAGCAATTAAACAAATTATCTTATTTTTGGTCCAAAATTGTTACGGATGACGTGAAGAAGATTGAGATTGGAGAAGTGCTAGCTTAGGAGTTGTTTAATTTGGCTACCAAATGTCATAGAGGATTCTAAAGATTGAAGATACTTTGCATACCAAGGCCAAAGCATCATCCAACAAGCCCAAATCAACGAATAAAGGGAAAAAATCACTACAGGAAACAAAGGTTGTAAATCTAGAATCAAGGGACAAAAATTCTGAATATGAATATGAAAAAGAAGGGGATGATGACAAAGATGCCGAAGAAGATGATTCTGATGAAAACGATGATAAGGGCATAGATGTGGGAGCATCTGGAGCCAAGCAATTTAGGATTCCTAATTTAAAATGAAATAAATTGTTTCTGATCATTGTAACATTACCTAAACAAGTTGTAACTCCTTATTAATTGCTTGTACAAATTCACAATATAAGTGTGATAAATTTAGCAGCTGTTTCTGTGGGTTTCATGCATAATAATCACGTATCTATTATGTACTTATACAAATAGTTGACATTATCTTACAATCAGTTCAGACAATGTTACATTCATTCTTTGTCCACTTTCTACAATTTGCAAATTCAATCAATATGAATATGAATAATATTTAATAATTTGTAACAATTTTTTAATTCTCTCTAAATTCTATATGGTTGATTTACCGATGCCTCAAACAACAACTTTGGCCAACATGTACATAGTGGCCGAACGCCATTCTCATCAGATTGTTATCGATGAGTCGATTTCTAGTTCATCATGCTAACTCATGGTTATATATTATGCATATTTTCTACTACTGTAAATATGGTTAGACTCAGCATTTCTCAAATTCTGTTGGAAGATGAGGACTGGTAGCCATCTTTGATGGGGATCTTGGGCACCAACAGTTGTCAGTAACAACCATTCTAAACGATATAATATTTTTTGAACAAGGTATAACTTTATGTAAACTACTTGTAAAACTTAACAACAAAGACACAATTATTACATATGAGACCCATATGAACAATAACAAAGTATCACATCTCTGTTATAAAGATGTATAAGTAGTTAAGGAGGAGTTACAATTTGTGCAAAGAGAGTTATGCCGTTCAAGGACGGTTGATTTGACAACTATCCCTACTCCAGATCTCTTTAGAGGATGTTCTAGTTTTGTAACAGGTAGTAACTCAATTTCAACTGCTTGTATGTTTAAGTGACATAGATGTTATATACAATTATTACTTGTACATCTCAATTATTATTGACTCATAGTCACGTGGCACTTTCTTATCCTTACATATCTTATGAAAATCATTACTGGCAAAGGTTGTATGCCATTGAGTACAATCATTCCTCAAAGGTGTAATGGCTTACCAATAAGTTATAAGACATAGGTAACTATTTGTAATTTCTCATAACAGTGATGCAATTACTATGTCTGTGACCCATATCAACACTAGATAGAACTTCACATAGTTATTGTTTAGTTGTACATGTCATGCACTGTGTCTAACAACTTATTGAAATAGCATTATACTATCCATGACACGATTCGCTAATTTAATCAACAATCTGAAAAGTAAACAGTGGGCAGGAAAGTGAATAATAGCAATATTGCCCAGCATTCACATAGTTTACTCTATAATTTGTATGGTTACAGCAAACATGCTGAATAATAATTGACCTCTACCAATTGGGAACTGTCCAATTTTTTTTATATATTATAACAGTTTGTGAAATTTTTGAATACAGATATAAAAGTGCTAAAATCAACTAAATTCTAAGAATGCAGGAAATGGTCTCAATTTTGGAATCAAATAGTACATTTGTCCGAAGAATTACAAATGCTTGGAGCACTACCTTTAAAATTTTGAACTTAACGCCCGAACTCCATACAACTTGTTTTGTTCTCTTTCTCCCAAGATGGTGCCGGCAATTGAGAGCCATCTTAGCAACACATAGTTATGCTCCAACTTTAGCTCCAACATGTGGTAACTACATTCTTGTCTTTGTTTAAGTAGTCCTATCGAACACTAAATTTCGTGGCAAATCTATATTTATTGTAGAAATTATACGCTTTGTCTTCTATATGAAACTCCATTCCAATTTGCCAAGGCTCGTCTTTTGTCCATTTCAAGTATTCCACTACATGAATTTCATTTGTTTAGAGTGTATAAATTCATCAACATTATGTAAACATTCCATAACAGAGTGTATAATTGCATGCATATCTTGTACATGCTATCTTAGACCATGTAGAATCAAAACTCTAAAATAAGTTATAGTGCATTGCAGTTAAGGACTCATGACAACTGAATCAAAACTATCAATTAAGAAATTGGACATCCTAAGAATCTAAATCCGACTAGAATCAAAAGAGATAAGCCCAAATAAACCAAAACAGGATGCAGAAGAAATGAGGACTATAATTCATTCCTCAAAAACTGCTTTACTCTTGAGCTACTAGTGTATGCTACCTCTTTCAGCCATCAAGAAGAATAGGCGAAAAAAAACTACTGCTCTCTGTTCAGATCTACTCTTCTCATGCCTAATTAATATGCCAAATCATGCAGGGGAAAATTCTAACAATTAGAGTTTAATTTTGTACCCGTAATATTAAATATATATAATTGGAAGAATCTTTCCAAAGGACAAGCAAACTTGCATAGAGGCAACTACAGATGATTGTTATGCATTACAAAAGAAACTATCTAGCAAAGAATATCCAAACATGTGGCATATATATATAGGAACAACGAGATAATAGAATCACAAAAGAACTGTTGTATAATAAAATAAAAATTTTTCATAGAAAACACAAGTAAGAGAAGAGGCAACTATAATGTACAAATTATGGTGTCTCTCAATCCGATTATGCAACAGAATACCCTAGTATGTACAACGTAACCATTATTATAATAATTCTAACCACGTGTGTTGCTCTTAAAATTATCATATAGCAACATGATGACTAAATAGTGCTCTAACAAGACATACTTGTACATATACCAAAACTCAATGTAATACTCATGAAACACATTGTGAATATTTTCTAACGTTGCATATAGACACCACATGTATATATTTGCTATTTGTTATCTTACAGCTACATATCTAGGATTTAATCCCATTAACAACACTTATATATTAACTATTATGATAGCAATGATTTTTCCACTTGTACATACAAATGAGCGCACTGTTCTTCCTGGGTAACAATGTCTACAATCAGACAGACATGCTGAAAAAACAGAGCATAACTTCTTTTTCATTAAAATATTAGTTTCTGCTAACATTGCTACCACTACAATTTCTATCCAATTCATATGATAATCAACATCATTACCTTCATCAATCTCCGCCGCATTGTTGTAACTATTTGCTCACCCCGTTATAATGTCTACTGTCTTGGCCATTATTGTATGCTACAACTGCAATAGCCTTTTCTAGTTTAAATCACTTCTTGGAAGCGATGTCAATGCAAATACTATGATTGCTTCGGTGTTTATATTTGCTTGTACCCTTGCCGTCCCAGATATGGGTGGAGGTCCAAATTATCAACATTTAAAACCCACCACAGCAAGACTTTCTAACCCTAATTTGGTACACAAATCTGTATTTGCTATTTTTGCCCTCTCTTCTCTGGAGATAGATAGTTATTTCTTACCATTCTTCTCTTTCCACTATACCTTCGAAGAACTAAAATGAAAGCCTTTTTTTTGTCAAGGTTTTCCCGGGATTGTTTTCAAAATCAGTTTTGAATTCAAATTTCATATTTTAACAATCCTGTTCCCATATAACACCATTTATATTGGTGTTTCCGAAATTGATATTTTTTTTTTTTGAAACTTGCTAATTAGATGGTGTCGTTTTGATGCCTTCTTTCTGCCTGTCGACGTGTATGCATAATAACCACTTCTTAAGTTTTGTGAGGGAACCATTCAGGGACAGTCTTTGTAATGACCGTCCCTGCCCCAAATCCCAACGAACCACTCGAAGACGTCCGAGGCTACTGTGACAACTTCTACAGTAAACACCATAAGCAAATCATGCTCGAAATCATAGACCAACAACCAGTTTTTCATTTGTTGTGTTAGCAAAAAGAATCAAGCTTCATCAGAGGATACAGTAGCAATCATATATTAGCCAATAGTTAAATTTCAATTGTATCAATTGGTTAGGTTTGTTGTTACAGCAGTTAGTTCTTCCATATAAATGGAAGAGAGTATACTAGCCTATAAATATCCATTGTATGAGGAAGTTGTAATCAGCTACGGAGTGAATGAATGTCCCAATCCTTTTGCATTGAATGTTCTTCCATATCTGTTTCTTTCTTTCATCTTCTTCTTCCTTTCTTCCTTCCCTATTATTCTTGCTTCTTGCTTCTGCTTCTATCACTTCCTTTCATTCTTTCTGCAATTAGCAATCTATCTAATTATTCTCAATAATTCCCATAGAGATATCTACAATCCAATTGGAATCTTGACGACTGCGTTCAATTGTATGTCAACCATCCTAGGTATTAAGAGTGCTTCACATGCCCTCAGCTAATGCATGTGCAGGCTACATTTATGCACAAGGTTAGCAGTCTTTATGAGACTAGAGTGTCCAAGAACACAAGTTTATTCACGATTGCATCGACTAATTAAGATGTGGTGAACCAACTTAGGGTTATTTCATACTGATAGGAAAAGGAAAAAAAAGTTTTAGTTCCTAGTGTTTCGCACTTGTGTGAATTTAGACCTCTCCAATGTTTGGCACCAGTGTAATTTTAGTTCCTAACTTTCAGCAAAAATAAATATGGTTCCCAATATTTCCAATTGAAGCAAATTTAGTGTAATTGACGGATTTTCCCTAATTACTAACGAAATCATGTTATTTGCAGTCACATGTTCACTAGATTGAATTAAAAAAAGAGAATAAAAAAGCACCTGACTTTAGACAATAAGAATATTAACTTATGTGATGACACGTGAGTAATTAATTAACCACAAAAATAGAAATAAAATAAAGAAATTTGTGAAATTATATACAAAAACCTGTAGGGATTTTTTTGCTTAAGGGGGAGTGGGGTTGGAATAGAGAGTGAAAATGAGTTCTGGATATATGAGTTAGGTACTTTGATTGGTTTGAACTGTGTAGTTTAACTAATTTCTTCTCTCTTTTTTTTTTCCCTTTGTTGTGATTAATTAGTTACTCCAGTGTTAGTAGATGAGTTATTAGTTCATAATGTTCTTATGTAAAGTTATTTGTTACTTTCCTTTTTCATTTTTGAATTCAATTTAACGGACATGTGACTGTGCGTTATTAGTTTTATTGAAATCTTACGGACTAAAATTGTCCAAATTCTACATATTGAAAACCAGATTTATTTTTATCGAAAATTTTAGATATCAAAATCACACAGGTGCTAAACATTTAGGACCAAAACTATATTTCTTCTCTGGGTAAAAACAACTCTTCCATTGGAAATTTTCATATTGTCTCGAGAGGTGATAGATGAAAAAGTCAATCAATTTTTCTCTTTGGATTTATTCATCTTCAAAACAGAAAAGTTGGTAGAAGTCCCAGAAAGAGACTGACTAGACTTATGGTAATACTTGGGATCGAGAGAATAAGTCATCCTATGTTCCTAGAGTGCTTCACACGGCCCGATCAGCCAATGCACGAGCAGCCAAGGTAGAGTGGCAAAGAACATAAGTTCATTCACGATTGCAACAGCCAAGACGTGGTAAATCTTAAGGTTATTTTGTTCATCTACTATAATTGCAATTCTTCGTTCATTTGTTTGGTAGTGGTGGTAGTAGGGTACATGCTGGGAAACTAATGGGACAAAAAACCCAAGTTTTCTACTGGCGATTTTTCTATTATCTAGAGAGGTGATACAGGGAAAAGTCAATCATCTGATCTCTTCTTGATTCCACAATTTTCAACAGAGAAAAGTTGATAAAATTCCGTTCCCTCGACCACGATGACTGGAGTTTCGTGCTCATATGAATTGATATTGCAATTGTAGCGCAAATGACGAAAAAAAAAGTAAAGAGTCCACATACAGAAGATGGAGTAGTGTTAAAAAGGAAATAGTGCTGAAATGCAATTAGTAACGTTCAGGATCCCATACCACACGGTATCAGAATAATTCAAGTGAACTTGCCAAGTCAATTTGAGGATGAGTGACTTTCTAATGTTGGGGTGGCTTTGCTCAGGGAAGGATCTATATATTGAAATATGGCCTCCTCCAAGAACACCAGAAAAAACTCATCATCCCAAAATTAAATAGCCATCACAGTCCAAAGTTTCCCCAGTGATGAAGCTTGTTCAAATGATACATTTCGTGTTGACGGTGTCCTTAAAGCCAGCTATCACACCAGCAGCAACATACCCTCCTATAGCCAAGGATGGCTGCATTGATACCTCTGGAAAAGTAAAGATCCATTACCCCTTTGGCATGACAGAAGATTGTTATCTTGAGTCGAGACTTTCAGTCAATTGTAACTACTCTTTAATCCTACCATTCTAAGCATATATTTTTTATTTTTTAAAAATTTTTTCTAGTAAAAGAGAATGAAATTTAAGAAGCGGGTGTAGGGAGGAGAGATTTGAACCCAAGCCCTCTAAATCCTGGAACCTCAATCCTAGACCCCTATTTGATAACCCAATTCAATATTTAAACTAAGTGAGTTCATATCTTAACATGTTCAAACGTGTTTGATAAAAAAAAATCGAACTTCTGATTTAATTAAGTGGCATCGAATTTTCTAGATAATTTTTTTTAAAAAAATATAAGTGATAAACTAACCACGTATTACTTAATATAATATATACTCAAATATATCAAATATGGTACTTAACAATTCAATAATTTAACGAATTCTGCCTTCAAAGTTTAAATTTCATATTTTAGTTTTCAAATTTTAATTTTATCTAATACACTCTTAGTCACTAGACTAAAACCTCATAGGCTGAAGCATATATCTTAATTACTTTCATGACATACATTACATCCAAAAACACATTTATGAATTTTTTCTCATATCAAGTGGAAAAAATTTATCGGTTCCCTTATTGTTTTTCACGTGAATAAATGGAAAGACCAGGGTGGACTTGAAAGTCTTCCCTTGCGGAGTCATTATGTCTTTAGCATGAGCAGCCCCGTAAAGACGTGGACCTCAATGTCATCAGCGACTACTGTGACAGCTTCCCCAGTAAACTCCATACACAAATGAAGCTGAAAATTATTGCCCAACAAATAGTCCTTTACGTCTTGACTGCATTCATTTGAAGTCAACCGTCCTATTTGGGGTCTACAGAAGAAGTTTCAATTGTAAAATGCGTAGGCCTTCTGCGCGTTTACTGACTAAGTCTTCCCTTTACTTTTTTTTTTTTTTTTTTTCGTCGAAACGTTAGCTTTTTATATAAATAACCGTAACCTTTACAGTATTTGGACAAAGGTCCAAACAAACGGGCAAGCTGCCCCGCAAGATCACTGATGCCTAGCATCAAGATTGGGATTCACCCATTCTTCATCTATCCAGATGTTTAGAGCATAAATGCTTAGCTTAATACATTCTTGACAGGTGTCGTGCCTGTGCAATAATAAATACCTGTTTAAGAAAAATAAATTTTCTGTGTATAGTAGTAAACAGGGTCGAATCCACAGGGATTGGAAAAAATTCGATTCTTTTTAAATTCGAGACACGGGGGATTTTTATCAGATAAAACTAAAAATAAATAATTAAACAATTTAACTAAAAAATAATTAAACAATTTAACCAAAAATAAATAAATAATTAATACGAATGTAAATGGCAATTAAATAAATAATAAATAAATTCTAGCCAAGGATACAACTACGTAGACACAGTCCATTCATCCGATCATTGATGCAAAGAAGGTTCACTTAATTTTATTAACAGGTTAGTTATAGTCGTCGATAAACTCTAACAACCAGCTTTTCCTTAATTTATTGATAACCAAGGTACGACTATTGATTACCCCTAACCAGGAAATACTCCTAGGTACGACCGTAGAAATTAATTTCCTAATTGCATTAAAAACTAGAAAAGCCTAACCCAAATTAATAACACGCTACGAGGGTTATTTAAATCAGATTGCATGTTCCCCTAGTATGTGAAAATACTAATTGTCACTAATATTAACCAACTAAACAATTACGGATTTAATTGATTAATTTGACAAGAGATTAATAAGTCAAATTGCACATCGGGCCCTTGATATCCAATTAACAAAATAATCCCATGGAAATTAAAATAGAAAACATGCAAATATTAACAAATTAAGGAACACGTAAAATTAATTAGATCTCACAGATATATGGGACTGCGTCGTCGCGTTGATCCTTGACTAGATGAGAAAATTAGCCACGCCTCATAAGAAAATCTTCACACAATTCAATTGAATTTAAAGACATCATCTTTCTTCGATAATTGAGAGAGTGAATAACAAAGCTTTCGGAAGAGAATAAGAAAATTGCACACTAGAATTCAACAAGCCAAAACAACTCCCTATTCTCTCCTCCGGAACATCCCTCGGAGAGAAAACTAAAACTCCTCTTCCCAGACGGAAGAGAAGAAGAAAAACTAACTCCGGAAATGTGCGGCTCTCCCACGCATAAAAACAAGCCAATTCGAAACTTCACTCCACGCTCACAAAAGAAAACATTCCTTCCCTACCTAATCAACTCCACCGAAAACAAAAGCAAAGCCAACTATGGTTTGTCGGTTTCCTTTGACCAAGTGCACAAGTTCACAAATAAGAGAGCAAACCAAAAATGTGTCTTTACACAATGGTCAAGTCTTTCCCCACCTAATTGAGATGCTGGCCAGTCAAATGCAATTCAATTCCTTTTCATCATAGAAAGAAATGGACGTTGGTTTACACCATGCATGTGGGCCAATTGTATAGAGTTTCACAATAATCTTTTCAGGAAGGTTTCTGCTCCACTTTAATTTGCGGTCCCCACCAATTTTGATATGTTGTCTAGTCAAATTGAATTCCCAAATGCAATTCCATTCTTTCTCGTTGGTTTGCACCCGAATTGTGTAAAGCTTCACAATAATCTTCTCAAGAGGTTTCTGCTCCAATTTCTGAAATTATATCCAAATACCAAATATAAATATATATTGACAATTAAAGCAAATTAAAGCAATATTTGGCAAGAATAAAAAGGAAAATTAACAATAAAATTACTAACAATTAACATCCTATCAATTCCCCCCACACTTAAATCATGCTTGTCCTCAAGCATGAGAACAACTAAATTCAATAATGGCTAACTCTCATTTCATTTACTGCCAAGTTGCGTTTATCCCAAAATCAAGTTTTAGTAGTTAAGTGTCAAGACATATTTCTCCCGGTTAGCTCCTGAAATCATAGACTCGTCCAATTCATAGCTAAGTCGTTTAAGAAATCAAAATATTAAACTAGCAAAAGTTAGCAATTGGGTCAACTGACAACCAAAATCTCAACATTGAAGAACAAGGATCGGCAGGCCAACATGATCATAAGCTTACATATTATTCTTTTATTTTATATATATATATATATATATATATATATATCTTTTTTTTTCTTTTTTTTTTTTGAATAAATGCTCAGTCCCAAGCTATTCAAGTCTTTTGACGTGAACTCTGACATTTTTAGATGAAAGAGCCCAGTTACTCAACTTTTCACAGCTTCAGGACTACCTACTCATAGATATCACCACTTTTTGACGCGAAAGTCGACACTTGTGGTGAAGACTCCCGGTTACTGGGTGATGACACTAGCGGAGTAGAGCCATTTATTAACCACAATTAAAGCACCAGAATACCAGACCAAATTGGGATGGAGATACAGCATGAGAGATATCCTTATACTATATAAAAAAGGTAGTTTGGTTTCACCTACTGCTTGTGCTTTTAACTACCTCGTTGAAAGCAAATTATTTGGGATTGGGTTGTATGTGAATATACATATTGCATTCTGAACATGTTCACCCTTCTTATCTTTTAGCTTTAAAGACTGGTTGCGCTTTTAGTAATTTTTTTATTAAGATCTCATTTGGGATTGCAGTAACTTGTCTAAAAGCCTTTCAATTGGTAGAGCTTTTGGTCAAACTATTTATTAAGTGTTTAATCATATCATTTAGGTGCATACTTACATAAGTACTTTTTCAATTTGATAATTGTAGTTCAAAATTTATAATAAAATAGCTAAAGTTAGTTTTTATTTTTTGCAATGTAAAAGTTGCCCTAAAAGCGCCAATTTTGAATTTATGCTAAATATGCTTTAATGACCAAAAGATCGACTTTTAAATAGTATTTTTATCCTCGAAAAACACTTTTTTAGCAAAAGTACAGCAATTCCAAATAGGTCCTAACGAATGTTCAACGGCTGGCTTTTCTTTTTCTTTCGTTAGGTCTGTCCTCCCATCTTCAAATTTCAAAGCTAGGTTGATGTTTATCAATTTCATTTGAACCACTAAGGGTTAATTTTGTCGCTTGGAACAATTCTGTTAATTTGGTTAAACTCGTTGTACAAGAGTCTGATGCAGAGGTTTGTCTAAAACGGCCATTTGAATCTTTATGTGTTGGTAGAGTGTGTTCACGATGGAAAGAGTTATTAACTGTTGTCATTGTGCCAATTTACTTTCTTTCCCTTAAATTTGCTTGTGAAGTTTCCTATTTATCTTAAAAACTTGGTTTTCAGGAAGTTTATGGTAACTAATCATTTAGTAGTTGTTAATAAGTTTTTAATGTCCTTTAGTGAAGTGAATTATTTCCTATTGTTACGACTATATAGTTTTTTTAATGCCAGCAATTTGAGACCATCATTTTAGCCTTTTGTAGCATAATGTACTGCTCAAATAAGTATACACATTTTTAAATTTATTTATCAGACCTTAATGCAGAAAAATTGTTTTGGGATACCTGGAAAGACAGCCTTGATCTGTTTTTTAGCCTTGAACGAATTTTGTTTCCGCAATACTTTAATTTAATTATCTAAGTAACTCAGCAGCCCACTAAATCTTAAAATTCTTGAGAAGCGGTCTCAAGAATTTTCTCCATATTTATGGGTAAATTATCCATTTGGCCCTTGAACTTTTAGTTTCAGTAAAATTAAACCCTCTAACTATTTGCAGTCAACTTTTAGCCCTCGAACTTGTAAAATTGGGAACATGTGGCCCTTTTGGCTAGTTTATCTCGTTTTGCAATCGAAAAGTCAAATCGCACGAATGACAATATGCTTTAAAGAAAGGTCTGTTGTCTGCATAGAAACAAGCAAAAAGTGAACAATTTCATCTTTTTCCCTTTTCCTAACCCGAATCGCTAATAGATCTCAACAAATGAGTTGCAGAGGGAAGGCAGAGAATTGTGCCACAAAACAAGCAAAAATGTCCAAATATCGCAGCCCTCCGCTTCCTATTTGTCCTTGTGGTAAAGTTACAAAGATGATTATTTCGTGGATTGATAGAAACCTAGAGAGAAGGTATGCCGTTTGCTCACAAGAAGTTGGTAGCTGTGGGTATTGGGATTAAACTAAAAGTTCAAAGGTCAAACGGATAATTTGGCCCCATATTTACAGCCTTCCTTCTCACCCAATCCCTTGATTTTAGCTAGATTTTTCTCCATCCTAATACAATCTAACAATGGTCATCGCTTGTCTTTTCATCATTCTCTGCATCATTGACTGTGCGTTTATCAAGAGCTTTTAGATTTGCTTCTAATCATGTTGTCCTATTTTTTTATTTTTAATTCACAGTCTAGTTGTGTTTGAATTTGCAGTTACAATTTTTTGCAGGCCCTAACAATGTTTTCGAGATAAAGTCTTATTCTCTTGTGCATTGAGAAATGGCCTTATATGATTTTTTCCTTTTTTGTTTAACTTTTTCAAGTAGAGTTTTTCTTAAGGGTGCTCAATTGACACTCATCAACCCACCTACATTTCACCTAATTTACCATGTATAGATGCACTCTAACAATTACCACCTTTCCTTGTATTTATACACTTTCTCTAATTAATCTTAATTTTTTTGAAAATCTAACACCTGAAATATATTTTAACGAGTGCCCATTTAGCACTCGTTAAATAGAACCTTTCAAGTAAGAGGCTACTCTATATTTGTGGAAGTTAATCATCCATTGAAAGGAAGATATTTGATAAGATATACAATAAAATGTAAATAGACTTTTGAAAGTGTTCCATTGGCTAAAATCTCTAATGTACTTCTATTTTCTCATTTGTGCCGGCTTTTTTTATAGGTTCAATGGTTTATGTTTTTAGTGACTCTATGTTTCTGTGGGTGAAGTACTCATAGAAGATGTAGACAAGTATTCTTCATCCTCTTTGCTTGCTATTGGTCAGAGTCACACACAAAAACTCTCCAGCAGCTGTAGTTGACAAGCACATACAATTCTATGTTGTATCTTCACTATAATCGTTCCAGAAAATTATCATGTACATAGCATGTAATAGTTCTTAATGGAGTTGACAGCTGTAGATGGAATTTTGTGTTGACATTTTCAATTATTGCATGAAAAATTCATATTTTTTGACTTTTATCACTACTAATAAAAGTTAATTTCCCTGATATAAATCCTATTGATTTATTGAGCAAACAATAAAATCATATCATAATATTTATGTACTAGAAGAGAATTAAGAAGCTATCATCTCAAAGCTTTTGGCTGATTTCCATTATTGCTAATCCCACTCTTTTTCTATCGATACTATACGCAACAAAATGATGAAGTTGTCGTTCAAAAAAATTAAACTACTATTGGGAAATTTGTTGCTTGAAATTCTAAGTAGAATAATGAACGTAGAGACAATGTCATATGCATTTTGTTTTGGTGAATATTTTGAACACTTCTGATCTTTAGTCAACCTATCAAATTGTGCACTTGTCTTCCTTCATTTTTTCTTTGCCATAGAAGTGCTCAGGATCTAGGGTTTGGTTATGACTGAAAAGATGAATACTGTGGAATCGAAAAAAAGTAATATGGCCTTACTGGTAATTAGGATTTCATGAAATGATTGAGTTCGAATGAAGTATATCATTAATTTTGTATTTTCTTTTTCTTTCTAAAGATAGTTTGGTAATTCAAGAAGATTTTTGTCATATACCTAAAATGCTTGGTAACTTAGGATATAGCATGGATTGCCAATGACAGAATGGCAAATGCCATTAGTCCTTAGCATCTTTTGTCTTTTTTAATTTATATATATACATATATATATATATATATACATATATATATATATATAAATATAACATACGTAGAAGCTCCAAAACAATAAATCATTGCAGTCCAATAGATTTGTGCATATTTTCTAACAATCATCTGATAAAAATGCTTAAAACTCAAAGAGAAATTTAGTTGTCATAGGAGATGTGAGAAATTCCAAAACTAGTAAATAATATGAAATCTCAATCTATCTATTGAGCAAATAGATATTAATGAATATGAAAAACATTAAATCTCGAAAACATCTTCCCTGCATCCAGGTGAATCACTATAACTCAAAAGATTTGTGCATGTTTTTAAAAATGACATTTGCTAAAAAATGATTGAAGCCCAAGGAGAAATTCAGCTAACATGGTAGATGTTAAAATTTTCAAATCTAGCAAACCATATGAAATCTCAAATCTCATAGAAAAAGAGAAAAAAAGGAAAAAATTTCTTACAAGGGAAATCCTAGGATAGAATAAAATTTTCACTAGAAAAAATTAGGAGAGAAGAAATACTTACCAAGAAATGCTAGCAAAGAAAATTCCTCGCTAGAGGGAATTTATTTTAAAAAAGCAAATAAAAGGTATAAAAAACGGTTCCCTCCTATGGAGAAAGATTAGATCTGAAGGCCATTTTCGTTAGAGGAGCCTTAAAGAGAAGAAAGAGAGAATGAATTTTAGAGAGAAATACACTAACACACAATTACTGAAATATTGGATTCCACAGATTAAATATTAGAAGATGTGCATTACAAACATATATCTTAATGACTTTCATGACATATGTTGTATCCAAAAACACATTTGTGAATTTTTACGCATATCAAGTGAAAATTATGCATGAAGTACGATTAATAAAATTATGCATATCAAGTGAATTTTTTTTTTTTAAAAACATGAATAAATGGGAAGACTAGGACGGACTTGGAAGTCTTTCCTTGACAGCTTCATTATGTCATAGACTTGTAGCATGAGCAACCCCTTGAAGACGTCCGAGGCTACTGTGACAACTTCTACAGTAAACACCATACGCAAATCATGCTCGAAATCATAGACCAACAAACAGTTCTTCATTTCTTGTGTTAGCAAAAAGAATCAATTTTCATCAGAGGATACAGTAGCAATCATGTATTAGCCAATAGTTCAATTTCAGTTGTATCAATTGGTTAGGTTTCTTGTTATAGCAGTTAGTTAGTGTTAGGCTCTGCGAGAGCCAAACTAGGGGAGAATTTAACCATGAGCTAGAATGGGAACCACAACCATGGACTTGACACCACATCCAACCCAAAATCTTAAGGCATTGGGCCTATGGATCATTCCCACTTATATGTTTCTCATTTTACTCATCTCTTTCCGATGTGGGATATTGATTCACACTTGATATCCCAACAATCTCCCCCTCAATTGTGAATCTCTTCCACATCGGATCTTTCTCCCTAGCCCATCCACTCCATCAAACCCACTTCAATTTGGAGTGTACGATTCTTGCTCAAGAGCCCACATGCCCTTGCCTTACTGCAGGTCTGCATGATTCTTTTTTTTTCCCTGCTCTTATAACCATCGGCTCTGATACCACTTGTTGGGCTCTGCGAGAGCCAAACTAGGGGAGAATTTAACCATGAGCTAGAATGGGAACCACAACCATGGGTTTGACACCACATCCAACCCAAAACCTTAAGGCATTGGGCCTATGGATCATTCCCACTTATATGTTCCTCATTTTACTCATCTCTTTCCGATGTGGGATATTGATTCACACTTGATATCCCAACAGTTAGATCCTACTAATGGAAGAGAGTATACTAGCCTATAAATAGCCATTGTATGAGGAAGTTGTAATCAGCAACGGAGTGAATGAAAGCCCCAATCCTTTTGCATTGAATATTCTTCCATCTCTGTTTCTTTCTTTCATCTTCTTCTTCCTTTCTTCATTCCCTATTATTCTTGCTTTTTGCTTCTTGCTTCTTGCTTCTTGCTTCTATCTCTTCCTTTCATTCTTTCAACAGTCTATCTAATTATTCTCAATAATGCCCATAGAGATAACTAAAATCCAATTGAAATCTTGAAAACTGTGTTCAATTGCATGTCAACCATCCTAAGTATTTAGAGTGCTTCACATGCCCTCAGCTAATGCATGTGCAGGCTACATTTATGCACAAGGTTAGCAGTCTTTATGAGACTAGAATGTCCAAGAACACTAGTTTATTCACGATTGCATCAACTAATTAAGATGTGGTGAACCAACTTAGGGTTATTTCATACTGATAGGAAAAGGAAAAAAAATAAAGTTTTAGTCCCTAGTGTTTCGCACTTGTGTGAATTTAGTCCTCTCCAATGTTTGGCACCAGTGTAATTTTGGTTCCTAACTTTCAGCAAAAATAAATATGGTTCCCAATATTTCCAATTGAAGCAAATTTAGTGTAATTGACGGATTTTCCCTAATTACTAACGAAATAATGTTATTTGCAGTCACATGTTCACTAGATTGAATTAAAAAAAGAGAATAAAAAAGCACCTGACTTTAGACAATAAGAATATTAACTTATGTGATGACACATGACTAATTAATTAACCACAAAAATGGAAATAAAATAAAGAAATTTGTGGTTAATCTTAAGGTTATTTTGTTCATCTACTATAATTGCAATTCTTCGTTCATTTGTTTGGTAGTGGTGGTAGTAGAGTACATGCTGGGAAACTAATGGGACAAAAAAACCAAGTTTTCTACTGGCGATTTTTCTATTATCTAGAGAGGTGATAGAGGGAAAAGTCAATCATCTGATCTCTTCTTGATTCCACAATTTTCAACACAGAAAAGTTGATAAAATTCCGTTCCCTCGACCACGATGACTGGAGTTTCGTGCTCATATGAATTGATGTTGCAATTGTAGCACAAATGATGAAAAAAAAGTAAAGAGTCCACACACAGAAGATGGCGTAGTGTTAAAAAAGGAAATAGCGCTGAAATGCAATTAGTAACGGTCAGGAACCCATACCACACGGTATCAGAATAAGTCAAGTGAACTTGCCAAGTCAATTTGAGGATGAGTGACTTTCTAATGTTGGGGTGGCTTTGCTCAGGGAAGGATCTATATATTGAAATATGGCCTCCTCCAAGAACACCAAAAAAAACTCATCATCCCAAAATTAAATAGTCATCACAGTCCAAAGTTTCCCCAGTGATGAAGCTTGTTCAAATGATACTTTTCGTGTTGACGGTGTCCTTGAAGCCAGCTATCACACCAGCAGCAACATACCCTCCTGTAGCCAAGGATGGCTGCATTGATACCTCTGGAAAAGTAAAGATCCCATACCCATTTGGCATGACACAAGATTGTTATCTTTGAGTCGAGATTTTCAGTCAATCCTAACTCCTCTTTAATCCTCCCATTCTAAGCATATATATTTTTTATTTTTTTTTAAATTTTTTTATAGTAGAAGAGGAATGAAATTTAAAAAGCGGGGGAAGAGAGGAGAGATTTCAACCCAAGCCCTCTAAATCTTGGAATCTCAATCCTAGGCCTCCGTTTGATAACTAGATTCAACATTTAAATTAAATAAGTTCAAATTTTAATATATTCAAACGCATTTGATAACAAAAATTAGAACTTTTGAATTAATTGAGTGGCACCAACTATTCTAGACAAAATTTACTCTAAAAAATAATTAATAAACTAACCACATATCAGTTAATATGATATACACTCAAATGCATCAAATATGGTATTTAACAATTTAATAATTTAATGAATTTCGCCTTCAGATTTCAAATTTCAATTTTATCAAATACACTCTAAGCAGACTAAAACCTCATCGGCCGAAGCACACATCGTAATTACTTTCATGACATACATTACATCCAAAAACACATTTATGATTTTTTTTCTCATATCAAGTGGAAAAAATTTATCGGTTCCCTTATTGTTTTTCACGTAAATAAATGGAAACAGTAGGGTGGACTTGAAAGTCTTCCCTTACAGAGTCTTTATGTCGTTAGCATAAGCAACCCCGTAAAGACGTGGACCCCATGGTCGTCAGAGACTAGTGTGAACAAATGCTCCTTTATATCTTGACTGCATTCATTTGAAGTTAACCGTCCTATTTGGGGTCTACAGAAGAAGTTTCAATGGTAAAATGCGTAGGCCTTTTGTGCGTTTACTGGCTAAGTCTTCCCTTTACTTGGAATGCCTATAAAACGTCCCTATTTGGGGTCTACAGAAGAAGCTTCAATCTTAAAATGCGTAGGCCTTCTTTGGGTTTACTAACCAAGTCTTCCCTATCGTAAGTATAAAGTCCTTAGAAGTGCACAATTAACAATTGCAACTCTCTTCCGTATAAGGAAACTTGCAACTCTCTTTGAAAAACAATTCCAATGGGCTTCAATCGGTTCATTTTACCGATGCTCTTGCATTTGGTAATTGCCTTAATGCTTTCTTCCGCTTCAACTTTGACACCCCCAACATTTCCTATAGCGATGCCCGGCTGCAAAGATCATTGTGGAAATGTAAGCATTCCATTTCCATTCGGTATTACGGAAGATTGTTACCTTAACAAATATTTTTTTATCAACTGCACCAACTCTTCAACCTCTGTCCCTCAAACAGTTCTGCAGAACGCAGTCGATGTCACAGAAATATCTCTGGAAGGTCAGGTACACCTTATGCAGGATATAGCATCTGATTGCTATGATAAAAACGGAAGTTTATTGGACAACATTTCACCATGGACGAGATTATCTAAACGCTTTACCTTCAGTAGTACAGCTAATAAATTCATTGTCGTTGGCTGTGATGCCTTGGCCTTAGTTAAAGGCTTTGGTCAAAACCGGAGCTACGCAACTGGATGTATCCCTTCCTGTGATTATAAGGAAGATGTAATTGATGGCTCTTGTTCTGGCATCGGTTGCTGCCAGACTGATATCCCACCAGGGGCATGGAATATTAATGTGAGCTTGACCAGTCTTAATAACCACACCAAGGTGTGGGATTTCAATCCTTGCAGCTACGCTTTTGTGGTCGAAGAGAAGGCTTTCAATTTTTCTGCAAGTAACCTCACCAACTTAAGCAATGATTTAAGTCTTCCCGTCGTGGTGGATTGGACCATTGAGGAGGGGTCATGTGAAGTTGCCCAAAGAAACACGACCTCTTATGCATGCTCTGGTAAAAACAGTCACTGTTACGAACCTTTTAAGGGGTTGGGATACCGTTGTTCTTGCGATCAAGGATACGAAGGCAACCCATATCTCCCTGATGGTTGCCAAGGTATGTGCGAAAATTTTGTTAAACTCGTCTAATTAACCAGTATGTATATGTGTGTTTCAATTCACATTTCAAATTATGCTTCTGCTTTCTATTTTTTATTGAATTCGACAGATATTAATGAATGCCAAGATCCAACTCTACACAATTGTACGAAGAATAGTGTTTGTCACAACACATTGGGCAACTACACATGTCCTTGTCTCAAAGGGTATCATGGTGATGGGAGAGGTGGAGATGGCTGCAGTCCTGACCAAATAAATTGGTCTATGATTGTTTCAGGTTAGTCTACACTTTGAAATGATTGGAGAAGCAAAGGAGAATTTATCACTATGGATTGAACCATCTCTTAAGTGGTGTGATAAATATGTGCTGTATCATGAGAGTATTAAAACAAAATGAAGATTTCTTGAAACCCGTTCCATTTGGTTTAAGATGGCAACTAATCATAGTATAAGAGAGAAAGAAACCTAATTCTTTTCTTTACCAGGTAGTGAAAGAACATGAAACTTGATAATCACTTGCAAAATTAGAGTCTTTAGCTGCAAAGCATCCGATAGATCTCATCATTTGCTAATTTTTCAGTCAAATTTGTCAACAGGTGTTGGCATAGGCACAGCAATTCTACTTTTCTGCTGCTTTTATTTGTGTTTGGAATTGAGGAAAAGAAGGGAAAACAGATTGAAGGAGGAGTTTTTCCGGAAAAATGGTGGATTAATGCTACAGCAACGACTGGCTCAAGAAGGAAGAAACACAAATGTTGCTAGAATTTTCACTCTTGAAGAACTACGAAAGGCAACCAATAATTTCGAGGAAACTCGAATTATTGGTCGTGGAGGATACGGCACAGTTTTCAAAGGAATCTTAGTAGACCATAATTCTTGTACTGTTGCCATTAAGAGGTCCAGAGAAGTTAACGAAAATCAAGTTGATCAATTTATTAATGAGGTGATTATGCTTTCCCAAGTTAATAGTAGAAATGTCGTTAAACTTCTAGGATGTTGCTTAGAGACGGAAGTGCCATTACTTGTTTATGAGTTCATCGACAATGGTACTCTCTCCGAGCATTTAAGCAGCACAACAAAATCACAGCATCTTTCTTGGAATATCCGATTAAGAATAGCATCAGAAATTGCTGGAGTTCTCTCATATTTGCACTCAGTAGCTTCACCACCGATTATCCATAGAGATATCAAATCGGCAAACATACTTCTAGATCAAAACTACACTGCAAAAGTCACAGACTTTGGAATATCAAAATTGGCTCCTTTAGATGAAAATCAAGTATCTACAATGGTGCAAGGAACATTTGGCTACTTGGACCCCGAGTACATGCTAACAGGATTGTTGACAGAGAAAAGTGATGTTTACAGCTTTGGGGTAGTTCTTATAGAGCTACTGACAAGTGAGAAGGCATTATCATTGGATAGAGTGGAGGAAGAGAAGTTTCTTGCGAATTACTTCATTTCTTCACTGAAAAGTGGTCACTTGGTCCAGGTTCTTGATCGCAACATTATGTTCGATGTAAGTATTGAGCTTTTGAAAGAAGTTGCAATGATTGCGAAATCTTGCTTGAGTATAAAAGGTGATGATAGACCATCTATGAAGAATATAGCAAGAGAACTTGAGGTATTGGAAATAAGAGCAAAGCAATCTCCAATTCAAGTTTCTAAGATTGATTTCACCGACACTGAGGCCTCCTTGCTTGGTATGCAATCAACAAAAGCATATATCGACAGTGGTGATTCTAGCTGCATACATACTGAGAGTCATAGCATAATGGAGCATATGATGGTACCAATTGCTGGTGGGAGATGAATGATAGGGTGTTCTGGAGCTGCAAGTTTCGACTTTCGAGTTCTGGTGCACTTCTTCATTTATTATTACGAGTTCCTCCTAGAAATGTCAAATGGAGTTGAATTTTCAGCAGTTTTCTTGCAATTAATTTTGATTGTGTGCGAGTAGATTATTTGATCCAAGGCCTCTCAAGTTGAATTGTAGTTCAGTTCTGCTGGGTAATGTAACTCTTACAATATTTAGTGTAAAATGGTATAAATTTGGTCTAAGCATAAATTTTGTCACTCATACGGCTGAGTTGGTGTAAAAATCACGATTAAATCAAAACCATATGAGTTTACACTGGAAGTTATAAGAATTAATCAACTGAACCTAACTACAGAGACCTCAACTTGAGGGCACCACTTCAGCAGATAATGATAATTATTTTTACATGACTGATTAAACAAATAAAAAGTGGTACTATTGAGATAAGGAGAATAAAAAGCACCAGCAACCTGTTGGATGCTGCACCTTCTCACTATTAGCCTAAACCTCCATTCCCGCTGTACTGATATGACAGCTTTCTCCTTGAAGTTTATTTATTGAAAGCTCTTAAAAATATCCAGAAAGCTCTTAACTAAATTAAAACTGATTTATATTGAATGAGTAGTGGAAATTGAGAACAAAAAAAAAAAACCCAATTGCAAGAGGTAGTGCCCAACCCAGTGAAGGACGTCTGGAGGGAAAAGATGAGGAAATTGCGAACTTTTGAAGTAGAAGAAAAATAAGGGGTTAGGTGCTGGGGCTAGTTACGGGAGGCAAAGGACGGGCAGGGGACAAAAAATAGAACTACTGGTACGAGGAAGATGGGCAGCGGATGTAGGGAAGGTGGCGATTTGTGGCAATGAATTGAGACGTTTCATAATATCATATTCTCAGGAGCACCGTAGCAAAACTTGTGCTACGGTTTTAAGATGTAGGCGGGATGTAGGCGGCGATTTATGGTTTTAAAATGTAAGAAAAAATCTAGTAAAGTTAACTCACAGGTAGGAAGAAGAATTTAGGAAAGGGATAATATGATCTCATCAAAATAAAAATGAGATAATGGAAGTGCAAATAACATTACTCAAAAAAAATTGCAGTTGTGTCAACAACTCCATCAAACATTTTTTTTGTAAATCTCAGAATCGTAAATTTGTTTTATGGCGTCACTAACATGAAAAGTCATTATAATTTAGACATATGTAGGGAGTAGAAAATTTCTATAATTTCTTAATATAGGGTATCATTTTTTCACTTTGCATCTTTCAATAAAGATACGCTTTATAGTTTAAATCATTTACACACAGCTACTATCCAAGGATCAAATATACTTTTAGATTAACTAATCGTTTTAGAGACAAATAGACAAATTAAGAGAAAAATGATATTAGAAGGTAATGTGCAAAAATGGCCATATCTTAAAGGGATTTATTGTAATTAACCCTTAGGAGTATCAATATCTTTTTGATATTTCCATTATGCAATATAGGAATTGACTAACAATTTAGGAGGTAAAGTGAAAAAAAAAATAACATTAAGGGATAAAGTGCAAAACTAGTTAGGCCTTAAGAGGAATATTTTTTAACCAACCCTATTTTTCAAGAGAATCATTAGTGATACCCTACTTAACCCTAGTTTGTTTTTATAATTGTATAGCTACATATTCTGTTTCGTAAATTTTGTGATAGGCTCCTATTGGCTGGAAGTTAACGTTGCAACCAAGTTGTAACCATTCTTTTCTTATCTTGATCAATTAATGATACATGGACTTACAAAAATGAGAAAATAGAAACCTTTCGTACATTTTGTGATAGGCTCCAACTGGCTGGAAGTTAACGCTGCAACCAAGTTATAACCATTCTTTTCTTATCTTGATCAATGACACATGGACTTACAAAAATGAAAAAATAGAAACCTTTGTATAATAGTTAGGTAACTAATCACGTGCGTGGAAATCCCTTGAGGTTTTTGTTTGTGTCATGGGACGAATTTGGCACAATAATACCAAGAGGAACTAGCTTCACATCCAGGATAAGAATAGGGAATTGTTCTTCTATATGGCTCTTGAATTAGGAGTTCACATGCCAGGCTAATGTAAGTTCTTGGAAAATAAAAAAAAACCAAAAGTTAAAGAAAAAAAAGTACTACTGCAGTGCATAAGATAGAAGTACTTGGAAACTTGAGAATCAACAACATATCAAAGGGTTTCACGTTTTTGCCTTGCATTTGTTTCTTTTTTCCTTTTAATGTTATTTTATTTTGTCAAATGAGTACAAAGCATCTAGGGTTTACTTATGAAGGGAAATCAGACAAAAATTATGGAATGGGCAAAAAAAATATATAAAAAAAACAGGCCTTTCCTGTAATTAGGATTTTGTCAAATAATGTTGCTATTATCAAGTGTATACTTGATTAGTAAAAGGTTGCCTTTTTACTTAAAAATAAAGTAGATAGTCTTATAATTCATCAAGCTTTCCGTTATACATCTAAAAAAGCCATCATCGTACAAACAGGATGTAGCATTCGACTGTCAAGACTGAGGGATAGACCTGGAAGTCTTCCCTTGGCAGTCTAATATTCTCTTGGAGCAAGGGCAACCCCTCGAAGACGTTGACGTCAAGGTCAGAAGCTACAGCGATAGCATCATGCATGGAACTCAACCACTTTGATTAATCAGGAAAATGCCCCAGATTTTGTTAGAGATTCTTGGGATGAAGAAGTTGATGACAAAAAGGGGGGAAAAAAAGGAAGTTATTTGAGAGATGTGTGTCTGACTAAGCACTTAATGTATTCCACTATTTTTTCTTCTATTTTATGGTCCTTAAAGATGAACAAGAGCTCGTTTGCTCTTGCTCTAGATGGGTAGAGAGTGAAATGTTTAGCACCTCATGTATCATCCAAGATGCCTTCAGTTTCATAGAGGTCTTCTTAGTTGTGTGGTTGTTGTCGGGAAAGAGTACACTGTACACTACTGCTGCCTATGCAAATAGTTTTTCCTGGCACTGTTGTCTTTTTGACTGCTTTCTAGATCTAAGAATTTGGGTTTATTACAAATTTTGATATTTAGATGGTCAATTGACATTAGGATTTTTTGGCTTTTCTAGATTTGTTTTGCATCTGGGTTATTGTTAGTTTCAGGTTTTCTCTATTGAAAATTAGCATTAAAACCACAGGGAAGAAATAGAGGAAAAGAGAACCTCAGAAATTGGATAATCAGATATTTCCAAGCTGACGAAATTACTACGATGAGTCAAGATTTATTCCTTTATTTCCTCTTGTGAAAAGGCAAACTCTGTCCTTTGGAGAATTCCCGATAATGGTGGCAATAGGATTGGAGATATCAGTGGTGGCAGATGACGGAAGAAGAAGAATAGGAAAACTAAAAAATAAAAAAAAAGGAAGGGAGAAAATGGGGTAAATTTTCATTTATATCCCTACTTTTCTGGTTTATAACAATTCCACATACATACTAATGAAGCGTGTCTCCACGTCCTTAAGACACCATCAATTTTTTGGATTATGTCATGGATTTTATTTAAGTAGGACAAAATTTTTAGTTTAGGGATTTAAATCTTCTATTTTGAAGTTCAGGAATTGAAGTGGAATTTTGTGTGTAATTTGAGGAGACAAAGTGAATTTATCCCGGGAACTTTAAAGGTAGGAAAAGACCAACTTTTCCATTGGCAATTTCTCATAGGACCAATTACACTTTGCAGCCGCTAACTTGTAGTTGATTTTCCCTTTGCATCATAAATTTTAATTTTAGATATATGGCGCTTCTAACTCTTGTATTTGTTAAATTTGAGCCCTGCCGTTAACATTATACGCAAAAGTAACGAAAAAGCATAGCCAATATGGGGACAAGAGGAGCAGCCACCATTCCCTCCCCTAAAATTTTAGAATTTTCTTTTGGCCCCAAAGAAATTTTGGAAAATTTCATTGAAAATCTTTTTCTTGTGCCCCCCACCCCTCCCTTAAATTTGAATAAAATTTCATTGCCCTCTCCCTTTAACTTTTGCTTCTTGACTCTTTAATTTTTTTTTTACTTGGCTATTACGTTAATTACTGTATGAAGTTCAACTTGTTATTAATTAATATTACATGCTGACTTGTTAAAACCATGTCTATTGTGCCAAGAAAAAATTGTTCAAAACTAAAGAGCGTACAACTTTAATTAATTATTTCATGTTTTAATTAGCCAAATTTTAAATTTAAGTACCTCTTCTTGCTTGCATTTGATCTTTTGCATGTGACTTTGAAACTAATAATCAAGTTTGTACATTTTGAAAAGTTCTCTTCTTAAACATATAAAATGAGTGTATACATATAATTAGCAATATTAAATGAGTATTTCGCACTTATATTTCGAGGTATGATTGCTTTTCAAAGTTTGAGATTAGAGAGAATAATCAAACTATTAAGTTTTGCACCTGAGATTGTAAGAATGGGAAGACATACGAATGAACAGTCGTTTTAATAAATAACTAATGCATATGTTGATTTAGTAATGAATATGCGATTTCTTATTGTGTTTCATACACTTAAGTTTATTTTTGCTTCGTTAAAATAATGTAGCGATAAAAGGATTAGAAAATTTGACAGCAAAATCAGGATTCGACTAAATGCATACTTAGTTCGATTATTAGAGATTTTATTATTTCTCAGATGTTAAGACACCATTTCACAGCAAAGTAACTACCCTTGCGTATAAAATGTTGCCACAATATAATTATGAAAATTCGTGGATCCGACCCCAGAACCATTCGAATGCTGAATGAGATCCATCAACTCTCTGCTGGAAAGGAAACTTGCTTCTTTGAAAAACAATTCCAATGGGGTTCAATCGGTTCATTTTACCGATGCTCTTGCATTTGGTAATTGCCTTCATGCTCTCTTCCGCTTCAACTTTGACACCCCCAATGCAGAGGCCCCATTCTGGACCCAGACACGTGGCAGCCCAGGAATGGCCGAGCTGGGTCTTGGCCCTCAGACCCCTGGGAGCGGCCCCGGGCCGTACCGACTAGGGCTCCCAGGGGAGGCGAAGGTCCTCCCCGAAGAGGTCGGGGGTAATCCCCCTGAGTGCGGGATACTATCTATACTGGGCAAGTCCCGCGTCGTGCGGAGGTCGGGCTCCCTTGCAGGTATAAATAATAACACACATCCACTGTACAAGATACGCTCACTATTGACAATTTACTCTGGACAGTTACTACTTCCCGTGAACCTCACTCACCGGAAAACTAACTTGGCCGTCGGAGTGCCCTCGGGGACAACCCTCGGGCCCCCTTTGTTAGCTCATCCTTTCTGTTTTGCAGGCTTGGAGTCAGCTCTGCCATCAGCGACCCGAGCTGATCAGGTCAGCTCTCCTAGGGGAAGTCCCGTGCTTCTTCAGTTGGCGCCGTCTGTGTGAACGTAAGGTAAGTAAGATTGTGTTGATGGCCAGGACGCGATCCAAGCGCACGGCAGAGAGCACCGGCCCTGGGGGCGGTGAGGGGTTCCAGCAGAAAGAGGCTGGGGCGTCCCAGGGCGCCGGGGGCTCAGCCCTTTCAGGGGAGCGGAGGCAGCAGATCTTCCAGTTTGTGACGGAGAACCTCCCCATGCTGGAGGATATAATCCGGCAGGCGAAAAAGGGAGAGGGGGCTGGGGGTGCGCAGACCTCCAAGGCCAAGGGGAAGGAGAAGGAGTTACCCCCTGATCCTTCGGAGGATGAGTCGCGAGACCAACCTCCTAGGAGGAAGCGCCCCCGGACTCCTCCCCGCCCCCGAGCCTCGGTGGTCGGGGACAGCGAGAGGTATTCCCGCGACAGGTCCGCGAGGAGCCATCCCAGAGACATTAGTCCAGAAAAGTGGTGTCTAACACACGACGATGCCATCGTTGGGGTATTCTAACTACCAACATATCCGAAAGTTATAATAATGTCTTGCGCGGTGCACGCCATTTGCCAATTCGTGCATGCATTGACATGACATTCCATCGGACAGTTGCGTTATTTAAGACGAGAAGGGAAGATGTTTCACATTGTCGCAATCCTTTTCCCCCAAAGATATGGCGGCGTTTTAAGAATGCTGAGCAGAAGGCAGGCGCCCACAGAGTCATTGAGTTCGATGGCCCATCGGGCGTATACAAGGTTATCACAGGCCGGCGTGTCGATGATAAAGGAGGCAATACGCAAACCGTCAGGTTTTTTGATAAGGCATGTTCTTGTGGAAAGTGGCAGAATTACAGGCTTCCTTGTTCACACACTTTGGCAGTGTGCAGGAATAGAGGTGACAATCCGAGATTGCTTGTGGATCAGCAGTTTACCAAAACGAGATAGGTCGTGCAGTATTCAGGGAAGTTTAACCCACTGCCGCAGCAAGATATTTGGCTCCATCCTGGATGGGAGCTGCAGGCAAACAAGAGCAAGTTTGTTGCACGTCGGGCAGGGCGAGTTCGAACTAGCAGAATTCGAATGAGATGGATGAAAGAGATCCAGACGAACCAAGAAGATGTCGAAATTGTCATCAGACGGGTCACAATAGGAGAAATTATCCGAATTATAGGTCTTGATTTGATCGAGTTTCTAGAAATTTTGAACTCATGTCAGTGCAGTTCAGTTTGCCTTAGGGTTCATTGTCAGTTCATTTGTATTCGTTTCAGGATTTATTTCAAACAATTACGTTAGTGAATTTCATTGTTCATTTATCAAATGCATGTTGCGTTCTTGACTATGATAAGTATTGAATTAACCAGTTTAAACGTGCAACCCAACAGTTTAATTCATTTATCGCTACATCTCCTATCCATTGATCTGTTGACATATTTATTAAAGGAATGTTCGGATGGTGTGTTATATGTGTTAATACTCTTACATATGTAGGATATGGTATTTTGATATTTGATTGACAGGGAGTTATGACCGCTTTATAGGGGAGACTCTGTCAAATTTTTTTTAAAATTTTTAAAATATGACTACAAATAGATTGCTGCAGTATATGAGTACATAGAGGGATAACAAATGTTTCTAAAAAAAAATAACTGATAGGCATGGAGTTTTAGTCGATTTATAAGGGATATATGGTCAAAATTTTCTCAAAAAAAAGTCTTGAACGCGATTTATATGTCAAAATTGTATACACAAACTTTTGGGAAGTACTTATGCATAATTATTGAATTTAATCGATGCAGATATTTGCTTGGGATTATGGCCTACCAACATATCCCTCCTGACCTACATCCAGGACCATACGTGCACGACATTATATCGGCGGGAACTGTACACCGGACACATTTCATTTTTCACGGACATATTGAGGGCAATCAGTTAGATGTCAGACGGTGTGACAGAGGATTTTGGGAGTATACGTCTATTTCTGATCGGGTTTGTCGTTATATTGTCTTGGCTAGATTTGAGGGGGTGCTTGAGAGTGGATATCAGATGATTGATCATTCTTTGATCACAAGTTTAGTGGAGAGATGGCGGCCCGAGACGCATACATTTCATTTACCGGTTGGAGAGGCTACCGTGATATTATAAGATGTAGAGGTGTTGTGGGGGCTGCATATCGATGGTTCACCGGTTATAGGGATAGACACATACCGCAACATTCAGGAGTGGGGAGCCATTTGTGGGGAGTTCATTGGATTTTCTCCTGCAGTGGATACTTTGATGGACAGAGGCTAAAATTGGGATGTTTAGCAAGGGTTTTAGACTCAGAGTTGCCACCCGATGTTTCAGATGTCGAATGTAGGCAGCGTGCGCCCATCTACCTCTTACTGATATTAGGTGGACATTTATTGTCCGATAAGTCCGGCAACAAAGTCTCTTTATTGGGCAATATAGTTGGGGTAGTGCGTGTTTGGCGACTCTCTATCGGTCACTTTGTGATGCCACGAATCCTGCCAAATCGGCTATTGCCGATCCATTAGTGTTGCTACAGGTACATTGCACCGAATAATGATATATCTTGAGTTTTTTGCATATTATCATTTTACAATTTTAACATTGATTCTAATTTCCTAACAGCTCTGGATTTGGGAACATATACCAACCATACATCCGGACCGAATCGCACCGTTGGAGCATTACCCTGATCCATATGGAGTTAGGTGCGCGTTTCACCCATATTTCAATCCTGCCAATGACATTTGTTATCGAAACTACTTTAATTTGTTCTAAACAGGTGCCTATTTTATTAAATATAGGTGGAATAATGACTTGGACGTACACAGAGTTGTTAGGCATGTTGTGCCCGCATTCCGAGATCAGTTGACAGGCCTGCGTCCTGAAGAGGTATTGTACATATGTCCGGACAATAGAAATATTTGAAAAGTTGTGCCAGTAGTCTTGTCATAATATTTCTTGTCAACTGAAAGCATAAGTTTGTCAGATTGCATTTTGTGAATGGAAATTGAGTTTGCTGGCAGGGAGTTAACCTCCAGTTATAGGGGAGACTCTGCCGAATTTTTTTTAGAAATTCAAAAATTTTTTAATTGACCGGGGACTAGCACTTTTTTCATGAAATTTTTTATGTTGAATATTGGGAAGTTTTATTATTTCTTAATAGAAAAAATGAAACAACTCTGATTTTATATTTTTTTCATTTTATATGGCAGCCATATTCGGAGGACGTTCTCGCTTTTCTTCCTGCGTATTATACTGCAGGTCGGGACATTTGGAGGTCCGTAACGTATCTTATTTGTTGGGATGTAGTTGAGCCGCACCTCCCTCATCGGGTTATGCGGCAGTTTGGATTTCATCAGTCCCTGCCTGATATGAGGTTGACAGATAATCAGATAGCTCTACATTCTCTAGATCGTCGTGGTAGGGCGAATCAAGACTGGAGCACCACGCATAGATAATATATTGATATTTGGACTGATCGACGTGTGCATGTACAAGATGGCACTGTAATTGAAGATACTACATATCCATCGGATGAGTATGTTCAATGTATCGGGAGCAGACGGTGATTTATATTTCAAATCCAAGTCGATTTCCCGCTTTTCCAGAGGACTTTCAGGGTGATAGCGCTAGAGCACAATATCTTGTAAGTTTATTTCCAACCCACTTTTAATAATCACTTTGAGTTTGCACAATATCTTATATTTGTTTCTCCAGAGCGATGCCATGTCTCGCATGTATTTCATGGCACAGGACTCTCTTGCAGTTAGTGATGAACAATACAACAGATATTTTCAAGAGTTGAGGGACTTTGCATACACATCTTTGCATCATGTAGGAGAGTCACGCCGACTTGCATTTCGCCCTCCACACGTACCACAGGAGATTCCACTATATGTTGATCAGTGTCGTGTTCAGCGAGCTCCTAGAAATACCCAAGAAAGTCAGCATGGCGGTGGACGACGTCGTAGACTCTGATCACCAGAACCCGCCATACAAACTGGATTCCATGGAGGTTCGCTGACTATTGAGGACCAAGCTGGCGCATCTACTTTTGTCACACCTCAGACCGAAGTCATGCATGAGAGAGGTGTATCGATTGGGCATTCTAGGTCCCCTGTGACTTTTCCAGAGTTTACGCCCGATAGGAACTCACATCAGCATACTTCTGAGCAATGTGAAGGAGGTGAAGGCACAAACACTCAAATTCAAGATTCTACACTGTTGACACATATTACTCAAATCCATACAGTAGTGCCAAACCAACCACGTCGAAACCAAAGAATACCCAAACCAACAACATGTGGTACTCATGGAAAGCTTGAGCAGTATTGATGGCACACTACTTATATCGTTATTGTATAAATAATCTAACTTATGGATTACATATTTTTTTTGTGACATTTTGTATATATTCTAAAATTTCACGAATATGAGTGGAACAATGCCATCACGCGTATCTTTTTTCTCACTTTATATGATTACTCTTTTAAACAAAACCAAAAAAAGGCTACATATGTAAACCAAAAAAGCAGTGCAACTATACTAACCTCTCCTCTTGTTCATACACGGTAAGTTAATTACATGTCGGAACTTCAAAAAAAATAAAATTAAACATACTATTTATAATATATTTATAAATTGTTATTTTTTACCTTTTGTTATTCATAGTTTCCCCATTAAATATAGGGAACAAACTTTAATATTCTCATATGGGCAAGTTAAAAATAAGATTCCAATTTTGTTCATGAAAATTAAGCCCTAACTTATTAACAGTTTTATTTTATTTTATATTGACCTTGAAAATAAAGAAGCAAGATGTGTAGTTATTTCATTAGTATAGTTGTATTATAATAAAATTATTAGCTCACCACATGGTGGATTGGTTCGAAAGTTTCGACCCATGGGGAGAAAATCGCTCCCTAATGTTCTAAAATGATTCAATTTTTTTGAGTTGAGTCAACGACTATAAACAAAAGCGCTTATTGGGAGGTAACCCAATAATAATATTGTAGTTGTGTTTTTATATGTTTCTTACATTTTGATGTGATTTAATTGACTAATTAGATATATTTCACTTGTTTGCAGGCGGTACCTGAGTTTCATCATTATTTTGGAGGTACAATTGAGGAACAAGTGTAAAAAGGGAGGTTTTCTTATCAAATTGTGCTTTAAATATTTAGAATTCCCAAGCATACATACAATGTTGCATTTTCAGTATATTCAAGTGAGTTTTGGTGATAACATGTTTATACATGATCATGGACTCATTTGATGTGCATGTAATGCCCAAAAGTGTCATTTTTGTGTAAAAATGCAAAAATGATCAAAGAACCTCACCCCTCGATTTGCAATGTAGATGTGTTTGATGTATTTTAAGAGATTGGATATTGTACTTTTGGTATATTACATGTGCGTGGGAGGTTAGAATTGATAAAACGTTTTTCCAAAACGTGTTTTGGAATTGGTCGGAAAAAGGGAGAAAAAATTTGAAAAATTGCAGTTTCTGCAATTAGTGCAAAGAAATACAGATCCGAGCTTGGATCATAAGTGCCCAGACGGATCCAAGAACGGATCCATTGATCCTAGATCGGATCCAAAAATTTTCATAAATATCCAAGGGCTCGTCTGTGCTTCTGGCGGTGCGGATCTGAACCATGTCGGATACGAGGGCTTTCAGTAACGAACCGAGCTCGGATCGGTTCGCGGATATAGCAAAATCGAAGCCTCGTTTCTGCACTTTTCAAAATTTTCTTCCCTCTTTTCACCGAACCCTAACCCTCTCTCTCTAATCTTCCATTTCATCCGTTCATTCCCTAATCTTTCACCTCAAAATCATTTTCCAACATCTTGTGATCATAAACCCTCAAAGATTTCATTTGAAAAACATCAATTTGGGGGATTTCAAGTGTTAAAACCGAAAGGAGGGCCGAACTGAAATCTTCAAATTTGGACCAAATTTGGACTGTTTTCTTCCTCATTTTTGCAACAATATCCTCTTCTATCATCACTCTACACATTTGAGGTAACAATTTGCAACTTCCTTTGAGATTTTATATTTCCTATTTTTGCATTTTTCTAGTTTTTGGGCATATTGTGATAAATGCATATTTGTTGGAATTTCTTGTTATAAATGTGCTACATTGTACTAGAATATGTTGTTATTACTATTTTTATACTTAGTATGGAAAAAGTTGTGGATTTGGTGATATTTTTGGTATATTTTTTTAATTTATTAGGCTTGACCAATTTGGTTCTTTAGGCTTGTGAATGTTGGTTTCCATTGAATATATAAACTTGTTTTGAGGAGTATAAGTCACTGTTGTATCAATTAAAAATGATATGCGATTAATAGAACCAATTCCATTGGGTAAAAGAGTGTGTTTATGATTAAGTTTAGCACATTCAATTTTCTTTTCTTTTTTCTTGAAATCTCTTATCTCTTTGAGTTCAATTGTAATTGTTTTGGTAAATTTGGAGCTCATTCGTATGCACATTATTTAGAATGGGTATAGCCAATTGTGGTGTGATTCGTGGATAAAGTTATGAATATATCAGCATGTTCATTCTTGAAATAATGGTTGAGGTTCAAATGATCGAACTCTTTGATGAGATTCTACCTGAAAATATGCATTTGAGTTTGAAATGAGTTAAGTAGGATCTTTGGTTATTTTTTTGGTACATGTTGGTAGGGAGTTTAGCCCTTTTATAAGGGGAAACTCTGCTGAAATTTTCTTAAATTCTATGTGAGCAAGTTTATATTGTTCTAATGAACGTTCATCTTATTTTTATATAGGACCTATGGTTCGCACAAGGAGGCCTCGTATTCGTACTCCTACACCATCTTCAAGCGAGGAACGCACTCCCTCACATGAAGAGTCGCTTGAGGAAGAATCTCCTTCGCCTGAGCCACCACCTCGGTCTCACCGGAAGACCGCATCCACTAGCCTCGACGAGACGCTTCCAGATTATGACACCACTAGATTCACGTCACTCGAGAATCAACAGTGGTACGAAGCAGGCTTAGATAAGGAAATTATCATTGAAAAGCACCTGGCACCGGAGGTGGATGCGCACTACTACATCTCTACGGCATTCAAGAGACTCGGATGGGAGAATATCCTTCAATTGCCCAAGCACTACTACCCCAACCTGGTCCGGGAGTTCAACGCCAATGTAGAAAACAAACAGAGTCACAGTGGCAACCTCATCGTCTCCTGGGTTCAAGGAAAGAGAGTGGCTCTTAACCGGGATATAGTCGCCAAAATCGCCAAACTCAAAAACGAAGGAGTGGATGTTAAATTGACTAAGGAATTCAAGGCACGCGACCCTTGGCAGGTGGGAGAAGCGGTAGCACGTCTAAATGGTCAATATAGGGAGCGAGAAATTTCAAAGAAGCTCACCGTATATGCCGACTCTTTCGAGCATAGGTACCACTTGATATTCTATCTCTTCGCCTTCAATGTGGTACCCAAGAGGAGCGGAAAACGGGAGCTCCGCAATAGTGACCTCTACTTCTTGGATAAGATGATGCATGGTGTGGGTGGGCAGTTGACTGGTATTCATTTGCCCAGCATCATCATCAGTTACATGCGGACCACAGCTCGCATGAGGGCTGGCGAGACTTGCTTTGGATTCCCTCGACTGCTATCGCTCATTTTTTAGAAGCTCAAAGTTCCTCTTAGAACCGAGCGAGCCATTGTCACTAGGTCTGCCGACGAGGTCAGTGCCTCGATACTCAAATCCTTGAGTATCTCTACAGATTTTGGAGCTGCTCTGGTTCGAGACACTGGAGAAGTTTCGACTTCTGCTCAGCCCCCACCTCACACTCAGCAGGAACCAGAAGCTCAAGAGACAGGGGCACAGCAGACTCTTTCTCCACCCGTTTCACGACCACCACCTCCGCCGCGATCCAAATGGCAAGAGCTCCTCAATGCCATCTGCTGTATGGAGACACGAGTCATCGAGCGCATTGACCAGACCGAGAGGATGATGACAGAGCGACTCGACAGACATGATCGCCGTCTTCGTGCGATCGAGGATCATTTCCATATCCGTCGGTCACCTACTCCGCCGCCTCAGCAGGAGGAGGGGCATATTGGTACATCACAGGGTCCTCATGGAAATGAGGAGGCAGTAGACCCTCGTTCTGAGCAGCCATGAAGATCTTTAGCTGATTACATCTTTTGTTGCTATATTTTTCTTTTATTGTGTTCGGTTTAAACTTTGTAGTTTTCATATTGGATTCTCTTGTGCTACTCATGGTTTTTTGTACTCTTTTGTTTCATTGTGAACAGAATTTGGATGATCGTGAGGATTAATGGCTTCAAATTGAATCACCACTTATTTTGAGGGAAGTTTCGGTTTCTATTACCTTCTTCACAATGAGGACATTGTTAAATTTAAGTGTGGGGGAGGGATTACTTTATCTTATGGGGATTGTGTCTTGAAATGCATGATTTGAGTTGTCTATAGTTTAAAAATATTGGAATTTTATTTGGAAATGTTGTATTGTAGTTAATTTTCTTGAAATTGAGGTTGTTGACAGGGAGTTTTATCCATTTTTATGGGAAAACTCTATAAAAATTTTTAAAAATATTTTCCAATAATTCCAGTTAATGGCCAAAATGTTCAATTCTGTGAATTGTGAGTGGATTAATGAGTGGATTAAATGAGTGATTTAATGCATTAATTTTGTGAAATTGTGAAGGATATCGATATATGAAGTTCATGCACGAGCTGAAAGAAGTGTAAGGATTGTCCAGAGGATAAAGTACACAAGAAATTAGGAGCAAAAATGAAGGAAAAAGGAAAGAAGCGAAAAAACTGGAAATTTAATGGCACGGATCCGAGCTCGGATCCGTGAGAGCAAAGAGAGATCCGATCCCTCGTCTGTACTTCTGGACGAGTGTATCCGAGATCAGAAGATCCGACCCCGGATCCATCATGGGAAGTTCTCGGATCCTAAAGATCCGAGCTCGGATCTTTAGGATCAACCCTCGGATCCGAGACTCGGATCTGTCTCTCTCTTCAGCAAGTGACACAGCCGTTTTCCTTTACCTTTCTCACAACTTTTCCAGCTATTTTGAGGGACAGAAATCGGTGGCACATGCTTCTGCAACAAAAGAGAATACCAAATGAGTTGTAGACAAAAGAAAACATCATATCTTTGGTTCAGCTACTGACTACATTAGAGATAGCACTCAGGGTTTGAGGCTTTTAGTATTCAGGGTTTTAGGGTTTTAGAGATCAAGATTTAGTGTTTTGGGAGAATAGCACTTTCGGGTTTAGGGTTGTAGAATTTTAGTTTGACAATAGTGTGCTTTGATTAGGACTTTGGATTTTTAATTAAAATAGTAATCCTATCGTGCCGCAAAAATATTTTTTAATGGATTTTAATAAACCCAACAACCTTGATTTAATGTTTTAGGGTTTACAAGGATTTGGTTTCTAAGATTTACGATTTAGTGTTTTACGACTTTAGCACTTAGGGTTTTAGGATTTTTGCATGACAATAAATTTGCCTTGATTATCGCTTTATTTTTTTAATCAAAATAGTAATCCTGCCAATAATTGTAAAAGGTAAAACACGCAAGATTTAATCGCTAGATATTTGATTTAATTTTTTTTCTTTTCCTTTTCAACTACCAAACAAATAACATGCACTTCATAAAAATAACTTATATAATTTTTTTAAATAACATTGCGTTATGAAATTTCTAAAATTACAGTTGAAATTGTAACAGATATTAATGACTATTAACTATTAGATTCTTATAACTAATATTCATCGGTGTCAACAAATAAATACGATTCATTAATAACAAAGGAAAATTAGAATTTGATAAAAAAAATTATTTGATAAAAAAGGAAAAAAAGTTAGTATTTTATTCATAAAATATAGTCAACACCTTACATGTTAACAATTTCATTCTATTTTTACATTGATATATGAAATAGAAAGAACTATGCATGTGTACTTTTTCCACCATTTAAATGTATTATAATAAAATAACGCATTTCCAACTGTACAATTACCAATTTTTTTAATATAAAATAAATATGATTTTTTTTAAGGCACATATTTGATGACTTTAGGCACGTGCAAGTTTTAAAATAAAAAAAAATTTATTCCTCTGCTAATTACAGATTTTTAAATAACATTTCTCTAACATTTCTCCGAAATATAAGATTTTAGTAGAGTTTTTAAAATAAGATTTTACTACCGACAGCATTTTAGTAAAGTCAAATTCTACAAAACAAACAACATTTACAGTTAATTTTACATTTTGGTGGGAGCTCGTAAATTTCATTTAAAATTTTTTTTCTAGCAAGTTTGAATTTAATTTTCTGAAAGTCATACTTATAAATGCGAAATCTAACAAAAAAATTAAATACAATTTTTGGAGGTCAAATTTATCAAATGCGAGCTATTTGAAAAATTTTATTTAGGAGCTCGCATTTAGCTCTTACTATTTTCTGGAAAAAATTCTCTAGCTCCCAAAAAAAAAGCAAAAAAATTTAAATTATACTTAGTGGGAGCTCTATTGAGTAGACCTCGCATTCTGTGAATGCGAGCTCTATTGCCCTCCGAAAAAAAAAATTTTTAAGGAATGCGAACGCCAATGCGAGATCTTTAAACATTTTGTTTTAATACAAAAAAATCTCTACCTCCGAAAAAAAAATAAGCACAAAAATTTTACTGGGCTCTGCTGAGCTCGCATTTCGCGAATACGAAGACCCCCCTACGGAATTCCTCACCAAAATCGCCCCTTTTGTAGAATTTTTTAAAAATTCATCACAAAATTGGAAATTTCTCCAAATTCGTCCCATGACACAAACAAAAACCTCAAGGGATTTCCACGCACTTGCTTAGTTACCTTATTATTATAGAAAGGTTTCTATTTTTTCATTTTTGTAAGTCCATGTATCATTGATCAAGATAAGAAAAGAATGGTTATAACTTGGTTGCAACGTTAACTTCCAGCCAATTGGAGCCTATCACAAAATGTACGAAAGGTTTCTATTTTTTCATTTTTGTAAGTCCATGTATCATTGATCAAGATAAGAAAAGAATGGTTACAACTTGGTTGCGACGTTAACTTCCAGCCAATAGGAGCCTATCACAAAATTTACGAAACAGAATATGTAGCTATACAATTATAAAAACAAACTAGGGTTAAGTAGGGTATCACTATTGATGCTCTTGAAAAATAGGGTTAGTTAAAAAATATTCCTCTTAAGGCTTAACTAATTTTGCACTTTATCCCTTAACGTTATTTTTTTCTCACTTTACCTCCTAAATTGTTAGTCAATTCTAATATTGCATAATGGAAATATCAAAAAGATATTGATACTCCTAATGGTTAATTACAATAAATCCCTTTAAGATATGGCCATTTTTGCATAGCACAAGTTTTGCTACGGTGCTCCTGAGAATATGATATCATGAAACGTCTCAATTCATTGCCACAAATCGCCACCTTCCCTGCATCACCACGCTGCCTATCTTCCTCGTCCCCTGCCCCCGTCCTTTCCCTCCCGTAACTAGCCCCAACATCTACCCCGTTAATTTTTCTTCTACTTCAAAAGTTCGCAATTTCCTCATCTTTTCCCTCTAGACGTCCTTCACTGGGTTGGGTTTTTTTGTTCTCAATTTCGACTACTCATTCAACGCAAATCAGTTTTAATTTAGTAAGAGATTTCTGGATATTTTTAAGAGCTTTCAATAAATAAACTCCAAGGAGAAAGCTGTCATAATATCAGTAAAGTGGGAATGGAGGTTTAGGCTAATAGTGAGAAGGTGCAGCATCCAACAGGTTGGTGGTGCTTTTTATTCTCCTTATCTCAATAGTAGCACTTTTTATTTGTTTAATCGGTCATGTAAAAAAAATTATCATTATCTACTGAAGTGGTGCCCTCAAGTTGAGTTCTATGTAGTTAGGTTCAGTTGATTAATTCTTATAACTTCTAGTGTAAACTCATATGGTTTTGATTTAATCGTGATTTTTACGCCAACTCAGCCGAATGTTATGCTTAGACCAAATTTATACCATTTTACGCTAAATATTGTAAGAGTTACATAACCTAGCAGAACTGAACTACAATTCAACTTGAGAGGCCTTGGATCAAATAATCTACTCGCACACAATCAAAATTAGTTGCGATAAAACTGCTGAAAATTCAACTCCATTTGACATTTCTAGGAGGAACTCATAACAATAAATGAAGAAGTGCACTAGAACTCGAAAGTCGAAACTTGCAGCTCCAGAACACCCTATCATTCATCTCCCACCAGCAATTGGTACCATCATATGCTCCATTATGCTATGACTCTCAGTATGTATGCAGCTAGAATCACCACTGTCGATATATGCTTTTGTTGATTGCATACCAAGCAAGGAGGCCTCAGTGTCGGTGAAATCAATCTTAGAAACTTGAATTGGAGATTGCTTTGCTCTTATTTCCAATACCTCAAGTTCTCTTGCTATATTCTTCATAGATGGTCTATCATCACCTTTTATACTCAAGCAAGATTTCGCAATCATTGCAACTTCTTTCAAAAGCTCAATACTTACATCGAACATAATGTTGCGATCAAGAACCTGGACCAAGTGACCACTTTTCAGTGAAGAAATGAAGTAATTCGCAAGAAACTTCTCTTCCTCCACTCTATCCAATGATAATGCCTTCTCACTTGTCAGTAGCTCTATAAGAACTACCCCAAAGCTGTAAACATCACTTTTCTCTGTCAACAATCCTGTTAGCATGTACTCGGGGTCCAAGTAGCCAAATGTTCCTTGCACCATTGTAGATACTTGATTTTCATCTAAAGGAGCCAATTTTGATATTCCAAAGTCTGTGACTTTTGCAGTGTAGTTTTGATCTAGAAGTATGTTTGCCGATTTGATATCTCTATGGATAATCGGTGGTGAAGCTACTGAGTGCAAATATGAGAGAACTCCAGCAATTTCTGATGCTATTCTTAATCGGATATTCCAAGAAAGATGCTGTGATTTTGTTGTGCTGCTTAAATGCTCGGAGAGAGTACCATTGTCGATGAACTCATAAACAAGTAATGGCACTTCCGTCTCTAAGCAACATCCTAGAAGTTTAACGACATTTCTACTATTAACTTGGGAAAGCATAATCACCTCATTAATAAATTGATCAACTTGATTTTCGTTAACTTCTCTGGACCTCTTAATGGCAACAGTACAAGAATTATGGTCTACTAAGATTCCTTTGAAAACTGTGCCGTATCCTCCACGACCAATAATTCGAGTTTCCTCGAAATTATTGGTTGCCTTTCGTAGTTCTTCAAGAGTGAAAATTCTAGCAACATTTGTGTTTCTTCCTTCTTGAGCCAGTCGTTGCTGTAGCATTAATCCACCATTTTTCCGGAAAAACTCCTCCTTCAATCTGTTTTCCCTTCTTTTCCTCAATTCCAAACACAAATAAAAGCAGCAGAAAAGTAGAATTGCTGTGCCTATGCCAACACCTGTTGACAAATTTGACTGAAAAATTAGCAAATGATGAGATCTATCGGATGCTTTGCAGCTAAAGACTCTAATTTTGCAAGTGATTATCAAGTTTCATGTTCTTTCACTACCTGGTAAAGAAAAGAATTAGGTTTCTTTCTCTCTTATACTATGATTAGTTGCCATCTTAAACCAAATGGAACGGGTTTCAAGAAATCTTCATTTTGTTTTAATACTCTCATGATACAGCACATATTTATCACACCACTTAAGAGATGGTTCAATCCATAGTGATAAATTCTCCTTTGCTTCTCCAATCATTTCAAAGTGTAGACTAACCTGAAACAATCATAGACCAATTTATTTGGTCAGGACTGCAGCCATCTCCACCTCTCCCATCACCATGATACCCTTTGAGACAAGGACATGTGTAGTTGCCCAATGTGTTGTGACAAACACTATTCTTCGTACAATTGTGTAGAGTTGGATCTTGGCATTCATTAATATCTGTCGAATTCAATAAAAAATAGAAAGCAGAAGCATAATTTGAAATGTGAATTGAAACACACATATACATACTGGTTAATTAGACGAGTTTAACAAAATTTTCGCACATACCTTGGCAACCATCAGGGAGATATGGGTTGCCTTCGTATCCTTGATCGCAAGAACAACGGTATCCCAACCCCTTAAAAGGTTCGTAACAGTGACTGTTTTTACCAGAGCATGCATAAGAGGTCGTGTTTCTTTGGGCAACTTCACATGACCCCTCCTCAATGGTCCAATCCACCACGACGGGAAGACTTAAATCATTGCTTAAGTTGGTGAGGTTACTTGCAGAAAAATTGAAAGCCTTCTCTTCGACCACAAAAGCGTAGCTGCAAGGATTGAAATCCCACACCTTGGTGTGGTTATTAAGACTGGTCAAGCTCACATTAATATTCCATGCCCCTGGTGGGATATCAGTCTGGCAGCAACCGATGCCAGAACAAGAGCCATCAATTACATCTTCCTTATAATCACAGGAAGGGATACATCCAGTTGCGTAGCTCCGGTTTTGACCAAAGCCTTTAACTAAGGCCAAGGCATCACAGCCAACGACAATGAATTTATTAGCTGTACTACTGAAGGTAAAGCGTTTAGATAATCTCGTCCATGGTGAAATGTTGTCCAATAAACTTCCGTTTTTATCATAGCAATCAGATGCTATATCCTGCATAAGGTGTACCTGACCTTCCAGAGATATTTCTGTGACATCGACTGCGTTCTGCAGAACTGTTTGAGGGACAGAGGTTGAAGAGTTGGTGCAGTTGATAAAAAAATATTTGTTAAGGTAACAATCTTCCGTAATACCGAATGGAAATGGAATGCTTACATTTCCACAATGATCTTTGCAGCCGGGCATCGCTATAGGAAATGTTGGGGGTGTCAAAGTTGAAGCGGAAGAAAGCATTAAGGCAATTACCAAATGCAAGAGCATCGGTAAAATGAACCGATTGAAGCCCATTGGAATTGTTTTTCAAAGAGAGTTGCAAGTTTCCTTATACGGAAGAGAGTTGCAATTGTTAATTGTGCACTTCTAAGGACTTTATACTTACGATAGGGAAGACTTGGTTAGTAAACCCAAAGAAGGCCTACGCATTTTAAGATTGAAGCTTCTTCTGTAGACCCCAAATAGGGACGTTTTATAGGCATTCCAAGTAAAGGGAAGACTTAGCCAGTAAACGCACAAAAGGCCTACGCATTTTACCATTGAAACTTCTTCTGTAGACCCCAAATAGGACGGTTAACTTCAAATGAATGCAGTCAAGATATAAAGGAGCATTTGTTCACACTAGTCTCTGACGACCATGGGGTCCACGTCTTTACGGGGTTGCTTATGCTAACGACATAAAGACTCTGTAAGGGAAGACTTTCAAGTCCACCCTACTGTTTCCATTTATTTACGTGAAAAACAATAAGGGAACCGATAAATTTTTTCCACTTGATATGAGAAAAAAAATCATAAATGTGTTTTTGGATGTAATGTATGTCATGAAAGTAATTACGATGTGTGCTTCGGCCGATGAGGTTTTAGTCTGCTTAGAGTGTATTTGATAAAATTGAAATTTGAAATCTGAAGGCGAAATTCATTAAATTATTAAATTGTTAAATACCATATTTGATGCATTTGAGTGTATATCATATTAACTGATATGTGGTTAGTTTATTAATTATTTTTTAGAGTAAATTTTGTCTAGAATAGTTGGTGCCACTCAATTAATTCAAAAGTTCTAATTTTTGTTATCAAATGCGTTTGAATATATTAAAATTTGAACTTATTTAATTTAAATGTTGAATCTAGTTATCAAACGGAGGCCTAGGATTGAGATTCCAAGATTTAGAGGGCTTGGGTTGAAATCTCTCCTCTCTTCCCCCGCTTTTTAAATTTCATTCCTCTTCTACTATAAAAAAATTTAAAAAAAAATAAAAAATATATATGCTTAGAATGGGAGGATTAAAGAGGAGTTAGGATTGACTGAAAATCTCGACTCAAAGATAACAATCTTGTGTCATGCCAAATGGGTATGGGATCTTTACTTTTCCAGAGGTATCAATGCAGCCATCCTTGGCTACAGGAGGGTATGTTGCTGCTGGTGTGATAGCTGGCTTCAAGGACACCGTCAACACGAAAAGTATCATTTGAACAAGCTTCATCACTGGGGAAACTTTGGACTGTGATGACTATTTAATTTTGGGATGATGAGTTTTTTTTGGTGTTCTTGGAGGAGGCCATATTTCAATATATAGATCCTTCCCTGAGCAAAGCCACCCCAACATTAGAAAGTCACTCATCCTCAAATTGACTTGGCAAGTTCACTTGACTTATTCTGATACCGTGTGGTATGGGTTCCTGACCGTTACTAATTGCATTTCAGCGCTATTTCCTTTTTTAACACTACGCCATCTTCTGTGTGTGGACTCTTTACTTTTTTTTCATCATTTGTGCTACAATTGCAACATCAATTCATATGAGCACGAAACTCCAGTCATCGTGGTCGAGGGAACGGAATTTTATCAACTTTTCTGTGTTGAAAATTGTGGAATCAAGAAGAGATCAGATGATTGACTTTTCCCTCTATCACCTCTCTAGATAATAGAAAAATCGCCAGTAGAAAACTTGGTTTTTTTGTCCCATTAGTTTCCCAGCATGTACTCTACTACCACCACTACCAAACAAATGAACGAAGAATTGCAATTATAGTAGATGAACAAAATAACCTTAAGATTAACCACAAATTTCTTTATTTTATTTCCATTTTTGTGGTTAATTAATTAGTCATGTGTCATCACATAAGTTAATATTCTTATTGTCTAAAGTCAGGTGCTTTTTTATTCTCTTTTTTTAATTCAATCTAGTGAACATGTGACTGCAAATAACATTATTTCGTTAGTAATTAGGGAAAATCCGTCAATTACACTAAATTTGCTTCAATTGGAAATATTGGGAACCATATTTATTTTTGCTGAAAGTTAGGAACCAAAATTACACTGGTGCCAAACATTGGAGAGGACTAAATTCACACAAGTGCGAAACACTAGGGACTAAAACTTTATTTTTTTTCCTTTTCCTATCAGTATGAAATAACCCTAAGTTGGTTCACCACATCTTAATTAGTTGATGCAATCGTGAATAAACTAGTGTTCTTGGACATTCTAGTCTCATAAAGACTGCTAACCTTGTGCATAAATGTAGCCTGCACATGCATTAGCTGAGGGCATGTGAAGCACTCTAAATACTTAGGATGGTTGACATGCAATTGAACACAGTTTTCAAGATTTCAATTGGATTTTAGTTATCTCTATGGGCATTATTGAGAATAATTAGATAGACTGTTGAAAGAATGAAAGGAAGAGATAGAAGCAAGAAGCAAGAAGCAAGAAGCAAAAAGCAAGAATAATAGGGAATGAAGAAAGGAAGAAGAAGATGAAAGAAAGAAACAGAGATGGAAGAATATTCAATGCAAAAGGATTGGGGCTTTCATTCACTCCGTTGCTGATTACAACTTCCTCATACAATGGCTATTTATAGGCTAGTATACTCTCTTCCATTAGTAGGATCTAACTGTTGGGATATCAAGTGTGAATCAATATCCCACATCGGAAAGAGATGAGTAAAATGAGGAACATATAAGTGGGAATGATCCATAGGCCCAATGCCTTAAGGTTTTGGGTTGGATGTGGTGTCAAACCCATGGTTGTGGTTCCCATTCTAGCTCATGGTTAAATTCTCCCCTAGTTTGGCTCTCGCAGAGCCCAACAAGTGGTATCAGAGCCGATGGTTATAAGAGCAGGGAAAAAAAAAGAATCATGCAGACCTGCAGTAAGGCAAGGGCATGTGGGCTCTTGAGCAAGAATCGTACACTCCAAATTGAAGTGGGTTTGATGGAGTGGATGGGCTAGGGAGAAAGATCCGATGTGGAAGAGATTCACAATTGAGGGGGAGATTGTTGGGATATCAAGTGTGAATCAATATCCCACATCGGAAAGAGATGAGTAAAATGAGAAACATATAAGTGGGAATGATCCATAGGCCCAATGCCTTAAGATTTTGGGTTGGATGTGGTGTCAAGTCCATGGTTGTGGTTCCCATTCTAGCTCATGGTTAAATTCTCCCCTAGTTTGGCTCTCGCAGAGCCTAACACTAACTAACTGCTATAACAAGAAACCTAACCAATTGATACAACTGAAATTGAACTATTGGCTAATACATGATTGCTACTGTATCCTCTGATGAAAATTGATTCTTTTTGCTAACACAAGAAATGAAGAACTGTTTGTTGGTCTATGATTTCGAGCATGATTTGCGTATGGTGTTTACTGTAGAAGTTGTCACAGTAGCCTCGGACGTCTTCAAGGGGTTGCTCATGCTACAAGTCTATGACATAATGAAGCTGTCAAGGAAAGACTTCCAAGTCCGTCCTAGTCTTCCCATTTATTCATGTTTTTAAAAAAAAAAAATTCACTTGATATGCATAATTTTATTAATCGTACTTCATGCATAATTTTCACTTGATATGCGTAAAAATTCACAAATGTGTTTTTGGATACAACATATGTCATGAAAGTCATTAAGATATATGTTTGTAATGCACATCTTCTAATATTTAATCTGTGGAATCCAATATTTCAGTAATTGTGTGTTAGTGTATTTCTCTCTAAAATTCATTCTCTCTTTCTTCTCTTTAAGGCTCCTCTAACGAAAATGGCCTTCAGATCTAATCTTTCTCCATAGGAGGGAACCGTTTTTTATACCTTTTATTTGCTTTTTTAAAATAAATTCCCTCTAGCGAGGAATTTTCTTTGCTAGCATTTCTTGGTAAGTATTTCTTCTCTCCTAATTTTTTCTAGTGAAAATTTTATTCTATCCTAGGATTTCCCTTGTAAGAAATTTTTTCCTTTTTTTCTCTTTTTCTATGAGATTTGAGATTTCATATGGTTTGCTAGATTTGAAAATTTTAACATCTACCATGTTAGCTGAATTTCTCCTTGGGCTTCAATCATTTTTTAGCAAATGTCATTTTTAAAAACATGCACAAATCTTTTGAGTTATAGTGATTCACCTGGATGCAGGGAAGATGTTTTCGAGATTTAATGTTTTTCATATTCATTAATATCTATTTGCTCAATAGATAGATTGAGATTTCATATTATTTACTAGTTTTGGAATTTCTCACATCTCCTATGACAACTAAATTTCTCTTTGAGTTTTAAGCATTTTTATCAGATGATTGTTAGAAAATATGCACAAATCTATTGGACTGCAATGATTTATTGTTTTGGAGCTTCTACGTATGTTATATTTATATATATATATATATGTATATATATATATATATATGTATATATATAAATTAAAAAAGACAAAAGATGCTAAGGACTAATGGCATTTGCCATTCTGTCATTGGCAATCCATGCTATATCCTAAGTTACCAAGCATTTTAGGTATATGACAAAAATCTTCTTGAATTACCAAACTATCTTTAGAAAGAAAAAGAAAATACAAAATTAATGATATACTTCATTCGAACTCAATCATTTCATGAAATCCTAATTACCAGTAAGGCCATATTACTTTTTTTCGATTCCACAGTATTCATCTTTTCAGTCATAACCAAACCCTAGATCCTGAGCACTTCTATGGCAAAGAAAAAATGAAGGAAGACAAGTGCACAATTTGATAGGTTGACTAAAGATCAGAAGTGTTCAAAATATTCACCAAAACAAAATGCATATGACATTGTCTCTACGTTCATTATTCTACTTAGAATTTCAAGCAACAAATTTCCCAATAGTAGTTTAATTTTTTTGAACGACAACTTCATCATTTTGTTGCGTATAGTATCGATAGAAAAAGAGTGGGATTAGCAATAATGGAAATCAGCCAAAAGCTTTGAGATGATAGCTTCTTAATTCTCTTCTAGTACATAAATATTATGATATGATTTTATTGTTTGCTCAATAAATCAATAGGATTTATATCAGGGAAATTAACTTTTATTAGTAGTGATAAAAGTCAAAAAATATGAATTTTTCATGCAATAATTGAAAATGTCAACACAAAATTCCATCTACAGCTGTCAACTCCATTAAGAACTATTACATGCTATGTACATGATAATTTTCTGGAACGATTATAGTGAAGATACAACATAGAATTGTATGTGCTTGTCAACTACAGCTGCTGGAGAGTTTTTGTGTGTGACTCTGACCAATAGCAAGCAAAGAGGATGAAGAATACTTGTCTACATCTTCTATGAGTACTTCACCCACAGAAACATAGAGTCACTAAAAACATAAACCATTGAACCTATAAAAAAAGCCGGCACAAATGAGAAAATAGAAGTACATTAGAGATTTTAGCCAATGGAACACTTTCAAAAGTCTATTTACATTTTATTGTATATCTTATCAAATATCTTCCTTTCAATGGATGATTAACTTCCACAAATATAGAGTAGCCTCTTACTTGAAAGGTTCTATTTAACGAGTGCTAAATGGGCACTCGTTAAAATATATTTCAGGTGTTAGATTTTCAAAAAAATTAAGATTAATTAGAGAAAGTGTATAAATACAAGGAAAGGTGGTAATTGTTAGAGTGCATCTATACATGGTAAATTAGGTGAAATGTAGGTGGGTTGATGAGTGTCAATTGAGCACCCTTAAGAAAAACTCTACTTGAAAAAGTTAAACAAAAAAGGAAAAAATCATATAAGGCCATTTCTCAATGCACAAGAGAATAAGACTTTATCTCGAAAACATTGTTAGGGCCTGCAAAAAATTGTAACTGCAAATTCAAACACAACTAGACTGTGAATTAAAAATAAAAAAATAGGACAACATGATTAGAAGCAAATCTAAAAGCTCTTGATAAACGCACAGTCAATGATGCAGAGAATGATGAAAAGACAAGCGATGACCATTGTTAGATTGTATTAGGATGGAGAAAAATCTAGCTAAAATCAAGGGATTGGGTGAGAAGGAAGGCTGTAAATATGGGGCCAAATTATCCGTTTGACCTTTGAACTTTTAGTTTAAGTAAAATTAAGCCCTCAAACTATTTGTAGTAGTCAATTTTCTGCCCTTGAGCTTATAAAATTGGGAATTGGGAACCCGTAGCCCTTTTGGATAGTTTATCCAGTTTTGCAACTCGAAATCAAATCACGCGAATTTCAGTATCATCCCAGTACATTTACCTCCATTTTCAGCATCCCAGCATAGACTCCACCTCTTTTTTTCTCTATAAGTATCATTATTACAGTGACTAACCATCTCACCACAAGTACGCTTACAAAAAACTTATTCAACCATTTCTGTCACTATAGATGCTCCTCTATTTCTCTTAATTTTGCTTTCAACTTAACAGCTTTTGCCTCAGATCTTGATGCTACAATTTCAAATTTCTCTTTTTGCTTTTCTATTGCATTAATCCTCCTTAGAAGGCCCCGTATCAACTCAATAGAATGACAGCACATCTCCTTGTCAATTCAATCCCAATACCCACAGCTACCAACTTCTTGTGAGCAAACGGCATACCTTCTCTCTAGGTTTCTATCAATCCACGAAATAATCATCTTTGTAACTTTACCACAAGGACAAATAGGAAGCGGAGGGCTGCGATATTTGGACATTTTTGCTTGTTTTGTGGCACAATTCTCTGCCTTCCCTCTGCAACTCATTTGTTGAGATCTATTAGCGATTCGGGTTAGGAAAAGGGAAAAAGATGAAATTGTTCACTTTTTGCTTGTTTCTATGCAGACAACAGACCTTTCTTTAAAGCATATTGTCATTCGTGCGATTTGACTTTTCGATTGCAAAACGAGATAAACTAGCCAAAAGGGCCACATGTTCCCAATTTTACAAGTTCGAGGGCTAAAAGTTGACTGCAAATAGTTAGAGGGTTTAATTTTACTGAAACTAAAAGTTCAAGGGCCAAATGGATAATTTACCCATAAATATGGAGAAAATTCTTGAGACCGCTTCTCAAGAATTTTAAGATTTAGTGGGCTGCTGAGTTACTTAGATAATTAAATTAAAGTATTGCGGAAACAAAATTCGTTCAAGGCTAAAAAACAGATCAAGGCTGTCTTTCCAGGTATCCCAAAACAATTTTTCTGCATTAAGGTCTGATAAATAAATTTAAAAATGTGTATACTTATTTGAGCAGTACATTATGCTACAAAAGGCTAAAATGATGGTCTCAAATTGCTGGCATTAAAAAAACTATATAGTCGTAACAATAGGAAATAATTCACTTCACTAAAGGACATTAAAAACTTATTAACAACTACTAAATGATTAGTTACCATAAACTTCCTGAAAACCAAGTTTTTAAGATAAATAGGAAACTTCACAAGCAAATTTAAGGGAAAGAAAGTAAATTGGCACAATGACAACAGTTAATAACTCTTTCCATCGTGAACACACTCTACCAACACATAAAGATTCAAATGGCCGTTTTAGACAAACCTCTGCATCAGACTCTTGTACAACGAGTTTAACCAAATTAACAGAATTGTTCCAAGCGACAAAATTAACCCTTAGTGGTTCAAATGAAATTGATAAACATCAACCTAGCTTTGAAATTTGAAGATGGGAGGACAGACCTAACGAAAGAAAAAGAAAAGCCAGCCGTTGAACATTCGTTAGGACCTATTTGGAATTGCTGTACTTTTGCTAAAAAAGTGTTTTTCGAGGATAAAAATACTATTTAAAAGTCGATCTTTTGGTCATTAAAGCATATTTAGCATAAATTCAAAATTGGCGCTTTTAGGGCAACTTTTACATTGCAAAAAATAAAAACTAACTTTAGCTATTTTATTATAAATTTTGAACTACAATTATCAAATTGAAAAAGTACTTATGTAAGTATGCACCTAAATGATATGATTAAACACTTAATAAATAGTTTGACCAAAAGCTCTACCAATTGAAAGGCTTTTAGACAAGTTACTGCAATCCCAAATGAGATCTTAATAAAAAAATTACTAAAAGCGCAACCAGTCTTTAAAGCTAAAAGATAAGAAGGGTGAACATGTTCAGAATGCAATATGTATATTCACATACAACCCAATCCCAAATAATTTGCTTTCAACGAGGTAGTTAAAAGCACAAGCAGTAGGTGAAACCAAACTACCTTTTTTATATAGTATAAGGATATCTCTCATGCTGTATCTCCATCCCAATTTGGTTGACTTGATTAGTTGAGATATCTTCCAATACTTAACTCCAAAAAAGACGATAACAAAGTACAGTCTAGTTAATAAGACACTTCACCTGTAATCGAATAATTAAGAAAGTAAGTGGAGAACTATTATTAATTCTCTAAAAATTAAAAAAAAATTAAAAACTCCAAAAAGACAAAAAGTAAAAGCTTTGTACCCTGTCCTGGTTTTCCTTGCGGCATCTCTGACTCATTCAGTCAATTGTAATTGCTTGCTCTTCCCTGCCACATAAAAACGGTTAATTGCAATATACACCATTGAACTACTATAATGTTTCGGTCTGCTCCTCTCATTAAATCTGTCAATTGCAGCAAGTTAGCATATTAAAATATCAATCAATAGCACGTACATTTTTTTTCTCTTTTGGACAAACGTCAATTTTGTATTTTAAAGAACCAACTTGAAAATACAAGAGTTAGTTACAAAACAGAGCAACTGCTCTTCTGTCATTTTGTGCTGCTTCTCTAAGCGCCACAGGGAAATCAGATTCCCATTGAACATCTTCAGTGAGCCTAACTGCAAATTTTGCATTTCCATGACTACAATCATTTCCAACTCTACGGGTAAAGGAAAACCGCAGAGTCGAAACAACATCCTCAGCTTTGCTATATCTTCCACGATAGTGCCTATGATGCTATTATTCAGCCCTTTACCTTGTAATCTGTCAATGATATATTTGCAATCAGATTCAATATCAATTTTGCTCCATCTTTCTTCCTTAGCCAGAGTCATAGAACCTGATTGAATCCACTTAAAATCTGTTAATTTATTGCTATCTTTTTGAATATAAAGACTGGACAGGAACTGCCTTTGTAGTAGGAACCTCCGGCTCTAATGCTCTTTTGTGTCATGGCAGCGCTTGTCAGTCAAGGACCAAGTGCTTTTTTTCCCCTTTTTTGAAAAAAAGCAGGAAAATGACAAATCAGGCTTTACGTGAATTCGAGCATTAAAATTTTGAATTGTTTGGTCTATGAGGTCACCAAAGTCCATCAAACATGTTGAAAAATGTTGCAAGTCAGTAGCTTTCACGAAATTACCAGCCTCCTGTACAAAATCTATAGGCATAGCTATTCATAATTAGTTCCCCACGAAGAAAGAGGACAACAGGAAACTGTAAAAGACAAAAGATAAATAAATAAAAATCAACTTAAGTTTCCTGTGGACGATAAATATCTTGATACTGGCAAGAAATTCTCATCTGCCATCATTTATCGGCAAAAGAACATGTTTTTTTGGGCTAACAATGATTGTAACATCACTAAGAAGGGATTCCATCTCCTCTAAATCTATTGCAGGATGTTGAGCCTGTTGGGGAAATCGGGTAATTTTCCACTCAAAAATACAACTAGTGATTAAATCCATTCAGTAATTCCCAAAAAAGATCGTCGAAACAATCTCCTTAGACAGAATTACCATTCCAAGTAAATTCCCAGGGAAGGCTGGAGAGGTCACAAGTGGTCCCACTTAAAATCCAGTCTCCTAGACAGAATTTACGTACACGGTGTATTATCACAACTAGATCCGTGTATACATAAATATTACGTACACACGAATAAGAAAATATACCCAAATGAATCGTATAAAACACTACAAATATACCCGACAAATATAGACAAATATATTGAATACTATACTTTAATAGAAAAGAAACTACTAAATAAGTGCGGAATAAATAAAAGAGATAAGAAAAGAACGCACCCGAAAAATTGATAACGGAGTTCGGCAAATTTTGCCTAATCTCCGAGCACCACTCAAGCGACCCGCTTTTATAAATTTAGGAGAAGAAAGAATTACAAAATCCTTTTTGGTGTAATTCTTTTGTTGGTGGTTGGTGTAATTGAATTGATTTGCTTGAGAGTTATAAATAACTCTCAAGCCCTTACCCAAGTTGAGATAACTCTCAAGCCCTTACCCAAGCTCTCAACTCTACCGATGTGGGATAGAAATTGAGGGATAGAAATTGATGCCACAAATTCAACAATTGTGACTTGAAAAAGTCTACAATTTAGGTTTTGAATTCAACAAATCTCCACCTTGGCATAATTTCTAGTCCCACCCAAAAAATACAAATCTTCTCACAAACAAAAATAACAAATGGTCCTTGCGGTATCTTCAAATTTGCGCCCTCAGGCACCAACTCAAATGTGCAGGATATTGACCAAATCTAAACAATGTTCAAACTTGGACCTTGTAACCACCTTGGTCACCATATCTGCAGGATTCTCCGTAGTCCGAATCTTCTGGAGAAAAATCTCCTCTTCTTCAAGAATTTCCCGCACAAAGTGATAGGGAACATCAATATACTTCGTTCTTGCCTGCAAAATCTGGTTCTTTGCTAAGTGAATAGCACTCTGACTGTCACAAAACACGTTAATGTGTTTTTGACCAACTCCCAAGTCTTCAAGCAATCCTTGAAACCAAATTGCCTCCTTCACAGTTTCTGTATTCGCCATATACTCTGTCTCCGTTGTAGACAAAGCCACCGTTGACTGCAAAGTAGACTTCCAACTAACTGGCGCCTTAGCAAACGTGAACAAGTAGCCAGTTGTAGAATGTCGCTTATCCAAATCACCTGCATAGTCAGAATCACAATAACCAACTACACATTGACTAAGAGATTTATCCTGTTCAAATAGTAATCCAACATCTACAGTATTTTGGATATACCGTAGAATCTATTTCACAGCTTGCCAATGACCATTGCCAGGATCATGCATAAACCTGCTTATCATACCAACTGCCTGTGAAATGTCGGGTGTCGTACACACTATTGCATACATCAAACTACCAACTGCATTAGCATACAGGACTTTCGCCATGTACGCTCGCTCTTCATCCGTTTTTGGAGATAATAGGCTGTTAAGTTTCAAATGAGGAGCAAGCGGAATACTTACAGGTTTTGAATTTTCATTCATACCAAAACGTTGTAGTACTTTGTTCAAATACTGCTTTTGTGTCAGACAAAACTTGCCTCTCGTTCTATCCCTGCTTATCTCCATGCCGAAAATCTTCTTGGTTTCTCCCAAATCCTTCATCTCGAACTCTTTACTCAACTAAGCCTTTATTTTGTCAATTTCAACTTGGCTCTTTGACGCTATCAGCATATCATCAACGTATAAGAGTAAGTAGATGTAGGACTCATCTCGTAACTTGCACAAATACACACAGTGATCGTATTTGCTTCTTGTGTACTTCTGGCCCATCATGAACTGATCAAATCGTTTGTACCATTGTCTCGGTGATTGTTTCAATCTGTATAACGATTTGCTCAGCTTACAAACCTAATTTTCTTTACCAGCAACTTTAAATCCATCTAATTGAGACGTATAGATTTCCTCCTTCAAGTCACCGTGAAGGAACGCGGTCTTTACATCAAGTTAAACTAACTCCAAATTTAACTGCCCTACCAAGGCCAACAAAATTCTAATAGAGAAATGTTTAACAATTGGAGAAAATACCTCATTATAATCAACTCCCTCCTTCTGAGCGTAGCCTTTAGCCACCAATCTTGCCTTGTAGCGAACATTAATCTTGTCAGAAAATTATTCTTTCTTTGCAAATATCTATTTGCATCCAATTGCCTTCTTGTCCTTCGGTAGTTGTGTCAACTTCCACGTCTTGTTCTTTTGAAGAGATTGCATCTCTTCTTCCATAGCATCTTTCCATCTATCATTTTCTGTACTTCGAACTGCTTCAGAAAATGTGGATGGAACATCATCAATAACTGGAAGTGCATAGGCCACCATGTCAACAAAACGAGCAGGTTTATGAATTTCTCGTCTTGCCCTATTGACGACAATTGACTCTTGCTGCTGTTGAGGTTCTTGGGTTGAAACCTCTTCCTCATTTGACTCCTCTTCTGCCAAGGGAGAGTCACTGATGGTGCTGTTTGTTGGACTCACCATTATTTGCTCAAACTCCACCTGCTTCGGCGTACACTCCACCTGTTGCGGAGTACCACTGGTCCCATCTTGTGCTACCTTATTCAACATGGTAGATTCATCAAAGGTAACATTCCTGCTGATAATGATTTTCTTTACTTCTAGACACCACAACCTTTATCCCTTAACTCCAGCATTAAATCCCATAAAGAGAGCCTTCTTTGCACGTGGATCCAATTTTGATTCATTTACATGATAATATGCAATAGAACCAAAAATATGCAAAGAATCATAATCTGTTACAGGTTTTCCAGACCATACCTCTAATGGAGTCTTACCACCGATTGTAGATGATGGCAAGCGATTAACGAGATATTGAGCGTATGTCACAACCTTAACCCAAAACTTTCTGCCTAACCCAACATTAGACAGCATGTGAGGACTCGAAAAACTATCATTTTTTTTAAATCCCTATTTTTGGCTAAATTAATTATTTATTTGAATTTTTGCCACGAATAATATTTTCTAGCCTTATTAGACCTAAGTACTTGGTATTATAGTTTCGTTATATTTTTAAAGTGTCTCGTTTCAAAAATTATTTTCTTAGAATCTTGTTTAGTGAAAAAAGGAAAACGCGTTTGAAAAATTTTAACCGATTGAGAGTACAATAAGTTTGAAAAATTGGAGACTTGTACAATGGTCCTAAAATAGGTAATTTTAGGTTTAAATACTCAAGTGATAGTTAGTGGTACGATCGTTATAAGAATTTCTCGAAAATTTCACTTTATCGCGCCTAATTTGGAAATACGCGTTTTCACGCGCGCGATTAATTGAGGGACTTTAGACCCTTATTTTGGAACAATTAAGAGTGAATAATATTTGTATGAATATAAGTGTACTAGAGGTTTAGTGCACTAGTGAAACAAATGCGAGAGAAATCGAGATTTATGGATATAAGTAAGTAAGTAATGATCCAACACTCTAATTTTGATTTATGGAGGTTATTTTACACTTATGAGCTTAGTTATTCATGTGGGTGGTTTGTTATTGTTGAAAATTTTTGAATGTGGGCTCTATGAACTCCCACTCTTGGATGATGGCTGATGTGATAATTGATGATGGATTTAATGTTGGTTTAGTGCTCAAAATGGTAGATTAATGGTGCATAACTAATATAAACTTCAAGGAGTGCATGAGGGAAAAAGTTTCAATTCTGCCTCTGCTTTGAACGTACCTATTTCTGCGGAATTTTGGGGATTTAATGGCTGATATATCATGTTTATATGTTGTATAGATGGTGTATAAAATTTCATTGAAAAATATTGAGATTTGGTTGGTCAAATGGATTAAAGCTAGTAAATCTGGAAAACTGTTCCCGTAATGCTCAGATAGCTCACTTGTTTCGTCCATAACTCTGTATTCTGACATCGAAATCGAGTACCGTTAATGGAATTTGAAACTAGACATTCTCAGCTTTCCAACGGTATAAAATGCGCGCAGGTTTTGGTTCCATTTATGTGAGCCGAACCAACCATTTAAAGTCGGATGTTCTGTTTCTCTGTTTTCCTGAAACGAAATGCTGAGGCTGCAACTTGTGGCTCGAATTCGAGCTAGTTGTGTGCCAAATTTCAAAAATAATTTCTTCTGTGAAATTATAGCTCTATGAATGTATTTTCCAACGCCATAAACCATGCTCAATTCCGAGTTAAGTTGAGTGATTTGTGATCAAAATACGGAACTTGCCCTGCTCTGGAAAACCCTAACTTTTGGACAGATTTGATGCAAGGCTTGGTGTAGACTTGCTAATTGAATTTTTTGGGTGTTAAACACTTACCAAATGTACCATGAATGTTCCTTAGGCTTTGCCTACACTAATAAACTATGTTTGGAGGTTTTTCCCTGGCCAAATGTTTGGAATGGAAAACAAAAAGCTCAAAGCAGTTCTACCTTGGGATTTTTCGAAACTTTGGTTGTTTGGTTGACTACCTTTCTGAAGGTATTTTTTTTCCATGAAATTTGATAGAGGGACACCCTTTATATAGGAGTATTCTAATGCCAAATTTGGTACCAATCCGAGTCCATTTCGCTGCTCGACTAAATTACCAAAGTTCAAGACTTGATTTTGAAAAACCCTTGTTTAACAAGGAAATTTGGGTAATTTTGAGCTACCATATCTTGGTACTCAAAACTCCGTTTCTCATTCTGCTTCTTTTGTTGTAAACTTGGATTACAACACTCATAGAGTTACGAATTTCAAAGACTAGTTTCAATCAAGTGAATTTTTGCCGAATTTTCAAAGTTGGCCAAAAACCAACTTAAATCTGCCTTATGAACCAAAACAGCGTCTTTGAGCTCATTTTTGAATGTTTTTCATTTGAAATCTTAGAAAAGTGTATTCTAAGAACTTTTAGTACTTTCAAAGAGGTTTCCAACGGCACCAAGTTTTCCAATTTTTGACATGTAGAATGTGAGATACGATTTTTCAAAATATCGTATCAAACCTGAAGTTTTTCCAAATTCCAAGGGAAGGGAGTTTTCAAGTACTCCTTATGCCTTCAATATTTCTTAAACGTTTTATACTTGATTTCCTAAAATGAAAACTCGATTACCCGTGTACTTTAAGAAACTCCATTTAAATCTCGATTTACGAGTAATTGAAGTTCGCTTTCATGAAATTTCCTTAGATTGTACTAGTGTACAATCTTCCTTGATAATTGGCATATATGAGTGATACTTCACTATTATTTGCTCAGGCGCACACGAGGACCCTCAAGAGGATCCCACGGTGAACGCTTAAATTTCGGTTGAGACTACTTATTGCTTGGTGAGTGTCAAGTGCATGTTTACTTGAACTCCTGTGAACCTGATACATGCTTGTCTTGCTTAATCTACCTGGTATTGATAAAATGGAGTCGAGTGTGTACTTTATTGCACTCGTACTCATTTGAAATAATTAATTCATGCTTGGCCTGGCTTGCTAGACTTACATATCCTGAATTACATGTTTGGACCTGTCAAATACTTGTATACATGACTTGGTATGCTATGAGTGCATACGTCGTTGGAGTAAATCTTCTCGACATTTACATGTACATGGGGACGCCCAAACTCATAGGCCGACTTTGGAACTCGGGCCGGTATGGGCTTGGTCGGGGACCTCGGTAAGCCATGAGATTCACATGATAAGTTTGATCTATTGAAAGATCTTGCTTGGCATACTCGTGGAGTATCGCCTTATAAATGTCGTGCGGGCTCGGAGCGGTGTACGGTGGACGGATGGGAAGTTAGTGGAGTTCTACGGATTGAAAATACCGACACGATTGACGGAGTGTCATCGCAAGGAGATATATAAATGTCATTGACACAGCAAGTGGAACTTAGCTCCTGAGAGCTACTATATTCTTGAATTGTTTCTGTTTACTTTCACTGGCTTTATTAATTACTTGTAATTATCTCTTGAACTGTTATTTGGGACTGTTATCTAGACTATGTGCTTGCATGTGTGTTCTTGGCTTCACGAGCGTTTTGCTCACCCTGTAGATTTGTTTTCCTTAACAGGATTGACCTCGGAGATGTGTTGGAGAAACCCTCCTGATGTACTTTTGTTTAGAATTTCTATTACATTTTGGCTATGCCCTTGATTTTGGGTTGTACTTTTTGGAATTGAAATGTAACTTTTGGAGCGTGATGTATATTTGGAATTCATGATGTACTTTGAACACCCGACGTGCGGGTTGGATAATGGATGACTATTGTTAAATTTGAACGCTTCCGCATTTACTATATTTAAATTATTTACTTGTGTTTTGTAAACTGGTAATAAGGTTGAATATAATTGCTTGAGTCCTGGCGAGAGTTGGGCAGGCATCCCGCGGATACCCTTTGGTTCGCCTTAGGGAGAAGTGGGGGCGTCACAGTTAGTATCAGAGCCAGGTTAGCGCTAGGTTAGATATCTATATGGGAGACATATTATATACTTTATCCTTAAGACCCGAGACCGGATAATTAAGTTGCACCTTAAAGGGTATTTAGAGCATACTAGTGATTGGATTAGACATGCATAAATGGCATCCGAACTAGATAGTGATTTAAATTTCTAACCCGAAAAATGCTATTATTTTGCAGGGATGAAAAACGAAAATGGAGTTCTGGCAGCTAACGGAAATAGCCATGCAAATGGTCATGTAGTGCCTCCTAAGCCTATCTACTACCGAGCTTTAGGTGGAAAAACTCATGTACGCTACTTGCCTGCTACTCGATACCCCCGATGTGCTTGTAGGATGACCTTTGCTTATCATAACCACGTTGTACTGGCCTTGAACGACGAGCGTTGTCAGTTGGTGAATGCCAACTTGGACTTACAGGCTAAGGTGAACAAGGTTAGACAGATGGTTAGCGCTCAGGGCGAGAGTGTAGACACCAAATTTTTGAATTAATTTTGTTTGTTTGGTTTTAGTGATAATTGGTTGATTTTTGTTTAGACGGTTTGCATTTTAGTTCATTTTCGTTTGTCTAGTTTTTTTAGGTTTTTATTTTATTTTTATTCCCTTTTTAGTTTTTTGTAGTTGTTAATTTATAAGTTTTAGCGTAGATTTTTTTTTTAGAGGAAAAAGAGGAAAGTGAAAACAAAAAGAAAAAAAGGGGGAAAGAGAAAAGGAAAAAATGGTTTAATGCATACTGGCCTATTTTTGAAAAAAAAGTGAAAAGTTTGAAATTTGAAGAAAAAGTTTTTAGTGTAATAGGCATTATTTACTTTTTGATACATTTTAATTGTTTTTCAAAGAAAAGAGGAAAAATATATATGATTATTTCAGGTTACAAGCATTTGTGTTTTTGATTGCATTTTATTGTTTTTTTTTATTTAAGTAAAGAAAAGGAAAAAAAAGGAAAAAGAAAAAAATGGATGAAAAATGGAAGTTGTAATTGGCTGTTCAATATTAATTTCTGTTATTATAAATTTTTGTTTTTATCATTTATTTCATTTTTATTGTTATTAATTTCTGTTTTTAATTAGCTAAAAAAAAAAAAAAAAAAGAGAGGAAAATTGTTGCCGCAGCATGAAAGCTGCGGAGTTACGCAGCTTGCAAAAGAAATCTGGGACGGCTCCTTGGCTGCAATTACTGGAGAAAGGACAATGGTTTTAGGGCTCCCAATTGATCATATAAAAGGTTAAGAAACAGGGCAGCCGCAAAAGGGAGAGAGTCGGAGGGGGGACAAAAACAAGAAAGGAACGGCAAAAGAAAGGGAGAAAAACTAGGGGAGGGGTTTTTACGGCTGGAAGAGGCAGAAAAGGATTGAAGGCTGCGTGGGTTTTGAGAGGAGAGCTGAGAGTCTAAGAGCTTGGAAAGCTATAAACCTGAGAGAGAAAAAGGAGAGCTACGGGAGAGTGACGGGAAGCAAGCAAAACAAACGGCAAAAAGAAAGAAACAAAAAGAGGGAAACGGCAGAAAATCTGGTCTCCAAGGTTGCAATTTTTCCAGTGAACGGCAGAAAAAATTGAACTCCCAAAATCTGGATTCATACGTCTCAACTTCATAGACAACAAAGGTAATCCCTTTTTGCTTCGTGTCTTCAAACAAACTCAGCAGTTTGTATGTTTTTTTCCTTTTCCATTAGGCTTTTATAAATCTTCAATCTGGTTCACAAGTTCACGGTAGGAAGTGGCAGGTTTGAACATGTTTTGATATATTGTGTTTATCTTGTTTTGATGTGCTGGGTTTGTTGTCGGAGGTTGGGATTGAAAATTGGGAGGTTGTTTGTCAGGAGAATCAGATTTGTTGGGTAGTTATTGATCATGTCCGTTTGGTCTTATGGGCTATTTCTTCATGTTTGTTCTAACGGTAGAGGTGCTGAAAAGTATAGAATTTCTGGACTAGATTTCGCATGTGGAAGTGTTGGATATTGTTTTATTGATAGAAATCTAAAAGTTCATGATGATGGTTGTTGTGATGTGGTTCATGTTTTGAAATCCATACGACAAAGGTTAGCTGTCGGTCTGATTTGGCATACAACCAAATTTGCATTTGCCGATATGTTCCCTCATCTCTTCGTTAGTTGTTTGCATCTTCATTGTTTCTGTTTTCTTGTTCCCTGGCCCTGCGTGTGATTGCATAGAAGTTTATGATGGGGTCGATAAATTGTAGCAACCCGATTGTTTTCCCAGATTTTCTAAGCGCTTGAAACCAAAGTTTGTTCACTTTCTGCTTTATGGTCTCCCGACAACTCCCTAGTTTGTCATAGTCATAAGCCTGACCTTGTAAATGCCGAAGCATTGGTTGTTACAGGTTTATTTGCTGTATGTTTATGTCCAGTTTCCTCGTTAGAATGGTCTGAGTTTTATGAATAAATTGCTGTGCTAACAACAAAGTGAAGACCACTGATTTCATTCGCTTGTTCCAGATTCGCATGATCCTTTGTGAATAAGTCTTCCAGCACTTTCATAATCCCTAGCTAGTTTTTAGCCTGTCTAAATGTCTAAATTTTGTTTGTTTAGTTTAGAGTTTGAATGCTTGGTTAGGAAAATCTGATCAAAATTTGTTTTGGACATGAGTTGGCAAACGAAAAATGCAGCAGTTTTTCTTTCATTTTTTTTCGGCAAGCAAAAAAAACTGATTTATTGGTTGTTCTTGGCATGATTTTGTTTTGTGAAACTGTATGGTTAATAAGTGCTAGCTATGTTAGTTAGAATCAAATTGAAAATGGTGCGTGAAATTCATTGATGAAATGATGTGATAGTTATGATAAAATGGTTAACACAAATTTTGGTTGCTCGAATGAATGGAAAAATTGCAGCAGTTTCGTTCTTCCAAATGTTAGAATTCCTGCCCAGAATTTTGTATGGAATTTTTCTAAGTTTTTTGCCTGCTTGGATGATGGTAATGATATAGTTGCTGTTTAGTTTAAAGTTGGGTTTTGGATTTGAAATCTGTTTCCGAAAACAAGTTTATGTTTGAGTTTGGTCTCGATTTGATGAAGGTTTTCTTTTATTCAATGGGGTATGTGTACACCTCTTGGCTTGTAATAGATAGGGCATTGGAGAGCACTTTTGTCCATTTTTTCCCCTTCCCCCATTTGTTTTAGTTAGCCCATGTAAATGTTCATTAGCTTTTGGTGTATAATTTGGTTTGCTATGTGTTTAATTTGCTTTATTAGGCTATTGCATCTAGTCAAGCATGCTAAGTGTTATGTGCTACGTGTTATAAGTGATTTTGCATGTCTATTTGCTTTATATATTCATAAATGGACATGATTGAATGAATGCACGTCACCACACTAGTCCAACGCTAGTTGTGGCTCATTGTCTCGTATTCCACTAGTCCAACGCTAGTAGGAATTCCTAGATATGGGCTAGTCCAACGATAGACCCTTTAGGAATTTTCCCTTTTGTTGAGTGCATATTTTGCATGTTCATTTCATCTCATGCATTTTTTCTTAGTTTTTGTTATCATTTGGCATGTTCCTCGAATCCCTTTTCCCCTCATTTCTAGGTTCTTTGCATTTCATGCTAGTTATAGGGTCCATTTGCTTGCGAATCCCCTTCCGATAAGGAAAACGAGCGAGTGTGGCTTCAAAATAGCCCCTATTTTCAAGAGTAAAGTCTCTAATACATCTCCCAAATAGAACTCTAAACCTAGCGCTCTGATTTTCATCCCTACGAGCAGTCACTTAACTTTCAAACTAGTTCCACAGTCCGGTATCCTAAACTTTTAGGTTAAGATACACTACAGAGACCTGAAACCTAAACTCTGATACCAATAGTGACGCCCCCACTTCTCCCAAGGGCAAACCTAAGGGTATCGGTGGCACGCCTGTCCAGCTCTCGCCAGGACTCGATACAATTCCAATTCAAACTTAAGGATAAATATCCGAATAATAAAAGTTGAAGGTATAAAGAAAGGGTCATTTCCTTAAAATATTGAAATCTTACAACACAAATTCTCAAAAGTACAATCACTAGAAGTCGGCAAATTAAATACAATCCAAAATCCTAATCAAAAGTAATCAAACCGGCTTCTCCAAAAATTCTTTCCATTCCAAACTCCTGTTAAGAAAAACAAAGCTAATGGGGTGAGTTGACACTCAATGAGGCCAAGAAACATGCAAACACATAGTTCACATAACCATGGCGTTTGTACGATAATTAAAACAAGAAATTTCAAATAATTCATAAATAATAATAACACACATTCAATAAGGATACATGAGCTTTCAGGAGCTAGATTTCACTTGCTGCTCCAAGACTCGATCAAATACTTTCCTGTGATGACACTCTGTCAATCGGGTAAGTATTAAGTCCGTAGAACTTCACTTACTCTTCCCCGTTCACCGTTATACGCCCTACTCTGAGCTCGTACTTTTTTTACATAAGGCGATACTATTCGAGTATGCCAAGCGAGATCTCTCAAATAGATCGACTTTATAAATTTTTCTCATGCCTCACCAAGCTTCACGACCAAGCCCATGTCGGCTCGAGTCGTAAGGTCGGCCGATGAGTTTGGGCGTCCCCCACTATTATAAATTTAGGTCGAGAAAATTCACTCCAATCGACATTAATTCAATCATAGTATAATTCACTATTGCAACACTTCACTTTATTCACTTTGTAATTCACTTCATACAATTCCAATATGATTCACTTAAAAGAGAACGATTGCGATAAAGTACACACTCGACTCGACGCTTTCAAAATACTCAATTAATGAAAGCAATTAAGCACGTAGCAATACTTCATACACTTGACACTCACCAAGTCAAAAGTGGGTAAGTGAGCAAATAAGTCTTTAGGCGTCCACTCCGAGATTCTCTTGAAGATCCCCTTGAGCACTTGAACAAATAATAATTGACTATCACTCACTATTACTTACAAACTCCTTGCTAACAAGGAAGAGTGTACACTTGCAATACTTAGACAATGTCATGAAAGAAAACCTTAATCACTCGAAAATCGAAGTTCAAAAGTAGGGATTTAAAGTCCCAAGAGAAACTAGTCTCTAACATGAAATTGCGTTTAAAACAGTTTATCGATATCAAGATAAGGTGACGAGTCCACAAAAACTCATTTCATAAGAAATAGGAAAATTTTAGCTTTAAGTGACAAACTTGGAAAAATCAAACTTGAGTTTGGCATGTCAAAAAATGGAAAACTCTATACCGTCGGAAATTAGGTTCGAAGTACTAAAATTTCCTAGAAGACTCTTTTCCAAGATTCTAAACGGAAATCATTCATTTTTCAGCTCAAAGTTTCAGTTCCAAGAAGACAGGTTTGAACCAGTCATTGTTTTCTAGCAATCTTTCATAAAAAGTGAACCAGCCCTTGAAATTTGTAACACAACAAGAGTTCCAATCAAGGTTTCAAACACGATAAATGGAACTAAATTTGGAGTCTTGAGTATCAAGATATAACAGTTCAAAATCGGTCAATTTTCACTACTAGAACAGTGAATTTCCAGATTTGAAAAGCAATCTTTGGGGCTTTATTTGGATATAGAAATGATCTTGAAATTACACAAAATTTGGTACACTTAAATGTCCATATATGGACTACCTCTCTATCAAATCTTATACAAAAAATCATGTGGGAAGGCAGTTAAAAAATGACTAAAGTTCAGAAAATGTTTCAAGGCAAATCTGCCCTCATACTTTTCTTTCTTTTCCAAGTGTTTTGCACAATGAAATCAACCCCAATTCCATCCATTTTTTGAAACCAAGGTCCTATAAACATTTAATATGCAATTGACATCAAAATTTTTGAAACAAAACATCCCAAAACAAGGTTGACCATTCGGCCAACAAGAAAGGAAAGACTTTCCAGTTTTCCAGCCTTGTTGCACTTTCGAAATCAAACCACATCTCACTCAATACAAGTTCAAATTAAGAATGGTTGGTGGTGTTGGAAACTAGGTTCAAAATGATACATTTTATCAGAAAGAGTCATTTACAAAATCAGTTCACAAATGAGAGAAAATAGAGTCACAAGATGCCGCTTCTCCATTCCTCTCGGACAGACAGTCACAACAAGACAGTCAATTTTGTTAAATCACTACGGTTCACTAAGTTCAAACTAGTAGATATGTTTTATATCATTGGAAAGCTATGACATCTAATTTTGAATGCCACTAACGACACTCAATTTCAAATTTTGTATAGAAAGTTATGTTCGAATAAAGAGGTACTGTTTGGCTGCCTCGATCACCATTTACAGATTTCTTTCTTTTTCGAAAACTCTAGTTTTGAGTAACAAATTGAAATAATTTTTGTAGACACTTTGTACACACAATATAACACATATATCCATCAATTTCACAACCATACAAGCACCAAAAATTCTAATTAAAATAGAGCAACAATGGACAGAATTTTGGCCAGCTCTAGTCTCATCCATTTCTAAATTTTCTCTCCATTTCTAACCGTAGTTCCACTTATTTAACACATAAATACAACAATCATGCACTTTAATCCTCAAGGCAACTATCTATAATCCATCTCAAGACCACTAGCCTAGTGGTTCAAGTAAGATAAATGATTTTCCTCAAGTCCTCTACCTATTTCTTGCTTGGGTTGTAAACCCATGCAATCTAAGCTTCATTCTTGAAGAAAATGGAAAGATTTGAAGGAGATGGAGGATACCTCTTGAACCCTTGAAGAAACCAGAAGTTTCTCACCACAAAACCTCCAAGAAACTCCACTAGATGATGTCTTTTTCCAAGCTAGAGTGATTCTCCAAGAACTAGAAGTTTGGATTAAGTTTTGCTAGCAAGATGGGAGCTTGAAATGAAGAGTTTTCTTCTTCCTTTTCCTTTGCTAGAGGTTCGGCTGACCAAGAGAGAAAGAGAGAGTGTTTGGCAGGTATGAATCTTGTCTTGGAAGGTTTAAGAAATTGTGGCCAAGAAGCTTTGTAAAAGTCAACTTCAAATAGTGTCGCGCGCGGATTTCGTACCACCATTTTCTCTCTTGTTTGTTGCACTAGTGCACTAATCCTCCAATTTAATTCCTTTAATACTATAACTACTCACTCTTACGAGTCTAGAATTAATTCTTCAAATTTTCAATTTGTTGCGTGGTGCGACTTTCGAGAAACTATTGACGCGCGCGCAGTAAAAATGAAATTTTGAACTCACTCACCTCTAATCCCTCAATTAACTTTTCTTAGTCTACTATTAATCATTCTTAATTTTTTAAAATTATTGCATTCTCTGATTGAATATTATCTCGAAAAATGTGTACTCGCTATTTCTCTCTAAACGAGCCTTTGAAAAATTAAATTTGCTAACGAGAGGTTGTAAAAATATAAGTGAGACATTGCTCCATGTAAATGTATTTAAAATGGTTGAAATAAATTTTTCAGAGAAAACAGGTAAGTAAATAATTAAATAAACCAGTAAAATAAGATAAAAATAAGAAAATTTTCGGGTCCTCACATCCTTCCCTCCTTAAAAAGAATTTCGTCTTCGAAATTCACACCTAGGATATGCTTATCATTAAGGTATGCTTATCAAATCAATCAACAACTTACACTCTCCAACTCATAATTCAAAATTTCTATAAACCCAATTAGCAATTAAACTTTGATTTCCCCAGTAGGCATTTCAACTTCCAAATCATATGGTAACTTAATCGGCCTCACGTTTTCCCCACTCATAAATCTAAGATCTGCAAATGAGTGTGTGGTATCAGGGTCACTTAGAACCTTAGTTAAACAATGTAAAACAAGAATCATACCTTCAACGACCTTAGTGGAATTGGAAACCAGTTGATGGTCTAATGCATAAATTCTAGCCATCGCTTTAGATTGACTTCCTCCAGCACTAGTTTGTTTAGATGCCAACTTTTCTGGTCTTTGAGTACTACCTCTTACCGTCGGCACTCTTGGACAACTTGCGAGTTGATGCTTGGTGTGACGCCCCGAAAATTAGGGTTTTCACTTTACGCATATTTTCGTTGGACGAGCGAAGGAGCGCAGCTTTTAAACTTGGAAAAAGAAGAAAAAATTTTGAAATGTGAAGGGGGCCAAATCCGGCCGGAAAATCCGGCCAGTTTCTGGCCGGATAGCTGGCCGGATTGCCCAGCCATTTTGAAAAAAAATTTGAGTTTGCTTCTGCCTTGAATCCGGCCTAGAATCCGGCCGGATTCTGACGTGGCAGCTTCGGCTGTCATGTTTGACCGACTGTTTCTGCACCTTTTTATCTTGTTTTGCACCCAAAATATCTCATTTTTGTTCCTAGCTCAACCGAGCTCTTGAGAGAAGAAAAAACTCTTCCATTTTCTAGTTTTAATTTCTACCAAAATCTTGAGTTTTCACCAATGATTTTGGACAATACTTCACACAAGGGCTCACTATGGTGGACTAAAGCTCTTGATGGATTGGATTTGGTTGGGGTGCTCCATGTTGATAGCTTCTTGAATTTGTGAGGTAAGATGTTTAAGGAAGCTCTTTCTTGTTTTGATAATGCTATATTAGTAACTTGTAGAGGTTGAATGTGTTATATTGTGGAGTATTTCATGGGTTTAAGGAAACTATGGTGAATTTCTAATTTATTGGGCATTTTTCTGATTTTATATGAAATGCATGATTAGTGTTGGATTGATGGTTTGAAATGGTGTTAAATGGAGCCTTTATACGTTAATTCCGGTTGTTAGAGGAAAATTTCCACTTGTGAGGTGATTTCCGGTTTCTAGGGTTTAATTTGGGGATTTTCTTATGATTGGTTTATATGGCTTTAATTGAAGGGGTATTGTGGCTCTAATTGGGTATATTTGCTAGTCTATAATTGTATGTAAAATTGGGGTTGAATGGAGGTATATTTGGTATTGAATGGTAGGTTGGAAATGTGTAAAATTAAGGGGAAATGCTGTCCCATTTTTGGAGGGTATATGATTGATTTGAATTTGTGTGATCTTGACTAGTTTTATGGAAATTCTTGTGATTTGGAGGTTGGAATGATGAAATCCCAGGTTAGTGGTATTTCCGGACTTTAGTAATGTGATTTCATCTTCGATTTGCCATGTATATGAGTAATAAGCTATTCTAGTGTCTTAAGGTGGAAGTTCTAGCCTTTAATCGTGATTAATGATGGTTATTCGCAAATGTTGGATTGAAAGTGGAATTGCAGCTTTCGTTGCTTTATTTCTGCTCTCATGTGATAAGTAGTGGTTGTCCATAGCATGCTAGCTTGATATTGGGATACATGAAGCTTTAGTATGCTAGTTTGGTTTACTTAAAAGAATTTCAGCAAGAGTATATGAATTCCAGCTTAGGGTCAATCTGCCCTGTTTTTGTACTGTACATTTGACCATGTTAAAGACCGAATCAACTCTTGCTCAAAACATGAAACCTGTAGATATATGAGTTGACTACTTGCCTGCAAAATTTCAGATTGATTGGACCTCTGTAGCTTGAGAAATGACTGAATTGCCCCTGATTGCCTATAAATCCTGTTTTGCGGACAGTTTTCTGTCCTCTCCTAGATTTCGATATTTGACCCTGAAATTGTATGTTTTGACTTTGGAGGTCTTCATATAAAATGTTGGTATATGTCTTAGCTTCATAATGCCATAAGATTCGTGTCAATCGGATAAGCGTATTTTCAATTGTGATTAAAATGCCAAAAGGTGGCAGGAACTTGTTAGTTTTAGAATGCCTTTTATTTGACATGCTATTTGTTATCTAGACTTGATCAAGGCAAGGATGTATGCTCGAAAAAGGTTCGTGTGCCGTGGTTGGTGAGTGAACCTTAACTATTTCTCCAAAAGTTACTTTTGAAATAATTTTTGCATTGCTTACACGATTGCATATCATTGTGTATGTGTGTGTGCCATAACATTTTGGCTTTATTGAGTTCTTGGGAAAATCTTGTGCTTAGAACCAACGTCTCCATTACTGGGTATGCTTTCTTTGGAGCACGATGGCTCCTTGTTTCTGTTTATTTGCTTACTTGATCTAAGGGAGTGTTGGATTTTAAGTACAAGGATTTTCACTGGCTCCAAAGAGCATTATTTGCACATTGGACCGTTATTCCATGATAGCATTGAAATACACTACTGTTAAGTTTATTTAGTTACTGCTTTTACTGTTCACTCGCTGAGCTTCTAGCTCACCCCCAAATGTTTTTCTTCTCCCCACAGGGATCGAGGCAAAGGAAGCGTTCGTATTACATTAATTGTGTGCCTGGATGGCATGTATCTTGCATAGCTTAGATTTGGATTTGTTTTGTAAAATAGTTGAGCTAGGGTGACTGTTTGAAATTGGAATGGATGGATTATACCGTGTACGGTTTGAATTTGGATTGCCTTTTGTGTAATAGCTTAGTAGAAGAGTTTGTAATGAATGATTGGACTTGATTTGATGTACGTGTACTTTCCGCTACGTTTGTGATATGTAATTCTTGAAGGATTTGATGTAATTACGAGATTTATATTGAAATTTACTTGAGGACCGTAGTGAACGACTGAGTCCTGGCGAGAGCTGGGCAGGCGGCCCGTTGACCCCTCTGGTTCACCTTAGGGGAAAATGGGGTCGTTACACTTGGCACTACCATAGTACAAGCACTTTCCTGATTTCCTCCAACAATCATTTTCCACATGATTGGACTTGCCACAGTAGTCACAACTAATTTGATGAGTCACGGCCTGACCACCAGAAGGCATTTCTCTCACTTGACCTTGCCTATTGTGGCCTCTTCTTGATTCAGTCCCTTTTGGTGGACTGGATGTCTCTACTCTTTCCGTTCCTTTTTCCTTTTTAGAAGGTGGGGCACATTTAGTTGTTTGTCCAGTGGAGTAACTAGGAGTGTTCCTTTTCTTAGCATGGAAATCCCGTACTTGTAGTATTGCACTTTCGACTCTCTGTGCTTTCTCTAAGGTTTCAGTGAAAGTAGAGATTTGGGCTACCGCCAACCTCTCCTGAATCTCCACGTTAAGTCCTTGCACAAAGCGTCTTATCATTTTCCACTCATTAGTCACCAATTCCGAAGCATACTTAGAAAATTTAGTAAATTTTCCTTCTTATTCAGCCACGTTAGAAGTCCCCTGTCTCAACTTTATAAATTCATCCTCTCTTTTCTCTTGAATCAAGGGTGGGAGAAATTTTTCATTAAACTCTCAGGTAAAGTTTTCCGAGGTCCAAGGGGTCTGCGTTTTTTTTCATTTTTCCCTTATCACATCCCACCAAGCACGTGCTATACCCTCAAATTGAAAGGCAGCAAAGTTCACTCGTCTTTCCTCAGTATAGTTTAGGGCGGCAAATATATTGATTATTGTGACGGCCCCACCTCCCCCTAAGGCGAACCAGAGGGTTCGGCGGACCGCCTGCCCAGCTCTCGCCGGGACTCAGTCGCTCACTACAGTTCTCAACCCAATTACAATATAAATCTCAAAATTACATCAAATCCTCCAATGATTACATATTACAAATGCAGCGGAAACTGATTCCAATCGTGGAACGTATACTTACATCCATATCAATTTCACATATTTACACAAGACCAACTCATACATAAAATAGATCCAAACTTAAACTGTACACGATATAAGCCATCCAGTCACGTGAATAAGCACTCCAAGCTTTCCTTCGCCTTGAGCCCTGTGGGGGGAGAAATAAAACATTTTTGGGGTGAGCTAGAAGCTCAGCGAGTAACCATTAAAATCAGTAATCAATTCAGTTTCACAGTCGTTCATTTCAGTGATGTCATGATTTCAAGATCAAATGTACACTTATTGCTCTCGTGAGCCAGCGAAATCGTTGTTCTTAAACACCCAACGCTCCAAACAAACATTTAACAGTAAACAGTCAGTGGGGAGCCATTAGCTCCAGATGAACAGTACACAGAGGTGGAGACGTTGGTGTTCAGCACACGAATTCCAAGCACTCATTTAAGCCAAAACATGTCATGGGCCACATGCAAGCACTCATGATATGCAAACAAGTAAATAGTGCAAGAAACGGTTCATAAGTAACTTTGGAAACAGTTTAGGGTCACTCACCTCCACGGCTCAGAAACCATCCATCATATAACATTGCCTTGCTCAAATCCAAGCCTTAGATCACAAACCCAATGCAAACAAGTCCCTTCAAAGTTCGGACAGCACTTCCCCTACATTTGCTAACTTTTCCAGCCATCATGGCTTCATTATTACTTCAGCCAGTCCCAAAGTCACACAAATAAGTTCATCTAATATCCATTCAGCAAGCTCCAAGTAGTACAAAGACAAGTCAAGCTAGGGAAAAGTCCGGAAATGAAGGTTAAGCTCAAAACCAGAAAAACAGTTTTGACGTCATTTTGCGGTAATGGTGTCAATTTCACTATGATTATCGGATGGGGGTGTAAGACCCACCGTTTCGAAGCTATGAAACAGGGATACAACAATGTAGAAGGCCACTCAATCCAAATCCTAGCACAACTAGGTCAAATATGCCAAAAATACCAAACCAGAACCACTAAAACAGGTTCACAAATCCCACTATGCTGTAATTGGTATAACTTGGTCTGTACAGGTCCAAATGCATTGATTCCAAAGGCATATGGAAGCTAAGACATCCAGCTACATTTAATCAGAATACACCAACATCCAAATCCAAAGCAATTCCAGTCAAATGGCCAATTACAAGTGCAGTTTTAGCATTCTGATCAACCCAGAACAGCAACAGTAAAAACGCCATATCTCACTCTACACTAATCCAAATGACCTGAAATTTTTCAGGAACTTCAAACTCATCAATACCTACAACTTTCATGTTTTGAGTAAAGTCCAATTCGGCCTCTAACCCTATGATCCAAAACCGGACAGAATTAGGGGTTTATGAACCCTAACTTTCCATTTTCCATCCAAATCCAAAATTGATTGCATTTATCAACAATTCACACCTACTAGAGTCATTTTAAACCATTACCATTCATCATACAAGGCCACAACATCCCATTCATATTAAACCAGAAAATTCATCATAAAATGGAAAACTTCACCAAATCACTTCAAATCAAGAAATAATTCACATAATCCATCACTTTAGCTACTACTAAGCATCACTTAAGCATCATTAGGTGTAGTAGGATGTTCAACCATCACTTACCTAGGAAACAAGAGAAAGGAAGATGTTGGACACCTTAGCTCTTCAAACAAACTTCACCACAACACTCACTAGTACCAAATGAAAGGATTTTATGGAGTAGAATCTAATTTAGGCAATTGTTTTGGTTGATTTGAGCTAATTGGGAGCTTGAAAATTGAAGAAGCTTTCTTCCTTCTTGAGCTAAGAGGGCCGGCCAACAAGAGGTGAAAAATGGTGATTTTTGGGCAATTTTTGAAGATATTTATCAAATGGGTCAAAAGTCAAAAAGGTGAATAGTAACTCTTAAGCCAAAACCAATGTAGTGGTGACACTTGTCACCTTCATAAATGCAATCTTATCTTTCTCTTTCCTCTCACATCAATCAAATCTCACTCTCGACTTATCTCTTAACACCCGATAAATTTTACACAGTATCCGAAACTTAACCTTATTGGCCAAATTTTTCCGAACTTTTCGCACTAGTGGGTCCCACGTCCATTATATATTCTTAATTTTCCAAAAACTCTCCAAGGCTAGAAAAACCATCTAAAAACTATAATTACTCATAAAAATTCCTCAGAAAATTTCCTAAACCAGGAAATGCAGAAAACATGCTATTAAAGGAAATAAAACCCTCGGAAAAGATTAGGGTTTTTTTACGGGTTCTCAAACTCTTTTTTTTCGGGGCGTCACAATTATTCTCTCCAACCAGTTCTCCGGTAACTCAGGGTCGGGTCCTCCGATAAATTTAGACGGAGCAAATTTCAAAAATCTCTCCAAAACCCTATCATCCCCTCTATCCTGAGCCTAGGTTGCTTAATAGGTCCTTGACCTTCTCGTTCTGTTAATCGCTCTAAAATATCCGTCATGCGGTTGATGGTAATAGCCACCTGGTTACCCTCTACATGTCCTTGTCCTTGGGTCGTTCCAGTTGCCGATCCTTGATCGTCCTCTAGAGGTTGGGTTTGCCTAACCCCACGCCCCCGACCTCTACCTCTCTTTCATCCATCCATGATCTTAGTTATGCCTAAATGCAAGCATAGAATTAATTACGTGAGAAAATACCTAAAATACAAGTCAATGAGGAAAACATTTGAAATAACGATAATTAACATATATTAACAATTAAAAATCCATACAAGATCAGCAAGTCGTGGGGCATTTACAAAAATATAGTACACATGTGCCATAAAAGTGCAATTAGTCATGCAATAGACGCCAAGAGTTTTACAAGCATCACCCCAGCTAATTCTAGTCACAAAAGTCAAAAGTCAACATCCTAGTCTAGTTCGCATCTGAACCACTAGCCTAAACATCCTCCTCCGGATCCTCCTCGAAAGGTTCCTCCTCAGGAGTGCCCTCATGAACCGGACTCTCGACAGCCTCTATCGCCTCCTCTATCAATATGGTGGTGTCGGCTAAAATCCCAACGGCCCGATCCTGGACCTCCTTTACTACTCTAGCCAGTCGAGCCCTAATCCTCTGGAGCTCAACACCAGCAGTTCAAGCCCTAGTCCTCTCCTCTACCACTGTTCCCTTGAGCTCAAATATCCTAGTACCCTGTGCATCCACCATGGCACTCAACTCCTCGACCTCCTGAAGTAAGGCTCTGTTGGTAATCACCAACTGTCGACGCTCATCGCCAAGGGATGTTTTAAAAATGTAAGTGACACATTGCTGCATGTAAATGGATTTAAAATGGTTGAAATAAATTATTCAGAGAAAACAGGTGAACAAATAATTAAATAAGCCAGTAAAATAAAATAAAAACAAAAAATTTTTGGGTCCTCACAGAGTAGATAGAATGATATTTCTTTAAATGTTGACTTGTGTTGAGGGGGAGCCTATTTGAGTTTATTTCATAAAAAAAAATCATTATTTTGTTTGTCATCATAAAAAAGCGAGGGATTGAAAGACTTAAGTTGATTAATCATTAGTTTTGTTGAGTAACGAAACAAAATGATGATTTTAACCAATTTTTCAAATGAATTTTTCATTAGTATAGGTGCTCAAACAATTGGTAAAGAAAAGAAAGCAAAACAAGAAGGAACAAAGTCTTTCACTGAATATCGAACGCACCATTGAATGAATACCAAGTGGATTTGACGTCTGAAGCACTTCAAAATAAGTGTGTCTCTAAGCATGGGATGAAGTTTTAGACATTCGTTAAGAGAAAAATGAATAAAGTGAAACTTGACCTTGATGGTCAGATGATGGATTGGATGCATAGTTGGACTATCAGGCGTTCGATGGATTAAAAAGAAACTTTGGAACTTTATGTTTCTTCAAGTGAATCTTTTGAACATTGGATTAGATGTCTAAACCTCCTAGCAAAGACTCAATACACTTTTGAATGCAATGTCAGATGAAGAACAATTGGATTGGACGTCCAAAAGGATGTTGGATGCAGGATCGAATATCTGAAAGTTCCAATAACTAGTTTTCTAATAGGTAATTTTTTTTATTGTTAGAGAGGAATTTTGGGAAAAATTTCACTATTTATAAATATCCCCAAATTTCGAAAATAAGAGGAACTTTTGCCTACATGAGATACAAGCTTTCAAGGGTGATTTTTGTGTAAAAAAATATTATAGTTTGAATAGTGTATAGGTATGGAAAAAGTTCTTGAATTTGTGAACCTCACTTGTAATTGTTCTTCATTGTTAGGGTGAGTATTCAATTGTAACTAAGAAAGAGTTTACTAGGAAGAGTTGTAAAATCTTTGGCTCAACTAGAGTTGAGATATTTAGTGTGGGCAAAGGGTGAGTCCTTCTTTGTACAAGTTTGTTTGCCTCACCAACAATTGGAAGAAGTTTTTGGTTGATTGAGCACCAATCTTGGTGAAGTTTAGGAGCAAGGGGAGGTGCCATTGAGAGTGCCGATTCATTTGGTTTGTTTTCTATTTACTTTATTGATCTTTATTTACTTTGTGGATCAATTGTTATATCTTTTGTGTATTTTATTTGGTTGAAATTATTGGGTAAAATTGTTATTATTTGGGAAATTTTGTGATCAATCTAATTCATTCCCTCTCTTAGATTGTCTTTGGGCCTTACACCCGCTTAATGACGGCAAATGATATACTAATGAATACTAATGGCCATTCCATCAATTTTTCTCATTAGATCTTTGTTTCGTTCCTTAATTTTAGTGTTATTTATTGGTGCAAGATAAATTTTTTTTACATTATTGATACATAAACTTTTCAAGTAATTTCCTTTTTCGGTTGATTTTTATCTCCCCCTAATGTTGGAAAATGTGATTCATCAAATGACAATCTGCAAATCTCACAGTAAATAAATCACCTGTCAATGGTTCCATATACTTAATAATTGAAGGTGACTCATAACCGACATATATCCCCAATCTTCTTTTGGGGCCCAATTTACGATGTTGGGGCGATGCAATTGGAACATAAACCGCACAACCAAATATTCGTAAATGTGAAATATTGGGCTCATACCAAAAGTTAATTGTAGGGGAGAATTGTGACAGCCCCACCTTCTCCTAAGGTGTACCAAAAGGGTTAGCAAACCGCCTGCCCAACTCTCGCCAAGACTACTAAGATGGTTATACACAAACTAATACATCCTGAAATATATTAGCGCTCTTAAACGATTCAACAACCATGAAATGGAAAACGAAAATCAAAACTGAAGATGAATAGTGCCAGCCACGTCACAATCCGGCCGGATTGGAGGCAGTGGCCAACTCAAAAATTTCAAAAATTTCCCCTGCATATCCGGCCAGATATCCGGCCAAAAACTGGCCGGATTCTCGGCCGGATTTAGTGAACAGTGCCTGCCAAAAAATTTTTCTTTCTTCGTTTAAATTCTGAACACGTCCGAAACCCTACCAAAACATATAAACCTTATCTAGTCACTAGAGATCATACATTCACAAGTATATATCCCATACCACATGAAAAAATGCTTTTATACATATACACACGTGGATACGTTTACAAATCAAAAGTGTCATTGAAATGAGATACATTTAGGGTTCTAACTTTTGAGGAGCTATACAAAAGAACAAAAGAATATCAACTAGCTCAACTTGCTTCTAAAATCATGGTTTGTGACGACCCCACCTCCCCCTAAGGCGTACCAAAGGGTTCGGCGGACCGCCTGCCCAGCTCTCGCCAGGACTCACTCACTATCTCAATAGAGTCATGTACACACATCCATGAACCATAAATAACAATCCCTATTCAAGCTTATAATTTACATTGATAGAAATCGAGGTACAAAGTCTCAATATACTCAAACTGGTTCAAGGCGTATACAATCCAAATACAAAACATTCTATTCGAGGAATAGCACGAGTACAAGTCAAAAATTAAACAACTAGTCTATGCTAGACTTTACATATCTCGCACCTCGCTCGTACCCCTGAAAGGAAAACAAATGGAGTGGAATGAGCTAAAAGCCCAGTGAGGTTCCAAATAGCAAACTGACCATTATTTATAAGTGCGAGTTTTCGATATAGCAAAGTAACGAGTATAAAGTGTTCATAAATGTGAACAGTAACACGTCAAGTGGCAATCTTAATATGAGCGAATGTAGAAAATTTTTCAAAAGAAACAATAATCCAATAAACAATAATCACTCCAAAGTATAAGGATACGGATGACTCTCAGGAGCCAAATTCCCATTGCATTACCAGAAGCTTGATCCCGTAGTAGTTGACACTCCGTCAACTTTCAAGTAAGTAACCAATCCAGTAGAACACCACTTAAACGACTCTCCGTCCACCGTTCAACCCCCAGCTGGGCCCAAAATCCTCAAGAACACGGGTGGTAATACTCGAGTATACCGATTAGTCGAGGAGATATCACTCCACTCGACAATACAAGAGACCCAGGGTTCGTTACCCAATCGACCAAGCCCTTGCCGGCTCGACTAGAGTAACTCGCCACAGGGTTTCTGGAATTCCAGGAAGTGCGCGCATCATAAAAAAGTATATCAAGTCAATTGCAACAATAAACAAGTATATCACGTAAGGGCAAGTGCGATAAAGTACACTCTTGCCCTTACAATTCACGTATATAACATGTAATCAGATTGGTCACGTATCAAGTTCAAGTATCAAGTTCAATTCGGTATTTGAAAGCACTCACCAAAAGATATAGTGCCTTTACAGGTCACTTTCAAGTTATACTCCGGGTTCGGAGTCCAAATCTGCGATAAAACTCAGTTTGAGAACTTTGAACATGACTAAGATTCGAAACTTGGACGTTTCGTTCAATAAAATCAAGAAATTGAAATTCACTCGGATGGTAGTCGTGAGACACTTGCTCGCTTTTTTTTTTATAGTAAAACTTTGTAACATTTATACTTGAAAATGCCATGCAAGTCGAAAGTATAAGGAAAACATACTCCGAGCAATCATTGTTTCATTTCTCAAGGGTACAAGTTCGGCCAAGTCCTTCCTTATATACCCCGGAACAAAATACTCAAGTACCCTAGATGGTTCAAGTACTATTCATATCAATTCGACCCAAGTCGCAAGTGTATTTATATAGTCCTAGAGCGTAAATTCGGGCAGCATGCCCTTTGTGTTTACCTAATTTTTCAGCCATTTAGGCTTCATTATTTTTCTTCAACAACATCCCAACATCATACAAATCAGCAATTTATGTCAAGAGCCGTTCCATAGGCTCACAATATCATAATAACAAGAACCGTATTAAGTACAAGTGCAGAAGTTCAACGTGGCACAAGACAGATTTGACGTACCAATGCGGAAATAACATATCCAAGGCTACGCTTATCGGATTACGGCGAAACCTATGCCGTTTCGAAGCTAAGACACAAAGCTACAACATTCATGAAGGTCACTTAGTCCATTTCCTAATGTAACTTAGTCAAAATCTCAGATTACTAAACCAGAAACCAATTCACCGGCTGTTTAAACGCAGAACACTGTAATGGACATAACTCAGTGTACACAAGTCCGAATTAGGTTTTATTTGAGGCATTTTAAAGCTACTTCAGAGTACTACAACTTTTATGTTTTGGCCCAAAGCTAAATCAGAATGGATCTTGATCAAAAATCGTGATAAACTGGACTGAACTGAAGAAACGGACTGCTGGGAAATTCTTAAAACAGTAGGGGTATTTTGGACTTTTCACATGCAACGTTGCTCCGATTGAGCTGAAATTTTATAGGTACCTATAAAACATCATTCCCTACAACTTTCCTTCTTTGACCCAAGGCCAATTCGGCCTCTAACACATAGATACAAATTCGGACAGAAATGATCAAGAATTTTCCAGAAATCTGGAATTTGTAGTTTCTAGTGTAACTTTCCCTAATTTCTCACTCCAATCACTCCCAAAACACCTTATAAAACCTCAATTGTAACATACAAGTATCACACATCAAGTTGGGCAGAAATTCCACAGCCCTAGTTCATCAATTAAATTGGGGAAAAACTTCTACACATGCTAGCATCCATGAATCCACCACCAATCAAGCTACTAAGCTTACTTTAACCATGATTGAAAGAGAAAGTTAGAGAGATATCATCCTCTTACCTTGATTTGGGTTCTCCAAGTGTAGTCCAAGCTTTCTCTCTCCAAAATTTCACCACCAATCACTAGCTAATCACCCAAGGAGAAGTTTAATCGGTTTAGTTCTTTGGATTTCTCACTTTGTAGCTTGAATCAAGAAGAAATGAAGAAATTTCTCCCTTGTTCTTCTTCTCTCTCTCTCTCGGCTCCCTTGGCAGAAATATGAAGAGAAATGGAGCTAAGTTGTCTTATAACAAAGCCAAAAGGATTAGAACTAATGGTGTCCACAAATTGCCCAACACTTGGCCTAATCTTGGCCACTAATTTTTCTCTTTCTTTCCCTTGCTTTCTAGCCACTAATTTCGGTCCCCTTAGCTGTAATATAAGAAGATATTTTGCTCAATTGTCAATGAGCTTGTAGGGTAAGAAAGTGGTGGTCAAGTGGTGCGTTCAAACGGTAATGCGCGGGATCCGCCGGTTCGCGCCGTTTTTCTTAAAACTCACGTACTAGGGTTTTTACTTCCCATTTACTAACCTTATATCATTGCTACTACTTATATATTATTTCTCACTTAAAAGTCACTTTTACTCATCAAATTGATCCTCGGCCAGTACTGAAAATTCATCCGGCGGAAAAATTGCGAAACCCTAATTTTGCTCAAATCTTGAAACCGAAGCGGAAAACCCTATTTTCTAGGTTCATCTGCACTTATTGTTGAACAATTGGGTAGAAGGGCTTTAATAAATAATAATTTTCAAATAAAAGGAAATTTTTAAGAAAACGTGAGGAATTTTCCAATTCCAGTAATTAAAATTAGGGTTTCAATTAAAATAGGAGAGATTTAGGAAAACCGGTTAGTCACAAGTAAACTAGGTTTTTTTGGCTACAATATTAGGGTTTCTAGTCTTTTAAACCAAAATAAGGTTTTAAATCAACCCAAAGAAATACACTTTAATATTTTCTTCACAAACAACCTCCTAATATTCGGGATGTTACATGGTTTCCAAAAGTTATTCCTGTAAGGAAAACAAAGATAACGATGGTGAACTTACGCTCGTGAGGTATCGACAAGACACGCAAGTATAATCATGCTCAGATATAGTTAACCAAGAAGCACATAAGAGAGTACATCACAATAGCCAAGATAAAAGGATGCAGTCGGCTCTCAAGAGCCACTTTCCATTTGCTATACTTGATCTCAGATTCGTTGACTCTCCGTTAACACTTGAAAATGAACAAATCCATAGATCCCACTTTACACCACATTCCTTCCACCGAACATCCCCCTTACCGGATCCGAACACCTCACAGAAACAAAGAGTGCAATACTCAAGTATACCACAGGGTCGAGGAGATAACACTCCACTCGACTAACAGTGGACCCATGGTTGGTTATCAAAACGCCCAGGCCCTTGCCGGCTCGATTCGAATAACGACCAATGGGTATGAGCTCAGATATCACAGTTAAATCATTAGTCATAGTGTAACGACCCCACCTCCCCCTAAGGCGTACCAGAGGGTTCGGCGGGCCGCCTGCCCAGCTCTCGCCGGGACTCAGTCGTTCGCTACAGTCCTCAATTAAAAATTGAAATAAATCACAAGAATAAATAGGGCATTGATCCAAAATTAAAGCGAAACTGATATACATTGCCAACCCAAAAGAGAATATAAACATCAAATATACAAGGGTTCTCAATCCTTCATAGGTCCAGCCCGTGCCAAGCACTAGGCGAGAACCACTACAAAAGAAACAAAAGAAACAAAACTAGATTGGCTAGTCTATCACAAGCTCACGTCCTCGCTCGCCTTCCCCTGTAAGGAAAACAAAACTAAAGGAATGAGCTAAAAGCCCAGTGAGGTTCCGAACACATAATCAGATAATCAATCCAATACATTAAACATGGAGTATCAATAATTCAAGAAACATTTACAATGGAAAGCGATAGTAACACATTCATTAAAAGGATACGGCTCACAAGGAGCAATTCGTTATTTCGTTCATTCGTTCTCCTGACATTTCCCCTTATTCCTCCAATCATTTCAAAATGCATTTTTCGTTTATCAATAAACCCTCGTTCGTTCGTTCGTTCATTCATTCATTCATTCACCCCCGTCCTGGCTGTTGGCCAGTCTCCACCAACCTACAGGGTAATACTCGAGTATACCAAACGTTCACCCAAGTCCCTAATCGCCCGACCGAGTTCGCTTCTGGCTCGAGACGACCGGTAACAAGGGGCAATGGCCAGTTCAGCCCAAAAGGCTTACATTCATGCGCAAGTAACATTTCAATCATTAAATCCTTGAAAATTGCACAGTTATTTAGGTCGAGTGCGATAAAGTACACACTCGCCTAGAAAGCACGTTTTGGAAATCATTAAAAGCACTTGACACATTAGCAAATGATAACAAAAGCCATAGAATCAAATAAGGAACACTCACCTAGAAATGCAAAATATCGTGCAAAATATCCTTCCGGATATTACCCTTAATCACCAATGAAACCTAAGGTTGAACAAGAGAACATTATTATAGTTTATCGAGCAAAACATTTAAGGGAAACAAAGAAACCCTACTAATTAAGAGTAAAACGTGTAAAGATGACTTTCAAGTAAGAAGAGGGTTGTTTGAACCCAAGGATGAAAAATCATGTTTTAAAATGGAAAACCGGTCATGGTATTGGCCTAACAAAAGTATACAAGTTCAAATAAAAACCTAGCCCTCGGGCGAAAATTTGGGCAGCACGCCCTTTGTGTTTACCTAATTTTTCAGCCATTTTGGCTTCATTATTTTTCCTCAACCACAACCCAACATCACACATAAGCAATTCAAGTCAAGAGCCGTTCCATAGGCTCACAATATCATAAGAATAAGAAATACAGTAATAACAAGTGCAGAAATTCAATTTAGCAAAAGACAGATTTGACGTATGAAAGCGGAAATAACTTATCCGAGGCTACGCTTATCGGATTAAGATGCAACCTATGCCGTTTCGAAGCTAAGACTCAGGGATACAATGTTCATGAAGGTTACTTAGTCCAGTTTCTAATGTAACTTGGTCAAATTCTCGAATTACTAAACCAGAAACCAATTCGTCGGCTGTTTAAATGCAGAACACTGTAATGGACATAACTCAGAGTACACAAGTCCGAATCAGGTGTTCTTAGAGGCATTTGAAAGCTAATTCAGAATGCTACAACTTTCATGTTTTGGAAAAACACTAAATCAGAATGGATCCTAGTCAAAAAATGGGATAAACTGGACTTAACTGATCACACGGACTGCTTAGGAAATACTTGAAACAGTAAGGGTATTTTAGACTTTTCACGTCCTACGTTGTTCCGATTGAGCTGAAAATTTGTAGGCACCTATAAAATGCCATTTTATACAACTTTTATTCTTTGACTTAAGGCCAAATCGACCTCTAACATACAGATATAAATTCGGACAGAAAGTTGGGGAAATTTTCCAGATTCTGGAATTTTGAGTTTCTAGTGCAACTTTCCTTAATTTCTTGGTCTAATCCCTACCACAACACCTTATAACACTTCAATTGCAACATATAAGCATCATACAACAAATTGGGCAGAATTTCCCCAAACCCTAGTTCATGAAATAAAAAGGGGAAAACTACTAAAACATGATAATCATCCATGATTCCACCACAAAATCAAGTTGCTAAGCTTAATTTCACAAGATTGAAAGTAAAACTTGGAGAGATAAGCTCTCTTACCTTGACTAGAGGTCACTAAGAGTAGCCCAAGCTTTCTCCTTCAAAAACTCACCACAACTCACTAACTAGTCACTCAAGAACAAGTTTAATCGGTTTATTTTGTTTGATTTCTTCCTAAGTTGTTGGATTGAAGATGAAATGAAATGTTTTCCTTTGGTGTTTTCCCTCTTCTCTCTCTCGGCCAGCAGCAGCAGAAATAAGGGGTAAAATGCTGAATTTTGGTGCTTAAATGGATGATAATTGTCTTGGGTCAAGAAGCCTTAAGGTGGCGACAAGTGTCGCCACCACCACCTTTCTTTCTTTTCTCTTTCTCTTGTTATTTCCTAGCCTCACATTCGGTCAAGCTTGTTGCCAAGAGAGAAGATATTTTGCTCAAGTTCAATAAATTTGTTTGGTAAGGAAAAATGGTGGTCAAGCAGTGCGTTCAATCGGTAGTGCGCGGGACCCGCCGGTTCGCGCCGTTTTTCTTAAAAACTCACGTACTAGGGTTTTTACTTCCCATTCACTAACCTTATATCATTGCCACTAGTCACATATTATTTCTCACTTAAAAGTCACTTTTAATCCCCAAATTAATTCTTACTCTGTACCGAAAATTCATCCGGCGGAAAATCGCGAAAACCCTAATTTCGCTCCAAACTTGAAACCGAAGCGTAAAACCCTATTTTCTAGGTTTATCTACACTTAATGTGAAATATTTGGATAGTGGCCTTTGATAAATACTAATTTTCAAATAAAAGGGTATTTTTGAGGAAAAATACAAGGAATTTGCGAGTCCTCACATTCTCTCCCCCTTAAAAAAATTTCGTCCTCGAAATTTTACCTTCAGTTGCCTCAGACGAGTCCGGAACTTGTCGGTTGTCTAAAGCATAAACCTTTTCCGGTCCGCTAGTTCGTTTCCCTCCTTCATTCACTTGTGATTTAGCTCCATCCAGTTGCAGAGTATTGCTTTCACGTGACTGTCTCCTCGGACAGTTGCTAACTTGATGATCGCCACTTTCGCAGATTAAACATTTCCGCCCCTTTCTCCAACAATCGCTTTCGACATGATTTGCCTTTCCACAGTACCCACAGACCACGTGAGAAGCCATCTTTTGGCTTTCTTGAAAACTTTTCCCAAATCTGATTTGGCTTTCTTTTGTAGATCCTTCACCTATCGTCCCTAATGTCCATGGTGGGTGGGACAAAAAGTTCACTTTTTGCACTTTGGAAGGGACTCTCGTTTCACTTAATTCCTCCGCTACACTACTCGATGCACTCCTTTTCTGGGTCTGGGAAGCTTTTATCTGTGCCTTTGCAGTCTCGATTCTTTGAGCTTTCTCAAGGGCCTCCGTAAACGTATTCACTTGTACTGCCGCTAATGCTTCTTGGAGTTCCAAATTTAATCCCTGTATAAACCGTCTTACTCTTCGCCGCTCTGTGGCCACCAATTCAGAAGCAAACTTGGATAGTTTCGTAAATTTTGTTTCATATTCGGCCACACTTAGCGTTCCCTGGCGTAGTCCAATAAACTCTTCCTCTCTCCTCTCTTGAACTAAAGGAGGGAGGTATTTCTCGTTAAATTCCCTTATGAAATTTGTCCATGTCCATACAGTCTGTTCTCTTTCCCATTTTGCTTTAATAACGTTCCACCACGCTCGGGCCGATCCTTCAAATTGGAACACCGCAAAGTTTACTTGTCTTTGCTCGGTGTAGTTGAAGACGGTGAAAATATTAATCATGGCCTCTAACCATTGTTCGGCTATATCCGGATCAGATCCTCCAAGAAATTTCGGAGGAGTAAACTTCTAAAACCTCTCAAGAGCCTTATCTTCTCCGATTTCAGGGTTCCGGGGTTGATTCACGGCCATTTGGCCTTGTTGATCCACCAGTCTTGCCAAGATATCTGTCATTTGTTGCATTACCGTTGCCATTTGGTCTTCGGCTTCAACCCTCGTTCCTTGCTCTTGTGCAGATGTTGTTTCTCTTTCCTCTCTTGGCTCTTGAGCTCGTTCATTCCCACGGCCACGTCCACGTCCATGGCTACGTCTCCCGTCCATATATATGTTTTCCTTCTCTTTTCTTTTCCCCCCAAAAGGTAATTTAGTAAATAAACACGATAAGGTTACTAAAGTAACTATTGAGGGCACCAAATATTCAAATAAACATATACCCACATAACACTCCATACCAAGATGACGGATAAGCAAATACACAAATACATATCAAGTTGGACAGATAACCATGTACATACAGGTATACTAACGTCATGTAGTAACAATATACCGGTAAATCAAAAGGAAAAGGTGAAGTCGTCCCAGTATCAGCCCGTCCGGTCTCTCACGTCACTTACTATCCAAACTAGATGTCCCTGATCTCTTGTGCTCATTCTAGTCAGAAAAAGCCTATTCATGTTCCCAAAATGTAAGTCTCAAGTATTTAGCAGCACCTCAACTATAGAGTACTCAGGCACGAGAATCCGAAATAAGATAATTCACATCTCGAGCTGCAGTCCCAAGAGTAAACTATCTACAATCGGAATTCCTACCTGACATACCTATCTATGGTCCTCAGATACCATTAGAAAGATTTAAGGCCTATAACATTCGCAATTCATAGCTTCACTTAGTCCCTCATACTTATTCACCACTTAGTCCAGGGTCACTCCACGTAGAAACCACGCGAAGCAACTATAAATTTTATCCCTCAATTGCTTAACTTTCAAGTCCAATCAAATCCCACAGTCCGGTATCCTAATCTTTAATCTAGGATACACTACAGAGATCTGAAGCCTAAGCTCTGATACCACTTGTAACGACCCCACCTCCCCCTAAGGCGTACCAGAGGGTTCGGCGGGCCGCCTGCCCAGCTCTCGCCGGGACTCAGTCGTTCGCTACAGTCCTTAATTAAAAATTGAAATAAATCAGAAGAATAAATAGGGCATTGATCCAAACTTAAAGCGGAACTGATATACATTGCCAACCCAAAAGAGAATATAAACATCAAATATACAAGGGTTCTCAATCCTTCACACGTCCAGCCCGTGCCAAGCACTAGGCGAGAACCACTACAAAAGAAACAAAAGAAACAAAACTAGATTGGCTAGTCTATCTCAAGCTCACGTCCTCGCTCGCCTTCCCCTGTAAGGAAAACAAAACTAAAGGAATGAGCTAAAAGCCCAGTGAGGTTCTTGTAACAGCCCCACTTTCCCCTAAGGCGAACCAAAGAGGTTAGCGGACTGCCTGCCCAGCTCTCGCCAGGACTACGGATCAGTTTACGTCGATCTATTACGTTCCGGAACATACCGAAGCGCGCAAACAAGTCAAAATCGCAAAATAAAAAAAACGAAAATCAAAGCCGAAGATGAACAGTAACGGACACGTCAGAATCCGGCCGGATACAAGGCCGAGAGCAATCCAAAATTTTTTCAAAATCCTTCCCAATCCGGCCGGCAATCCGGCCAGTTTCTGGCCGGATTTCTGGCCGGATTCGGTCATGTTCATTCCCGCCAATTTTTTTTCCCTTCTCCGTTTGAAATGCGTCTAGATCCGAAATCCATACAATCATCAACCAAACATATATACACATTGAAATTCAACTTTTACAACCATAGTGGCATGCCAAAAACCATTTATCATGAATATACATACTCGATTTGCCAATCAAAGAAAATGAACCCAATACACAATAGGGTTTCATTCAACAAGCTAAACAAAAGCCATTTACACTAGCTCAACTTGGCAATCGACTATCCAAATCAGTCCCAAAAGTAATTATATCCCTGTAAGGAAAACAAATGGAACGGGATGAGCTAAAGCCCAGTGAGTTACTACCACATAAGCAGTAAAGATCACATAAGCATAATCTTTCATTTCAAGTACACACTTAAGAAGTAAACAAGTCGGTAAAAGGATACGGATGGCTCTCAAGAGCCCGTTTCCACGCTTACATTCTTGATCCAATCTCATTGACCCTCCGTCAATGTTTAAGAATACCCGACCGTAGATCTCACTTCACTCCATTCCTTCCACCAAACATACCCCAACCGGGCCCGCACTCCAATTCAGTAGCTTTTGGTAATACTCGAGTATACCGGAACCGAGAGTCTCATTACTACAAGGTTCCTCAGTGCAGTCCCCGTGGTATGTCACTTATCACGACCAATCCCTTACCGGCTCGATCCAAATGACTACCAAACGAGGTTGAGCTCAGCAATACAGTGAGGTCGTTGGACATCGTCCAAACAACACCAAATCAGTTTTCCAAGATTGCAATTCAATAACTCATATAGCCAGTGCAGTATTTCAGTATAATAGTAGACAGTCATGAATGAAATCACAAGGGGGTGAGGGCGATCAAGTACACCCTCACCTCTATCAATTCCAATAGCCAAGTAAGCCTTCACGGCGTCAAATTCATATATAACAAAGCCACATTGTAACAATTAAGTGAGTAGTATACTCACAAAGCAATTAAGTGCTATGTCATGCACTTCCGTCAGGGGAAAGTCGTGAACCACCGTCACGCCCTAGAACACGTAAGCAAGTACTATGAGACTCGATACCGAGCCATAAAACAATGCCAATCACAACCCCAATAGGGTTTTATAAACATATATAAGCATCATAGGCAACCAGAAATTAGGAAATGGCTTTAGTTTAAGCCTTAACAAAGAAACCGTATTTGACCTTAAAATGCGGTAATGGCGTCAAATTCACTACGGTTATCGGATGGGGGTGTAAGACCCACCGTTTCGAAGCTAAGAAACAGGGCTACAACATTGTAGAAGGCCACTCAGTCCAAATCCTAGCACAATTAGGTCAAAAATGCAGAATACTAAATCCAGAACCGTAATTACAGGTTCCCAAATCGCACTATGCTGTAATGAACACAACTCAGTCTATACAGGTCCAAATGCCAAAATTCCAAAGGCAAATGTTAGCTAAGACATCCAGCTACATTTCATCAGAAGACACCAACTTCAAAATCCAAACCAATTCCAGTCAAAATAGCCAAATACAAACTCAGTTTTCGCATTCTGGCCAAAGCAGAACAGCTACAGTAATTTCGTCATAACTCATTCTACATTAATCCAAATGACCTGAAATTTTACCGGCACCTCAAACTCATCAATACCTACAACTTTCATGTTTTGAGCAAAGTCAAATTCGGCCTCTATCTATGACCTAAAATTTCGGACAGAATGTTCAACCAAGAACCCTAATTTTCCAGAAATTCTTCCAAATCCAAAATTGATTGCAATTTTCTATCATATGCACCTACTAGAGCCAAAGCCCCTTATTACCAACCATCAAAAACAACCACACCATCAAGATCATATGAAACCAGAAAATTCCTCAAAAAATAAAAAACTCAACCAAATCACTTCAAACCAAGAAATAATCCACAATTTCTAACACAATAGCCACCATTAGGCATAAATTCAACATCATTAGCTATAAGAGAATGTTCAATCATCACTTACCAAGTAAACAAGAGAGAGGAAGATGTTGGACACCTTAAGTTCTCCAAAAAGCTTCACCAAAACACTCACTAACACCAAGTGGAAGGATTTTATGGAGTAAAAACTAATTTAGGCAAATAGTTTGGAAGATTGAGCTAGTTGGGAGCTTGAAATTTGAAGCAATTTTCTTCCTTATTGAGCTCTCAAGAGTCGGCCAACATAGAGTGAAAAATGGTAATTTTTTGTGAATTTTTTGAAGATATTTACTCCATAAGTCAAAAGGTCAAAACCATGAATAGTAGTCTTAAGTCCTAACCAATGGAAAAATGACACATGGCATCTCATTAAATGCAATTCAATCCTTTAGTCACCTCTCACATCAATCACTTCACACTCCTCTACTTATCTATTAACACCCGATAAATTTTACACAATATCCGGAATTTAACCTAATTGGCCGAATTTTTCCGAACTTTTCGCACCAGTGGGTCCCACATCCAATATATATTCTTAATTTTCTAAAAATTCTCCAATACTAGAAAAATCATCTAAAAACTATAATTGCTCATAAAATCCACTAAGAAAATATTTCTAAGCCAGAAAATGCAGAAAACATGCAATTAAGGGGAAATAAACCCTAGGAAAAAAAATATTAGGGCAATACGGGTTCTCACAGGTTCCGAACACATAATCAGATAATCAATCCAATACATTAAACATGGAGTATCAATAATTCAAGAAACATTTACAATGGAAAGCGATAGTAACACATTCATTAAAAGGATACGGCTCACAAGGAGCAATTCGTTATTTCGTTCATTCGTTCTCTTGACATTTCCCCTTATTCCTCCAATCATTTGAAAATGCATTTTTCGTTTATCAATAAACCCTCGTTCGTTCGTTCGTTCATTCATTCATTCATTCACCCCCGTCCTGGCTGTTGGCCAGTCTCCACCAACCTACAGGGTAATACTCGAGTATACCAAACGTTCACCCAAGTCCCTAATCGTCCGACCGAGTCCGCTTCTGGCTCGAGACGACCGGTAACAAGGGGCAATGGCCAGTTCAGCCCAAAAGGCTTACATTCATGCGCAAGTAACATTTCAATCATTAAATCCTTGAAAATTGCACAGTTATTTAGGTCGAGTGCGATAAAGTACACACTCGCCTAGAAAGCTCGTTTTGGAAATCATTAAAAGCACTTGACACATTAGCAAATGATAACAACAAGCCATAGAATCAAATAAGGAACACTCACCTAGAAATGCAAAATATCGTGCAAAATATCCTTCCGGATATTACCCTTAATCACCAATGAAACCTAAGGTTGAACAAGAGCAATGTGCTTCATCCTCTCATGATACAATTGGTCTTTAGTCAAATGAATGACATTTTGACTATCAGAGTAAATAGTAGTAACACCTTGATGTAGATTGAATTTACCAAACAACCCTTCAATCACGAAACTTCTTTGATTGCCTCGGTCATGTCTATATATTCTGCCTCGGTCATGTCAATCATGAAACTTCTAGATAAAGTTACAATAGATTGTAAAGTAGTTTTCCACCTAACTGTATAACTACCAATACAAAATATGTAACCTAAAAGTGATATTCTTCTGTCAAGATCCCTGACATAGTCAGAGTTTACAAAACTAACCAAAGTATTATTATTTCTCCCAAACCCCAATCAACAGTTAGAAGTTCCTCGCAAGTATCTGAGAATTCACTTCATAGCTTGCCAATGCACTTTTCCAGGACAAGACATATATCTGCTAACTAAACAGACTGCTTGTGTAATATCTATATAAGTGCAAATCATTGCATACATAATACTGTTGACTACACTGAAATAAGGAACCTGTGCCTCATACTCTTCTTCTTTAACTGACTATGGTGATTGAGTAGCAGATAGTCGAAAATGACTAACAAGAGAAGTGATCACAGGTTTAGCATCTTTTATGCCAAACTTCTCTGAGACATTTTCAAGGTAATTTTCTTGGGTCAAGAGTAGCTTTTCAACTCCTTGGTCTCTCTTGATCTCCATGCCAAGAATTTTTTTAATTGCTCCCAAATGTTTCATTTCAAATTCGCTACTTAATTGTAATTTCGAAGTGTGAAAATTTGACAAATTCCTGACAGCAATGAGCATGTCGTCAACATAAAATAGCAACTAAATGAAAAGAACTATCATTTAATTTTCAGAAATAAACACAACTATCATACATACTTCTTGAATAATCATGATCTAACATAAAAGTATCAAACCTCTTATACACTGTTTTGGAAACTATTTCAATCTATATAAGGATCTCTTCAGTAAACAAACATGGTCTTCCTTTTCTTCAACTTCAAATCCCCGAGTTTGTTTCATATAAATGTTCTCTTCAAGTTCACAATGTAAGAAAGTTGTTTTAACATTAAGTTGCTCCAACTCCAAATCATATATGGCAACTAAAACAAGCAAAACACAAGCAAAACACGAATAGAGTTATGCTTAGCAACAGGTGAAAATATTTCATTAAAATCAACATCTTGTACCTAATTATAGTTTTTTGCAACCAACCGTGCTTTGTACCTTGCATCTTCGACCCCTGGAATACCTTCTTTATTCTTGAAGACCTATTTGCATCCAACAATTTTCTTATTTGAAGGCCGTTTCACAAGAACCCAAGTCCCATTTCAATGGAAAGATTTAATTTTTTCATTCATTGCAATCAACCACTTAGCAAAATTATCACAAGAAATTGCCCCTGACTAGGTAGTAGACTCACTAACTACATCAGTTTCTTCTACAACAAACAAAGCATATGCAATCAAATTTGCATATCTTTGTGGTGGTCGAATATCCCTTCTTGGTCTATCTTTGGTAATGAAACATTCTTCCTCTTCTGAATTATTTTCATCTGTACAATCAGATGCATTTACTGGCACTTGTTGAGTAGAAGGACCAGAACTACCAATCTTAATCTCTACATGCTTCTGCATACTATCATTTGATTGATAAGAACTGGAGGACCCTTTCTTGGAAAAAAATATAGAGAATTCATCAAAACTAACAGTTCTACTGATTTTAAATTTTAAAAATTTGAGATCAGGATACCATAATTTGTATCCATTCACCCCAAAAGCATACCCAAGAAAGATACACTTTTTAGTTCGGGATTCTAATTTTTCATCATTTATACACATATATGCTGGATATCCAAAAAATTTTAAATCAAAATAATCAGCAGAAGTATTTGACCAAACTTTCTCAGGAATTTTAAAATCAAGAGCAGTAGAACGAGTACGGTTATAACAAGTCATAGAAATCGCCTCTGTCCAAGAGTCTTTTGTCAATCCTGCATTAAAGATCATGTACCTCACTCTCTCCAAAAGCGTTTTGTTCATACATTTAGTCACACCATTTTGCTGAAGCGTCATCCTGACAGTGCGATGCCAAACAATCCCTTCATTCCTGCAAAATTCATCAAATTCTCTTGCACAAAATTTCATATCACTATCTATTCTAAGTCTCTTGATCTATTTATCTATTTGTTTTTCAATCAACACTATCCATTCTTTGAAAGTGAGGTAAACATCATTCTTATGTATAAGAAATAAACCCAAACTTTTCTTAAATAATCATCAATGAAAGTCAACATATACCTGATACCATCCTTTAGACAGAACACTAGGTGAATCCCATAAATATGAATGAATATAGTTAAGAGTACCTTTCGTCTTATGAATTACTGGTGAAGTAAAGCTAACTCTTTTATGCTTTTTAAAGACACAGTATTCACAAAATTCTAATCACCAGTACTCTGACCACAAAAAAGTTCCCTTTTGTTCAGTATGCCCAAACTTTTCTCACTCATATGTCCCAAACGCACATGCCACAATTTGGTGATGTCAGAATCAGATAAAGATGATGATGATGAAACTGCGACTGAACCTGTGATAGTAGATTCCTGCAAAATATATAAACTCCAAACCTGCAAACTTTCATTACAATGAGAGTACCTTTCGTATCGAAAAATTAAATCTGCATTAAAATTTAAGGAGTAGATTGACAGGGATATTATTGAAGAATTTTGTGGAGATCAGGCAGAAAGTCTAGTTATTAAGAGTAGAATCGAGAAAAAAGAATTTGACAATAGATTTAAATCTAAATCTGAATTCAAGCATAGAAATTTGGAGTACAATTATTGTCAAAAAATGGAGCACATTAAGATAAATTATTTTAAATTAAAAATTAGATTGAAACAAAAGAGAAAACCTAGTGAAAAAAATATTGAGACTGCCAAAACTGGTGCTGCAGTTGATGAGAATGAAGGAAATATTTTCTTTGTGACTAATGACAGGACAATATCTTAAAATAAATGGATTTTAGATTTGGAATGCTCTTATTACATGTGTCCTAATAGAAATTTATTTTTCACTTATGAATCTTATAATGGTAGAATTATTTTGATGGGCAATAATACCATTTGTGATGTTGTTGATAAGGTACAATTTGAATTAAAATGCATGATGGTATTGTGAGAATGGTCATTAATGTTAGACATGTTCTTGATTTGAAAAAATCTCATCTCTTTGGGTACCTTGGAGGTTCTTGGGTGCAAATACACAGCTGAATATGACGTTATGATCGCTATAACTGACTCCATTGAGTTCGCCGCCGTAGAATTCAACAGTTACACCTCCTTGTTCAACACTATACTTTGATTCTGCCCTTCTAAAAGGAACATCCACTCTAACAATTCCGTCATAAAAATGGAATCTATGTTCTCCAAGTTCATAATAATAGAATCAAATTTATCAAGATGTGAAGTATAAATGTAATTTTAGTCATGTGAAGCATATACAGATTTTGCTTTAAATAAAACCTATTCTCAATCGTTTTCTTCATGTAAAAGGCCTTAACTTTATCCCACATGGCTTTTGCTAAATTCTCAGTGGCTACCTCCTGCAAAATCTCATCAAAGAGATTTAAAATAATACTAGACCGAGTCTTCTTATCCATCTCAGCAAAATTTGCATCTGTCAAATTCTCTGACTTTTTCTCAATTCCCTGTGTCGCTAAATCAACTCCGTCTTAAACCAAAATGGCTTCCATCTTGAACTGCCACATCCTGAAGTTGATATTTTTATCGAATTTTTCGACAATAGTCTTTGTTATTGTCATTGTTGTCACAAAATTCAAAACCTCCGAAGAATCTCTAATACCAATTTGTTGGATATGGCCCCAGAAAATTGACGAAAAGGATTTTTGGTAACCTCAAAAGAAAAATAAAAAAAAATAAATAAAATAGGAACACAAGAATTTATGTGGTTCACTTAAATTGACCTACATCTATGGGTAGAGAAAGAGCAATATTTTATTATGAAGAAGAGAGTACAAAAATGTTTTAGAAAAGTGTTCCTAGACTCAAAACATCTAATACTTAAAATACAAGAGAGCCCAAAAATATTTTACTAAACAAAAGGTTTGATGATCCAAAGGCTCAAACAAACAACTAAATCTCTCTTGATTTGGTGCACTTATAAGGCAATGTGGGACAAAGCCACTTTAACAAAAGCCATTGCCGAAATCAAGTGCAAGGGGAACAGGACAGCAATTATTACTGGTAAGTCATCCATCCCTTTTGTAATTTCATTCATAGTACACGAAAAGTAGTCAGAAATGGTCTTCCATGGAATTAGTGTTTAATGTTATCTTTTATAGTGATGGTGTTGCAGATGATGATAAGGTGTCTGTTATGTGTGTCTTGATTGTGATATTTAGTATTAACCTAATCGAGAATTTACATAGATACTACTGTACGAGCTAGCATGTTGATTCTTTTGATCACAACTTTTTTGTTTGTACAACATGGTGAAGAAGATACACGAAAATAAGCGCAATGAGAAGCTTTTTAGAAAAATGTTGAAAGTGCTAAAACAGCAGTAACCTGCTGAGGATATTGAAAATGCAAAGCTTACACTGCTAAGGAATTGAGCAACGCCTGTAGAAAAAAATTTAACCAAACATTATTATATTAGTGTAGCCACGTGTCATTAATTAATTGGTTAGTGGAGTTGGAGTTGTATGGGATTATTCCTTTACTACTGGTGTTAGAGGTCTAGTAGTGTACTAGTTAAAAAGCCAATAGGGCTTATAGTGCCACAGCTTTGTGTCGTTTTCTTTTCATATGAAACAAAAAGGCCGCAGCCTCATTAGATGAATGGCTGAAGAATTTCCTTTGCCTCTATATTATTTTTCTTGATTCTTTCTGTGGGTTTAAGTGTGTTTATTTGTTTGAATCCATCAGAGTGGCATTAGAGATATAGTAAATTATGGCAAACTCTAATTGCAATATTGTTTGTTCTGTCTAAAAACTCAAAATAAAGGTGAAGTTCAATTTTTGACAGAAACAAATAATAGTTCATCTCAAGACATGTAAATTACATCAATATATTGAATCTACACTTGCTCAGGACGCTAGTGAGAATGATAAGGCCAAAGATAGTTTGGCTTTAAGTGTCTTCTTGAAGCATGCAGATAATTTGTAAATAGACTTTATAAACCATTTATTGGAGAAAATTTCTACGTCTATACTTGGTTGAAACCTCCAAAAGTCAAAGATTGTAGCCTGACCACCCAAAAATGGCTTCACTAATTCAACTTGTATGACTATTCGTTAAGATACTTGTGCTGAGTAAGTCAAAAATTTTAAACTAGTTGATTAAATCATCTCCAAACTTGAATATCAATTAGTGAAATCTCTATCAAAAGCCAAAATACAGTCGGGCAAAATTTTTGTCAAAAGCTGAAATAAGGCAGTGACTAGTCAGGGTATTTTGATTATTTTTCATCTTACAGATATCCAAATGAGTTGATTTTTGATGCATCGGAAAACTAATTCAAAGAACTACAACTTTCATGTTTGGTGTAAGAGTTAATTCAGCTTACATCATCAAGAAAATTGCCGTTGAAATTAGTCCAAAAATAAAATAAAATTGAATTTTGAACAGAAAGTGCAAAACTGCAAAAGAGGAAGAGCCGCGAGGCAGATCTACGAGGTATCGTAGATCCACCTTGCAAATCCCTGACTATGTGCTACAAGTTGATTCTACAACTTGCACTTATTTTACACTACTTTTTGAACCATTTTTTCTCATAAAATCCGGCTAGATCCAGCAAACTTGAGTTGAAAAAATGAAGAACAATTCTATGACAACATTATGAGTACATTTTCTTTTTCAAAAACATCTATAGATACCTCTTATATCTCATTGATTTGAAGTATCTTGTGGCATCTTCTAAGGATGAATTAGTATAAAGAAGTAGAGTAGAAGTAGAAGTACAAATTAGTTTTAACTCTAGTTTCATATTGTGAGTTTCAAAATTAGTTTAAGAGTTTTGCAAGGGAAGTAAGAGCATTTTTGTACCAAACTTATTTGTGAGATTAACTTATGAAGGTATTCAATGATTCAACTTTCAAAACATTGAATAAGAATTCTTCTTCCTAAACTTTGTTCTTGTTCTTATTTGTCTTGTTTAGTTACAAGTTTGTTTCATATTTAGATGCTTTTAATTGATAGATGTCGAGATTGTATAATTAAAAATGCCTATTTGAAAAAAAATATGAATTTTGTAAATAGTGGTGAGCAGGGTAGAATCCATAGAGATTGGAGAGAATTAGTTTTTTCTAGAATTCAAGGTATGGGGGATTTTTATAAAATGAAAATAATAACAATAAAAAAAACTAAAATAACAATGTGCTAAAATTGAATCAAAATAACTTCAAAAATAGTTCACTTAATTGGTCATCGATGCAATGATAATTTGGTCTTTTAACTAATAAATAAGTTATAACTGTCAAACAAGCGATAACAGTCAATTTCTTCTTACTGTATTGGTGATTAAAGTACGGCCATTAACCACTATCCTAATGAAGAAATAACCCTAAGTACGATCTTAGAATTCAATTTCCTAATTGCCTTAAGAATTAGAGAAATCCTGTTCTAACCAAATAACGCGCTATGAGGGTTATTTTAAATTAATCCATATATTCTCCTGACACAAATTCAATCATACCAGTTACCACTAATTTAAAGCAATCAAATAATTATGAATTTAACTGCTTTAATTGATTTTAGGTTATTAGATCAATTTAATATCGGACCAAAATATTCAAATAATATAAAAATCATAAAAAATTAAATCAGAAAACATACGAATACAAGTAAATAATTAATTTGATCTCACAATTTTAGATAAACCAAATCTTCTATTGTTTTTTGACTAGAAAGGGAAGTTTAGTTCATCGTCATGGAAAAAAACCACGCGCAAAATATTTGAGTTTATTCCTACAGCCATTCTCCAAAAATGCGATGAAAAAGAAAAGGAAAGATGCATGTTTGTTTCTTGTGAAAAGAAGAAAAACTACCTACTATTAGGCTCGTTCCGAGAAAAAAGAAAAGATAAAGCAAACGATAATGCCTTTCTGCTCTTGTTTCCTATTACTACTAAACTACTTCTTCCAATTTCTAGTTTATGAATTCATCAACAATGGAACACTTTTTGATCATGTGCAAAACAAAGCCAAGGCCTCAGTTCTATGCTGGGATACTCGTTTGAGGATAGCCATAGAAACTGCAGGGGCACTTTCATATTTGCATTCTGTTGCTTCTCCTCCTATTGTTGATCTAGACATGAAGTCGGTCAACATACTCCTAGATGATAAATACACAGCGAAAGTGTCAGACTTTGGAACATCAAGATTGGTACCCATGATTTAATGTGAGATACCAATGATGGTGCAAGGAACAATTGGCTACTTAGACCCTGAGTACCTGCAGACTAGTCAATTAACTGAGAAGAGTGATGTCTATAGCTTTGAGGTTGTTCTTGTGGAGCTATTGACAGGAGAGAAGGTACTGTGCTTTGATAGATCTGCAAGAGAGAGAAGTCTGGCAAGTTATTTCTTTCTTCAATAAAGGATAACCATTTGTTTGAAGTTCTGGATGATAATATCGACACTGAAAGAAATGCTGAGCAACTGAAAGAAGTTGCTATGCTAGCTAAAAGATGCTTAAATGTCAAGGGGGAAGATAGGCCAACCATGAAAGAAGTAGCATTGGAATTAGAAGAAATGAGTCTATCAACGAGGCATTCGAGGGTTCTGTTGAATTCAAAACCTAAATTGTAGACTTTTTCAAGTCACAATTGTTGAATTTGTGGCATCAATTTCTATTCCACATCGGTAGAGTTGAGAGCTTGGGTAAGGGCTTGAGAGTTATAGCAAATCAATTCAATTACACCAAACACCAACAAAAGAATTACACCAAAAAGGATTTTGTAATTCTTTTGTAATTCTTTCTTCTCCCAAATTTATAAAAGCGGGTAGCTTGAGTGGTGCTCGGAGATTAGGCAAAATTTGCCGAACTCCGTTATCAATTTTTCGGATGCGTTCTTTCCTTATCTCTTTTATTTATTCCCCACTTATTTAGTAGTTTCTTTTCTATTGAAATATAGTATTCAATATATTTGTCTATATTTGTCGGGTATATTTGTAGTGTTTTATACGATTCATTTGGGTGTATTTTCTTATTCGTGTGTATGTAATAGTTATGTATACACGAGTGTTATTCTTGATTTTGATGATCACAAAGCACTTTGAAATGTTTATCTAATTCTCTTCAAATATAAGTGTTTTGCTTTTAAGAGAATCAGGTACAAAAGTTGTCAAGGAAAGAAAATCAACCAAAAGAAGAAGCAAAAACAGGGCACTCATGTCGGACGTCCTAAAGGAAGCTGTCGGACGTCCGAAAGAATGAAGAACATCAAGAAGGAAACTCTGTCGGACGCTCGTAAGGAAGCATCGGACGTCCGGGAGGATCGGACGCACGCTTCGGACGCACATCGATCGCATCGGACGTCCGAGAAATTCTGCAAAGTTTTGATGACTCTCTGACGACGTTCGGAAGCAGATGCTGTCGGACGATAATATCCCATCGGACGTCCGAACGACAACTTGGCTGATTTTCGGACGATGGGATCGGGCGGTGATTCATCTGTCGGACGTCCGACGGCCCCAACGGCTAGCTGACTCTTCATCTGCCTACTATCCGTTGGAAGCATTATTGAAGCCCATTTTTGGTTCCCTTTAAATACAAACGATTCTGAACCAGTGAGTGACTTTTGCACACTTTGTTTACAAGATCTCAAGAGATATTTTAGCTAGAAAATAGTCTCCAAAACTAGATTTGTTCTCCAAGTGGTGTGAATTTCTTGTGAGCATTTCTCTTGTGGTTGAAAGTTTCATTAGTGTAGCTTTGTTGAGGGTTATCTGAGTGATTGTAAAACTTTTTAGCTTGACTAAGTGAGACTTAGGGCAAGGAGGAAGTGCTCCCTCCATTGTACATCTAGTTGATCATCTTTCATCAAAGAGAAGTTGCTCAATCTAGTGATTGGTCTTCAAGTTTGAGGAAAGCTTGGTAGACAATCGGTTTGATATTCTATCTTATTTTTTTTGTTTAATAAAATTTTCATTGCTTATCTATACTTGTTTTTCTAATCAACATTGCTCTCTTCTTCTGATCTACTTGGTTGATCATTACTAGAAAAGAAGGTAAATTTTTATTAAAGAAAAAGTGCATAAATTTGATTAAGATTTTAATCAACCTAATTCACCCCCCTCTTAGCTTGTTTTTGGGCCTTACAATTGGTATCAGAACTTGGTCTCCTAGAGATTAAGCTCAAGCGGCTTGGAGTAAAGATGACAACCAATCATGCCATGTTTGTTGAGGGACAATCGGTCACTAGGCCTCCCATGTTTACTGGTTCCAATTATATTAGCTGGAAAGAAAGGATGATTATCTTTTTGCAATCTATTGATATTAAGCTATGGTTTATTGTGAGTGAAGGACCGCATGAAGCTAACTTTCTTGATGCAGATACAGGTTTGCTTCGGCCAAAAACGAAAGCTGAAATGAATGCTCAAGATAGGACTAATCTCACATTGAATGCCAAAGCCATGAATGTTCTTTATAGTGCCCTAGATTCAAATGAATCAATTAGAGTAAAAGGCTGTAAATCGGCCAAAGAAATGTGGGATAAGCTAAGAGAAATCCATGAGGATGGTGATAGCGTGAGAGAACAGAAAAAGGCTATCTTAGTCACAAAGTATGAATCATTTAAAATTGAAACTCTTGAGGATATTGACAAAATGTATTGCAGGTTCAATGACTTGATCAAAGATCTCGAGGTGTTGGGCAAAGAGTACACCTTGGGAGAGAAGAACAGGAAAATTCTCAATGCATTAGGGGACAAAATTGAACTGCCAATTATGCATATCACTATATATATATTTTTTTTTTTTTTTGTCTAAAACGGCAACAATTCATTCATCCAAAAACAGGTTACACATTCTGAAGCAACTGCTCCTCTACGTCTGCTTGAGCGCAGTCAAGCAACCAAACTGGAAAGTTAGCTTTCCAATCAACAGTAGCATCTAGCTTAAGAGCAAACTTAGCTAAAGAGTGACTAACAAAGTTGAAGTCCCTTCTAACAAAGGAAAACCAACATTCTTCAAAGTTATATTGTAGCAGTTTAATGTCCTGCAAGACAGTAGACGTAACAACATCTTCCATTCCCTTCTCAATCTTATCGATCACCACCTTACAGTCAGATTCTATAATAATTTTCTCCCAGCCTTCCATAGTAGCTTTTACCATTGCAGCTCTTATCGCCAATGCCTCTTCAAGTACAGGTACAGAGCAAGTGAATGAAGGACATGCCCAAGTAGCAATCAGTTTTCCTTCCCAGTCCCTAGCCACGATTCCCCAACCAGCTTTTCTGTTCTGCCGGTTCAATGCAGCATCAGTGTTTAGCTTGATCCACCCTTTGTCAGGGGCAGTCCATCTTCCTTTCTCCTTATTTAGTTGTTGTGGTTCCTTCTCTTCCTCACTTCCCTCCCCTACACTCTCTTGATACTCCAGCCACTCCGTTACAGCTTTATTTACCACCACCCCTGGACCTCTACCCTTCCCATTGAAATTTATCTCGTTCCTATCTTTCCAAATTTGCCATAGTAGGTTGACTGTGAATATAACATGCTCCTCACCCTTCTCCCTAGATGTAGCCTCCACTAACTCAGACCACCACAACTAGAACTTTCCCTTTAGATTCTCCAACCCATCCCATTGAATTGGTGCCACCTTCCAAATCCCCTCTGCATGGCTACAAAAGAACAACATATGTTCAATCGACTCTGAGTATATACCACAGCATTTACACACTGGAATGCCTTGCTGACATCTGTCCTTGATGCTTGCATTGACTGGCAGAATTCCCTTCAAACATTTCCAGACAAAATGCTTCAACTTATGCTTCATACTAAGCTGCCATAAGACTTTCCATCCTTTTGCATTTGCCTCATTCCTACTTCCTGAATCCTCCTGAACAGACCTCCTCCTCCTGCCAACCATCCTTCCTTGAGCAGACTTGTATCCAGACTTGACAGTATACTCCCCAGAAGCCGAATGTGCCCAGAACAGCCGATCCTTAGAGTCCTGGAGACTCAAGGGAATCTGCAAAATATTCTCCCTATCCTCCTTATCAAATACCCTTCCCAGTAACTCCTCATTCCATCTTCCATTCTTGATCAGTTCACTCACTGTGCACAAACCCAATGTTGTATCCTGTTCTGAACTCACCTTCCCTCCTGTCAACCCAGGAACCCATCTATCCTTCCAGATGTCTATAGTTTTCCCATCTCCCACTCTGATCCTCATTTCTTCCTCCAGCAAATCCCTCGCACTCAGTAAGCTTCTCCAGCACCAAGAGTCAGTATTTTTCCTTTTCAGCTTCCAGATAGAGGTTCCTCTGAAATATTTAGCTTTAAGGACTTTACTCACAAGCAGATTTGGCCTAGTAAGAACTCTCCATAACTGCTTAGCCAGAAGAGCCACATTGAAGTTTTCTAAGTTTCTAAAACCCAAACCCCCATTTTGCTTAACATCAGATAACTTTCCCCAACCTAACCAATGCAACTTCCTCTCCTCTCCCTTACCTCCCCACCAAAACTTAGCCATTTCCCTCTCCATACCCCTGCATAACTCCTTAGTGAGCTTACAACATGACATCACATAAGCTGGAAGGGCCATAACCACTGATTTCAGTAACACTTCCTTCCCTGCCAAACTGAGTAGCTTTTCTTTCCAACCTGATATCCTACTAATCACCCTATCCTTTACAAAGTTAAACACTTGTGTTTTTGATCTACCAATTACCAGAGGTAACCCCAAGTACCTGCTCTGCTTAACCTCCTTCATCCATCTCAAATTCTCCAGCACCTTCAGTGTGACCCCCACTAGAACATTCTTGCTAAAGAACACTGAGGATTTCTCAGTATTGATTAGCTGTCCTGAAGCACCACCGTATAGCCTTAGAACCTCCATCAGCTGCCTTGCCTCCTCTTCTTTTGCCTTACAAAATATTAATGAGTCATCTGCAAAAAAGAGGTGAGACAATCTAGGACCCCCAGAAGACAGTTGAAGGTCTGTTAGTTTTCCTTGTCTGATTGCCTGGTTAAGCAGTACTGAGAAACCTTCTGCACAGATCAAAAATAAGAAAGGAGACAATGGGTCCCCCTGCCTTAACCCCCTAGATGGCTTGATGAATCCTTTCTTCTCCCCATTGACATTAACTGAGTAAGAAACACTGGAGACACACTCCATAATCCACCCCACCCACTGCTGGCAGAAGCCCATTCTCAACATTAACTTTTCTAAAAAAAACCATTCTACCCTATCATATGCTTTGGACATATCTAATTTAATAGCCATAAACCCTTCCCTGCCAGTTCTTTTGTTATTCAGAAAATGAATACATTCATGTGCCACAAGGATATTATCAAGAATTTGTCTACCAGGGACAAAAGCAGATTGAGTAGAACTAATGCAGCAATGGATAACATTTCTCAACCTACTAACCAAAATTTTGGAGATAACTTTGTATAAGACATTACACAGACTAATAGGCCTAAACTGAGTCATATCAACAGGGGAGTCAACTTTGGGAATTAGACAGATTAGTGTTTCATTGACAGCTCTAAGCAGATTGCCAGAATGAAAAAAACTCTGGACAGCATTAATCAGATCCAACTTTATATCAGGCCAGAATTTTTGAAAAAAAAGAGGGGTCATACCGTCAGGACCAGGTGACTTGTTTGGATGCATAGAAAAGACCGCTCTGTGAACCTCCTGCTCAGTCACTGGAAGAATGAGCTGCTTGTTCATCTGATTAGTTATAGACTGTGGTACCTCACTAAGAATTGCATCAACTCCCTGAGGTGACTCAGCAGCAAAAATCTCCTTGAAGTACTGGATTATTTCTGCACCAGTCTCCTCCTCATCCTTACACCACACCCCATCTCTCCTCCTGATAAGGCCAATCTTGTTCCTTTTCCTCCTTCCAGCCACACAGGCATGAAAATAGTTGGTATTCTTATCTCCCTCCACTAGCCATTTCTGTCTTGCCTTTTGACTCCAATAGACCTCTTCCTCTTTATAGGCTTCAGCCAACCTTCTCTTCAGAGCTACTAGCTTCACCCCTTTCCCACTAACATTACTTTCTTTTAACTCCTTGATCTCTTTTTTGGTTTGTGAAATAACTCTTCCAGAGTTTCTCCCCTTCTGCTTATGCCATCTCAATAATTCCACTCTGCACTGTTTAATTTTAAACTGAAATCTAAAACAACGAGAGCCTATGCACTTAGTGTTCCATACTGACTTCACTAAACTGCCCACCTCCTTATGTTGAATCCAATTTTTATTAAACACAAATCTTTTCTTCCACCTCCTCCCTGTTGCAGGTTTAGTATCCACCAGCAACATACAATGGTCAGAAGCCTCTGTCTCCAGATGCCTGCAACTTGCATTCCTGTAATGGTTGCACCAACTCCCAGATCCTAACACTCTATCCAAGCATTCCCTGATTTCCCCCTCATTATCCCATCTATTACACCATGTCCAAGGTTTCCCTTCATAGCCAATATCCACCAGCTCATTATTATTTATGAAAGCTCTAAAAGTATTAAAACTATTATCTGCTCTATCCCTACCACCCCATTTCTCTCCCTGAGATACTATGTCATTCATATCCCCCATTACGACCCAAGCCTCCCCCCATATCTGCCTCCTTCTATTAATCACCTCCCATTGAGCTTTCCTGATACTAGCATCTGGACTAGCATAGATACACACACACCACCACTCCAAACTTGTATCACTATCAACAATCAGCAGTTCTATTGTGAAAGTAGTAAATAAGACCTGTTTAACCTTCACCTCTTCCTTCCACAACACTGCCAAACCACCAGCTAAACCCACTGGATCCACCACAAAAAGATTATCAAATTTAATTTTTTGCTTAACACTGTTCAGAACACTTTTTTTATTTTTTGTTTCAGAAAGGAAAACTAAAGAAGGGAAGTGGAGTAGCACAGCCTCCTTGAGCTGGGGAACTGTCAAGGGGCTTCCAACACCTCGACAGTTCCACACCAGAGCTCTCATTGAGACTTGGGAGCCCCATTAAGGGAGGGCTCCACCACCTCAGAAACATCCATGTAACACACCTCCTGGTCAGCTCTTTTATTCCTTTTCCAAGAGAACCCCGACTCAGGTACACCATCCTTCCCTAAGTCCTCCTCAGAACCTTTCCTCTTTCCTGACTCAACCTTTAGCTTCCCATTAGACAAATCTCTCAGAGGTTCCCGTCTCCCTACAGCTTGCACCACCCTCTTCCATCCTTTACAGTTCTTTCCCTTCCCCTTCTCTGCAGTTAACTGACTAGCACTTAACTTCCCCCTACTCAGCTCCCCTTTACCTGATACCTCAGTGTTCACCTCCTTCACTTCCACTGCTATGAGCTGATCCAATCCCTTGTTAACATCACAGTCCATCCAACCCTGCTCAAGCACCACCCCCTCTGAAGTCTGATCTAATCCTACCTCTTCAGACCTTCCCTCTTCTCTACTTTGAACCTCACCTGTTGCAGTAGTTTCCCTCTTGACCTGCTCCCCACTCCTTCCCTCTGCACTACCTTGCCTTGCCATCATCCTCAACCCCTTTACGCTCTCCTCTACCTGCTGGATCTCTATACCCTCAAACCTCTCCTTAACCCCCCCACTCCCTTTTCCTTTTCCTATCTGAACCCCTCCCTCTTCATGAGCTTCCTCAGTATAAGTCAGGAGCAATTTTGGAGGTCCCCTATGGTAAGAATTAGCCTCTTTCTGGTTGCTACTACCTGACTTGCGCTCGTCCTCACTATTATTCCTCCTGTTAGGACTCCTTGGAAAACTAGCCCGCATCCAATTACCATACTGTTGTTCTCCTTTGACATCAGAACCTTTCAAACCGCAATTCTTCTCATTATGACCAATGATCCCACAACAGAAGCAAAAATCCGGACATTTTTCATACCTAAATTCTACCCATCTCATTGAGCCATTAAATTTAACCATGGTTCCCCTAGGAAGAGATTTAGTAAGGTCAAACTCCACAAGTAATTTCAAGTGTTTACCCTCTTTACCTCCCCCCGGAGGAATGATTAGCTCCACTACTTCACTGAAAACTCCCCCAATTTTCCTCCCAACGTCTCTGGTAATCCAATGAAGTGGCAGATTCCACACCTGTACCCATATTCTCCCTCTGTCAAATGCTTCCAGATGATCCTCAATACCCTCCTTCCATTTTAGCAGTATTAATGGCTGACCATCATAGATCCATGGTCTCCCATTCAATACTCTCTCCAAATCTACCTTCTGAGAAAACGAAAATTGAAACAAATTAGTCTGAATCTCCGTTACCTTCAGATTCTTTGGATGCAGCCATATGTTCTCCGCAAAACTCCTAACTCCATTCGTATTAGCTTTCTTCTCCCCCCAAACTTTCCCCACCAAGCTTAGGCTACACTCTTCTACTCCTGTTTTGAACTCCTCTTCCTCCAGCCACACACCTTCCTGCTCCGTGTTCGAGAGGTTAAATCTCCGCATCACCTCTTCCAATTTATCCATCCTTCGCAGAACCATAGTCCTCTGCTGCTCCAAACGCCTCGATCTTACCACTGCTGAGCAGGATGAGCAAGCCTTCCTATACTTCCACGCCAAGTACCTACACCACAACCAACCAAAGGAAACTAAAAGGATCAAAACATTCACCTCAAAAAAGAGGAATAAACCGGAACAAACTGGACCCTCTGAACGCCTTAATTCCTGCAAAATATTAGATCTAGCTCAGAATTCAACCCATGTTCCCCAAAATAGAAATCCCAGATTTGATTTGAAATTGGCGCCAAACCATAAAAGGAAATGAATGAAAAGTATCTAACTACGTAAAGTATGGAGGATGAAGGAATGTATCTGTTTGAATGAATAGTAGCTGGTTGAATGAATCGAAATGTATGAAGGATGAAAATTAGTTATTTTGAAAAGAGTGAAAAGGGGAAAACACCCACTACGGGGGATAGAACTCTCTTAGAGAGAGAAAGGCCTCCCAAAACGAGAGACTTAGTCTAAGACTACATATCACTATATTTACATGACACAATGACTTAAAAGCATGATTTGTGAGTAGTGAGCTTCACTAAACTTCCAAGATACTACTAATTTTAGTACTTAAGCGTCTTTTGTAAATGAAATTGCCATAGGATTCAGAAAGTTTGGATTGCACTTTCTGGAGAAAATTTTTTTTATCCTTAATGAATATTTTTTTTATACATTTTCTAATCACTTTTGTTTACTTCATATTATATTCCATTTTAAAAAGTGCTCGAAAAATTCTTCAAAAACTGTAATGCCAAAAAACCTCTTACTCTCATATGGCCGACATTTCTGCATGGTAAAAACTTGGATAAACTGGATCTATAGTCCCACGTGTAGACCAAGAGGCTTACAGTTTGCCACGTCCTCCCATTAAATCGTTCACTGCTTTCACCGTATTAAGAACTCCAAATCTACCCGCCAACAGGTCTCATCTCCACCTCCTCTCCTGAGTTCCTCTGCCACCGTTATCAACACCACCCCACCCCACATTTGTAGACTCATGAACTTAAACACATCAACTCCTACCAATGAAAACATCCTCCTCCCCCACGAAGTCTTTCTAGTAGATCCAGAAATCAGAGGAAAGGTAGGAGTGATGAATTTTCTTGCTCTCTTCTTCTCACAAGGCTTTCTACCCAAATGCGCCCCCCCCCAACCACAAAAACACCCTTTCGTCTCCTTTCTCTCTTTAAAAATTCAATGGATGAAAATATGATTTTGTTCCTGAAATTTGGGTCTTTAAGAATGAATTCCAAATTTCAAACGCGTTCAGAAGGCAGAATCGGTTGATAGTAACAAGGGGAAAAAAAGAGAGAGAGAGAATTTGAATCTCTGAATATTTACTATATTAACTACACTGTAGTTGGGATGTTCAAAAGGAAGGCCACAGGGACACAAGAAGCCTTGAAAAGGGAGCTTCTTGATTGTGTTATTGTTTTAAGGCATCAAGTCAGGATCCCTTCATAGTAGGACCGTACCTATCGTAGGTAGGGACGCAAAGAACGACACGTGTTGTAGTGTAATGTGCTAGTAACAGATACGTTATGTTGTGGCCAATGCGCGTGGAGATGAAACAAAATAGAACGTGTTCGAATGCAACAAGTATCAAGGAATAGCGTATGCTGGCGACTGCTTAGGATAGTAGAGGAAGGGATAATTGTAGGATTGAATCAGAAGTGCATAGCATTTGCAAATTTTCCCGCAAGGAATGGAAAAATGCGACAACTCCCTTTAAATGTTATTGTGTGTAGAGAAAGTATCGAAATTAAAATAGATAATAATTATAAATTTGACACGTGCGGGGAGAAGAAATTGGAAGAACAAAAATTGGAGGTAAATGTACTAGTTGTGCGTCAACTTAAAATAGAAAAGGATTCACACACACATATATAATATATATATTTAGTACCCAAATATTCAGCCCAAGCATCCGATTGAGCTTTGAATTGTTCATTCTTTTTTCTCAATTTTTTAATTGATTTGAAACGATCAAAATATCATTAATGTCTTTTTATTTGCATTGGAACTAAATATATGCTTTTATTCATTAAGTATAGTCTGCAAAAGCATACACTTGCAAATGTGGCATTTGAAAAATAGGAAAGAAATGTTATTTGACTATAATTAACAATCAAAAATTGTATTGGTTAGTAACGTTACCGAAATTAAAATCAACAATTAAATTTTATAAACTGGTGTTAAGGAAACCTCCCTCAATTCATTTATTGTTTTACGAATCTTACCAAAAGCAAGCATGACAATCTAAGAACTGTAATACGAAACTAAGGAAATATATTTGCAATTGGTTGTTTTCACTAAAAATGCCCATGAACCATTTAATGATTTAATGATACCAACCTTGTGTGAAGTAAAATATGTATCCTCTCGCCATGTGGACGTATTTAAAATTTGTTATCTTTTATTATGTCTATATTTTTTTTTATTTAAAATAAATCCCCTCATTTTCACGCGCTTCCCAAATCCATGGTTCATCATTTATATTCAATTTGATCAACTTTACTGATGACCTACCTCATATAAATTTGTATTAATTGTGTGTTCTATATTTGTTGTCCATGAAATTGTATGTATTGTTGTGTAATGAAATCGATAACAGTCCTTGAATAGTAGTACTGGTTTGGTTTTTTATGTCTATTACTAAAATATGTGACGTTAATGCCGAGGTATTGGCATTTTTTTCCACTCTTTCATCTTTAGAAGAGTGATATAAATCCATGCATATAGACACAGACATAAATGTATTGTGCGTGTGTTTGAAGACAACATTTGCATCCTAAGCAGCCATTGAGCTTTTGTGTCTCCATTATTGTTTCTGAAGTTTTTAAATTTTTGGAAATTTTTAAAATGTCATTATTAGTTTTGTGCTTGGATTGAACCCAAAAATATGGTTGTATTAGTTAAGTTTAGTTGGTAAAGTCAAAATCTTCCAAACATACCATAGCAAGAAGTAGGAACCATTGGCAATGATTTTGCAATATAATTTCAATTTCAATTACTTACAAAAATAAAATATCATCATGCTTGATATTGGTTAAGTTTACCAAAATAAGAATGAACAATTAAATGCTTCAACTTAATAATAACGAAACCTTCCCCAATTGATTTAGTCTTTGTATTAGACTTAACAAAAAATTAGTTTGACGTATTTAATTCCTATAAAACAAAGTTAGGGAAATATCATTGCAATTGGTTAATTATATTAAAATTAAAAACAGACATATTAATGGGCGAATGGTGAGTGTGTTTGGACAGCCAATTATTTGGCCAAATATATTTGCTGATATCACCATTACAATTTCCAATACACCTTTTTATCTTTCCAATTATCTTTTTATCTCACATACATCACATCACAAAAAGTGCTACAGTAAAAATATTTCAAATAACTTACAATCCAAACACACTCGGTATTTCTTGGCATTTGGTTGCATCCGGACACGTTCCATTTTGTTTCATCTCCACGCGACGTTGGCCATAACATAACGTTACACTACAACACATGTCGTTCTTTGCATTCCTACCTACGGTAGGAGCGGTCAACGCGATCTTACCATCAAGAGATCCCATCAAGTCGTCAAAATGCAGAGAGGGTTTGGGAAAGTTAAGATGACAAGTAGGAAACGGAAAAATCTACCGCAAACGGAAAAACTGGTTTTCATTGGGTGGACTCGTACGCTAGATCTACCAAGTATTTGACCATTTGAATTAGTGTCAGTATAATATATTTACGTAGTGTTACAATTGCAATAGAACTATGAATCATTTTGTAATCCACGATTGAAAGAAAAAATAAAGAAAAAAATTGCTAACATTAATTAAAAAAATTCATAGAATGATGTAAGGGCGAACAACAAATTATTCAAAAAGCTAAAAATATAAACTCAAATGAAAATTTAAAAAGGCACTCATGCAACCCATATCCAACCAAAAGTGGAATGCTTTGTTGCTTGTGCATTGGTGTTGGTTAGAAAAATTAATTTTTAAATATTAAATATTAATTTTTTTCATCTCAATTACATTTATTCTTTCAAAACAATTGATTTTTTTAAAAAGTTTGTGAAACCATAAAAGAAGAAATTTCAAAGCATCATGTTTATGCGTAAAGCATGCGCTCCATTACTAGTTTACTGAAAGGGTGCATTTTAGTGGAATATTTTGAGCATTATTGCACAATTATTTGGTTAAATATTTCATTAATTGGGTGGATTTTTCTAAGATACGATTTTGGTGCCAATTGCAGGATTTGATGCTGAAAAATGCTTAAAATTGAAATTCAGAAGATTTGTCGTACGGGGGGCACTTCAAACAGTGGGATCCACTTGAGAAGTTGAAGAAACTAAATTGTAATAGACACTATTTTATTTTACTTTAGGAAGTCTTGTTTTAATTTTTTAATACCAATTTCTGATAAGGGAAAATCCTCTCCGTGAATTTCGGTGGGACCAAGACAAAAAGAGGGGAGTATTAGACTCAGGAGGTCGGCTTTGCTTAGAGAATTAATTCTTCGTCTGGCTTAGGTTTCTTTTCGTTCTTTGTAGCTTTTGAATGGGGTGGCCCGTAGCTCCGTAAAAGAATCAGGGGACACAAGCCCCAATTGTTGACTTTGCAAATAGCTTTTCCAATTGTATTGACCAAATTGAGTAAGAAGCAATTGAAAAAAGCTTTTCCTCGTAGCATTGTGAGCAATTAGGAGGCAGCCGCCATTGTGGACTCGTTGGCTTTGCCGTTCATTTGGGTTTTGACCGAAACTGGAAGACAGCACCAGACCGTCGTATTTGTATGCTTTGGAGAACAATAGTCGGGTAATTTCCTTCATGCGGTTTCAATTTCCTAGAGGCATATGCTATCACTCTATCATTTTGCATTAGAACACACTCCAATCCTTTCTTAGAAACATCCGTGTAAACTACAAAACTATCCTGTCCACTTGATAGAGTTAACACAGGTGCTCTTGTCAACCGTCTTTTCAACTCTTGAAAACTTCCTTCACACTTAGGACTCCATAGAAACTTTTCATTTTTCTTGGTCAATTTAGTCATGGGTCCAACAATTATCGAAAAATTTTGGATGAACCTCTAGTAATACCCTGCCAATCCTATAAAACTTCGAACTTTCGTTGGGTTTTTCGGTCTTTTTCACTTTGAAACAGCTTCAACCTTAGCTGGATCCACTTTAATCCGATCCTTAGAGATGATATGCCCTAAGAAAGTCACTTCTTTTAACTAGAATTCACACTTGCTAAATTTAGCATATAATTGATGTTCCCCCAAAGTTTGTAAAATAATTGTCAAATATTTCTCATGATCCTTCACATTCTTAAAATACACCAATATGTCATCAATAAAGTCCACTACAAATTGATCTAGATAAGGTTTAAAGACCCTATGCATTAAATTCATGAAAGCTGCAGGAACATTAGTTAACCCAAATGGCATTACTGCAAATTCAAAGTGCCCATATCTCGAGTTAAAAGTAGTTTTGGGTATGTCCTTCTCCAAAATCCTCAACTGATAATAACCATGTCTCAAATCTAAATTCGAGAATACTACAACCCCTTACAATTGGTCAAATAATTCATCAATGTGGGGTAATTGGTACTTATTCTTAATAGTGACATCATTCAAGCCTCTATAGTCTATACATAGTCTCAAACTCCCGTCTTTTTTCTTAACAAACAAAACTGGGGCTCCCCACGGAGAATCACTCTCTTTTATAAAATCCCTTTCCAGCAAGTCTTGCAGTTGCAGTTTCAACTCCTTCAATTCCGTTGGAGCCATCCGATATGGCGTCTTAGAGATATGTGTCACTCCCGGAGTTATATCAATTTTAAAAGTTAATTTCCGTTCTGGAGGTAGAGACTCTAAGTCTTCGGAAAAAACATCTGGAAAGTCTTTCACTACAGACATGTCCTCCAAATTCACCTTATCACTAGGGGTGTTGATAAGAAAAACCAAATACCTTTGAGCTCCTTTACTCAATAATTTTCTAACCCGGATCCCTGAGATAAGTGCAGACGAAGCTAATTTACCCATTACATCCAGTTTCAGGGTTGCTTCTTCTGGAATACGCAACTCTACAATTTTCGTCTTACAGTTTAACTGAGCATTATAACGGCTAACCAATCCATCCCCAAGATTACACCATATCCCTTAATCGTCAAACCTATCAAATCAGCCAATAATTTTCGTTCCCAATCCAGACTTCACAATCTCTATACACCAAGTTAGCAATTAGATTTTGATTCCCAGTAGACGTTTTAACCTCTAGATCATATGGTAATTTAATTGGTTTCAAGTCTATCCCACTCATGAAGTTAGGGTTTACAAAAGAATGTGTAGCACATTGATCAATTAAAACCCTAACGAAACGGTAAAAGATTGGGATTGTACCTTCTATCACCTCAGTCGCCTTAGGAACTTGTTGATAATCCAGTGCATAAACCCTGGCTGGTACTTTTGGTCGGCTCCCTCCGGCACTGGTTTGCTTAGAAGATGACTTTTCCGGTCTCTGGGTATCACCTCCCGTCTTCATTTTGTTTGGACAGTTCGCGAGCTGCTGCTCGGTACTACCGCAGGCCAAGCACTTCCCAGACTTCCTCCAACAGTCATTTTCAGAATGGTTGGGTTTTCCACAGTGCCCACACGTAACTTGAGGGGTCACCGCTGAACCACTAGAAAGCGCTCTCCTTGCCTGTGTCAGTCCACTACGATCTCCTCTAGATAAAGCTCCTCTCGAAGCTCCGGCAGTCCTCGGTCCTCCCGCTCCTCTTCCCATTTTGGAAGGCTGTGCACTTTTACTAGCTTGTCCAGAGGTATGGCTAGAAAAGTTTCTTTTTCTATTGTGGAAGTCCCTCACTTGCACCATTGCATTTTCTACCCTTTGAGATTTCTCTAGTGCCACAGTGAACGTAGAGATCTGGGTTGCAGCCAAGCCCTCTTGTATCTCCACATTAAGTCCCTGAACAAGCCGTCTAATCCTTTTTCGCTCATTGGTCACCAATTCGGGAGTGTATTTTGAAAGTTTAGTAAATTTTCCTTCATACTCAACTACACTAAGAGTTCCCTATTTCAACTTGATAAATTCATCCTCCCTCTTCTCTTGGATTAAGGGCGGAAGAAATTTTTCATTAAATTCCCTTGTGAAATTCTCCCAAGTCCAAGGGGTTTGAGTTCTCTCCCATTTTTCTTTTATCAGATCCCACCAAGCACGGGCTGCTCCCTCAAATTAGAAAGTAGCGAAGTTCACTCGCCTATCCTCAGTGTAGTCTAAAGTAGCGAATATATTGGTCATCCTTTTTAACCAATTCTCTGCTACCTCAGGATCAGATTCGCCAAGGAACTTATGCGGGTTAAATTTCAAGAACATCTCTAAGGCTCTATCCTCACCCCTATCCTGTTTCCCAGTTTGGTTAAGCGATCCAGAACCTTGTCTATCAACTAAGCGCTCTAGGATATCAGTCATCCTATTAATGGCAGTAATCACTTGATTACCCTCAATATTTTCCTGACCCTGGGTCGGTCCAGTTGCCGATTCCTGGCCATCCCTTTGAGGCTGGGCCTGTCTAGTCCCTCGCCCATGACCTCGACCACAGTTTCGACCACGACCTCAACCACGGCCTCGACCACCTCTTAGTCTTTCCATAACCTAGGCGTGCCTAGTGCAAGAAATAAATAAATAAATTATGCGATGCAAAGTAGAGAGCAGGAACCAATCAAGAAAACATTGAAAATAACAATAATTTATATTCATTAGCATATCAAGTTCATACAATTAGCAAGTCATGGGGTAGTCACAAAAATATAGCACACAGGTGCCACAAGAGTACTTTTAGTCACAAAAGACTAAAATAAAAGCAAGTGCTTAAAAAATAAGCCACACAGTCATGCAAAATACAATGGCCTCAACACTTAGCGTCACCCCACCTAATTCTAGCTATACTAGTCAAAAAGGTCAAAAGAGAGGTCAATCTGCCTAGACCTAGTCTGCAGTAGGACTATCAGGAGGAACCTCCTCATCCTCAGGGCTCTGAGCAACACCCATCGCCTCATCCACTAGCCTAGTGGCATCAGTTAGGATCCCGAAAGCCCTATCACGAACCTCCTCCCTCAACCTAGTAAGCTGAGCCCTAGTGCTCCGGAGCTCCTCACTAACCACAATAGATGTAGCTACCTCGTCCTCTATCACCTCTTCGAGCTCGGCGATCCTCTCTGTCGCGCCCCATTTTTTTGGAAAAATAAAATGATTGTTTTTGTGATTTTATTGGTTTGGGAAAAGTGAATTTTTTTTTTTTGATAAAAATAAAAATGGGTCTAAATGGGACTTTTGAAAATGCGACGATTTGACCCAAGAAAAATAGTTCAAAAAGGGTTTTTTATATGGAAAATGGAGTCGCCACTTGGTATAGAGTTAGGGTGTACCAAGTCACCCAAAAAGTGAATTTTTTTAAGGAAAAAAGTAAGAAACCCTTTTGAACGACTCCTAGTCCACGCAAACAAAGAAAAAGGTTCGGGAGTCACATTTGACGAAGGGGAAGGCAAGGATAAAAATCCAAGGCACCCCTTCGACCTAGCCAAGGCTAGTTGCGTGATTTAACCCTTATTTTCCTAATTTTTTTCTACCCAAAGTATGTATTTGCAATTTGGACAAAGACTAATGAATGAGAAATGCAATCCTAAATCTAAGAAATGTCTCTTATGAGGCTCGTGGTCCCATTCATATGAATTGTGAAGGCCAATAAGAAGTACCTCATAGAAAACCATGAATGATGCAAATGAGGACTCAAAATAAGAGTGTAAGGGTGCAAAGTGTAGAAAAGTACATGTTGTGCAATTTGAAAGTGTTTGTGTGCAAATGAATGAAAATATAAATGCTCGTGTGCAAGTGAACAAAAATAGCAAATATATATAAGTAAAAAGATAGGTGCAATGTGTGAGGTGAAAAATAAAGAAGTGAAAGAAGTGTGTGAATATGGCATGTGAATTAAAATATATAATTAGATGGGAAAAATAAGAGAAAATGATATGAAAATGCATGAATTTAGAGGAATGCATTAGGTCGGGTACGGGAATGACCTCTAGTTTTATGATTTTAATTTTCCCTTTGACTAGAAGGTAAAACTAGCGTGCTAAGGCTATTTTGAAACCACACTCGCTCGTTTTCCTTATCGGAAGGGGATTCGCAAGCAAATGGACCCTATAACTAGCATGAAATGCAAAGAACCTAGAAATGAGGGGAAAAGGGATTCGAGGAACATGCCAAATGATAACAAAAACTAAGAAAAAATGCATGAGATGAAATGAACATGCAAAATATGCACTCAACAAAAGGGAAAATTCCTAAAGGGTCTAGCGTTGGACTAGCCCATATCTAGGAATTCCTACTAGCGTTGGACTAGTGGAATACGAGACAATGAGCCACAACTAGCGTTGGACTAGTGTGGTGACGTGCATTCATTCAATCATGTCCATTTATGAATATATAAAGCAAATAGACATGCAAAATCACTTATAACACGTAGCACATAACACTTAGCATGCTTGACTAGATGCAATAGCCTAATAAAGCAAATTAAACACATAGCAAACCAAATTATACACCAAAAGCTAATGAACATTTACATGGGCTAACTAAAACAAATGGGGGAAGGGGAAAAAATGGACAAAAGTGCTCTCCAATGCCCTATCTATTACAAGCCAAGAGGTGTACACATACCCCATTGAATAAAAGAAAAGAAAGACTTAAAAAGGAAAGGAATTAAAGAAAACTTAAGAAAGCCAAGTAGACATGTAACTCTCATTTAGCACATTGTATCACATAGGGAGAGGCAAAAAGATAAAAGAAAGTTATACCTCCCTAGGAATGATGTCCAAATGAAAGAAAAATGGCTTATTTATCCTCCAAAATAAAGGAAATGGTCAAGGTACCAATTTATTTGGGAAAAATTAAAGAAAACATGCAAACACAGGCTCATATGGTCATAAAGCTCTTAAAATTATGAACGAAGAGCCATTTAAGCAAAGCATGGTAATTAATTGAAGCAAAGCAAAACATTGAAATTGCAAAATTAAAACTGCCAAGGATCAAATTGAGGAGATTATTCAATTAATTGGGTCATAGTGAAATGAAAGGAGACTTGGGGGGCCAAAGCATTTTTCCATTCATTCGAGCAACCAAAATTTGTGTTAACCATTTTATCATAACTATCACATCATTTCATCAATGAATTTCACGCACCATTTTCAATTTGATTCTAACTAACATAGCTAGCACTTATTAACCATACAGTTTCACAAAACAAAATCATGCCAAGAACAACCAATAAATCAGTTTTTTTTGCTTGCCGAAAAAAAATGAAAGAAAAACTGCTGCATTTTTCGTTTGCCAACTCATGTCCAAAACAAATTTTGATCAGATTTTCCTAACCAAGCATTCAAACTCTAAACTAAACAAACAAAATTTAGACATTTAGACAGGCTAAAAACTAGCTAGGGATTATGAAAGTGCTGGAAGACTTATTCACAAAGGATCATGCGAATCTGGAACAAGCGAATGAAATCAGTGGTCTTCACTTTGTTGTTAGCACAGCAATTTATTCATAAAACTCAGACCATTCTAACGAGGAAACTGGACATAAACATACAGCAAATAAACCTGTAACAACCAATGCTTCGGCATTTACAAGGTCAGGCTTATGACTATGACAAACTAGGGAGTTGTCGGGAGACCATAAAGCAGAAAGTGAACAAACTTTGGTTTCAAGCGCTTAGAAAATCTGGGAAAACAATCGGGTTGCTACAATTTATCGACCCCATCATAAACTTCTATGCAATCACACGCAGGGCCAGGGAACAAGAAAACAGAAACAATGAAGATGCAAACAACTAACGAAGAGATGAGGGAACATATCGGCAAATGCAAATTTGGTTGTATGCCAAATCAGACCGACAGCTAACCTTTGTCGTATGGATTTCAAAACATGAACCACATCACAAAAACCATCATCATGAACTTTTAGATTTCTATCAATAAAACAATATCCAACACTTCCACATGCGAAATCTAGTCCAGAAATTCTATACTTTTCAGCACCTCTACCGTTAGAACAAACATGAAGAAATAGCCCATAAGACCAAACGGACATGATCAATAACTACCCAACAAATCTGATTCTCCTGACAAACAACCTCCCAATTTTCAATCCCAACCTCCGACAACAAACCCAGCACATCAAAACAAGATAAACACAATATATCAAAACATGTTCAAACCTGCCACTTCCTACCGTGAACTTGTGAACCAGATTGAAGATTTATAAAAGCCTAATGGAAAAGGAAAAAAACATACAAACTGCTGAGTTTGTTTGAAGACACGAAGCAAAAAGGGATTACCTTTGTTGTCTATGAAGTTGAGACGTATGAATCCAGATTTTGGGAGTTCAATTTTTTCTGCCGTTCACTGGAAAAATTGCAACCTTGGAGACCAGATTTTCTGCCGTTTCCCTCTTTTTGTTTCTTTCTTTTTGCCGTTTGTTTTGCTTGCTTCCCGTCACTCTCCCGTAGCTCTCCTTTTTCTCTCTCAGGTTTATAGCTTTCCAAGCTCTTAGACTCTCAGCTCTCCTCTCAAAACCCACGCAGCCTTCAATCCTTTTCTGCCTCTTCCAGCCGTAAAAACCCCTCCCCTAGTTTTTCTCCCTTTCTTTTGCCGTTCCTTTCTTGTTTTTGTCCCCCCTCCGACTCTCTCCCTTTTGCGGCTGCCCTGTTTCTTAACCTTTTATATGATCAATTGGGAGCCCTAAAACCATTGTCCTTTCTCCAGTAATTGCAGCCAAGGAGCCGTCCCAGATTTCTTTTGCAAGCTGCGTAACTCCGCAGCTTTCATGCTGCGGCAACAATTTTCCTCTTTTTTTTTTTTTTTTTAGCTAATTAAAAACAGAAATTAATAACAATAAAAATGAAATAAATGATAAAAACAAAAATTTATAATAACAGAAATTAATATTGAACAGCCAATTACAACTTCCATTTTTCATCCATTTTTTTCTTTTTCCATTTTTTTCCTTTTCTTTACTTAAATAAAAAAAAAACAATAAAATGCAATCAAAAACACAAATGCTTGTAACCTGAAATAATCATATATATTTTTCCTCTTTTCTTTGAAAAACAATTAAAATGTATCAAAAAGTAAATAATGCCTAATACACTAAAAACTTTTTCTTCAAATTTCAAACTTTTCACTTTTTTTTCAAAAATAGGCCAGTATGCATTAAACCATTTTTTCCTTTTCTCTTTCCCCCTTTTTTTCTTTTTGTTTTCACTTTCCTCTTTTTCCTCTAAAAAAAAAATCTACGCTAAAACTTATAAATTAACAACTACAAAAAACTAAAAAGGGAATAAAAATAAAATAAAAACCTAAAAAAACTAGACAAACGAAAATGAACTAAAATGCAAACCGTCTAAACAAAAATCAACCAATTATCACTAAAACCAAACAAACAAAATTAATTCAAAAATTTGGTGTCTACAGTTTGCCCCTCTTTGTCTGAGTTTTGAAAAAACTTGAGACAAAGAAGTAGACGCCAAATACTTACCTGTGTTATTGGGCTGCAAAAGATTCCAACGAACAGGAATTATAACACGGGACTGACGCGAACAGAATTTAAACGGGACTGACCCGAACAGGAATTTAAACGGGACTGACCCGAACAAAAATTAAACGGGACTGACCCGAACAGGAATTTAAACGGGACTGACCCGAACAGAATTTAAACGGGACTGACCCGAACAGAATTTAAACGGGACTGACCCGAACAGGAATTTAAACGGGACTGACCCGAACAGAATTTAAACGGGACTGACCCGAACAGAAATTAAACGGGACTGACCCGAACAGAAATTAAACGGGACCGACCCGAACAGAAATTAAACGGGACCGACCCGAACAGGAATTTAAACGGGACTGACCCGAACAGGAATTTAAACGGGACTGACCCGAACAGAATTTAAACGGGACTGACCCGAACAGAAATTTAAACGGGATTGACCCGAACAGGAATTTAAACGGGACTGACCCGAACAGAATTTAAACGGGACTGACCCGAACAGGAATTTAAACGGGACTGACCCGAACAGGAATTTAAACGGGACTGACCCGAACAGAATTTAAACGGGACTTCACTGGGGATGTTTAAACAATAAATTGAGTTTTTACCTGAAAGTAGTTCACACTTTTGCAGCAAAAGGGAGTTTTGATTTTTGTGACTGAAACGATAACTGATGTCGTTCTTTATGCTCAAACTTCGTTAACAACTTTATCACTTCACCGTTGCTTACTGGGGAGCCAGTTCCGACGTTGATTTAAGTGCGAGAAATAGAATGTTTGCAATGTTCCTGCAAGAAAAGAAAAAGTGGTAATGGACTCGCCACCATCATTTGATCCGATTAGCCTTGAGAATCGTGTAAACATGAGTCTTGTGATGCTTTTGCCTCTAGTTTTGCGGCATACACCTTAGTCGAGCTTGCAACTTTGAAACCTTTCAGATTCTGAGACTGATAAGCACGTGTTTACTACTTCACCCAAATCCGTGTAGCAGTCGTGTTACTTTTTAACCACTGCGATAGATGATGGAATTCCCTATCTTTGTCCAAACCTTAGGGTTTATCATTCATCCGAATTTAATGGTGAAAGAATGATGCATGAAAATGTCATATAAAACAATGATATATGCAGAATGAATTTCCTATGTCAGGCAAAAATGAGAATGCAAAAGAATACAAACAATCACAAACAGTCGAACACAAATAATTGAGAGGAACCAAAAGATTTATAAGAGTACATTTTGTAAAAGAATGTTTGTACAAGTTTGGCCAAACAATATTATATTCGAAACTTGGGTATATCTGTTTCGGAATTCGATACTGGCAGAAATATCACAAACATGAGGAAAAGTCTAAATGAACCAGGTCACCAGCTATCCCTTACCGTGCTCATCCGTTGCGAAAAACCGACCTCGGCGCCCTTTCGGGTTTTCACCAAGGTTGCCCCCACCCCTTTTTGATTTTTTTTCTTTTTTTTTTTTTTTCTTTTTTTTTTTGAGGCGCCCTTTCGGGTTTTCACCTAAAGAAGATTGAAATATCTCGACCATGATCGACTCAGAAACATGAATTAAGGATTTCTGGCATCAGTAAAATGTACTTCCCTTGTAAAATTAGGCGAATACATTACGGACATCACCTGCCAGTTGATTAACAAATTTTCTAATGGAAATGCAGCAAGTGACGAAAGCCAGGACTTTGGGCTTTTTATAATGAGGTCAGGTGGGGTGTTTTTCAAGAAAAGTTGAGGCTTGAAAGCAAATTTTGATATAAGAGGTGAAATAACTTAAGATTGCGCTTTTTTTTTTTTTTTTTTTTTTAAACAACTCCAAAACCGAGGGAAATTTGCCCCAGTTTGATCAGCTTTTCTCTCTTTGCATTTTTCATTGCATTTTCCTCACTTTTGTATTTTTCTTTGAAAACTAAATTTGCCCCAGTGTGGGGTTCTCTCTTTTCTTTTCTTCTTTTTTTTTTTCGTCTCTTTTTTTTCGTTTTCGAAATAAATTTGCCCCAGTGTGGGGTTTGCAATTCTCAAGGGTGATCAAACGAAATTTGTCAATTCTGATGGCTCAAAGGGGACAAGTAGAGATAAAATATTTTTTAGTGTAAAAGAAGATGGCCTGACTTGCATTTCGCCATTTGCATGAATTTCTAAAGAAAATTTGCATGATCAAATGAAAAACTTTTTGCACATATCTGAGTTGATGGGTTGAGGGAATGCCCGTCCATCCATTTCTGCCAAGATGAGCGCTCCGCCAGGTAATACCTTTTGGACAATGAACGGCCCTTGCCAATTTGGAGCGAATTTGCCTTTAGCTTCATCTTGCATTGACAAAATTCGCTTTAGTACCTTATCACATTCTTCAAATGCCCGCCGATGGACTTTTTTGTTGTAAGCCCGGGCCACACGCTTCTGATAGCACTGACCATGACAAATAGCGTTGAACCGCTTTTCATCGATCGAAGTCAATTGCTCATGTCGTTGCTTCAACCAATCGGCCTCCTCCAATTTAGCTTCCATAAGGATTCGTAGCGACGGAATCTCAACCTCAGCTGGTAATACAGCTTCCATTCCATACATGAGTGAATACGGCGTTGCCCCAGTTGATGTTCGAATAGAAGTCCGATATGCCATTAGTGCATAAGGCAGCTTTTCATGCCAATCGCGATGCCTTTCAGTCATTTTGCGTATAATCTTCTTCAAATTCTTATTTGCGGCTTCTACAGCTCCATTCATCTGAGGCCTATAAATAGCAGAATTACGGTGTCTGATTTTGAACTGCTCACATAGTCCATCTACCATGTCATTGTTCAGATTTTTGGCATTGTCTGTAATCAGTGTCTCGGGTACTCCGAAGCGACAAATGATGTGATTTTTCAAGAAATTGGCCACTACTTTCTTCGTTACATGTTTGAATGACTCCGCTTTAACCCATTTGGTAAAGTACTCGATTGCCACCAATATAAATCGATGCCCATTTGAAGCAGGCGGGTCAATCGTGCCAATTACGTCCATACCCCACATTGAACAGGGCCACGGGGCGGTCATGCTATGCAACTCAGTGGGTGGAGCGCGTATAATATCACCGTGCATTTGGCATTTTATACATCTCCGGACAAAGTCTATACAATCATGCTCCATGGTAAGCCAGAAGTATCCGGTTCTCATGATTTTCTTCGCCAGCAAATGGCCATTCATGTGAGGTCCACAAACACCACTGTGCACTTCTTTCATCATATACTGAGCTTCATCCTCATCAATGCACCTTAAAAGGTTCAAATCTGAGGTTCTTTTGTACAACACTTCTCCACTTAAGAAAAACTTGGAAACCATTCTGCGCAAAAAACTCTTATCCTTTGAACTAGCATGCTGAGGGTAAGACCCTGTTTTGAGAAATTCCTTAATATCCTTATACCAAGGCATATTATCAGAGGACTCGTCTGCAACCCAACAGTGGGCAGGTTTGTCTTGAAGTTGAATCTGGATTGGTTCGATTTTCAATTCATCTGGATACTGGATCATAGAGGCTAGAGTGGCCAAAGCGTCGGCAAATGCATTTCGGGCTCTCGGGAGATGTCTGAACTCTAAATTTTGAAATTGCTTGGCCAAAGTGAGCAAACTACAATGGTAAGGAAGAATTTTCGAATCCTTGGTTATCCACTGCTTCAAAGTCTGGTGTACGAGCAAATCTGAATCACTGAAAGCTATCAACTCTTTGATTTCCATTTCTAAAGCCATTTTGAGACCAAAAATGCAAGCTTCATATTCGGCCATATTGTTTGTGCAAGCAAATTGCAATTTAGCAGCGGCAAGGTAGTGCTTCCCTTCGGGTGACACCAAAACAGCTCCAATTCCAGCTCCGAGAGAATTCGAAGCTCCATCGAAGAAAAGCCTCCATTCAGGACTTTGTTCACTTATATCGTCTACAGCGCCTACAAATAGGACCCTCTCGTCAGGGAAATAAGTACGAAGTGGTTGATAATCATCATCCCTTGGATTTTCCGCCAAATGATCAGCTATAGCTTGCCCCTTGACCGCCTTTTGTGAGGTGAACACAATGTCGAATTCTGATAGAATTATCTGCCATTTTGCCAGACGTCCAGTCAACATCGGCTTCTCCAAAAGATACTTCAAAGGATCAGACCGGGAAATAAGGTACGTGGTATGGCTCAACAGATAGTGTCTAAGCTTTTGGGCTGCCCAGGCCAATGCACAGCAACTTTTCTCAATGAATGAATAATTAGCCTCGTACTGCGTGAACTTCTTGCTTAGATAGTAAATGGCTTGTTCTTTCCTTCCAGAGTCGTCATGTTGACCTAGAACACACCCTACTGCTCCTTCAAGCACAGATAAATACATAATCAAAGGTCGGCCCGGTTTGGGCGGCACTAAAACTGGTGGATGCAACAAATAATCTTTAATCTTGTCAAAAGCTTGTTGGCACTCCTCATTCCAATACAACGGCACATTCTTTCTCAATAATTTGAACAACGGCTCGCATGTGGCAGTTAGTTGGCCGATGAACCTCCCAATAAAATTGATCTTTCCTAAGAAACCCCTCACGTCCTTCTGAGTTTTTGGCACCGGCATATCTCGAATTGCTTTGATTTTTGCTGGATCTATCTCTATGCCTCTCTTACTGACTATAAATCCCAACAGCTTACCCGCAGGTGCTCCGAAGGCGCATTTTGCAGGATTTAACTTCAAATTATACTTCCGTAGTCTCTCGAACAGTTTCTTCAGATCAACCAAGTGGTCATCTGCCCTTTTAGACTTGATTATAATATCATCCACGTAGACTTCCATTTCTCGGTGGATCATATCATGAAATAGGGTTGTCATGGTCCTCTGATATGTTGCCCCTGCATTCTTTAAACCGAAAGGCATCACTCGGTAGCAAAATGTGCCCCAAGGGGTAATGAAAGCAGTCTTCTCCCTATCCTCCTCTGCCATCAAAATTTGGTGGTAGCCAGCAAAACAATCGCAAAAGGTTTCAATCTCATGTCCGGCAGTATTGTCTAAGAGAATATGAATATTTGGTAGAGGGAAATCATCCTTAGGACTGGCTTTATTAAGGTCTCTATAGTCAACACAAACTCTCACCTCTCCACTTTTTTTTGGAATAGGGACTGGATTTGAAAGCCAAATTGGGTAATGGGAAACAATGATAATATTGGTTTTGAGTTGTTTTTCAATTTGCTCTTTTATTTTGAGGCTCATATCTGGTTTGAATTTTCGGGGTTTTTGTTTTACGGGTGGAAAAGAAGGGTCTGTGGGTAACCTATGCACTACCACATCGGTTGAAATGCCCGTCATATCGTCGTAGGACCATGCAAAGACATCCTGGAACATAGTCAAAAATTCAATCATCTCCTTTTTCTGCCTTTCATTCAAATGAATACTGATTTGCACCTCTTTAACTTCATCCTTAGTGCCAATGTTTACTGTTTCTGTCTCTTCCAAGTTCGGTTTTGGTGTTTCCTCATATTGTTCAAAATCCTTTGCAAACGAATCGGATACTTCCTCATTATCACTCTCGCTTTGGAGTTCGGATTCACAGACCTCCAAGTCGTGAGTGATATAGAAATTGCCATTATCGTATTCCAGAACTGTGATATCCAAAGGGTCAAATATTTTTATTTTTGGCCATCTGAAAGAATTAACGAATGTGGGATAATAAGCAAATAAGCATACAACAAACAAATGAACAAACAATATGGATATAGACAACACAACATGACAAGAACAACTTGTGCATTTTCATAAAGACCTTTGATTGAAAGCAAGTGAAAAATGAAAATTTAACAATATTTACATGCGCAAACGGGAAATTGTTTTCATTGGCTATTTACAGATGCAAAAGTATTTTTCATGAATTCATATGAATGATAAACCCCTTTCAGTTTACCGAAACTCCTTCCGAATAGGCAGAAATTCGGCTGTCCAATTGGAAATCGACCCTTCAGGGATGTCAGGAAATTCGGCCTCGTTCGGGAAATTGTCTTCAAATATTGCCCCAATGAACAGTTGGGACAAACTATCCTCGATTTCTTCAGTTGAATTACCCTCTGATGTGATTATTTCAGCTGGCCGGGGAAAAGTATACCGTAGCGGTGGAATATCGAAAACCCTTTGCCGGCCCTCTTTTTCTGCTCTTTTACGCTCCTTCATCTCCTTGAAATCCTTGGCGGTTGGTCTGAAACCCAAACCGAAGGTATCCCTCTTTTCTACTATCTTCACTGGCTTCAGGATCCCTTGCAGTTCACGCCCCAACCCCTTGTCGAATTTGTATCCTCCACGAATCATTTCTCTGGCCATCATTACACTGGCCTTTGAGAGAGTTTGTTCCTCCGTGGTTATCCAACTTACGGAGACTATATCGGATGTGCTGTGAGGGGACATGGTAACACTTTGACTACCCTCCTCTTTAACTCCAGAATCGGTGATCACCAGGCAGTCCTCTTCAGCAAAGATAGTGATTAGTTTGTCATTTACCACGAATTTGAGTAATTGATGCAACGAAGACGGCACGGCCCCAGACTTGTGAATCCATGGCCTTCCAAGTAAAATATTATAAATGCTCGGGAAGTTCATGACTTGGCAAGTTATTTGAAATTGGGCGGGCCCTATCTCGATTACTAAATCTGCCTCTCCTATTGGCTCCCTCTGCGCTCCATCAAACCCTCTAACCATAGTCCCTGAAGGCCTCAGCTTGACGTCTTGCAACCCTAGTTTCTCTAAGGTACTCCAAGGACAGATATTCAGTGCGGATCCATTATCGATTAACACCTTAGGCAGCATTTTTCCATTGCACCTCACTGTTATGTACAACGCCCTATTATGTCCGATGCCCTCCGTCGGCAATTCATCGTCAGAAAAAACAATTTGCTTGTTGAATAATACGCTCCCCACCACGTTTGAAAAATTATCAACAGAAATGTCCCTCGGAATTTGAACTCTTGTTAATACGTCGATCAATGCATCCCTATGCACGTCCGAAGAGAAAAGTAGGTCCAACATGGTTATCTGGGCAGGTGATTTGCTTAGCTTTTCCACTATGTTGTATTCACTTCTCTGGAGTCGTTTAAGGAAATCCACGGCTTCTTTCTCGGTGACTGTTGGTTTGATGGGTGGCTCAGAACTATTGGCTTGAATTGGAGTAGTAATCTCAAATGGATTTACAGTCTTCCCCGATCTGGTAACTACTGACACTTCCTTCTTTGCGGTTGAATTCTCCCCGATCTGTATGCTAGGCTCATCGTAATTCCACGGCACTTGTTGCAGACTTAATACGGGCTCCTGCTTCGGGAATTCGATGACTACCGGTTTCAAAGCTTCATTCTCTGCTGGCGTGAGGTCCAAGACAAAAGGCTTGTTATCTTCTTCGAATGGCAACTCTATGACAAACGGTTGGTCCGTGACCCCAAACACTTCAGCTTCTATTGCCAATTTCTTGATTTGTTCCTCGTACTCCGCATCGTCCATAATAACCCCAACATGCTCTGGTAAGGGGTTTTGATTTACGTTTGGCCCTTGCGGCTCCCTCTTTCTGATCACGATTTCTCCAGACTCAACCATATCCTGAACTTTATGCTTTAGCGCCTTGCAATCCAAAGTTGCATGCCCAGGTGCCCCCGAATGATACGCACAAACAGCTTGCGGGTTATACCAAACGGGCATGCCATACGGGTAGGTAGGAGGTGGTATTGTGCCAATTTTTCCGGAGGCCCTTAACTGGTCATACAGTTGGTCTAAAGGCCTACCTAAATTGGTAAAAGTACGGCTTGGGGGTCGGTTGTAAGGTTCATGAGGTTGAGGATGATTGTAAACAGGTCTATTTGGAGGAGGAAATCTTGGGTTAAATGGAGGTCGAGGTCGGTTTTGGGGTGGATTTGGTTGAGAAATTTGAAAAGGGGCTGAAGGTGGGTTAGTATAGTTTGGGCGAGGTCGAGGGTGGTGGATGTTGGTAGTATATACAGGGTTTGGGCTTGAATAGTAGTAAGGGTAAGGTTGCTGGTAGGCTGGGTCGTGTTGGTATCGGGGTCTGGGTGAGGGGTTGTGGTTCCAAACAAATGTTGTATCTCCTTCTTTCTTTTTGAATTGTGGTTTCTTTTCACTGCTTCCTCGCCCTTGCAAAGCTTCCACTTGCGATTTCAGGGCAGACACATTAACAATTTTCCCGGCTCGTACAAAGTCGTCGAATTCTTCAAGTTTATTTACAATTGCCGCGAATGAACATCCAGTCATACGGAAAATTTCTTCAAAATATGGAGGATCATGGGCCTTGATGAAAGTACGGATGATTTCTTCCTCGGTCATCGGAGGCTCCACCTTGGCAGCTATTTTCCTCCACCTCTTGGCATAAGTCTTGTGATCTTCGGAGGGTTTTCTTTTGGTTCCTTCCAAGGTGGTTCTAGTCGGTGCCAACTCACAATTATACTCATATTGCCTTACGAAAGCCTTGGACAAGTCAATCCAGGTTCTTACGTCTTCAGGTTTCAGATTTGAATACCAGTCAAGTGCGTCCCCTTCCAGACTTTCGGGGAACAACCTTAGAGGCAAGTTTTCATCGTCCACAGGCTTTCCCAATTTGTTTGCAAATAATCGGAGGTGCGTCTTGGGATTACCCGTCCCATCGTACTTGTTAAACTTAGGAGTCTTGAACCCCTCAGGCAGTTGCACATTCGAAAAGAGACACAACTCATCGTAATCCAAAACTCCTTGCTTGTTCAGCACCTGACTCTTCCTCATGAATTCATCGAAACGGTCCAGGCGCTTTAATAACTTCACATCAATGGGAGCAGAGGATCCTCCCACCTCTGGTTTGGTTTGAATAAAATGGTCTGGCAGATAAGGCTCAGTGGTGGGGTAATAAAAAGCTTGTGTCTCAGGTGGTATATTTGCAGTGACTTGAGGTTGTGGGCCTTGCATATGAGTAGGGAAAAATGAAGGATTAGGAGGGTAAGTGTATGGCAGATGAACAGTGGGGTAGGTGAAAGTCCCTTCGGGTGGACCTTGCATGGAAACAGTAGTTTGAACTGTAGGAATAACAAAGGGTTCAGATTGCAGTTGTATTACGTGCGGAAGCTCCGGCTGTACCCCGCTACTGACAAGCTCATCTATTAATTTCTTTTGGGTGGCCATTTCAGAGGCCATTTCCCCAAACTTAGCAAGTAACTCGGCCAACTGGACTCCAGGACTCGTGACTTCCGGCTGTGTAGTCGCTGTAGTCTTATCGGATGATTCTGGTTGAATATTCATGTTTACACGATTTCTTTGAGCTTTACTTCGGGATCGCGTAATAATGGGGCTTTTCCGGAAAGCTATTTTTGGAAATTTTACCTGAGAATGCAAAAGACTGCTTTAAATAAACCAATCGTTATTGAATTTCTGCAATTTATTCAAAAGAGGAAAAGAAAAAGACATGAGTTAGTAACTATTCGAACAATTCGGATGCATGTCCTATGGGGGGACCCTTTTTGTGCCAAGGGTAGGCCTAGCATGATGCAACACCTTCGAAGTGGGACCCGTTATACAAACCTACTTGGACAATAATTCCAAATGATTGCAAAAGAAAATTCACTTTCATTGATAAACTTGCCAATATTTACATCATGTCATGAAGACGATTCCGTACAAGATTACCAAAGCTCTTGAGTCTATCTAATATAGAATCCCTAGTTTCCCTAGCATATGGCAACTTGACACGTTCGGCTTGATCATATAATTCCCCACATTTTCTTTTCATCTCCTGACGCTTTTCTCGCTCCCCCTCATACATTTGCTTGTTTTGCTCCGCCATCCCTTTGTATGCTTCGACGGACTTACTTAATTGCAGAATCTCCTTATCCCTTGCTTCAATAATGGCTTTTAACCTTTCCACCTCCTTGGCCGGCTCATCTTGTATTTCTTGTATGGTGGACCTTCCTATCCAGTCTTCATATTGCGGAGTGGTCAATCCCCTTTGTTTGAGTTCCGGAACGTACTTGACGCGTTCGTCATCGGATAATGTTTCCCAGGCCTCATCAATAAGAGTCTTCATTGGAATTTCCTTCGGACATATCCCTTTGTCGAAAACGATGACAAATGGAGTCAGATCCACTGCAGGTGGTACATCTTGGACTCGCCCTAATTGTCGGAGAAACCTCCTCGGATTGTATGCCATGATACCCTGGGTACCCCATAGAGGAACAAATTCGGATGCCTTGGTACGAAGAATAGGTTTGGTACAATTGGTCCAATCCAATACCCATCTAACATTTTGATTGGTCATATTCGTCAAGAAATCCAAAAATTCGGACGCATTGCACGGCAAATTGCTGCTATCAACCCTTTTGTGATGTGTGATTACCCAGTTATATCCGGACATTGGTAGACTCTCAGGAATAGCCGGTCGTCTTATGAAGTGCTCCATCCCCCATACATGTAAGATTAAATTCGAACCACAAAAGAACTTTCCCCCTCTCTGACAGGTAGAGCAGGCTATGAAAATATCGGCTAGAATGGTTGGAATGATAGAACAGGGCTTATTATTGATTCCTAAAAACAGGTCATACATGATTTTGGTGAGCTTGAAGGCTATCTTTTTGTCTTTCCTGGGAAAAAGATAAGTTCCCACCATGACTAATCCATACACCCAAACTCTCTTTCGATCCCATATTTCCCTAGAAGTAAACGAGAAATCCCCTTGATGTCTTTCAAAACCATCCCTTAACGCGAATCGATCAAACAAGAATTTTGCCTCTATATTCTGGTCCAACCCTTGTATTACTGACTCCTTTATACCGGTAAAACGACAAAACTCCACTTTGTCAGATGCTAATGGGAATATAACGGCGGTTCCCTGAACCGGCAAATTGAGAAATCCAGCAATTTCCTCGATAGTTATGGTCATTTCTTCTTTCCCTAGCCTAAAAGTAGAACAGATGGGATCCCATAAGTGCACCAAAGCCTCTACCAAATATCCATCGGACTTAATGTCTTTAAAATCCCCGATAGGTCCCAATCGAGTGGATACTTGATTAATCTCGCTTGACGAAAGCAATGTGGGCCATTTTTGCACCTCAACTGGTATTGCTAACATCTGTTGGACGCGGCGAGGATTTCCCATCTAAGAACGAAAATCGATGTCAAATACCTTACCTACGGGTCCCACCTCTCTAGTTAAACATGAATTTAAACGTGCAATTCCCAAAATAGGGTTAGATACCCACGGGAAAAAAAAAGGTCGGCTTATCCCTAATATAGGATTCCCTATATGGCATTCCATTTCTAGGGCTTATGCATGATGCCATTTATTAAAGCAGTAAAATATGCAATATGACCTAAAGGACCCTTGATTTGCCAGGGTAGGCCCGAAATGACATGACATTATTATTTGTGCACAAAATATACAACACTTCTTAAACGTGCCATGTCCTATCTACACGGGTAGGCTTCTTAAAAGAAGGTCATGCCAGACCTCTTATTTGCTAGGGTTGTGAATGCAAAAACAAGAAACAAGGAAAGTTAGTTCCACAATTTAATCACATAACACGTTGGACAATTAAATGATAAAAAACAGGAAAAGTAAATAAGGAAAAGGATGGGATCCCTCCCCTCGTGAATGGTGTCTCTAATAGGGTTAGGCAGACTCTATCCTAGGTGAACTATATGGATGCATGAGGTTGGGGTTCACTAATGCATCTAACTCGATAAGCTCAGGTCCCCAAGCCTTCAGACTTAGGGCCAAGGGTCATCAATTCCATGGCCCTTTGTCGGTGGCTCGAGCGATTCCCCAAACACCGCTACGCACACGTCGTGTCACGGCCGCATGTTTGAGTGAATCTATAAAAACCCTCAACCTTCGACTAAAAACTAAGGATATTAATCCGAAGTTTAAAGCGGAAGAGTGAGTGACCCATTGGATCGTGCTACGCACACGTTGTGTCACGATCACACGTCCAAGTGGGTCTCCTAATCCTAAAAGGGTGGAGTGGCGTGACAAGCCACTAAAAGAAAAATAAAGGGGGATGAATAGTAAAACGTATGCGCGTATGATAGTGCACGCTTTGGAGGGGAGGGATCAAGAACCCACGCGAGGCTCTAAGGGTGACACACACCCCCCCCAAAATGCAATGCAAAGAGCGAAACAAGCAATTAAACATACATCCACACATTCATACATACGTGAGTGAGGGAATCGTTTGATATGCGCGTATGGGCCAAAATCCTAAAAAAAGGAAAAAATGCACCCTAATATCCAAATGAAATGCATAATAGGGGTAGAAAATAGAAAAGAATGGCTAAATCAAAAAAGCTCGGACCCACTTAGGAAGTCCCCAGTGGAGTCGCCAACTGTCGCGCCCCATTTTTTTGGAAAAATAAAATGATTGTTTTTGTGATTTTATTGGTTTGGGAAAAGTGAATTTTTTTTTTTTTTGATAAAAATAAAAATGGGTCTAAATGGGACTTTTGAAAATGCGACGATTTGACCCAAGAAAAATAGTTCAAAAAGGGTTTTTTATATGGAAAATGGAGTCGCCACTTGGTATAGAGTTAGGGTGTACCAAGTCACCCAAAAAGTGAATTTTTTTAAGGAAAAAAGTAAGAAACCCTTTTGAACGACTCCTAGTCCACGCAAACAAAGAAAAAGGTTCGGGAGTCACATTTGACGAAGGGGAAGGCAAGGATAAAAATCCAAGGCACCCCTTCGACCTAGCCAAGGCTAGTTGCGTGATTTAACCCTTATTTTCCTAATTTTTTTCTACCCAAAGTATGTATTTGCAATTTGGACAAAGACTAATGAATGAGAAATGCAATCCTAAATCTAAGAAATGTCTCTTATGAGGCTCGTGGTCCCATTCATATGAATTGTGAAGGCCAATAAGAAGTACCTCATAGAAAACCATGAATGATGCAAATGAGGACTCAAAATAAGAGTGTAAGGGTGCAAAGTGTAGAAAAGTACATGTTGTGCAATTTGAAAGTGTTTGTGTGCAAATGAATGAAAATATAAATGCTCGTGTGCAAGTGAACAAAAATAGCAAATATATATAAGTAAAAAGATAGGTGCAATGTGTGAGGTGAAAAATAAAGAAGTGAAAGAAGTGTGTGAATATGGCATGTGAATTAAAATATATAATTAGATGGGAAAAATAAAAGAAAATGATATGAAAATGCATGAATTTAGAGGAATGCATTAGGTCGGGTACGGGAATGACCTCTAGTTTTATGATTTTAATTTTCCCTTTGACTAGAAGGTAAAACTAGCGTGCTAAGGCTATTTTGAAGCCACACTCGCTCGTTTTCCTTATCGGAAGGGGATTCGCAAGCAAATGGACCCTATAACTAGCATGAAATGCAAAGAACCTAGAAATGAGGGGAAAAGGGATTCGAGGAACATGCCAAATGATAACAAAAACTAAGAAAAAATGCATGAGATGAAATGAACATGCAAAATATGCACTCAACAAAAGGGAAAATTCCTAAAGGGTCTATCGTTGGACTAGCCCATATCTAGGAATTCCTACTAGCGTTGGACTAGTGGAATACGAGACAATGAGCCACAACTAGCGTTGGACTAGTGTGGTGACGTGCATTCATTCAATCATGTCCATTTATGAATATATAAAGCAAATAGACATGCAAAATCACTTATAACACGTAGCACATAACACTTAGCATGCTTGACTAGATGCAATAGCCTAATAAAGCAAATTAAACACATAGCAAACCAAATTATACACCAAAAGCTAATGAACATTTACATGGGCTAACTAAAACAAATGGGGGAAGGGGAAAAAATGGACAAAAGTGCTCTCCAATGCCCTATCTATTACAAGCCAAGAGGTGTACACATACCCCATTGAATAAAAGAAAAGAAAGACTTAAAAAGGAAAGGAATTAAAGAAAACTTAAGAAAGCCAAGTAGACATGTAACTCTCATTTAGCACATTGTATCACATAGGGAGAGGCAAAAAGATAAAAGAAAGTTATACCTCCCTAGGAATGATGTCCAAATGAAAGAAAAATGGCTTATTTATCCTCCAAAATAAAGGAAATGGTCAAGGTACCAATTTATTTGGGAAAAATTAAAGAAAACATGCAAACACAGGCTCATATGGTCATAAAGCTCTTAAAATTATGAACGAAGAGCCATTTAAGCAAAGCATGGTAATTAATTGAAGCAAAGCAAAACATTGAAATTGCAAAATTAAAACTGCCAAGGATCAAATTGAGGAGATTATTCAATTAATTGGGTCATAGTGAAATGAAAGGAGACTTGGGGGGCCAAAGCGCAATTTTCAGAAACATTTCATGCAGGTTCATGCAATCTCTCGGAAAGAAAAATTGTCTCTGCCATATTTCTGCTATGCCTTCATCAAATCGAGACCAAACTCAAACATAAACTTGTTTTCGGAAACAGATTTCAAATCCAAAACCCAACTTTAAACTAAACAGCAACTATATCATTACCATCATCCAAGCAGGCAAAAAACTTAGAAAAATTCCATACAAAATTCTGGGCAGGAATTCTAACATTTGGAAGAACGAAACTGCTGCAATTTTTCCATTCATTCGAGCAACCAAAATTTGTGTTAACCATTTTATCATAACTATCACATCATTTCATCAATGAATTTCACGCACCATTTTCAATTTGATTCTAACTAACATAGCTAGCACTTATTAACCATACAGTTTCACAAAACAAAATCATGCCAAGAACAACCAATAAATCAGTTTTTTTTGCTTGCCGAAAAAAAATGAAAGAAAAACTGCTGCATTTTTCGTTTGCCAACTCATGTCCAAAACAAATTTTGATCAGATTTTCCTAACCAAGCATTCAAACTCTAAACTAAACAAACAAAATTTAGACATTTAGACAGGCTAAAAACTAGCTAGGGATTATGAAAGTGCTGGAAGACTTATTCACAAAGGATCATGCGAATCTGGAACAAGCGAATGAAATCAGTGGTCTTCACTTTGTTGTTAGCACAGCAATTTATTCATAAAACTCAGACCATTCTAACGAGGAAACTGGACATAAACATACAGCAAATAAACCTGTAACAACCAATGCTTCGGCATTTACAAGGTCAGGCTTATGACTATGACAAACTAGGGAGTTGTCGGGAGACCATAAAGCAGAAAGTGAACAAACTTTGGTTTCAAGCGCTTAGAAAATCTGGGAAAACAATCGGGTTGCTACAATTTATCGACCCCATCATAAACTTCTATGCAATCACACGCAGGGCCAGGGAACAAGAAAACAGAAACAATGAAGATGCAAACAACTAACGAAGAGATGAGGGAACATATCGGCAAATGCAAATTTGGTTGTATGCCAAATCAGACCGACAGCTAACCTTTGTCGTATGGATTTCAAAACATGAACCACATCACAACAACCATCATCATGAACTTTTAGATTTCTATCAATAAAACAATATCCAACACTTCCACATGCGAAATCTAGTCCAGAAATTCTATACTTTTCAGCACCTCTACCGTTAGAACAAACATGAAGAAATAGCCCATAAGACCAAACGGACATGATCAATAACTACCCAACAAATCTGATTCTCCTGACAAACAACCTCCCAATTTTCAATCCCAACCTCCGACAACAAACCCAGCACATCAAAACAAGATAAACACAATATATCAAAACATGTTCAAACCTGCCACTTCCTACCGTGAACTTGTGAACCAGATTGAAGATTTATAAAAGCCTAATGGAAAAGGAAAAAAACATACAAACTGCTGAGTTTGTTTGAAGACACGAAGCAAAAAGGGATTACCTTTGTTGTCTATGAAGTTGAGACGTATGAATCCAGATTTTGGGAGTTCAATTTTTTCTGCCGTTCACTGGAAAAATTGCAACCTTGGAGACCAGATTTTCTGCCGTTTCCCTCTTTTTGTTTCTTTCTTTTTGCCGTTTGTTTTGCTTGCTTCCCGTCACTCTCCCGTAGCTCTCCTTTTTCTCTCTCAGGTTTATAGCTTTCCAAGCTCTTAGACTCTCAGCTCTCCTCTCAAAACCCACGCAGCCTTCAATCCTTTTCTGCCTCTTCCAGCCGTAAAAACCCCTCCCCTAGTTTTTCTCCCTTTCTTTTGCCGTTCCTTTCTTGTTTTTGTCCCCCCTCCGACTCTCTCCCTTTTGCGGCTGCCCTGTTTCTTAACCTTTTATATGATCAATTGGGAGCCCTAAAACCATTGTCCTTTCTCCAGTAATTGCAGCCAAGGAGCCGTCCCAGATTTCTTTTGCAAGCTGCGTAACTCCGCAGCTTTCATGCTGCGGCAACAATTTTCCTCTCTTTTTTTTTTTTTTTTTTAGCTAATTAAAAACAGAAATTAATAACAATAAAAATGAAATAAATGATAAAAACAAAAATTTATAATAACAGAAATTAATATTGAACAGCCAATTACAACTTCCATTTTTCATCCATTTTTTTCTTTTTCCTTTTTTTTCCTTTTCTTTACTTAAATAAAAAAAAACAATAAAATGCAATCAAAAACACAAATGCTTGTAACCTGAAATAATCATATATATTTTTCCTCTTTTCTTTGAAAAACAATTAAAATGTATCAAAAAGTAAATAATGCCTATTACACTAAAAACTTTTTCTTCAAATTTCAAACTTTTCACTTTTTTTTCAAAAATAGGCCAGTATGCATTAAACCATTTTTTCCTTTTCTCTTTCCCCCTTTTTTTCTTTTTGTTTTCACTTTCCTCTTTTTCCTCTAAAAAAAAAATCTACGCTAAAACTTATAAATTAACAACTACAAAAAACTAAAAAGGGAATAAAAATAAAATAAAAACCTAAAAAAACTAGACAAACGAAAATGAACTAAAATGCAAACCGTCTAAACAAAAATCAACCAATTATCACTAAAACCAAACAAACAAAATTAATTCAAAAATTTGGTGTCTACACTCTCGCCCTGAGCGCTAACCATCTGTCTAACCTTGTTCACCTTAGCCTGTAAGTCCAAGTTGGCATTCACCAACTGACAACGCTCGTCGTTCAAGGCCAGTACAACGTGGTTATGATAAGCAAAGGTCATCCTACAAGCACATCGGGGGTATCGAGTAGCAGGCAAGTAGCGTACATGAGTTTTTCCACCTAAAGCTCGGTAGTAGATAGGCTTAGGAGGCACTACATGACCATTTGCATGGCTATTTCCGTTAGCTGCCAGAACTCCATTTTCGTTTTTCATCCCTGCAAAATAATAGCATTTTTCGGGTTAGAAATTTAAATCACTATCTAGTTCGGATGCCATTTATGCATGTCTAATCCAATCACTAGTATGCTCTAAATACCCTTTAAGGTGCAACTTAATTATCCGGTCTCGGGTCTTAAGGATAAAGTATATAATATGTCTCCCATATAGATATCTAACCTAGCGCTAACCTGGCTCTGATACTAACTGTGACGCCCCCACTTCTCCCTAAGGCGAACCAAAGGGTATCCGCGGGATGCCTGCCCAACTCTCGCCAGGACTCAAGCAATTATATTCAACCTTATTACCAGTTTACAAAACACAAGTAAATAATTTAAATATAGTAAATGCGGAAGCGTTCAAATTTAACAATAGTCATCCATTATCCAACCCGCACGTCGGGTGTTCAAAGTACATCATGAATTCCAAATATACATCACGCTCCAAAAGTTACATTTCAATTCCAAAAAGTACAACCCAAAATCAAGGGCATAGCCAAAATGTAATAGAAATTCTAAACAAAAGTACATCAGGAGGGTTTCTCCAACACATCTCCGAGGTCAATCCTGTTAAGGAAAACAAATCTACAGGGTGAGCAAAACGCTCGTGAAGCCAAGAACACACATGCAAGCACATAGTCTAGATAACAGTCCCAAATAACAGTTCAAGAGATAATTACAAGTAATTAATAAAGCCAGTGAAAGTAAACAGAAACAATTCAAGAATATAGTAGCTCTCAGGAGCTAAGTTCCACTTGCTGTGTCAATGACATTTATATATCTCCTTGCGATGACACTCCGTCAATCGTGTCGGTATTTTCAATCCGTAGAACTCCACTAACTTCCCATCCGTCCACCGTACACCGCTCCGAGCCCGCACGACATTTATAAGGCGATACTCCACGAGTATGCCAAGCAAGATCTTTCAATAGATCAAACTTATCATGTGAATCTCATGGCTTACCGAGGTCCCCGACCAAGCCCATACCGGCCCGAGTTCCAAAGTCGGCCTATGAGTTTGGGCGTCCCCATGTACATGTAAATGTCGAGAAGATTTACTCCAACGACGTATGCACTCATAGCATACCAAGTCATGTATACAAGTATTTGACAGGTCCAAACATGTAATTCAGGATATGTAAGTCTAGCAAGCCAGGCCAAGCATGAATTAATTATTTCAAATGAGTACGAGTGCAATAAAGTACACACTCGACTCCATTTTATCAATACCAGGTAGATTAAGCAAGACAAGCATGTATCAGGTTCACAGGAGTTCAAGTAAACATGCACTTGACACTCACCAAGCAATAAGTAGTCTCAACCGAAATTTAAGCGTTCACCGTGGGATCCTCTTGAGGGTCCTCGTGTGCGCCTGAGCAAATAATAGTGAAGTATCACTCATATATGCCAATTATCAAGGAAGATTGTACACTAGTACAATCTAAGGAAATTTCATGAAAGCGAACTTCAATTACTCGTAAATCGAGATTTAAATGGAGTTTCTTAAAGTACACGGGTAATCGAGTTTTCATTTTAGGAAATCAAGTATAAAACGTTTAAGAAATATTGAAGGCATAAGGAGTACTTGAAAACTCCCTTCCCTTGGAATTTGGAAAAACTTCAGGTTTGATACGATATTTTGAAAAATCGTATCTCACATTCTACATGTCAAAAATTGGAAAACTTGGTGCCGTTGGAAACCTCTTTGAAAGTACTAAAAGTTCTTAGAATACACTTTTCTAAGATTTCAAATGAAAAACATTCAAAAATGAGCTCAAAGACGCTGTTTTGGTTCATAAGGCAGATTTAAGTTGGTTTTTGGCCAACTTTGAAAATTCGGCAAAAATTCACTTGATTGAAACTAGTCTTTGAAATTCGTAACTCTATGAGTGTTGTAATCCAAGTTTACAACAAAAGAAGCAGAATGAGAAACGGAGTTTTGAGTACCAAGATATGGTAGCTCAAAATTACCCAAATTTCCTTGTTAAACAAGGGTTTTTCAAAATCAAGTCTTGAACTTTGGTAATTTAGTCGAGCAGCGAAATGGACTCGGATTGGTACCAAATTTGGCATTAGAATACTCCTATATAAAGGGTGTCCCTCTATCAAATTTCATGGAAAAAAAATACCTTCAGAAAGGTAGTCAACCAAACAACCAAAGTTTCGAAAAATCCCAAGGTAGAACTGCTTTGAGCTTTTTGTTTTCCATTCCAAACATTTGGCCAGGGAAAAACCTCCAAACATAGTTTATTAGTGTAGGCAAAGCCTAAGGAACATTCATGGTACATTTGGTAAGTGTTTAACACCCAAAAAATTCAATTAGCAAGTCTACACCAAGCCTTGCATCAAATCTGTCCAAAAGTTAGGGTTTTCCAGAGCAGGGCAAGTTCCGTATTTTGATCACAAATCACTCAACTTAACTCGGAATTGAGCATGGTTTATGGCGTTGGAAAATACATTCATAGAGCTATAATTTCACAGAAGAAATTATTTTTGAAATTTGGCACACAACTAGCTCGAATTCGAGCCACAAGTTGCAGCCTCAGCATTTCGTTTCAGGAAAACAGAGAAACAGAACATCCGACTTTAAATGGTTGGTTCGGCTCACATAAATGGAACCAAAACCTGCGCGCATTTTATACCGTTGGAAAGCTGAGAATGTCTAGTTTCAAATTCCATTAACGGTACTCGATTTCGATGTCAGAATACAGAGTTATGGACGAAACAAGTGAGCTATCTGAGCATTACGGGAACAGTTTTCCAGATTTACTAGCTTTAATCCATTTGACCAACCAAATCTCAATATTTTTCAATGAAATTTTATACACCATCTATACAACATATAAACATGATATATCAGCCATTAAATCCCCAAAATTCCGCAGAAATAGGTACGTTCAAAGCAGAGGCAGAATTGAAACTTTTTCCCTCATGCACTCCTTGAAGTTTATATTAGTTATGCACCATTAATCTACCATTTTGAGCACTAAACCAACATTAAATCCATCATCAATTATCACATCAGCCATCATCCAAGAGTGGGAGTTCATAGAGCCCACATTCAAAAATTTTCAACAATAACAAACCACCCACATGAATAACTAAGCTCATAAGTGTAAAATAACCTCCATAAATCAAAATTAGAGTGTTGGATCATTACTTACTTACTTATATCCATAAATCTCGATTTCTCTCGCATTTGTTTCACTAGTGCACTAAACCTCTAGTACACTTATATTCATACAAATATTATTCACTCTTAATTGTTCCAAAATAAGGGTCTAAAGTCCCTCAATTAATCGCGCGCGTGAAAACGCGTATTTCCAAATTAGGCGCGATAAAGTGAAATTTTCGAGAAATTCTTATAACGATCGTACCACTAACTATCACTTGAGTATTTAAACCTAAAATTACCTATTTTAGGACCATTGTACAAGTCTCCAATTTTTCAAACTTATTGTACTCTCAATCGGTTAAAATTAAGCAGGTGGAGTTTGAGCAAATAATGGTGAGTCCAACAAACAGCACCATCAGTGACTCTCCCTTGGCAGAAGAGGAGTCAAATGAGGAAGAGGTTTCAACCCAAGAACCTCAACAGCAGCAAGAGTCAATTGTCGTCAATAGGGCAAGACGAGAAATTCATAAACCTGCTCGTTTTGTTGACATGGTGGCCTATGCACTTCCAGTTATTGATGATGTTCCATCCACATTTTCTGAAGCAGTTCGAAGTACAGAAAATGATAGATGGAAAGATGCTATGGAAGAAGAGATGCAATCTCTTCAAAAGAACAAGACGTGGAAGTTGACACAACTACCGAAGGACAAGAAGGCAATTGGATGCAAATAGATATTTGCAAAGAAAGAATAATTTTCTGACAAGATTAATGTTCGCTACAAGGCAAGATTGGTGGCTAAAGGCTACGCTCAGAAGGAGGGAGTTGATTATAATGAGGTATTTTCTCCAATTGTTAAACATTTCTCTATTAGAATTTTGTTGGCCTTGGTAGGGCAGTTAAATTTGGAGTTAGTTTAACTTGATGTAAAGACCGCGTTCCTTCACGGTGACTTGAAGGAGGAAATCTATACGTCTCAATTAGATGGATTTAAAGTTGCTGGTAAAGAAAATTAGGTTTGTAAGCTGAGCAAATCGTTATACAGATTGAAACAATCACCGAGACAATGGTACAAACGATTTGATCAGTTCATGATGGGCCAGAAGTACACAAGAAGCAAATACGATCACTGTGTGTATTTGTGCAAGTTACGAGATGAGTCCTACATCTACTTACTCTTATACGTTGATGATATGCTGATAGCGTCAAAGAGCCAAGTTGAAATTGACAAAATAAAGGCTTAGTTGAGTAAAGAGTTCGAGATGAAGGATTTGGGAGAAACCAAGAAGATTTTCGGCATGGAGATAAGCAGGGATAGAACGAGAGGCAAGTTTTGTCTGACACAAAAGCAGTATTTGAACAAAGTACTACAACGTTTTGGTATGAATGAAAATTCAAAACCTGTAAGTATTCCGCTTGCTCCTCATTTGAAACTTAACAGCCTATTATCTCCAAAAACGGATGAAGAGCGAGCGTACATGGCGAAAGTCCTGTATGCTAATGCAGTTGGTAGTTTGATGTATGCAATAGTGTGTACGACACCCGACATTTCACAGGCAGTTGGTATGATAAGCAGGTTTATGCATGATCCTGGCAATGGTCATTGGCAAGCTGTGAAATAGATTCTACGGTATATCCAAAATACTGTAGATGTTGGATTACTATTTGAACAGGATAAATCTCTTAGTCAATGTGTAGTTGGTTATTGTGATTCTGACTATGCAGGTGATTTGGATAAGCGACATTCTACAACTGGCTACTTGTTCACGTTTGCTAAGGCGCCAGTTAGTTGGAAGTCTACTTTGCAGTCAACGGTGGCTTTGTCTACAACGGAGACAGAGTATATGGCGAATACAGAAACTGTGAAGGAGGCAATTTGGTTTCAAGGATTGCTTGAAGACTTGGGAGTTGGTCAAAAACACATTAACGTGTTTTGTGACAGTCAGAGTGCTATTCACTTAGCAAAGAACCAGATTTTGCAGGCAAGAACGAAGTATATTGATGTTCCCTATCACTTTGTGCGGGAAATTCTTGAAGAAGAGGAGATTTTTCTCCAGAAGATTCGGACTACGGAGAATCCTGCAGATATGGTGACCAAGGTGGTTACAAGGTCCAAGTTTGAACATTGTTTAGATTTGGTCAATATCCTGCACATTTGAGTTGGTGCCTGAGGGCGCAAATTTGAAGATACCGCAAGGACCATTTGTTATTTTTGTTTGTGAGAAGATTTGTATTTTTTGGGTGGGACTAGAAATTATGCCAAGGTGGAGATTTGTTGAATTCAAAACCTAAATTGTAGACTTTTTCAAGTCACAATTGTTGAATTTGTGGCATCAATTTCTATCCCTCAATTTCTATCCCACATCGGTAGAGTTGAGAGCTTGGGTAAGGGCTTGAGAGTTATCTCAACTTGGGTAAGGGCTTCTTGATCAAAGATCTCGAGGTGTTGGGCAAAGAGTACACCTTGGGAGAGAAGAACAGGAAAATTCTCAATGCATTAGGGGACAAAATTGAACTGCCAATTATGCATATCACTATATATATATATTTTTTTTTTTTTGTCTAAAACGGCAACAATTCATTCATCCAAAAACAGGTTACACATTCTGAAGCAACTGCTCCTCTACGTCTGCTTGAGCGCAGTCAAGCAACCAAACTGGAAAGTTAGCTTTCCAATCAACAGTAGCATCTAGCTTAAGAGCAAACTTAGCTAAAGAGTGACTAACAAAGTTGAAGTCCCTTCTAACAAAGGAAAACCAACATTCTTCAAAGTTATATTGTAGCAGTTTAATGTCCTGCAAGACAGTAGACGTAACAACATCTTCCATTCCCTTCTCAATCTTATCGATCACCACCTTACAGTCAGATTCTATAATAATTTTCTCCCAGCCTTCCATAGTAGCTTTTACCATTGCAGCTCTTATCGCCAATGCCTCTTCAAGTACAGGTACAGAGCAAGTGAATGAAGGACATGCCCAAGTAGCAATCAGTTTTCCTTCCCAGTCCCTAGCCACGATTCCCCAACCAGCTTTTCTGTTCTGCCGGTTCAATGCAGCATCAGTGTTTAGCTTGATCCACCCTTTGTCAGGGGCAGTCCATCTTCCTTTCTCCTTATTTAGTTGTTGTGGTTCCTTCTCTTCCTCACTTCCCTCCCCTACACTCTCTTGATACTCCAGCCACTCCGTTACAGCTTTATTTACCACCACCCCTGGACCTCTACCCTTCCCATTGAAATTTATCTCGTTCCTATCTTTCCAAATTTGCCATAGTAGGTTGACTGTGAATATAACATGCTCCTCACCCTTCTCCCTAGATGTAGCCTCCACTAACTCAGACCACCACAACTAGAACTTTCCCTTTAGATTCTCCAACCCATCCCATTGAATTGGTGCCACCTTCCAAATCCCCTCTGCATGGCTACAAAAGAACAACATATGTTCAATCGACTCTGAGTATATACCACAGCATTTACACACTGGAATGCCTTGCTGACATCTGTCCTTGATGCTTGCATTGACTGGCAGAATTCCCTTCAAACATTTCCAGACAAAATGCTTCAACTTATGCTTCATACTAAGCTGCCATAAGACTTTCCATCCTTTTGCATTTGCCTCATTCCTACTTCCTGAATCCTCCTGAACAGACCTCCTCCTCCTGCCAACCATCCTTCCTTGAGCAGACTTGTATCCAGACTTGACAGTATACTCCCCAGAAGCCGAATGTGCCCAGAACAGCCGATCCTTAGAGTCCTGGAGACTCAAGGGAATCTGCAAAATATTCTCCCTATCCTCCTTATCAAATACCCTTCCCAGTAACTCCTCATTCCATCTTCCATTCTTGATCAGTTCACTCACTGTGCACAAACCCAATGTTGTATCCTGTTCTGAACTCACCTTCCCTCCTGTCAACCCAGGAACCCATCTATCCTTCCAGATGTCTATAGTTTTCCCATCTCCCACTCTGATCCTCATTTCTTCCTCCAGCAAATCCCTCGCACTCAGTAAGCTTCTCCAGCACCAAGAGTCAGTATTTTTCCTTTTCAGCTTCCAGATAGAGGTTCCTCTGAAATATTTAGCTTTAAGGACTTTACTCACAAGCAGATTTGGCCTAGTAAGAACTCTCCATAACTGCTTAGCCAGAAGAGCCACATTGAAGTTTTCTAAGTTTCTAAAACCCAAACCCCCATTTTGCTTAACATCAGATAACTTTCCCCAACCTAACCAATGCAACTTCCTCTCCTCTCCCTTACCTCCCCACCAAAACTTAGCCATTTCCCTCTCCATACCCCTGCATAACTCCTTAGTGAGCTTACAACATGACATCACATAAGCTGGAAGGGCCATAACCACTGATTTCAGTAACACTTCCTTCCCTGCCAAACTGAGTAGCTTTTCTTTCCAACCTGATATCCTACTAATCACCCTATCCTTTACAAAGTTAAACACTTGTGTTTTTGATCTACCAATTACCAGAGGTAACCCCAAGTACCTGCTCTGCTTAACCTCCTTCATCCATCTCAAATTCTCCAGCACCTTCAGTGTGACCCCCACTAGAACATTCTTGCTAAAGAACACTGAGGATTTCTCAGTATTGATTAGCTGTCCTGAAGCACCACCGTATAGCCTTAGAACCTCCATCAGCTGCCTTGCCTCCTCTTCTTTTGCCTTACAAAATATTAATGAGTCATCTGCAAAAAAGAGGTGAGACAATCTAGGACCCCCAGAAGACAGTTGAAGGTCTGTTAGTTTTCCTTGTCTGATTGCCTGGTTAAGCAGTACTGAGAAACCTTCTGCACAGATCAAAAATAAGAAAGGAGACAATGGGTCCCCCTGCCTTAACCCCCTAGATGGCTTGATGAATCCTTTCTTCTCCCCATTGACATTAACTGAGTAAGAAACACTGGAGACACACTCCATAATCCACCCCACCCACTGCTGGCAGAAGCCCATTCTCAACATTAACTTTTCTAAAAAAAACCATTCTACCCTATCATATGCTTTGGACATATCTAATTTAATAGCCATAAACCCTTCCCTGCCAGTTCTTTTGTTATTCAGAAAATGAATACATTCATGTGCCACAAGGATATTATCAAGAATTTGTCTACCAGGGACAAAAGCAGATTGAGTAGAACTAATGCAGCAATGGATAACATTTCTCAACCTACTAACCAAAATTTTGGAGATAACTTTGTATAAGACATTACACAGACTAATAGGCCTAAACTGAGTCATATCAACAGGGGAGTCAACTTTGGGAATTAGACAGATTAGTGTTTCATTGACAGCTCTAAGCAGATTGCCAGAATGAAAAAAACTCTGGACAGCATTAATCAGATCCAACTTTATATCAGGCCAGAATTTTTGAAAAAAAAGAGGGGTCATACCGTCAGGACCAGGTGACTTGTTTGGATGCATAGAAAAGACCGCTCTGTGAACCTCCTGCTCAGTCACTGGAAGAATGAGCTGCTTGTTCATCTGATTAGTTATAGACTGTGGTACCTCACTAAGAATTGCATCAACTCCCTGAGGTGACTCAGCAGCAAAAATCTCCTTGAAGTACTGGATTATTTCTGCACCAGTCTCCTCCTCATCCTTACACCACACCCCATCTCTCCTCCTGATAAGGCCAATCTTGTTCCTTTTCCTCCTTCCAGCCACACAGGCATGAAAATAGTTGGTATTCTTATCTCCCTCCACTAGCCATTTCTGTCTTGCCTTTTGACTCCAATAGACCTCTTCCTCTTTATAGGCTTCAGCCAACCTTCTCTTCAGAGCTACTAGCTTCACCCCTTTCCCACTAACATTACTTTCTTTTAACTCCTTGATCTCTTTTTTGGTTTGTGAAATAACTCTTCCAGAGTTTCTCCCCTTCTGCTTATGCCATCTCAATAATTCCACTCTGCACTGTTTAATTTTAAACTGAAATCTAAAACAACGAGAGCCTATGCACTTAGTGTTCCATACTGACTTCACTAAACTGCCCACCTCCTTATGTTGAATCCAATTTTTATTAAACACAAATCTTTTCTTCCACCTCCTCCCTGTTGCAGGTTTAGTATCCACCAGCAACATACAATGGTCAGAAGCCTCTGTCTCCAGATGCCTGCAACTTGCATTCCTGTAATGGTTGCACCAACTCCCAGATCCTAACACTCTATCCAAGCATTCCCTGATTTCCCCCTCATTATCCCATCTATTACACCATGTCCAAGGTTTCCCTTCATAGCCAATATCCACCAGCTCATTATTATTTATGAAAGCTCTAAAAGTATTAAAACTATTATCTGCTCTATCCCTACCACCCCATTTCTCTCCCTGAGATACTATGTCATTCATATCCCCCATTACGACCCAAGCCTCCCCCCATATCTGCCTCCTTCTATTAATCACCTCCCATTGAGCTTTCCTGATACTAGCATCTGGACTAGCATAGATACACACACACCACCACTCCAAACTTGTATCACTATCAACAATCAGCAGTTCTATTGTGAAAGTAGTAAATAAGACCTGTTTAACCTTCACCTCTTCCTTCCACAACACTGCCAAACCACCAGCTAAACCCACTGGATCCACCACAAAAAGATTATCAAATTTAATTTTTTGCTTAACACTGTTCAGAACACTTTTTTTATTTTTTGTTTCAGAAAGGAAAACTAAAGAAGGGAAGTGGAGTAGCACAGCCTCCTTGAGCTGGGGAACTGTCAAGGGGCTTCCAACACCTCGACAGTTCCACACCAGAGCTCTCATTGAGACTTGGGAGCCCCATTAAGGGAGGGCTCCACCACCTCAGAAACATCCATGTAACACACCTCCTGGTCAGCTCTTTTATTCCTTTTCCAAGAGAACCCCGACTCAGGTACACCATCCTTCCCTAAGTCCTCCTCAGAACCTTTCCTCTTTCCTGACTCAACCTTTAGCTTCCCATTAGACAAATCTCTCAGAGGTTCCCGTCTCCCTACAGCTTGCACCACCCTCTTCCATCCTTTACAGTTCTTTCCCTTCCCCTTCTCTGCAGTTAACTGACTAGCACTTAACTTCCCCCTACTCAGCTCCCCTTTACCTGATACCTCAGTGTTCACCTCCTTCACTTCCACTGCTATGAGCTGATCCAATCCCTTGTTAACATCACAGTCCATCCAACCCTGCTCAAGCACCACCCCCTCTGAAGTCTGATCTAATCCTACCTCTTCAGACCTTCCCTCTTCTCTACTTTGAACCTCACCTGTTGCAGTAGTTTCCCTCTTGACCTGCTCCCCACTCCTTCCCTCTGCACTACCTTGCCTTGCCATCATCCTCAACCCCTTTACGCTCTCCTCTACCTGCTGGATCTCTATACCCTCAAACCTCTCCTTAACCCCCCCACTCCCTTTTCCTTTTCCTATCTGAACCCCTCCCTCTTCATGAGCTTCCTCAGTATAAGTCAGGAGCAATTTTGGAGGTCCCCTATGGTAAGAATTAGCCTCTTTCTGGTTGCTACTACCTGACTTGCGCTCGTCCTCACTATTATTCCTCCTGTTAGGACTCCTTGGAAAACTAGCCCGCATCCAATTACCATACTGTTGTTCTCCTTTGACATCAGAACCTTTCAAACCGCAATTCTTCTCATTATGACCAATGATCCCACAACAGAAGCAAAAATCCGGACATTTTTCATACCTAAATTCTACCCATCTCATTGAGCCATTAAATTTAACCATGGTTCCCCTAGGAAGAGATTTAGTAAGGTCAAACTCCACAAGTAATTTCAAGTGTTTACCCTCTTTACCTCCCCCCGGAGGAATGATTAGCTCCACTACTTCACTGAAAACTCCCCCAATTTTCCTCCCAACGTCTCTGGTAATCCAATGAAGTGGCAGATTCCACACCTGTACCCATATTCTCCCTCTGTCAAATGCTTCCAGATGATCCTCAATACCCTCCTTCCATTTTAGCAGTATTAATGGCTGACCATCATAGATCCATGGTCTCCCATTCAATACTCTCTCCAAATCTACCTTCTGAGAAAACGAAAATTGAAACAAATTAGTCTGAATCTCCGTTACCTTCAGATTCTTTGGATGCAGCCATATGTTCTCCGCAAAACTCCTAACTCCATTCGTATTAGCTTTCTTCTCCCCCCAAACTTTCCCCACCAAGCTTAGGCTACACTCTTCTACTCCTGTTTTGAACTCCTCTTCCTCCAGCCACACACCTTCCTGCTCCGTGTTCGAGAGGTTAAATCTCCGCATCACCTCTTCCAATTTATCCATCCTTCGCAGAACCATAGTCCTCTGCTGCTCCAAACGCCTCGATCTTACCACTGCTGAGCAGGATGAGCAAGCCTTCCTATACTTCCACGCCAAGTACCTACACCACAACCAACCAAAGGAAACTAAAAGGATCAAAACATTCACCTCAAAAAAGAGGAATAAACCGGAACAAACTGGACCCTCTGAACGCCTTAATTCCTGCAAAATATTAGATCTAGCTCAGAATTCAACCCATGTTCCCCAAAATAGAAATCCCAGATTTGATTTGAAATTGGCGCCAAACCATAAAAGGAAATGAATGAAAAGTATCTAACTACGTAAAGTATGGAGGATGAAGGAATGTATCTGTTTGAATGAATAGTAGCTGGTTGAATGAATCGAAATGTATGAAGGATGAAAATTAGTTATTTTGAAAAGAGTGAAAAGGGGAAAACACCCACTACGGGGGATAGAACTCTCTTAGAGAGAGAAAGGCCTCCCAAAACGAGAGACTTAGTCTAAGACTACATATCACTATATTTACATGACACAATGACTTAAAAGCATGATTTGTGAGTAGTGAGCTTCACTAAACTTCCAAGATACTACTAATTTTAGTACTTAAGCGTCTTTTGTAAATGAAATTGCCATAGGATTCAGAAAGTTTGGATTGCACTTTCTGGAGAAAATTTTTTTTATCCTTAATGAATATTTTTTTTATACATTTTCTAATCACTTTTGTTTACTTCATATTATATTCCATTTTAAAAAGTGCTCGAAAAATTCTTCAAAAACTGTAATGCCAAAAAACCTCTTACTCTCATATGGCCGACATTTCTGCATGGTAAAAACTTGGATAAACTGGATCTATAGTCCCACGTGTAGACCAAGAGGCTTACAGTTTGCCACGTCCTCCCATTAAATCGTTCACTGCTTTCACCGTATTAAGAACTCCAAATCTACCCGCCAACAGGTCTCATCTCCACCTCCTCTCCTGAGTTCCTCTGCCACCGTTATCAACACCACCCCACCCCACATTTGTAGACTCATGAACTTAAACACATCAACTCCTACCAATGAAAACATCCTCCTCCCCCACGAAGTCTTTCTAGTAGATCCAGAAATCAGAGGAAAGGTAGGAGTGATGAATTTTCTTGCTCTCTTCTTCTCACAAGGCTTTCTACCCAAATGCGCCCCCCCCCAACCACAAAAACACCCTTTCGTCTCCTTTCTCTCTTTAAAAATTCAATGGATGAAAATATGATTTTGTTCCTGAAATTTGGGTCTTTAAGAATGAATTCCAAATTTCAAACGCGTTCAGAAGGCAGAATCGGTTGATAGTAACAAGGGGAAAAAAAGAGAGAGAGAGAATTTGAATCTCTGAATATTTACTATATTAACTACACTGTAGTTGGGATGTTCAAAAGGAAGGCCACAGGGACACAAGAAGCCTTGAAAAGGGAGCTTCTTGATTGTGTTATTGTTTTAAGGCATCAAGTCAGGATCCCTTCATAGTAGGACCGTACCTATCGTAGGTAGGGACGCAAAGAACGACACGTGTTGTAGTGTAATGTGCTAGTAACAGATACGTTATGTTGTGGCCAATGCGCGTGGAGATGAAACAAAATAGAACGTGTTCGAATGCAACAAGTATCAAGGAATAGCGTATGCTGGCGACTGCTTAGGATAGTAGAGGAAGGGATAATTGTAGGATTGAATCAGAAGTGCATAGCATTTGCAAATTTTCCCGCAAGGAATGGAAAAATGCGACAACTCCCTTTAAATGTTATTGTGTGTAGAGAAAGTATCGAAATTAAAATAGATAATAATTATAAATTTGACACGTGCGGGGAGAAGAAATTGGAAGAACAAAAATTGGAGGTAAATGTACTAGTTGTGCGTCAACTTAAAATAGAAAAGGATTCACACACACATATATAATATATATATTTAGTACCCAAATATTCAGCCCAAGCATCCGATTGAGCTTTGAATTGTTCATTCTTTTTTCTCAATTTTTTAATTGATTTGAAACGATCAAAATATCATTAATGTCTTTTTATTTGCATTGGAACTAAATATATGCTTTTATTCATTAAGTATAGTCTGCAAAAGCATACACTTGCAAATGTGGCATTTGAAAAATAGGAAAGAAATGTTATTTGACTATAATTAACAATCAAAAATTGTATTGGTTAGTAACGTTACCGAAATTAAAATCAACAATTAAATTTTATAAACTGGTGTTAAGGAAACCTCCCTCAATTCATTTATTGTTTTACGAATCTTACCAAAAGCAAGCATGACAATCTAAGAACTGTAATACGAAACTAAGGAAATATATTTGCAATTGGTTGTTTTCACTAAAAATGCCCATGAACCATTTAATGATTTAATGATACCAACCTTGTGTGAAGTAAAATATGTATCCTCTCGCCATGTGGACGTATTTAAAATTTGTTATCTTTTATTATGTCTATATTTTTTTTTATTTAAAATAAATCCCCTCATTTTCACGCGCTTCCCAAATCCATGGTTCATCATTTATATTCAATTTGATCAACTTTACTGATGACCTACCTCATATAAATTTGTATTAATTGTGTGTTCTATATTTGTTGTCCATGAAATTGTATGTATTGTTGTGTAATGAAATCGATAACAGTCCTTGAATAGTAGTACTGGTTTGGTTTTTTATGTCTATTACTAAAATATGTGACGTTAATGCCGAGGTATTGGCATTTTTTTCCACTCTTTCATCTTTAGAAGAGTGATATAAATCCATGCATATAGACACAGACATAAATGTATTGTGCGTGTGTTTGAAGACAACATTTGCATCCTAAGCAGCCATTGAGCTTTTGTGTCTCCATTATTGTTTCTGAAGTTTTTAAATTTTTGGAAATTTTTAAAATGTCATTATTAGTTTTGTGCTTGGATTGAACCCAAAAATATGGTTGTATTAGTTAAGTTTAGTTGGTAAAGTCAAAATCTTCCAAACATACCATAGCAAGAAGTAGGAACCATTGGCAATGATTTTGCAATATAATTTCAATTTCAATTACTTACAAAAATAAAATATCATCATGCTTGATATTGGTTAAGTTTACCAAAATAAGAATGAACAATTAAATGCTTCAACTTAATAATAACGAAACCTTCCCCAATTGATTTAGTCTTTGTATTAGACTTAACAAAAAATTAGTTTGACGTATTTAATTCCTATAAAACAAAGTTAGGGAAATATCATTGCAATTGGTTAATTATATTAAAATTAAAAACAGACATATTAATGGGCGAATGGTGAGTGTGTTTGGACAGCCAATTATTTGGCCAAATATATTTGCTGATATCACCATTACAATTTCCAATACACCTTTTTATCTTTCCAATTATCTTTTTATCTCACATACATCACATCACAAAAAGTGCTACAGTAAAAATATTTCAAATAACTTACAATCCAAACACACTCGGTATTTCTTGGCATTTGGTTGCATCCGGACACGTTCCATTTTGTTTCATCTCCACGCGACGTTGGCCATAACATAACGTTACACTACAACACATGTCGTTCTTTGCATTCCTACCTACGGTAGGAGCGGTCAACGCGATCTTACCATCAAGAGATCCCATCAAGTCGTCAAAATGCAGAGAGGGTTTGGGAAAGTTAAGATGACAAGTAGGAAACGGAAAAATCTACCGCAAACGGAAAAACTGGTTTTCATTGGGTGGACTCGTACGCTAGATCTACCAAGTATTTGACCATTTGAATTAGTGTCTCAATGTCCATGTTGCACATATGTCTATCGATGTGTTCGATGATGAAGGCTGGTGTTCAAGTATTAATTTTTAGAAAAACAAGTTAAAAGAGAAAAGTGTCCAACTATATAGGAGTGCAACGATTGCCACAAAAGTTATAAAAGATTATATTTAATGAACTTTACAAGGAATATTTTTTTTATAGCATTAAACTACAAACAATGAATATAATATATATCAATTTCAATCATAATTAATAAGAGTTAGAAAGGTGAAACATCCTTTGGGTTATGGCGAGTTAAGTCAAAAAATATTTTTTTTTATACAATATCCAACTTCAAAAAGTACTTCAATGGTGAATCAAAAATACATCTAAGCCCCTCATTAGTTTGACTATTGTATAATAGATAATTCTATCAGTTTAGAGTTGCTAATCATATAAACTTTATAATCCTAAACCATGTCGTCAATGATAAATATAAACAAGTTTCACCAAATGAAATCATTTCTCTTAAAAGTTAAACTATTCAAATTTGAGGAAAGAAATTTCAGTATAATATATTTACGTAGTGTTACAATTGCAATAGAACTATGAATCATTTTGTAATCCACGATTGAAAGAAAAAATAAAGAAAAAAATTGCTAACATTAATTAAAAAAATTCATAGAATGATGTAAGGGCGAACAACAAATTATTCAAAAAGCTAAAAATATAAACTCAAATGAAAATTTAAAAAGGCACTCATGCAACCCATATCCAACCAAAAGTGGAATGCTTTGTTGCTTGTGCATTGGTGTTGGTTAGAAAAATTAATTTTTAAATATTAAATATTAATTTTTTTCATCTCAATTACATTTATTCTTTCAAAACAATTGATTTTTTTAAAAAGTTTGTGAAACCATAAAAGAAGAAATTTCAAAGCATCATGTTTATGCGTAAAGCATGCGCTCCATTACTAGTTTACTGAAAGGGTGCATTTTAGTGGAATATTTTGAGCATTATTGCACAATTATTTGGTTAAATATTTCATTAATTGGGTGGATTTTTCTAAGATACGATTTTGGTGCCAATTGCAGGATTTGATGCTGAAAAATGCTTAAAATTGAAATTCAGAAGATTTGTCGTACGGGGGGCACTTCAAACAGTGGGATCCACTTGAGAAGTTGAAGAAACTAAATTGTAATAGACACTATTTTATTTTACTTTAGGAAGTCTTGTTTTAATTTTTTAATACCAATTTCTGATAAGGGAAAATCCTCTCCGTGAATTTCGGTGGGACCAAGACAAAAAGAGGGGAGTATTAGACTCAGGAGGTCGGCTTTGCTTAGAGAATTAATTCTTCGTCTGGCTTAGGTTTCTTTTCGTTCTTTGTAGCTTTTGAATGGGGTGGCCCGTAGCTCCGTAAAAGAATCAGGGGACACAAGCCCCAATTGTTGACTTTGCAAATAGCTTTTCCAATTGTATTGACCAAATTGAGTAAGAAGCAATTGAAAAAAGCTTTTCCTCGTAGCATTGTGAGCAATTAGGAGGCAGCCGCCATTGTGGACTCGTTGGCTTTGCCGTTCATTTGGGTTTTGACCGAAACTGGAAGACAGCACCAGACCGTCGTATTTGTATGCTTTGGAGAACAATTGGGAGCAATAAAAATTCATTGCGTTTCTCTTTTGGCGTTGACCGAAGTAGGGAAATTGATCTGAAAACTTTTCCAAACTCCACACGCGTGGCTTGTTCTCTAATTATGGGGAACTAAATTCCTAATTCTAGTCAAGGGGGCAATTAACAAATTGGTTCGATAATTACTGTGAGATCTAAGTCGCTTTTAATTATTTCTTTCAATTATCGGTATTTATATGCTTCCTGCTTTTAATTGCTATAACTTTTGTGTATGATTGATTAGTGCGCAATAATTAATTGTTCATATAGGCTATTATGCTAATTAGGGGTAATTGAATCCGTAATTGTTCGAATATCCTTATCTGAGTAGCAACTGGCGTAATTGGGTTTATGTCAGGGAGACGTATAATCTAATTTAAACGAACCTCGTAGCGTATTTGCTAGTAAGGATTGGGCATTTCTAATTATTAATGCAATCTAGAGATTAAATTCTATAGTCGTACTTAGAGTTATTTTTGGGTTAGAGAAATAGTTAACGGTCGTACCTTAACTATCGAGAAATTAAGGAAGGGTTGGTTGTTTATCGCGTGCATGGCAACTATAACCAATCTATAAATAATTGTTTGAATTATTTTGCATCGATGATCAGTGCCTGAACCGTTTCTGAAGTGTACCCTTGACTAGAACTCTCCTAATTATTTCTTTTAGTTAATTACTTTTTGCAGTTAAATTATTTAGTTAACTTTTAATTCTAAAGCCCCCCATCAATCTTGACTTGAAAAGAAATAAATTTCTCCCCAGTCGCTGAGGAGACGACCCTGCTTGCCACTGTCTACTAGTTAGTGAATTCAGTTAAATAATTAATTCAGGTATATCGCATTAAGCAAACTTTTCGGGAACATGGTGAATCAAGTAACCCATTGCACACTTAGAGTCCCTGCTTCAATACTAGAATTGATTATTGACTGTTTCAGGTGGTAGTTAGGTTTTATTTATTATTATCGCACAGGTTCGGCACCTGTCAATTTTTGCCGCCGTTGCCGGGGACTGGCGTTTGAAATATTTATTTCATTTTGGGTTTAGTTTTTTTTGATATTTTTGCTAGTTTATGCCCCGTTCTTCTCGCACAGGTAAATTGATATACGATTTTGAGATTGAGAAGGCAGCGCGTAGGCGAAGGCAAGAGACCAGGAGACGTAAAGAAGGGCAAGTATCTACTGCAAACGAGTCAATAGAAGACAAATTTAGCATGGCTAACACCCAAACATTAAGGGAGTTGGCTATCCCGGAGTTGACTCACCAGCCCTTGTGCATCACATTTCCCACTTTGGCTGAGAATACCACTTTCGAGCTGAAGTCGGGGTTGATTCACCTCCTACCCTTGTTCCATGGTCTCTCTGGTGAAAAACCCTACAAACACGTCAAGGAATTCGAAGTGGTTTGCTCGAGCATGAAACCTTTTGGGTCATTGAAGAGCAAATTAGATTAAGAGCTTTCCTTTTCTTTCTCAAGGATGCAGCTAAAGATTGGCTATACTACCTACCCGCACGTAGCATTACCACATGGGTACAATTGAAAAAGAAGTTTTTAGAAAAATTCTTTCCTGCATCCCGGGCTGCGAGTTTGAGGAAGGAGATATGCAGCATCAAACAGTATCCCGGAGAATCCTTATATGACTATTGAGAAAGATTCAACAAGTTGTACACTAGATACCCGCATCATCAAATTAGTGAACAACTGTTGATCCTGTACTTCTATGAAGGGCTCCAGTCAACTGATAGGAGCATCATTGATGCTGCAAGTGGAGGGGCACTGGCGAATAAGACGCCAAGAGAAGCATGGGAGCTTATTGAGTCAATGGCAGAAAATTCGCAGCAATTTGGCTTCCGTGAGAGCAACCCCACCCGTAGCATCAACGAGGTAGAGACGTCATCCATTCAACAGCAACTGTCGGAGTTGACGTCTGGTTAGACAATTAGCCGTGGGGAACGTGCAGCGAGCGAAGGTCTGTGGAATCTGCACAAGTGTGGACCACTGTACAGACACATGTCCCCTTTTGCAAGAGGATGGGGCTGAACATGTGAACATGGCCGGAGGCGTACTCGCACCTCGTAGGCAGTATGACCCATACTCCAACACGTACAATTCGAGTTGGAGAGACCATCCCAATTTCAGTTATGGGAACAGGTCACAAAATTCATTCCCAAATCATCCACCAGGATTTCAGCAACCATGGCAAACAAAACCTCAACTCTCGTCCTCCAATTCAGGAAACTCTTTGGAGGATATTGTCAAAAGCCTAGCCACGACTACTACTCAGCTTCAACAGGAGATCAGATTCTTGACCACGAATACCGCTCAGCTCCAGCAGGAGACTAAAGCCTTAACCACGAGCACTATCTAATTCTAGTAGGGCACCAAAGTGGGCATGAAAGACCAGGATGCTTTAATAAGCCAAATTGCAACTGCCATCAACCGCTTGGAGTTCCACGTTTATGAAAAATTGCTATCGCAACCCGAGGCAAATTCCAGAAATGTAAGTGCCATGACACTGAGGAGTGGCAAGGAAGTGGAGGGACCTAAAGTGAAAAATTCGAAGAGCAAAAATGAGGAAGAGATAGAAAAGGAGATTGAAGAGGAAGGGCGCATCCGCGAAGACTCTAAGGTAACATTCACTCCTTCACCTCTCATCAAATCTGACTTACCTTCTTTTCCTTGCAGGTTGGAGAAGACAAAGAAGGTAGAGAAGGAAAAAGAGCTTTTGGATGTGTTTCGGAAAGTAGATATCAACATCCCCTTGTTGAATGCAATCAAGTAGATACCGAAATATGTTAAATTTTTGAAGGACTTGTGCACCCACAAAAGAAAGTTAAGAGGAGATGAACGAGTGGCGGTGAGAGAAAATGTGTCGACAATACTCCAAAGAAAACTCCCTCCAAGGTGTGGGGACCCAGGTATGTTCACAATTCCATGTAAAATAGGAGATACCTCGATTAGGAAAACGATGTTGCATTTAGGGGCGTCGATTAATGTTATGCCTAAAACTATTTATGCGTCTTTAAATCTTGTGCCATTAAAAGGTACAAGTATTATAATCCAACTAGCAGACCATACCAACGCTTATTCAGAGGGATTAGTTGAAGATGTTTTGGTACAGGTCAATCAGTTAGTCTTTCCTGCAGATTTCTATATCCTAGGCATGGGGGATGAAAGGTCACTAAATCCGTCACCTATTTTGTTAGATAGGCCATTTTTTAGCACTGTTAGGACAAAAATATATGTAAATGAGGGTATTTTGTCAATGAAATTTGATGGAAAAATGGTGAATTTTAATATTTTTGATGCGATGAAGTACTCGGATGATACTAACTCTATTTTTGCTTTAAGTGTTATTGAGTCCCTTATGTAGGAAACGTTCGAATTGGGTGGAGAAGATGCACTGGCAGTAGCTTTGGCCAAACATCTTGAGTTGGGGGCAGTTTCTGATATAGAAATAAATGATGAGTTATACCATACGGTTGAAACTTTGCATTCGCTCCCACCAATTTCTCCGAGGTATGAGCTTGTTTCCCTCTTTGTACTAGAGACTCAAACAAAATTGTTGCCTTCTGTTGTGCAGGCACCCGAGTTGGAGTTTAAGCCTCTCTCAAAGCATTTGAAGTATGCTTTTCTCGAAGACAAGGAGACACTGCCAGTCATCATATCTGCACACCTGTCACCTCATCTTCTTCGAGATCATAAGGAGGCGATTGGGTAGAGCATCGCAGACATCAAGGGAATTAGTCCATCCTTATGCATGCACCGGATACGGCTTGAGGATAATGCAAAGCCGGTAAGACAGGCGCAGCGAAGATTGAACCCACTAATGATGGAGATAGTTAAAAAGGAGATACTAAAACTCCTGAAAGTGGGAATCATCTTAGCCATCTCAGACAGTCCCTGGGTGAGCCTTGTTCAAGTAGTCCCGAAAAAGGCGGGGGTTACGGTAGAAGAAAACCGGGAGGGAGAGATGGTCCCATTAAGGAAACCCACAGGATGGCGCCAGTGCATTGACTACCGATGACTGAATGCCGTGGCGAAGAAGGACCGCTTCCCTCTCCCTTTTATTGATCAGATGATAGAAAGATTAGTTGGTCGTGTCTATTACTGTTTTTTTGATGGTTTGTCAAAGTATTTTCAGATCGCGATAACACCGGAGGACCAGGAGAAAATCACATTCACCTGCCCCTTTGGTACGTTTGCCTACCGGAGGATGCCTTTCGGCCTCTGCAATACTCTAACAACTTTTCAAAGGTGTATGGTGAGTATCTTTTCCGAATATGTAGAAAAGATTATTGAGGTGTTTATGAATAATTTTAGTGTGTATAGGGATAATTTTAATGAATGCCTTGATAATTTAGTTTAATTTTAAAAAAATGCATAGAAGCGAATTTAGTCCTTAATTGGGAGAAATGTCACTTCATGGTGGAGCATGGTATTGTCTTAGGACATGTAATGTCGGCTAGAGGCATAGAGGTAGATAAACCGAAAGTCGATATTATTTTTGCTTTACCTTACCCCATAAGTGTACGGGAAGTGCTGTCCTTTTTGGGTCATGCAGGGTTCTACAGGAGATTTATCAACAATTTCTCCAAAATTGGAGCGCCCCTGTTTAAGTTGTTGTAAAAGGATATAGCATTTGACTTCACCGAGGAGTGCAGGATGACATTTGACAAATTGAAGGAATCGTTAACCTCACCGCCCGTCATCCAACCGCCGGACTGGAGCCTCCCATTTGAAATAATGTGTAACGCGAGTGACTATGCAGTGGGAGCAATGTTAGGGCAAAGAATTGGCAGGACGGCACATGCAATCTACTATGCATCAAAGGCGTTGAATGGAGTTCAACTCAATTATTCTACAACGGAGAAAGAATTACTAGCTGTGATTCTTGTATTAGAAAAATTTAGACCTTATTTGTTAGATGCAAAAGTAACAGTTTTCTCTGATCATGCAATCTTAAGGTACTTGATGACGAAGAAGGATGTAAAACCAAGGCTCATCAGATGGATCCTGCTCCTTCAAGAGTTCAACTTGGAGATTAAAGATAAAAGTGGGCCAGAGAATTTAGTTGCAGATCACTTTAGCCGCTTACTGACACATAAGAAAGAGTAACCATTGAGAGAGACATTTCCAGAGGAGCAACTCCTTGCCATTAATTCATTTGCACCCTGGTATTCTGACATTGTAAATTTCTTAGTGACTAATCAACTGCCTACAGGTTGGCCCAAGACTAAGAGAGACAAGTTAAAAAGTGATGTCAAATACTATATTTGGGACGACCCCTACCTGTGGAGGCAATGTTCTGATCAAATGCTAAGAAGGTGTGTAAGTGTAGGTGAATTCCACTCCATTTTAAATTTCTGTCATTTGTTTACATGTGGAAGGCATTTTGGGCCTAAAAAAACAGCTCGTAAAATGTTGGAGAGTGGCCTTTATTGGCCCACCTTTTTTAAAAATACGTACTTATTTTGTAAATCATGTAATAAGTGTCAAAGGGTGGAAAATATTTTTCGTAGGGACCAAATGCTCCAAACCCCCATGTTGTTTGTTGAAATTTTTATGTTTGGGGGATAGATTTTATGGGTCTCTTTCCCTTATCTTTTGGATTCGTATATATCTTACGTGCTGTAAATTATGTCTCTAAGTGGGTGGAAGCAAAATCCATCTGTACTAATGATTCTAGAGTGGTTGCAGAGTTTCTCAAATCTAACATATTTGTCCGCTTTGAGATGCCGAGAGTTGTAGTAAGTGATAGGGGCATACACTTTTGTAATAAGATTATTGCTGCCCTGTTCCGAAAATATGGCGTGCTCTACAAGGTATCTGCACCTTATCACCCGCAGACAAATGGGCAAGTCGAAGTGTCAAATTAAATCAATCTTGGAGAAGATGGTACACCCGGACAGGAAGGATTGGAGCTTGAAGTTAGAAGATGCACTGTGGGCGTACCGCACCGCGTATAAGACGCCGATTGGGATGTCCTCGTACAGACTTGTCTTCGGGAAGGCTTGTCATCTTCCCGTGGAGTTCGAACACAAGGCGTTTTGGGCGGTGAAGAATGCAACATGAACCTGGAAGAGGCGGGGGTCCAAAGGAAATTACAGCTACAAGAATTGGAGGAAATTAGGAATGAAGCATATGAGAATGTCACGATCTATAAGGAAAAAAGTAAAATCTTCCATGATCAGCAAGTTTCAAGGAAATCTTTTGTAGTAGGGCAAAAAGTCCTCTTGTATCACTCGAGACTTAAACTTTTTCCCGATAAATTGCATTTTCATTGGATTGGTCCCTATGTCGTTTCTAATGTGTTTCATTATGGTGCAGTGGAGATCCAAAGTTTAAAGACGGAGAAGAAATTTGTGGTGAATGACCATCGTCTCAAACCTTATTTTGAAGGATTCTCAGTTAAAGAAGTAGAAGTTGTACACCTCAAGGATCCAATTTATCTTGTTTGAGGGTTCCATCTGCGTCTAGCCAAAGACATTAAATAAAGGCGTTACTTGGGAGGCAACCCAAGACTATTTGTTTTAGTTTTCGTACATTTTTGCAGTTTTATTTAAGTGTTAGTGTCATTTAGTAGTTTGTTGTTTGGTGGCAGGAAGTTGGCAGTTAGACGTGCCCACGTTAAGTGGTCACGTCTAAGGAAAAGAGTTGGAAGGCGACGATCAGAAGACTCTATAGCAGTTAAGCGTGCCCACGCTAGGTAGTCACGTTTAAGGGAAGAAAGTTCTCGTCCGCGGTCAGAAGACTCTACAGTAGTTAGACGTGCCCACGCCAGATAGTCACGCCTAAGGAACTCAATTTTCGAAAATTGGTCAGAAGATTCTATAGCAGTTAGGCGTGGCCACGCCAGGTGGTCACGCTTAAAGTCAAAAATTTTGACAGATGATTAGAAGACTAGAGGGCAGTTAGGCGTGCCCACACCTAAGATAGGGGTTCATTGTTTTGAAAAAAAAAAGTGTGAAAAGACCAAATTGCCCTTGAAAAAAAAAGAAAGAGAAAATTCAAGGACCCGTAGCCCTACTTCTCTTCTTTCTTTTCTTTTTCTTTCTTTCTTTCTTTTTCTTCTTCATTCTTTTCTTCTTGTTCGCCGCCGCCTTCGTCCGCCCTCCGCCGTTACCACTGCTCTGTCGTCCACCAGCAAGCCTGCGCGCCCTTCTCTGGCCCATCGTGCGCTACTCCAGCTCCTCTCCAGGCGCGGCCCATCACGCGAGCAGCAGTAGCAGGCGCGCACCATCGCGACCGCCTTGCGAGCGATCTCCAAGCCACCGCGAGCAGCCAAGCGCGAGCTGAGCACACTCACCAGCAGGCTAGCACCCTTTTCCTTCGAGCCTCTTCGCGCGACAAGAGTAGCAGACCAGCAGCAGTCCACCAAGGTTGGTCCGCACGCCTCAGAGCAGCAGCCCAGCCCAGCAAGTTCCAGGCGCGAATAGCCCGCGAGTAGCCTGCGATCGAGCCCACCAAGCACGTAGCAGCACGTTTTCCTTCGTCTCGCACGTCTCCTCTGTGCGCCCTCAGTACGCAGCAGACCCAGGCGCGCCTGCTCACCCTTCCTAGCACGAGCTTACGCGTTTCAGCACCAGGCGGGCTAGCCCACGCACCTCGCTGCCACCGCAAGCCGCCGCTCGCCCACCAGTCGCACGCTTCCTCCGCACACTCGTCATTCTCTTCCTCCACGCCAGCCTTGCAGCCCAGCGCACGGTGCCTTTTCACCCTGTTGTCGCCCCTACTCTCTACTTCATCCACTACCAGTCAAAAGCTCCGGTGATTTCTTTGTAAATTTCTGTCACTTTAGCTGAGGCCAGATTGTTAATTTTTGTTTAGTTGAGGACAGATTTTTAATTTCGTAGCTAAGGCCAGATTTTTGATTTGCTAGTTGAGGACAGAAATTTTGTGCTTGTTTGGGTGCTGTGATACATTTGTGGTTGATTGTTGACTACATTACCTTCTAATATCATTTTTCTCTTAATTTGTCTATTTGTCTCTAAAACGATTAGTTAATCTAAAAGTATATTTGATCCTTGGATAGTAGCTGTGTGTAAATGATTTAAACTATAAAGCGTATCTTTATTGAAAGATGCAAAGTGAAAAAATGATACCCTATATTAAGAAATTATAGAAATTTTCTACTCCCTACATATGTCTAAATTATAATGACTTTTCATGTTAGTGACGCCATAAAACAAATTTACGATTCTGAGATTTACAAAAAAAATGTTTGATGGAGTTGTTGACACAACTGCAATTTTTTTTGAGTAATGTTATTTGCACTTCCATTATCTCATTTTTATTTTGATGAGATCATATTATCCCTTTCCTAAATTCTTCTTCCTACCTGTGAGTTAACTTTACTAGATTTTTTCTTACATTTTAAAACCATAAATCGCCGCCTACATCCCGCCTACATCTTAAAACCGTAGCACAAGTTTTGCTACGGTGCTCCTGAGAATATGATATTATGAAACGTCTCAATTCATTGCCACAAATCGCCACCTTCCCTACATCCGCTGCCCATCTTCCTCGTACCAGTAGTTCTATTTTTTGTCCCCTGCCCGTCCTTTGCCTCCCGTAACTAGCCCCAGCACCTAACCCCTTATTTTTCTTCTACTTCAAAAGTTCGCAATTTCCTCATCTTTTCCCTCCAGACGTCCTTCACTGGGTTGGGCACTACCTCTTGCAATTGGGTTTTTTTTTTTTGTTCTCAATTTCCACTACTCATTCAATATAAATCAGTTTTAATTTAGTTAAGAGCTTTCTGGATATTTTTAAGAGCTTTCAATAAATAAACTTCAAGGAGAAAGCTGTCATATCGCAAGATTTCGCAATCATTGCAACTTCTTTCAAAAGCTCAATACTTACATCGAACATAATGTTGCGATCAAGAACCTGGACCAAGTGACCACTTTTCAGTGAAGAAATGAAGTAATTCGCAAGAAACTTCTCTTCCTCCACTCTATCCAATGATAATGCCTTCTCACTTGTCAGTAGCTCTATAAGAACTACCCCAAAGCTGTAAACATCACTTTTCTCTGTCAACAATCCTGTTAGCATGTACTCGGGGTCCAAGTAGCCAAATGTTCCTTGCACCATTGTAGATACTTGATTTTCATCTAAAGGAGCCAATTTTGATATTCCAAAGTCTGTGACTTTTGCAGTGTAGTTTTGATCTAGAAGTATGTTTGCCGATTTGATATCTCTATGGATAATCGGTGGTGAAGCTACTGAGTGCAAATATGAGAGAACTCCAGCAATTTCTGATGCTATTCTTAATCGGATATTCCAAGAAAGATGCTGTGATTTTGTTGTGCTGCTTAAATGCTCGGAGAGAGTACCATTGTCGATGAACTCATAAACAAGTAATGGCACTTCCGTCTCTAAGCAACATCCTAGAAGTTTAACGACATTTCTACTATTAACTTGGGAAAGCATAATCACCTCATTAATAAATTGATCAACTTGATTTTCGTTAACTTCTCTGGACCTCTTAATGGCAACAGTACAAGAATTATGGTCTACTAAGATTCCTTTGAAAACTGTGCCGTATCCTCCACGACCAATAATTCGAGTTTCCTCGAAATTATTGGTTGCCTTTCGTAGTTCTTCAAGAGTGAAAATTCTAGCAACATTTGTGTTTCTTCCTTCTTGAGCCAGTCGTTGCTGTAGCATTAATCCACCATTTTTCCGGAAAAACTCCTCCTTCAATCTGTTTTCCCTTCTTTTCCTCAATTCCAAACACAAATAAAAGCAGCAGAAAAGTAGAATTGCTGTGCCTATGCCAACACCTGTTGACAAATTTGACTGAAAAATTAGCAAATGATGAGATCTATCGGATGCTTTGCAGCTAAAGACTCTAATTTTGCAAGTGATTATCAAGTTTCATGTTCTTTCACTACCTGGTAAAGAAAAGAATTAGGTTTCTTTCTCTCTTATACTATGATTAGTTGCCATCTTAAACCAAATGGAACGGGTTTCAAGAAATCTTCATTTTGTTTTAATACTCTCATGATACAGCACATATTTATCACACCACTTAAGAGATGGTTCAATCCATAGTGATAAATTCTCCTTTGCTTCTCCAATCATTTCAAAGTGTAGACTAACCTGAAACAATCATAGACCAATTTATTTGGTCAGGACTGCAGCCATCTCCACCTCTCCCATCACCATGATACCCTTTGAGACAAGGACATGTGTAGTTGCCCAATGTGTTGTGACAAACACTATTCTTCGTACAATTGTGTAGAGTTGGATCTTGGCATTCATTAATATCTGTCGAATTCAATAAAAAATAGAAAGCAGAAGCATAATTTGAAATGTGAATTGAAACACACATATACATACTGGTTAATTAGACGAGTTTAACAAAATTTTCGCACATACCTTGGCAACCATCAGGGAGATATGGGTTGCCTTCGTATCCTTGATCGCAAGAACAACGGTATCCCAACCCCTTAAAAGGTTCGTAACAGTGACTGTTTTTACCAGAGCATGCATAAGAGGTCGTGTTTCTTTGGGCAACTTCACATGACCCCTCCTCAATGGTCCAATCCACCACGACGGGAAGACTTAAATCATTGCTTAAGTTGGTGAGGTTACTTGCAGAAAAATTGAAAGCCTTCTCTTCGACCACAAAAGCGTAGCTGCAAGGATTGAAATCCCACACCTTGGTGTGGTTATTAAGACTGGTCAAGCTCACATTAATATTCCATGCCCCTGGTGGGATATCAGTCTGGCAGCAACCGATGCCAGAACAAGAGCCATCAATTACATCTTCCTTATAATCACAGGAAGGGATACATCCAGTTGCGTAGCTCCGGTTTTGACCAAAGCCTTTAACTAAGGCCAAGGCATCACAGCCAACGACAATGAATTTATTAGCTGTACTACTGAAGGTAAAGCGTTTAGATAATCTCGTCCATGGTGAAATGTTGTCCAATAAACTTCCGTTTTTATCATAGCAATCAGATGCTATATCCTGCATAAGGTGTACCTGACCTTCCAGAGATATTTCTGTGACATCGACTGCGTTCTGCAGAACTGTTTGAGGGACAGAGGTTGAAGAGTTGGTGCAGTTGATAAAAAAATATTTGTTAAGGTAACAATCTTCCGTAATACCGAATGGAAATGGAATGCTTACATTTCCACAATGATCTTTGCAGCCGGGCATCGCTATAGGAAATGTTGGGGGTGTCAAAGTTGAAGCGGAAGAAAGCATTAAGGCAATTACCAAATGCAAGAGCATCGGTAAAATGAACCGATTGAAGCCCATTGGAATTGTTTTTCAAAGAGAGTTGCAAGTTTCCTTATACGGAAGAGAGTTGCAATTGTTAATTGTGCACTTCTAAGGACTTTATACTTACGATAGGGAAGACTTGGTTAGTAAACCCAAAGAAGGCCTACGCATTTTAAGATTGAAGCTTCTTCTGTAGACCCCAAATAGGGACGTTTTATAGGCATTCCAAGTAAAGGGAAGACTTAGCCAGTAAACGCACAAAAGGCCTACGCATTTTACCATTGAAACTTCTTCTGTAGACCCCAAATAGGACGGTTAACTTCAAATGAATGCAGTCAAGATATAAAGGAGCATTTGTTCACACTAGTCTCTGACGACCATGGGGTCCACGTCTTTACGGGGTTGCTTATGCTAACGACATAAAGACTCTGTAAGGGAAGACTTTCAAGTCCACCCTACTGTTTCCATTTATTTACGTGAAAAACAATAAGGGAACCGATAAATTTTTTCCACTTGATATGAGAAAAAAAATCATAAATGTGTTTTTGGATGTAATGTATGTCATGAAAGTAATTACGATGTGTGCTTCGGCCGATGAGGTTTTAGTCTGCTTAGAGTGTATTTGATAAAATTGAAATTTGAAATCTGAAGGCGAAATTCATTAAATTATTAAATTGTTAAATACCATATTTGATGCATTTGAGTGTATATCATATTAACTGATATGTGGTTAGTTTATTAATTATTTTTTAGAGTAAATTTTGTCTAGAATAGTTGGTGCCACTCAATTAATTCAAAAGTTCTAATTTTTGTTATCAAATGCGTTTGAATATATTAAAATTTGAACTTATTTAATTTAAATGTTGAATCTAGTTATCAAACGGAGGCCTAGGATTGAGATTCCAAGATTTAGAGGGCTTGGGTTGAAATCTCTCCTCTCTTCCCCCGCTTTTTAAATTTCATTCCTCTTCTACTATAAAAAAATTTAAAAAAAAATAAAAAATATATATGCTTAGAATGGGAGGATTAAAGAGGAGTTAGGATTGACTGAAAATCTCGACTCAAAGATAACAATCTTGTGTCATGCCAAATGGGTATGGGATCTTTACTTTTCCAGAGGTATCAATGCAGCCATCCTTGGCTACAGGAGGGTATGTTGCTGCTGGTGTGATAGCTGGCTTCAAGGACACCGTCAACACGAAAAGTATCATTTGAACAAGCTTCATCACTGGGGAAACTTTGGACTGTGATGACTATTTAATTTTGGGATGATGAGTTTTTTTTGGTGTTCTTGGAGGAGGCCATATTTCAATATATAGATCCTTCCCTGAGCAAAGCCACCCCAACATTAGAAAGTCACTCATCCTCAAATTGACTTGGCAAGTTCACTTGACTTATTCTGATACCGTGTGGTATGGGTTCCTGACCGTTACTAATTGCATTTCAGCGCTATTTCCTTTTTTAACACTACGCCATCTTCTGTGTGTGGACTCTTTACTTTTTTTTCATCATTTGTGCTACAATTGCAACATCAATTCATATGAGCACGAAACTCCAGTCATCGTGGTCGAGGGAACGGAATTTTATCAACTTTTCTGTGTTGAAAATTGTGGAATCAAGAAGAGATCAGATGATTGACTTTTCCCTCTATCACCTCTCTAGATAATAGAAAAATCGCCAGTAGAAAACTTGGTTTTTTTGTCCCATTAGTTTCCCAGCATGTACTCTACTACCACCACTACCAAACAAATGAACGAAGAATTGCAATTATAGTAGATGAACAAAATAACCTTAAGATTAACCACAAATTTCTTTATTTTATTTCCATTTTTGTGGTTAATTAATTAGTCATGTGTCATCACATAAGTTAATATTCTTATTGTCTAAAGTCAGGTGCTTTTTTATTCTCTTTTTTTAATTCAATCTAGTGAACATGTGACTGCAAATAACATTATTTCGTTAGTAATTAGGGAAAATCCGTCAATTACACTAAATTTGCTTCAATTGGAAATATTGGGAACCATATTTATTTTTGCTGAAAGTTAGGAACCAAAATTACACTGGTGCCAAACATTGGAGAGGACTAAATTCACACAAGTGCGAAACACTAGGGACTAAAACTTTATTTTTTTTCCTTTTCCTATCAGTATGAAATAACCCTAAGTTGGTTCACCACATCTTAATTAGTTGATGCAATCGTGAATAAACTAGTGTTCTTGGACATTCTAGTCTCATAAAGACTGCTAACCTTGTGCATAAATGTAGCCTGCACATGCATTAGCTGAGGGCATGTGAAGCACTCTAAATACTTAGGATGGTTGACATGCAATTGAACACAGTTTTCAAGATTTCAATTGGATTTTAGTTATCTCTATGGGCATTATTGAGAATAATTAGATAGACTGTTGAAAGAATGAAAGGAAGAGATAGAAGCAAGAAGCAAGAAGCAAGAAGCAAAAAGCAAGAATAATAGGGAATGAAGAAAGGAAGAAGAAGATGAAAGAAAGAAACAGAGATGGAAGAATATTCAATGCAAAAGGATTGGGGCTTTCATTCACTCCGTTGCTGATTACAACTTCCTCATACAATGGCTATTTATAGGCTAGTATACTCTCTTCCATTAGTAGGATCTAACTGTTGGGATATCAAGTGTGAATCAATATCCCACATCGGAAAGAGATGAGTAAAATGAGGAACATATAAGTGGGAATGATCCATAGGCCCAATGCCTTAAGGTTTTGGGTTGGATGTGGTGTCAAACCCATGGTTGTGGTTCCCATTCTAGCTCATGGTTAAATTCTCCCCTAGTTTGGCTCTCGCAGAGCCCAACAAGTGGTATCAGAGCCGATGGTTATAAGAGCAGGGAAAAAAAAAGAATCATGCAGACCTGCAGTAAGGCAAGGGCATGTGGGCTCTTGAGCAAGAATCGTACACTCCAAATTGAAGTGGGTTTGATGGAGTGGATGGGCTAGGGAGAAAGATCCGATGTGGAAGAGATTCACAATTGAGGGGGAGATTGTTGGGATATCAAGTGTGAATCAATATCCCACATCGGAAAGAGATGAGTAAAATGAGAAACATATAAGTGGGAATGATCCATAGGCCCAATGCCTTAAGATTTTGGGTTGGATGTGGTGTCAAGTCCATGGTTGTGGTTCCCATTCTAGCTCATGGTTAAATTCTCCCCTAGTTTGGCTCTCGCAGAGCCTAACACTAACTAACTGCTATAACAAGAAACCTAACCAATTGATACAACTGAAATTGAACTATTGGCTAATACATGATTGCTACTGTATCCTCTGATGAAAATTGATTCTTTTTGCTAACACAAGAAATGAAGAACTGTTTGTTGGTCTATGATTTCGAGCATGATTTGCGTATGGTGTTTACTGTAGAAGTTGTCACAGTAGCCTCGGACGTCTTCAAGGGGTTGCTCATGCTACAAGTCTATGACATAATGAAGCTGTCAAGGAAAGACTTCCAAGTCCGTCCTAGTCTTCCCATTTATTCATGTTTTTAAAAAAAAAAAATTCACTTGATATGCATAATTTTATTAATCGTACTTCATGCATAATTTTCACTTGATATGCGTAAAAATTCACAAATGTGTTTTTGGATACAACATATGTCATGAAAGTCATTAAGATATATGTTTGTAATGCACATCTTCTAATATTTAATCTGTGGAATCCAATATTTCAGTAATTGTGTGTTAGTGTATTTCTCTCTAAAATTCATTCTCTCTTTCTTCTCTTTAAGGCTCCTCTAACGAAAATGGCCTTCAGATCTAATCTTTCTCCATAGGAGGGAACCGTTTTTTATACCTTTTATTTGCTTTTTTAAAATAAATTCCCTCTAGCGAGGAATTTTCTTTGCTAGCATTTCTTGGTAAGTATTTCTTCTCTCCTAATTTTTTCTAGTGAAAATTTTATTCTATCCTAGGATTTCCCTTGTAAGAAATTTTTTCCTTTTTTTCTCTTTTTCTATGAGATTTGAGATTTCATATGGTTTGCTAGATTTGAAAATTTTAACATCTACCATGTTAGCTGAATTTCTCCTTGGGCTTCAATCATTTTTTAGCAAATGTCATTTTTAAAAACATGCACAAATCTTTTGAGTTATAGTGATTCACCTGGATGCAGGGAAGATGTTTTCGAGATTTAATGTTTTTCATATTCATTAATATCTATTTGCTCAATAGATAGATTGAGATTTCATATTATTTACTAGTTTTGGAATTTCTCACATCTCCTATGACAACTAAATTTCTCTTTGAGTTTTAAGCATTTTTATCAGATGATTGTTAGAAAATATGCACAAATCTATTGGACTGCAATGATTTATTGTTTTGGAGCTTCTACGTATGTTATATTTATATATATATATATATGTATATATATATATATATATGTATATATATAAATTAAAAAAGACAAAAGATGCTAAGGACTAATGGCATTTGCCATTCTGTCATTGGCAATCCATGCTATATCCTAAGTTACCAAGCATTTTAGGTATATGACAAAAATCTTCTTGAATTACCAAACTATCTTTAGAAAGAAAAAGAAAATACAAAATTAATGATATACTTCATTCGAACTCAATCATTTCATGAAATCCTAATTACCAGTAAGGCCATATTACTTTTTTTCGATTCCACAGTATTCATCTTTTCAGTCATAACCAAACCCTAGATCCTGAGCACTTCTATGGCAAAGAAAAAATGAAGGAAGACAAGTGCACAATTTGATAGGTTGACTAAAGATCAGAAGTGTTCAAAATATTCACCAAAACAAAATGCATATGACATTGTCTCTACGTTCATTATTCTACTTAGAATTTCAAGCAACAAATTTCCCAATAGTAGTTTAATTTTTTTGAACGACAACTTCATCATTTTGTTGCGTATAGTATCGATAGAAAAAGAGTGGGATTAGCAATAATGGAAATCAGCCAAAAGCTTTGAGATGATAGCTTCTTAATTCTCTTCTAGTACATAAATATTATGATATGATTTTATTGTTTGCTCAATAAATCAATAGGATTTATATCAGGGAAATTAACTTTTATTAGTAGTGATAAAAGTCAAAAAATATGAATTTTTCATGCAATAATTGAAAATGTCAACACAAAATTCCATCTACAGCTGTCAACTCCATTAAGAACTATTACATGCTATGTACATGATAATTTTCTGGAACGATTATAGTGAAGATACAACATAGAATTGTATGTGCTTGTCAACTACAGCTGCTGGAGAGTTTTTGTGTGTGACTCTGACCAATAGCAAGCAAAGAGGATGAAGAATACTTGTCTACATCTTCTATGAGTACTTCACCCACAGAAACATAGAGTCACTAAAAACATAAACCATTGAACCTATAAAAAAAGCCGGCACAAATGAGAAAATAGAAGTACATTAGAGATTTTAGCCAATGGAACACTTTCAAAAGTCTATTTACATTTTATTGTATATCTTATCAAATATCTTCCTTTCAATGGATGATTAACTTCCACAAATATAGAGTAGCCTCTTACTTGAAAGGTTCTATTTAACGAGTGCTAAATGGGCACTCGTTAAAATATATTTCAGGTGTTAGATTTTCAAAAAAATTAAGATTAATTAGAGAAAGTGTATAAATACAAGGAAAGGTGGTAATTGTTAGAGTGCATCTATACATGGTAAATTAGGTGAAATGTAGGTGGGTTGATGAGTGTCAATTGAGCACCCTTAAGAAAAACTCTACTTGAAAAAGTTAAACAAAAAAGGAAAAAATCATATAAGGCCATTTCTCAATGCACAAGAGAATAAGACTTTATCTCGAAAACATTGTTAGGGCCTGCAAAAAATTGTAACTGCAAATTCAAACACAACTAGACTGTGAATTAAAAATAAAAAAATAGGACAACATGATTAGAAGCAAATCTAAAAGCTCTTGATAAACGCACAGTCAATGATGCAGAGAATGATGAAAAGACAAGCGATGACCATTGTTAGATTGTATTAGGATGGAGAAAAATCTAGCTAAAATCAAGGGATTGGGTGAGAAGGAAGGCTGTAAATATGGGGCCAAATTATCCGTTTGACCTTTGAACTTTTAGTTTAAGTAAAATTAAGCCCTCAAACTATTTGTAGTAGTCAATTTTCTGCCCTTGAGCTTATAAAATTGGGAATTGGGAACCCGTAGCCCTTTTGGATAGTTTATCCAGTTTTGCAACTCGAAATCAAATCACGCGAATTTCAGTATCATCCCAGTACATTTACCTCCATTTTCAGCATCCCAGCATAGACTCCACCTCTTTTTTTCTCTATAAGTATCATTATTACAGTGACTAACCATCTCACCACAAGTACGCTTACAAAAAACTTATTCAACCATTTCTGTCACTATAGATGCTCCTCTATTTCTCTTAATTTTGCTTTCAACTTAACAGCTTTTGCCTCAGATCTTGATGCTACAATTTCAAATTTCTCTTTTTGCTTTTCTATTGCATTAATCCTCCTTAGAAGGCCCCGTATCAACTCAATAGAATGACAGCACATCTCCTTGTCAATTCAATCCCAATACCCACAGCTACCAACTTCTTGTGAGCAAACGGCATACCTTCTCTCTAGGTTTCTATCAATCCACGAAATAATCATCTTTGTAACTTTACCACAAGGACAAATAGGAAGCGGAGGGCTGCGATATTTGGACATTTTTGCTTGTTTTGTGGCACAATTCTCTGCCTTCCCTCTGCAACTCATTTGTTGAGATCTATTAGCGATTCGGGTTAGGAAAAGGGAAAAAGATGAAATTGTTCACTTTTTGCTTGTTTCTATGCAGACAACAGACCTTTCTTTAAAGCATATTGTCATTCGTGCGATTTGACTTTTCGATTGCAAAACGAGATAAACTAGCCAAAAGGGCCACATGTTCCCAATTTTACAAGTTCGAGGGCTAAAAGTTGACTGCAAATAGTTAGAGGGTTTAATTTTACTGAAACTAAAAGTTCAAGGGCCAAATGGATAATTTACCCATAAATATGGAGAAAATTCTTGAGACCGCTTCTCAAGAATTTTAAGATTTAGTGGGCTGCTGAGTTACTTAGATAATTAAATTAAAGTATTGCGGAAACAAAATTCGTTCAAGGCTAAAAAACAGATCAAGGCTGTCTTTCCAGGTATCCCAAAACAATTTTTCTGCATTAAGGTCTGATAAATAAATTTAAAAATGTGTATACTTATTTGAGCAGTACATTATGCTACAAAAGGCTAAAATGATGGTCTCAAATTGCTGGCATTAAAAAAACTATATAGTCGTAACAATAGGAAATAATTCACTTCACTAAAGGACATTAAAAACTTATTAACAACTACTAAATGATTAGTTACCATAAACTTCCTGAAAACCAAGTTTTTAAGATAAATAGGAAACTTCACAAGCAAATTTAAGGGAAAGAAAGTAAATTGGCACAATGACAACAGTTAATAACTCTTTCCATCGTGAACACACTCTACCAACACATAAAGATTCAAATGGCCGTTTTAGACAAACCTCTGCATCAGACTCTTGTACAACGAGTTTAACCAAATTAACAGAATTGTTCCAAGCGACAAAATTAACCCTTAGTGGTTCAAATGAAATTGATAAACATCAACCTAGCTTTGAAATTTGAAGATGGGAGGACAGACCTAACGAAAGAAAAAGAAAAGCCAGCCGTTGAACATTCGTTAGGACCTATTTGGAATTGCTGTACTTTTGCTAAAAAAGTGTTTTTCGAGGATAAAAATACTATTTAAAAGTCGATCTTTTGGTCATTAAAGCATATTTAGCATAAATTCAAAATTGGCGCTTTTAGGGCAACTTTTACATTGCAAAAAATAAAAACTAACTTTAGCTATTTTATTATAAATTTTGAACTACAATTATCAAATTGAAAAAGTACTTATGTAAGTATGCACCTAAATGATATGATTAAACACTTAATAAATAGTTTGACCAAAAGCTCTACCAATTGAAAGGCTTTTAGACAAGTTACTGCAATCCCAAATGAGATCTTAATAAAAAAATTACTAAAAGCGCAACCAGTCTTTAAAGCTAAAAGATAAGAAGGGTGAACATGTTCAGAATGCAATATGTATATTCACATACAACCCAATCCCAAATAATTTGCTTTCAACGAGGTAGTTAAAAGCACAAGCAGTAGGTGAAACCAAACTACCTTTTTTATATAGTATAAGGATATCTCTCATGCTGTATCTCCATCCCAATTTGGTTGACTTGATTAGTTGAGATATCTTCCAATACTTAACTCCAAAAAAGACGATAACAAAGTACAGTCTAGTTAATAAGACACTTCACCTGTAATCGAATAATTAAGAAAGTAAGTGGAGAACTATTATTAATTCTCTAAAAATTAAAAAAAAATTAAAAACTCCAAAAAGACAAAAAGTAAAAGCTTTGTACCCTGTCCTGGTTTTCCTTGCGGCATCTCTGACTCATTCAGTCAATTGTAATTGCTTGCTCTTCCCTGCCACATAAAAACGGTTAATTGCAATATACACCATTGAACTACTATAATGTTTCGGTCTGCTCCTCTCATTAAATCTGTCAATTGCAGCAAGTTAGCATATTAAAATATCAATCAATAGCACGTACATTTTTTTTCTCTTTTGGACAAACGTCAATTTTGTATTTTAAAGAACCAACTTGAAAATACAAGAGTTAGTTACAAAACAGAGCAACTGCTCTTCTGTCATTTTGTGCTGCTTCTCTAAGCGCCACAGGGAAATCAGATTCCCATTGAACATCTTCAGTGAGCCTAACTGCAAATTTTGCATTTCCATGACTACAATCATTTCCAACTCTACGGGTAAAGGAAAACCGCAGAGTCGAAACAACATCCTCAGCTTTGCTATATCTTCCACGATAGTGCCTATGATGCTATTATTCAGCCCTTTACCTTGTAATCTGTCAATGATATATTTGCAATCAGATTCAATATCAATTTTGCTCCATCTTTCTTCCTTAGCCAGAGTCATAGAACCTGATTGAATCCACTTAAAATCTGTTAATTTATTGCTATCTTTTTGAATATAAAGACTGGACAGGAACTGCCTTTGTAGTAGGAACCTCCGGCTCTAATGCTCTTTTGTGTCATGGCAGCGCTTGTCAGTCAAGGACCAAGTGCTTTTTTTCCCCTTTTTTGAAAAAAAGCAGGAAAATGACAAATCAGGCTTTACGTGAATTCGAGCATTAAAATTTTGAATTGTTTGGTCTATGAGGTCACCAAAGTCCATCAAACATGTTGAAAAATGTTGCAAGTCAGTAGCTTTCACGAAATTACCAGCCTCCTGTACAAAATCTATAGGCATAGCTATTCATAATTAGTTCCCCACGAAGAAAGAGGACAACAGGAAACTGTAAAAGACAAAAGATAAATAAATAAAAATCAACTTAAGTTTCCTGTGGACGATAAATATCTTGATACTGGCAAGAAATTCTCATCTGCCATCATTTATCGGCAAAAGAACATGTTTTTTTGGGCTAACAATGATTGTAACATCACTAAGAAGGGATTCCATCTCCTCTAAATCTATTGCAGGATGTTGAGCCTGTTGGGGAAATCGGGTAATTTTCCACTCAAAAATACAACTAGTGATTAAATCCATTCAGTAATTCCCAAAAAAGATCGTCGAAACAATCTCCTTAGACAGAATTACCATTCCAAGTAAATTCCCAGGGAAGGCTGGAGAGGTCACAAGTGGTCCCACTTAAAATCCAGTCTCCTAGACAGAATTTACGTACACGGTGTATTATCACAACTAGATCCGTGTATACATAAATATTACGTACACACGAATAAGAAAATATACCCAAATGAATCGTATAAAACACTACAAATATACCCGACAAATATAGACAAATATATTGAATACTATACTTTAATAGAAAAGAAACTACTAAATAAGTGCGGAATAAATAAAAGAGATAAGAAAAGAACGCACCCGAAAAATTGATAACGGAGTTCGGCAAATTTTGCCTAATCTCCGAGCACCACTCAAGCGACCCGCTTTTATAAATTTAGGAGAAGAAAGAATTACAAAATCCTTTTTGGTGTAATTCTTTTGTTGGTGGTTGGTGTAATTGAATTGATTTGCTTGAGAGTTATAAATAACTCTCAAGCCCTTACCCAAGTTGAGATAACTCTCAAGCCCTTACCCAAGCTCTCAACTCTACCGATGTGGGATAGAAATTGAGGGATAGAAATTGATGCCACAAATTCAACAATTGTGACTTGAAAAAGTCTACAATTTAGGTTTTGAATTCAACAAATCTCCACCTTGGCATAATTTCTAGTCCCACCCAAAAAATACAAATCTTCTCACAAACAAAAATAACAAATGGTCCTTGCGGTATCTTCAAATTTGCGCCCTCAGGCACCAACTCAAATGTGCAGGATATTGACCAAATCTAAACAATGTTCAAACTTGGACCTTGTAACCACCTTGGTCACCATATCTGCAGGATTCTCCGTAGTCCGAATCTTCTGGAGAAAAATCTCCTCTTCTTCAAGAATTTCCCGCACAAAGTGATAGGGAACATCAATATACTTCGTTCTTGCCTGCAAAATCTGGTTCTTTGCTAAGTGAATAGCACTCTGACTGTCACAAAACACGTTAATGTGTTTTTGACCAACTCCCAAGTCTTCAAGCAATCCTTGAAACCAAATTGCCTCCTTCACAGTTTCTGTATTCGCCATATACTCTGTCTCCGTTGTAGACAAAGCCACCGTTGACTGCAAAGTAGACTTCCAACTAACTGGCGCCTTAGCAAACGTGAACAAGTAGCCAGTTGTAGAATGTCGCTTATCCAAATCACCTGCATAGTCAGAATCACAATAACCAACTACACATTGACTAAGAGATTTATCCTGTTCAAATAGTAATCCAACATCTACAGTATTTTGGATATACCGTAGAATCTATTTCACAGCTTGCCAATGACCATTGCCAGGATCATGCATAAACCTGCTTATCATACCAACTGCCTGTGAAATGTCGGGTGTCGTACACACTATTGCATACATCAAACTACCAACTGCATTAGCATACAGGACTTTCGCCATGTACGCTCGCTCTTCATCCGTTTTTGGAGATAATAGGCTGTTAAGTTTCAAATGAGGAGCAAGCGGAATACTTACAGGTTTTGAATTTTCATTCATACCAAAACGTTGTAGTACTTTGTTCAAATACTGCTTTTGTGTCAGACAAAACTTGCCTCTCGTTCTATCCCTGCTTATCTCCATGCCGAAAATCTTCTTGGTTTCTCCCAAATCCTTCATCTCGAACTCTTTACTCAACTAAGCCTTTATTTTGTCAATTTCAACTTGGCTCTTTGACGCTATCAGCATATCATCAACGTATAAGAGTAAGTAGATGTAGGACTCATCTCGTAACTTGCACAAATACACACAGTGATCGTATTTGCTTCTTGTGTACTTCTGGCCCATCATGAACTGATCAAATCGTTTGTACCATTGTCTCGGTGATTGTTTCAATCTGTATAACGATTTGCTCAGCTTACAAACCTAATTTTCTTTACCAGCAACTTTAAATCCATCTAATTGAGACGTATAGATTTCCTCCTTCAAGTCACCGTGAAGGAACGCGGTCTTTACATCAAGTTAAACTAACTCCAAATTTAACTGCCCTACCAAGGCCAACAAAATTCTAATAGAGAAATGTTTAACAATTGGAGAAAATACCTCATTATAATCAACTCCCTCCTTCTGAGCGTAGCCTTTAGCCACCAATCTTGCCTTGTAGCGAACATTAATCTTGTCAGAAAATTATTCTTTCTTTGCAAATATCTATTTGCATCCAATTGCCTTCTTGTCCTTCGGTAGTTGTGTCAACTTCCACGTCTTGTTCTTTTGAAGAGATTGCATCTCTTCTTCCATAGCATCTTTCCATCTATCATTTTCTGTACTTCGAACTGCTTCAGAAAATGTGGATGGAACATCATCAATAACTGGAAGTGCATAGGCCACCATGTCAACAAAACGAGCAGGTTTATGAATTTCTCGTCTTGCCCTATTGACGACAATTGACTCTTGCTGCTGTTGAGGTTCTTGGGTTGAAACCTCTTCCTCATTTGACTCCTCTTCTGCCAAGGGAGAGTCACTGATGGTGCTGTTTGTTGGACTCACCATTATTTGCTCAAACTCCACCTGCTTCGGCGTACACTCCACCTGTTGCGGAGTACCACTGGTCCCATCTTGTGCTACCTTATTCAACATGGTAGATTCATCAAAGGTAACATTCCTGCTGATAATGATTTTCTTTACTTCTAGACACCACAACCTTTATCCCTTAACTCCAGCATTAAATCCCATAAAGAGAGCCTTCTTTGCACGTGGATCCAATTTTGATTCATTTACATGATAATATGCAATAGAACCAAAAATATGCAAAGAATCATAATCTGTTACAGGTTTTCCAGACCATACCTCTAATGGAGTCTTACCACCGATTGTAGATGATGGCAAGCGATTAACGAGATATTGAGCGTATGTCACAACCTTAACCCAAAACTTTCTGCCTAACCCAACATTAGACAGCATGTGAGGACTCGAAAAACTATCATTTTTTTTAAATCCCTATTTTTGGCTAAATTAATTATTTATTTGAATTTTTGCCACGAATAATATTTTCTAGCCTTATTAGACCTAAGTACTTGGTATTATAGTTTCGTTATATTTTTAAAGTGTCTCGTTTCAAAAATTATTTTCTTAGAATCTTGTTTAGTGAAAAAAGGAAAACGCGTTTGAAAAATTTTAACCGATTGAGAGTACAATAAGTTTGAAAAATTGGAGACTTGTACAATGGTCCTAAAATAGGTAATTTTAGGTTTAAATACTCAAGTGATAGTTAGTGGTACGATCGTTATAAGAATTTCTCGAAAATTTCACTTTATCGCGCCTAATTTGGAAATACGCGTTTTCACGCGCGCGATTAATTGAGGGACTTTAGACCCTTATTTTGGAACAATTAAGAGTGAATAATATTTGTATGAATATAAGTGTACTAGAGGTTTAGTGCACTAGTGAAACAAATGCGAGAGAAATCGAGATTTATGGATATAAGTAAGTAAGTAATGATCCAACACTCTAATTTTGATTTATGGAGGTTATTTTACACTTATGAGCTTAGTTATTCATGTGGGTGGTTTGTTATTGTTGAAAATTTTTGAATGTGGGCTCTATGAACTCCCACTCTTGGATGATGGCTGATGTGATAATTGATGATGGATTTAATGTTGGTTTAGTGCTCAAAATGGTAGATTAATGGTGCATAACTAATATAAACTTCAAGGAGTGCATGAGGGAAAAAGTTTCAATTCTGCCTCTGCTTTGAACGTACCTATTTCTGCGGAATTTTGGGGATTTAATGGCTGATATATCATGTTTATATGTTGTATAGATGGTGTATAAAATTTCATTGAAAAATATTGAGATTTGGTTGGTCAAATGGATTAAAGCTAGTAAATCTGGAAAACTGTTCCCGTAATGCTCAGATAGCTCACTTGTTTCGTCCATAACTCTGTATTCTGACATCGAAATCGAGTACCGTTAATGGAATTTGAAACTAGACATTCTCAGCTTTCCAACGGTATAAAATGCGCGCAGGTTTTGGTTCCATTTATGTGAGCCGAACCAACCATTTAAAGTCGGATGTTCTGTTTCTCTGTTTTCCTGAAACGAAATGCTGAGGCTGCAACTTGTGGCTCGAATTCGAGCTAGTTGTGTGCCAAATTTCAAAAATAATTTCTTCTGTGAAATTATAGCTCTATGAATGTATTTTCCAACGCCATAAACCATGCTCAATTCCGAGTTAAGTTGAGTGATTTGTGATCAAAATACGGAACTTGCCCTGCTCTGGAAAACCCTAACTTTTGGACAGATTTGATGCAAGGCTTGGTGTAGACTTGCTAATTGAATTTTTTGGGTGTTAAACACTTACCAAATGTACCATGAATGTTCCTTAGGCTTTGCCTACACTAATAAACTATGTTTGGAGGTTTTTCCCTGGCCAAATGTTTGGAATGGAAAACAAAAAGCTCAAAGCAGTTCTACCTTGGGATTTTTCGAAACTTTGGTTGTTTGGTTGACTACCTTTCTGAAGGTATTTTTTTTCCATGAAATTTGATAGAGGGACACCCTTTATATAGGAGTATTCTAATGCCAAATTTGGTACCAATCCGAGTCCATTTCGCTGCTCGACTAAATTACCAAAGTTCAAGACTTGATTTTGAAAAACCCTTGTTTAACAAGGAAATTTGGGTAATTTTGAGCTACCATATCTTGGTACTCAAAACTCCGTTTCTCATTCTGCTTCTTTTGTTGTAAACTTGGATTACAACACTCATAGAGTTACGAATTTCAAAGACTAGTTTCAATCAAGTGAATTTTTGCCGAATTTTCAAAGTTGGCCAAAAACCAACTTAAATCTGCCTTATGAACCAAAACAGCGTCTTTGAGCTCATTTTTGAATGTTTTTCATTTGAAATCTTAGAAAAGTGTATTCTAAGAACTTTTAGTACTTTCAAAGAGGTTTCCAACGGCACCAAGTTTTCCAATTTTTGACATGTAGAATGTGAGATACGATTTTTCAAAATATCGTATCAAACCTGAAGTTTTTCCAAATTCCAAGGGAAGGGAGTTTTCAAGTACTCCTTATGCCTTCAATATTTCTTAAACGTTTTATACTTGATTTCCTAAAATGAAAACTCGATTACCCGTGTACTTTAAGAAACTCCATTTAAATCTCGATTTACGAGTAATTGAAGTTCGCTTTCATGAAATTTCCTTAGATTGTACTAGTGTACAATCTTCCTTGATAATTGGCATATATGAGTGATACTTCACTATTATTTGCTCAGGCGCACACGAGGACCCTCAAGAGGATCCCACGGTGAACGCTTAAATTTCGGTTGAGACTACTTATTGCTTGGTGAGTGTCAAGTGCATGTTTACTTGAACTCCTGTGAACCTGATACATGCTTGTCTTGCTTAATCTACCTGGTATTGATAAAATGGAGTCGAGTGTGTACTTTATTGCACTCGTACTCATTTGAAATAATTAATTCATGCTTGGCCTGGCTTGCTAGACTTACATATCCTGAATTACATGTTTGGACCTGTCAAATACTTGTATACATGACTTGGTATGCTATGAGTGCATACGTCGTTGGAGTAAATCTTCTCGACATTTACATGTACATGGGGACGCCCAAACTCATAGGCCGACTTTGGAACTCGGGCCGGTATGGGCTTGGTCGGGGACCTCGGTAAGCCATGAGATTCACATGATAAGTTTGATCTATTGAAAGATCTTGCTTGGCATACTCGTGGAGTATCGCCTTATAAATGTCGTGCGGGCTCGGAGCGGTGTACGGTGGACGGATGGGAAGTTAGTGGAGTTCTACGGATTGAAAATACCGACACGATTGACGGAGTGTCATCGCAAGGAGATATATAAATGTCATTGACACAGCAAGTGGAACTTAGCTCCTGAGAGCTACTATATTCTTGAATTGTTTCTGTTTACTTTCACTGGCTTTATTAATTACTTGTAATTATCTCTTGAACTGTTATTTGGGACTGTTATCTAGACTATGTGCTTGCATGTGTGTTCTTGGCTTCACGAGCGTTTTGCTCACCCTGTAGATTTGTTTTCCTTAACAGGATTGACCTCGGAGATGTGTTGGAGAAACCCTCCTGATGTACTTTTGTTTAGAATTTCTATTACATTTTGGCTATGCCCTTGATTTTGGGTTGTACTTTTTGGAATTGAAATGTAACTTTTGGAGCGTGATGTATATTTGGAATTCATGATGTACTTTGAACACCCGACGTGCGGGTTGGATAATGGATGACTATTGTTAAATTTGAACGCTTCCGCATTTACTATATTTAAATTATTTACTTGTGTTTTGTAAACTGGTAATAAGGTTGAATATAATTGCTTGAGTCCTGGCGAGAGTTGGGCAGGCATCCCGCGGATACCCTTTGGTTCGCCTTAGGGAGAAGTGGGGGCGTCACAGTTAGTATCAGAGCCAGGTTAGCGCTAGGTTAGATATCTATATGGGAGACATATTATATACTTTATCCTTAAGACCCGAGACCGGATAATTAAGTTGCACCTTAAAGGGTATTTAGAGCATACTAGTGATTGGATTAGACATGCATAAATGGCATCCGAACTAGATAGTGATTTAAATTTCTAACCCGAAAAATGCTATTATTTTGCAGGGATGAAAAACGAAAATGGAGTTCTGGCAGCTAACGGAAATAGCCATGCAAATGGTCATGTAGTGCCTCCTAAGCCTATCTACTACCGAGCTTTAGGTGGAAAAACTCATGTACGCTACTTGCCTGCTACTCGATACCCCCGATGTGCTTGTAGGATGACCTTTGCTTATCATAACCACGTTGTACTGGCCTTGAACGACGAGCGTTGTCAGTTGGTGAATGCCAACTTGGACTTACAGGCTAAGGTGAACAAGGTTAGACAGATGGTTAGCGCTCAGGGCGAGAGTGTAGACACCAAATTTTTGAATTAATTTTGTTTGTTTGGTTTTAGTGATAATTGGTTGATTTTTGTTTAGACGGTTTGCATTTTAGTTCATTTTCGTTTGTCTAGTTTTTTTAGGTTTTTATTTTATTTTTATTCCCTTTTTAGTTTTTTGTAGTTGTTAATTTATAAGTTTTAGCGTAGATTTTTTTTTTAGAGGAAAAAGAGGAAAGTGAAAACAAAAAGAAAAAAAGGGGGAAAGAGAAAAGGAAAAAATGGTTTAATGCATACTGGCCTATTTTTGAAAAAAAAGTGAAAAGTTTGAAATTTGAAGAAAAAGTTTTTAGTGTAATAGGCATTATTTACTTTTTGATACATTTTAATTGTTTTTCAAAGAAAAGAGGAAAAATATATATGATTATTTCAGGTTACAAGCATTTGTGTTTTTGATTGCATTTTATTGTTTTTTTTTATTTAAGTAAAGAAAAGGAAAAAAAAGGAAAAAGAAAAAAATGGATGAAAAATGGAAGTTGTAATTGGCTGTTCAATATTAATTTCTGTTATTATAAATTTTTGTTTTTATCATTTATTTCATTTTTATTGTTATTAATTTCTGTTTTTAATTAGCTAAAAAAAAAAAAAAAAAAGAGAGGAAAATTGTTGCCGCAGCATGAAAGCTGCGGAGTTACGCAGCTTGCAAAAGAAATCTGGGACGGCTCCTTGGCTGCAATTACTGGAGAAAGGACAATGGTTTTAGGGCTCCCAATTGATCATATAAAAGGTTAAGAAACAGGGCAGCCGCAAAAGGGAGAGAGTCGGAGGGGGGACAAAAACAAGAAAGGAACGGCAAAAGAAAGGGAGAAAAACTAGGGGAGGGGTTTTTACGGCTGGAAGAGGCAGAAAAGGATTGAAGGCTGCGTGGGTTTTGAGAGGAGAGCTGAGAGTCTAAGAGCTTGGAAAGCTATAAACCTGAGAGAGAAAAAGGAGAGCTACGGGAGAGTGACGGGAAGCAAGCAAAACAAACGGCAAAAAGAAAGAAACAAAAAGAGGGAAACGGCAGAAAATCTGGTCTCCAAGGTTGCAATTTTTCCAGTGAACGGCAGAAAAAATTGAACTCCCAAAATCTGGATTCATACGTCTCAACTTCATAGACAACAAAGGTAATCCCTTTTTGCTTCGTGTCTTCAAACAAACTCAGCAGTTTGTATGTTTTTTTCCTTTTCCATTAGGCTTTTATAAATCTTCAATCTGGTTCACAAGTTCACGGTAGGAAGTGGCAGGTTTGAACATGTTTTGATATATTGTGTTTATCTTGTTTTGATGTGCTGGGTTTGTTGTCGGAGGTTGGGATTGAAAATTGGGAGGTTGTTTGTCAGGAGAATCAGATTTGTTGGGTAGTTATTGATCATGTCCGTTTGGTCTTATGGGCTATTTCTTCATGTTTGTTCTAACGGTAGAGGTGCTGAAAAGTATAGAATTTCTGGACTAGATTTCGCATGTGGAAGTGTTGGATATTGTTTTATTGATAGAAATCTAAAAGTTCATGATGATGGTTGTTGTGATGTGGTTCATGTTTTGAAATCCATACGACAAAGGTTAGCTGTCGGTCTGATTTGGCATACAACCAAATTTGCATTTGCCGATATGTTCCCTCATCTCTTCGTTAGTTGTTTGCATCTTCATTGTTTCTGTTTTCTTGTTCCCTGGCCCTGCGTGTGATTGCATAGAAGTTTATGATGGGGTCGATAAATTGTAGCAACCCGATTGTTTTCCCAGATTTTCTAAGCGCTTGAAACCAAAGTTTGTTCACTTTCTGCTTTATGGTCTCCCGACAACTCCCTAGTTTGTCATAGTCATAAGCCTGACCTTGTAAATGCCGAAGCATTGGTTGTTACAGGTTTATTTGCTGTATGTTTATGTCCAGTTTCCTCGTTAGAATGGTCTGAGTTTTATGAATAAATTGCTGTGCTAACAACAAAGTGAAGACCACTGATTTCATTCGCTTGTTCCAGATTCGCATGATCCTTTGTGAATAAGTCTTCCAGCACTTTCATAATCCCTAGCTAGTTTTTAGCCTGTCTAAATGTCTAAATTTTGTTTGTTTAGTTTAGAGTTTGAATGCTTGGTTAGGAAAATCTGATCAAAATTTGTTTTGGACATGAGTTGGCAAACGAAAAATGCAGCAGTTTTTCTTTCATTTTTTTTCGGCAAGCAAAAAAAACTGATTTATTGGTTGTTCTTGGCATGATTTTGTTTTGTGAAACTGTATGGTTAATAAGTGCTAGCTATGTTAGTTAGAATCAAATTGAAAATGGTGCGTGAAATTCATTGATGAAATGATGTGATAGTTATGATAAAATGGTTAACACAAATTTTGGTTGCTCGAATGAATGGAAAAATTGCAGCAGTTTCGTTCTTCCAAATGTTAGAATTCCTGCCCAGAATTTTGTATGGAATTTTTCTAAGTTTTTTGCCTGCTTGGATGATGGTAATGATATAGTTGCTGTTTAGTTTAAAGTTGGGTTTTGGATTTGAAATCTGTTTCCGAAAACAAGTTTATGTTTGAGTTTGGTCTCGATTTGATGAAGGCATAGCAGAAATATGGCAGAGACAATTTTTCTTTCCGAGAGATTGCATGAACCTGCATGAAATGTTTCTGAAAATTGCGCTTTGGCCCCCCAAGTCTCCTTTCATTTCACTATGACCCAATTAATTGAATAATCTCCTCAATTTGATCCTTGGCAGTTTTAATTTTGCAATTTCAATGTTTTGCTTTGCTTCAATTAATTACCATGCTTTGCTTAAATGGCTCTTCGTTCATAATTTTAAGAGCTTTATGACCATATGAGCCTGTGTTTGCATGTTTTCTTTAATTTTTCCCAAATAAATTGGTACCTTGACCATTTCCTTTATTTTGGAGGATAAATAAGCCATTTTTCTTTCATTTGGACATCATTCCTAGGGAGGTATAACTTTCTTTTATCTTTTTGCCTCTCCCTATGTGATACAATGTGCTAAATGAGAGTTACATGTCTACTTGGCTTTCTTAAGTTTTCTTTAATTCCTTTCCTTTTTAAGTCTTTCTTTTCTTTTATTCAATGGGGTATGTGTACACCTCTTGGCTTGTAATAGATAGGGCATTGGAGAGCACTTTTGTCCATTTTTTCCCCTTCCCCCATTTGTTTTAGTTAGCCCATGTAAATGTTCATTAGCTTTTGGTGTATAATTTGGTTTGCTATGTGTTTAATTTGCTTTATTAGGCTATTGCATCTAGTCAAGCATGCTAAGTGTTATGTGCTACGTGTTATAAGTGATTTTGCATGTCTATTTGCTTTATATATTCATAAATGGACATGATTGAATGAATGCACGTCACCACACTAGTCCAACGCTAGTTGTGGCTCATTGTCTCGTATTCCACTAGTCCAACGCTAGTAGGAATTCCTAGATATGGGCTAGTCCAACGATAGACCCTTTAGGAATTTTCCCTTTTGTTGAGTGCATATTTTGCATGTTCATTTCATCTCATGCATTTTTTCTTAGTTTTTGTTATCATTTGGCATGTTCCTCGAATCCCTTTTCCCCTCATTTCTAGGTTCTTTGCATTTCATGCTAGTTATAGGGTCCATTTGCTTGCGAATCCCCTTCCGATAAGGAAAACGAGCGAGTGTGGCTTCAAAATAGCCTTAGCACGCTAGTTTTACCTTCTAGTCAAAGGGAAAATTAAAATCATAAAACTAGAGGTCATTCCCGTACCCGACCTAATGCATTCCTCTAAATTCATGCATTTTCATATCATTTTCTTTTATTTTTCCCATCTAATTATATATTTTAATTCACATGCCATATTCACACACTTCTTTCACTTCTTTATTTTTCACCTCACACATTGCACCTATCTTTTTACTTATATATATTTGCTATTTTTGTTCACTTGCACACGAGCATTTATATTTTCATTCATTTGCACACAAACACTTTCAAATTGCACAACATGTACTTTTCTACACTTTGCACCCTTACACTCTTATTTTGAGTCCTCATTTGCATCATTCATGGTTTTCTATGAGGTACTTCTTATTGGCCTTCACAATTCATATGAATGGGACCACGAGCCTCATAAGAGACATTTCTTAGATTTAGGATTGCATTTCTCATTCATTAGTCTTTGTCCAAATTGCAAATACATACTTTGGGTAGAAAAAAATTAGGAAAATAAGGGTTAAATCACGCAACTAGCCTTGGCTAGGTCGAAGGGGTGCCTTGGATTTTTATCCTTGCCTTCCCCTTCGTCAAATGTGACTCCCGAACCTTTTTCTTTGTTTGCGTGGACTAGGAGTCGTTCAAAAGGGTTTCTTACTTTTTTCCTTAAAAAAATTCACTTTTTGGGTGACTTGGTACACCCTAACTCTATACCAAGTGGCGACTCCATTTTCCATATAAAAAACCCTTTTTGAACTATTTTTCTTGGGTCAAATCGTCGCATTTTCAAAAGTCCCATTTAGACCCATTTTTATTTTTATCAAAAAAAAAAAAAAATTCACTTTTCCCAAACCAATAAAATCACAAAAACAATCATTTTATTTTTCCAAAAAAATGGGGCGCGACAGTTGGCGACTCCACTGGGGACTTCCTAAGTGGGTCCGAGCTTTTTTGATTTAGCCATTCTTTTCTATTTTCTACCCCTATTATGCATTTCATTTGGATATTAGGGTGCATTTTTTCCTTTTTTTAGGATTTTGGCCCATACGCGCATATCAAACGATTCCCTCACTCACGTATGTATGAATGTGTGGATGTATGTTTAATTGCTTGTTTCGCTCTTTGCATTGCATTTTGGGGGGGGTGTGTGTCACCCTTAGAGCCTCGCGTGGGTTCTTGATCCCTCCCCTCCAAAGCGTGCACTATCATACGCGCATACGTTTTACTATTCATCCCCCTTTATTTTTCTTTTAGTGGCTTGTCACGCCACTCCACCCTTTTAGGATTAGGAGACCCACTTGGACGTGTGATCGTGACACAACGTGTGCGTAGCACGATCCAATGGGTCACTCACTCTTCCGCTTTAAACTTCGGATTAATATCCTTAGTTTTTAGTCGAAGGTTGAGGGTTTTTATAGATTCACTCAAACATGCGGCCGTGACACGACGTGTGCGTAGCGGTGTTTGGGGAATCGCTCGAGCCACCGACAAAGGGCCATGGAATTGATGACCCTTGGCCCTAAGTCTGAAGGCTTGGGGACCTGAGCTTATCGAGTTAGATGCATTAGTGAACCCCAACCTCATGCATCCATATAGTTCACCTAGGATAGAGTCTGCCTAACCCTATTAGAGACACCATTCACGAGGGGAGGGATCCCATCCTTTTCCTTATTTACTTTTCCTGTTTTTTATCATTTAATTGTCCAACGTGTTATGTGATTAAATTGTGGAACTAACTTTCCTTGTTTCTTGTTTTTGCATTCACAACCCTAGCAAATAAGAGGTCTGGCATGACCTTCTTTTAAGAAGCCTACCCGTGTAGATAGGACATGGCACGTTTAAGAAGTGTTGTATATTTTGTGCACAAATAATAATGTCATGTCATTTCGGGCCTACCCTGGCAAATCAAGGGTCCTTTAGGTCATATTGCATATTTTACTGCTTTAATAAATGGCATCATGCATAAGCCCTAGAAATGGAATGCCATATAGGGAATCCTATATTAGGGATAAGCCGACCTTTTTTTTTCCCGTGGGTATCTAACCCTATTTTGGGAATTGCACGTTTAAATTCATGTTTAACTAGAGAGGTGGGACCCGTAGGTAAGGTATTTGACATCGATTTTCGTTCTTAGATGGGAAATCCTCGCCGCGTCCAACAGATGTTAGCAATACCAGTTGAGGTGCAAAAATGGCCCACATTGCTTTCGTCAAGCGAGATTAATCAAGTATCCACTCGATTGGGACCTATCGGGGATTTTAAAGACATTAAGTCCGATGGATATTTGGTAGAGGCTTTGGTGCACTTATGGGATCCCATCTGTTCTACTTTTAGGCTAGGGAAAGAAGAAATGACCATAACTATCGAGGAAATTGCTGGATTTCTCAATTTGCCGGTTCAGGGAACCGCCGTTATATTCCCATTAGCATCTGACAAAGTGGAGTTTTGTCGTTTTACCGGTATAAAGGAGTCAGTAATACAAGGGTTGGACCAGAATATAGAGGCAAAATTCTTGTTTGATCGATTCGCGTTAAGGGATGGTTTTGAAAGACATCAAGGGGATTTCTCGTTTACTTCTAGGGAAATATGGGATCGAAAGAGAGTTTGGGTGTATGGATTAGTCATGGTGGGAACTTATCTTTTTCCCAGGAAAGACAAAAAGATAGCCTTCAAGCTCACCAAAATCATGTATGACCTGTTTTTAGGAATCAATAATAAGCCCTGTTCTATCATTCCAACCATTCTAGCCGATATTTTCATAGCCTGCTCTACCTGTCAGAGAGGGGGAAAGTTCTTTTGTGGTTCGAATTTAATCTTACATGTATGGGGGATGGAGCACTTCATAAGACGACCGGCTATTCCTGAGAGTCTACCAATGTCCGGATATAACTGGGTAATCACACATCACAAAAGGGTTGATAGCAGCAATTTGCCGTGCAATGCGTCCGAATTTTTGGATTTCTTGACGAATATGACCAATCAAAATGTTAGATGGGTATTGGATTGGACCAATTGTACCAAACCTATTCTTCGTACCAAGGCATCCGAATTTGTTCCTCTATGGGGTACCCAGGGTATCATGGCATACAATCCGAGGAGGTTTCTCCGACAATTAGGGCGAGTCCAAGATGTACCACCTGCAGTGGATCTGACTCCATTTGTCATCGTTTTCGACAAAGGGATATGTCCGAAGGAAATTCCAATGAAGACTCTTATTGATGAGGCCTGGGAAACATTATCCGATGACGAACGCGTCAAGTACGTTCCGGAACTCAAACAAAGGGGATTGACCACTCCGCAATATGAAGACTGGATAGGAAGGTCCACCATACAAGAAATACAAGATGAGCCGGCCAAGGAGGTGGAAAGGTTAAAAGCCATTATTGAAGCAAGGGATAAGGAGATTCTGCAATTAAGTAAGTCCGTCGAAGCATACAAAGGGATGGCGGAGCAAAACAAGCAAATGTATGAGGGGGAGCGAGAAAAGCGTCAGGAGATGAAAAGAAAATGTGGGGAATTATATGATCAAGCCGAACGTGTCAAGTTGCCATATGCTAGGGAAACTAGGGATTCTATATTAGATAGACTCAAGAGCTTTGGTAATCTTGTACGGAATCGTCTTCATGACATGATGTAAATATTGGCAAGTTTATCAATGAAAGTGAATTTTCTTTTGCAATCATTTGGAATTATTGTCCAAGTAGGTTTGTATAACGGGTCCCACTTCGAAGGTGTTGCATCATGCTAGGCCTACCCTTGGCACAAAAAGGGTCCCCCCATAGGACATGCATCCGAATTGTTCGAATAGTTACTAACTCATGTCTTTTTCTTTTCCTCTTTTGAATAAATTGCAGAAATTCAATAACGATTGGTTTATTTAAAGCAGTCTTTTGCATTCTCAGGTAAAATTTCCAAAAATAGCTTTCCGGAAAAGCCCCATTATTACGCGATCCCGAAGTAAAGCTCAAAGAAATCGTGTAAACATGAATATTCAACCAGAATCATCCGATAAGACTACAGCGACTACACAGCCGGAAGTCACGAGTCCTGGAGTCCAGTTGGCCGAGTTACTTGCTAAGTTTGGGGAAATGGCCTCTGAAATGGCCACCCAAAAGAAATTAATAGATGAGCTTGTCAGTAGCGGGGTACAGCCGGAGCTTCCGCACGTAATACAACTGCAATCTGAACCCTTTGTTATTCCTACAGTTCAAACTACTGTTTCCATGCAAGGTCCACCCGAAGGGACTTTCACCTACCCCACTGTTCATCTGCCATACACTTACCCTCCTAATCCTTCATTTTTCCCTACTCATATGCAAGGCCCACAACCTCAAGTCACTGCAAATATACCACCTGAGACACAAGCTTTTTATTACCCCACCACTGAGCCTTATCTGCCAGACCATTTTATTCAAACCAAACCAGAGGTGGGAGGATCCTCTGCTCCCATTGATGTGAAGTTATTAAAGCGCCTGGACCGTTTCGATGAATTCATGAGGAAGAGTCAGGTGCTGAACAAGCAAGGAGTTTTGGATTACGATGAGTTGTGTCTCTTTTCGAATGTGCAACTGCCTGAGGGGTTCAAGACTCCTAAGTTTAACAAGTACGATGGGACGGGTAATCCCAAGACGCACCTCCGATTATTTGCAAACAAATTGGGAAAGCCTGTGGACGATGAAAACTTGCCTCTAAGGTTGTTCCCCGAAAGTCTGGAAGGGGACGCACTTGACTGGTATTCAAATCTGAAACCTGAAGACGTAAGAACCTGGATTGACTTGTCCAAGGCTTTCGTAAGGCAATATGAGTATAATTGTGAGTTGGCACCGACTAGAACCACCTTGGAAGGAACCAAAAGAAAACCCTCCGAAGATCACAAGACTTATGCCAAGAGGTGGAGGAAAATAGCTGCCAAGGTGGAGCCTCCGATGACCGAGGAAGAAATCATCCGTACTTTCATCAAGGCCCATGATCCTCCATATTTTGAAGAAATTTTCCGTATGACTGGATGTTCATTCGCGGCAATTGTAAATAAACTTGAAGAATTCGACGACTTTGTACGAGCCGGGAAAATTGTTAATGTGTCTGCCCTGAAATCGCAAGTGGAAGCTTTGCAAGGGCGAGGAAGCAGTGAAAAGAAACCACAATTCAAAAAGAAAGAAGGAGATACAACATTTGTTTGGAACCACAACCCCTCACCCAGACCCCGATACCAACACGACCCAGCCTACCAGCAACCTTACCCTTACTACTATTCAAGCCCAAACCCTGTATATACTACCAACATCCACCACCCTCGACCTCGCCCAAACTATACTAACCCACCTTCAGCCCCTTTTCAAATTTCTCAACCAAATCCACCCCAAAACCGACCTCGACCTCCATTTAACCCAAGATTTCCTCCTCCAAATAGACCTGTTTACAATCATCCTCAACCTCATGAACCTTACAACCGACCCCCAAGCCGTACTTTTACCAATTTAGGTAGGCCTTTAGACCAACTGTATGACCAGTTAAGGGCCTCCGGAAAAATTGGCACAATACCACCTCCTACCTACCCGTATGGCATGCCCGTTTGGTATAACCCGCAAGCTGTTTGTGCGTATCATTCGGGGGCACCTGGGCATGCAACTTTGGATTGCAAGGCGCTAAAGCATAAAGTTCAGGATATGGTTGAGTCTGGAGAAATCGTGATCAGAAAGAGGGAGCCGCAAGGGCCAAACGTAAATCAAAACCCCTTACCAGAGCATGTTGGGGTTATTATGGACGATGCGGAGTACGAGGAACAAATCAAGAAATTGGCAATAGAAGCTGAAGTGTTTGGGGTCACGGACCAACCGTTTGTCATAGAGTTGCCATTCGAAGAAGATAACAAGCCTTTTGTCTTGGACCTCACGCCAGCAGAGAATGAAGCTTTGAAACCGGTAGTCATCGAATTCCCGAAGCAGGAGCCCGTATTAAGTCTGCAACAAGTGCCGTGGAATTACGATGAGCCTAGCATACAGATCGGGGAGAATTCAACCGCAAAGAAGGAAGTGTCAGTAGTTACCAGATCGGGGAAGACTGTAAATCCATTTGAGATTACTACTCCAATTCAAGCCAATAGTTCTGAGCCACCCATCAAACCAACAGTCACCGAGAAAGAAGCCGTGGATTTCCTTAAACGACTCCAGAGAAGTGAATACAACATAGTGGAAAAGCTAAGCAAATCACCTGCCCAGATAACCATGTTGGACCTACTTTTCTCTTCGGACGTGCATAGGGATGCATTGATCGACGTATTAACAAGAGTTCAAATTCCGAGGGACATTTCTGTTGATAATTTTTCAAACGTGGTGGGGAGCGTATTATTCAACAAGCAAATTGTTTTTTCTGACGATGAATTGCCGACGGAGGGCATCGGACATAATAGGGCGTTGTACATAACAGTGAGGTGCAATGGAAAAATGCTGCCTAAGGTGTTAATCGATAATGGATCCGCACTGAATATCTGTCCTTGGAGTACCTTAGAGAAACTAGGGTTGCAAGACGTCAAGCTGAGGCCTTCAGGGACTATGGTTAGAGGGTTTGATGGAGCGCAGAGGGAGCCAATAGGAGAGGCAGATTTAGTAATCGAGATAGGGCCCGCCCAATTTCAAATAACTTGCCAAGTCATGAACTTCCCGAGCATTTATAATATTTTACTTGGAAGGCCATGGATTCACAAGTCTGGGGCCGTGCCGTCTTCGTTGCATCAATTACTCAAATTCGTGGTAAATGACAAACTAATCACTATCTTTGCTGAAGAGGACTGCCTGGTGATCACCGATTCTGGAGTTAAAGAGGAGGGTAGTCAAAGTGTTACCATGTCCCCTCACAGCACATCCGATATAGTCTCCGTAAGTTGGATAACCACGGAGGAACAAACTCTCTCAAAGGCCAGTGTAATGATGGCCAGAGAAATGATTCGTGGAGGATACAAATTCGACAAGGGGTTGGGGCGTGAACTGCAAGGGATCCTGAAGCCAGTGAAGATAGTAGAAAAGAGGGATACCTTCGGTTTGGGTTTCAGACCAACCGCCAAGGATTTCAAGGAGATGAAGGAGCGTAAAAGAGCAGAAAAAGAGGGCCGGCAAAGGGTTTTCGATATTCCACCGCTACGGTATACTTTTCCCCGGCCAGCTGAAATAATCACATCAGAGGGTAATTCAACTGAAGAAATCGAGGATAGTTTGTCCCAACTGTTCATTGGGGCAATATTTGAAGACAATTTCCCGAACGAGGCCGAATTTCCTGACATCCCTGAAGGGTCGATTTCCAATTGGACAGCCGAATTTCTGCCTATTCGGAAGGAGTTTCGGTAAACTGAAAGGGGTTTATCATTCATATGAATTCATGAAAAATACTTTTGCATCTGTAAATAGCCAATGAAAACAATTTCCCGTTTGCGCATGTAAATATTGTTAAATTTTCATTTTTCACTTGCTTTCAATCAAAGGTCTTTATGAAAATGCACAAGTTGTTCTTGTCATGTTGTGTTGTCTATATCCATATTGTTTGTTCATTTGTTTGTTGTATGCTTATTTGCTTATTATCCCACATTCGTTAATTCTTTCAGATGGCCAAAAATAAAAATATTTGACCCTTTGGATATCACAGTTCTGGAATACGATAATGGCAATTTCTATATCACTCACGACTTGGAGGTCTGTGAATCCGAACTCCAAAGCGAGAGTGATAATGAGGAAGTATCCGATTCGTTTGCAAAGGATTTTGAACAATATGAGGAAACACCAAAACCGAACTTGGAAGAGACAGAAACAGTAAACATTGGCACTAAGGATGAAGTTAAAGAGGTGCAAATCAGTATTCATTTGAATGAAAGGCAGAAAAAGGAGATGATTGAATTTTTGACTATGTTCCAGGATGTCTTTGCATGGTCCTACGACGATATGACGGGCATTTCAACCGATGTGGTAGTGCATAGGTTACCCACAGACCCTTCTTTTCCACCCGTAAAACAAAAACCCCGAAAATTCAAACCAGATATGAGCCTCAAAATAAAAGAGCAAATTGAAAAACAACTCAAAACCAATATTATCATTGTTTCCCATTACCCAATTTGGCTTTCAAATCCAGTCCCTATTCCAAAAAAAAGTGGAGAGGTGAGAGTTTGTGTTGACTATAGAGACCTTAATAAAGCCAGTCCTAAGGATGATTTCCCTCTACCAAATATTCATATTCTCTTAGACAATACTGCCGGACATGAGATTGAAACCTTTTGCGATTGTTTTGCTGGCTACCACCAAATTTTGATGGCAGAGGAGGATAGGGAGAAGACTGCTTTCATTACCCCTTGGGGCACATTTTGCTACCGAGTGATGCCTTTCGGTTTAAAGAATGCAGGGGCAACATATCAGAGGACCATGACAACCCTATTTCATGATATGATCCACCGAGAAATGGAAGTCTACGTGGATGATATTATAATCAAGTCTAAAAGGGCAGATGACCACTTGGTTGATCTGAAGAAACTGTTCGAGAGACTACGGAAGTATAATTTGAAGTTAAATCCTGCAAAATGCGCCTTCGGAGCACCTGCGGGTAAGCTGTTGGGATTTATAGTCAGTAAGAGAGGCATAGAGATAGATCCAGCAAAAATCAAAGCAATTCGAGATATGCCGGTGCCAAAAACTCAGAAGGACGTGAGGGGTTTCTTAGGAAAGATCAATTTTATTGGGAGGTTCATCGGCCAACTAACTGCCACATGCGAGCCGTTGTTCAAATTATTGAGAAAGAATGTGCCGTTGTATTGGAATGAGGAGTGCCAACAAGCTTTTGACAAGATTAAAGATTATTTGTTGCATCCACCAGTTTTAGTGCCGCCCAAACCGGGCCGACCTTTGATTATGTATTTATCTGTGCTTGAAGGAGCAGTAGGGTGTGTTCTAGGTCAACATGACGACTCTGGAAGGAAAGAACAAGCCATTTACTATCTAAGCAAGAAGTTCACGCAGTACGAGGCTAATTATTCATTCATTGAGAAAAGTTGCTGTGCATTGGCCTGGGCAGCCCAAAAGCTTAGACACTATCTGTTGAGCCATACCACGTACCTTATTTCCCGGTCTGATCCTTTGAAGTATCTTTTGGAGAAGCCGATGTTGACTGGACGTCTGGCAAAATGGCAGATAATTCTATCAGAATTCGACATTGTGTTCACCTCACAAAAGGCGGTCAAGGGGCAAGCTATAGCTGATCATTTGGCGGAAAATCCAAGGGATGATGATTATCAACCACTTCGTACTTATTTCCCTGACGAGAGGGTCCTATTTGTAGGCGCTGTAGACGATATAAGTGAACAAAGTCCTGAATGGAGGCTTTTCTTCGATGGAGCTTCGAATTCTCTCGGAGCTGGAATTGGAGCTGTTTTGGTGTCACCCGAAGGGAAGCACTACCTTGCCGCTGCTAAATTGCAATTTGCTTGCACAAACAATATGGCCGAATATGAAGCTTGCATTTTTGGTCTCAAAATGGCTTTAGAAATGGAAATCAAAGAGTTGATAGCTTTCAGTGATTCAGATTTGCTCGTACACCAGACTTTGAAGCAGTGGATAACCAAGGATTCGAAAATTCTTCCTTACCATTGTAGTTTGCTCACTTTGGCCAAGCAATTTCAAAATTTAGAGTTCAGACATCTCCCGAGAGCCCGAAATGCATTTGCCGACGCTTTGGCCACTCTAGCCTCTATGATCCAGTATCCAGATGAATTGAAAATCGAACCAATCCAGATTCAACTTCAAGACAAACCTGCCCACTGTTGGGTTGCAGACGAGTCCTCTGATAATATGCCTTGGTATAAGGATATTAAGGAATTTCTCAAAACAGGGTCTTACCCTCAGCATGCTAGTTCAAAGGATAAGAGTTTTTTGCGCAGAATGGTTTCCAAGTTTTTCTTAAGTGGAGAAGTGTTGTACAAAAGAACCTCAGATTTGAACCTTTTAAGGTGCATTGATGAGGATGAAGCTCAGTATATGATGAAAGAAGTGCACAGTGGTGTTTGTGGACCTCACATGAATGGCCATTTGCTGGCGAAGAAAATCATGAGAACCGGATACTTCTGGCTTACCATGGAGCATGATTGTATAGACTTTGTCCGGAGATGTATAAAATGCCAAATGCACGGTGATATTATACGCGCTCCACCCACTGAGTTGCATAGCATGACCGCCCCGTGGCCCTGTTCAATGTGGGGTATGGACGTAATTGGCACGATTGACCCGCCTGCTTCAAATGGGCATCGATTTATATTGGTGGCAATCGAGTACTTTACCAAATGGGTTAAAGCGGAGTCATTCAAACATGTAACGAAGAAAGTAGTGGCCAATTTCTTGAAAAATCACATCATTTGTCGCTTCGGAGTACCCGAGACACTGATTACAGACAATGCCAAAAATCTGAACAATGACATGGTAGATGGACTATGTGAGCAGTTCAAAATCAGACACCGTAATTCTGCTATTTATAGGCCTCAGATGAATGGAGCTGTAGAAGCCGCAAATAAGAATTTGAAGAAGATTATACGCAAAATGACTGAAAGGCATCGCGATTGGCATGAAAAGCTGCCTTATGCACTAATGGCATATCGGACTTCTATTCGAACATCAACTGGGGCAACGCCGTATTCACTCATGTATGGAATGGAAGCTGTATTACCAGCTGAGGTTGAGATTCCGTCGCTACGAATCCTTATGGAAGCTAAATTGGAGGAGGCCGATTGGTTGAAGCAACGACATGAGCAATTGACTTCGATCGATGAAAAGCGGTTCAACGCTATTTGTCATGGTCAGTGCTATCAGAAGCGTGTGGCCCGGGCTTACAACAAAAAAGTCCATCGGCGGGCATTTGAAGAATGTGATAAGGTACTAAAGCGAATTTTGTCAATGCAAGATGAAGCTAAAGGCAAATTCGCTCCAAATTGGCAAGGGCCGTTCATTGTCCAAAAGGTATTACCTGGCGGAGCGCTCATCTTGGCAGAAATGGATGGACGGGCATTCCCTCAACCCATCAACTCAGATATGTGCAAAAAGTTTTTCATTTGATCATGCAAATTTTCTTTAGAAATTCATGCAAATGGCGAAATGCAAGTCAGGCCATCTTCTTTTACACTAAAAAATATTTTATCTCTACTTGTCCCCTTTGAGCCATCAGAATTGACAAATTTCGTTTGATCACCCTTGAGAATTGCAAACCCCACACTGGGGCAAATTTATTTCGAAAACGAAAAAAAAGAGACGAAAAAAAAAAAGAAGAAAAGAAAAGAGAGAACCCCACACTGGGGCAAATTTAGTTTTCAAAGAAAAATACAAAAGTGAGGAAAATGCAATGAAAAATGCAAAGAGAGAAAAGCTGATCAAACTGGGGCAAATTTCCCTCGGTTTTGGAGTTGTTTAAAAAAAAAAAAAAAAAAAAAAGCGCAATCTTAAGTTATTTCACCTCTTATATCAAAATTTGCTTTCAAGCCTCAACTTTTCTTGAAAAACACCCCACCTGACCTCATTATAAAAAGCCCAAAGTCCTGGCTTTCGTCACTTGCTGCATTTCCATTAGAAAATTTGTTAATCAACTGGCAGGTGATGTCCGTAATGTATTCGCCTAATTTTACAAGGGAAGTACATTTTACTGATGCCAGAAATCCTTAATTCATGTTTCTGAGTCGATCATGGTCGAGATATTTCAATCTTCTTTAGGTGAAAACCCGAAAGGGCGCCTCAAAAAAAAAAAGAAAAAAAAAAAAAAAGAAAAAAAATCAAAAAGGGGTGGGGGCAACCTTGGTGAAAACCCGAAAGGGCGCCGAGGTCGGTTTTTCGCAACGGATGAGCACGGTAAGGGATAGCTGGTGACCTGGTTCATTTAGACTTTTCCTCATGTTTGTGATATTTCTGCCAGTATCGAATTCCGAAACAGATATACCCAAGTTTCGAATATAATATTGTTTGGCCAAACTTGTACAAACATTCTTTTACAAAATGTACTCTTATAAATCTTTTGGTTCCTCTCAATTATTTGTGTTCGACTGTTTGTGATTGTTTGTATTCTTTTGCATTCTCATTTTTGCCTGACATAGGAAATTCATTCTGCATATATCATTGTTTTATATGACATTTTCATGCATCATTCTTTCACCATTAAATTCGGATGAATGATAAACCCTAAGGTTTGGACAAAGATAGGGAATTCCATCATCTATCGCAGTGGTTAAAAAGTAACACGACTGCTACACGGATTTGGGTGAAGTAGTAAACACGTGCTTATCAGTCTCAGAATCTGAAAGGTTTCAAAGTTGCAAGCTCGACTAAGGTGTATGCCGCAAAACTAGAGGCAAAAGCATCACAAGACTCATGTTTACACGATTCTCAAGGCTAATCGGATCAAATGATGGTGGCGAGTCCATTACCACTTTTTCTTTTCTTGCAGGAACATTGCAAACATTCTATTTCTCGCACTTAAATCAACGTCGGAACTGGCTCCCCAGTAAGCAACGGTGAAGTGATAAAGTTGTTAACGAAGTTTGAGCATAAAGAACGACATCAGTTATCGTTTCAGTCACAAAAATCAAAACTCCCTTTTGCTGCAAAAGTGTGAACTACTTTCAGGTAAAAACTCAATTTATTGTTTAAACATCCCCAGTGAAGTCCCGTTTAAATTCTGTTCGGGTCAGTCCCGTTTAAATTCCTGTTCGGGTCAGTCCCGTTTAAATTCCTGTTCGGGTCAGTCCCGTTTAAATTCTGTTCGGGTCAGTCCCGTTTAAATTCCTGTTCGGGTCAGTCCCGTTTAAATTTCTGTTCGGGTCAGTCCCGTTTAAATTCCTGTTCGGGTCAGTCCCGTTTAAATTCCTGTTCGGGTCAGTCCCGTTTAAATTCTGTTCGGGTCGGTCCCGTTTAATTTCTGTTCGGGTCGGTCCCGTTTAATTTCTGTTCGGGTCAGTCCCGTTTAATTTCTGTTCGGGTCAGTCCCGTTTAAATTCTGTTCGGGTCAGTCCCGTTTAAATTCCTGTTCGGGTCAGTCCCGTTTAAATTCTGTTCGGGTCAGTCCCGTTTAAATTCCTGTTCGGGTCAGTCCCGTTTAATTTTTGTTCGGGTCAGTCCCGTTTAAATTCCTGTTCGGGTCAGTCCCGTTTAAATTCTGTTCGCGTCAGTCCCGTGTTATAATTCCTGTTCGTTGGAATCTTTTGCAGCCCAATAACACAGGTAAGTATTTGGCGTCTACTTCTTTGTCTCAAGTTTTTTCAAAACTCAGACAAAGAGGGGCAAACTGTAGACACCAAATTTTTGAATTAATTTTGTTTGTTTGGTTTTAGTGATAATTGGTTGATTTTTGTTTAGACGGTTTGCATTTTAGTTCATTTTCGTTTGTCTAGTTTTTTTAGGTTTTTATTTTATTTTTATTCCCTTTTTAGTTTTTTGTAGTTGTTAATTTATAAGTTTTAGCGTAGATTTTTTTTTTAGAGGAAAAAGAGGAAAGTGAAAACAAAAAGAAAAAAAGGGGGAAAGAGAAAAGGAAAAAATGGTTTAATGCATACTGGCCTATTTTTGAAAAAAAAGTGAAAAGTTTGAAATTTGAAGAAAAAGTTTTTAGTGTATTAGGCATTATTTACTTTTTGATACATTTTAATTGTTTTTCAAAGAAAAGAGGAAAAATATATATGATTATTTCAGGTTACAAGCATTTGTGTTTTTGATTGCATTTTATTGTTTTTTTTTTATTTAAGTAAAGAAAAGGAAAAAAATGGAAAAAGAAAAAAATGGATGAAAAATGGAAGTTGTAATTGGCTGTTCAATATTAATTTCTGTTATTATAAATTTTTGTTTTTATCATTTATTTCATTTTTATTGTTATTAATTTCTGTTTTTAATTAGCTAAAAAAAAAAAAAAAAAGAGGAAAATTGTTGCCGCAGCATGAAAGCTGCGGAGTTACGCAGCTTGCAAAAGAAATCTGGGACGGCTCCTTGGCTGCAATTACTGGAGAAAGGACAATGGTTTTAGGGCTCCCAATTGATCATATAAAAGGTTAAGAAACAGGGCAGCCGCAAAAGGGAGAGAGTCGGAGGGGGGACAAAAACAAGAAAGGAACGGCAAAAGAAAGGGAGAAAAACTAGGGGAGGGGTTTTTACGGCTGGAAGAGGCAGAAAAGGATTGAAGGCTGCGTGGGTTTTGAGAGGAGAGCTGAGAGTCTAAGAGCTTGGAAAGCTATAAACCTGAGAGAGAAAAAGGAGAGCTACGGGAGAGTGACGGGAAGCAAGCAAAACAAACGGCAAAAAGAAAGAAACAAAAAGAGGGAAACGGCAGAAAATCTGGTCTCCAAGGTTGCAATTTTTCCAGTGAACGGCAGAAAAAATTGAACTCCCAAAATCTGGATTCATACGTCTCAACTTCATAGACAACAAAGGTAATCCCTTTTTGCTTCGTGTCTTCAAACAAACTCAGCAGTTTGTATGTTTTTTTCCTTTTCCATTAGGCTTTTATAAATCTTCAATCTGGTTCACAAGTTCACGGTAGGAAGTGGCAGGTTTGAACATGTTTTGATATATTGTGTTTATCTTGTTTTGATGTGCTGGGTTTGTTGTCGGAGGTTGGGATTGAAAATTGGGAGGTTGTTTGTCAGGAGAATCAGATTTGTTGGGTAGTTATTGATCATGTCCGTTTGGTCTTATGGGCTATTTCTTCATGTTTGTTCTAACGGTAGAGGTGCTGAAAAGTATAGAATTTCTGGACTAGATTTCGCATGTGGAAGTGTTGGATATTGTTTTATTGATAGAAATCTAAAAGTTCATGATGATGGTTTTTGTGATGTGGTTCATGTTTTGAAATCCATACGACAAAGGTTAGCTGTCGGTCTGATTTGGCATACAACCAAATTTGCATTTGCCGATATGTTCCCTCATCTCTTCGTTAGTTGTTTGCATCTTCATTGTTTCTGTTTTCTTGTTCCCTGGCCCTGCGTGTGATTGCATAGAAGTTTATGATGGGGTCGATAAATTGTAGCAACCCGATTGTTTTCCCAGATTTTCTAAGCGCTTGAAACCAAAGTTTGTTCACTTTCTGCTTTATGGTCTCCCGACAACTCCCTAGTTTGTCATAGTCATAAGCCTGACCTTGTAAATGCCGAAGCATTGGTTGTTACAGGTTTATTTGCTGTATGTTTATGTCCAGTTTCCTCGTTAGAATGGTCTGAGTTTTATGAATAAATTGCTGTGCTAACAACAAAGTGAAGACCACTGATTTCATTCGCTTGTTCCAGATTCGCATGATCCTTTGTGAATAAGTCTTCCAGCACTTTCATAATCCCTAGCTAGTTTTTAGCCTGTCTAAATGTCTAAATTTTGTTTGTTTAGTTTAGAGTTTGAATGCTTGGTTAGGAAAATCTGATCAAAATTTGTTTTGGACATGAGTTGGCAAACGAAAAATGCAGCAGTTTTTCTTTCATTTTTTTTCGGCAAGCAAAAAAAACTGATTTATTGGTTGTTCTTGGCATGATTTTGTTTTGTGAAACTGTATGGTTAATAAGTGCTAGCTATGTTAGTTAGAATCAAATTGAAAATGGTGCGTGAAATTCATTGATGAAATGATGTGATAGTTATGATAAAATGGTTAACACAAATTTTGGTTGCTCGAATGAATGGAAAAATTGCAGCAGTTTCGTTCTTCCAAATGTTAGAATTCCTGCCCAGAATTTTGTATGGAATTTTTCTAAGTTTTTTGCCTGCTTGGATGATGGTAATGATATAGTTGCTGTTTAGTTTAAAGTTGGGTTTTGGATTTGAAATCTGTTTCCGAAAACAAGTTTATGTTTGAGTTTGGTCTCGATTTGATGAAGGCATAGCAGAAATATGGCAGAGACAATTTTTCTTTCCGAGAGATTGCATGAACCTGCATGAAATGTTTCTGAAAATTGCGCTTTGGCCCCCCAAGTCTCCTTTCATTTCACTATGACCCAATTAATTGAATAATCTCCTCAATTTGATCCTTGGCAGTTTTAATTTTGCAATTTCAATGTTTTGCTTTGCTTCAATTAATTACCATGCTTTGCTTAAATGGCTCTTCGTTCATAATTTTAAGAGCTTTATGACCATATGAGCCTGTGTTTGCATGTTTTCTTTAATTTTTCCCAAATAAATTGGTACCTTGACCATTTCCTTTATTTTGGAGGATAAATAAGCCATTTTTCTTTCATTTGGACATCATTCCTAGGGAGGTATAACTTTCTTTTATCTTTTTGCCTCTCCCTATGTGATACAATGTGCTAAATGAGAGTTACATGTCTACTTGGCTTTCTTAAGTTTTCTTTAATTCCTTTCCTTTTTAAGTCTTTCTTTTCTTTTATTCAATGGGGTATGTGTACACCTCTTGGCTTGTAATAGATAGGGCATTGGAGAGCACTTTTGTCCATTTTTTCCCCTTCCCCCATTTGTTTTAGTTAGCCCATGTAAATGTTCATTAGCTTTTGGTGTATAATTTGGTTTGCTATGTGTTTAATTTGCTTTATTAGGCTATTGCATCTAGTCAAGCATGCTAAGTGTTATGTGCTACGTGTTATAAGTGATTTTGCATGTCTATTTGCTTTATATATTCATAAATGGACATGATTGAATGAATGCACGTCACCACACTAGTCCAACGCTAGTTGTGGCTCATTGTCTCGTATTCCACTAGTCCAACGCTAGTAGGAATTCCTAGATATGGGCTAGTCCAACGCTAGACCCTTTAGGAATTTTCCCTTTTGTTGAGTGCATATTTTGCATGTTCATTTCATCTCATGCATTTTTTCTTAGTTTTTGTTATCATTTGGCATGTTCCTCGAATCCCTTTTCCCCTCATTTCTAGGTTCTTTGCATTTCATGCTAGTTATAGGGTCCATTTGCTTGCGAATCCCCTTCCGATAAGGAAAACGAGCGAGTGTGGTTTCAAAATAGCCTTAGCACGCTAGTTTTACCTTCTAGTCAAAGGGAAAATTAAAATCATAAAACTAGAGGTCATTCCCGTACCCGACCTAATGCATTCCTCTAAATTCATGCATTTTCATATCATTTTCTCTTATTTTTCCCATCTAATTATATATTTTAATTCACATGCCATATTCACACACTTCTTTCACTTCTTTATTTTTCACCTCACACATTGCACCTATCTTTTTACTTATATATATTTGCTATTTTTGTTCACTTGCACACGAGCATTTATATTTTCATTCATTTGCACACAAACACTTTCAAATTGCACAACATGTACTTTTCTACACTTTGCACCCTTACACTCTTATTTTGAGTCCTCATTTGCATCATTCATGGTTTTCTATGAGGTACTTCTTATTGGCCTTCACAATTCATATGAATGGGACCACGAGCCTCATAAGAGACATTTCTTAGATTTAGGATTGCATTTCTCATTCATTAGTCTTTGTCCAAATTGCAAATACATACTTTGGGTAGAAAAAAATTAGGAAAATAAGGGTTAAATCACGCAACTAGCCTTGGCTAGGTCGAAGGGGTGCCTTGGATTTTTATCCTTGCCTTCCCCTTCGTCAAATGTGACTCCCGAACCTTTTTCTTTGTTTGCGTGGACTAGGAGTCGTTCAAAAGGGTTTCTTACTTTTTTCCTTAAAAAAATTCACTTTTTGGGTGACTTGGTACACCCTAACTCTATACCAAGTGGCGACTCCATTTTCCATATAAAAAACCCTTTTTGAACTATTTTTCTTGGGTCAAATCGTCGCATTTTCAAAAGTCCCATTTAGACCCATTTTTATTTTTATCAAAAAAAAAAAATTCACTTTTCCCAAACCAATAAAATCACAAAAACAATCATTTTATTTTTCCAAAAAAATGGGGCGCGACAGAGAGGATCGCCGAGCTCGAAGAGGTGATAGAGGACGAGGTAGCTACATCTATTGTGGTTAGTGAGGAGCTCCGGAGCACTAGGGCTCAGCTTACTAGGTTGAGGGAGGAGGTTCGTGATAGGGCTTTCGGGATCCTAACTGATGCCACTAGGCTAGTGGATGAGGCGATGGGTGTTGCTCAGAGCCCTGAGGATGAGGAGGTTCCTCCTGATAGTCCTACTGCAGACTAGGTCTAGGCAGATTGACCTCTCTTTTGACCTTTTTGACTAGTATAGCTAGAATTAGGTGGGGTGACGCTAAGTGTTGAGGCCATTGTATTTTGCATGACTGTGTGGCTTATTTTTTAAGCACTTGCTTTTATTTTAGTCTTTTGTGACTAAAAGTACTCTTGTGGCACCTGTGTGCTATATTTTTGTGACTACCCCATGACTTGCTAATTGTATGAACTTGATATGCTAATGAATATAAATTATTGTTATTTTCAATGTTTTCTTGATTGGTTCCTGCTCTCTACTTTGCATCGCATAATTTATTTATTTATTTCTTGCACTAGGCACGCCTAGGTTATGGAAAGACTAAGAGGTGGTCGAGGCCGTGGTTGAGGTCGTGGTCGAAACTGTGGTCGAGGTCATGGGCGAGGGACTAGACAGGCCCAGCCTCAAAGGGATGGCCAGGAATCGGCAACTGGACCGACCCAGGGTCAGGAAAATATTGAGGGTAATCAAGTGATTACTGCCATTAATAGGATGACTGATATCCTAGAGCGCTTAGTTGATAGACAAGGTTCTGGATCGCTTAACCAAACTGGGAAACAGGATAGGGGTGAGGATAGAGCCTTAGAGATGTTCTTGAAATTTAACCCGCATAAGTTCCTTGGCGAATCTGATCCTGAGGTAGCAGAGAATTGGTTAAAAAGGATGACCAATATATTCGCTACTTTAGACTACACTGAGGATAGGCGAGTGAACTTCGCTACTTTCTAATTTGAGGGAGCAGCCCGTGCTTGGTGGGATCTGATAAAAGAAAAATGGGAGAGAACTCAAACCCCTTGGACTTGGGAGAATTTCACAAGGGAATTTAATGAAAAATTTCTTCCGCCCTTAATCCAAGAGAAGAGGGAGGATGAATTTATCAAGTTGAAATAGGGAACTCTTAGTGTAGTTGAGTATGAAGGAAAATTTACTAAACTTTCAAAATACACTCCCGAATTGGTGACCAATGAGCGAAAAAGGATTAGACGGCTTGTTCAGGGACTTAATGTGGAGATACAAGAGGGCTTGGCTGCAACCCAGATCTCTACGTTCACTGTGGCACTAGAGAAATCTCAAAGGGTAGAAAATGCAATGGTGCAAGTGAGGGACTTCCACAATAGAAAAAGAAACTTTTCTAGCCATACCTCTGGACAAGCTAGTAAAAGTGCACAGCCTTCCAAAATGGGAAGAGGAGCGGGAGGACCGAGGACTGCCGGAGCTTCGAGAGGAGCTTTATCTAGAGGAGATCGTAGTGGACTGACACAGGCAAGGAGAGCGCTTTCTAGTGGTTCAGCGGTGACCCCTCAAGTTACGTGTGGGCACTGTGGAAAACCCAACCATTCTGAAAATGACTGTTGGAGGAAGTCTGGGAAGTGCTTGGCCTGCGGTAGTACCGAGCAGCAGCTCGCGAACTGTCCAAACAAAATGAAGACGGGAGGTGATACCCAGAGACCGGAAAAGTCATCTTCTAAGCAAACCAGTGCCGGAGGGAGCCGACCAAAAGTACCAGCCAGGGTTTATGCACTGGATTATCAACAAGTTCCTAAGGCGACTGAGGTGATAGAAGGTACAATCCCAATCTTTTACCGTTTCGTTAGGGTTTTAATTGATCAATGTGCTACACATTCTTTTGTAAACCCTAACTTCATGAGTGGGATAGACTTGAAACCAATTAAATTACCATATGATCTAGAGGTTAAAACGTCTACTGGGAATCAAAATCTAATTGCTAACTTGGTGTATAGAGATTGTGAAGTCTGGATTGGGAACGAAAATTATTGGCTGATTTGATAGGTTTGACGATTAAGGGATATGGTGTAATCTTGGGGATGGATTGGTTAGCCGTTATAATGCTCAGTTAAACTGTAAGACGAAAATTGTAGAGTTGCGTATTCCAGAAGAAGCAACCCTGAAACTGGATGTAATGGGTAAATTAGCTTCGTCTGCACTTATCTCAGGGATCCGGGTTAGAAAATTATTGAGTAAAGGAGCTCAAAGGTATTTGGTTTTTCTTATCAACACCCCTAGTGATAAGGTGAATTTGGAGGACATGTCTGTAGTGAAAGACTTTCCAGATGTTTTTTCCGAAGACTTAGAGTCTCTACCTCCAGAACGGAAATTAACTTTTAAAATTGATATAACTCCGGGAGTGACACATATCTCTAAGACGCCATATCGGATGGCTCCAACGGAATTGAAGGAGTTGAAACTGCAACTGCAAGACTTGCTGGAAAGGGATTTTATAAAAGAGAGTGATTCTCCGTGGGGAGCCCCAGTTTTGTTTGTTAAGAAAAAAGACGGGAGTTTGAGACTATGTATAGACTATAGAGGCTTGAATGATGTCACTATTAAGAATAAGTACCAATTACCCCACATTGATGAATTATTTGACCAATTGTAAGGGGTTGTAGTATTCTCGAATTTAGATTTGAGACATGGTTATTATCAGTTGAGGATTTTGGAGAAGGACATACCCAAAACTACTTTTAACTCGAGATATGGGCACTTTGAATTTGCAGTAATGCCATTTGGGTTAACTAATGTTCCTGCAGCTTTCATGAATTTAATGCATAGGGTCTTTAAACCTTATCTAGATCAATTTGTAGTGGACTTTATTGATGACATATTGGTGTATTTTAAGAATGTGAAGGATCATGAGAAATATTTGACAATTATTTTACAAACTTTGGGGGAACATCAATTATATGCTAAATTTAGCAAGTGTGAATTCTAGTTAAAAGAAGTGACTTTCTTAGGGCATATCATCTCTAAGGATCGGATTAAAGTGGATCCAGCTAAGGTTGAAGCTGTTTCAAAGTGAAAAAGACCGAAAAACCCAACGAAAGTTCGAAGTTTTATAGGATTGGCAGGGTATTACTAGAGGTTCATCCAAAATTTTTCGATAATTGTTGGACCCATGACTAAATTGACCAAGAAAAATGAAAAGTTTCTATGGAGTCCTAAGTGTGAAGGAAGTTTTCAAGAGTTGAAAAGACGGTTGACAAGAGCACCTGTGTTAACTCTATCAAGTGGACAGGATAGTTTTGTAGTTTACACGGATGTTTCTAAGAAAGGATTGGAGTGTGTTCTAATGCAAAATGATAGAGTGATAGCATATGCCTCTAGGAAATTGAAACCGCATGAAGGAAATTACCCGACTCATAATTTGGAGTTAGCAGCTGTGGTCTTTGTTTTGAAGAAATGGAGGTATTATCTGTACGGAGTGACATTTGAGGTTTTTACAGACCACAAAAGCCTTAAGTATTTGTTTTCTCAAAAGGAGCTGAATTTGAGGCAACGTAGATGGATGAAATTTCTAGAGGAATATGATTGTACGATTAAATATCATCCCGGGAAAGCCAATGTAGTGGCCGATGCTTTGAGCCGTCAAGTGCAAGTAGCTGGATTGATGGTTAAGGAATTTCAGTTGTTGGAAGAAGTTAGTTATTGAAATTCTTGACTGGAACCGAGGAAGGTCATTTTGGGGAATATCGTAGTGAATTCCACTTTGTTGGAACGCATTAAGAAATCTCAAGAAAAGGACACTGAAATGCAAAAATGGATGAAAAAGGTTAAAATGGGAGACAAGACGGATTTTAATTTGGGGTCAAATGGAATATTGAGATTTCGGAATCGGATAGTTGTGCCAAAAGAATGAAGGGCTTAAAAAGGAAATTTTAGAAGAGGCACACCGATCAAAGTTTACGGTATATCCAGGAGGGAATAAAATGTACCAAAACTTAAAGAGTCTGTATTGGTGGGAGAACATGAAGAAGGAGATTGCCCAATTTGTCCAAACATGCTTAGTTTACCAACAGGTTAAGGTCGAACATCAGAAACCGTCGGGACTTTTGCAACCCTTGAAGATACCTGAATGGAAATGGAAAAATATTACCATGGATTTTTTATCGGGATTGCCAAGGACACAAAGAAACCATGATGGTATTTGAGTGATAGTGGATAGATTAACCAAATCGGCCCATTTTCTACCGATTAATATGAAATACCCGTTAGAGAATCTGGCCAAGTTGTATTTGGATGAGATCATTAGGTTGCATGGAATACCTGTAAGTATCGTGTCCGACAGGGATCAGAGATTTGTTTCGAGATTCTGGCAAAAGATGCAAGAGGTATTGGGGACTAAGTTGAACTTTAGTACCACTTATCATCCCCAGACCGATGGACAGTCTGAAAGGACAGTTCAGACCTTTGAAGATATGTTGAGAGCTTGTGTTCTGGATTTTGGGGAGAGTTGGAGTAACTTTTTGACTTTAGTGGAATTTGCCTACAACAATAGTTTCCACTCTTCTATTCAGATGACCCCATATGAGGCACTTTATGGTTGAAAATGTAGGTCTCTAATTTGTTGGGACGAAATAGGTGAACGAAAAATCTTAGACCCTACCACAGTATCTTGGATTGAAGAAACTAATGAGAAAGTAAAATTGGTACGCCAGAGAATCCAGACTGCCCAGAGCTGTCAAAAGATCTATACCGATAATCAGAGAAAGGACTTAGAATTCGCGGTTGGAGATTTAGTGTTTCTCAAGATCACACCGTTGAAAGCAAGTTTGCTGTCTGGAAAGGGAAAAAAGTTACAACCAAGGTTTGTAGGACCATATAAGGTTATTCAGCGTGTGAGAAATGTAGCATACAAATTGGAATTGCCGTCGAATTTATCTCGAATTCATAATGTGTTTCATGTATCTATGCTTAAGAAATACTATCCGAACCCTTCTCACGTCGTACGACCGGAAAATGTTGAGATTGATGAGACTTTGACCTATGAGGAGAAACCGGTAAAACTTCTGGATCGAAAGGTGAAGGAATTGAGGAACAAACAGATACCACTAGTAAAAATTCTTTGGAGGAACCACGGAGTTGAGGAAGTAACATAGAAAGTTGAAGAAACGATCAGAGAGAAGTATCCAAACTTGGTTGCCAATCAAGGTAAAATTTCGAGAACGAAATTTTCTTAAGGGGAAGAGGATGTGAGGACTCGAAAAATTATTATTCTTTTTAAATCCCTATTTTTGGCTAAATTAATTATTTATTTGGATTTTTGCCATGAATAATATTTTCTAACCTTATTAGACCTAAGTACTTGGTATTATAGTTTCGTTATATTTTTAAAGTGTCTCGTTTCAAAAATTATTTTCTTAAACCACGGCTTTGCGGGGTTGCTTATGCTAAGGACATAAAGACTCTGTAAGGGAAGACTTTCAAGTCCACCCTGCTGTTTCCATTTATTTACGTGAAAAACAATAAGGGAACCCATAAATTTTTTCCACTTGATATGAGAAAAAATTCATAAATGTGTTTTTGGATGCAATGTATGTCATGCAAGTAATTAAGACATACGCTTCGGCCGATGAAGTTTTAGTCTAGTGGCTAAGAGTGCATTTGATAAAACTGAAATATCAGATTTATAATTTGAAGACTGAATTCGTTAAATTATTGAATTGTTAAATACTATATTTGATATATTTGAATGCATATCATATTAAGTAATATGTAGATAGTTTATCACTTATTTTCAAATTTTGTCTAAAAATTTTAATATTACTTAATTAATTCAGATGTTCTATTTTTTTTTCAAACGCATTTAAACATATTAAAGACCTGAACTCATTTAGTTTAACTGCTAAATTGGGTTATCAAACGTAAGCATAGGATTGAAGACCCAAGATTTAGAGGGCTTGGGTTCAAATATCTCCTCCCTCCCCCAGTACAAAAAAAAATATTTTTTTTTTTAAAAAAAAAGATATATGCTTAGAATGCTATCTTCCTGATATTCAGTTGGAAATGTGAGATATGTTAAGAAAATCAATGGGCTTCTATATTGAAGATCCGGCCTAGGCCTCATAAGGATCCTGGATCAGATCCATATTCGAATTCAAGTCAGAATGCTCAAGAAATTCGGTGCCAGATAGTTGAACTTCATACAGTAATTAACGTAATAGCCAAGTAAAAAAAAAATTAAAGAGTCAAGAAGCAAAAGTTAAAGGGAGAGGGCAATGAAATTTTATTCAAATTTAAGGGAGGGGTGGGGGGCACAAGAAAAAGATTTTCAATGAAATTTTCCAAAATTTCTTTGGGGCCAAAAGAAAATTCTAAAATTTTAGGGGAGGGAATGGTGGCTGCTCCTCTTGTCCCCATATTGGCTATGCTTTTTCGTTACTTTTGCGTATAATGTTAACGGCAGGGCTCAAATTTAACAAATACAAGAGTTAGAAGCGCCATATATCTAAAATTAAAATTTATGATGCAAAGGGAAAATCAACTACAAGTTAGCGGCTGCAAAGTGTAATTGGTCCTATGAGAAATTGCCAATGGAAAAGTTGGTCTTTTCCTACCTTTAAAGTTCCCGGGATAAATTCACTTTGTCTCCTCAAATTACACACAAAATTCCACTTCAATTCCTGAACTTCAAAATAGAAGATTTAAATCCCTAAACTAAAAATTTTGTCCTACTTAAATAAAATCCATGACATAATCCAAAAAATTGATGGTGTCTTAAGGACGTGGAGACACGCTTCATTAGTATGTATGTGGAATTGTTATAAACCAGAAAAGTAGGGATATAAATGAAAATTTACCCCATTTTCTCCCTTCCTTTTTTTTTATTTTTTAGTTTTCCTATTCTTCTTCTTCCGTCATCTGCCACCACTGATATCTCCAATCCTATTGCCACCATTATCGGGAATTCTCCAAAGGACAGAGTTTGCCTTTTCACAAGAGGAAATAAAGGAATAAATCTTGACTCATCGTAGTAATTTCGTCAGCTTGGAAATATCTGATTATCCAATTTCTGAGGTTCTCTTTTCCTCTATTTCTTCCCTGTGGTTTTAATGCTAATTTTCAATAGAGAAAACCTGAAACTAACAATAACCCAGATGCAAAACAAATCTAGAAAAGCCAAAAAATCCTAATGTCAATTGACCATCTAAATATCAAAATTTGTAATAAACCCAAATTCTTAGATCTAGAAAGCAGTCAAAAAGACAACAGTGCCAGGAAAAACTATTTGCATAGGCAGCAGTAGTGTACAGTGTACTCTTTCCCGACAACAACCACACAACTAAGAAGACCTCTATGAAACTGAAGGCATCTTGGATGATACATGAGGTGCTAAACATTTCACTCTCTACCCATCTAGAGCAAGAGCAAACGAGCTCTTGTTCATCTTTAAGGACCATAAAATAGAAGAAAAAATAGTGGAATACATTAAGTGCTTAGTCAGACACACATCTCTCAAATAACTTCCTTTTTTTCCCCCCTTTTTGTCATCAACTTCTTCATCCCAAGAATCTCTAACAAAATCTGGGGCATTTTCCTGATTAATCAAAGTGGTTGAGTTCCATGCATGATGCTATCGCTGTAGCTTCTGACCTTGACGTCAACGTCTTCGAGGGGTTGCCCTTGCTCCAAGAGAATATTAGACTGCCAAGGGAAGACTTCCAGGTCTATCCCTCAGTCTTGACAGTCGAATGCTACATCCTGTTTGTACGATGATGGCTTTTTTAGATGTATAACGGAAAGCTTGATGAATTATAAGACTATCTACTTTATTTTTAAGTAAAAAGGCAACCTTTTACTAATCAAGTATACACTTGATAATAGCAACATTATTTGACAAAATCCTAATTACAGGAAAGGCCTGTTTTTTTTATATATTTTTTTTGCCCATTCCATAATTTTTGTCTGATTTCCCTTCATAAGTAAACCCTAGATGCTTTGTACTCATTTGACAAAATAAAATAACATTAAAAGGAAAAAAGAAACAAATGCAAGGCAAAAACGTGAAACCCTTTGATATGTTGTTGATTCTCAAGTTTCCAAGTACTTCTATCTTATGCACTGCAGTAGTACTTTTTTTTCTTTAACTTTTGGTTTTTTTTTATTTTCCAAGAACTTACATTAGCCTGGCATGTGAACTCCTAATTCAAGAGCCATATAGAAGAACAATTCCCTATTCTTATCCTGGATGTGAAGCTAGTTCCTCTTGGTATTATTGTGCCAAATTCGTCCCATGACACAAACAAAAACCTCAAGGGATTTCCACGCACGTGATTAGTTACCTAACTATTATACAAAGGTTTCTATTTTTTCATTTTTGTAAGTCCATGTGTCATTGATCAAGATAAGAAAAGAATGGTTATAACTTGGTTGCAGCGTTAACTTCCAGCCAGTTGGAGCCTATCACAAAATGTACGAAAGGTTTCTATTTTCTCATTTTTGTAAGTCCATGTATCATTAATTGATCAAGATAAGAAAAGAATGGTTACAACTTGGTTGCAACGTTAACTTCCAGCCAATAGGAGCCTATCACAAAATTTACGAAACAGAATATGTAGCTATACAATTATAAAAACAAACTAGGGTTAAGTAGGGTATCACTAATGATTCTCTTGAAAAATAGGGTTGGTTAAAAAATATTCCTCTTAAGGCCTAACTAGTTTTGCACTTTATCCCTTAATGTTATTTTTTTTTTCACTTTACCTCCTAAATTGTTAGTCAATTCCTATATTGCATAATGGAAATATCAAAAAGATATTGATACTCCTAAGGGTTAATTACAATAAATCCCTTTAAGATATGGCCATTTTTGCACATTACCTTCTAATATCATTTTTCTCTTAATTTGTCTATTTGTCTCTAAAACGATTAGTTAATCTAAAAGTATATTTGATCCTTGGATAGTAGCTGTGTGTAAATGATTTAAACTATAAAGCGTATCTTTATTGAAAGATGCAAAGTGAAAAAATGATACCCTATATTAAGAAATTATAGAAATTTTCTACTCCCTACATATGTCTAAATTATAATGACTTTTCATGTTAGTGACGCCATAAAACAAATTTACGATTCTGAGATTTACAAAAAAAATGTTTGATGGAGTTGTTGACACAACTGCAATTTTTTTTGAGTAATGTTATTTGCACTTCCATTATCTCATTTTTATTTTGATGAGATCATATTATCCCTTTCCTAAATTCTTCTTCCTACCTGTGAGTTAACTTTACTAGATTTTTTCTTACATTTTAAAACCATAAATCGCCGCCTACATCCCGCCTACATCTTAAAACCGTAGCACAAGTTTTGCTACGGTGCTCCTGAGAATATGATATTATGAAACGTCTCAATTCATTGCCACAAATCGCCACCTTCCCTACATCCGCTGCCCATCTTCCTCGTACCAGTAGTTCTATTTTTTGTCCCCTGCCCGTCCTTTGCCTCCCGTAACTAGCCCCAGCACCTAACCCCTTATTTTTCTTCTACTTCAAAAGTTCGCAATTTCCTCATCTTTTCCCTCCAGACGTCCTTCACTGGGTTGGGCACTACCTCTTGCAATTGGGTTTTTTTTTTTTGTTCTCAATTTCCACTACTCATTCAATATAAATCAGTTTTAATTTAGTTAAGAGCTTTCTGGATATTTTTAAGAGCTTTCAATAAATAAACTTCAAGGAGAAAGCTGTCATATCAGTACAGCGGGAATGGAGGTTTAGGCTAATAGTGAGAAGGTGCAGCATCCAACAGGTTGCTGGTGCTTTTTATTCTCCTTATCTCAATAGTACCACTTTTTATTTGTTTAATCAGTCATGTAAAAATAATTATCATTATCTGCTGAAGTGGTGCCCTCAAGTTGAGGTCTCTGTAGTTAGGTTCAGTTGATTAATTCTTATAACTTCCAGTGTAAACTCATATGGTTTTGATTTAATCGTGATTTTTACACCAACTCAGCCGTATGAGTGACAAAATTTATGCTTAGACCAAATTTATACCATTTTACACTAAATATTGTAAGAGTTACATTACCCAGCAGAACTGAACTACAATTCAACTTGAGAGGCCTTGGATCAAATAATCTACTCGCACACAATCAAAATTAATTGCAAGAAAACTGCTGAAAATTCAACTCCATTTGACATTTCTAGGAGGAACTCGTAATAATAAATGAAGAAGTGCACCAGAACTCGAAAGTCGAAACTTGCAGCTCCAGAACACCCTATCATTCATCTCCCACCAGCAATTGGTACCATCATATGCTCCATTATGCTATGACTCTCAGTATGTATGCAGCTAGAATCACCACTGTCGATATATGCTTTTGTTGATTGCATACCAAGCAAGGAGGCCTCAGTGTCGGTGAAATCAATCTTAGAAACTTGAATTGGAGATTGCTTTGCTCTTATTTCCAATACCTCAAGTTCTCTTGCTATATTCTTCATAGATGGTCTATCATCACCTTTTATACTCAAGCAAGATTTCGCAATCATTGCAACTTCTTTCAAAAGCTCAATACTTACATCGAACATAATGTTGCGATCAAGAACCTGGACCAAGTGACCACTTTTCAGTGAAGAAATGAAGTAATTCGCAAGAAACTTCTCTTCCTCCACTCTATCCAATGATAATGCCTTCTCACTTGTCAGTAGCTCTATAAGAACTACCCCAAAGCTGTAAACATCACTTTTCTCTGTCAACAATCCTGTTAGCATGTACTCGGGGTCCAAGTAGCCAAATGTTCCTTGCACCATTGTAGATACTTGATTTTCATCTAAAGGAGCCAATTTTGATATTCCAAAGTCTGTGACTTTTGCAGTGTAGTTTTGATCTAGAAGTATGTTTGCCGATTTGATATCTCTATGGATAATCGGTGGTGAAGCTACTGAGTGCAAATATGAGAGAACTCCAGCAATTTCTGATGCTATTCTTAATCGGATATTCCAAGAAAGATGCTGTGATTTTGTTGTGCTGCTTAAATGCTCGGAGAGAGTACCATTGTCGATGAACTCATAAACAAGTAATGGCACTTCCGTCTCTAAGCAACATCCTAGAAGTTTAACGACATTTCTACTATTAACTTGGGAAAGCATAATCACCTCATTAATAAATTGATCAACTTGATTTTCGTTAACTTCTCTGGACCTCTTAATGGCAACAGTACAAGAATTATGGTCTACTAAGATTCCTTTGAAAACTGTGCCGTATCCTCCACGACCAATAATTCGAGTTTCCTCGAAATTATTGGTTGCCTTTCGTAGTTCTTCAAGAGTGAAAATTCTAGCAACATTTGTGTTTCTTCCTTCTTGAGCCAGTCGTTGCTGTAGCATTAATCCACCATTTTTCCGGAAAAACTCCTCCTTCAATCTGTTTTCCCTTCTTTTCCTCAATTCCAAACACAAATAAAAGCAGCAGAAAAGTAGAATTGCTGTGCCTATGCCAACACCTGTTGACAAATTTGACTGAAAAATTAGCAAATGATGAGATCTATCGGATGCTTTGCAGCTAAAGACTCTAATTTTGCAAGTGATTATCAAGTTTCATGTTCTTTCACTACCTGGTAAAGAAAAGAATTAGGTTTCTTTCTCTCTTATACTATGATTAGTTGCCATCTTAAACCAAATGGAACGGGTTTCAAGAAATCTTCATTTTGTTTTAATACTCTCATGATACAGCACATATTTATCACACCACTTAAGAGATGGTTCAATCCATAGTGATAAATTCTCCTTTGCTTCTCCAATCATTTCAAAGTGTAGACTAACCTGAAACAATCATAGACCAATTTATTTGGTCAGGACTGCAGCCATCTCCACCTCTCCCATCACCATGATACCCTTTGAGACAAGGACATGTGTAGTTGCCCAATGTGTTGTGACAAACACTATTCTTCGTACAATTGTGTAGAGTTGGATCTTGGCATTCATTAATATCTGTCGAATTCAATAAAAAATAGAAAGCAGAAGCATAATTTGAAATGTGAATTGAAACACACATATACATACTGGTTAATTAGACGAGTTTAACAAAATTTTCGCACATACCTTGGCAACCATCAGGGAGATATGGGTTGCCTTCGTATCCTTGATCGCAAGAACAACGGTATCCCAACCCCTTAAAAGGTTCGTAACAGTGACTGTTTTTACCAGAGCATGCATAAGAGGTCGTGTTTCTTTGGGCAACTTCACATGACCCCTCCTCAATGGTCCAATCCACCACGACGGGAAGACTTAAATCATTGCTTAAGTTGGTGAGGTTACTTGCAGAAAAATTGAAAGCCTTCTCTTCGACCACAAAAGCGTAGCTGCAAGGATTGAAATCCCACACCTTGGTGTGGTTATTAAGACTGGTCAAGCTCACATTAATATTCCATGCCCCTGGTGGGATATCAGTCTGGCAGCAACCGATGCCAGAACAAGAGCCATCAATTACATCTTCCTTATAATCACAGGAAGGGATACATCCAGTTGCGTAGCTCCGGTTTTGACCAAAGCCTTTAACTAAGGCCAAGGCATCACAGCCAACGACAATGAATTTATTAGCTGTACTACTGAAGGTAAAGCGTTTAGATAATCTCGTCCATGGTGAAATGTTGTCCAATAAACTTCCGTTTTTATCATAGCAATCAGATGCTATATCCTGCATAAGGTGTACCTGACCTTCCAGAGATATTTCTGTGACATCGACTGCGTTCTGCAGAACTGTTTGAGGGACAGAGGTTGAAGAGTTGGTGCAGTTGATAAAAAAATATTTGTTAAGGTAACAATCTTCCGTAATACCGAATGGAAATGGAATGCTTACATTTCCACAATGATCTTTGCAGCCGGGCATCGCTATAGGAAATGTTGGGGGTGTCAAAGTTGAAGCGGAAGAAAGCATTAAGGCAATTACCAAATGCAAGAGCATCGGTAAAATGAACCGATTGAAGCCCATTGGAATTGTTTTTCAAAGAGAGTTGCAAGTTTCCTTATACGGAAGAGAGTTGCAATTGTTAATTGTGCACTTCTAAGGACTTTATACTTACGATAGGGAAGACTTGGTTAGTAAACCCAAAGAAGGCCTACGCATTTTAAGATTGAAGCTTCTTCTGTAGACCCCAAATAGGGACGTTTTATAGGCATTCCAAGTAAAGGGAAGACTTAGCCAGTAAACGCACAAAAGGCCTACGCATTTTACCATTGAAACTTCTTCTGTAGACCCCAAATAGGACGGTTAACTTCAAATGAATGCAGTCAAGATATAAAGGAGCATTTGTTCACACTAGTCTCTGACGACCATGGGGTCCACGTCTTTACGGGGTTGCTTATGCTAACGACATAAAGACTCTGTAAGGGAAGACTTTCAAGTCCACCCTACTGTTTCCATTTATTTACGTGAAAAACAATAAGGGAACCGATAAATTTTTTCCACTTGATATGAGAAAAAAAATCATAAATGTGTTTTTGGATGTAATGTATGTCATGAAAGTAATTACGATGTGTGCTTCGGCCGATGAGGTTTTAGTCTGCTTAGAGTGTATTTGATAAAATTGAAATTTGAAATCTGAAGGCGAAATTCATTAAATTATTAAATTGTTAAATACCATATTTGATGCATTTGAGTGTATATCATATTAACTGATATGTGGTTAGTTTATTAATTATTTTTTAGAGTAAATTTTGTCTAGAATAGTTGGTGCCACTCAATTAATTCAAAAGTTCTAATTTTTGTTATCAAATGCGTTTGAATATATTAAAATTTGAACTTATTTAATTTAAATGTTGAATCTAGTTATCAAACGGAGGCCTAGGATTGAGATTCCAAGATTTAGAGGGCTTGGGTTGAAATCTCTCCTCTCTTCCCCCGCTTTTTAAATTTCATTCCTCTTCTACTATAAAAAAATTTAAAAAAAAATAAAAAATATATATGCTTAGAATGGGAGGATTAAAGAGGAGTTAGGATTGACTGAAAATCTCGACTCAAAGATAACAATCTTGTGTCATGCCAAATGGGTATGGGATCTTTACTTTTCCAGAGGTATCAATGCAGCCATCCTTGGCTACAGGAGGGTATGTTGCTGCTGGTGTGATAGCTGGCTTCAAGGACACCGTCAACACGAAAAGTATCATTTGAACAAGCTTCATCACTGGGGAAACTTTGGACTGTGATGACTATTTAATTTTGGGATGATGAGTTTTTTTTGGTGTTCTTGGAGGAGGCCATATTTCAATATATAGATCCTTCCCTGAGCAAAGCCACCCCAACATTAGAAAGTCACTCATCCTCAAATTGACTTGGCAAGTTCACTTGACTTATTCTGATACCGTGTGGTATGGGTTCCTGACCGTTACTAATTGCATTTCAGCGCTATTTCCTTTTTTAACACTACGCCATCTTCTGTGTGTGGACTCTTTACTTTTTTTTCATCATTTGTGCTACAATTGCAACATCAATTCATATGAGCACGAAACTCCAGTCATCGTGGTCGAGGGAACGGAATTTTATCAACTTTTCTGTGTTGAAAATTGTGGAATCAAGAAGAGATCAGATGATTGACTTTTCCCTCTATCACCTCTCTAGATAATAGAAAAATCGCCAGTAGAAAACTTGGTTTTTTTGTCCCATTAGTTTCCCAGCATGTACTCTACTACCACCACTACCAAACAAATGAACGAAGAATTGCAATTATAGTAGATGAACAAAATAACCTTAAGATTAACCACAAATTTCTTTATTTTATTTCCATTTTTGTGGTTAATTAATTAGTCATGTGTCATCACATAAGTTAATATTCTTATTGTCTAAAGTCAGGTGCTTTTTTATTCTCTTTTTTTAATTCAATCTAGTGAACATGTGACTGCAAATAACATTATTTCGTTAGTAATTAGGGAAAATCCGTCAATTACACTAAATTTGCTTCAATTGGAAATATTGGGAACCATATTTATTTTTGCTGAAAGTTAGGAACCAAAATTACACTGGTGCCAAACATTGGAGAGGACTAAATTCACACAAGTGCGAAACACTAGGGACTAAAACTTTATTTTTTTTCCTTTTCCTATCAGTATGAAATAACCCTAAGTTGGTTCACCACATCTTAATTAGTTGATGCAATCGTGAATAAACTAGTGTTCTTGGACATTCTAGTCTCATAAAGACTGCTAACCTTGTGCATAAATGTAGCCTGCACATGCATTAGCTGAGGGCATGTGAAGCACTCTAAATACTTAGGATGGTTGACATGCAATTGAACACAGTTTTCAAGATTTCAATTGGATTTTAGTTATCTCTATGGGCATTATTGAGAATAATTAGATAGACTGTTGAAAGAATGAAAGGAAGAGATAGAAGCAAGAAGCAAGAAGCAAGAAGCAAAAAGCAAGAATAATAGGGAATGAAGAAAGGAAGAAGAAGATGAAAGAAAGAAACAGAGATGGAAGAATATTCAATGCAAAAGGATTGGGGCTTTCATTCACTCCGTTGCTGATTACAACTTCCTCATACAATGGCTATTTATAGGCTAGTATACTCTCTTCCATTAGTAGGATCTAACTGTTGGGATATCAAGTGTGAATCAATATCCCACATCGGAAAGAGATGAGTAAAATGAGGAACATATAAGTGGGAATGATCCATAGGCCCAATGCCTTAAGGTTTTGGGTTGGATGTGGTGTCAAACCCATGGTTGTGGTTCCCATTCTAGCTCATGGTTAAATTCTCCCCTAGTTTGGCTCTCGCAGAGCCCAACAAGTGGTATCAGAGCCGATGGTTATAAGAGCAGGGAAAAAAAAAGAATCATGCAGACCTGCAGTAAGGCAAGGGCATGTGGGCTCTTGAGCAAGAATCGTACACTCCAAATTGAAGTGGGTTTGATGGAGTGGATGGGCTAGGGAGAAAGATCCGATGTGGAAGAGATTCACAATTGAGGGGGAGATTGTTGGGATATCAAGTGTGAATCAATATCCCACATCGGAAAGAGATGAGTAAAATGAGAAACATATAAGTGGGAATGATCCATAGGCCCAATGCCTTAAGATTTTGGGTTGGATGTGGTGTCAAGTCCATGGTTGTGGTTCCCATTCTAGCTCATGGTTAAATTCTCCCCTAGTTTGGCTCTCGCAGAGCCTAACACTAACTAACTGCTATAACAAGAAACCTAACCAATTGATACAACTGAAATTGAACTATTGGCTAATACATGATTGCTACTGTATCCTCTGATGAAAATTGATTCTTTTTGCTAACACAAGAAATGAAGAACTGTTTGTTGGTCTATGATTTCGAGCATGATTTGCGTATGGTGTTTACTGTAGAAGTTGTCACAGTAGCCTCGGACGTCTTCAAGGGGTTGCTCATGCTACAAGTCTATGACATAATGAAGCTGTCAAGGAAAGACTTCCAAGTCCGTCCTAGTCTTCCCATTTATTCATGTTTTTAAAAAAAAAAAATTCACTTGATATGCATAATTTTATTAATCGTACTTCATGCATAATTTTCACTTGATATGCGTAAAAATTCACAAATGTGTTTTTGGATACAACATATGTCATGAAAGTCATTAAGATATATGTTTGTAATGCACATCTTCTAATATTTAATCTGTGGAATCCAATATTTCAGTAATTGTGTGTTAGTGTATTTCTCTCTAAAATTCATTCTCTCTTTCTTCTCTTTAAGGCTCCTCTAACGAAAATGGCCTTCAGATCTAATCTTTCTCCATAGGAGGGAACCGTTTTTTATACCTTTTATTTGCTTTTTTAAAATAAATTCCCTCTAGCGAGGAATTTTCTTTGCTAGCATTTCTTGGTAAGTATTTCTTCTCTCCTAATTTTTTCTAGTGAAAATTTTATTCTATCCTAGGATTTCCCTTGTAAGAAATTTTTTCCTTTTTTTCTCTTTTTCTATGAGATTTGAGATTTCATATGGTTTGCTAGATTTGAAAATTTTAACATCTACCATGTTAGCTGAATTTCTCCTTGGGCTTCAATCATTTTTTAGCAAATGTCATTTTTAAAAACATGCACAAATCTTTTGAGTTATAGTGATTCACCTGGATGCAGGGAAGATGTTTTCGAGATTTAATGTTTTTCATATTCATTAATATCTATTTGCTCAATAGATAGATTGAGATTTCATATTATTTACTAGTTTTGGAATTTCTCACATCTCCTATGACAACTAAATTTCTCTTTGAGTTTTAAGCATTTTTATCAGATGATTGTTAGAAAATATGCACAAATCTATTGGACTGCAATGATTTATTGTTTTGGAGCTTCTACGTATGTTATATTTATATATATATATATATGTATATATATATATATATATGTATATATATAAATTAAAAAAGACAAAAGATGCTAAGGACTAATGGCATTTGCCATTCTGTCATTGGCAATCCATGCTATATCCTAAGTTACCAAGCATTTTAGGTATATGACAAAAATCTTCTTGAATTACCAAACTATCTTTAGAAAGAAAAAGAAAATACAAAATTAATGATATACTTCATTCGAACTCAATCATTTCATGAAATCCTAATTACCAGTAAGGCCATATTACTTTTTTTCGATTCCACAGTATTCATCTTTTCAGTCATAACCAAACCCTAGATCCTGAGCACTTCTATGGCAAAGAAAAAATGAAGGAAGACAAGTGCACAATTTGATAGGTTGACTAAAGATCAGAAGTGTTCAAAATATTCACCAAAACAAAATGCATATGACATTGTCTCTACGTTCATTATTCTACTTAGAATTTCAAGCAACAAATTTCCCAATAGTAGTTTAATTTTTTTGAACGACAACTTCATCATTTTGTTGCGTATAGTATCGATAGAAAAAGAGTGGGATTAGCAATAATGGAAATCAGCCAAAAGCTTTGAGATGATAGCTTCTTAATTCTCTTCTAGTACATAAATATTATGATATGATTTTATTGTTTGCTCAATAAATCAATAGGATTTATATCAGGGAAATTAACTTTTATTAGTAGTGATAAAAGTCAAAAAATATGAATTTTTCATGCAATAATTGAAAATGTCAACACAAAATTCCATCTACAGCTGTCAACTCCATTAAGAACTATTACATGCTATGTACATGATAATTTTCTGGAACGATTATAGTGAAGATACAACATAGAATTGTATGTGCTTGTCAACTACAGCTGCTGGAGAGTTTTTGTGTGTGACTCTGACCAATAGCAAGCAAAGAGGATGAAGAATACTTGTCTACATCTTCTATGAGTACTTCACCCACAGAAACATAGAGTCACTAAAAACATAAACCATTGAACCTATAAAAAAAGCCGGCACAAATGAGAAAATAGAAGTACATTAGAGATTTTAGCCAATGGAACACTTTCAAAAGTCTATTTACATTTTATTGTATATCTTATCAAATATCTTCCTTTCAATGGATGATTAACTTCCACAAATATAGAGTAGCCTCTTACTTGAAAGGTTCTATTTAACGAGTGCTAAATGGGCACTCGTTAAAATATATTTCAGGTGTTAGATTTTCAAAAAAATTAAGATTAATTAGAGAAAGTGTATAAATACAAGGAAAGGTGGTAATTGTTAGAGTGCATCTATACATGGTAAATTAGGTGAAATGTAGGTGGGTTGATGAGTGTCAATTGAGCACCCTTAAGAAAAACTCTACTTGAAAAAGTTAAACAAAAAAGGAAAAAATCATATAAGGCCATTTCTCAATGCACAAGAGAATAAGACTTTATCTCGAAAACATTGTTAGGGCCTGCAAAAAATTGTAACTGCAAATTCAAACACAACTAGACTGTGAATTAAAAATAAAAAAATAGGACAACATGATTAGAAGCAAATCTAAAAGCTCTTGATAAACGCACAGTCAATGATGCAGAGAATGATGAAAAGACAAGCGATGACCATTGTTAGATTGTATTAGGATGGAGAAAAATCTAGCTAAAATCAAGGGATTGGGTGAGAAGGAAGGCTGTAAATATGGGGCCAAATTATCCGTTTGACCTTTGAACTTTTAGTTTAAGTAAAATTAAGCCCTCAAACTATTTGTAGTAGTCAATTTTCTGCCCTTGAGCTTATAAAATTGGGAATTGGGAACCCGTAGCCCTTTTGGATAGTTTATCCAGTTTTGCAACTCGAAATCAAATCACGCGAATTTCAGTATCATCCCAGTACATTTACCTCCATTTTCAGCATCCCAGCATAGACTCCACCTCTTTTTTTCTCTATAAGTATCATTATTACAGTGACTAACCATCTCACCACAAGTACGCTTACAAAAAACTTATTCAACCATTTCTGTCACTATAGATGCTCCTCTATTTCTCTTAATTTTGCTTTCAACTTAACAGCTTTTGCCTCAGATCTTGATGCTACAATTTCAAATTTCTCTTTTTGCTTTTCTATTGCATTAATCCTCCTTAGAAGGCCCCGTATCAACTCAATAGAATGACAGCACATCTCCTTGTCAATTCAATCCCAATACCCACAGCTACCAACTTCTTGTGAGCAAACGGCATACCTTCTCTCTAGGTTTCTATCAATCCACGAAATAATCATCTTTGTAACTTTACCACAAGGACAAATAGGAAGCGGAGGGCTGCGATATTTGGACATTTTTGCTTGTTTTGTGGCACAATTCTCTGCCTTCCCTCTGCAACTCATTTGTTGAGATCTATTAGCGATTCGGGTTAGGAAAAGGGAAAAAGATGAAATTGTTCACTTTTTGCTTGTTTCTATGCAGACAACAGACCTTTCTTTAAAGCATATTGTCATTCGTGCGATTTGACTTTTCGATTGCAAAACGAGATAAACTAGCCAAAAGGGCCACATGTTCCCAATTTTACAAGTTCGAGGGCTAAAAGTTGACTGCAAATAGTTAGAGGGTTTAATTTTACTGAAACTAAAAGTTCAAGGGCCAAATGGATAATTTACCCATAAATATGGAGAAAATTCTTGAGACCGCTTCTCAAGAATTTTAAGATTTAGTGGGCTGCTGAGTTACTTAGATAATTAAATTAAAGTATTGCGGAAACAAAATTCGTTCAAGGCTAAAAAACAGATCAAGGCTGTCTTTCCAGGTATCCCAAAACAATTTTTCTGCATTAAGGTCTGATAAATAAATTTAAAAATGTGTATACTTATTTGAGCAGTACATTATGCTACAAAAGGCTAAAATGATGGTCTCAAATTGCTGGCATTAAAAAAACTATATAGTCGTAACAATAGGAAATAATTCACTTCACTAAAGGACATTAAAAACTTATTAACAACTACTAAATGATTAGTTACCATAAACTTCCTGAAAACCAAGTTTTTAAGATAAATAGGAAACTTCACAAGCAAATTTAAGGGAAAGAAAGTAAATTGGCACAATGACAACAGTTAATAACTCTTTCCATCGTGAACACACTCTACCAACACATAAAGATTCAAATGGCCGTTTTAGACAAACCTCTGCATCAGACTCTTGTACAACGAGTTTAACCAAATTAACAGAATTGTTCCAAGCGACAAAATTAACCCTTAGTGGTTCAAATGAAATTGATAAACATCAACCTAGCTTTGAAATTTGAAGATGGGAGGACAGACCTAACGAAAGAAAAAGAAAAGCCAGCCGTTGAACATTCGTTAGGACCTATTTGGAATTGCTGTACTTTTGCTAAAAAAGTGTTTTTCGAGGATAAAAATACTATTTAAAAGTCGATCTTTTGGTCATTAAAGCATATTTAGCATAAATTCAAAATTGGCGCTTTTAGGGCAACTTTTACATTGCAAAAAATAAAAACTAACTTTAGCTATTTTATTATAAATTTTGAACTACAATTATCAAATTGAAAAAGTACTTATGTAAGTATGCACCTAAATGATATGATTAAACACTTAATAAATAGTTTGACCAAAAGCTCTACCAATTGAAAGGCTTTTAGACAAGTTACTGCAATCCCAAATGAGATCTTAATAAAAAAATTACTAAAAGCGCAACCAGTCTTTAAAGCTAAAAGATAAGAAGGGTGAACATGTTCAGAATGCAATATGTATATTCACATACAACCCAATCCCAAATAATTTGCTTTCAACGAGGTAGTTAAAAGCACAAGCAGTAGGTGAAACCAAACTACCTTTTTTATATAGTATAAGGATATCTCTCATGCTGTATCTCCATCCCAATTTGGTTGACTTGATTAGTTGAGATATCTTCCAATACTTAACTCCAAAAAAGACGATAACAAAGTACAGTCTAGTTAATAAGACACTTCACCTGTAATCGAATAATTAAGAAAGTAAGTGGAGAACTATTATTAATTCTCTAAAAATTAAAAAAAAATTAAAAACTCCAAAAAGACAAAAAGTAAAAGCTTTGTACCCTGTCCTGGTTTTCCTTGCGGCATCTCTGACTCATTCAGTCAATTGTAATTGCTTGCTCTTCCCTGCCACATAAAAACGGTTAATTGCAATATACACCATTGAACTACTATAATGTTTCGGTCTGCTCCTCTCATTAAATCTGTCAATTGCAGCAAGTTAGCATATTAAAATATCAATCAATAGCACGTACATTTTTTTTCTCTTTTGGACAAACGTCAATTTTGTATTTTAAAGAACCAACTTGAAAATACAAGAGTTAGTTACAAAACAGAGCAACTGCTCTTCTGTCATTTTGTGCTGCTTCTCTAAGCGCCACAGGGAAATCAGATTCCCATTGAACATCTTCAGTGAGCCTAACTGCAAATTTTGCATTTCCATGACTACAATCATTTCCAACTCTACGGGTAAAGGAAAACCGCAGAGTCGAAACAACATCCTCAGCTTTGCTATATCTTCCACGATAGTGCCTATGATGCTATTATTCAGCCCTTTACCTTGTAATCTGTCAATGATATATTTGCAATCAGATTCAATATCAATTTTGCTCCATCTTTCTTCCTTAGCCAGAGTCATAGAACCTGATTGAATCCACTTAAAATCTGTTAATTTATTGCTATCTTTTTGAATATAAAGACTGGACAGGAACTGCCTTTGTAGTAGGAACCTCCGGCTCTAATGCTCTTTTGTGTCATGGCAGCGCTTGTCAGTCAAGGACCAAGTGCTTTTTTTCCCCTTTTTTGAAAAAAAGCAGGAAAATGACAAATCAGGCTTTACGTGAATTCGAGCATTAAAATTTTGAATTGTTTGGTCTATGAGGTCACCAAAGTCCATCAAACATGTTGAAAAATGTTGCAAGTCAGTAGCTTTCACGAAATTACCAGCCTCCTGTACAAAATCTATAGGCATAGCTATTCATAATTAGTTCCCCACGAAGAAAGAGGACAACAGGAAACTGTAAAAGACAAAAGATAAATAAATAAAAATCAACTTAAGTTTCCTGTGGACGATAAATATCTTGATACTGGCAAGAAATTCTCATCTGCCATCATTTATCGGCAAAAGAACATGTTTTTTTGGGCTAACAATGATTGTAACATCACTAAGAAGGGATTCCATCTCCTCTAAATCTATTGCAGGATGTTGAGCCTGTTGGGGAAATCGGGTAATTTTCCACTCAAAAATACAACTAGTGATTAAATCCATTCAGTAATTCCCAAAAAAGATCGTCGAAACAATCTCCTTAGACAGAATTACCATTCCAAGTAAATTCCCAGGGAAGGCTGGAGAGGTCACAAGTGGTCCCACTTAAAATCCAGTCTCCTAGACAGAATTTACGTACACGGTGTATTATCACAACTAGATCCGTGTATACATAAATATTACGTACACACGAATAAGAAAATATACCCAAATGAATCGTATAAAACACTACAAATATACCCGACAAATATAGACAAATATATTGAATACTATACTTTAATAGAAAAGAAACTACTAAATAAGTGCGGAATAAATAAAAGAGATAAGAAAAGAACGCACCCGAAAAATTGATAACGGAGTTCGGCAAATTTTGCCTAATCTCCGAGCACCACTCAAGCGACCCGCTTTTATAAATTTAGGAGAAGAAAGAATTACAAAATCCTTTTTGGTGTAATTCTTTTGTTGGTGGTTGGTGTAATTGAATTGATTTGCTTGAGAGTTATAAATAACTCTCAAGCCCTTACCCAAGTTGAGATAACTCTCAAGCCCTTACCCAAGCTCTCAACTCTACCGATGTGGGATAGAAATTGAGGGATAGAAATTGATGCCACAAATTCAACAATTGTGACTTGAAAAAGTCTACAATTTAGGTTTTGAATTCAACAAATCTCCACCTTGGCATAATTTCTAGTCCCACCCAAAAAATACAAATCTTCTCACAAACAAAAATAACAAATGGTCCTTGCGGTATCTTCAAATTTGCGCCCTCAGGCACCAACTCAAATGTGCAGGATATTGACCAAATCTAAACAATGTTCAAACTTGGACCTTGTAACCACCTTGGTCACCATATCTGCAGGATTCTCCGTAGTCCGAATCTTCTGGAGAAAAATCTCCTCTTCTTCAAGAATTTCCCGCACAAAGTGATAGGGAACATCAATATACTTCGTTCTTGCCTGCAAAATCTGGTTCTTTGCTAAGTGAATAGCACTCTGACTGTCACAAAACACGTTAATGTGTTTTTGACCAACTCCCAAGTCTTCAAGCAATCCTTGAAACCAAATTGCCTCCTTCACAGTTTCTGTATTCGCCATATACTCTGTCTCCGTTGTAGACAAAGCCACCGTTGACTGCAAAGTAGACTTCCAACTAACTGGCGCCTTAGCAAACGTGAACAAGTAGCCAGTTGTAGAATGTCGCTTATCCAAATCACCTGCATAGTCAGAATCACAATAACCAACTACACATTGACTAAGAGATTTATCCTGTTCAAATAGTAATCCAACATCTACAGTATTTTGGATATACCGTAGAATCTATTTCACAGCTTGCCAATGACCATTGCCAGGATCATGCATAAACCTGCTTATCATACCAACTGCCTGTGAAATGTCGGGTGTCGTACACACTATTGCATACATCAAACTACCAACTGCATTAGCATACAGGACTTTCGCCATGTACGCTCGCTCTTCATCCGTTTTTGGAGATAATAGGCTGTTAAGTTTCAAATGAGGAGCAAGCGGAATACTTACAGGTTTTGAATTTTCATTCATACCAAAACGTTGTAGTACTTTGTTCAAATACTGCTTTTGTGTCAGACAAAACTTGCCTCTCGTTCTATCCCTGCTTATCTCCATGCCGAAAATCTTCTTGGTTTCTCCCAAATCCTTCATCTCGAACTCTTTACTCAACTAAGCCTTTATTTTGTCAATTTCAACTTGGCTCTTTGACGCTATCAGCATATCATCAACGTATAAGAGTAAGTAGATGTAGGACTCATCTCGTAACTTGCACAAATACACACAGTGATCGTATTTGCTTCTTGTGTACTTCTGGCCCATCATGAACTGATCAAATCGTTTGTACCATTGTCTCGGTGATTGTTTCAATCTGTATAACGATTTGCTCAGCTTACAAACCTAATTTTCTTTACCAGCAACTTTAAATCCATCTAATTGAGACGTATAGATTTCCTCCTTCAAGTCACCGTGAAGGAACGCGGTCTTTACATCAAGTTAAACTAACTCCAAATTTAACTGCCCTACCAAGGCCAACAAAATTCTAATAGAGAAATGTTTAACAATTGGAGAAAATACCTCATTATAATCAACTCCCTCCTTCTGAGCGTAGCCTTTAGCCACCAATCTTGCCTTGTAGCGAACATTAATCTTGTCAGAAAATTATTCTTTCTTTGCAAATATCTATTTGCATCCAATTGCCTTCTTGTCCTTCGGTAGTTGTGTCAACTTCCACGTCTTGTTCTTTTGAAGAGATTGCATCTCTTCTTCCATAGCATCTTTCCATCTATCATTTTCTGTACTTCGAACTGCTTCAGAAAATGTGGATGGAACATCATCAATAACTGGAAGTGCATAGGCCACCATGTCAACAAAACGAGCAGGTTTATGAATTTCTCGTCTTGCCCTATTGACGACAATTGACTCTTGCTGCTGTTGAGGTTCTTGGGTTGAAACCTCTTCCTCATTTGACTCCTCTTCTGCCAAGGGAGAGTCACTGATGGTGCTGTTTGTTGGACTCACCATTATTTGCTCAAACTCCACCTGCTTCGGCGTACACTCCACCTGTTGCGGAGTACCACTGGTCCCATCTTGTGCTACCTTATTCAACATGGTAGATTCATCAAAGGTAACATTCCTGCTGATAATGATTTTCTTTACTTCTAGACACCACAACCTTTATCCCTTAACTCCAGCATTAAATCCCATAAAGAGAGCCTTCTTTGCACGTGGATCCAATTTTGATTCATTTACATGATAATATGCAATAGAACCAAAAATATGCAAAGAATCATAATCTGTTACAGGTTTTCCAGACCATACCTCTAATGGAGTCTTACCACCGATTGTAGATGATGGCAAGCGATTAACGAGATATTGAGCGTATGTCACAACCTTAACCCAAAACTTTCTGCCTAACCCAACATTAGACAGCATGTGAGGACTCGAAAAACTATCATTTTTTTTAAATCCCTATTTTTGGCTAAATTAATTATTTATTTGAATTTTTGCCACGAATAATATTTTCTAGCCTTATTAGACCTAAGTACTTGGTATTATAGTTTCGTTATATTTTTAAAGTGTCTCGTTTCAAAAATTATTTTCTTAGAATCTTGTTTAGTGAAAAAAGGAAAACGCGTTTGAAAAATTTTAACCGATTGAGAGTACAATAAGTTTGAAAAATTGGAGACTTGTACAATGGTCCTAAAATAGGTAATTTTAGGTTTAAATACTCAAGTGATAGTTAGTGGTACGATCGTTATAAGAATTTCTCGAAAATTTCACTTTATCGCGCCTAATTTGGAAATACGCGTTTTCACGCGCGCGATTAATTGAGGGACTTTAGACCCTTATTTTGGAACAATTAAGAGTGAATAATATTTGTATGAATATAAGTGTACTAGAGGTTTAGTGCACTAGTGAAACAAATGCGAGAGAAATCGAGATTTATGGATATAAGTAAGTAAGTAATGATCCAACACTCTAATTTTGATTTATGGAGGTTATTTTACACTTATGAGCTTAGTTATTCATGTGGGTGGTTTGTTATTGTTGAAAATTTTTGAATGTGGTAAAGCTAGTAAATCTGGAAAACTGTTCCCGTAATGCTCAGATAGCTCACTTGTTTCGTCCATAACTCTGTATTCTGACATCGAAATCGAGTACCGTTAATGGAATTTGAAACTAGACATTCTCAGCTTTCCAACGGTATAAAATGCGCGCAGGTTTTGGTTCCATTTATGTGAGCCGAACCAACCATTTAAAGTCGGATGTTCTGTTTCTCTGTTTTCCTGAAACGAAATGCTGAGGCTGCAACTTGTGGCTCGAATTCGAGCTAGTTGTGTGCCAAATTTCAAAAATAATTTCTTCTGTGAAATTATAGCTCTATGAATGTATTTTCCAACGCCATAAACCATGCTCAATTCCGAGTTAAGTTGAGTGATTTGTGATCAAAATACGGAACTTGCCCTGCTCTGGAAAACCCTAACTTTTGGACAGATTTGATGCAAGGCTTGGTGTAGACTTGCTAATTGAATTTTTTGGGTGTTAAACACTTACCAAATGTACCATGAATGTTCCTTAGGCTTTGCCTACACTAATAAACTATGTTTGGAGGTTTTTCCCTGGCCAAATGTTTGGAATGGAAAACAAAAAGCTCAAAGCAGTTCTACCTTGGGATTTTTCGAAACTTTGGTTGTTTGGTTGACTACCTTTCTGAAGGTATTTTTTTTCCATGAAATTTGATAGAGGGACACCCTTTATATAGGAGTATTCTAATGCCAAATTTGGTACCAATCCGAGTCCATTTCGCTGCTCGACTAAATTACCAAAGTTCAAGACTTGATTTTGAAAAACCCTTGTTTAACAAGGAAATTTGGGTAATTTTGAGCTACCATATCTTGGTACTCAAAACTCCGTTTCTCATTCTGCTTCTTTTGTTGTAAACTTGGATTACAACACTCATAGAGTTACGAATTTCAAAGACTAGTTTCAATCAAGTGAATTTTTGCCGAATTTTCAAAGTTGGCCAAAAACCAACTTAAATCTGCCTTATGAACCAAAACAGCGTCTTTGAGCTCATTTTTGAATGTTTTTCATTTGAAATCTTAGAAAAGTGTATTCTAAGAACTTTTAGTACTTTCAAAGAGGTTTCCAACGGCACCAAGTTTTCCAATTTTTGACATGTAGAATGTGAGATACGATTTTTCAAAATATCGTATCAAACCTGAAGTTTTTCCAAATTCCAAGGGAAGGGAGTTTTCAAGTACTCCTTATGCCTTCAATATTTCTTAAACGTTTTATACTTGATTTCCTAAAATGAAAACTCGATTACCCGTGTACTTTAAGAAACTCCATTTAAATCTCGATTTACGAGTAATTGAAGTTCGCTTTCATGAAATTTCCTTAGATTGTACTAGTGTACAATCTTCCTTGATAATTGGCATATATGAGTGATACTTCACTATTATTTGCTCAGGCGCACACGAGGACCCTCAAGAGGATCCCACGGTGAACGCTTAAATTTCGGTTGAGACTACTTATTGCTCCCCGTCGCCTGGGTCCCAGACTTCAGCGACTGACTAGGCCATGATTATTAGGTTATCTTTTGGATAGTGGTGGTTGTGAATGTACATAGGGATAGGGATAGAGCCTTAGCTAACCGTTTTGGATGTAGAGTTAGCTACGTGTAAATTTCTTTTGATAGGCCTATCCTCAGGTGGATCTTTTGTGTACGTACGTGCCTTGGCCGTACTTGACTGACTGCTTGTATATATATGTTTGGCTTGTATATATGTGTGCTTGTGACCCTGTGTGAAATGTATCAATAGGTGTTATGTGAAAGTTTATGTGTTACTTACCTGCTTTATTACTGCTTTGGTTTGGTACTTTTGCCTAGACCGAGTGAACTTATGGAAGGAACACGAAGTGGTCGGGGACGAGGTCGCGGTAGGCAACCCACATCGGTTAGGGAAACGGGGGAAGCCTCTACTGGACCAAATCCTGAACCCCAGATAGACCCCAACGTTCAAATAGCTGCTGCTATGCAGCAAATGACCAACCTACTCGCACAAGTAGTGCAACAACAGGGCCAAAACCCAAATCCTAACCCCGGAAACCCTGGCCATCATATCGAGAGCGAAGATAGGGCGCTAGAACGTTTCCAAAAGTTTTCTCCGCCAAAGTTTATTGGGGGACCCGACCCTGACGTTGCTGAGAAATGGCTGGAGAAGATGGTAGACATATTTGCAGCTTTACACTACCCAGAGGAACGGCATGTGACATTTGCCGTGTTTCAACTCGAGGGAGCTGCCCGTTCCTGGTGGAACGTGATTAGGCAGAAATGGGAACGGGAACAGACACCGAGAACTTGCGGGAACTTCATCCGAGAATTTAATGCTAAGTTTTTCCCTCCTCTAGTCCAGGAGAGGAAGGAGGACGAGTTTATCCGACTCCGGCAAGGGGCTCAGACTGTGGCGGAGTACGAGAGTCAGTTTACCCGCCTGTCCAAATTCGCGCCTGAACTAATCATGACCGAGCAATGACGCGTGAGGCGCTTTATTCAGGGTTTGAACGTAGAGATTCAGAAAGACCTCGCGGCGGAGTACACCTACGGGGAATCAACGTTTGGTGACTAGTATGGTTTATAGAGATTGCGATGTATGGGTAGGTGAAAGGAGATTTCTAGGAGACCTGATTAGCTTGTCCATTAAGGGGTACGACGTGATTCTGGGCATGGACTGGTTAGCCAAATATAACGCCCAACTGGACTGTAAAACGAAAATAGTTGAATTTCGCATTCCTGGCGAGGCAACCTTAAGGTTAGATATAAGGGGTAGGTTAGCCTCATCTGCTCTCATTTCGGGCATTCGAGCTAGGAAACTGATAAGTAAAGGGGCGCAAGGATTTTTGGCCTTCTTAACTAACACCCCTACGGATAAGTTAAAAGTAGAAGACGTGGCCATAGTGAGGGAATTTCCGGATGTATTTCCTGATGAATTAGTGGCCTTACCTCCGGAAAGGGAGATAGAATTTCGAATAGATCTTTTACCTGGAACCGCACCTATCTCGAAAAACCCTTACCGAATGGCGCCTGCAGAACTTAAAGAGCTTAAGTTGCAATTGCAAGACCTTTTGGAGCGGGGATTCATTCACGAGAGTGAGTCTCCTTGGGGAGCTCCGGTCCTATTTGTGAAGAAAAAGGACGGAACGTTGAGGATGTGTATTGATTATAGGGGGCTGAACAACGTTACGATCAAGAATAAGTATCCACTGCCCCACATTGACGAGTTGTTTGACCAACTGCAAGGAGCAGTGGTCTTCTCGAAGTTGGATCTCCGACAGGGATACTACCAGTTGTTGATTAGAAAGGAGGACATTCCGAAAACTACTTTCAATTCAAGATACGGGCATTACGAGTTCGCCGTTATGCCCTTTGGACTGACCAATGCTCCCGCCGCCTTCATGGACCTAATGCATAGGGTTTTCAAACCCTACCTAGACCGATTTGTCGTTGTGTTCATTGACGACATTTTGGTCTACTCTAAGACACGCGAGGAGCATGAGGAGCATTTGAGAGTGGTGTTGCAGACATTGAGGGAACATCAACTGTACGCCAAGTTTAGCAAATGCGAGTTCTGGTTGGAGAAAATAGCGTTTCTAGGGCACTTGATCTCCCACGAAGGTATTTCGGTGGACCCGGCGAAGGTTGAGGCCGTGATAAATTGGAAGAGACCAGAAACCACCACGGAAATTCGTAGCTTTCTAGGGCTAGTTGGGTACTAACGAAGGTTCATTAAGGATTTTTCCAAACTGGCAGGACCTCTAACTGACTTGACAAATAAGCATGGCCAGTTTATCTGGAACAGCCGATGCGAAACGAATTTTCAGGAATTAAAGAAAAGATTGACCATGGCTCCGGTACTGGTCTTGCCAAATGGAGTGGACGGGTTTGCAGTATATGCAGACGCGTCGCGAGAAGGATTGGGATGCGTTTTGATGCAGAACCGGAATGTGATTGCTTTTGCCTCTAGGAAATTGAAGCTTCACGAGCAGAACTACCCGACTCACGATCTAGAATTAGCTGCAGTTGTGTTTGCACTGAAAAAGTGGAGGCATTACCTATATGGGGTGACCTTCGAAGTGTTTTCGGATCACAAGAGTCTTAGGTACCTCTTCTCCCAGAAGGAACTGAATATGAGACAACGGCGATGGATGGAATTCTTGGAAGATTACGACTGTACGATCAATTACCATCCGGGAAAGGCAAATGTGGTAGCAGATGCCTTGAGTCGTAAAGTGCAAGTGGCAGGGCTAATGATTAAGGAGTGGGATTTACTAGAATCCGTGTGCGAGTGGAAACCCTGTCTTGGGAGTCATAAGGTAATATTTAGCAATGTAAGGGTGACCTCCACTCTACTGGAACGTATAAAAGAGGCGCAAGGCGAGGATTTGATGGTACGGAAGTGGAGAGAGAAAGTGGAAAAGGGAGAAACAACGGACTTCAATTTGAGTCCTGAGGGTATGTTGAAATATCGAGATCGAATAGTGGTACCAAAGGAGGAATCGTTGAAAGCAGAAATTTTGGAGGAAGCTCATAGGTCCAAGTATACAATCCATCCGGGTAGCAGCAAGATGTATCAAGACCTGAAAGGAACCTATTGGTGGGACAATATGAAGAGGGAAATCGCGCAGTACGTGCAGAAATGTCTCATTTGCCAGCAAGTGAAGGCGGAGCATCAAAAGCCATCGGGTTTGTTACAACCCTTGGAGATACCCGAGTGGAAGTGGGAAAACATCACCATGGACTTCGTTTCAGGTTTACCAAGGACGCAAAGAGGACACGATGCCGTTTGGGTGATCGTTGATCGATTAACCAAGTCGGCCCATTTCTTGCCAGTGAACATGAAATATTCAATGGACAAATTGACCCGACTGTACATGGATGAAATTGTAAGGTTACACGGCGTGCCGGTGAGCATTGTCTCTGATCGGGATCCACGGTTCGTATCTCGGTTTTGGCAGAAGTTCCAAGAAACCTTAGGGACGAAACTCAATTTAAGCACTACCTATCACCCTCGGACGGATGGCCAGTCAGAACGGACGATTCAGACTCTTGAGGACATGCTACGAACCTGTATTCTGGACTTTGGAGGCAATTGGGGTCAGCACATGACCTTGGTAGAATTTGCGTACAACAATAGCTTCCATTCGTCAATTCAAATGGCTCCGTATGAAGCTCTCTACGGACGCAAGTGCCGCTCACCGATTTATTGGGATGAGGTTGGCGAAAAGAAAGCACTGGACCCGACAACTATTCCATGGATGGAAGAGGCACACGAGAAGGTCAAGTTGATACGGCAACGAATCCAAACTGCCCAAAGTCGCCAAAAGAGCTACGCGGATAACCGAAGAAAAGACTTGGAGTTTGAAGTTGGAGACTACGTATTTCTTAAGATCACACCCTTACGAAGTCTTACAACTGGTAAAGGAAAGAAGCTTCAACCGCGGTACGTCGGACCCTACAAGATCCTTCAGAGGGTTGGAGTGGTCGCGTATCGATTGGAGCTACCGTCCAGTCTTTCTCGAATCTACGACGTATTTCACGTCTCGATGCTAAAGAAGTACCATTCTGACCCATCTCATGTTTTACAACCGGAGGATATCGAAGTAGATGAATCACTGGCCTATGAAGAGAAACCGGTTCAAGTACTCGATCGAAAAGTCAAAGAGCTCAGAAACAAGAAAATTCCGCTAGTGAAAGTGCTATGGAGAAACCACGGAGTGGAGGAAGCTACCTGGGAGATGGAAGAGGAAATGCGAAAGAAATACCCAAACCTTTTCGGGAATTAAGGTGAGAAATTTCGAGAACGAAATTCTTTTAAGGGGAGGAGAGTGTGAGAACCCGTAAAACCCTAATTATTTTCCTAGGGTTTATTTCCCCTTAATTGCATGTTTTCTGCATTTTCTGGCTTAGAAATATTTTCTTAGTGGATTTTATGAGCAATTATAGTTTTAAAATGATTTTTCTAGCATTGGTGAATTTTTAGAAAATTAAGAATATATATTGGATGTGGGACCCACTAGTGCGAAAAGTTCGGAAAAATTCGGCCAATAAGGTTAAGTTTCGGATACTGTGTAAAATTTATCGGGTGTTAAGAGATAAATAGTGTGTGTGAAATGATTGATGTGAGAGAGGAAAGAAAGATAAGAATGCATTTATGAAGGTGACAAGTGTCACCTTCTTATTGGATGCCTTTTAAGAATTACTATTCACAATTTTGACTTTTTTGACCAAAGGTTAAATATCCAAAAATTGCACAAAATTCACCATTTTTCTCCTCCTTATGGCCGGCCCTCTCTAAGCAAGAAGAAAGACAAAACTCTTCAACATTCTAGCAAACTTCTAGCTCAAATCAACTAAACCACTTGCTTAACTTAGTTTTCACTCCATAAAATTCTTCCTTCTAGTGCTAGTAAGTTGTTTGGTGAACTTTGTTTGAAGGACTAAGGTGCACAACATCTTCCTCTCTCTTGGTTTTTGGTAAGTGAAGCTTGAAACATCCTACTACACCTAATGATGCTTATGTTGTGCTTATTAGTGATGAGAGTGCTGAAATTTCTGATTTTTATCTTGGTTTGAATTGATTTGGTGAAGTTTTCCATTTTATGATGATTTTTCTGGTTTAATTGGATTATGATGGTGTGGTTGTTTGTGATGATTGGCAATGGACTATAATGGCTCTAGTGGATGTGAAATGTGGATAAATGCAATCAATTTTGGATTTGGTTGGAAATTTGAAAAGTTAGGGTTCTTAAAATCCCAATTCTGTCCGGTTTTAGATCACTGGGTTAGAGGCCGAATTAGACTTTTCTCAAAACATGAAAGTTTTAGGTATTGATGTGTTTGAGGTGCCTGTAAAATTTCAGGTCATTTGCATTAATGTAGAATGAGTTATGATGAAATTACTGTAGCTGTTCTGCTTTGGACAGAATGCGAAAACTGCGATAGTAATTGGCTATTTTGACTGGAATTGGTTTGGATTTTGGAGTTGGTGTCTTCTGATGAAATGTAGCTGGATGACTTAGCTAACTTATGCCTTTGGAATTTCGGTATTTGGACTTGTATAGACTAAGTTATAGTAATTATAGTTTTGTGTGATTTGCAAACCTGTTTTGGTAATTCTGGTAGGGTATTTGGCATTTTCGACCTAGTTAAGCTAGGAACTGGATTGAGTGACCTTCTACATTGTTGTAGCCCTGTTTCATAGCTTCGAAACGGTGGGTCTTACACCCCCATCCGATAACCGTAGAGAATTTGACGCCATTACCGCATAATAAGTGTAAAACAGTTTTCTATTTGGGGGCCAAGACTAAGGCCATTTTCTAATTTCTGGTTTGCTATTATGCACATTTATGCATATGAAACCCTATTGGGGTTGTGTTTAGCATTGCTATATGACTCGTTATCGAGTCTCATTGCATTTGTTGTGTGATTCTAGGGAGTGACGGTAGCTCACGACGTCTTGGTGACCACGGTGTATGAAACACCACTTTCTCACTTGGTGAGTATACCACTCACTAAATTGTTACTATGTGGCTTTGTTAAATGTTATGTGATGCCTTGATGGCTTACTTGGATATTGAAATTGATTAAGGTGAGGGTGTACTTGACCGCCCTCACCTCTTTTGATATTGTCACTGAATGGCTACCGTTTTATTGCATTACTGAACTTGATATATTGGTTGGTGAATTCCATTTCATGGAAACTGAATTGATGTCATTTGGACGATGTTCAACGGCCTTACTGCATTATTGAGCTCAACCCCGTTTGGTAGTCAATTGGATCGAGCCGGCGAGGGCTTGGTCGTGAAGATTGAATTGCCACGGGGACTGTACTGGGGAACCTTGTGGTAATGAGACCCTTGGTTTCGGTAAACTCGAGTATTACCAAAACTACTGAAATGGAGTGCGGGCCCGGTTGGGGTATGTTGGGTGGAAGGAAGTGGAAGTAAAGGGTGGTCTACGGTTTGGTTCTTTTAATATTGACGGAGGGTCAATGAGGTTGGATCAAGATTGCAAGCGTGGAAATGGGCTCTTGAGAGCCGACTGTATCCTTTTACCGTTGTACTTCATTGCTTATCATGAACTTTAAGTGATTGGCCATGTTTATGTGACTTTGGTTGCTTATGTAGTGGTATACCACTGGGCTTTAGCTCATTCCGTTTTATTTGTTTTCCTTACAGGAAAATGAACACTTTTGGAAAGGTTATGATAGTTGGATGCAAGTTGAGCTCATGTATATGTATTTTGTATAAGCTCCTTGAGGGTGAAAACCCTAAGTGCTTTGTTTCCACCAATGTTTGGTGTGTAAATGGCTACTTGTATATGTATGAACTAAATGGATACTTTGGTAGGCCGTTTGGCTTGTAAATGTTGGTTTTCAATGTATATATATGTTTGGTTGGTGTTTGGACGGATTTCGGATCACCACGGCTTTCAAACAGAAAAGGAAAAAAATTGGCGAAGATGAACAGTGCCGAATCCGGCCAGGAATCCGGCCAGAAACTGGCCGGATTGCAGGGCGGATTGCTTGGGGAAAAAATGAAATTTTGGAGTTTGCTCTCGGCCTTGTATCCGGCCGAGAATCCGGCCGGAAATCCGGCCAGATTCCGGCCGGATTCTGACGTGTATTTTAATGTTCATTTTGGTTTCGAATTTTCGTTTTTTTTTATTTTGAGATTTTGACTTGTTTGCGCGCATTGTTATGTTCCGGAACGTAATAGACCGACGTAAACAGTACCGTTAGTCCTGGCGAGAGCTGGGCAGGCAGTCCGCTAACCCCTTTGGTTCGCCTTAGGGGAAGGTGGGGCTGTCACAGCTCACGGTACGAGTCTATGACATAATGAAGCTGTTAGGGAAAGACTTCCAAGTCCGCCCTAGTCTTCCCATTTATTCATTTTTTTTTAAAAAATGATTAATCATACTTCATACATAATTTTCACTTGATATGTGTAAAAATTCACAAATGTGTTTTTGGATACAACGTATGTCTTGAAAGTCATTAAGATATATGTTTGTAATGCACATCTTCGAATATTTAATCTGTGGAATCCAATATTTTAGTAATTGTGTGTTAGTGTATTTCTCTCTAAAATTCATTCTCTCTTTCTTCTCTTTAAGGCTCCTCTAACGAAAATGGCCTTCAGATCTAATCTTTCTCCATAGGAGGGAACCGTTTTTTATACCTTTTATTTGCTTTTTTAAAATAAATTCCCTCTAGCGAGGAATTTTCTTTGCTAGCATTTCTTGGTAAGTATTTCTTCTCTCCTAGTTTTTTCTAGTGAAAATTTTATTCTATCCTAGGATTTCCCTTGTAAGAAATTTTTTCCTTTTTTTCTCTTTTTTCTATGAGATTTGAGATTTCATATGGTTTGCTAGATTTGAAAATTTTAACATCTACCATGTTAGCTGAATTTCTCCTTGGGCTTCAATCATTTTTTAACAAATGTTATTTTTAAAAACATGCACAAATCTTTTGAGTTATAGTGATTCACCTGGATGCAGGGAAGATGTTTTGGAGATTTAATGTTTTTCATATTCATTAATATCTATTTGCTCAATAGATAGATTGAGATTTCATATTATTTACTCCCTCCGTCCCATTAGAAGTGTCATGCTTTCCTTTTTAGTCCGTCCCAAAATTAGTGTCACTTACCAATAATGGTAATAAAAACTTTCACCGATTTCCACTGATACCCTTAAATCTTACGACAAGATTCTTATTTTTAGTGGGCCCCAAAGTTCACCTGTGAAATAGAGAATTTTCATGTGATGGTGTGTGAGTGTCACGTTAGAACCAGCAGGATTCGTGCATTGCACTTTCTCCAAAAGGGCTTGAAAATATATCATATGTATGGGTCCCACAATCATATCACTACTCTATCCTACCATCAATGGAGCAACACGTCAGGCTGCATAGCTAATTCAACCGGGGCATTCTTGGAACATAACCCATTACCTTTTGAAATCGGAGCACTGTTGAAAAAATGTGGGATTCCCAAAGCACGACAGATTCATTGGGACAGAGGGAGTACTAGTTTTGGAATTTCTCCCATCTCCTATGAAAGCTAAATTTCTCTTTGAGTTTTAAGCATTTTTATCAGATGATTGTTAGAAAATATGCACAAATCTATTGGACTGCAATGATTTATCCAGATGGAGGATGTTTTGGAGCTTCTACTTTAAAAAGGATGCTAAGGACTAATGGCATTTGCCATTTTGTTACCAAGCTTTTTAGGTATATGACAAAAACCTTCTTGAATTACCAAACTATCTTTAGAAAGAAAAAAAAATACAAAATTAATGATATACTTCATTGGAACTCAATCATTTCATGAAATCCTAATCACCACTTTTTTTCGATTCCACAGTATTCATCTTTTCAGTCATAACCAAACCCTAGATCCTGAGCACTTCTATGGCAAAGAAAAAATGAAGGAAGACAAGTGCACAATTTGATAGGTTGACTAAAGATCAGAAGTGTTCAAAATATTCACCAAAACAAAACGCATATGACATTGTCTCTACGTTCATTATTCTATTTAGAATTTCAAGCAGCAAATTTCCCAATAGTAGTTTAATTTTTTTGAACGACAACTTCATCATTTTGTTGCATCTAGTATCGATAGTAAAAGAGTGGGATTAGCAATAATGGAAATCAGCCAAAGGCTTTGAGATGATAGCTTCTTAATTCTCTTCTAGTACATAAATATTATGATATGATTTTATTGTTTGTTCAATAAATCAATAGGATTTATATCAGGAAAATTAACTTTTATTAGTAGTGATAAAAGTCAAAAAATATGAATTTTTCATGCAATAATTGAAAATGTCAGCACAAAATTCCATCTACAGCTGTTAACTCCATTAAGAACTGTTACATGCTATGTACATGATAATTTTCTGGAACAATTACAGTGAAGATACAACATAGAATTGTATGTGCCTGTCAACCACAGCTGCTGGAGAGTTTTTGTGTGTGACTCTGGCCAATAGCAAGCAAAGAGGGTGAAGAATACTTGTCTACATCTTCTATGAGTACTTCACCCACAAAAACATAGAGTCACCAAAAACTTAAACCATTGAACCTATAAAAAGAGCCAGCACAAATGAGAAAATAGAATACATTAGAGATTTTAGCCCATGGAACACTTTCAAAAGTCTATATACAGTAAATATACATTTTACTGTATATCTTATCAAATATCTTCCCTTCAATGGATGATTAACTTCCACAAATATAGAGTAGCCTCTTACTTGAAAGGTTCTATTTAACGAGTGCTCAATGGGCATTCATTAAAATATATTTCATGTGTTAGATTTTCAAAAAATTAAGATTAATTAGAGAAAGTGTATATATGCAAGAAAAGGTGGTAATTGTTAGAGCGTGTCTATACATGGTAAATTAGGTGAAATGTAAGCATGTTGATGAGTGTCAATTGAGCACCCTTTAGAAAAACTCTACTTGAACAAGTTAAGCAAAAAAGGAAAAAATCATATAAGGCCATTTCTCAATGCACAAGAGAATAAGACTTTATCTCGAAAACATTATTAGGGCCTGCAAAAAATTGTAACTGTAAATTCAAACACAACTAGACTGTGAATTAAAAATAAAAAAATAGGACAACATGATTAGAAGAAAATCTAAAAGCTCATGATAAAGCTTGATTCTACTGTATCCTCTAATGAAGCTTGATTCTTTTTGCTAACACAACAAATGAAAAACTGTTTGTTGGTCTATGATTTCGAGTTTGATTTGCTTATGGTGTTTACTGTAGAAGTTGTCACAGTAGCCTCGGACGTCTTCGAGTGGTTCGTTGGGATTTGGGGCAAGGACAGTCATCAGAAAGACCGTCCCTGAACGGTCCCCTCACAAAACTTAAGAAGTGGTTATTATGCATCCACGTCGACAGGTAGAAAGAAGGCATCAAAACGACACCATCTAATTAGTAAGTTTCAAAAAAAATATTAATTTCAAAAACACCAATATAAACGGCGTTATATTGGAACAGGATTGTTAAAATATGAAATTTGAATTAAAAATTTGAATTCAAAACTAATTTTGAAGACGAACCCGCGAAAACCTTGACAAAAAAGAAGGCTTTCATTTTAGTTCTTTGAAGGTATAGTGGAAAGAGAAGAATGGTGAGAAATAACAATCTATCTCCAGAGAAGAGAGAGCAAAAATAGCAAATGCAGATTTGTGTACCAAATTAGGGTTAGAAAGTCTTGTTGTGGTGGGTTTTAAATGTTGATAATTTGGACCTCCACCCATATCTGGGACGGCAAGGGTACAAGCAAATATAAACACCGAAGCAATCATAGTATTTGCATTGACATCGCTTCCAAGAAGTGATTTAAACTAGAAAAGGGTATTACAGTTGTAGCATACAATAATGGCCAAGACAATAGACATTATAACAGGGTGAGCAAATAGTTACAACAATGCGGCGGAGATTGATGAAGGTAATGATGCTGATTATCATATGAATTGGATAGAAATTGTAGTGGTAGCAATGTTAGCAGAAACTAATATTTAAATGAAAAAGAAGTTATGCTCTGTTTTTTCAGCGTGTCTGTCTGATTGTACACATTGTTACCCAGGAAGAACAGTGCGCTCATTTGTATGTACAAGTGAAAAAATCATTGCTATCATAATAGTTAATATATAAGTGTTGTTAATGGGATTAAATCCTGGATATGTAGATGTAAGATAACAAATAGCAAATATATACATGTGGTGTCTATACGCAACGTTAGAAAATATTCACAATGTGTTTCATGAGTATTACATTGAGTTTTGGTATATGTACAAGTATGTCTTGTTAGAGCACTATTTAGTCATCATGTTGCTATATGATAATTTTAAGAGTAACACACATGGTTAGAATTATTATAATAATGGTTATGTTGTACATACTAGGGTATTCTGTTGTATAATCGGATTGAGAGACACCATAATTTGTACATTATAGTTGCCTCTTCTCTTACTTGTGTTTTCTATGAAAAATTTTTATTTTATTATACAACAGTTCTTTTGTGATTCTATTATCTCGTTGTTCCTATATATGCCACATGTTTGGATATTCTTTGCCAGCTAGTTTATTTTGTAATGCATAACAATCATTTTTAGTTGCCTCTATGCAAGTTTGCTTGTCCTTTGGTAAGATTCTTCCAATTATATATATTTAATATTGTGGGTACAAAATTAAACTCTAATTGTTAGAATTTTCCCCTGCATGATTTGGCATATTAATTAGGCATGAGAAGAGTAGATCTGATCAGAGAGCAATAGTATTTTTTTGCTTATTCTTCTTGATGGCTGAAAGAGGTAGCATACACTAGTAGCTCTAGAGTAAAGCAATTTTTGAGGAATGAATTATAGTCCTCATTTCTTCTGCATCCTATTTTGGTTTATTTGGGCTTATCTCTTTTGATTCTGGTCGGATTTAGATTCTTTGGATGTCCAATTTCTTAATTGATAGTTTTGATTCAGTTGTCATGAGTCCTTAACTGCAATGTACTATAACTTATTTTAGAGTTTTGATTCTACATGGTCTAAGATAGCATGTACAAGATATGCATGCAATTATACACTCTGTTATGGAATGTTTACATAATGTTGATGAATTTATACACTCTAAACAAATGAAATTCATGTAGTGGAATGCTTGAAATGGACAGAAGACGAGCCTTGGCAAATTGGAATGGAGTTTCATATAGAAGACAAAGCGTATAATTTCTACAATAAATATGGATTTACCACGAAATTTAGTGTTCCATAGGGCTACTTAAACAAAGACAAGGATGTAGTTACCACATATTGGAGCTAAAGTTGGAGCGTAACTATGTTTTGCTAAGATGACTCTCAATTGCCGGTACCATCTTGGGAGAAAGAGAACAAAACAAGTTGTATGGAGTTCGGGCGTTAAGTTCAAAATTTTAAAGGCAATGCTCTAGGCATTTGTAATTCTTCGGACAAATGTACTATTTGATTCCAAAATTGAGACCATTTCCTGCATTCTTAGAATTTAGTTGATTTTAGCAACTTTTATATCTGTATTCAAAAATTTCACAAATTATTATAATATATAAAAAAAATTGGATAGTTCCCAATTGGCAGAGGTCAATTATTATTCAGCATGTTTGCTGTAACCATACAAATTACAGAGTAAACTATGTGAATGTTGGGCAATATTGCTATTATTCACTTTCTTGCCCACTGTTTACTTTTCGAATTTTGATTAAATTAGTGAATCGTGTCATGGATAGTATAATGCTATTTCAATAAGTTGTTAGACACAGTGCATGACATGTACAACTAAACAATAACTATGTGATGTTCTATCCAGTGTTGATATGGGTCACAAACATAGTAATTGCATCACTATTATGAGAAATTACAAATAGTTACCTATGTCTTATAACTTATTGGTAAGCCATTACACCTTTGAGGAATGATTGTACTCAATGGCATACAACCTTTGCCAGTAATGATTTTCATAAGATATGTAAGGATAAGAAAGTGCCATGAGACTATGAGTCAATAATAATTGAGATGTACAAGTAATAATTGTATATAACATCTATGTCACTTAAACATACAAGCAGTTGAAATTGAGTTAATACCTATTACAAAACTAGAACACCCTCTAAAGAGATTTGGGGTAGGGATAGTTGTCAAATCAACCGTCCCTGAACGGCATAACTCTCTCTGCACAAATTGTAACTCCTCCTTAACTACTTGTACATCTTTATAACAGAGATGTGATATTTTGTTACTATTCATATGAGTCTCATATGTAATAATTGTGTCTCTGTTGTTAAGTTTTACAAGTAGTTTACATTAAGTTATACCTTGTTCAAAAAATATTATATCGTTTAGAATGGTTGTTACTGACAACTGTTGGTGTCCAAGATCCCCATCAAAGATGGCTACCAGTCCTCATCTTCCAACAAAATTTAAGAAATGCTGAGTCTAACCATATTTACAGTAGTAGAAAATATGCATAATATACAACCATGAGTCAGCATGATGAACTAGAAATTGACTCATCAATAACAATCTGATGAGAATGGAGTTCGGCCACTATGTACATGTTGGCCAAAGTTGTTGTTTGAGGCATCGGTAAATCAACTGTATAGAATTTAGAGAGAATTATAAAATTGTTACAAATTATTAAATATTATTCATATTCATATTGATTGAATTTGCAAATTGTAGAAAGTGGACAAGGAATGAATGTAACATTGTCTGAACTGATTGTAAGATAATGTCAACTATTTGTATCAGTAGATATAGCTACTAAATTTATCACACTTATATTGTGAATTTGGACAAGTAATTAATAAGGAGTTACAACTTGTTTAGGTAATGTTACAATGATTAGAAACAATTTATTTCATTTTAACAAAAAAAATTTTCCACTCAGTTTATGTTCAGTAATTTTTGATGTTGTAGGAATAACATCAAAAATTACTGTTTTCATCTCTTTACTACTACCTTTCATATCTACCATTATAATTTACACAAGAAAGAACTAAAAGTGACTTAATAGGGTCACGTCAAAAGACAAACTGATTAACATAGTCTAAAGCTCTGATACCATGAAAACTAAAAAAAGTGAGAGAAAATACTCTTATTCATATTTTTGGACTACACAATGTACAAATATATATATACACAAGTGTAACTTAATTTAGATCCTAAAATCATGCTAGTCTAAATCAATCTATTATCTAATTAATATTTGATACTATAATAAAACAAATCAAATCTAATCTTTCCTAATATTTACAATATCAAATCTTTCTATAATTACATATCTTCAACACTGTCAAATAATATCCCAAACTCCCATGCAATGAAATCGAAACATTTTTTTAACTCAAGGTACAAAGAGAAAGTCTAAAAAGAAGGTTTTTCGGCTAACAATTAGGGTATCAAACGAAGAAAGAGGGTTAAAGGCTCACCTTGACTCACTAAAGGTAGATAAAATAAAGGTAGGTTTTTAAGCAAGTCAAAAAATGCTTCAATCCTAGGTGTCCTCATCATTTTAATGCATCAAATTCATTAAAATGTGGTCTTGACATGCATAACCAAACAAGTTCTAGAATGACAAACCATGTGCAATAACTACTAAACAAACGAAAAAAATAAGCCCACAAATCTCACAAGTGGTCAAAATTATATCAAGTTCAGCATATTCATCAATTAATTCATCATCAAGAAAAGTAGAAAACCCCATGGCATGAACTTACTAATCATACTCGTATCTCAATTGCATTCATCATTGTTTAAGACAAAGAACTACTAAAGAAAAGAAAATGTAAAATGAACAACTAAAAACATAGCTAACCCTTCCCTACATCGAAACCTTACATTGTCTCCAATGTAAGCAATAAAGAATAAGAATAGAAGTAATGGGGCAACGACACTTCCCTGAACACGGAAGAAGGTAAAAATGGACTAAAGCTCGGGAGGAAAGAGTGGCGAAGAAATAGCAGCGGCAGCGGCAAAGGTGGCGTCGGCGTGTGGATGTGTGGCAATGTTGGGCGGTGCAGCAGGATGGACGTGAGCGGTGGTCGACGTGCGACAACGGCGCACTCGGGATTGCGATGAGGGGCTCGATCGGCATGCGTGTGAAGGCTGACGGCGTACGACGCAGGTGAAGGCAGCAGCAGGGAAAAGGGAGAAAAGAAAGAAGAAGAAAGAAAAAAGAAGGAAGAAGAAAAAGTATGGCAACTTTTTTTTTAAAATAAGAGAGGGCAATTTTGTCCTTTCACCCTTTTTCTTTTTTTTTGAACCCCCGTGTTAGGCATGAGCACGCCTAACTGCTTTCGAATTTTCTGACCAACCGTTCGAAATTAAGATCCTTAAGTGCGACCACCTGGCGTGGGCACACCTAACTACTAGAGAGTCTTCTGACCAATATTTAAAAATTGAGTTCCTTAAGCGTAACCACCCGGCGTGGATACGCCTAACTAATGTAGAGTTTTTGCCCGCAGACGTGAATTGCCCTTCCTTAAATGTGACCACTTAGTGTGGGCACGCCTAACTACTGGGTAGTCTTTTGTCCGTCAAATTAAAACTTTCTTTCTTAGGCGTAACCACTTGGTGTGGGCACGTCTAACTGTCAGCTCCCTACCACAACAATAACAAACCACTAAATGCAACTAACACTTAACAAAAACTCCAGAAATATAAGAAAACTAAAACAAAGAGTCTTGGATTGCCTTCCAAACAGTGCCTTTCTTTAATGTCTTTGGCTAGACGTTAAATACCACTCCTTAATCTGGATATAATTCAAATTTTCTTGCAATTGGTGGTATTCCTCCGGGGTCTAGATAGCCATTGAGTGCAACCATCTTTCTTAATTTTCTACTCATTTTCATCTCATAAGTTGTTTTCATTCCATGATACTTGTTCGCAACAATTTTGAATTTGCTCCTACAATCAAACTCAGAAAATTCTTGCATAGAGAAATTAGTAGCATGAATAGCAAACACAAAATGAGAGTTAACAGAATGTTTCATTGTATCAAAAATATTAAAATGGACTATTTCTCCGTCAATTCCATTGTGAGAGCACCCTTACTAACATCAATCTTAGTTTGGGCAGTACTCAAGAATGGCCTTCCTAATATAATGGGTGATGGATTTGGAGCACTTCTATCATCCATGCAAAGCACATAAAAATCAACAGGAAAAATTAATCCATTTGCTTACACTAAACATCCTCAACTACTCCATTTGGATAACCAAATGTACGATCAGCCAATTGAATTATTGTCCCTGTTTCTTTCTTTTTTTGTCAAATGTCAACTGTATATATATGTAATAAGTTACGGTTATATCTGCACAACAGATTTACAAAAGACTAACAACTGCCAGGAAGTCATTATGGGCCTCTCTATTAAGCCACACAAGGAAGGATTGCTTCCACCTAGTTTCTTGAATCAAGTTAATAGCTAACTTAGCTAAACCATGGCTACACATGTTCATTTCTCTCCTAATGTGAAAGAAAGTGCATTTCTAACAGGACTGACTTAGCTGTCTGATGTCTTTAATTAGCATGTCCATTGAGGTTAGGCCTTGACATCCTGTATTGAGTCTATTCACAACAGCTTTGCAGTCAGAAAGAATCAATAAGGATGCCATGTTTTCCTCTATAGCCTTGCCCAAGGCTGTTCGAATGGCTATAGCCTCCATTTCTGCAGTATCTTTAGCTCCAGGATGTGGGATGGACAATGTTACAAGAATCCTGCCATTGTTAGCTTTAGTAATAATCCCAACTCCTGCTTTAGCTTTGCCTTGGTTCATTCCAGCATCCGTGTACATTATATTGCTATGTTGTTCCATCAGTCCAACTAGCATTCGATGTTTGTTTTCTGGCTGAGAATTCTCTTCATTGGCCATCTTAACATCTCTTATAGCCTCATCATATTCCATCCATTCCTCCACAGCTTTTTTGGATACTTGGTGCCCCTCCTTCAATTCCTGGTTAAAACACCACTCATTCCTTGCCTTCCAGATTTGCCAGAGGAAGTTAGTTGTGATTTCAATGTGTTTAATCCCATCATTCCTTGATCTAGCTTCCTGCATCTGTTCCCACCATTTCCAAAAGTTCCAATTATGATCTCTGATGTCGTCCCATGAAATAGGAAAAGCTGTCCATGCCCGCTCTCTAGCCTTGCACTTAAGCAAGGCTTGTTTAATTGTTTCTTGTTCTTCCCCACAGCACTTGCATAGTAGATCCCCCTTGCCAGTCCTTCTAAAAATTTCCTCGTTAGTTGGGAGGATGCAATGGAGACATTTCCACAAGAAGTGTTTGATTTTATGTTTGATGTTCAGTCCCCACAATTGATTCCATACCTTGGACCTTTCTTTGTTTATGCTGGAGTTTACTTGTGGTCTATTCATCTCTGTCAACTCCTTGATTTTGTCTTTAGCCCTCGCATACCCAGATTTAGTGGAGTAGAACCCATTTGCAGTTTATCTCCATTTGTATCTGTCTTTTTTTTTTTTTAAATAAGTTTTGAGGGAATAACATAATTGCCTCTGCTTCCTCCTTTGAGAACAAAGCTGTGATGAGGTCCTTGTTCCATTGATTCCCCTTGATCAAATTGCAGACCTTGGTCATATGACCTCCAACTGGTTTTGGAAAAGTGACTTTTCCAATCTTTAAGCATTCTACCCATCTATTGTCCTAGATATCCACTGTTGCACCATCCCCCACTTGCTTCCAAACCCCACTTTCTAGCAACTCTAATGAGCTATGCAAGCTTTGCCATATCCAAGAAGCTCCCGCCTTTACTTTGGACTCAAAAATGTTAGATTTAGGAAAATATTTGCTTTTCATTACTTTGCTCACCAACAAGTTGGGACAAATGAGAAGCCTCCATGCTTGTTTGGCTAACAATGCTTCATTAAAGCAGAGTAAATCCCTAAACCCAAGTCCCCCATTCTTTTTCCTTTCCGCTATATCAGTCCATTTCTTCCAGTGCATTCTTTTTTCCCCCTGGTCATTTCCCTACCAGAATCTAGCCATCATCCCCTTAACTCTTTGCAGAGGCTCTTTGATAGTCTAAATATTGACATAGCATAAGAGGGGAGTGCAAGAGCAACCGATTTGAGTAGCACATCTTTCCTTGTATTACTCAGTAGTTTACCTTTCCAGTTCTGAATCCTTGACATCATATTTTCTTTAATGAACCTAAACACACTATTTTTGGACCTTCCAACAACTAATGGTATGCCCAAGTATTTCCCTTGCGAAACCTGTTGGATTTCTCCTAGTTTCTGCAGCACCTCAGTCTTTTCTCTCTCACTTGAATTTTTGCTGAAGAAGACAGCTGATTTGTTGATGTTAACTTGTTGTCCAGAAGCTTTTCCATAACTTGTTTTCTTTGTGTCCTGCTTCATTACTATTAGCTTTACAGAAGATTAGAGAACCATCAACAAAGAATAAATGAGAAACATAGGGGCCCTGCCATGAAATTTTAACTCCTGTAATTTGATTGTTTCTGATAGCATTATTTAGGAGGTTAGAAAGGCCTTCAGCACAGAACAGAAGGTAAGGGGAAAGGGGATCCTCTTGTCTAATCCTTCTAGATGGTCTTACATATCCACGTTTAACACCATTAACATTGAAGGAATAAGACACAGAGGAAAGATAGCCATGAATCCATCTAATCCATAGAGGGGGCAAATCCCATTTTACAGAGGATAGCATAAAGAAATTTTCATTCGACTCTATCATAGACTTTAGACAAATCAAGTTTTATAGCCATGTACCCATCCCTCCCCTCTCTTTTTGATTTCAGCCAATGCATGTACTCATGAGCAACCATAACATTGTCTAGAATTTGCCTATTATGAACAAAAGCTGTTTGGGAATAACTAATGCAGGAGCTAAGGAGGGGTTTGAGCCTATTCACAAGAATCTTGGAAATGATTTTGTATAAAATATTACATAACCTGATGGGCCTAAAATGAGCAAGGTTCAGGGGGTTGTCTATTTTAGGAATGAGGGTAACCAGGGTCTCATTAATAGCTTTTGAAAGAAATCCAGTATAAAAGAAGCTTTGAATAGTGTCCATTACATCTATTTTAATGATATTCTAGAACCTTTGGAAGAAAATAGGGGACATACCGTCTAGGTTGGGAGATTTGTTTGGATGCATGGAGAAAACTATAATTTTGACTTCCTTCTCGGTTACAGGTCTGGTAAGCTGTAAATTCATCTGCTCGGTGATAGTCCTAGGAATACCATTTAGAATCTCCTCAAAATTTGAAGGCTGTGAAAATGTGAAGAGTTGGTCGTAGAATTGAGTAATTTTCACCCCTATTTCATCATTGGTTGTACAACACCCTCCCTGATCCTTCTCAAGTCTGGATATTCTGTTCCTTTTCCTTCTGTTACCCACACAAGCATGGAAATATGCCCTATTCTTGCCACCACTTTGAAGCCATTTGTTTCTTGCTCTTTGGCTCTAAAAAAGTTCCTCTTGCTTATAGGCATCAAACAGTTGCTTCCTGAGTTAATTGAGGGATTCTTTCCTATTAGCCCCATCCCTAGTCCTTGCTGCTTGCATCTCCTCTTTGATCCTTTTAATTTCATTCTAGCTGTTCAGATTCAACGTTTTGCCCCAAGCCGAAAGGGCCATTCTACATTGATTAATCTTCCTACTGATTCTAAAGCCTCTAGACCCCACTTGATATTTACCCCATGCCTTTGGGATGACATTGTGATCAGACGCTTCATTCTCAATATGTATCACCCTAGCGTCTTTGAACTTTTCACACCATTCTACACTTGCAGAAACTCTGTCCAATCTCTGTTTTATCTCGCCCTCCTCTTCACATAGGTTACTCCAAGTCCACGGGAGGCCTTCAAAACCAATATCCAGCAGCTTATTTTTGTTGATGAAATTTTTGAAATCAGTGAAAGTCCAGTTGGGCGGAGTTCTACATCCCCATTTCACTTTGTTAGAAGTAATGTCATTAAAGTTCCCAATTACAACTTTATTATTACCCCAGATTTTGTTCCTACTACATAAAATATCCCACTAATTTTTCCTGATTTTATCGCTAGTACTAGCATAAATAAAGATGCCCACCAATTTCCAGTTTCATTATCCCTGTTTCTTTCAAATGTCCTAAATTTAGAAAATCATAAATTGATTTAGACATCACATTAATAGAAACCCCTAAATCTAGCATGGCATTTTTAATCTTAGAATATCCAATCTTATAGGGGATAGTAAACATACCTAGATCCCCACATTTTGGCAGTAGCTACCTTTGCAGTACGGCCGACATGTTCTCCCCTACCACAACTCATTTATCTGCCCTCAGCTTCCTTTTGTTAACACACAAGTCCTTCAAGAACTTTGCATACTTGGACACCTGTTTAATCGCGTCCAATAGAGGGATGTTTACTTGCACTTTACGGAACACGTCCAGGATTTCTTTTTCCTTCTCTGCCTTCTTTGTTTTTTCCAACTTGCAAGGAAAATGAGCTAGATTAGGTTTAATAGGAATTAGAGGAGTAAATGTTAACTTAGGGCCTTTACGAATGCGCCCTTCTTCTTTAATCTCCTTTTCTATCTCCTCCTCGTTTTTGCTTTTTGGATTCGTTAACTTAAGCCTCTCCACTTCCTTGCCATTTCTCAATGTCATGGCACTTATATTCTTGGGATTTGCCTCGGGTTGCGATGGCAATTTTTAAAAAATATGAGATTCCAGGCGATTAATTGCAGTTGCCCTGTGACTTATTTGAATCTCCAAATTTTTCATGCCCGATCTAGTTTTCAACATGCCCGCTTTAGTTTTCATTTGAAATTGAGCAGTACTTGTGGCCAGATTCTTGACAATGTCTTCCAAAGAGTCTCCTGAATCTGCAAATGAAAGTTGAGACTTTGCTTGTCATGGTTGCTGAAATTCTGGAGGATGATTCACAAATGAATTCTGCGGCTTGTTCCCGTAACTGAAGTTGGGATGGGCTCTTCAATCAAGATTGTACATGTTTGAATACAGGTCATATTGCCTACGAGGCGCGGGCATGCCTCTAGCCATATTTACTTATTCAGCTCCATCTTCTTGCAAAATGGGACATGCATCTGTGGAGTGGCCCACGTTTGTACAAATTCCACAGGCTTTCGCTCGCTGCGCATTCCCCACAGCTAGTTGCCTGACAAAAGACATCAACTCTGACAGTTGCTGCTGAATAGATGACGTCTCTACCTTGTTGACCCTGCGGGTACGGTTACTTTCACAGAAGCCAAATTGCTAAGAATTCTCTGCCATTACTTCAATAAGTTCCCATGCTTCTCTTGGTGTTTTATTCACTAGTGCTTCTCCACTCGCAGTATTAATAATACTTCTGTCAGATGATTGCATCCCCTCATAGAAGTACAGGATCAATAGTTATTCACTAATTTAATGTTGAGAACATCTAGTGCACAACTTATTGAATCTTTCCCAATAGTCATATAAAGACTCCCCGGGGTACTGTTTGATGCTGCATATCTCTTTCCTCAGACTTGCTGCCCGAGATACAGAGAAGAATTTTTCTGAAAATTTCTCTTTCAACTATGCCCATGTTGTGATACTATCTACGGGTAGGTAATATAGCCAATCTTTCGCTGCATCCTTCAAAGAGAAAGGGAATGCTTTAAGTTTAATTTGCTCTTCAATAATCCCAAGAGAGTTCATGCTAGAATATACCATTTCGAACTCTTGGATGTGTTTATGGGGTTCGTCACTAGAGAGACCATGGAACGAGGGTAAGAGGTGAATTAATCCTGATTTTAACTCAAAGGAAGTATTCTCAGCCAGAGTTGGGAATGTAATGCACAAAGGCTGGTGGGTCAACTCCGAGGCAACCAGCTCCCTTAGTGTTTGGTTGTTGGCCATGCTAATTTCGTCTTCTTCAGAATCGTATACAGTAAATGACTGTCCCTCTTTGCGTCTCTTGGTCTCTTGTTTTCGCCCACATGCTGTCTTCTCAACCTCAAGGTCGTATATCAATTCACCTGTGCGAAAAGAACGAGACATAAACTAGCAAAAATATCATAAATAAAATGAACTCAAAAAGAGACAAATAATTCAAGCACCAGTCCTCGACAACGGCGCCAAAGATTGACAAGTGTCGAGTCTGTGCAATAATAATAAAAAAACCTAACTACCACAAAAAACAGTCAATAATCAATTCCAGGTACTGGAACGGGGATTCTGGATATGCAATGGGTTACTTGATTCATCATGACTCTGAAGTATTTGCTTAATCCGATATACCAGAATTGATGAACTGACAAATTACTAACTAGTAGACAGTGGCAAGTAGGGTCGTCTCCTCAAGGACTGGAAAAAAGTTCATCTTTTTTTAAGTCAAGACCAACGGGGGGGTTTGAGGATTAAATGCTAACGAATTGCTAACTAAATAAATTAACTGTGAAAAATAATTAATTGAGAGAAATAATTGGAAAAACTCTAGCCAATGGTACACTTTAGAAATGGTTCTTGCAACTGATCATTGATTCAATATAATCCTAACATTCATTAAAGTAGATTTTTAACTACCGATACGATCTGACAGTCAATCTCTCCTTATTGTTTCGATAGTCAAGGAATGACAATTGACTATTTTCCTAATTTAGGAATAACCCTAAGTACGACCATAGGATATAATTCCTCAATTGCATTAGAAACTAGAGAAACTCTAGTTTAATCAATAAACATGCTACGAGAGTTTACTTAAACTAGATTGTATGTTTCCCTGACATAAATCCAATTATGTCAGTTGCTACTGGGACAAAGGTAATCGAACAATTCCGGATTCAACTACCCCCAATTATCAAATAGACTATGTGAATAATTAAATATTGCACATCTATTCAATCATACACAATAGCCACAACCATTAAAAACAAAAAACATACAAATACCAATAAATAAGGGAAACAATTAAAATAATTTCCCATTGACTAGAATTATGAATTAATTCTCCATAATTGGAGAATTGGCCATGCGAAAAAGTGTCTTCAGAAGCTTACAATTGTTGTCTTACAAATTCGGTCCAAGAAAGAAAAGTAAAAGACAAAAATAAAGACTAAAGCAATTGTCCTCTCGTGTCCTCCCCAAAAGTCGGCCAAAGGAGAGAAAAAATAAAGACCAAGTACCATCCCTCACATTTCTAGCCACCCAAAAAATGGAAGCAGATTGTCTGACGATTTCTTTCCTATTTTGACTCCTAATTGATTGGTATTCTAATATCAATCAACTTCTTAGAATAAAACCCCATTACAAGTCAACTTTCTCAACTTTCCTTTTTCTTGGGAGTGGACCACTAGCTTCCTAATTTGAAGCCAACTACTTGATATATTTTTGGAAGCCTCGCACGTGCAATAAATCCCGAGAATCCAGACTTGAAAGCTGGAATTAGGTGTGCCAGCGCCTAACTGTCAGAAAGTTTTGTGGAATTGATTTTCAGCACCTTTTCTTCACCAATTTCTGCAATTAACACTAAGCACAAAATCTAAGTAGAATCTACCAAATAGTGCAATATTTAGTCCAAACAACTATGGAATATTAGTGAAATAACCCACTAAAACGCACCCCATCAGCAACTCAAGGTGTTGGCCCAACGCTTCCCTCACTAGCGGAGCTGTGACCATCACCATTGTCTCCAGGAGGAGAACGGGGCGGAGGAACGGTGCTTAAATGATCCTCTATTCGTCGCATCCTAACATTTTAAGAATCTAGGCGAGCATTGATGCTATCATGTCGCTCAATGACTTGGGTCTGATGGCAGTCTAGAATATTGAAGAGGCACTGCCAGTTGGAGAGCTGTGGAGGTGGAAGAGGTGGCGGCAGCGGTGGGGTAAAAGTAGATGGCCCGGCAGAAGTAAAGGGACCTGCAGAAGTAGAAGGACTGGCCCCTCCTTGCTCGGTGTAGCCAGGTTATCTTGATCGATCTCCCCTTGGGCGAGGTAAAGTAAGGACCCGAATTTTAATTTTACTTACTTTTATTTCATTTTATTGGCTTATTTAATTATTTATTCACCCGTTTACTCCGAATAATTTATTTCATCCATTTTAAATCCATTTACATGGAACAATGTCTCATTTATATTTTTAAAACGTTTCGTTAGCGAATTTAATTTTTTTACAGCTCGTTTAGCGAGAAATAGTGAATGCACTTTTTTCGAGGCAAATTCGATCCGAGAACACATTAATCTTGGAGAACTAAGAATAATTAATGGTAGACTAAAAAAAGTTAATTAAGGAATTGGATGTGAGTGAGTTAAGCTCAATTAGGAGTACTAATTGCTCACTAATTAGTTGTTGACTTTTGGGCACTAAGAACACCTTTATGTCAATCCTTCTTACACCCATCAAATCACCCAATTACTGTGACAACCCCACCGTACTCAGAGGCATATCAAAGGGTTTAGCGGATCGCCTGCCTAACTCGCGTCAGGATTTGATTCCAAAAATGATAAAATAAATTTCAAGCTAAAAGAAAGTTCTATATACACCATTACATCTTCAAAAGTTAAGTAAACTATAACATCAAGATACACATACTGCTAGTACCAAAAAGTAAACCCTAAAAAAGTTACTAACTATAACCATCACAACAAATATATATATCTTACTAGTTAACTTATAACAAGTACTAGGGCAAAATCACTTATTCTATAAACCAAAAGTCTATACACCTTTCCGAACTTTCCCCGCGTTGGCCCCTACTAAGGAAAACAAATGGAATGGAGTAAGTTATATGCTTAGTGAATAATCGGGGATAAAACCGTAAAATCACATCCAAATAAACATGTAACCAAGATATTTCACATCAATAGATAGAAATGTAATACCATAATAGTAGGATACGGGTGGTTTCAAAACCAGTTCAATTCCCCGAACTTGATCATCTGTTGACACTCCGTCAACCAAAATACCCATAGACCATAGACTCCACTTAAATTTTCCCGTTCACCTTATCCACCCCCCGCTGGCCAGTCAACAGCACATAGCAGCTCGAACGAAACAAAATAACTTAGTTTTAATCAAAATTTTAACAAAGAACGAAATCCCAAGATTAGCGTGGAACTAATTTCGACCAAACCCCGACTGACTCGAATAGTTCGTCTATCCTTGGAACCGGGTTGGAACCAAATCTTGAGATATCCAATCTCTCAATAGATGATATCCCTCAACAAAGTACTCACCCCAACAGTACACAGCACAAGGGGTTCAACTCAAGTCATGTAATCACCCCAACAGCACACAGCAAAAGGGTGACACTCAACACAAGGCATGTATTCTCACATATTAAATCAAGAACAAAGGATGAGTTTAGATCAGTGAGATAAAGTACACTCTCGCCTAAATACCCATTTAACATATACAAGGCACTTCGACAATTAGGCCTGTCAATCGGGCCTAATGAGTCGAGATTTGATGAGTTCAAGTTCAGCTCATTTAATTTGAAACATTTTCGAGTTTCGGGTTATGAGTTTCGGGTTCGTAAATGTGAAACTCATACTCAACTCACATAATATTTGGGTTGTGAGCCTTAATCGGACTTAGCTCAATCTCACTTATTACTCCTTAATTTTCTTAATATAATTACTATAACTATTAAGTTGTAAAACTAATTTAACATTTACAAGACTATAATATTAAAACTAAACATGAACAAATAATAGTTCTTAAAAAGTATATAAATCAAAAATTTTTTCAACAATATTTATATTTAATCCATTTAAAATGCATGAAAAATAGTAATAAAACATGCGATCATAAGCCAATACATCTTTAAAAGTTGAAACTTTTTTTTTATAATCTTGTGATTTAAATCCAAATATGCTTGATGATTTTTGTGTTTGTAGACCAAAAAAAAATCAACCAATAATATGCTAATACAAAAATTTACTCAACCAATAAGAAAAATTAGAGATTTAGTTATGCATTACTAATATTGGCTCTCAAGAAAGCTCATGAAAAAGTCTTTAGATGTATTTTTGTGTTTTTTAATTTATATATATATTTAGTATTTAGTAAAAATATATTTGGATATATAATTATACATAATATCAAAATATAAATATTATATATATATGTAATTAAAGGGTCGGGCCTATATCGGATTTGAGCCTAATAAGGCCCAAGCTCGGCTCACATTTAATTCGGGCCTAATTTTTAGGTTCAAACTCAGACCGGCTCACTAAATGATCGGGCTCATCGGATTTTCTGTCGGGCCGAACGAGCTGAGCTTGGACTGGCCCAACCCCATTGACAGTCCTATCGACAATTTATCATATAAACCAATCTAATTACTCACTCAAAATAGTTAGCGCGCAAATTAAGGTACTTTATACGGGTCCACCGACTCCGTCCGGTTCGTCACTACATGTGATAGAAGATTATACTCAACTATTAGTCAACCGACTATCACAAATCGAAGTAAGGACTAAAATGGCCAAGACGGCAAAAACGGCAAAGAAATGTATGCGCGCGTGCACGGAAATGAAAACGGTATAAAAATGAGTTACACGGTTTTGACCATAACCAGAGATCTGGTTATCCGATCAAGGTGTACTAGGTAGCGTCTCGAAACTAAGACAAAGAATTACAACTTTCATGAGTACAATTCAACCCAATTTTTAGTGGATCTAGGCCAAATTTACAGATTACAGAACTCGAACTCCAAATGCTAGTTTATATCTCTAGTGAAAATTTGGGCGGCATGTCCCTTGTGTTTACCTATTTTTCAACCATTTATGGCTTCATTATTTTCCTCAAATCAGTCCCAAGGTTTCATATAGGCAATGTTACGACAATAGCCCTTCAACTAGGCTTAAAATAATCCAATTATAACACAAATCTAAACAAGGCATTCGAAAATCAAGTTTAAAGGCAAATAGCTAAATGGTAGATTTGACGTCTTTTGGTGTTTCGGTTACAACTGAAGTCACGTTTCTTGGATTGGTGTAAAATTTATATTGTTTCGAAGCTAAGACAGAGAACTACAAATCATATGAAAACATCAACAGCCAATTTGTCCATTTTCAAGGTCAAAATGTGACATCTCAGAGGAAAACAAAAACTGTCCGCAACACTGTACATCTTCCCAAAATTTCTGCACACAAGCCTTCCAAGCACCAAAAGGTAAATTTAATCGGTTTGGTTCAGTTGATTTCAGTTCAACAAGGAAGAATCAAGGTTGGAGTTGAAGTTGTTTTACTCTCTTTTCCCTCTCTTATTTTCGGCCAAAATGGAAGAAAAATGGAAGAGAATGGAGCCAAGAAGAAAGATAAGAAGGAAGGAAACTCATTTGATCAAAGTTCCATGGATTGCCAACAAGTGTCAACTCAACATGGCTACTTATTTTTTTCTTTAGTACAAAATTTTGGCTGCTTTAGAAGATATTTTAGGGCTGATTTTGCTCAATTAATAACAAGGAGATTAAGTTAATAAAGTAGTGTTCAAGTAGTGCACTCAATCGGTAACGAACAGTACACATCGGTTCAACCCGATTTTCCTTGTTTCGCACGTACAAGGGTTTTAACTTATAATTCCCTAACTTATTATTATTACTTCTAATCACACATATTTCTTATCTAAAACTCACTCTTACTCAACAAATTTAGTACACATACTTCACCAAGTGATCACACCACAAAAATGCACCAAAGACACACCAAAAACCCTAATATGCACAAAAACCCTAACTACTACCCTTCATTTAGAAAAATCATAACTTGAGTTATAACTATCAAAAATTCATACAACTTAGCCTGTTAAAATCTATACTTCAAATACTAATTATCTTTAGAAGACACCTTAAAGAGATTCAACTCATAAGTTGGTCCAAATTGAGCCATAAGCTATTAAAACTTTCCTATGTTTACTTGTGCAGGGCAGAATTTTCAGTCAAATTTGCCAATTTTTAGAATTTATAGAGATTGAATCAAACTCTAAATTTTACACCGTAGGAAGCTCTATGAGTTTAGTTTCAAACGCAACAAATGGAACTCAATTCCGACTTTCTTATACGAAGTTATAGCCAATTTCCCAAAGCTACGTAGAGCCTCCCGCGAAAATTTTTTTATATTTTCTAACAACTTGAGAATATGAAACTTTTCTTAACAAAATTCACTCTCTTGGCTCAAATTCAACCATTAAAGCAACCTTGAATGGCAGGTAAGTGAGTTTACATAAGGATTATAAAGACAAGTAAATTTTTGGGGTCTCACACTCTCTCCCCCTTAAAAGAATTTCGTCCTCGAAATTCTAACATTTGCTCGCACAAAACTTGATGCTATAGAATTTTCATCAAACTCTCAAGTGATTTTCTCTTACTCATAGTACTACCACAAGCTTAACTAGAGAGAAAATCTTACCACGTAAAGGCTACGCTAATATGCTAATAATCGAACTACCTTTATTCATTATTAACCACAAATAGAGCGAGAATTCTTGTTCAAATCCTTTTTCTCAAAATCTCCATACCTAATTCCAAAACTCTCAATCTCGGCACAATAATAATCAAAATCAAGTTCCTATGCGGTATCGTAGAAGGGTAGAAAATAGAAAATAAATAGTCAAACAAGAGTTAAAATGAATTCAAAAGAAATACATGTGTAACCATAATCAACACGGGTATGAGAGAAACGAAACAAGCTACAATACTAGTGTCGTAACGTTCACGACGTCCACAACTAGCCATCATCCATAGAAACCCTATCCAGACATGCATGAAATCAGTCCATGACAAAACTCATTGATCCACTCTCCTTGATCAATTCAATCTCAAGTCCAATATTAGAATCTTTCATGCCTTGACGTTTATCATCCAAATATATTTTAAATTCAATCGAGATATATACCTTATTCTAGTGCTCTCCACTATTGGTACTCGGGTACAAAAATTTGAAACTAGGAAAATTCACATCTCAGGCCATACGCTCTCAAGTGAAAAGCATCCAAGTTTAAGATTCCTACCTGACATATATATCTAGCTTTCTCAAGTATCATGATAAAGATTTTACTCCTATAACCTTCATGATTCACAACTTACGCTCATGAAAAGCACTAAATCTTTTATACTTATTCATATAATTGGGATCAGATCACCACTTGGGTTAAGCTCACCTCGCGCAGAGACCACGCGAAATAATTTTGATACCACCTGTGACGACCCCACCGTACCCAGAGGTGTACCAAAGGGCTTAGCGGATCGCCTGCCTAGCTCGCGCCAGGACTCGATTCCAAAAACGATAAAATAAATTTCACGCTAAAAGAAAGTTCTATATACACTATTACATCTTCAAAAGTTATATAAACTATTATATCAAGGCACACATACCACTAGTACCAGAAAGTAAATCCTAGAGAAGCTACTAACTATAACCATCACAACAAATATATATATCTTACTAGTCAACTTATAACAAGTACTAGGGCAAAATCACTTATTCTATAAACTAAAAGTCTATACACCTTCCCAAACTTTCCCCGCGTCGGCCCCTGCTAAGGAAAACAAATAGAATGGGGTAAGTTATATGCTTAGTGAATAATCGAGGGTAAAATCATAAAATCACATCCAAATAAACATGTAACCAAGATATTTCATATCAATAGATAGAAATGTAACATCACAATGGCAGGATACGAGTGGCTTCAAAACCAGTTCAATTCTCCGAGCTTAACCACCTGTTGACACTCCGTTAACCAAAATACTCATAGACCGTAGACTCTACTTAACTTTCCCCGTTTACCTTATCAACCCCCACTGGCCAGTCAATAGCACATAGCAGCTCGAGCGAAACAAAATAACTTAGCTTTAATCAAAGCTTTAACAAAGAACTAAATCCCAAGATTAGCATGGAACTAACTTTGACCAAGCTGCGGCTGGCTCGAATAGTTCGCCTATCCTTGGAACCGGGTTGGAACCAAACCCTGAGATATCCAATCTCTCAATAGATGATATCTCTCAACAAAGTATTCACCCTAACAAGACACAACACAAGGAGTTTAACTCAAGTCATGTAATCACCCCAACAGCACATAGCAAAAGAGTGATACTCAACACAAGGCATGTATTCTCATATATTAAATCAAGAACAAAGAATGGGTTTAGATCGAGTGAGATAAAGTACACCCTCGCCTAAGTACCCATTTAACATATACAAGGTATTTCGACAATTTATCATATAAACCAATCCAATTACTCACTAAAAATAGTTAGCGCACAAATCAAGGTACTTTATACGGGTCCACTGACTCCGTCCGATTCGTCACTGCCTGTGATAGAAGATTATACTCAACTATTAGTCAACTGACCATAAAAAATGGAAGTAAGGACTAAAATGGAGACGGCAAAAACGGCAAAGAAATGCATGTGCGCGTGCGCGAAAATGAAAACGGTATAAAAATGGGTTACACGGTTTTGACTGTAACCAGAGATCTGGTTATCCGATCAAGGTGTACTAGGCAGTGTTTCGAAGTTAAGACAAAGGGTTATAACTTTCATGAAGACAACTAAACCCAGTCTTTAGTGGATCTAGGTCGAATTTGCAGATTATAGAACTAGAACTCCAAATGCTAGTTTATACCTCTAGTGAAAATTTGGGCGGCATGCCCCTTGTGTTTACCTATTTTTCAGCCATTTATGGCTTCATTATTTTCCTCAAATCAGTCCCAAGATCACACATAGGCAATGGTACCACAATAGCCCTTCAACTAGTCTCAAAATAATCTAATTACAACACAAGTCTTAACAAGGCATCCGGAAATCAAGTTTAAAGGCAAATAGCTAAATGGTAGATTTGACGTCTTTTGGTGTTTCGGTCACAACTAAAGCTATGTTTCTCAGATTGGTGTAAAATTTATATTGTTTTGAAGCTAAGATAGAGAACTACAAATCATATGAAGACATCAATAGCCAATTTGTCCATTTTCAAGGTCAAAATGTGACATCTCAGAGGAAAACAAAAACTATCCGCAACATTGTACATTTGGCAGTCAAGGGTATTTTAATCATTTCATATGCTACAGTGCTCCGATTGAGCTGAAAGTTTACAGGCAACTATATAACATCATTTCCTACAACGTTCATGTTTTGATTTAAGCCTAATTCGGCCTCTAACATGGACATATGAAGTTGGTCAGAACATAACAAATTGGTTTCCAAATTCTGGAATTTGCACCTTACTCTAGCAATTCATATCTAACAAGTACTCTATCATCAAAACCACCAATTACTAGCTCAATAGCATCAATTAATAGGTAAATCACTATAATCAAAGCAGACAATGTAAACCCTAGCTCCATATTCCAACAAATCAATCAAAACTAACCGATTAACCGTCATAAGGCAAGATTAAGAGATTCTATCTAAACTTTAACAAGATTAAGAGGAGGAAAAGGAAAGGCAACAATGATACCTTCCAAAAGTCCCTTAAAATTGAGAAACGCACCACTATCTTCCCAAAATTTCAGCACACAAGCCTTCCAAACACCAAAAGGTAAATTTAATCAGTTTGGTTCGATTGATTTCAGTTCAACAAGAAAGAATCAAGGTCGGAGTTGAAGTTGTTTTACTCTCTTTTCCCTCTCTTATTTTCGGCCAAGATGGAAGAAAAATGGAAGAGAATGGAGCCAAGAAGAAAGATAAGAAGGAAGGAAACTCATTTAATCAAAGTTCCATGGATTGCCAACAAGTGTCAACTCAAGATGGCTACTTATTTTTTTTCTTTAGTCCAAAATTTCGGCTGCTTTAGGAGATATTTTAGGGCTGATTTTTCTCAATTAATAACAAGGAGATTAAGTTAATAAAGTGGTGTTCAAGTGGTGCACTTAATCGGTAACGAACAGTACACATCGGTTCAACCCGATTTTCCTTGTTTCGCATGTACAAGGGTTTTAACTTATAATTCCCTAACTTATTATTATTACTTCTAATCACACATATTTCTTATTTAAAACTCACTCTTACTCAAAAAATTTAGTACACACATCTCACCAAGTAATTACACTACCAAAATGCACCAAAGACATACCAAAAACCCTAATATGCACAAAAATCCTAACTACTACCCTTCATTTAGAAAAATCATAACTTGAGTTATAAATATCAAAAATTCATACAACTTAGCCTGTTAAAACCTATACTTCAAATACTAATTATCTTTAGAAGACACCTCAAAGAGATTCAACTCATAAGTTGGTCCAAATTGAGCCATAAGCTATCACAACTTTCCTATGTTTACTTGTGTAGGGCAAAATTTTTAGTCAAATTTGCCAATTTTTTAGAATTTATAGAGATTGAATCAAACTCTAAATTTTATACCGTAGGAAGCCCTATGAGTCTAGTTTCAAATGGAAGAAACAGAACACAATTCCAACCTTTCTATACGAAGTTATAGCCAATTTCCCAAAACTGCGCAGAGCCTCCTGTGAAAATTTTTTTAGATTTTCTAACAACTTGAGAATATGAAACTTTTCTTAACAAAATTCACTCTCTTGGCTCAAATTCAACTATTAAAGCAACCAAGAAACAAAGGTAAGTGATTTCACATAAGAATTATAAAGACAAGTAAATTGTCGGGGTCTCACAATTACCACCCAAAACCTTTCTTCCTCTCCTCTCCCTTGGCCGACTCCCCTCTCTCATTTCCAACAAGAAAATTTCAGCTCCTTGTCTTCCATTCTTGCTCCACAAAGACACTCCAAATTTGCTTCTTATCTTGGTTCTTCACACAAGCTTGGATGGTGACTTGAACAAGGAAGAAACTTTGGTAATTTAAGAGCTCAAACCCTAGTGTTTAGTCTTCATCTTGGCAGCAAGGTAATCATCCAAAGAAACTTCAACTTTTCCTCTCAAATCTTAGTAGTTAGTTAGTTTAGTTGTTGGACTGTTGATGAGTTCACAAGAACTTTGACATTAGGTAGTGGACTTGAGGTGGCTTTGTAGGCAGAGGCCTTGAGAATTTTGTATGTTTAATTGCTTGTTTGATGCTTATTTTGAGAAGATATGTTTTAGTTTTAGTTGGAAAGTTGGAAAAGAAAGTTAGAAGATGAAAGTTACATGCTGTCCGAATTTTAGCCTGCTGAAACCCTCATGTTAATTTCGAATTTTGATGTTATTTTGGTGCAATAATGCTTGATACATGTTGGTGATTATGTGTAGTAAATATCTCCCAAAAAACTTTTGTATTAGTTGAGTTAAAGTGGGATGAAAGTGAGGATGAATTCTGAAAAATTTTCTGATTAGGAGACCCAACCAATGTTCACGTTTTAGATCATAACTTTCTGTTTGGGAGTTGAAATCAAGTGCTATTTGTGGCATCCAAAAATAGACTCCGAGAGCTTTCCGTCGATATAAAATACGCCTCCTAACTCGTTTCCTAGGAGCCGTAGTGAACCGACAAAGATAATTGAGTAGGCGTTTGGTTCGCAACTTGTAATCGGATTCGGATTTGGAATCGGATATCCTGGGTTTGGAATGAGACCATTCATTCCAATACATCTGTTTGGTTCAAATATCTGGAATGGATATCATTACTATACTTGATGTTTGGTTCGTTGGTTCTTTCGGAATGGAATATAATAAATTTCCAATTTTAACCCTGCTTGTAAAATTGAAAATAGACTTTGTCTTAAGGTTTCAAAAGAAAAAATACATAAACCTTGTTAATAATCTTGTCATATAATTATAAGTTATCATGAGCATAATAATGTAACATATCAATAATTACTTAGAAATAATCATATGACATAAATAATATTTTGTCATTTCATTTTATCAAAAGTAGAAGATATTACATAGAATCCAAATAAAAAATCAACATGTTTATGGCATAACCCAAAAGATCGTGAACAGAGTCACTTCCAAGATAGACAAAAAGTTTCCATCGAGTTTATCACCATGTTCACTAGCCATACTTTTCCAAACATTCATAATAAGGAGCCATACTTCAGAAATTAGATGAAAGATAGAAGAGATTAATGACATATTGCCTTCTCATGTCAGCAAGAAGATTAAAGAACATATCTAGCTTTGCTGCATCTGCTCCTATAATGTTTCCTGCTTTATAAACATCTCCACTTGGTAATCCAAGATTGACCAACTTAGTAGGCAAATTATTGCTTCTATTTACAGCCAACTGTTCACGTTTATCTTCATTTGCCATGACAGCTACCATAGTGGTGAAGTTAGCGGCAATGCCCTCCATGAAGGATCCAAACTGTCCCGTTAGTTGTTGAAATTGAACATCAATGGTTGGCTGTGTTGTAGTTGATTTCATCTTTTTTGATGGATTTCCTATTGTAAGTGATGCTTTCTTTTGCTTCTTTGATGAGTTTCTTGTACTCGTTGAAGCTGTTTGTGTTACTGAATTTGCTTCATCATCATCATCACCGTTATCATCATTCGTTAAGTCTACTTGAGCAGCAACCTCTTCCACTTCTTTTTCCATATTTTGGACAGCATCTGCAAAACCTTCAGCAACAACTCCAGTAGCTCTATCTCGCCCATATACTATGTCAAGATCATCCAAATATAAAAACTTATCATCCCAAAGGCCTTTTGCTTCTCTGTGCATCTAAAAAGTAGTAATCAAATAAATAAGCAGAAATTTAAATCTTCATACCATTGAAAATATAAATAATTACTAATACTAAAAATTTATAGTTAGAAGTTTTTTTACCTTACACCAATCTTCATACCATTGCCTTTCACATTGAATCTTTTTTTCAACATCATTCCATTGACGTCTCATACATAAATGCACACAGCAAACACACACCAAATACACAAAGACTGGTGTACAAAGAATTGTGGTGCAATTTATTTTTTGGTTAATTGCAATTTGCACTTCTAAAATTAATACTGGTATATAGCAGTTTGAACTATAAAACTCTTGCTTGCCGTATTTAAGAGCTTACATTATCGTACATTTTACAAATCCATTTATAATCAATAAACTTTTGATGGCTTTTTTCTTTGAATAAAAAAGGCTTTAGTACCTTTAAATGATAAAGAGAATTACACGAACTACTGCAAATTCGGACAGCTAATGTCCTAGTATTAATAAATGGTGAGAGATTTTATTGATTTGTAACAAACTTGAATAGCGTGTCCAAGGCTGAGGAGGCTTTGGTTTACTCGCTAAAGTTGAGATACCAGAAATAGATGTCTTGGATCCAAATTCCGTTTCTCTCTCCGCACTTCTTTAAATTCAATCTTTTCTCTATTAAAAAAAAAAAGCTAGTGTATCACGAATTAACAGTGTAAGGTAATAAAGTACTTGTCAAGTTTGTAGCTCCCCTCCATTCCTAAACTCATTGTATTCGTTGATTATTAATAAAATGTGGGGCTGACATCCCCACCCGATTCTGCTTAAAAAAAAAGGTGATAAAGTACTAAATTCTATAGTTTAAGATGCTCAATGCAAAGAGATCAGCAAGCAAAAGTCCTTTTATAGTTACAGTTGTTAGGAACAAGAGTTAAGACAGTAAAGAGTTCAATGTACCATATAAAGGATTCAAGGTTAAACAAGCTTGCACAGCCTTCACAATCATCACTTTGTCTCCGATTCCAGAATGAAAAAATCAACAGTAAAACCATCAGGGCCAGGGGCAGTACCTCTCTTCATCTTAAAGAACACCTCTGTAATCTCAGCTTCAGTGACAGAAGCCTCCAATAGTTGCTATTCCTCATGACATAGCTTCCGCATCTCTCAAGACGTTAGAGCAGATAATGTACCTGAGAAATTAAATAGGTGTTGTGTCACTGAATAGATTCATAAACTACCCAGTAGCTTCCTTTTTCACCTCCTTCAATTAACTTTATTCCATTCATATCTGCAATAGAAAGAATCCTGCACACACAAACACACACACACACACACGTGTGTGTGTGTGTGTGTATATATATTACTAATGAAGAGCAAATCTAATCTCTAAACCTTCTGTGAAGTTATCTGACGCTAAAAAAATATTGGAGTGACGCGAAGTAATGTCAGAAGAATTGAATGATCTGTTACCATGTTGAAATATGAAGTTGGCAAACAACAAATGACTTTCACTTAATTATCACTTTATATACATATATATATATATATAAATATATACACACTAGGTAATGACTTCCCACGCAAGGCGTGGGAACTTTAGACCTGTTAATAAAATTTTATTTGTTATTCTGATATTTTTTAATGGTTGATACGATGCTATAATTCAAAAGGATAAAGTCATTGGAGTATTGTACCAGAATTGTTTGGTAGTTGTTCAAAAGAAAGAGCCAAGTATACCATTTACATATACAGCAGCATGGCTGATTCAAAATATATTGCTGAAGCCACTGCAGTGCTTCATAAAAGTTGTTTAGCAGGAAAAGCAAAGCATCCTACTCACACGTACAAAAAATACGGCGTAAGCCATTGCAGCAATCTTTTCCTCTAATGTTCAACATCAATAGCAGCAGCCAAAATGCTGTATTGATATGCCTCCACATTCTCAAGGTACTTAGATTTTAACGTATTGCTGATTTTCTTATCATTCTTCTTAGTTTTCTCCAAGCAAGATCAAGTGATGGCGAGCTGCTTTTGGCTTTGAAATCATCAATAGACCCAACCAACAATCTTCAATGGGGCAAAGAATTTGTGCATAATGTATGCAAGGAGTCAAAGAATGCAAAAATTACACAATTAAAGAGAGACAGATGATGCCTGGCCGGTATCCTTTCCAAGCCAGAAACGTATATTGGATAAATATGCTGCTTCCTTGGCAGTTGATGTCTAAAAGTGTAAATGAACAACACACGATCGATATTAGTTTTTATCAGTTCATTGTATCCAAACTTAAAACAAGATAAAAAATTTAAGCTCTTCCTTCAATCATAAACACTCAAGATACAAAGGAAGGAATATTTGGAAGGCATACGAACCTACAAGACAATGTATGAATCACCTGAGTAGAATTTATGATGATTAGATTTTGGCAAAGGAACTGGTTGGAAGTTTTCAATTCTCCAAATCTCTGTCCTTCTATAGCGAAAGTCAAGTTCAACCAAAAAATGGTATGGTCAACATAAAAAGATATTTAGCAAAAAAGGAATCAGCAAAGACAAATATGCAAAATCTATGAGCGTGTTCGGATTGAAGATTATTTGGAAAGGTTTTTCATGTTAGTGTAGTAGCAATAAATAGAGTAACAGATATTGAAATCAGTATAATCATCCACTACAGTCTTTCAATAAGGATACACTCTCCGACCAGCTCTCTGAAATGTAGGTTCTAAAGCTTTGACAGAGGTAGACATCTTGTCAGATGCTTCTTGCGGCCAATTTTTCCAAGAAAATTGTGAACAGGACTTTTAAGCCTACAGGTCCAGTAGTCTTCAAACTCTGAACACTGACTACACAAAACAAACAGCAACAGACAAGCTTAGGAAGAACAGAAAACAATATCAAGTCAAAAGTCAAGTTCTATATCTTGATGCTAGCGAACGATGCTAAGTACACATCAAAAATCACTTTAGACAAATAGCATCTGTTGGGAAAATTGGGTAATTTCCCACTCAAAAATATAACTAGTGATTAAATCGATTCAGTAATTCCCAAGAAAGATCGTCGAAACAATCTCCTTAGACAGAATTACCATTTTAAGTAAATTTCCAAGAAAGGTTGGAGGGGTCATAAGCGGTCCCACTTAAAACTGAGTCTCCTAGACAGAATTTACGTGCACGGTGTATTATCACAACTAAACCCGTGATTCACTTCACTAAAGGACATTAAAAACTTATTAACAACTACTAAATGATTAGTTACCATAAACTTCCTGAAAACCAAGTTTTTAAGATAAATAGGAAACTTCACAAGCAAATTTAAGGGAAAGAAAGTAAATTGGCACAATGACAACAGTTAATAACTCTTTCCATCGTGAACACACTCTACCAACACATAAAGATTCAAATGGCCGTTTTAGACAAACCTCTGCATCAGACTCTTGTACAACGAGTTTAACCAAATTAACAGAATTGTTCCAAGCGACAAAATTAACCCTTAGTGGTTCAAATGAAATTGATAAACATCAACCTAGCTTTGAAATTTGAAGATGGGAGGACAGACCTAACGAAAGAAAAAGAAAAGCCAGCCGTTGAACATTCGTTAGGACCTATTTGGAATTGCTGTACTTTTGCTAAAAAAGTGTTTTTCGAGGATAAAAATACTATTTAAAAGTCGATCTTTTGGTCATTAAAGCATATTTAGCATAAATTCAAAATTGGCGCTTTTAGGGCAACTTTTACATTGCAAAAAATAAAAACTAACTTTAGCTATTTTATTATAAATTTTGAACTACAATTATCAAATTGAAAAAACTCATTCAGTCAATTGTAATTGCTTGCTCTTCCCTGCCACATAAAAACGGTTAATTGCAATATACACCATTGAACTACTATAATGTTTCGGTCTGCTCCTCTCATTAAATCTGTCAATTGCAGCAAGTTAGCATATTAAAATATCAATCAATAGCACGTACATTTTTTTTCTCTTTTGGACAAACGTCAATTTTGTATTTTAAAGAACCAACTTGAAAATACAAGAGTTAGTTACAAAACAGAGCAACTGCTCTTCTGTCATTTTGTGCTGCTTCTCTAAGCGCCACAGGGAAATCAGATTCCCATTGAACATCTTCAGTGAGCCTAACTGCAAATTTTGCATTTCCATGACTACAATCATTTCCAACTCTACGGGTAAAGGAAAACCGCAGAGTCGAAACAACATCCTCAGCTTTGCTATATCTTCCACGATAGTGCCTATGATGCTATTATTCAGCCCTTTACCTTGTAATCTGTCAATGATATATTTGCAATCAGATTCAATATCAATTTTGCTCCATCTTTCTTCCTTAGCCAGAGTCATAGAACCTGATTGAATCCACTTAAAATCTGTTAATTTATTGCTATCTTTTTGAATATAAAGACTGGACAGGAACTGCCTTTGTAGTAGGAACCTCCGGCTCTAATGCTCTTTTGTGTCATGGCAGCGCTTGTCAGTCAAGGACCAAGTGCTTTTTTTCCCCTTTTTTGAAAAAAAGCAGGAAAATGACAAATCAGGCTTTACGTGAATTCGAGCATTAAAATTTTGAATTGTTTGGTCTATGAGGTCACCAAAGTCCATCAAACATGTTGAAAAATGTTGCAAGTCAGTAGCTTTCACGAAATTACCAGCCTCCTGTACAAAATCTATAGGCATAGCTATTCATAATTAGTTCCCCACGAAGAAAGAGGACAACAGGAAACTGTAAAAGACAAAAGATAAATAAATAAAAATCAACTTAAGTTTCCTGTGGACGATAAATATCTTGATACTGGCAAGAAATTCTCATCTGCCATCATTTATCGGCAAAAGAACATGTTTTTTTGGGCTAACAATGATTGTAACATCACTAAGAAGGGATTCCATCTCCTCTAAATCTATTGCAGGATGTTGAGCCTGTTGGGGAAATCGGGTAATTTTCCACTCAAAAATACAACTAGTGATTAAATCCATTCAGTAATTCCCAAAAAAGATCGTCGAAACAATCTCCTTAGACAGAATTACCATTCCAAGTAAATTCCCAGGGAAGGCTGGAGAGGTCACAAGTGGTCCCACTTAAAATCCAGTCTCCTAGACAGAATTTACGTACACGGTGTATTATCACAACTAGATCCGTGTATACATAAATATTACGTACACACGAATAAGAAAATATACCCAAATGAATCGTATAAAACACTACAAATATACCCGACAAATATAGACAAATATATTGAATACTATACTTTAATAGAAAAGAAACTACTAAATAAGTGCGGAATAAATAAAAGAGATAAGAAAAGAACGCACCCGAAAAATTGATAACGGAGTTCGGCAAATTTTGCCTAATCTCCGAGCACCACTCAAGCGACCCGCTTTTATAAATTTAGGAGAAGAAAGAATTACAAAATCCTTTTTGGTGTAATTCTTTTGTTGGTGGTTGGTGTAATTGAATTGATTTGCTTGAGAGTTATAAATAACTCTCAAGCCCTTACCCAAGTTGAGATAACTCTCAAGCCCTTACCCAAGCTCTCAACTCTACCGATGTGGGATAGAAATTGAGGGATAGAAATTGATGCCACAAATTCAACAATTGTGACTTGAAAAAGTCTACAATTTAGGTTTTGAATTCAACAAATCTCCACCTTGGCATAATTTCTAGTCCCACCCAAAAAATACAAATCTTCTCACAAACAAAAATAACAAATGGTCCTTGCGGTATCTTCAAATTTGCGCCCTCAGGCACCAACTCAAATGTGCAGGATATTGACCAAATCTAAACAATGTTCAAACTTGGACCTTGTAACCACCTTGGTCACCATATCTGCAGGATTCTCCGTAGTCCGAATCTTCTGGAGAAAAATCTCCTCTTCTTCAAGAATTTCCCGCACAAAGTGATAGGGAACATCAATATACTTCGTTCTTGCCTGCAAAATCTGGTTCTTTGCTAAGTGAATAGCACTCTGACTGTCACAAAACACGTTAATGTGTTTTTGACCAACTCCCAAGTCTTCAAGCAATCCTTGAAACCAAATTGCCTCCTTCACAGTTTCTGTATTCGCCATATACTCTGTCTCCGTTGTAGACAAAGCCACCGTTGACTGCAAAGTAGACTTCCAACTAACTGGCGCCTTAGCAAACGTGAACAAGTAGCCAGTTGTAGAATGTCGCTTATCCAAATCACCTGCATAGTCAGAATCACAATAACCAACTACACATTGACTAAGAGATTTATCCTGTTCAAATAGTAATCCAACATCTACAGTATTTTGGATATACCGTAGAATCTATTTCACAGCTTGCCAATGACCATTGCCAGGATCATGCATAAACCTGCTTATCATACCAACTGCCTGTGAAATGTCGGGTGTCGTACACACTATTGCATACATCAAACTACCAACTGCATTAGCATACAGGACTTTCGCCATGTACGCTCGCTCTTCATCCGTTTTTGGAGATAATAGGCTGTTAAGTTTCAAATGAGGAGCAAGCGGAATACTTACAGGTTTTGAATTTTCATTCATACCAAAACGTTGTAGTACTTTGTTCAAATACTGCTTTTGTGTCAGACAAAACTTGCCTCTCGTTCTATCCCTGCTTATCTCCATGCCGAAAATCTTCTTGGTTTCTCCCAAATCCTTCATCTCGAACTCTTTACTCAACTAAGCCTTTATTTTGTCAATTTCAACTTGGCTCTTTGACGCTATCAGCATATCATCAACGTATAAGAGTAAGTAGATGTAGGACTCATCTCGTAACTTGCACAAATACACACAGTGATCGTATTTGCTTCTTGTGTACTTCTGGCCCATCATGAACTGATCAAATCGTTTGTACCATTGTCTCGGTGATTGTTTCAATCTGTATAACGATTTGCTCAGCTTACAAACCTAATTTTCTTTACCAGCAACTTTAAATCCATCTAATTGAGACGTATAGATTTCCTCCTTCAAGTCACCGTGAAGGAACGCGGTCTTTACATCAAGTTAAACTAACTCCAAATTTAACTGCCCTACCAAGGCCAACAAAATTCTAATAGAGAAATGTTTAACAATTGGAGAAAATACCTCATTATAATCAACTCCCTCCTTCTGAGCGTAGCCTTTAGCCACCAATCTTGCCTTGTAGCGAACATTAATCTTGTCAGAAAATTATTCTTTCTTTGCAAATATCTATTTGCATCCAATTGCCTTCTTGTCCTTCGGTAGTTGTGTCAACTTCCACGTCTTGTTCTTTTGAAGAGATTGCATCTCTTCTTCCATAGCATCTTTCCATCTATCATTTTCTGTACTTCGAACTGCTTCAGAAAATGTGGATGGAACATCATCAATAACTGGAAGTGCATAGGCCACCATGTCAACAAAACGAGCAGGTTTATGAATTTCTCGTCTTGCCCTATTGACGACAATTGACTCTTGCTGCTGTTGAGGTTCTTGGGTTGAAACCTCTTCCTCATTTGACTCCTCTTCTGCCAAGGGAGAGTCACTGATGGTGCTGTTTGTTGGACTCACCATTATTTGCTCAAACTCCACCTGCTTCGGCGTACACTCCACCTGTTGCGGAGTACCACTGGTCCCATCTTGTGCTACCTTATTCAACATGGTAGATTCATCAAAGGTAACATTCCTGCTGATAATGATTTTCTTTACTTCTAGACACCACAACCTTTATCCCTTAACTCCAGCATTAAATCCCATAAAGAGAGCCTTCTTTGCACGTGGATCCAATTTTGATTCATTTACATGATAATATGCAATAGAACCAAAAATATGCAAAGAATCATAATCTGTTACAGGTTTTCCAGACCATACCTCTAATGGAGTCTTACCACCGATTGTAGATGATGGCAAGCGATTAACGAGATATTGAGCGTATGTCACAACCTTAACCCAAAACTTTCTGCCTAACCCAACATTAGACAGCATGTGAGGACTCGAAAAACTATCATTTTTTTTAAATCCCTATTTTTGGCTAAATTAATTATTTATTTGAATTTTTGCCACGAATAATATTTTCTAGCCTTATTAGACCTAAGTACTTGGTATTATAGTTTCGTTATATTTTTAAAGTGTCTCGTTTCAAAAATTATTTTCTTAGAATCTTGTTTAGTGAAAAAAGGAAAACGCGTTTGAAAAATTTTAACCGATTGAGAGTACAATAAGTTTGAAAAATTGGAGACTTGTACAATGGTCCTAAAATAGGTAATTTTAGGTTTAAATACTCAAGTGATAGTTAGTGGTACGATCGTTATAAGAATTTCTCGAAAATTTCACTTTATCGCGCCTAATTTGGAAATACGCGTTTTCACGCGCGCGATTAATTGAGGGACTTTAGACCCTTATTTTGGAACAATTAAGAGTGAATAATATTTGTATGAATATAAGTGTACTAGAGGTTTAGTGCACTAGTGAAACAAATGCGAGAGAAATCGAGATTTATGGATATAAGTAAGTAAGTAATGATCCAACACTCTAATTTTGATTTATGGAGGTTATTTTACACTTATGAGCTTAGTTATTCATGTGGGTGGTTTGTTATTGTTGAAAATTTTTGAATGTGGGCTCTATGAACTCCCACTCTTGGATGATGGCTGATGTGATAATTGATGATGGATTTAATGTTGGTTTAGTGCTCAAAATGGTAGATTAATGGTGCATAACTAATATAAACTTCAAGGAGTGCATGAGGGAAAAAGTTTCAATTCTGCCTCTGCTTTGAACGTACCTATTTCTGCGGAATTTTGGGGATTTAATGGCTGATATATCATGTTTATATGTTGTATAGATGGTGTATAAAATTTCATTGAAAAATATTGAGATTTGGTTGGTCAAATGGATTAAAGCTAGTAAATCTGGAAAACTGTTCCCGTAATGCTCAGATAGCTCACTTGTTTCGTCCATAACTCTGTATTCTGACATCGAAATCGAGTACCGTTAATGGAATTTGAAACTAGACATTCTCAGCTTTCCAACGGTATAAAATGCGCGCAGGTTTTGGTTCCATTTATGTGAGCCGAACCAACCATTTAAAGTCGGATGTTCTGTTTCTCTGTTTTCCTGAAACGAAATGCTGAGGCTGCAACTTGTGGCTCGAATTCGAGCTAGTTGTGTGCCAAATTTCAAAAATAATTTCTTCTGTGAAATTATAGCTCTATGAATGTATTTTCCAACGCCATAAACCATGCTCAATTCCGAGTTAAGTTGAGTGATTTGTGATCAAAATACGGAACTTGCCCTGCTCTGGAAAACCCTAACTTTTGGACAGATTTGATGCAAGGCTTGGTGTAGACTTGCTAATTGAATTTTTTGGGTGTTAAACACTTACCAAATGTACCATGAATGTTCCTTAGGCTTTGCCTACACTAATAAACTATGTTTGGAGGTTTTTCCCTGGCCAAATGTTTGGAATGGAAAACAAAAAGCTCAAAGCAGTTCTACCTTGGGATTTTTCGAAACTTTGGTTGTTTGGTTGACTACCTTTCTGAAGGTATTTTTTTTCCATGAAATTTGATAGAGGGACACCCTTTATATAGGAGTATTCTAATGCCAAATTTGGTACCAATCCGAGTCCATTTCGCTGCTCGACTAAATTACCAAAGTTCAAGACTTGATTTTGAAAAACCCTTGTTTAACAAGGAAATTTGGGTAATTTTGAGCTACCATATCTTGGTACTCAAAACTCCGTTTCTCATTCTGCTTCTTTTGTTGTAAACTTGGATTACAACACTCATAGAGTTACGAATTTCAAAGACTAGTTTCAATCAAGTGAATTTTTGCCGAATTTTCAAAGTTGGCCAAAAACCAACTTAAATCTGCCTTATGAACCAAAACAGCGTCTTTGAGCTCATTTTTGAATGTTTTTCATTTGAAATCTTAGAAAAGTGTATTCTAAGAACTTTTAGTACTTTCAAAGAGGTTTCCAACGGCACCAAGTTTTCCAATTTTTGACATGTAGAATGTGAGATACGATTTTTCAAAATATCGTATCAAACCTGAAGTTTTTCCAAATTCCAAGGGAAGGGAGTTTTCAAGTACTCCTTATGCCTTCAATATTTCTTAAACGTTTTATACTTGATTTCCTAAAATGAAAACTCGATTACCCGTGTACTTTAAGAAACTCCATTTAAATCTCGATTTACGAGTAATTGAAGTTCGCTTTCATGAAATTTCCTTAGATTGTACTAGTGTACAATCTTCCTTGATAATTGGCATATATGAGTGATACTTCACTATTATTTGCTCAGGCGCACACGAGGACCCTCAAGAGGATCCCACGGTGAACGCTTAAATTTCGGTTGAGACTACTTATTGCTTGGTGAGTGTCAAGTGCATGTTTACTTGAACTCCTGTGAACCTGATACATGCTTGTCTTGCTTAATCTACCTGGTATTGATAAAATGGAGTCGAGTGTGTACTTTATTGCACTCGTACTCATTTGAAATAATTAATTCATGCTTGGCCTGGCTTGCTAGACTTACATATCCTGAATTACATGTTTGGACCTGTCAAATACTTGTATACATGACTTGGTATGCTATGAGTGCATACGTCGTTGGAGTAAATCTTCTCGACATTTACATGTACATGGGGACGCCCAAACTCATAGGCCGACTTTGGAACTCGGGCCGGTATGGGCTTGGTCGGGGACCTCGGTAAGCCATGAGATTCACATGATAAGTTTGATCTATTGAAAGATCTTGCTTGGCATACTCGTGGAGTATCGCCTTATAAATGTCGTGCGGGCTCGGAGCGGTGTACGGTGGACGGATGGGAAGTTAGTGGAGTTCTACGGATTGAAAATACCGACACGATTGACGGAGTGTCATCGCAAGGAGATATATAAATGTCATTGACACAGCAAGTGGAACTTAGCTCCTGAGAGCTACTATATTCTTGAATTGTTTCTGTTTACTTTCACTGGCTTTATTAATTACTTGTAATTATCTCTTGAACTGTTATTTGGGACTGTTATCTAGACTATGTGCTTGCATGTGTGTTCTTGGCTTCACGAGCGTTTTGCTCACCCTGTAGATTTGTTTTCCTTAACAGGATTGACCTCGGAGATGTGTTGGAGAAACCCTCCTGATGTACTTTTGTTTAGAATTTCTATTACATTTTGGCTATGCCCTTGATTTTGGGTTGTACTTTTTGGAATTGAAATGTAACTTTTGGAGCGTGATGTATATTTGGAATTCATGATGTACTTTGAACACCCGACGTGCGGGTTGGATAATGGATGACTATTGTTAAATTTGAACGCTTCCGCATTTACTATATTTAAATTATTTACTTGTGTTTTGTAAACTGGTAATAAGGTTGAATATAATTGCTTGAGTCCTGGCGAGAGTTGGGCAGGCATCCCGCGGATACCCTTTGGTTCGCCTTAGGGAGAAGTGGGGGCGTCACAGTTAGTATCAGAGCCAGGTTAGCGCTAGGTTAGATATCTATATGGGAGACATATTATATACTTTATCCTTAAGACCCGAGACCGGATAATTAAGTTGCACCTTAAAGGGTATTTAGAGCATACTAGTGATTGGATTAGACATGCATAAATGGCATCCGAACTAGATAGTGATTTAAATTTCTAACCCGAAAAATGCTATTATTTTGCAGGGATGAAAAACGAAAATGGAGTTCTGGCAGCTAACGGAAATAGCCATGCAAATGGTCATGTAGTGCCTCCTAAGCCTATCTACTACCGAGCTTTAGGTGGAAAAACTCATGTACGCTACTTGCCTGCTACTCGATACCCCCGATGTGCTTGTAGGATGACCTTTGCTTATCATAACCACGTTGTACTGGCCTTGAACGACGAGCGTTGTCAGTTGGTGAATGCCAACTTGGACTTACAGGCTAAGGTGAACAAGGTTAGACAGATGGTTAGCGCTCAGGGCGAGAGTGTAGACACCAAATTTTTGAATTAATTTTGTTTGTTTGGTTTTAGTGATAATTGGTTGATTTTTGTTTAGACGGTTTGCATTTTAGTTCATTTTCGTTTGTCTAGTTTTTTTAGGTTTTTATTTTATTTTTATTCCCTTTTTAGTTTTTTGTAGTTGTTAATTTATAAGTTTTAGCGTAGATTTTTTTTTTAGAGGAAAAAGAGGAAAGTGAAAACAAAAAGAAAAAAAGGGGGAAAGAGAAAAGGAAAAAATGGTTTAATGCATACTGGCCTATTTTTGAAAAAAAAGTGAAAAGTTTGAAATTTGAAGAAAAAGTTTTTAGTGTAATAGGCATTATTTACTTTTTGATACATTTTAATTGTTTTTCAAAGAAAAGAGGAAAAATATATATGATTATTTCAGGTTACAAGCATTTGTGTTTTTGATTGCATTTTATTGTTTTTTTTTATTTAAGTAAAGAAAAGGAAAAAAAAGGAAAAAGAAAAAAATGGATGAAAAATGGAAGTTGTAATTGGCTGTTCAATATTAATTTCTGTTATTATAAATTTTTGTTTTTATCATTTATTTCATTTTTATTGTTATTAATTTCTGTTTTTAATTAGCTAAAAAAAAAAAAAAAAAAGAGAGGAAAATTGTTGCCGCAGCATGAAAGCTGCGGAGTTACGCAGCTTGCAAAAGAAATCTGGGACGGCTCCTTGGCTGCAATTACTGGAGAAAGGACAATGGTTTTAGGGCTCCCAATTGATCATATAAAAGGTTAAGAAACAGGGCAGCCGCAAAAGGGAGAGAGTCGGAGGGGGGACAAAAACAAGAAAGGAACGGCAAAAGAAAGGGAGAAAAACTAGGGGAGGGGTTTTTACGGCTGGAAGAGGCAGAAAAGGATTGAAGGCTGCGTGGGTTTTGAGAGGAGAGCTGAGAGTCTAAGAGCTTGGAAAGCTATAAACCTGAGAGAGAAAAAGGAGAGCTACGGGAGAGTGACGGGAAGCAAGCAAAACAAACGGCAAAAAGAAAGAAACAAAAAGAGGGAAACGGCAGAAAATCTGGTCTCCAAGGTTGCAATTTTTCCAGTGAACGGCAGAAAAAATTGAACTCCCAAAATCTGGATTCATACGTCTCAACTTCATAGACAACAAAGGTAATCCCTTTTTGCTTCGTGTCTTCAAACAAACTCAGCAGTTTGTATGTTTTTTTCCTTTTCCATTAGGCTTTTATAAATCTTCAATCTGGTTCACAAGTTCACGGTAGGAAGTGGCAGGTTTGAACATGTTTTGATATATTGTGTTTATCTTGTTTTGATGTGCTGGGTTTGTTGTCGGAGGTTGGGATTGAAAATTGGGAGGTTGTTTGTCAGGAGAATCAGATTTGTTGGGTAGTTATTGATCATGTCCGTTTGGTCTTATGGGCTATTTCTTCATGTTTGTTCTAACGGTAGAGGTGCTGAAAAGTATAGAATTTCTGGACTAGATTTCGCATGTGGAAGTGTTGGATATTGTTTTATTGATAGAAATCTAAAAGTTCATGATGATGGTTGTTGTGATGTGGTTCATGTTTTGAAATCCATACGACAAAGGTTAGCTGTCGGTCTGATTTGGCATACAACCAAATTTGCATTTGCCGATATGTTCCCTCATCTCTTCGTTAGTTGTTTGCATCTTCATTGTTTCTGTTTTCTTGTTCCCTGGCCCTGCGTGTGATTGCATAGAAGTTTATGATGGGGTCGATAAATTGTAGCAACCCGATTGTTTTCCCAGATTTTCTAAGCGCTTGAAACCAAAGTTTGTTCACTTTCTGCTTTATGGTCTCCCGACAACTCCCTAGTTTGTCATAGTCATAAGCCTGACCTTGTAAATGCCGAAGCATTGGTTGTTACAGGTTTATTTGCTGTATGTTTATGTCCAGTTTCCTCGTTAGAATGGTCTGAGTTTTATGAATAAATTGCTGTGCTAACAACAAAGTGAAGACCACTGATTTCATTCGCTTGTTCCAGATTCGCATGATCCTTTGTGAATAAGTCTTCCAGCACTTTCATAATCCCTAGCTAGTTTTTAGCCTGTCTAAATGTCTAAATTTTGTTTGTTTAGTTTAGAGTTTGAATGCTTGGTTAGGAAAATCTGATCAAAATTTGTTTTGGACATGAGTTGGCAAACGAAAAATGCAGCAGTTTTTCTTTCATTTTTTTTCGGCAAGCAAAAAAAACTGATTTATTGGTTGTTCTTGGCATGATTTTGTTTTGTGAAACTGTATGGTTAATAAGTGCTAGCTATGTTAGTTAGAATCAAATTGAAAATGGTGCGTGAAATTCATTGATGAAATGATGTGATAGTTATGATAAAATGGTTAACACAAATTTTGGTTGCTCGAATGAATGGAAAAATTGCAGCAGTTTCGTTCTTCCAAATGTTAGAATTCCTGCCCAGAATTTTGTATGGAATTTTTCTAAGTTTTTTGCCTGCTTGGATGATGGTAATGATATAGTTGCTGTTTAGTTTAAAGTTGGGTTTTGGATTTGAAATCTGTTTCCGAAAACAAGTTTATGTTTGAGTTTGGTCTCGATTTGATGAAGGCATAGCAGAAATATGGCAGAGACAATTTTTCTTTCCGAGAGATTGCATGAACCTGCATGAAATGTTTCTGAAAATTGCGCTTTGGCCCCCCAAGTCTCCTTTCATTTCACTATGACCCAATTAATTGAATAATCTCCTCAATTTGATCCTTGGCAGTTTTAATTTTGCAATTTCAATGTTTTGCTTTGCTTCAATTAATTACCATGCTTTGCTTAAATGGCTCTTCGTTCATAATTTTAAGAGCTTTATGACCATATGAGCCTGTGTTTGCATGTTTTCTTTAATTTTTCCCAAATAAATTGGTACCTTGACCATTTCCTTTATTTTGGAGGATAAATAAGCCATTTTTCTTTCATTTGGACATCATTCCTAGGGAGGTATAACTTTCTTTTATCTTTTTGCCTCTCCCTATGTGATACAATGTGCTAAATGAGAGTTACATGTCTACTTGGCTTTCTTAAGTTTTCTTTAATTCCTTTCCTTTTTAAGTCTTTCTTTTCTTTTATTCAATGGGGTATGTGTACACCTCTTGGCTTGTAATAGATAGGGCATTGGAGAGCACTTTTGTCCATTTTTTCCCCTTCCCCCATTTGTTTTAGTTAGCCCATGTAAATGTTCATTAGCTTTTGGTGTATAATTTGGTTTGCTATGTGTTTAATTTGCTTTATTAGGCTATTGCATCTAGTCAAGCATGCTAAGTGTTATGTGCTACGTGTTATAAGTGATTTTGCATGTCTATTTGCTTTATATATTCATAAATGGACATGATTGAATGAATGCACGTCACCACACTAGTCCAACGCTAGTTGTGGCTCATTGTCTCGTATTCCACTAGTCCAACGCTAGTAGGAATTCCTAGATATGGGCTAGTCCAACGATAGACCCTTTAGGAATTTTCCCTTTTGTTGAGTGCATATTTTGCATGTTCATTTCATCTCATGCATTTTTTCTTAGTTTTTGTTATCATTTGGCATGTTCCTCGAATCCCTTTTCCCCTCATTTCTAGGTTCTTTGCATTTCATGCTAGTTATAGGGTCCATTTGCTTGCGAATCCCCTTCCGATAAGGAAAACGAGCGAGTGTGGCTTCAAAATAGCCTTAGCACGCTAGTTTTACCTTCTAGTCAAAGGGAAAATTAAAATCATAAAACTAGAGGTCATTCCCGTACCCGACCTAATGCATTCCTCTAAATTCATGCATTTTCATATCATTTTCTTTTATTTTTCCCATCTAATTATATATTTTAATTCACATGCCATATTCACACACTTCTTTCACTTCTTTATTTTTCACCTCACACATTGCACCTATCTTTTTACTTATATATATTTGCTATTTTTGTTCACTTGCACACGAGCATTTATATTTTCATTCATTTGCACACAAACACTTTCAAATTGCACAACATGTACTTTTCTACACTTTGCACCCTTACACTCTTATTTTGAGTCCTCATTTGCATCATTCATGGTTTTCTATGAGGTACTTCTTATTGGCCTTCACAATTCATATGAATGGGACCACGAGCCTCATAAGAGACATTTCTTAGATTTAGGATTGCATTTCTCATTCATTAGTCTTTGTCCAAATTGCAAATACATACTTTGGGTAGAAAAAAATTAGGAAAATAAGGGTTAAATCACGCAACTAGCCTTGGCTAGGTCGAAGGGGTGCCTTGGATTTTTATCCTTGCCTTCCCCTTCGTCAAATGTGACTCCCGAACCTTTTTCTTTGTTTGCGTGGACTAGGAGTCGTTCAAAAGGGTTTCTTACTTTTTTCCTTAAAAAAATTCACTTTTTGGGTGACTTGGTACACCCTAACTCTATACCAAGTGGCGACTCCATTTTCCATATAAAAAACCCTTTTTGAACTATTTTTCTTGGGTCAAATCGTCGCATTTTCAAAAGTCCCATTTAGACCCATTTTTATTTTTATCAAAAAAAAAAAAAATTCACTTTTCCCAAACCAATAAAATCACAAAAACAATCATTTTATTTTTCCAAAAAAATGGGGCGCGACAGTTGGCGACTCCACTGGGGACTTCCTAAGTGGGTCCGAGCTTTTTTGATTTAGCCATTCTTTTCTATTTTCTACCCCTATTATGCATTTCATTTGGATATTAGGGTGCATTTTTTCCTTTTTTTAGGATTTTGGCCCATACGCGCATATCAAACGATTCCCTCACTCACGTATGTATGAATGTGTGGATGTATGTTTAATTGCTTGTTTCGCTCTTTGCATTGCATTTTGGGGGGGGTGTGTGTCACCCTTAGAGCCTCGCGTGGGTTCTTGATCCCTCCCCTCCAAAGCGTGCACTATCATACGCGCATACGTTTTACTATTCATCCCCCTTTATTTTTCTTTTAGTGGCTTGTCACGCCACTCCACCCTTTTAGGATTAGGAGACCCACTTGGACGTGTGATCGTGACACAACGTGTGCGTAGCACGATCCAATGGGTCACTCACTCTTCCGCTTTAAACTTCGGATTAATATCCTTAGTTTTTAGTCGAAGGTTGAGGGTTTTTATAGATTCACTCAAACATGCGGCCGTGACACGACGTGTGCGTAGCGGTGTTTGGGGAATCGCTCGAGCCACCGACAAAGGGCCATGGAATTGATGACCCTTGGCCCTAAGTCTGAAGGCTTGGGGACCTGAGCTTATCGAGTTAGATGCATTAGTGAACCCCAACCTCATGCATCCATATAGTTCACCTAGGATAGAGTCTGCCTAACCCTATTAGAGACACCATTCACGAGGGGAGGGATCCCATCCTTTTCCTTATTTACTTTTCCTGTTTTTTATCATTTAATTGTCCAACGTGTTATGTGATTAAATTGTGGAACTAACTTTCCTTGTTTCTTGTTTTTGCATTCACAACCCTAGCAAATAAGAGGTCTGGCATGACCTTCTTTTAAGAAGCCTACCCGTGTAGATAGGACATGGCACGTTTAAGAAGTGTTGTATATTTTGTGCACAAATAATAATGTCATGTCATTTCGGGCCTACCCTGGCAAATCAAGGGTCCTTTAGGTCATATTGCATATTTTACTGCTTTAATAAATGGCATCATGCATAAGCCCTAGAAATGGAATGCCATATAGGGAATCCTATATTAGGGATAAGCCGACCTTTTTTTTTCCCGTGGGTATCTAACCCTATTTTGGGAATTGCACGTTTAAATTCATGTTTAACTAGAGAGGTGGGACCCGTAGGTAAGGTATTTGACATCGATTTTCGTTCTTAGATGGGAAATCCTCGCCGCGTCCAACAGATGTTAGCAATACCAGTTGAGGTGCAAAAATGGCCCACATTGCTTTCGTCAAGCGAGATTAATCAAGTATCCACTCGATTGGGACCTATCGGGGATTTTAAAGACATTAAGTCCGATGGATATTTGGTAGAGGCTTTGGTGCACTTATGGGATCCCATCTGTTCTACTTTTAGGCTAGGGAAAGAAGAAATGACCATAACTATCGAGGAAATTGCTGGATTTCTCAATTTGCCGGTTCAGGGAACCGCCGTTATATTCCCATTAGCATCTGACAAAGTGGAGTTTTGTCGTTTTACCGGTATAAAGGAGTCAGTAATACAAGGGTTGGACCAGAATATAGAGGCAAAATTCTTGTTTGATCGATTCGCGTTAAGGGATGGTTTTGAAAGACATCAAGGGGATTTCTCGTTTACTTCTAGGGAAATATGGGATCGAAAGAGAGTTTGGGTGTATGGATTAGTCATGGTGGGAACTTATCTTTTTCCCAGGAAAGACAAAAAGATAGCCTTCAAGCTCACCAAAATCATGTATGACCTGTTTTTAGGAATCAATAATAAGCCCTGTTCTATCATTCCAACCATTCTAGCCGATATTTTCATAGCCTGCTCTACCTGTCAGAGAGGGGGAAAGTTCTTTTGTGGTTCGAATTTAATCTTACATGTATGGGGGATGGAGCACTTCATAAGACGACCGGCTATTCCTGAGAGTCTACCAATGTCCGGATATAACTGGGTAATCACACATCACAAAAGGGTTGATAGCAGCAATTTGCCGTGCAATGCGTCCGAATTTTTGGATTTCTTGACGAATATGACCAATCAAAATGTTAGATGGGTATTGGATTGGACCAATTGTACCAAACCTATTCTTCGTACCAAGGCATCCGAATTTGTTCCTCTATGGGGTACCCAGGGTATCATGGCATACAATCCGAGGAGGTTTCTCCGACAATTAGGGCGAGTCCAAGATGTACCACCTGCAGTGGATCTGACTCCATTTGTCATCGTTTTCGACAAAGGGATATGTCCGAAGGAAATTCCAATGAAGACTCTTATTGATGAGGCCTGGGAAACATTATCCGATGACGAACGCGTCAAGTACGTTCCGGAACTCAAACAAAGGGGATTGACCACTCCGCAATATGAAGACTGGATAGGAAGGTCCACCATACAAGAAATACAAGATGAGCCGGCCAAGGAGGTGGAAAGGTTAAAAGCCATTATTGAAGCAAGGGATAAGGAGATTCTGCAATTAAGTAAGTCCGTCGAAGCATACAAAGGGATGGCGGAGCAAAACAAGCAAATGTATGAGGGGGAGCGAGAAAAGCGTCAGGAGATGAAAAGAAAATGTGGGGAATTATATGATCAAGCCGAACGTGTCAAGTTGCCATATGCTAGGGAAACTAGGGATTCTATATTAGATAGACTCAAGAGCTTTGGTAATCTTGTACGGAATCGTCTTCATGACATGATGTAAATATTGGCAAGTTTATCAATGAAAGTGAATTTTCTTTTGCAATCATTTGGAATTATTGTCCAAGTAGGTTTGTATAACGGGTCCCACTTCGAAGGTGTTGCATCATGCTAGGCCTACCCTTGGCACAAAAAGGGTCCCCCCATAGGACATGCATCCGAATTGTTCGAATAGTTACTAACTCATGTCTTTTTCTTTTCCTCTTTTGAATAAATTGCAGAAATTCAATAACGATTGGTTTATTTAAAGCAGTCTTTTGCATTCTCAGGTAAAATTTCCAAAAATAGCTTTCCGGAAAAGCCCCATTATTACGCGATCCCGAAGTAAAGCTCAAAGAAATCGTGTAAACATGAATATTCAACCAGAATCATCCGATAAGACTACAGCGACTACACAGCCGGAAGTCACGAGTCCTGGAGTCCAGTTGGCCGAGTTACTTGCTAAGTTTGGGGAAATGGCCTCTGAAATGGCCACCCAAAAGAAATTAATAGATGAGCTTGTCAGTAGCGGGGTACAGCCGGAGCTTCCGCACGTAATACAACTGCAATCTGAACCCTTTGTTATTCCTACAGTTCAAACTACTGTTTCCATGCAAGGTCCACCCGAAGGGACTTTCACCTACCCCACTGTTCATCTGCCATACACTTACCCTCCTAATCCTTCATTTTTCCCTACTCATATGCAAGGCCCACAACCTCAAGTCACTGCAAATATACCACCTGAGACACAAGCTTTTTATTACCCCACCACTGAGCCTTATCTGCCAGACCATTTTATTCAAACCAAACCAGAGGTGGGAGGATCCTCTGCTCCCATTGATGTGAAGTTATTAAAGCGCCTGGACCGTTTCGATGAATTCATGAGGAAGAGTCAGGTGCTGAACAAGCAAGGAGTTTTGGATTACGATGAGTTGTGTCTCTTTTCGAATGTGCAACTGCCTGAGGGGTTCAAGACTCCTAAGTTTAACAAGTACGATGGGACGGGTAATCCCAAGACGCACCTCCGATTATTTGCAAACAAATTGGGAAAGCCTGTGGACGATGAAAACTTGCCTCTAAGGTTGTTCCCCGAAAGTCTGGAAGGGGACGCACTTGACTGGTATTCAAATCTGAAACCTGAAGACGTAAGAACCTGGATTGACTTGTCCAAGGCTTTCGTAAGGCAATATGAGTATAATTGTGAGTTGGCACCGACTAGAACCACCTTGGAAGGAACCAAAAGAAAACCCTCCGAAGATCACAAGACTTATGCCAAGAGGTGGAGGAAAATAGCTGCCAAGGTGGAGCCTCCGATGACCGAGGAAGAAATCATCCGTACTTTCATCAAGGCCCATGATCCTCCATATTTTGAAGAAATTTTCCGTATGACTGGATGTTCATTCGCGGCAATTGTAAATAAACTTGAAGAATTCGACGACTTTGTACGAGCCGGGAAAATTGTTAATGTGTCTGCCCTGAAATCGCAAGTGGAAGCTTTGCAAGGGCGAGGAAGCAGTGAAAAGAAACCACAATTCAAAAAGAAAGAAGGAGATACAACATTTGTTTGGAACCACAACCCCTCACCCAGACCCCGATACCAACACGACCCAGCCTACCAGCAACCTTACCCTTACTACTATTCAAGCCCAAACCCTGTATATACTACCAACATCCACCACCCTCGACCTCGCCCAAACTATACTAACCCACCTTCAGCCCCTTTTCAAATTTCTCAACCAAATCCACCCCAAAACCGACCTCGACCTCCATTTAACCCAAGATTTCCTCCTCCAAATAGACCTGTTTACAATCATCCTCAACCTCATGAACCTTACAACCGACCCCCAAGCCGTACTTTTACCAATTTAGGTAGGCCTTTAGACCAACTGTATGACCAGTTAAGGGCCTCCGGAAAAATTGGCACAATACCACCTCCTACCTACCCGTATGGCATGCCCGTTTGGTATAACCCGCAAGCTGTTTGTGCGTATCATTCGGGGGCACCTGGGCATGCAACTTTGGATTGCAAGGCGCTAAAGCATAAAGTTCAGGATATGGTTGAGTCTGGAGAAATCGTGATCAGAAAGAGGGAGCCGCAAGGGCCAAACGTAAATCAAAACCCCTTACCAGAGCATGTTGGGGTTATTATGGACGATGCGGAGTACGAGGAACAAATCAAGAAATTGGCAATAGAAGCTGAAGTGTTTGGGGTCACGGACCAACCGTTTGTCATAGAGTTGCCATTCGAAGAAGATAACAAGCCTTTTGTCTTGGACCTCACGCCAGCAGAGAATGAAGCTTTGAAACCGGTAGTCATCGAATTCCCGAAGCAGGAGCCCGTATTAAGTCTGCAACAAGTGCCGTGGAATTACGATGAGCCTAGCATACAGATCGGGGAGAATTCAACCGCAAAGAAGGAAGTGTCAGTAGTTACCAGATCGGGGAAGACTGTAAATCCATTTGAGATTACTACTCCAATTCAAGCCAATAGTTCTGAGCCACCCATCAAACCAACAGTCACCGAGAAAGAAGCCGTGGATTTCCTTAAACGACTCCAGAGAAGTGAATACAACATAGTGGAAAAGCTAAGCAAATCACCTGCCCAGATAACCATGTTGGACCTACTTTTCTCTTCGGACGTGCATAGGGATGCATTGATCGACGTATTAACAAGAGTTCAAATTCCGAGGGACATTTCTGTTGATAATTTTTCAAACGTGGTGGGGAGCGTATTATTCAACAAGCAAATTGTTTTTTCTGACGATGAATTGCCGACGGAGGGCATCGGACATAATAGGGCGTTGTACATAACAGTGAGGTGCAATGGAAAAATGCTGCCTAAGGTGTTAATCGATAATGGATCCGCACTGAATATCTGTCCTTGGAGTACCTTAGAGAAACTAGGGTTGCAAGACGTCAAGCTGAGGCCTTCAGGGACTATGGTTAGAGGGTTTGATGGAGCGCAGAGGGAGCCAATAGGAGAGGCAGATTTAGTAATCGAGATAGGGCCCGCCCAATTTCAAATAACTTGCCAAGTCATGAACTTCCCGAGCATTTATAATATTTTACTTGGAAGGCCATGGATTCACAAGTCTGGGGCCGTGCCGTCTTCGTTGCATCAATTACTCAAATTCGTGGTAAATGACAAACTAATCACTATCTTTGCTGAAGAGGACTGCCTGGTGATCACCGATTCTGGAGTTAAAGAGGAGGGTAGTCAAAGTGTTACCATGTCCCCTCACAGCACATCCGATATAGTCTCCGTAAGTTGGATAACCACGGAGGAACAAACTCTCTCAAAGGCCAGTGTAATGATGGCCAGAGAAATGATTCGTGGAGGATACAAATTCGACAAGGGGTTGGGGCGTGAACTGCAAGGGATCCTGAAGCCAGTGAAGATAGTAGAAAAGAGGGATACCTTCGGTTTGGGTTTCAGACCAACCGCCAAGGATTTCAAGGAGATGAAGGAGCGTAAAAGAGCAGAAAAAGAGGGCCGGCAAAGGGTTTTCGATATTCCACCGCTACGGTATACTTTTCCCCGGCCAGCTGAAATAATCACATCAGAGGGTAATTCAACTGAAGAAATCGAGGATAGTTTGTCCCAACTGTTCATTGGGGCAATATTTGAAGACAATTTCCCGAACGAGGCCGAATTTCCTGACATCCCTGAAGGGTCGATTTCCAATTGGACAGCCGAATTTCTGCCTATTCGGAAGGAGTTTCGGTAAACTGAAAGGGGTTTATCATTCATATGAATTCATGAAAAATACTTTTGCATCTGTAAATAGCCAATGAAAACAATTTCCCGTTTGCGCATGTAAATATTGTTAAATTTTCATTTTTCACTTGCTTTCAATCAAAGGTCTTTATGAAAATGCACAAGTTGTTCTTGTCATGTTGTGTTGTCTATATCCATATTGTTTGTTCATTTGTTTGTTGTATGCTTATTTGCTTATTATCCCACATTCGTTAATTCTTTCAGATGGCCAAAAATAAAAATATTTGACCCTTTGGATATCACAGTTCTGGAATACGATAATGGCAATTTCTATATCACTCACGACTTGGAGGTCTGTGAATCCGAACTCCAAAGCGAGAGTGATAATGAGGAAGTATCCGATTCGTTTGCAAAGGATTTTGAACAATATGAGGAAACACCAAAACCGAACTTGGAAGAGACAGAAACAGTAAACATTGGCACTAAGGATGAAGTTAAAGAGGTGCAAATCAGTATTCATTTGAATGAAAGGCAGAAAAAGGAGATGATTGAATTTTTGACTATGTTCCAGGATGTCTTTGCATGGTCCTACGACGATATGACGGGCATTTCAACCGATGTGGTAGTGCATAGGTTACCCACAGACCCTTCTTTTCCACCCGTAAAACAAAAACCCCGAAAATTCAAACCAGATATGAGCCTCAAAATAAAAGAGCAAATTGAAAAACAACTCAAAACCAATATTATCATTGTTTCCCATTACCCAATTTGGCTTTCAAATCCAGTCCCTATTCCAAAAAAAAGTGGAGAGGTGAGAGTTTGTGTTGACTATAGAGACCTTAATAAAGCCAGTCCTAAGGATGATTTCCCTCTACCAAATATTCATATTCTCTTAGACAATACTGCCGGACATGAGATTGAAACCTTTTGCGATTGTTTTGCTGGCTACCACCAAATTTTGATGGCAGAGGAGGATAGGGAGAAGACTGCTTTCATTACCCCTTGGGGCACATTTTGCTACCGAGTGATGCCTTTCGGTTTAAAGAATGCAGGGGCAACATATCAGAGGACCATGACAACCCTATTTCATGATATGATCCACCGAGAAATGGAAGTCTACGTGGATGATATTATAATCAAGTCTAAAAGGGCAGATGACCACTTGGTTGATCTGAAGAAACTGTTCGAGAGACTACGGAAGTATAATTTGAAGTTAAATCCTGCAAAATGCGCCTTCGGAGCACCTGCGGGTAAGCTGTTGGGATTTATAGTCAGTAAGAGAGGCATAGAGATAGATCCAGCAAAAATCAAAGCAATTCGAGATATGCCGGTGCCAAAAACTCAGAAGGACGTGAGGGGTTTCTTAGGAAAGATCAATTTTATTGGGAGGTTCATCGGCCAACTAACTGCCACATGCGAGCCGTTGTTCAAATTATTGAGAAAGAATGTGCCGTTGTATTGGAATGAGGAGTGCCAACAAGCTTTTGACAAGATTAAAGATTATTTGTTGCATCCACCAGTTTTAGTGCCGCCCAAACCGGGCCGACCTTTGATTATGTATTTATCTGTGCTTGAAGGAGCAGTAGGGTGTGTTCTAGGTCAACATGACGACTCTGGAAGGAAAGAACAAGCCATTTACTATCTAAGCAAGAAGTTCACGCAGTACGAGGCTAATTATTCATTCATTGAGAAAAGTTGCTGTGCATTGGCCTGGGCAGCCCAAAAGCTTAGACACTATCTGTTGAGCCATACCACGTACCTTATTTCCCGGTCTGATCCTTTGAAGTATCTTTTGGAGAAGCCGATGTTGACTGGACGTCTGGCAAAATGGCAGATAATTCTATCAGAATTCGACATTGTGTTCACCTCACAAAAGGCGGTCAAGGGGCAAGCTATAGCTGATCATTTGGCGGAAAATCCAAGGGATGATGATTATCAACCACTTCGTACTTATTTCCCTGACGAGAGGGTCCTATTTGTAGGCGCTGTAGACGATATAAGTGAACAAAGTCCTGAATGGAGGCTTTTCTTCGATGGAGCTTCGAATTCTCTCGGAGCTGGAATTGGAGCTGTTTTGGTGTCACCCGAAGGGAAGCACTACCTTGCCGCTGCTAAATTGCAATTTGCTTGCACAAACAATATGGCCGAATATGAAGCTTGCATTTTTGGTCTCAAAATGGCTTTAGAAATGGAAATCAAAGAGTTGATAGCTTTCAGTGATTCAGATTTGCTCGTACACCAGACTTTGAAGCAGTGGATAACCAAGGATTCGAAAATTCTTCCTTACCATTGTAGTTTGCTCACTTTGGCCAAGCAATTTCAAAATTTAGAGTTCAGACATCTCCCGAGAGCCCGAAATGCATTTGCCGACGCTTTGGCCACTCTAGCCTCTATGATCCAGTATCCAGATGAATTGAAAATCGAACCAATCCAGATTCAACTTCAAGACAAACCTGCCCACTGTTGGGTTGCAGACGAGTCCTCTGATAATATGCCTTGGTATAAGGATATTAAGGAATTTCTCAAAACAGGGTCTTACCCTCAGCATGCTAGTTCAAAGGATAAGAGTTTTTTGCGCAGAATGGTTTCCAAGTTTTTCTTAAGTGGAGAAGTGTTGTACAAAAGAACCTCAGATTTGAACCTTTTAAGGTGCATTGATGAGGATGAAGCTCAGTATATGATGAAAGAAGTGCACAGTGGTGTTTGTGGACCTCACATGAATGGCCATTTGCTGGCGAAGAAAATCATGAGAACCGGATACTTCTGGCTTACCATGGAGCATGATTGTATAGACTTTGTCCGGAGATGTATAAAATGCCAAATGCACGGTGATATTATACGCGCTCCACCCACTGAGTTGCATAGCATGACCGCCCCGTGGCCCTGTTCAATGTGGGGTATGGACGTAATTGGCACGATTGACCCGCCTGCTTCAAATGGGCATCGATTTATATTGGTGGCAATCGAGTACTTTACCAAATGGGTTAAAGCGGAGTCATTCAAACATGTAACGAAGAAAGTAGTGGCCAATTTCTTGAAAAATCACATCATTTGTCGCTTCGGAGTACCCGAGACACTGATTACAGACAATGCCAAAAATCTGAACAATGACATGGTAGATGGACTATGTGAGCAGTTCAAAATCAGACACCGTAATTCTGCTATTTATAGGCCTCAGATGAATGGAGCTGTAGAAGCCGCAAATAAGAATTTGAAGAAGATTATACGCAAAATGACTGAAAGGCATCGCGATTGGCATGAAAAGCTGCCTTATGCACTAATGGCATATCGGACTTCTATTCGAACATCAACTGGGGCAACGCCGTATTCACTCATGTATGGAATGGAAGCTGTATTACCAGCTGAGGTTGAGATTCCGTCGCTACGAATCCTTATGGAAGCTAAATTGGAGGAGGCCGATTGGTTGAAGCAACGACATGAGCAATTGACTTCGATCGATGAAAAGCGGTTCAACGCTATTTGTCATGGTCAGTGCTATCAGAAGCAAATCCTTAATTCATGTTTCTGAGTCGATCATGGTCGAGATATTTCAATCTTCTTTAGGTGAAAACCCGAAAGGGCGCCTCAAAAAAAAAAAGAAAAAAAAAAAAAAAGAAAAAAAATCAAAAAGGGGTGGGGGCAACCTTGGTGAAAACCCGAAAGGGCGCCGAGGTCGGTTTTTCGCAACGGATGAGCACGGTAAGGGATAGCTGGTGACCTGGTTCATTTAGACTTTTCCTCATGTTTGTGATATTTCTGCCAGTATCGAATTCCGAAACAGATATACCCAAGTTTCGAATATAATATTGTTTGGCCAAACTTGTACAAACATTCTTTTACAAAATGTACTCTTATAAATCTTTTGGTTCCTCTCAATTATTTGTGTTCGACTGTTTGTGATTGTTTGTATTCTTTTGCATTCTCATTTTTGCCTGACATAGGAAATTCATTCTGCATATATCATTGTTTTATATGACATTTTCATGCATCATTCTTTCACCATTAAATTCGGATGAATGATAAACCCTAAGGTTTGGACAAAGATAGGGAATTCCATCATCTATCGCAGTGGTTAAAAAGTAACACGACTGCTACACGGATTTGGGTGAAGTAGTAAACACGTGCTTATCAGTCTCAGAATCTGAAAGGTTTCAAAGTTGCAAGCTCGACTAAGGTGTATGCCGCAAAACTAGAGGCAAAAGCATCACAAGACTCATGTTTACACGATTCTCAAGGCTAATCGGATCAAATGATGGTGGCGAGTCCATTACCACTTTTTCTTTTCTTGCAGGAACATTGCAAACATTCTATTTCTCGCACTTAAATCAACGTCGGAACTGGCTCCCCAGTAAGCAACGGTGAAGTGATAAAGTTGTTAACGAAGTTTGAGCATAAAGAACGACATCAGTTATCGTTTCAGTCACAAAAATCAAAACTCCCTTTTGCTGCAAAAGTGTGAACTACTTTCAGGTAAAAACTCAATTTATTGTTTAAACATCCCCAGTGAAGTCCCGTTTAAATTCTGTTCGGGTCAGTCCCGTTTAAATTCCTGTTCGGGTCAGTCCCGTTTAAATTCCTGTTCGGGTCAGTCCCGTTTAAATTCTGTTCGGGTCAGTCCCGTTTCGAATTCACCATCGTCACCGACACAGCTGGGTAAGCTATTTGTCTGCCTTCAAATTCCAGTGTTAAATACGGATGACTGAAGTTCTTGGCTGTGTTTTAGAGCAATTTATTTGGTGGAATTCCTATGTTGTTTCTGAAAAATTGCTGCTTTGTGTGTCGCTTGAGTTGCCTTGAATTTTTCAAAGGGTTAAATACCAAAAACCCCCCTGTGGTTTGCCTAATGTCCACTTTACATCCCTATGATTTGGAAACCTACAATTTGACTCCCTGTCATTTCAACTAAAGTAAAAGTCTAACGGAAAACATCTAAACTAACGTCTGAAAGGAAAATGTCAAAATTGCCCCTCTATAAGGGTTTTGGGTTAAGTACCAAAAACCCCCCTGTGGTTTGTCAAATGTACATTTTACCTCCCTATAGTTTGAAAATATACAATTTAACTCCCTGTCGTTTCACCTAAAGTGAAAATCTAACAGAAATTCCGTTAAATACACTTTAGTTGAAACGACAGGGAGTCAAATTGTAGGTTTCCAAACCATAGGGAGGTAAAGTGAACATTAGGCAAACCACAGGGGGGTTTTTGGTATTTAACCCTTTTATTTAATCGCCCGCCTTTTCTACATTTTCTTGATTAGAAAAATTCCCCAGATAAAGTTTATGAGCAAAGATAGTTTTAAAATGATTTTTCTAGTATCGGTTAGTTTTTGAGAAATTAAAAGCGTATTTTGAACGTGGGACCCGCTAGTGCGGCAAATGTAATATATTTTTGATAACTTGTTGGAGTTTTGTGCTAAGTGATATTTTTCTACAAGGTGTTAAGAGATATTTATGGATTGGTGTGAGAGGGAACAAAGAGATAGAGATTCATTATTTAAGTGACAAGTGTCGCTTGGCCATTGGGTGGAATTTTTGACTTTATGCCATGTCTTACCATTTGACTTAATAAACTAAAACTTTACCAAAAATTTGCTCCATTTCCAAGCTTCATGGCCGAACCTCTCTCAAGAAAGGAAGAAAGGAAAGCTTTCATCTTACTTCTTCATTTCTTGCTCCAATCAAACAATTTAACCGATTAAACTTGGATTTGCTCCATAAAAACCTTTCTCTTGGTGGTATTAAGGTGTGAAGTGAAGTGGTTTGAGAAGCAAAGGTGCTAAGTTGGGTCTTTTCTTGGGTTTGTAAGGTAAGTGACTAAGGAACCTTTCCTTTGATCTTGATAATGTTCAATTAGTGATTGGTGGTGGTTGAATAAGTGATTTTATGGTTGATTTCCTGATTTTGGTTGAAAATGATGAAGTTTTATTATTTTTGGGGATTTTTCTGTTTTCATATGATATGATTATGGGGTCATGTATGATGATTGGAAATGATGTTTAAGGACTCTAGGAGGTGGAAAAAGTGATTAATTGCAATCAATTTCTGTTTTGGAAGGAAAAGTGGAAAACTAGGTTTCAATGTTCTTCATTCTGTCCGAATTTATAGCTCATAGATAGAGGCCGAATTGGCCTTGTCTTAAAACATGAAAGTTGTAGGGAATGACATTTTAAAGGTGCCTTCAAAATTTCAGGTCAATCGGAGCAGTGTGGAATGAGAAAAGTCGAAATTACTATTGCTGTTCTGGTTTTACCCGAAATTGAGAAGTGCGTCTGTAATTGGTTGTTTTGGCCAGAATTGCTTCCGAATTAGTTGTTGAGGTCTTCTGATGAAATTTATCCCTGTTTCTTAGCTTTCAGCTGGTTTTGGAATTGCTGGATTTGGATTTGGAGAGCCTGAGTTATGATGTTTCCGCTAGAATGCGTTTTGTGAATCTGTTTTTGTGATTCTGGTGTGGTATCTTGCATTTTTGACCTGGTTACACTCGAAACTGGGTTGAGTGATCTTCTGCAATATTGTAGCCCTATCTCTTAGTTTCGAAACGGTGTATCTTACACCTTCATCTGATAATCGTAGCGCCTTTGGTACCATTACCGCAAAATGACGTCAAAACTGTTTTTCTGGTTTTGAACTTAACCTTCATTTCCGAATTTTTCCTAGCTTGACTTGTCTTTGTACTACTTGGAGCTTGCTGAATGGCTATTGGATGAACTTGTTGTTGTGTGTGTACCTTTGGGACTGGCTGAAGAAATAATGAAGCCATGACGGCTGGAAAAGTAATCAAATTTAGGGGAAGTGCTGTCCGAACTTTTAAAGGATTTGTTTGCATTGAGTTTGTGATCTAAGACTTGGATTTGAGCAAGACAGTGATATTTGATGGATGATTTCTGAGCCATGGAGGTGAGTGACCCTAAACTATTTCCAAAGTACTTGTGAAACGTTTCTTGCATTATTTACTTTTGAACTGTTTCCAAAGTTACTTTTGAACTGTTTTCTTGCATATCATGCGTGCTTATATGAGAGTGTTCCTTGTTTGATATATTTTCTTGACTTATTGGCTTGTTATTATGGATTGATAATGTGTTAAGTGCTTTCAATGATTGTTAAAACGAGTTTTCGAGGCGAGTGTGTACTTTATCGCACTCGACCTCGATAAATGTGAAATTTTCGATTGAAATGTTACTTGCGCATGAATGTAAGCCTTTTGGGCTAAACTGGCCATTGCCCTTGTTACCGGTCGTCTTGAGCCAGAAGCGGACTCGGTCAGGCGATTAGGAACTTGGGTGAACGTTTGGTATACTCGAGTATTACCTATGTAGGTTGGTGGAGCCTGGCCAAAAGCCAGGGACGGGGTGAATGAAATGAAATGAATGACCAAATGAGCGAGGAAATGTCAGGAGAATGAATGTATCCTTTCATGAATGTTACTATCGCTTTCCATTGTAAATGTTTCTTGAATTATTGATTATTGATGGTTAATGTGTTGGCTTTGTTATGTAATTTCATGTTCGGAACCTTATTGAGATTTTAGCTCATTGAGCTTTGTGGAATTACCATGTGGTGTCATTTTCTGCTTTTGTTTTACTCTCACTGTGCAAATGTTGACCTGTAACAAAATTACATTTTTACCTCCGTTACCAACCATTGAAACTCTATTCCACAAAATCCCGCCCAAATTGACTCGCTATGACTATTCATTTCAATTCTTCAAACGAAGAACTCTTTTTAGTCTCCCTCCAAAAAGTTGTCAATATTCATCCACAACTTTAGAACTAAGGCAAAATACAATCAGTGAGTAGGAAAGTGGTAGACAAGGGACGGAAGAAAAGCAGTCAAAATATACTTAGGAAAAGGAAGAACTACCTATTGAAGGAGAAAGTCTTGGAGGCCTAATGTCTATAAAGGCTTGTGGAAGATCAGGACCGAACAATGAAGCTAAAGATGATGGAGTCCGAAGCAATGACAACCAATTGCATCTACGTAAACCCTTCAAGTAACAATATTGCAAGCCAATGACATAATTTTCATTGTTTGGTGAATGGCATCCCATGATTTTATATCATGGTTGTGGAAACCCTATGTATGTTAGAAATCAGATCTAGTCATGGCCCATATGGGAGAGTAAAGTAGAGAAAAATTTTCCACACCAAGTGTTTGCAAAAAAGAAAAGGATAACTTCCAAACCAATTAGTAGAAGGAGTTGTTAGGACGGGATAAACAGGGGTCGTAACTCTCTCATTAATAGCAATAGTGTAATCATTATATGAACTAAATGGGTACGGGAGATTTTAGTTGATAAAATAACAAGGAAATTTTGAAGTCAAAAATTTTTTTTGTTCTGTATGGGTGGATAAGCAGGGACGCCTTATGATGTGCATAGCATTACTGGGTGTTTATGACAGATTACATTGAAGTAGTATGAGATATACATTAAGAGTAAAGGTAAGAAAAGTGAAAAAGTTATGATAAATTACAAGATGGCCTACCGACTATGCATATAAGCTAGAAGAGGGAGGAAAGTGCATACACTATTAGACTTCGATGGGTAGTACCTCATGTTTGAAAATTACTAGTCAATCATACTATAGCAGTGTAGTAGTTGAAGTAAATTACTTCAAACTTGATTGGTATGAATGTAAATGTCAATTTGTATGTGTTAGGTCAAATGTACATCTTGTTGAATGTGACCCACTTAGTGTAATAAAAGAGTTACAAGATGTTTTATTAGCAGTGTGTCCTTACATTATGTTGGACACCTATTACTTTTTGTGAATACATAGTGATAGTGAAAAATATATTCATGTAATAATTAGTAATCAATTAACATAATGATGTTAAAGAAAGGTCACAATGAAGGGAAAAAAATAAAAGGAAGGCAGGGAGGAAAGTGCACATATTGAACATTAATAGTGGTTGTTATCTTGTGTTTGAAAGTTGGTACCTGTTCATACAATAGCAGTCTAGTAGTTGGAGTGGATTGTTTAAAAGTCAATTGGTATAAGTATAGATTCTAATTTATGTGTTAGACTGAATGTCCATAGTGTTTACTGTGCCTTAGTTGTAGAAAATGGTTACAAGATCTGTATATCATGTTGGATAACTATTATTATCAGTGAATAAATAGTGACACTAGACAAACACTTTCATTCAATTGTAACTTAATAATCAATTAACATAATCATGTTAAAGCAAGGTTGGTGGGATTTACAGTGGAAGGGAAATAAATAAAAGAAAGAGAAAAGTGCACACACTATTAAATTGATAGTTTGTTATCCCATGTTTGTAAACTAGTACCTATTTCTATAGTACCAATCTATGGGATTAAAATTGATTGGATTAATGTAGGTTTTAATATGTATGTATTAGGTTAAATGTACTTATCATGATTTTATAGTGTATTATGAATGCTGGGTAAAAATCTTAAGCAATTAAACAAATTATCTTATTTTTGGTCCAAAATTGTTACGGATGACGTGAAGAAGATTGAGATTGGAGAAGTGCTAGCTTAGGAGTTGTTTAATTTGGCTACCAAATGTCATAGAGGATTCTAAAGATTGAAGATACTTTGCATACCAAGGCCAAAGCATCATCCAACAAGCCCAAATCAACGAATAAAGGGAAAAAATCACTACAGGAAACAAAGGTTGTAAATCTAGAATCAAGGGACAAAAATTCTGAATATGAATATGAAAAAGAAGGGGATGATGACAAAGATGCCGAAGAAGATGATTCTGATGAAAACGATGATAAGGGCATAGATGTGGGAGCATCTGGAGCCAAGCAATTTAGGATTCCTAATTTAAAATGAAATAAATTGTTTCTGATCATTGTAACATTACCTAAACAAGTTGTAACTCCTTATTAATTGCTTGTACAAATTCACAATATAAGTGTGATAAATTTAGCAGCTGTTTCTGTGGGTTTCATGCATAATAATCACGTATCTATTATGTACTTATACAAATAGTTGACATTATCTTACAATCAGTTCAGACAATGTTACATTCATTCTTTGTCCACTTTCTACAATTTGCAAATTCAATCAATATGAATATGAATAATATTTAATAATTTGTAACAATTTTTTAATTCTCTCTAAATTCTATATGGTTGATTTACCGATGCCTCAAACAACAACTTTGGCCAACATGTACATAGTGGCCGAACGCCATTCTCATCAGATTGTTATCGATGAGTCGATTTCTAGTTCATCATGCTAACTCATGGTTATATATTATGCATATTTTCTACTACTGTAAATATGGTTAGACTCAGCATTTCTCAAATTCTGTTGGAAGATGAGGACTGGTAGCCATCTTTGATGGGGATCTTGGGCACCAACAGTTGTCAGTAACAACCATTCTAAACGATATAATATTTTTTGAACAAGGTATAACTTTATGTAAACTACTTGTAAAACTTAACAACAAAGACACAATTATTACATATGAGACCCATATGAACAATAACAAAGTATCACATCTCTGTTATAAAGATGTATAAGTAGTTAAGGAGGAGTTACAATTTGTGCAAAGAGAGTTATGCCGTTCAAGGACGGTTGATTTGACAACTATCCCTACTCCAGATCTCTTTAGAGGATGTTCTAGTTTTGTAACAGGTAGTAACTCAATTTCAACTGCTTGTATGTTTAAGTGACATAGATGTTATATACAATTATTACTTGTACATCTCAATTATTATTGACTCATAGTCACGTGGCACTTTCTTATCCTTACATATCTTATGAAAATCATTACTGGCAAAGGTTGTATGCCATTGAGTACAATCATTCCTCAAAGGTGTAATGGCTTACCAATAAGTTATAAGACATAGGTAACTATTTGTAATTTCTCATAACAGTGATGCAATTACTATGTCTGTGACCCATATCAACACTAGATAGAACTTCACATAGTTATTGTTTAGTTGTACATGTCATGCACTGTGTCTAACAACTTATTGAAATAGCATTATACTATCCATGACACGATTCGCTAATTTAATCAACAATCTGAAAAGTAAACAGTGGGCAGGAAAGTGAATAATAGCAATATTGCCCAGCATTCACATAGTTTACTCTATAATTTGTATGGTTACAGCAAACATGCTGAATAATAATTGACCTCTACCAATTGGGAACTGTCCAATTTTTTTTATATATTATAACAGTTTGTGAAATTTTTGAATACAGATATAAAAGTGCTAAAATCAACTAAATTCTAAGAATGCAGGAAATGGTCTCAATTTTGGAATCAAATAGTACATTTGTCCGAAGAATTACAAATGCTTGGAGCACTACCTTTAAAATTTTGAACTTAACGCCCGAACTCCATACAACTTGTTTTGTTCTCTTTCTCCCAAGATGGTGCCGGCAATTGAGAGCCATCTTAGCAACACATAGTTATGCTCCAACTTTAGCTCCAACATGTGGTAACTACATTCTTGTCTTTGTTTAAGTAGTCCTATCGAACACTAAATTTCGTGGCAAATCTATATTTATTGTAGAAATTATACGCTTTGTCTTCTATATGAAACTCCATTCCAATTTGCCAAGGCTCGTCTTTTGTCCATTTCAAGTATTCCACTACATGAATTTCATTTGTTTAGAGTGTATAAATTCATCAACATTATGTAAACATTCCATAACAGAGTGTATAATTGCATGCATATCTTGTACATGCTATCTTAGACCATGTAGAATCAAAACTCTAAAATAAGTTATAGTGCATTGCAGTTAAGGACTCATGACAACTGAATCAAAACTATCAATTAAGAAATTGGACATCCTAAGAATCTAAATCCGACTAGAATCAAAAGAGATAAGCCCAAATAAACCAAAACAGGATGCAGAAGAAATGAGGACTATAATTCATTCCTCAAAAACTGCTTTACTCTTGAGCTACTAGTGTATGCTACCTCTTTCAGCCATCAAGAAGAATAGGCGAAAAAAAACTACTGCTCTCTGTTCAGATCTACTCTTCTCATGCCTAATTAATATGCCAAATCATGCAGGGGAAAATTCTAACAATTAGAGTTTAATTTTGTACCCGTAATATTAAATATATATAATTGGAAGAATCTTTCCAAAGGACAAGCAAACTTGCATAGAGGCAACTACAGATGATTGTTATGCATTACAAAAGAAACTATCTAGCAAAGAATATCCAAACATGTGGCATATATATATAGGAACAACGAGATAATAGAATCACAAAAGAACTGTTGTATAATAAAATAAAAATTTTTCATAGAAAACACAAGTAAGAGAAGAGGCAACTATAATGTACAAATTATGGTGTCTCTCAATCCGATTATGCAACAGAATACCCTAGTATGTACAACGTAACCATTATTATAATAATTCTAACCACGTGTGTTGCTCTTAAAATTATCATATAGCAACATGATGACTAAATAGTGCTCTAACAAGACATACTTGTACATATACCAAAACTCAATGTAATACTCATGAAACACATTGTGAATATTTTCTAACGTTGCATATAGACACCACATGTATATATTTGCTATTTGTTATCTTACAGCTACATATCTAGGATTTAATCCCATTAACAACACTTATATATTAACTATTATGATAGCAATGATTTTTCCACTTGTACATACAAATGAGCGCACTGTTCTTCCTGGGTAACAATGTCTACAATCAGACAGACATGCTGAAAAAACAGAGCATAACTTCTTTTTCATTAAAATATTAGTTTCTGCTAACATTGCTACCACTACAATTTCTATCCAATTCATATGATAATCAACATCATTACCTTCATCAATCTCCGCCGCATTGTTGTAACTATTTGCTCACCCCGTTATAATGTCTACTGTCTTGGCCATTATTGTATGCTACAACTGCAATAGCCTTTTCTAGTTTAAATCACTTCTTGGAAGCGATGTCAATGCAAATACTATGATTGCTTCGGTGTTTATATTTGCTTGTACCCTTGCCGTCCCAGATATGGGTGGAGGTCCAAATTATCAACATTTAAAACCCACCACAGCAAGACTTTCTAACCCTAATTTGGTACACAAATCTGTATTTGCTATTTTTGCCCTCTCTTCTCTGGAGATAGATAGTTATTTCTTACCATTCTTCTCTTTCCACTATACCTTCGAAGAACTAAAATGAAAGCCTTTTTTTTGTCAAGGTTTTCCCGGGATTGTTTTCAAAATCAGTTTTGAATTCAAATTTCATATTTTAACAATCCTGTTCCCATATAACACCATTTATATTGGTGTTTCCGAAATTGATATTTTTTTTTTTTGAAACTTGCTAATTAGATGGTGTCGTTTTGATGCCTTCTTTCTGCCTGTCGACGTGTATGCATAATAACCACTTCTTAAGTTTTGTGAGGGAACCATTCAGGGACAGTCTTTGTAATGACCGTCCCTGCCCCAAATCCCAACGAACCACTCGAAGACGTCCGAGGCTACTGTGACAACTTCTACAGTAAACACCATAAGCAAATCATGCTCGAAATCATAGACCAACAACCAGTTTTTCATTTGTTGTGTTAGCAAAAAGAATCAAGCTTCATCAGAGGATACAGTAGCAATCATATATTAGCCAATAGTTAAATTTCAATTGTATCAATTGGTTAGGTTTGTTGTTACAGCAGTTAGTTCTTCCATATAAATGGAAGAGAGTATACTAGCCTATAAATATCCATTGTATGAGGAAGTTGTAATCAGCTACGGAGTGAATGAATGTCCCAATCCTTTTGCATTGAATGTTCTTCCATATCTGTTTCTTTCTTTCATCTTCTTCTTCCTTTCTTCCTTCCCTATTATTCTTGCTTCTTGCTTCTGCTTCTATCACTTCCTTTCATTCTTTCTGCAATTAGCAATCTATCTAATTATTCTCAATAATTCCCATAGAGATATCTACAATCCAATTGGAATCTTGACGACTGCGTTCAATTGTATGTCAACCATCCTAGGTATTAAGAGTGCTTCACATGCCCTCAGCTAATGCATGTGCAGGCTACATTTATGCACAAGGTTAGCAGTCTTTATGAGACTAGAGTGTCCAAGAACACAAGTTTATTCACGATTGCATCGACTAATTAAGATGTGGTGAACCAACTTAGGGTTATTTCATACTGATAGGAAAAGGAAAAAAAAGTTTTAGTTCCTAGTGTTTCGCACTTGTGTGAATTTAGACCTCTCCAATGTTTGGCACCAGTGTAATTTTAGTTCCTAACTTTCAGCAAAAATAAATATGGTTCCCAATATTTCCAATTGAAGCAAATTTAGTGTAATTGACGGATTTTCCCTAATTACTAACGAAATCATGTTATTTGCAGTCACATGTTCACTAGATTGAATTAAAAAAAGAGAATAAAAAAGCACCTGACTTTAGACAATAAGAATATTAACTTATGTGATGACACGTGAGTAATTAATTAACCACAAAAATAGAAATAAAATAAAGAAATTTGTGAAATTATATACAAAAACCTGTAGGGATTTTTTTGCTTAAGGGGGAGTGGGGTTGGAATAGAGAGTGAAAATGAGTTCTGGATATATGAGTTAGGTACTTTGATTGGTTTGAACTGTGTAGTTTAACTAATTTCTTCTCTCTTTTTTTTTTCCCTTTGTTGTGATTAATTAGTTACTCCAGTGTTAGTAGATGAGTTATTAGTTCATAATGTTCTTATGTAAAGTTATTTGTTACTTTCCTTTTTCATTTTTGAATTCAATTTAACGGACATGTGACTGTGCGTTATTAGTTTTATTGAAATCTTACGGACTAAAATTGTCCAAATTCTACATATTGAAAACCAGATTTATTTTTATCGAAAATTTTAGATATCAAAATCACACAGGTGCTAAACATTTAGGACCAAAACTATATTTCTTCTCTGGGTAAAAACAACTCTTCCATTGGAAATTTTCATATTGTCTCGAGAGGTGATAGATGAAAAAGTCAATCAATTTTTCTCTTTGGATTTATTCATCTTCAAAACAGAAAAGTTGGTAGAAGTCCCAGAAAGAGACTGACTAGACTTATGGTAATACTTGGGATCGAGAGAATAAGTCATCCTATGTTCCTAGAGTGCTTCACACGGCCCGATCAGCCAATGCACGAGCAGCCAAGGTAGAGTGGCAAAGAACATAAGTTCATTCACGATTGCAACAGCCAAGACGTGGTAAATCTTAAGGTTATTTTGTTCATCTACTATAATTGCAATTCTTCGTTCATTTGTTTGGTAGTGGTGGTAGTAGGGTACATGCTGGGAAACTAATGGGACAAAAAACCCAAGTTTTCTACTGGCGATTTTTCTATTATCTAGAGAGGTGATACAGGGAAAAGTCAATCATCTGATCTCTTCTTGATTCCACAATTTTCAACAGAGAAAAGTTGATAAAATTCCGTTCCCTCGACCACGATGACTGGAGTTTCGTGCTCATATGAATTGATATTGCAATTGTAGCGCAAATGACGAAAAAAAAAGTAAAGAGTCCACATACAGAAGATGGAGTAGTGTTAAAAAGGAAATAGTGCTGAAATGCAATTAGTAACGTTCAGGATCCCATACCACACGGTATCAGAATAATTCAAGTGAACTTGCCAAGTCAATTTGAGGATGAGTGACTTTCTAATGTTGGGGTGGCTTTGCTCAGGGAAGGATCTATATATTGAAATATGGCCTCCTCCAAGAACACCAGAAAAAACTCATCATCCCAAAATTAAATAGCCATCACAGTCCAAAGTTTCCCCAGTGATGAAGCTTGTTCAAATGATACATTTCGTGTTGACGGTGTCCTTAAAGCCAGCTATCACACCAGCAGCAACATACCCTCCTATAGCCAAGGATGGCTGCATTGATACCTCTGGAAAAGTAAAGATCCATTACCCCTTTGGCATGACAGAAGATTGTTATCTTGAGTCGAGACTTTCAGTCAATTGTAACTACTCTTTAATCCTACCATTCTAAGCATATATTTTTTATTTTTTAAAAATTTTTTCTAGTAAAAGAGAATGAAATTTAAGAAGCGGGTGTAGGGAGGAGAGATTTGAACCCAAGCCCTCTAAATCCTGGAACCTCAATCCTAGACCCCTATTTGATAACCCAATTCAATATTTAAACTAAGTGAGTTCATATCTTAACATGTTCAAACGTGTTTGATAAAAAAAAATCGAACTTCTGATTTAATTAAGTGGCATCGAATTTTCTAGATAATTTTTTTTAAAAAAATATAAGTGATAAACTAACCACGTATTACTTAATATAATATATACTCAAATATATCAAATATGGTACTTAACAATTCAATAATTTAACGAATTCTGCCTTCAAAGTTTAAATTTCATATTTTAGTTTTCAAATTTTAATTTTATCTAATACACTCTTAGTCACTAGACTAAAACCTCATAGGCTGAAGCATATATCTTAATTACTTTCATGACATACATTACATCCAAAAACACATTTATGAATTTTTTCTCATATCAAGTGGAAAAAATTTATCGGTTCCCTTATTGTTTTTCACGTGAATAAATGGAAAGACCAGGGTGGACTTGAAAGTCTTCCCTTGCGGAGTCATTATGTCTTTAGCATGAGCAGCCCCGTAAAGACGTGGACCTCAATGTCATCAGCGACTACTGTGACAGCTTCCCCAGTAAACTCCATACACAAATGAAGCTGAAAATTATTGCCCAACAAATAGTCCTTTACGTCTTGACTGCATTCATTTGAAGTCAACCGTCCTATTTGGGGTCTACAGAAGAAGTTTCAATTGTAAAATGCGTAGGCCTTCTGCGCGTTTACTGACTAAGTCTTCCCTTTACTTTTTTTTTTTTTTTTTTTCGTCGAAACGTTAGCTTTTTATATAAATAACCGTAACCTTTACAGTATTTGGACAAAGGTCCAAACAAACGGGCAAGCTGCCCCGCAAGATCACTGATGCCTAGCATCAAGATTGGGATTCACCCATTCTTCATCTATCCAGATGTTTAGAGCATAAATGCTTAGCTTAATACATTCTTGACAGGTGTCGTGCCTGTGCAATAATAAATACCTGTTTAAGAAAAATAAATTTTCTGTGTATAGTAGTAAACAGGGTCGAATCCACAGGGATTGGAAAAAATTCGATTCTTTTTAAATTCGAGACACGGGGGATTTTTATCAGATAAAACTAAAAATAAATAATTAAACAATTTAACTAAAAAATAATTAAACAATTTAACCAAAAATAAATAAATAATTAATACGAATGTAAATGGCAATTAAATAAATAATAAATAAATTCTAGCCAAGGATACAACTACGTAGACACAGTCCATTCATCCGATCATTGATGCAAAGAAGGTTCACTTAATTTTATTAACAGGTTAGTTATAGTCGTCGATAAACTCTAACAACCAGCTTTTCCTTAATTTATTGATAACCAAGGTACGACTATTGATTACCCCTAACCAGGAAATACTCCTAGGTACGACCGTAGAAATTAATTTCCTAATTGCATTAAAAACTAGAAAAGCCTAACCCAAATTAATAACACGCTACGAGGGTTATTTAAATCAGATTGCATGTTCCCCTAGTATGTGAAAATACTAATTGTCACTAATATTAACCAACTAAACAATTACGGATTTAATTGATTAATTTGACAAGAGATTAATAAGTCAAATTGCACATCGGGCCCTTGATATCCAATTAACAAAATAATCCCATGGAAATTAAAATAGAAAACATGCAAATATTAACAAATTAAGGAACACGTAAAATTAATTAGATCTCACAGATATATGGGACTGCGTCGTCGCGTTGATCCTTGACTAGATGAGAAAATTAGCCACGCCTCATAAGAAAATCTTCACACAATTCAATTGAATTTAAAGACATCATCTTTCTTCGATAATTGAGAGAGTGAATAACAAAGCTTTCGGAAGAGAATAAGAAAATTGCACACTAGAATTCAACAAGCCAAAACAACTCCCTATTCTCTCCTCCGGAACATCCCTCGGAGAGAAAACTAAAACTCCTCTTCCCAGACGGAAGAGAAGAAGAAAAACTAACTCCGGAAATGTGCGGCTCTCCCACGCATAAAAACAAGCCAATTCGAAACTTCACTCCACGCTCACAAAAGAAAACATTCCTTCCCTACCTAATCAACTCCACCGAAAACAAAAGCAAAGCCAACTATGGTTTGTCGGTTTCCTTTGACCAAGTGCACAAGTTCACAAATAAGAGAGCAAACCAAAAATGTGTCTTTACACAATGGTCAAGTCTTCACGGTCCCCACCTAATTGAGATGCTGGCCAGTCAAATGCAATTCAATTCCTTTTCATCATAGAAAGAAATGGACGTTGGTTTACACCATGCATGTGGGCCAATTGTATAGAGTTTCACAATAATCTTTTCAGGAAGGTTTCTGCTCCACTTTAATTTGCGGTCCCCACCAATTTTGATATGTTGTCTAGTCAAATTGAATTCCCAAATGCAATTCCATTCTTTCTCGTTGGTTTGCACCCGAATTGTGTAAAGCTTCACAATAATCTTCTCAAGAGGTTTCTGCTCCAATTTCTGAAATTATATCCAAATACCAAATATAAATATATATTGACAATTAAAGCAAATTAAAGCAATATTTGGCAAGAATAAAAAGGAAAATTAACAATAAAATTACTAACAATTAACATCCTATCAATTCCCCCCACACTTAAATCATGCTTGTCCTCAAGCATGAGAACAACTAAATTCAATAATGGCTAACTCTCATTTCATTTACTGCCAAGTTGCGTTTATCCCAAAATCAAGTTTTAGTAGTTAAGTGTCAAGACATATTTCTCCCGGTTAGCTCCTGAAATCATAGACTCGTCCAATTCATAGCTAAGTCGTTTAAGAAATCAAAATATTAAACTAGCAAAAGTTAGCAATTGGGTCAACTGACAACCAAAATCTCAACATTGAAGAACAAGGATCGGCAGGCCAACATGATCATAAGCTTACATATTATTCTTTTATATATATATATATATATATATATATATATCTTTTTTTTTCTTTTTTTTTTTTGAATAAATGCTCAGTCCCAAGCTATTCAAGTCTTTTGACGTGAACTCTGACATTTTTAGATGAAAGAGCCCAGTTACTCAACTTTTCACAGCTTCAGGACTACCTACTCATAGATATCACCACTTTTTGACGCGAAAGTCGACACTTGTGGTGAAGACTCCCGGTTACTGGGTGATGACACTAGCGGAGTAGAGCCATTTATTAACCACAATTAAAGCACCAGAATACCAGATAATTAAAGATCATGGCCCACGTCATCTCCTAATATGGAGAACTAAGATCAACAATCGCCCAATCCACACAACAATTGCTAGTAAAATATTTATATTGCCTAAACAATTTAACCACAATTTGCACCAAGTCCTTAAACTCATGATATTCACCAAGATAATATGCTTTTACTTGCCATCTAAACAAAATTCATAGGATAAATCACAACTAGCAATAGAAGAGCGAGTTGCCACATTTATTCATCAAGACAACAATAAGAAAAGCAACAATTTAAAGAAACTCCAATCAAATCCAAATCCCCCCCACACTTAAAATATACATTGCCCTCAATGTAACAAATATATAGAAAAAGTAAGAAGAAGGGCAACGAAACTCCCCTGAAATCGTCAAGACATCGGTGGATTAGCCCCTGGGGTTGATCTGAGTCTCACCATTTTCTCCAAATATCACTCCAATGAATCACCCACAAGTTATACAAATACCCCAACACTTATAGTAAATGCAATCAATAAGCACTTGTGGTTCCAAACTCAACTACTTCAATAAGCAAATTTAAGCATTACAAGCACCTCCTAATTTAACAAACAATCTCAGCAAATTACCCACAATTGGACACAAATTACAGCAATTTAAACACAATTCGACCCAAAATCTCAACAATTGTCTCCAATTGGATAGTTAAATACACACTCAACCAATCCCAATAACCATTCAAATCAACAAACACACGCAGGAAGGAACTCCCCACAATTAAGAAACAACTCAAATGACCAACCAAAGCGCTGATAAATCCAAACTACCAATCAAGACCACAAAATAGTAGAAATTAAAATAGGACCCAAGTGACAAGTAACTCCCAAATCACCTCTAACAATTCTCGAATAAATGAACTGGCATAAGAGCCGTTAAATTTATCCCCACAGATGAAAGAAAAACCTCAAGTAGTCAAAACCCAATCAATGCTCAACAATGTAATTAACACCAGAAAATATCCGCAAATGGAGCAGCAAATAAAATTTATTCTACCCGAAATTAACTCCAGAAAATCCCCAAGTCAAATGAACTGACAGATGTGCCCCAAGACCCAAGGACCAAAAACTCAACAGAGACTCCTAAGCAATTCAACGGAAAAGGGAAAATCAAGCGAATCACTTCCTATTTTCATTCATAAAGAAACCCAAGAACAAAATCACCTCCCAAGCGATCTGGTTGAGTTTGGACAGTGAGATCGAAGTGTGAGGTAGAGGGAGAGCTAACGGTGTGGGCTGGTGGTGGTAGCGCAAGGAGAGCTGGTGGAGGTGGCGGCGCGTGCTGGGGTTGAAGTCCGTGGGCTTCAGGTGGTAGGCAGCGGAGCTTGGGCAGTCGTAGCTGGTGCAGTGGCAGCTAGGGGGCTCAAAGTGAAGTGGAGAAGAGCTGGTGGTGTGGGTTGGTAGTGGAGCTTCAGTGGTGAAGCCTGCTTGGGGTTGTTGGTGGAGAATGAAGGAAGATCTCCACGTGGCTGTGGAGCTGGTTGTGGGTAGAGAGCTGGACTGCCGTGGGTTTCAGGCAGCAGTCGGCTGCAGCTATGGACAGGGAGGAGGAAATGCGCACAGCTCTGGGGTGGTGGTGATGGAAGAAGCAGCAGGCAGCGGCTTAGCAGGGAAGCTGTGCGTCGTGTGTATGCGAGCTGGTGGTGCGACACGCGCGAGCAACGAGCAGCGTGAGCTGAACTGAGCTGAGCTAAGAGAGAGAGAGAGCTGAGATGCTGTGGAGAGCAGCGCTGTTCATGGCTGTCCGTGAGCTGGGTTGCTCAAGGCTGTGGGCTGCTGATGTGGAGCTTGGGTTGCAGGAGGTTGACGCGAGCTGGTTGTCGTGCGGTGTGAAGAGAGAGAGAAGAGGGAGGCCGGGAAGAAGAAGAAAGAAAAGAAAAAGAAAGAAAGAAAAAGAAAAGAAAGAAAAGAGAAAAAGAAAGGAAAAAAAATAGTTTTTGATCTTACAGTTTTTTTTTTTAAATTCAGAATTGAATTGCGGAAAAACTAAAACAAATGTTAAGAAGGAAAATAACAGCATTTTGATTTTTTTTTTTTAGTTCGTCAAACATGGCGTGAGCATGCCAAGATTAGAAAACATTCTCTGTCCTTGAGAATCAGTTTTTGAACATTAATACGTGCCCTCTCCTCGTGGGCACGCCAAGATTCCACTTCCGAATGTTGAGATTTTACTAACATGGCGTGGGCATGTCATGTTTTAGAAACATCCTCTGACCTTGAAGTTGGAATTTGTAAGATTAATGCGTGCCCTCTCTGTGCGGGTACGCCATGATCACCTGTCCTGATCATAGTAGAGAAAATATCAAGTTTAAGCAATACCCAAATGAGAAACGACATATTTAACGAATTGAACAACAAAAACCAACAAAATCAAAAATTGGGTTGCCTCCCAAAAGCGCCTTTCTTTAACGTCTTTGGCTAGACGGAGTCCAGAACTTGCTTAAACTAAGCAAATCGGGTCTTCCAGTTGCATCATCTCCACCCGTTCAATTGGAAATCCTTCATAATACGGCTTGAGACGGTGACCATTCACCACAAATTTCTTCTCCGTTTTCAAACTTTGGCCCATCTTAATTTAACCAAATTAAAAGCAAAACTTGGAGAGATAATCTCTCTTACCTTGAGTAGAGGTCACTAAGAGTAGTCCAAGCTTCCTTCCTTCAAAAACTTACCACAAATCAACACTTAGTCACTCAAGAACAAGTTTAATCGGTTTACTTTGTTTATTTTCTCACTAAGTTGTTGGATTTGAAGATGAAATGGAAGGTTTGCTCTCTTGTTTTTCCTCTCTCTCACTCACGGTTCTTCAGCAGCAAAATGAAGAGGAATGAAGCTAAGTGTTGGTCTTATAAGAAGTAAGAAGGTTAGAGTTAATTATGACCACAAATTTCTACTAACACTTGGACTAATCTTGTCCACTAATTTTTCTCTTTCTTCCCCTTGCTTCTTAGCCACAAATTTCGGTCCTTCTTAGCTGAATATAAGAAGATATTTTGGCTCAAATATCAATGAGCTTGTGGTGCAAGAAAGTGGTAGTCCAGTGGTGCGTTCAAACGGTAGTGCGCGGGACCCGCCGGTTCGCGCCGTTTTCTTAAAAACTCACGTACTAGGTTTTTTTTTTTTCTTTCCATTCACTAACCTTGTCTCATGGCTACTACTCACATATTATTTCTCACTTAAAAGTCACTTTTAATCATCAAATTGATCCTTGGCCAATACCGAAAATTCATCCGGCGGAAAAATCGAAAAACCCTAATTTTGCTCAAATCTTGAAACTGAAGTGTAAAACCCTATTTTCAGGTTCATCTACACTTATTGTTGAACAATTGGGTAGTAGGGCCTTAATAAATAATAATTTCCAAATAAAAGGAAATTTTTAAGAAAACGTGAGGAATTTTCCAATTCCAGTAATTAAAATTAGGGTTTCAATTAAAATAGGAGAGATTTAGGAAAACCGGTTAGTCACAAGTAAACTAGGGTTTTTGGCTACAATTTTAGGGTTTCTAGTCTTTTTAAAACAAAAATAGGTTTTAAATCAAACCCAAAGAAATACACTTTAATATTTTCTTCACAAACAACCTCCTAATATTCGGGATGTTACAGTAATCGCTAAAGTTCAGATGTGAATGTTTGCGTGCTCTTTCGGTTGGGTTTTGACGGGTCGGTTACTATTCATGACCGACTCCGGATTTCATTTTTTTTTATTTTGGGTTATTTTACCATTTTGACCTGTTTACGCTCGTTTGTAAGTTCCGGATCGCAATAGATAGCTCTAATCTGATCCGTAGTCCTGGCGAGAGCTGGGCAGGCGACCCGCCAAACCCTCTGGTTCGCCTTAGGGGGAGGTGGGGCCGTCACATAGTTCGCATCCGAACCACTAGCCTGAACATCCTTTTCCGGATCCTCCTCGAAAGGTTCCTTCTCAGGAGTGGCCTCATGAACCAGGCTCTCGATAGCCTCTATCGCCTCCTCTGTCAATATGGTGGTGTCGGCTAAAATTCCGGCGGCCCAATCCCGGACCTCCTCGACTATTCTAGCCAGTCGAGCCCTAATCCTCTGGAGCTGAACACTAGCGGCCCCAGCCCTAGTCTTGTCCTCTACCACTGTTCCCTCGAGCTCAAATATCCTAGTACCCTAAGCGTCCACCATAGCGCTCAGCTCCTCGACCTCCTGAAGTAAGCTCTGTTGGTAATCACCAATTACCGACGCTCATCGTCAAGGGACAATACCAACTCATTAAGGTAAGTGTGCGTTGTCCTACACGGACAACGGGGAATCCTCGAAGAAAGCGAGTATCGGATACGAGGTTCTCCTCCATGCACTTTATATCGAATAGAAATAAGAGGCACCACAAGTTCATTAGCATGCCCATTACCATTAGCAGCTTGACCTTCGTTACCATTCTCTATCTCTACAAAATAACCACAAATTTTAGGTTAGAAATTGAAAGTCACTAATTCGCTCAAATATCACTTAAAGCATAATTAAGTCATTTAATCCCTATTTTCAAGAGTAAAGTCTCTAATACATCTCCCAAATAGAACTCTAAACCTAGCGCTCTGATTTTCATCCCTACGAGCAGTCACTTAACTTTCAAACTAGTTCCACAGTCCGGTATCCTAAACTTTTAGGTTAAGATACACTACAGAGACCTGAAACCTAAACTCTGATACCAATAGTGACGCCCCCACTTCTCCCAAGGGCAAACCTAAGGGTATCGGTGGCACGCCTGTCCAGCTCTCGCCAGGACTCGATACAATTCCAATTCAAACTTAAGGATAAATATCCGAATAATAAAAGTTGAAGGTATAAAGAAAGGGTCATTTCCTTAAAATATTGAAATCTTACAACACAAATTCTCAAAAGTACAATCACTAGAAGTCGGCAAATTAAATACAATCCAAAATCCTAATCAAAAGTAATCAAACCGGCTTCTCCAAAAATTCTTTCCATTCCAAACTCCTGTTAAGAAAAACAAAGCTAATGGGGTGAGTTGACACTCAATGAGGCCAAGAAACATGCAAACACATAGTTCACATAACCATGGCGTTTGTACGATAATTAAAACAAGAAATTTCAAATAATTCATAAATAATAATAACACACATTCAATAAGGATACATGAGCTTTCAGGAGCTAGATTTCACTTGCTGCTCCAAGACTCGATCAAATACTTTCCTGTGATGACACTCTGTCAATCGGGTAAGTATTAAGTCCGTAGAACTTCACTTACTCTTCCCCGTTCACCGTTATACGCCCTACTCTGAGCTCGTACTTTTTTTACATAAGGCGATACTATTCGAGTATGCCAAGCGAGATCTCTCAAATAGATCGACTTTATAAATTTTTCTCATGCCTCACCAAGCTTCACGACCAAGCCCATGTCGGCTCGAGTCGTAAGGTCGGCCGATGAGTTTGGGCGTCCCCCACTATTATAAATTTAGGTCGAGAAAATTCACTCCAATCGACATTAATTCAATCATAGTATAATTCACTATTGCAACACTTCACTTTATTCACTTTGTAATTCACTTCATACAATTCCAATATGATTCACTTAAAAGAGAACGATTGCGATAAAGTACACACTCGACTCGACGCTTTCAAAATACTCAATTAATGAAAGCAATTAAGCACGTAGCAATACTTCATACACTTGACACTCACCAAGTCAAAAGTGGGTAAGTGAGCAAATAAGTCTTTAGGCGTCCACTCCGAGATTCTCTTGAAGATCCCCTTGAGCACTTGAACAAATAATAATTGACTATCACTCACTATTACTTACAAACTCCTTGCTAACAAGGAAGAGTGTACACTTGCAATACTTAGACAATGTCATGAAAGAAAACCTTAATCACTCGAAAATCGAAGTTCAAAAGTAGGGATTTAAAGTCCCAAGAGAAACTAGTCTCTAACATGAAATTGCGTTTAAAACAGTTTATCGATATCAAGATAAGGTGACGAGTCCACAAAAACTCATTTCATAAGAAATAGGAAAATTTTAGCTTTAAGTGACAAACTTGGAAAAATCAAACTTGAGTTTGGCATGTCAAAAAATGGAAAACTCTATACCGTCGGAAATTAGGTTCGAAGTACTAAAATTTCCTAGAAGACTCTTTTCCAAGATTCTAAACGGAAATCATTCATTTTTCAGCTCAAAGTTTCAGTTCCAAGAAGACAGGTTTGAACCAGTCATTGTTTTCTAGCAATCTTTCATAAAAAGTGAACCAGCCCTTGAAATTTGTAACACAACAAGAGTTCCAATCAAGGTTTCAAACACGATAAATGGAACTAAATTTGGAGTCTTGAGTATCAAGATATAACAGTTCAAAATCGGTCAATTTTCACTACTAGAACAGTGAATTTCCAGATTTGAAAAGCAATCTTTGGGGCTTTATTTGGATATAGAAATGATCTTGAAATTACACAAAATTTGGTACACTTAAATGTCCATATATGGACTACCTCTCTATCAAATCTTATACAAAAAATCATGTGGGAAGGCAGTTAAAAAATGACTAAAGTTCAGAAAATGTTTCAAGGCAAATCTGCCCTCATACTTTTCTTTCTTTTCCAAGTGTTTTGCACAATGAAATCAACCCCAATTCCATCCATTTTTTGAAACCAAGGTCCTATAAACATTTAATATGCAATTGACATCAAAATTTTTGAAACAAAACATCCCAAAACAAGGTTGACCATTCGGCCAACAAGAAAGGAAAGACTTTCCAGTTTTCCAGCCTTGTTGCACTTTCGAAATCAAACCACATCTCACTCAATACAAGTTCAAATTAAGAATGGTTGGTGGTGTTGGAAACTAGGTTCAAAATGATACATTTTATCAGAAAGAGTCATTTACAAAATCAGTTCACAAATGAGAGAAAATAGAGTCACAAGATGCCGCTTCTCCATTCCTCTCGGACAGACAGTCACAACAAGACAGTCAATTTTGTTAAATCACTACGGTTCACTAAGTTCAAACTAGTAGATATGTTTTATATCATTGGAAAGCTATGACATCTAATTTTGAATGCCACTAACGACACTCAATTTCAAATTTTGTATAGAAAGTTATGTTCGAATAAAGAGGTACTGTTTGGCTGCCTCGATCACCATTTACAGATTTCTTTCTTTTTCGAAAACTCTAGTTTTGAGTAACAAATTGAAATAATTTTTGTAGACACTTTGTACACACAATATAACACATATATCCATCAATTTCACAACCATACAAGCACCAAAAATTCTAATTAAAATAGAGCAACAATGGACAGAATTTTGGCCAGCTCTAGTCTCATCCATTTCTAAATTTTCTCTCCATTTCTAACCGTAGTTCCACTTATTTAACACATAAATACAACAATCATGCACTTTAATCCTCAAGGCAACTATCTATAATCCATCTCAAGACCACTAGCCTAGTGGTTCAAGTAAGATAAATGATTTTCCTCAAGTCCTCTACCTATTTCTTGCTTGGGTTGTAAACCCATGCAATCTAAGCTTCATTCTTGAAGAAAATGGAAAGATTTGAAGGAGATGGAGGATACCTCTTGAACCCTTGAAGAAACCAGAAGTTTCTCACCACAAAACCTCCAAGAAACTCCACTAGATGATGTCTTTTTCCAAGCTAGAGTGATTCTCCAAGAACTAGAAGTTTGGATTAAGTTTTGCTAGCAAGATGGGAGCTTGAAATGAAGAGTTTTCTTCTTCCTTTTCCTTTGCTAGAGGTTCGGCTGACCAAGAGAGAAAGAGAGAGTGTTTGGCAGGTATGAATCTTGTCTTGGAAGGTTTAAGAAATTGTGGCCAAGAAGCTTTGTAAAAGTCAACTTCAAATAGTGTCGCGCGCGGATTTCGTACCACCATTTTCTCTCTTGTTTGTTGCACTAGTGCACTAATCCTCCAATTTAATTCCTTTAATACTATAACTACTCACTCTTACGAGTCTAGAATTAATTCTTCAAATTTTCAATTTGTTGCGTGGTGCGACTTTCGAGAAACTATTGACGCGCGCGCAGTAAAAATGAAATTTTGAACTCACTCACCTCTAATCCCTCAATTAACTTTTCTTAGTCTACTATTAATCATTCTTAATTTTTTAAAATTATTGCATTCTCTGATTGAATATTATCTCGAAAAATGTGTACTCGCTATTTCTCTCTAAACGAGCCTTTGAAAAATTAAATTTGCTAACGAGAGGTTGTAAAAATATAAGTGAGACATTGCTCCATGTAAATGTATTTAAAATGGTTGAAATAAATTTTTCAGAGAAAACAGGTAAGTAAATAATTAAATAAACCAGTAAAATAAGATAAAAATAAGAAAATTTTCGGGTCCTCACATCCTTCCCTCCTTAAAAAGAATTTCGTCTTCGAAATTCACACCTAGGATATGCTTATCATTAAGGTATGCTTATCAAATCAATCAACAACTTACACTCTCCAACTCATAATTCAAAATTTCTATAAACCCAATTAGCAATTAAACTTTGATTTCCCCAGTAGGCATTTCAACTTCCAAATCATATGGTAACTTAATCGGCCTCACGTTTTCCCCACTCATAAATCTAAGATCTGCAAATGAGTGTGTGGTATCAGGGTCACTTAGAACCTTAGTTAAACAATGTAAAACAAGAATCATACCTTCAACGACCTTAGTGGAATTGGAAACCAGTTGATGGTCTAATGCATAAATTCTAGCCATCGCTTTAGATTGACTTCCTCCAGCACTAGTTTGTTTAGATGCCAACTTTTCTGGTCTTTGAGTACTACCTCTTACCGTCGGCACTCTTGGACAACTTGCGAGTTGATGCTTGGTGTGACGCCCCGAAAATTAGGGTTTTCACTTTACGCATATTTTCGTTGGACGAGCGAAGGAGCGCAGCTTTTAAACTTGGAAAAAGAAGAAAAAATTTTGAAATGTGAAGGGGGCCAAATCCGGCCGGAAAATCCGGCCAGTTTCTGGCCGGATAGCTGGCCGGATTGCCCAGCCATTTTGAAAAAAAATTTGAGTTTGCTTCTGCCTTGAATCCGGCCTAGAATCCGGCCGGATTCTGACGTGGCAGCTTCGGCTGTCATGTTTGACCGACTGTTTCTGCACCTTTTTATCTTGTTTTGCACCCAAAATATCTCATTTTTGTTCCTAGCTCAACCGAGCTCTTGAGAGAAGAAAAAACTCTTCCATTTTCTAGTTTTAATTTCTACCAAAATCTTGAGTTTTCACCAATGATTTTGGACAATACTTCACACAAGGGCTCACTATGGTGGACTAAAGCTCTTGATGGATTGGATTTGGTTGGGGTGCTCCATGTTGATAGCTTCTTGAATTTGTGAGGTAAGATGTTTAAGGAAGCTCTTTCTTGTTTTGATAATGCTATATTAGTAACTTGTAGAGGTTGAATGTGTTATATTGTGGAGTATTTCATGGGTTTAAGGAAACTATGGTGAATTTCTAATTTATTGGGCATTTTTCTGATTTTATATGAAATGCATGATTAGTGTTGGATTGATGGTTTGAAATGGTGTTAAATGGAGCCTTTATACGTTAATTCCGGTTGTTAGAGGAAAATTTCCACTTGTGAGGTGATTTCCGGTTTCTAGGGTTTAATTTGGGGATTTTCTTATGATTGGTTTATATGGCTTTAATTGAAGGGGTATTGTGGCTCTAATTGGGTATATTTGCTAGTCTATAATTGTATGTAAAATTGGGGTTGAATGGAGGTATATTTGGTATTGAATGGTAGGTTGGAAATGTGTAAAATTAAGGGGAAATGCTGTCCCATTTTTGGAGGGTATATGATTGATTTGAATTTGTGTGATCTTGACTAGTTTTATGGAAATTCTTGTGATTTGGAGGTTGGAATGATGAAATCCCAGGTTAGTGGTATTTCCGGACTTTAGTAATGTGATTTCATCTTCGATTTGCCATGTATATGAGTAATAAGCTATTCTAGTGTCTTAAGGTGGAAGTTCTAGCCTTTAATCGTGATTAATGATGGTTATTCGCAAATGTTGGATTGAAAGTGGAATTGCAGCTTTCGTTGCTTTATTTCTGCTCTCATGTGATAAGTAGTGGTTGTCCATAGCATGCTAGCTTGATATTGGGATACATGAAGCTTTAGTATGCTAGTTTGGTTTACTTAAAAGAATTTCAGCAAGAGTATATGAATTCCAGCTTAGGGTCAATCTGCCCTGTTTTTGTACTGTACATTTGACCATGTTAAAGACCGAATCAACTCTTGCTCAAAACATGAAACCTGTAGATATATGAGTTGACTACTTGCCTGCAAAATTTCAGATTGATTGGACCTCTGTAGCTTGAGAAATGACTGAATTGCCCCTGATTGCCTATAAATCCTGTTTTGCGGACAGTTTTCTGTCCTCTCCTAGATTTCGATATTTGACCCTGAAATTGTATGTTTTGACTTTGGAGGTCTTCATATAAAATGTTGGTATATGTCTTAGCTTCATAATGCCATAAGATTCGTGTCAATCGGATAAGCGTATTTTCAATTGTGATTAAAATGCCAAAAGGTGGCAGGAACTTGTTAGTTTTAGAATGCCTTTTATTTGACATGCTATTTGTTATCTAGACTTGATCAAGGCAAGGATGTATGCTCGAAAAAGGTTCGTGTGCCGTGGTTGGTGAGTGAACCTTAACTATTTCTCCAAAAGTTACTTTTGAAATAATTTTTGCATTGCTTACACGATTGCATATCATTGTGTATGTGTGTGTGCCATAACATTTTGGCTTTATTGAGTTCTTGGGAAAATCTTGTGCTTAGAACCAACGTCTCCATTACTGGGTATGCTTTCTTTGGAGCACGATGGCTCCTTGTTTCTGTTTATTTGCTTACTTGATCTAAGGGAGTGTTGGATTTTAAGTACAAGGATTTTCACTGGCTCCAAAGAGCATTATTTGCACATTGGACCGTTATTCCATGATAGCATTGAAATACACTACTGTTAAGTTTATTTAGTTACTGCTTTTACTGTTCACTCGCTGAGCTTCTAGCTCACCCCCAAATGTTTTTCTTCTCCCCACAGGGATCGAGGCAAAGGAAGCGTTCGTATTACATTAATTGTGTGCCTGGATGGCATGTATCTTGCATAGCTTAGATTTGGATTTGTTTTGTAAAATAGTTGAGCTAGGGTGACTGTTTGAAATTGGAATGGATGGATTATACCGTGTACGGTTTGAATTTGGATTGCCTTTTGTGTAATAGCTTAGTAGAAGAGTTTGTAATGAATGATTGGACTTGATTTGATGTACGTGTACTTTCCGCTACGTTTGTGATATGTAATTCTTGAAGGATTTGATGTAATTACGAGATTTATATTGAAATTTACTTGAGGACCGTAGTGAACGACTGAGTCCTGGCGAGAGCTGGGCAGGCGGCCCGTTGACCCCTCTGGTTCACCTTAGGGGAAAATGGGGTCGTTACACTTGGCACTACCATAGTACAAGCACTTTCCTGATTTCCTCCAACAATCATTTTCCACATGATTGGACTTGCCACAGTAGTCACAACTAATTTGATGAGTCACGGCCTGACCACCAGAAGGCATTTCTCTCACTTGACCTTGCCTATTGTGGCCTCTTCTTGATTCAGTCCCTTTTGGTGGACTGGATGTCTCTACTCTTTCCGTTCCTTTTTCCTTTTTAGAAGGTGGGGCACATTTAGTTGTTTGTCCAGTGGAGTAACTAGGAGTGTTCCTTTTCTTAGCATGGAAATCCCGTACTTGTAGTATTGCACTTTCGACTCTCTGTGCTTTCTCTAAGGTTTCAGTGAAAGTAGAGATTTGGGCTACCGCCAACCTCTCCTGAATCTCCACGTTAAGTCCTTGCACAAAGCGTCTTATCATTTTCCACTCATTAGTCACCAATTCCGAAGCATACTTAGAAAATTTAGTAAATTTTCCTTCTTATTCAGCCACGTTAGAAGTCCCCTGTCTCAACTTTATAAATTCATCCTCTCTTTTCTCTTGAATCAAGGGTGGGAGAAATTTTTCATTAAACTCTCAGGTAAAGTTTTCCGAGGTCCAAGGGGTCTGCGTTTTTTTTCATTTTTCCCTTATCACATCCCACCAAGCACGTGCTATACCCTCAAATTGAAAGGCAGCAAAGTTCACTCGTCTTTCCTCAGTATAGTTTAGGGCGGCAAATATATTGATTATTGTGACGGCCCCACCTCCCCCTAAGGCGAACCAGAGGGTTCGGCGGACCGCCTGCCCAGCTCTCGCCGGGACTCAGTCGCTCACTACAGTTCTCAACCCAATTACAATATAAATCTCAAAATTACATCAAATCCTCCAATGATTACATATTACAAATGCAGCGGAAACTGATTCCAATCGTGGAACGTATACTTACATCCATATCAATTTCACATATTTACACAAGACCAACTCATACATAAAATAGATCCAAACTTAAACTGTACACGATATAAGCCATCCAGTCACGTGAATAAGCACTCCAAGCTTTCCTTCGCCTTGAGCCCTGTGGGGGGAGAAATAAAACATTTTTGGGGTGAGCTAGAAGCTCAGCGAGTAACCATTAAAATCAGTAATCAATTCAGTTTCACAGTCGTTCATTTCAGTGATGTCATGATTTCAAGATCAAATGTACACTTATTGCTCTCGTGAGCCAGCGAAATCGTTGTTCTTAAACACCCAACGCTCCAAACAAACATTTAACAGTAAACAGTCAGTGGGGAGCCATTAGCTCCAGATGAACAGTACACAGAGGTGGAGACGTTGGTGTTCAGCACACGAATTCCAAGCACTCATTTAAGCCAAAACATGTCATGGGCCACATGCAAGCACTCATGATATGCAAACAAGTAAATAGTGCAAGAAACGGTTCATAAGTAACTTTGGAAACAGTTTAGGGTCACTCACCTCCACGGCTCAGAAACCATCCATCATATAACATTGCCTTGCTCAAATCCAAGCCTTAGATCACAAACCCAATGCAAACAAGTCCCTTCAAAGTTCGGACAGCACTTCCCCTACATTTGCTAACTTTTCCAGCCATCATGGCTTCATTATTACTTCAGCCAGTCCCAAAGTCACACAAATAAGTTCATCTAATATCCATTCAGCAAGCTCCAAGTAGTACAAAGACAAGTCAAGCTAGGGAAAAGTCCGGAAATGAAGGTTAAGCTCAAAACCAGAAAAACAGTTTTGACGTCATTTTGCGGTAATGGTGTCAATTTCACTATGATTATCGGATGGGGGTGTAAGACCCACCGTTTCGAAGCTATGAAACAGGGATACAACAATGTAGAAGGCCACTCAATCCAAATCCTAGCACAACTAGGTCAAATATGCCAAAAATACCAAACCAGAACCACTAAAACAGGTTCACAAATCCCACTATGCTGTAATTGGTATAACTTGGTCTGTACAGGTCCAAATGCATTGATTCCAAAGGCATATGGAAGCTAAGACATCCAGCTACATTTAATCAGAATACACCAACATCCAAATCCAAAGCAATTCCAGTCAAATGGCCAATTACAAGTGCAGTTTTAGCATTCTGATCAACCCAGAACAGCAACAGTAAAAACGCCATATCTCACTCTACACTAATCCAAATGACCTGAAATTTTTCAGGAACTTCAAACTCATCAATACCTACAACTTTCATGTTTTGAGTAAAGTCCAATTCGGCCTCTAACCCTATGATCCAAAACCGGACAGAATTAGGGGTTTATGAACCCTAACTTTCCATTTTCCATCCAAATCCAAAATTGATTGCATTTATCAACAATTCACACCTACTAGAGTCATTTTAAACCATTACCATTCATCATACAAGGCCACAACATCCCATTCATATTAAACCAGAAAATTCATCATAAAATGGAAAACTTCACCAAATCACTTCAAATCAAGAAATAATTCACATAATCCATCACTTTAGCTACTACTAAGCATCACTTAAGCATCATTAGGTGTAGTAGGATGTTCAACCATCACTTACCTAGGAAACAAGAGAAAGGAAGATGTTGGACACCTTAGCTCTTCAAACAAACTTCACCACAACACTCACTAGTACCAAATGAAAGGATTTTATGGAGTAGAATCTAATTTAGGCAATTGTTTTGGTTGATTTGAGCTAATTGGGAGCTTGAAAATTGAAGAAGCTTTCTTCCTTCTTGAGCTAAGAGGGCCGGCCAACAAGAGGTGAAAAATGGTGATTTTTGGGCAATTTTTGAAGATATTTATCAAATGGGTCAAAAGTCAAAAAGGTGAATAGTAACTCTTAAGCCAAAACCAATGTAGTGGTGACACTTGTCACCTTCATAAATGCAATCTTATCTTTCTCTTTCCTCTCACATCAATCAAATCTCACTCTCGACTTATCTCTTAACACCCGATAAATTTTACACAGTATCCGAAACTTAACCTTATTGGCCAAATTTTTCCGAACTTTTCGCACTAGTGGGTCCCACGTCCATTATATATTCTTAATTTTCCAAAAACTCTCCAAGGCTAGAAAAACCATCTAAAAACTATAATTACTCATAAAAATTCCTCAGAAAATTTCCTAAACCAGGAAATGCAGAAAACATGCTATTAAAGGAAATAAAACCCTCGGAAAAGATTAGGGTTTTTTTACGGGTTCTCAAACTCTTTTTTTTCGGGGCGTCACAATTATTCTCTCCAACCAGTTCTCCGGTAACTCAGGGTCGGGTCCTCCGATAAATTTAGACGGAGCAAATTTCAAAAATCTCTCCAAAACCCTATCATCCCCTCTATCCTGAGCCTAGGTTGCTTAATAGGTCCTTGACCTTCTCGTTCTGTTAATCGCTCTAAAATATCCGTCATGCGGTTGATGGTAATAGCCACCTGGTTACCCTCTACATGTCCTTGTCCTTGGGTCGTTCCAGTTGCCGATCCTTGATCGTCCTCTAGAGGTTGGGTTTGCCTAACCCCACGCCCCCGACCTCTACCTCTCTTTCATCCATCCATGATCTTAGTTATGCCTAAATGCAAGCATAGAATTAATTACGTGAGAAAATACCTAAAATACAAGTCAATGAGGAAAACATTTGAAATAACGATAATTAACATATATTAACAATTAAAAATCCATACAAGATCAGCAAGTCGTGGGGCATTTACAAAAATATAGTACACATGTGCCATAAAAGTGCAATTAGTCATGCAATAGACGCCAAGAGTTTTACAAGCATCACCCCAGCTAATTCTAGTCACAAAAGTCAAAAGTCAACATCCTAGTCTAGTTCGCATCTGAACCACTAGCCTAAACATCCTCCTCCGGATCCTCCTCGAAAGGTTCCTCCTCAGGAGTGCCCTCATGAACCGGACTCTCGACAGCCTCTATCGCCTCCTCTATCAATATGGTGGTGTCGGCTAAAATCCCAACGGCCCGATCCTGGACCTCCTTTACTACTCTAGCCAGTCGAGCCCTAATCCTCTGGAGCTCAACACCAGCAGTTCAAGCCCTAGTCCTCTCCTCTACCACTGTTCCCTTGAGCTCAAATATCCTAGTACCCTGTGCATCCACCATGGCACTCAACTCCTCGACCTCCTGAAGTAAGGCTCTGTTGGTAATCACCAACTGTCGACGCTCATCGCCAAGGGATGTTTTAAAAATGTAAGTGACACATTGCTGCATGTAAATGGATTTAAAATGGTTGAAATAAATTATTCAGAGAAAACAGGTGAACAAATAATTAAATAAGCCAGTAAAATAAAATAAAAACAAAAAATTTTTGGGTCCTCACAGAGTAGATAGAATGATATTTCTTTAAATGTTGACTTGTGTTGAGGGGGAGCCTATTTGAGTTTATTTCATAAAAAAAAATCATTATTTTGTTTGTCATCATAAAAAAGCGAGGGATTGAAAGACTTAAGTTGATTAATCATTAGTTTTGTTGAGTAACGAAACAAAATGATGATTTTAACCAATTTTTCAAATGAATTTTTCATTAGTATAGGTGCTCAAACAATTGGTAAAGAAAAGAAAGCAAAACAAGAAGGAACAAAGTCTTTCACTGAATATCGAACGCACCATTGAATGAATACCAAGTGGATTTGACGTCTGAAGCACTTCAAAATAAGTGTGTCTCTAAGCATGGGATGAAGTTTTAGACATTCGTTAAGAGAAAAATGAATAAAGTGAAACTTGACCTTGATGGTCAGATGATGGATTGGATGCATAGTTGGACTATCAGGCGTTCGATGGATTAAAAAGAAACTTTGGAACTTTATGTTTCTTCAAGTGAATCTTTTGAACATTGGATTAGATGTCTAAACCTCCTAGCAAAGACTCAATACACTTTTGAATGCAATGTCAGATGAAGAACAATTGGATTGGACGTCCAAAAGGATGTTGGATGCAGGATCGAATATCTGAAAGTTCCAATAACTAGTTTTCTAATAGGTAATTTTTTTTATTGTTAGAGAGGAATTTTGGGAAAAATTTCACTATTTATAAATATCCCCAAATTTCGAAAATAAGAGGAACTTTTGCCTACATGAGATACAAGCTTTCAAGGGTGATTTTTGTGTAAAAAAATATTATAGTTTGAATAGTGTATAGGTATGGAAAAAGTTCTTGAATTTGTGAACCTCACTTGTAATTGTTCTTCATTGTTAGGGTGAGTATTCAATTGTAACTAAGAAAGAGTTTACTAGGAAGAGTTGTAAAATCTTTGGCTCAACTAGAGTTGAGATATTTAGTGTGGGCAAAGGGTGAGTCCTTCTTTGTACAAGTTTGTTTGCCTCACCAACAATTGGAAGAAGTTTTTGGTTGATTGAGCACCAATCTTGGTGAAGTTTAGGAGCAAGGGGAGGTGCCATTGAGAGTGCCGATTCATTTGGTTTGTTTTCTATTTACTTTATTGATCTTTATTTACTTTGTGGATCAATTGTTATATCTTTTGTGTATTTTATTTGGTTGAAATTATTGGGTAAAATTGTTATTATTTGGGAAATTTTGTGATCAATCTAATTCATTCCCTCTCTTAGATTGTCTTTGGGCCTTACACCCGCTTAATGACGGCAAATGATATACTAATGAATACTAATGGCCATTCCATCAATTTTTCTCATTAGATCTTTGTTTCGTTCCTTAATTTTAGTGTTATTTATTGGTGCAAGATAAATTTTTTTTACATTATTGATACATAAACTTTTCAAGTAATTTCCTTTTTCGGTTGATTTTTATCTCCCCCTAATGTTGGAAAATGTGATTCATCAAATGACAATCTGCAAATCTCACAGTAAATAAATCACCTGTCAATGGTTCCATATACTTAATAATTGAAGGTGACTCATAACCGACATATATCCCCAATCTTCTTTTGGGGCCCAATTTACGATGTTGGGGCGATGCAATTGGAACATAAACCGCACAACCAAATATTCGTAAATGTGAAATATTGGGCTCATACCAAAAGTTAATTGTAGGGGAGAATTGTGACAGCCCCACCTTCTCCTAAGGTGTACCAAAAGGGTTAGCAAACCGCCTGCCCAACTCTCGCCAAGACTACTAAGATGGTTATACACAAACTAATACATCCTGAAATATATTAGCGCTCTTAAACGATTCAACAACCATGAAATGGAAAACGAAAATCAAAACTGAAGATGAATAGTGCCAGCCACGTCACAATCCGGCCGGATTGGAGGCAGTGGCCAACTCAAAAATTTCAAAAATTTCCCCTGCATATCCGGCCAGATATCCGGCCAAAAACTGGCCGGATTCTCGGCCGGATTTAGTGAACAGTGCCTGCCAAAAAATTTTTCTTTCTTCGTTTAAATTCTGAACACGTCCGAAACCCTACCAAAACATATAAACCTTATCTAGTCACTAGAGATCATACATTCACAAGTATATATCCCATACCACATGAAAAAATGCTTTTATACATATACACACGTGGATACGTTTACAAATCAAAAGTGTCATTGAAATGAGATACATTTAGGGTTCTAACTTTTGAGGAGCTATACAAAAGAACAAAAGAATATCAACTAGCTCAACTTGCTTCTAAAATCATGGTTTGTGACGACCCCACCTCCCCCTAAGGCGTACCAAAGGGTTCGGCGGACCGCCTGCCCAGCTCTCGCCAGGACTCACTCACTATCTCAATAGAGTCATGTACACACATCCATGAACCATAAATAACAATCCCTATTCAAGCTTATAATTTACATTGATAGAAATCGAGGTACAAAGTCTCAATATACTCAAACTGGTTCAAGGCGTATACAATCCAAATACAAAACATTCTATTCGAGGAATAGCACGAGTACAAGTCAAAAATTAAACAACTAGTCTATGCTAGACTTTACATATCTCGCACCTCGCTCGTACCCCTGAAAGGAAAACAAATGGAGTGGAATGAGCTAAAAGCCCAGTGAGGTTCCAAATAGCAAACTGACCATTATTTATAAGTGCGAGTTTTCGATATAGCAAAGTAACGAGTATAAAGTGTTCATAAATGTGAACAGTAACACGTCAAGTGGCAATCTTAATATGAGCGAATGTAGAAAATTTTTCAAAAGAAACAATAATCCAATAAACAATAATCACTCCAAAGTATAAGGATACGGATGACTCTCAGGAGCCAAATTCCCATTGCATTACCAGAAGCTTGATCCCGTAGTAGTTGACACTCCGTCAACTTTCAAGTAAGTAACCAATCCAGTAGAACACCACTTAAACGACTCTCCGTCCACCGTTCAACCCCCAGCTGGGCCCAAAATCCTCAAGAACACGGGTGGTAATACTCGAGTATACCGATTAGTCGAGGAGATATCACTCCACTCGACAATACAAGAGACCCAGGGTTCGTTACCCAATCGACCAAGCCCTTGCCGGCTCGACTAGAGTAACTCGCCACAGGGTTTCTGGAATTCCAGGAAGTGCGCGCATCATAAAAAAGTATATCAAGTCAATTGCAACAATAAACAAGTATATCACGTAAGGGCAAGTGCGATAAAGTACACTCTTGCCCTTACAATTCACGTATATAACATGTAATCAGATTGGTCACGTATCAAGTTCAAGTATCAAGTTCAATTCGGTATTTGAAAGCACTCACCAAAAGATATAGTGCCTTTACAGGTCACTTTCAAGTTATACTCCGGGTTCGGAGTCCAAATCTGCGATAAAACTCAGTTTGAGAACTTTGAACATGACTAAGATTCGAAACTTGGACGTTTCGTTCAATAAAATCAAGAAATTGAAATTCACTCGGATGGTAGTCGTGAGACACTTGCTCGCTTTTTTTTTTATAGTAAAACTTTGTAACATTTATACTTGAAAATGCCATGCAAGTCGAAAGTATAAGGAAAACATACTCCGAGCAATCATTGTTTCATTTCTCAAGGGTACAAGTTCGGCCAAGTCCTTCCTTATATACCCCGGAACAAAATACTCAAGTACCCTAGATGGTTCAAGTACTATTCATATCAATTCGACCCAAGTCGCAAGTGTATTTATATAGTCCTAGAGCGTAAATTCGGGCAGCATGCCCTTTGTGTTTACCTAATTTTTCAGCCATTTAGGCTTCATTATTTTTCTTCAACAACATCCCAACATCATACAAATCAGCAATTTATGTCAAGAGCCGTTCCATAGGCTCACAATATCATAATAACAAGAACCGTATTAAGTACAAGTGCAGAAGTTCAACGTGGCACAAGACAGATTTGACGTACCAATGCGGAAATAACATATCCAAGGCTACGCTTATCGGATTACGGCGAAACCTATGCCGTTTCGAAGCTAAGACACAAAGCTACAACATTCATGAAGGTCACTTAGTCCATTTCCTAATGTAACTTAGTCAAAATCTCAGATTACTAAACCAGAAACCAATTCACCGGCTGTTTAAACGCAGAACACTGTAATGGACATAACTCAGTGTACACAAGTCCGAATTAGGTTTTATTTGAGGCATTTTAAAGCTACTTCAGAGTACTACAACTTTTATGTTTTGGCCCAAAGCTAAATCAGAATGGATCTTGATCAAAAATCGTGATAAACTGGACTGAACTGAAGAAACGGACTGCTGGGAAATTCTTAAAACAGTAGGGGTATTTTGGACTTTTCACATGCAACGTTGCTCCGATTGAGCTGAAATTTTATAGGTACCTATAAAACATCATTCCCTACAACTTTCCTTCTTTGACCCAAGGCCAATTCGGCCTCTAACACATAGATACAAATTCGGACAGAAATGATCAAGAATTTTCCAGAAATCTGGAATTTGTAGTTTCTAGTGTAACTTTCCCTAATTTCTCACTCCAATCACTCCCAAAACACCTTATAAAACCTCAATTGTAACATACAAGTATCACACATCAAGTTGGGCAGAAATTCCACAGCCCTAGTTCATCAATTAAATTGGGGAAAAACTTCTACACATGCTAGCATCCATGAATCCACCACCAATCAAGCTACTAAGCTTACTTTAACCATGATTGAAAGAGAAAGTTAGAGAGATATCATCCTCTTACCTTGATTTGGGTTCTCCAAGTGTAGTCCAAGCTTTCTCTCTCCAAAATTTCACCACCAATCACTAGCTAATCACCCAAGGAGAAGTTTAATCGGTTTAGTTCTTTGGATTTCTCACTTTGTAGCTTGAATCAAGAAGAAATGAAGAAATTTCTCCCTTGTTCTTCTTCTCTCTCTCTCTCGGCTCCCTTGGCAGAAATATGAAGAGAAATGGAGCTAAGTTGTCTTATAACAAAGCCAAAAGGATTAGAACTAATGGTGTCCACAAATTGCCCAACACTTGGCCTAATCTTGGCCACTAATTTTTCTCTTTCTTTCCCTTGCTTTCTAGCCACTAATTTCGGTCCCCTTAGCTGTAATATAAGAAGATATTTTGCTCAATTGTCAATGAGCTTGTAGGGTAAGAAAGTGGTGGTCAAGTGGTGCGTTCAAACGGTAATGCGCGGGATCCGCCGGTTCGCGCCGTTTTTCTTAAAACTCACGTACTAGGGTTTTTACTTCCCATTTACTAACCTTATATCATTGCTACTACTTATATATTATTTCTCACTTAAAAGTCACTTTTACTCATCAAATTGATCCTCGGCCAGTACTGAAAATTCATCCGGCGGAAAAATTGCGAAACCCTAATTTTGCTCAAATCTTGAAACCGAAGCGGAAAACCCTATTTTCTAGGTTCATCTGCACTTATTGTTGAACAATTGGGTAGAAGGGCTTTAATAAATAATAATTTTCAAATAAAAGGAAATTTTTAAGAAAACGTGAGGAATTTTCCAATTCCAGTAATTAAAATTAGGGTTTCAATTAAAATAGGAGAGATTTAGGAAAACCGGTTAGTCACAAGTAAACTAGGTTTTTTTGGCTACAATATTAGGGTTTCTAGTCTTTTAAACCAAAATAAGGTTTTAAATCAACCCAAAGAAATACACTTTAATATTTTCTTCACAAACAACCTCCTAATATTCGGGATGTTACATGGTTTCCAAAAGTTATTCCTGTAAGGAAAACAAAGATAACGATGGTGAACTTACGCTCGTGAGGTATCGACAAGACACGCAAGTATAATCATGCTCAGATATAGTTAACCAAGAAGCACATAAGAGAGTACATCACAATAGCCAAGATAAAAGGATGCAGTCGGCTCTCAAGAGCCACTTTCCATTTGCTATACTTGATCTCAGATTCGTTGACTCTCCGTTAACACTTGAAAATGAACAAATCCATAGATCCCACTTTACACCACATTCCTTCCACCGAACATCCCCCTTACCGGATCCGAACACCTCACAGAAACAAAGAGTGCAATACTCAAGTATACCACAGGGTCGAGGAGATAACACTCCACTCGACTAACAGTGGACCCATGGTTGGTTATCAAAACGCCCAGGCCCTTGCCGGCTCGATTCGAATAACGACCAATGGGTATGAGCTCAGATATCACAGTTAAATCATTAGTCATAGTGTAACGACCCCACCTCCCCCTAAGGCGTACCAGAGGGTTCGGCGGGCCGCCTGCCCAGCTCTCGCCGGGACTCAGTCGTTCGCTACAGTCCTCAATTAAAAATTGAAATAAATCACAAGAATAAATAGGGCATTGATCCAAAATTAAAGCGAAACTGATATACATTGCCAACCCAAAAGAGAATATAAACATCAAATATACAAGGGTTCTCAATCCTTCATAGGTCCAGCCCGTGCCAAGCACTAGGCGAGAACCACTACAAAAGAAACAAAAGAAACAAAACTAGATTGGCTAGTCTATCACAAGCTCACGTCCTCGCTCGCCTTCCCCTGTAAGGAAAACAAAACTAAAGGAATGAGCTAAAAGCCCAGTGAGGTTCCGAACACATAATCAGATAATCAATCCAATACATTAAACATGGAGTATCAATAATTCAAGAAACATTTACAATGGAAAGCGATAGTAACACATTCATTAAAAGGATACGGCTCACAAGGAGCAATTCGTTATTTCGTTCATTCGTTCTCCTGACATTTCCCCTTATTCCTCCAATCATTTCAAAATGCATTTTTCGTTTATCAATAAACCCTCGTTCGTTCGTTCGTTCATTCATTCATTCATTCACCCCCGTCCTGGCTGTTGGCCAGTCTCCACCAACCTACAGGGTAATACTCGAGTATACCAAACGTTCACCCAAGTCCCTAATCGCCCGACCGAGTTCGCTTCTGGCTCGAGACGACCGGTAACAAGGGGCAATGGCCAGTTCAGCCCAAAAGGCTTACATTCATGCGCAAGTAACATTTCAATCATTAAATCCTTGAAAATTGCACAGTTATTTAGGTCGAGTGCGATAAAGTACACACTCGCCTAGAAAGCACGTTTTGGAAATCATTAAAAGCACTTGACACATTAGCAAATGATAACAAAAGCCATAGAATCAAATAAGGAACACTCACCTAGAAATGCAAAATATCGTGCAAAATATCCTTCCGGATATTACCCTTAATCACCAATGAAACCTAAGGTTGAACAAGAGAACATTATTATAGTTTATCGAGCAAAACATTTAAGGGAAACAAAGAAACCCTACTAATTAAGAGTAAAACGTGTAAAGATGACTTTCAAGTAAGAAGAGGGTTGTTTGAACCCAAGGATGAAAAATCATGTTTTAAAATGGAAAACCGGTCATGGTATTGGCCTAACAAAAGTATACAAGTTCAAATAAAAACCTAGCCCTCGGGCGAAAATTTGGGCAGCACGCCCTTTGTGTTTACCTAATTTTTCAGCCATTTTGGCTTCATTATTTTTCCTCAACCACAACCCAACATCACACATAAGCAATTCAAGTCAAGAGCCGTTCCATAGGCTCACAATATCATAAGAATAAGAAATACAGTAATAACAAGTGCAGAAATTCAATTTAGCAAAAGACAGATTTGACGTATGAAAGCGGAAATAACTTATCCGAGGCTACGCTTATCGGATTAAGATGCAACCTATGCCGTTTCGAAGCTAAGACTCAGGGATACAATGTTCATGAAGGTTACTTAGTCCAGTTTCTAATGTAACTTGGTCAAATTCTCGAATTACTAAACCAGAAACCAATTCGTCGGCTGTTTAAATGCAGAACACTGTAATGGACATAACTCAGAGTACACAAGTCCGAATCAGGTGTTCTTAGAGGCATTTGAAAGCTAATTCAGAATGCTACAACTTTCATGTTTTGGAAAAACACTAAATCAGAATGGATCCTAGTCAAAAAATGGGATAAACTGGACTTAACTGATCACACGGACTGCTTAGGAAATACTTGAAACAGTAAGGGTATTTTAGACTTTTCACGTCCTACGTTGTTCCGATTGAGCTGAAAATTTGTAGGCACCTATAAAATGCCATTTTATACAACTTTTATTCTTTGACTTAAGGCCAAATCGACCTCTAACATACAGATATAAATTCGGACAGAAAGTTGGGGAAATTTTCCAGATTCTGGAATTTTGAGTTTCTAGTGCAACTTTCCTTAATTTCTTGGTCTAATCCCTACCACAACACCTTATAACACTTCAATTGCAACATATAAGCATCATACAACAAATTGGGCAGAATTTCCCCAAACCCTAGTTCATGAAATAAAAAGGGGAAAACTACTAAAACATGATAATCATCCATGATTCCACCACAAAATCAAGTTGCTAAGCTTAATTTCACAAGATTGAAAGTAAAACTTGGAGAGATAAGCTCTCTTACCTTGACTAGAGGTCACTAAGAGTAGCCCAAGCTTTCTCCTTCAAAAACTCACCACAACTCACTAACTAGTCACTCAAGAACAAGTTTAATCGGTTTATTTTGTTTGATTTCTTCCTAAGTTGTTGGATTGAAGATGAAATGAAATGTTTTCCTTTGGTGTTTTCCCTCTTCTCTCTCTCGGCCAGCAGCAGCAGAAATAAGGGGTAAAATGCTGAATTTTGGTGCTTAAATGGATGATAATTGTCTTGGGTCAAGAAGCCTTAAGGTGGCGACAAGTGTCGCCACCACCACCTTTCTTTCTTTTCTCTTTCTCTTGTTATTTCCTAGCCTCACATTCGGTCAAGCTTGTTGCCAAGAGAGAAGATATTTTGCTCAAGTTCAATAAATTTGTTTGGTAAGGAAAAATGGTGGTCAAGCAGTGCGTTCAATCGGTAGTGCGCGGGACCCGCCGGTTCGCGCCGTTTTTCTTAAAAACTCACGTACTAGGGTTTTTACTTCCCATTCACTAACCTTATATCATTGCCACTAGTCACATATTATTTCTCACTTAAAAGTCACTTTTAATCCCCAAATTAATTCTTACTCTGTACCGAAAATTCATCCGGCGGAAAATCGCGAAAACCCTAATTTCGCTCCAAACTTGAAACCGAAGCGTAAAACCCTATTTTCTAGGTTTATCTACACTTAATGTGAAATATTTGGATAGTGGCCTTTGATAAATACTAATTTTCAAATAAAAGGGTATTTTTGAGGAAAAATACAAGGAATTTGCGAGTCCTCACATTCTCTCCCCCTTAAAAAAATTTCGTCCTCGAAATTTTACCTTCAGTTGCCTCAGACGAGTCCGGAACTTGTCGGTTGTCTAAAGCATAAACCTTTTCCGGTCCGCTAGTTCGTTTCCCTCCTTCATTCACTTGTGATTTAGCTCCATCCAGTTGCAGAGTATTGCTTTCACGTGACTGTCTCCTCGGACAGTTGCTAACTTGATGATCGCCACTTTCGCAGATTAAACATTTCCGCCCCTTTCTCCAACAATCGCTTTCGACATGATTTGCCTTTCCACAGTACCCACAGACCACGTGAGAAGCCATCTTTTGGCTTTCTTGAAAACTTTTCCCAAATCTGATTTGGCTTTCTTTTGTAGATCCTTCACCTATCGTCCCTAATGTCCATGGTGGGTGGGACAAAAAGTTCACTTTTTGCACTTTGGAAGGGACTCTCGTTTCACTTAATTCCTCCGCTACACTACTCGATGCACTCCTTTTCTGGGTCTGGGAAGCTTTTATCTGTGCCTTTGCAGTCTCGATTCTTTGAGCTTTCTCAAGGGCCTCCGTAAACGTATTCACTTGTACTGCCGCTAATGCTTCTTGGAGTTCCAAATTTAATCCCTGTATAAACCGTCTTACTCTTCGCCGCTCTGTGGCCACCAATTCAGAAGCAAACTTGGATAGTTTCGTAAATTTTGTTTCATATTCGGCCACACTTAGCGTTCCCTGGCGTAGTCCAATAAACTCTTCCTCTCTCCTCTCTTGAACTAAAGGAGGGAGGTATTTCTCGTTAAATTCCCTTATGAAATTTGTCCATGTCCATACAGTCTGTTCTCTTTCCCATTTTGCTTTAATAACGTTCCACCACGCTCGGGCCGATCCTTCAAATTGGAACACCGCAAAGTTTACTTGTCTTTGCTCGGTGTAGTTGAAGACGGTGAAAATATTAATCATGGCCTCTAACCATTGTTCGGCTATATCCGGATCAGATCCTCCAAGAAATTTCGGAGGAGTAAACTTCTAAAACCTCTCAAGAGCCTTATCTTCTCCGATTTCAGGGTTCCGGGGTTGATTCACGGCCATTTGGCCTTGTTGATCCACCAGTCTTGCCAAGATATCTGTCATTTGTTGCATTACCGTTGCCATTTGGTCTTCGGCTTCAACCCTCGTTCCTTGCTCTTGTGCAGATGTTGTTTCTCTTTCCTCTCTTGGCTCTTGAGCTCGTTCATTCCCACGGCCACGTCCACGTCCATGGCTACGTCTCCCGTCCATATATATGTTTTCCTTCTCTTTTCTTTTCCCCCCAAAAGGTAATTTAGTAAATAAACACGATAAGGTTACTAAAGTAACTATTGAGGGCACCAAATATTCAAATAAACATATACCCACATAACACTCCATACCAAGATGACGGATAAGCAAATACACAAATACATATCAAGTTGGACAGATAACCATGTACATACAGGTATACTAACGTCATGTAGTAACAATATACCGGTAAATCAAAAGGAAAAGGTGAAGTCGTCCCAGTATCAGCCCGTCCGGTCTCTCACGTCACTTACTATCCAAACTAGATGTCCCTGATCTCTTGTGCTCATTCTAGTCAGAAAAAGCCTATTCATGTTCCCAAAATGTAAGTCTCAAGTATTTAGCAGCACCTCAACTATAGAGTACTCAGGCACGAGAATCCGAAATAAGATAATTCACATCTCGAGCTGCAGTCCCAAGAGTAAACTATCTACAATCGGAATTCCTACCTGACATACCTATCTATGGTCCTCAGATACCATTAGAAAGATTTAAGGCCTATAACATTCGCAATTCATAGCTTCACTTAGTCCCTCATACTTATTCACCACTTAGTCCAGGGTCACTCCACGTAGAAACCACGCGAAGCAACTATAAATTTTATCCCTCAATTGCTTAACTTTCAAGTCCAATCAAATCCCACAGTCCGGTATCCTAATCTTTAATCTAGGATACACTACAGAGATCTGAAGCCTAAGCTCTGATACCACTTGTAACGACCCCACCTCCCCCTAAGGCGTACCAGAGGGTTCGGCGGGCCGCCTGCCCAGCTCTCGCCGGGACTCAGTCGTTCGCTACAGTCCTTAATTAAAAATTGAAATAAATCAGAAGAATAAATAGGGCATTGATCCAAACTTAAAGCGGAACTGATATACATTGCCAACCCAAAAGAGAATATAAACATCAAATATACAAGGGTTCTCAATCCTTCACACGTCCAGCCCGTGCCAAGCACTAGGCGAGAACCACTACAAAAGAAACAAAAGAAACAAAACTAGATTGGCTAGTCTATCTCAAGCTCACGTCCTCGCTCGCCTTCCCCTGTAAGGAAAACAAAACTAAAGGAATGAGCTAAAAGCCCAGTGAGGTTCTTGTAACAGCCCCACTTTCCCCTAAGGCGAACCAAAGAGGTTAGCGGACTGCCTGCCCAGCTCTCGCCAGGACTACGGATCAGTTTACGTCGATCTATTACGTTCCGGAACATACCGAAGCGCGCAAACAAGTCAAAATCGCAAAATAAAAAAAACGAAAATCAAAGCCGAAGATGAACAGTAACGGACACGTCAGAATCCGGCCGGATACAAGGCCGAGAGCAATCCAAAATTTTTTCAAAATCCTTCCCAATCCGGCCGGCAATCCGGCCAGTTTCTGGCCGGATTTCTGGCCGGATTCGGTCATGTTCATTCCCGCCAATTTTTTTTCCCTTCTCCGTTTGAAATGCGTCTAGATCCGAAATCCATACAATCATCAACCAAACATATATACACATTGAAATTCAACTTTTACAACCATAGTGGCATGCCAAAAACCATTTATCATGAATATACATACTCGATTTGCCAATCAAAGAAAATGAACCCAATACACAATAGGGTTTCATTCAACAAGCTAAACAAAAGCCATTTACACTAGCTCAACTTGGCAATCGACTATCCAAATCAGTCCCAAAAGTAATTATATCCCTGTAAGGAAAACAAATGGAACGGGATGAGCTAAAGCCCAGTGAGTTACTACCACATAAGCAGTAAAGATCACATAAGCATAATCTTTCATTTCAAGTACACACTTAAGAAGTAAACAAGTCGGTAAAAGGATACGGATGGCTCTCAAGAGCCCGTTTCCACGCTTACATTCTTGATCCAATCTCATTGACCCTCCGTCAATGTTTAAGAATACCCGACCGTAGATCTCACTTCACTCCATTCCTTCCACCAAACATACCCCAACCGGGCCCGCACTCCAATTCAGTAGCTTTTGGTAATACTCGAGTATACCGGAACCGAGAGTCTCATTACTACAAGGTTCCTCAGTGCAGTCCCCGTGGTATGTCACTTATCACGACCAATCCCTTACCGGCTCGATCCAAATGACTACCAAACGAGGTTGAGCTCAGCAATACAGTGAGGTCGTTGGACATCGTCCAAACAACACCAAATCAGTTTTCCAAGATTGCAATTCAATAACTCATATAGCCAGTGCAGTATTTCAGTATAATAGTAGACAGTCATGAATGAAATCACAAGGGGGTGAGGGCGATCAAGTACACCCTCACCTCTATCAATTCCAATAGCCAAGTAAGCCTTCACGGCGTCAAATTCATATATAACAAAGCCACATTGTAACAATTAAGTGAGTAGTATACTCACAAAGCAATTAAGTGCTATGTCATGCACTTCCGTCAGGGGAAAGTCGTGAACCACCGTCACGCCCTAGAACACGTAAGCAAGTACTATGAGACTCGATACCGAGCCATAAAACAATGCCAATCACAACCCCAATAGGGTTTTATAAACATATATAAGCATCATAGGCAACCAGAAATTAGGAAATGGCTTTAGTTTAAGCCTTAACAAAGAAACCGTATTTGACCTTAAAATGCGGTAATGGCGTCAAATTCACTACGGTTATCGGATGGGGGTGTAAGACCCACCGTTTCGAAGCTAAGAAACAGGGCTACAACATTGTAGAAGGCCACTCAGTCCAAATCCTAGCACAATTAGGTCAAAAATGCAGAATACTAAATCCAGAACCGTAATTACAGGTTCCCAAATCGCACTATGCTGTAATGAACACAACTCAGTCTATACAGGTCCAAATGCCAAAATTCCAAAGGCAAATGTTAGCTAAGACATCCAGCTACATTTCATCAGAAGACACCAACTTCAAAATCCAAACCAATTCCAGTCAAAATAGCCAAATACAAACTCAGTTTTCGCATTCTGGCCAAAGCAGAACAGCTACAGTAATTTCGTCATAACTCATTCTACATTAATCCAAATGACCTGAAATTTTACCGGCACCTCAAACTCATCAATACCTACAACTTTCATGTTTTGAGCAAAGTCAAATTCGGCCTCTATCTATGACCTAAAATTTCGGACAGAATGTTCAACCAAGAACCCTAATTTTCCAGAAATTCTTCCAAATCCAAAATTGATTGCAATTTTCTATCATATGCACCTACTAGAGCCAAAGCCCCTTATTACCAACCATCAAAAACAACCACACCATCAAGATCATATGAAACCAGAAAATTCCTCAAAAAATAAAAAACTCAACCAAATCACTTCAAACCAAGAAATAATCCACAATTTCTAACACAATAGCCACCATTAGGCATAAATTCAACATCATTAGCTATAAGAGAATGTTCAATCATCACTTACCAAGTAAACAAGAGAGAGGAAGATGTTGGACACCTTAAGTTCTCCAAAAAGCTTCACCAAAACACTCACTAACACCAAGTGGAAGGATTTTATGGAGTAAAAACTAATTTAGGCAAATAGTTTGGAAGATTGAGCTAGTTGGGAGCTTGAAATTTGAAGCAATTTTCTTCCTTATTGAGCTCTCAAGAGTCGGCCAACATAGAGTGAAAAATGGTAATTTTTTGTGAATTTTTTGAAGATATTTACTCCATAAGTCAAAAGGTCAAAACCATGAATAGTAGTCTTAAGTCCTAACCAATGGAAAAATGACACATGGCATCTCATTAAATGCAATTCAATCCTTTAGTCACCTCTCACATCAATCACTTCACACTCCTCTACTTATCTATTAACACCCGATAAATTTTACACAATATCCGGAATTTAACCTAATTGGCCGAATTTTTCCGAACTTTTCGCACCAGTGGGTCCCACATCCAATATATATTCTTAATTTTCTAAAAATTCTCCAATACTAGAAAAATCATCTAAAAACTATAATTGCTCATAAAATCCACTAAGAAAATATTTCTAAGCCAGAAAATGCAGAAAACATGCAATTAAGGGGAAATAAACCCTAGGAAAAAAAATATTAGGGCAATACGGGTTCTCACAGGTTCCGAACACATAATCAGATAATCAATCCAATACATTAAACATGGAGTATCAATAATTCAAGAAACATTTACAATGGAAAGCGATAGTAACACATTCATTAAAAGGATACGGCTCACAAGGAGCAATTCGTTATTTCGTTCATTCGTTCTCTTGACATTTCCCCTTATTCCTCCAATCATTTGAAAATGCATTTTTCGTTTATCAATAAACCCTCGTTCGTTCGTTCGTTCTTTTTGTTCACTTGCACACGAGCATTTATATTTTCATTCATTTGCACACAAACACTTTCAAATTGCACAACATGTACTTTTCTACACTTTGCACCCTTACACTCTTATTTTGAGTCCTCATTTGCATCATTCATGGTTTTCTATGAGGTACTTCTTATTGGCCTTCACAATTCATATGAATGGGACCACGAGCCTCATAAGAGACATTTCTTAGATTTAGGATTGCATTTCTCATTCATTAGTCTTTGTCCAAATTGCAAATACATACTTTGGGTAGAAAAAAATTAGGAAAATAAGGGTTAAATCACGCAACTAGCCTTGGCTAGGTCGAAGGGGTGCCTTGGATTTTTATCCTTGCCTTCCCCTTCGTCAAATGTGACTCCCGAACCTTTTTCTTTGTTTGCGTGGACTAGGAGTCGTTCAAAAGGGTTTCTTACTTTTTTCCTTAAAAAAATTCACTTTTTGGGTGACTTGGTACACCCTAACTCTATACCAAGTGGCGACTCCATTTTCCATATAAAAAACCCTTTTTGAACTATTTTTCTTGGGTCAAATCGTCGCATTTTCAAAAGTCCCATTTAGACCCATTTTTATTTTTATCAAAAAAAAAAAAAAATTCACTTTTCCCAAACCAATAAAATCACAAAAACAATCATTTTATTTTTCCAAAAAAATGGGGCGCGACAGTTGGCGACTCCACTGGGGACTTCCTAAGTGGGTCCGAGCTTTTTTGATTTAGCCATTCTTTTCTATTTTCTACCCCTATTATGCATTTCATTTGGATATTAGGGTGCATTTTTTCCTTTTTTTAGGATTTTGGCCCATACGCGCATATCAAACGATTCCCTCACTCACGTATGTATGAATGTGTGGATGTATGTTTAATTGCTTGTTTCGCTCTTTGCATTGCATTTTGGGGGGGGTGTGTGTCACCCTTAGAGCCTCGCGTGGGTTCTTGATCCCTCCCCTCCAAAGCGTGCACTATCATACGCGCATACGTTTTACTATTCATCCCCCTTTATTTTTCTTTTAGTGGCTTGTCACGCCTACCCGTGTAGATAGGACATGGCACGTTTAAGAAGTGTTGTATATTTTGTGCACAAATAATAATGTCATGTCATTTCGGGCCTACCCTGGCAAATCAAGGGTCCTTTAGGTCATATTGCATATTTTACTGCTTTAATAAATGGCATCATGCATAAGCCCTAGAAATGGAATGCCATATAGGGAATCCTATATTAGGGATAAGCCGACCTTTTTTTTTCCCGTGGGTATCTAACCCTATTTTGGGAATTGCACGTTTAAATTCATGTTTAACTAGAGAGGTGGGACCCGTAGGTAAGGTATTTGACATCGATTTTCGTTCTTAGATGGGAAATCCTCGCCGCGTCCAACAGATGTTAGCAATACCAGTTGAGGTGCAAAAATGGCCCACATTGCTTTCGTCAAGCGAGATTAATCAAGTATCCACTCGATTGGGACCTATCGGGGATTTTAAAGACATTAAGTCCGATGGATATTTGGTAGAGGCTTTGGTGCACTTATGGGATCCCATCTGTTCTACTTTTAGGCTAGGGAAAGAAGAAATGACCATAACTATCGAGGAAATTGCTGGATTTCTCAATTTGCCGGTTCAGGGAACCGCCGTTATATTCCCATTAGCATCTGACAAAGTGGAGTTTTGTCGTTTTACCGGTATAAAGGAGTCAGTAATACAAGGGTTGGACCAGAATATAGAGGCAAAATTCTTGTTTGATCGATTCGCGTTAAGGGATGGTTTTGAAAGACATCAAGGGGATTTCTCGTTTACTTCTAGGGAAATATGGGATCGAAAGAGAGTTTGGGTGTATGGATTAGTCATGGTGGGAACTTATCTTTTTCCCAGGAAAGACAAAAAGATAGCCTTCAAGCTCACCAAAATCATGTATGACCTGTTTTTAGGAATCAATAATAAGCCCTGTTCTATCATTCCAACCATTCTAGCCGATATTTTCATAGCCTGCTCTACCTGTCAGAGAGGGGGAAAGTTCTTTTGTGGTTCGAATTTAATCTTACATGTATGGGGGATGGAGCACTTCATAAGACGACCGGCTATTCCTGAGAGTCTACCAATGTCCGGATATAACTGGGTAATCACACATCACAAAAGGGTTGATAGCAGCAATTTGCCGTGCAATGCGTCCGAATTTTTGGATTTCTTGACGAATATGACCAATCAAAATGTTAGATGGGTATTGGATTGGACCAATTGTACCAAACCTATTCTTCGTACCAAGGCATCCGAATTTGTTCCTCTATGGGGTACCCAGGGTATCATGGCATACAATCCGAGGAGGTTTCTCCGACAATTAGGGCGAGTCCAAGATGTACCACCTGCAGTGGATCTGACTCCATTTGTCATCGTTTTCGACAAAGGGATATGTCCGAAGGAAATTCCAATGAAGACTCTTATTGATGAGGCCTGGGAAACATTATCCGATGACGAACGCGTCAAGTACGTTCCGGAACTCAAACAAAGGGGATTGACCACTCCGCAATATGAAGACTGGATAGGAAGGTCCACCATACAAGAAATACAAGATGAGCCGGCCAAGGAGGTGGAAAGGTTAAAAGCCATTATTGAAGCAAGGGATAAGGAGATTCTGCAATTAAGTAAGTCCGTCGAAGCATACAAAGGGATGGCGGAGCAAAACAAGCAAATGTATGAGGGGGAGCGAGAAAAGCGTCAGGAGATGAAAAGAAAATGTGGGGAATTATATGATCAAGCCGAACGTGTCAAGTTGCCATATGCTAGGGAAACTAGGGATTCTATATTAGATAGACTCAAGAGCTTTGGTAATCTTGTACGGAATCGTCTTCATGACATGATGTAAATATTGGCAAGTTTATCAATGAAAGTGAATTTTCTTTTGCAATCATTTGGAATTATTGTCCAAGTAGGTTTGTATAACGGGTCCCACTTCGAAGGTGTTGCATCATGCTAGGCCTACCCTTGGCACAAAAAGGGTCCCCCCATAGGACATGCATCCGAATTGTTCGAATAGTTACTAACTCATGTCTTTTTCTTTTCCTCTTTTGAATAAATTGCAGAAATTCAATAACGATTGGTTTATTTAAAGCAGTCTTTTGCATTCTCAGGTAAAATTTCCAAAAATAGCTTTCCGGAAAAGCCCCATTATTACGCGATCCCGAAGTAAAGCTCAAAGAAATCGTGTAAACATGAATATTCAACCAGAATCATCCGATAAGACTACAGCGACTACACAGCCGGAAGTCACGAGTCCTGGAGTCCAGTTGGCCGAGTTACTTGCTAAGTTTGGGGAAATGGCCTCTGAAATGGCCACCCAAAAGAAATTAATAGATGAGCTTGTCAGTAGCGGGGTACAGCCGGAGCTTCCGCACGTAATACAACTGCAATCTGAACCCTTTGTTATTCCTACAGTTCAAACTACTGTTTCCATGCAAGGTCCACCCGAAGGGACTTTCACCTACCCCACTGTTCATCTGCCATACACTTACCCTCCTAATCCTTCATTTTTCCCTACTCATATGCAAGGCCCACAACCTCAAGTCACTGCAAATATACCACCTGAGACACAAGCTTTTTATTACCCCACCACTGAGCCTTATCTGCCAGACCATTTTATTCAAACCAAACCAGAGGTGGGAGGATCCTCTGCTCCCATTGATGTGAAGTTATTAAAGCGCCTGGACCGTTTCGATGAATTCATGAGGAAGAGTCAGGTGCTGAACAAGCAAGGAGTTTTGGATTACGATGAGTTGTGTCTCTTTTCGAATGTGCAACTGCCTGAGGGGTTCAAGACTCCTAAGTTTAACAAGTACGATGGGACGGGTAATCCCAAGACGCACCTCCGATTATTTGCAAACAAATTGGGAAAGCCTGTGGACGATGAAAACTTGCCTCTAAGGTTGTTCCCCGAAAGTCTGGAAGGGGACGCACTTGACTGGTATTCAAATCTGAAACCTGAAGACGTAAGAACCTGGATTGACTTGTCCAAGGCTTTCGTAAGGCAATATGAGTATAATTGTGAGTTGGCACCGACTAGAACCACCTTGGAAGGAACCAAAAGAAAACCCTCCGAAGATCACAAGACTTATGCCAAGAGGTGGAGGAAAATAGCTGCCAAGGTGGAGCCTCCGATGACCGAGGAAGAAATCATCCGTACTTTCATCAAGGCCCATGATCCTCCATATTTTGAAGAAATTTTCCGTATGACTGGATGTTCATTCGCGGCAATTGTAAATAAACTTGAAGAATTCGACGACTTTGTACGAGCCGGGAAAATTGTTAATGTGTCTGCCCTGAAATCGCAAGTGGAAGCTTTGCAAGGGCGAGGAAGCAGTGAAAAGAAACCACAATTCAAAAAGAAAGAAGGAGATACAACATTTGTTTGGAACCACAACCCCTCACCCAGACCCCGATACCAACACGACCCAGCCTACCAGCAACCTTACCCTTACTACTATTCAAGCCCAAACCCTGTATATACTACCAACATCCACCACCCTCGACCTCGCCCAAACTATACTAACCCACCTTCAGCCCCTTTTCAAATTTCTCAACCAAATCCACCCCAAAACCGACCTCGACCTCCATTTAACCCAAGATTTCCTCCTCCAAATAGACCTGTTTACAATCATCCTCAACCTCATGAACCTTACAACCGACCCCCAAGCCGTACTTTTACCAATTTAGGTAGGCCTTTAGACCAACTGTATGACCAGTTAAGGGCCTCCGGAAAAATTGGCACAATACCACCTCCTACCTACCCGTATGGCATGCCCGTTTGGTATAACCCGCAAGCTGTTTGTGCGTATCATTCGGGGGCACCTGGGCATGCAACTTTGGATTGCAAGGCGCTAAAGCATAAAGTTCAGGATATGGTTGAGTCTGGAGAAATCGTGATCAGAAAGAGGGAGCCGCAAGGGCCAAACGTAAATCAAAACCCCTTACCAGAGCATGTTGGGGTTATTATGGACGATGCGGAGTACGAGGAACAAATCAAGAAATTGGCAATAGAAGCTGAAGTGTTTGGGGTCACGGACCAACCGTTTGTCATAGAGTTGCCATTCGAAGAAGATAACAAGCCTTTTGTCTTGGACCTCACGCCAGCAGAGAATGAAGCTTTGAAACCGGTAGTCATCGAATTCCCGAAGCAGGAGCCCGTATTAAGTCTGCAACAAGTGCCGTGGAATTACGATGAGCCTAGCATACAGATCGGGGAGAATTCAACCGCAAAGAAGGAAGTGTCAGTAGTTACCAGATCGGGGAAGACTGTAAATCCATTTGAGATTACTACTCCAATTCAAGCCAATAGTTCTGAGCCACCCATCAAACCAACAGTCACCGAGAAAGAAGCCGTGGATTTCCTTAAACGACTCCAGAGAAGTGAATACAACATAGTGGAAAAGCTAAGCAAATCACCTGCCCAGATAACCATGTTGGACCTACTTTTCTCTTCGGACGTGCATAGGGATGCATTGATCGACGTATTAACAAGAGTTCAAATTCCGAGGGACATTTCTGTTGATAATTTTTCAAACGTGGTGGGGAGCGTATTATTCAACAAGCAAATTGTTTTTTCTGACGATGAATTGCCGACGGAGGGCATCGGACATAATAGGGCGTTGTACATAACAGTGAGGTGCAATGGAAAAATGCTGCCTAAGGTGTTAATCGATAATGGATCCGCACTGAATATCTGTCCTTGGAGTACCTTAGAGAAACTAGGGTTGCAAGACGTCAAGCTGAGGCCTTCAGGGACTATGGTTAGAGGGTTTGATGGAGCGCAGAGGGAGCCAATAGGAGAGGCAGATTTAGTAATCGAGATAGGGCCCGCCCAATTTCAAATAACTTGCCAAGTCATGAACTTCCCGAGCATTTATAATATTTTACTTGGAAGGCCATGGATTCACAAGTCTGGGGCCGTGCCGTCTTCGTTGCATCAATTACTCAAATTCGTGGTAAATGACAAACTAATCACTATCTTTGCTGAAGAGGACTGCCTGGTGATCACCGATTCTGGAGTTAAAGAGGAGGGTAGTCAAAGTGTTACCATGTCCCCTCACAGCACATCCGATATAGTCTCCGTAAGTTGGATAACCACGGAGGAACAAACTCTCTCAAAGGCCAGTGTAATGATGGCCAGAGAAATGATTCGTGGAGGATACAAATTCGACAAGGGGTTGGGGCGTGAACTGCAAGGGATCCTGAAGCCAGTGAAGATAGTAGAAAAGAGGGATACCTTCGGTTTGGGTTTCAGACCAACCGCCAAGGATTTCAAGGAGATGAAGGAGCGTAAAAGAGCAGAAAAAGAGGGCCGGCAAAGGGTTTTCGATATTCCACCGCTACGGTATACTTTTCCCCGGCCAGCTGAAATAATCACATCAGAGGGTAATTCAACTGAAGAAATCGAGGATAGTTTGTCCCAACTGTTCATTGGGGCAATATTTGAAGACAATTTCCCGAACGAGGCCGAATTTCCTGACATCCCTGAAGGGTCGATTTCCAATTGGACAGCCGAATTTCTGCCTATTCGGAAGGAGTTTCGGTAAACTGAAAGGGGTTTATCATTCATATGAATTCATGAAAAATACTTTTGCATCTGTAAATAGCCAATGAAAACAATTTCCCGTTTGCGCATGTAAATATTGTTAAATTTTCATTTTTCACTTGCTTTCAATCAAAGGTCTTTATGAAAATGCACAAGTTGTTCTTGTCATGTTGTGTTGTCTATATCCATATTGTTTGTTCATTTGTTTGTTGTATGCTTATTTGCTTATTATCCCACATTCGTTAATTCTTTCAGATGGCCAAAAATAAAAATATTTGACCCTTTGGATATCACAGTTCTGGAATACGATAATGGCAATTTCTATATCACTCACGACTTGGAGGTCTGTGAATCCGAACTCCAAAGCGAGAGTGATAATGAGGAAGTATCCGATTCGTTTGCAAAGGATTTTGAACAATATGAGGAAACACCAAAACCGAACTTGGAAGAGACAGAAACAGTAAACATTGGCACTAAGGATGAAGTTAAAGAGGTGCAAATCAGTATTCATTTGAATGAAAGGCAGAAAAAGGAGATGATTGAATTTTTGACTATGTTCCAGGATGTCTTTGCATGGTCCTACGACGATATGACGGGCATTTCAACCGATGTGGTAGTGCATAGGTTACCCACAGACCCTTCTTTTCCACCCGTAAAACAAAAACCCCGAAAATTCAAACCAGATATGAGCCTCAAAATAAAAGAGCAAATTGAAAAACAACTCAAAACCAATATTATCATTGTTTCCCATTACCCAATTTGGCTTTCAAATCCAGTCCCTATTCCAAAAAAAAGTGGAGAGGTGAGAGTTTGTGTTGACTATAGAGACCTTAATAAAGCCAGTCCTAAGGATGATTTCCCTCTACCAAATATTCATATTCTCTTAGACAATACTGCCGGACATGAGATTGAAACCTTTTGCGATTGTTTTGCTGGCTACCACCAAATTTTGATGGCAGAGGAGGATAGGGAGAAGACTGCTTTCATTACCCCTTGGGGCACATTTTGCTACCGAGTGATGCCTTTCGGTTTAAAGAATGCAGGGGCAACATATCAGAGGACCATGACAACCCTATTTCATGATATGATCCACCGAGAAATGGAAGTCTACGTGGATGATATTATAATCAAGTCTAAAAGGGCAGATGACCACTTGGTTGATCTGAAGAAACTGTTCGAGAGACTACGGAAGTATAATTTGAAGTTAAATCCTGCAAAATGCGCCTTCGGAGCACCTGCGGGTAAGCTGTTGGGATTTATAGTCAGTAAGAGAGGCATAGAGATAGATCCAGCAAAAATCAAAGCAATTCGAGATATGCCGGTGCCAAAAACTCAGAAGGACGTGAGGGGTTTCTTAGGAAAGATCAATTTTATTGGGAGGTTCATCGGCCAACTAACTGCCACATGCGAGCCGTTGTTCAAATTATTGAGAAAGAATGTGCCGTTGTATTGGAATGAGGAGTGCCAACAAGCTTTTGACAAGATTAAAGATTATTTGTTGCATCCACCAGTTTTAGTGCCGCCCAAACCGGGCCGACCTTTGATTATGTATTTATCTGTGCTTGAAGGAGCAGTAGGGTGTGTTCTAGGTCAACATGACGACTCTGGAAGGAAAGAACAAGCCATTTACTATCTAAGCAAGAAGTTCACGCAGTACGAGGCTAATTATTCATTCATTGAGAAAAGTTGCTGTGCATTGGCCTGGGCAGCCCAAAAGCTTAGACACTATCTGTTGAGCCATACCACGTACCTTATTTCCCGGTCTGATCCTTTGAAGTATCTTTTGGAGAAGCCGATGTTGACTGGACGTCTGGCAAAATGGCAGATAATTCTATCAGAATTCGACATTGTGTTCACCTCACAAAAGGCGGTCAAGGGGCAAGCTATAGCTGATCATTTGGCGGAAAATCCAAGGGATGATGATTATCAACCACTTCGTACTTATTTCCCTGACGAGAGGGTCCTATTTGTAGGCGCTGTAGACGATATAAGTGAACAAAGTCCTGAATGGAGGCTTTTCTTCGATGGAGCTTCGAATTCTCTCGGAGCTGGAATTGGAGCTGTTTTGGTGTCACCCGAAGGGAAGCACTACCTTGCCGCTGCTAAATTGCAATTTGCTTGCACAAACAATATGGCCGAATATGAAGCTTGCATTTTTGGTCTCAAAATGGCTTTAGAAATGGAAATCAAAGAGTTGATAGCTTTCAGTGATTCAGATTTGCTCGTACACCAGACTTTGAAGCAGTGGATAACCAAGGATTCGAAAATTCTTCCTTACCATTGTAGTTTGCTCACTTTGGCCAAGCAATTTCAAAATTTAGAGTTCAGACATCTCCCGAGAGCCCGAAATGCATTTGCCGACGCTTTGGCCACTCTAGCCTCTATGATCCAGTATCCAGATGAATTGAAAATCGAACCAATCCAGATTCAACTTCAAGACAAACCTGCCCACTGTTGGGTTGCAGACGAGTCCTCTGATAATATGCCTTGGTATAAGGATATTAAGGAATTTCTCAAAACAGGGTCTTACCCTCAGCATGCTAGTTCAAAGGATAAGAGTTTTTTGCGCAGAATGGTTTCCAAGTTTTTCTTAAGTGGAGAAGTGTTGTACAAAAGAACCTCAGATTTGAACCTTTTAAGGTGCATTGATGAGGATGAAGCTCAGTATATGATGAAAGAAGTGCACAGTGGTGTTTGTGGACCTCACATGAATGGCCATTTGCTGGCGAAGAAAATCATGAGAACCGGATACTTCTGGCTTACCATGGAGCATGATTGTATAGACTTTGTCCGGAGATGTATAAAATGCCAAATGCACGGTGATATTATACGCGCTCCACCCACTGAGTTGCATAGCATGACCGCCCCGTGGCCCTGTTCAATGTGGGGTATGGACGTAATTGGCACGATTGACCCGCCTGCTTCAAATGGGCATCGATTTATATTGGTGGCAATCGAGTACTTTACCAAATGGGTTAAAGCGGAGTCATTCAAACATGTAACGAAGAAAGTAGTGGCCAATTTCTTGAAAAATCACATCATTTGTCGCTTCGGAGTACCCGAGACACTGATTACAGACAATGCCAAAAATCTGAACAATGACATGGTAGATGGACTATGTGAGCAGTTCAAAATCAGACACCGTAATTCTGCTATTTATAGGCCTCAGATGAATGGAGCTGTAGAAGCCGCAAATAAGAATTTGAAGAAGATTATACGCAAAATGACTGAAAGGCATCGCGATTGGCATGAAAAGCTGCCTTATGCACTAATGGCATATCGGACTTCTATTCGAACATCAACTGGGGCAACGCCGTATTCACTCATGTATGGAATGGAAGCTGTATTACCAGCTGAGGTTGAGATTCCGTCGCTACGAATCCTTATGGAAGCTAAATTGGAGGAGGCCGATTGGTTGAAGCAACGACATGAGCAATTGACTTCGATCGATGAAAAGCGGTTCAACGCTATTTGTCATGGTCAGTGCTATCAGAAGCGTGTGGCCCGGGCTTACAACAAAAAAGTCCATCGGCGGGCATTTGAAGAATGTGATAAGGTACTAAAGCGAATTTTGTCAATGCAAGATGAAGCTAAAGGCAAATTCGCTCCAAATTGGCAAGGGCCGTTCATTGTCCAAAAGGTATTACCTGGCGGAGCGCTCATCTTGGCAGAAATGGATGGACGGGCATTCCCTCAACCCATCAACTCAGATATGTGCAAAAAGTTTTTCATTTGATCATGCAAATTTTCTTTAGAAATTCATGCAAATGGCGAAATGCAAGTCAGGCCATCTTCTTTTACACTAAAAAATATTTTATCTCTACTTGTCCCCTTTGAGCCATCAGAATTGACAAATTTCGTTTGATCACCCTTGAGAATTGCAAACCCCACACTGGGGCAAATTTATTTCGAAAACGAAAAAAAAGAGACGAAAAAAAAAAAGAAGAAAAGAAAAGAGAGAACCCCACACTGGGGCAAATTTAGTTTTCAAAGAAAAATACAAAAGTGAGGAAAATGCAATGAAAAATGCAAAGAGAGAAAAGCTGATCAAACTGGGGCAAATTTCCCTCGGTTTTGGAGTTGTTTAAAAAAAAAAAAAAAAAAAAAAGCGCAATCTTAAGTTATTTCACCTCTTATATCAAAATTTGCTTTCAAGCCTCAACTTTTCTTGAAAAACACCCCACCTGACCTCATTATAAAAAGCCCAAAGTCCTGGCTTTCGTCACTTGCTGCATTTCCATTAGAAAATTTGTTAATCAACTGGCAGGTGATGTCCGTAATGTATTCGCCTAATTTTACAAGGGAAGTACATTTTACTGATGCCAGAAATCCTTAATTCATGTTTCTGAGTCGATCATGGTCGAGATATTTCAATCTTCTTTAGGTGAAAACCCGAAAGGGCGCCTCAAAAAAAAAAAGAAAAAAAAAAAAAAAGAAAAAAAATCAAAAAGGGGTGGGGGCAACCTTGGTGAAAACCCGAAAGGGCGCCGAGGTCGGTTTTTCGCAACGGATGAGCACGGTAAGGGATAGCTGGTGACCTGGTTCATTTAGACTTTTCCTCATGTTTGTGATATTTCTGCCAGTATCGAATTCCGAAACAGATATACCCAAGTTTCGAATATAATATTGTTTGGCCAAACTTGTACAAACATTCTTTTACAAAATGTACTCTTATAAATCTTTTGGTTCCTCTCAATTATTTGTGTTCGACTGTTTGTGATTGTTTGTATTCTTTTGCATTCTCATTTTTGCCTGACATAGGAAATTCATTCTGCATATATCATTGTTTTATATGACATTTTCATGCATCATTCTTTCACCATTAAATTCGGATGAATGATAAACCCTAAGGTTTGGACAAAGATAGGGAATTCCATCATCTATCGCAGTGGTTAAAAAGTAACACGACTGCTACACGGATTTGGGTGAAGTAGTAAACACGTGCTTATCAGTCTCAGAATCTGAAAGGTTTCAAAGTTGCAAGCTCGACTAAGGTGTATGCCGCAAAACTAGAGGCAAAAGCATCACAAGACTCATGTTTACACGATTCTCAAGGCTAATCGGATCAAATGATGGTGGCGAGTCCATTACCACTTTTTCTTTTCTTGCAGGAACATTGCAAACATTCTATTTCTCGCACTTAAATCAACGTCGGAACTGGCTCCCCAGTAAGCAACGGTGAAGTGATAAAGTTGTTAACGAAGTTTGAGCATAAAGAACGACATCAGTTATCGTTTCAGTCACAAAAATCAAAACTCCCTTTTGCTGCAAAAGTGTGAACTACTTTCAGGTAAAAACTCAATTTATTGTTTAAACATCCCCAGTGAAGTCCCGTTTAAATTCTGTTCGGGTCAGTCCCGTTTAAATTCCTGTTCGGGTCAGTCCCGTTTAAATTCCTGTTCGGGTCAGTCCCGTTTAAATTCTGTTCGGGTCAGTCCCGTTTAAATTCCTGTTCGGGTCAATCCCGTTTAAATTTCTGTTCGGGTCAGTCCCGTTTAAATTCTGTTCGGGTCAGTCCCGTTTAAATTCCTGTTCGGGTCAGTCCCGTTTAAATTCCTGTTCGGGTCGGTCCCGTTTAATTTCTGTTCGGGTCGGTCCCGTTTAATTTCTGTTCGGGTCAGTCCCGTTTAATTTCTGTTCGGGTCAGTCCCGTTTAAATTCTGTTCGGGTCAGTCCCGTTTAAATTCCTGTTCGGGTCAGTCCCGTTTAAATTCTGTTCGGGTCAGTCCCGTTTAAATTCTGTTCGGGTCAGTCCCGTTTAAATTCCTGTTCGGGTCAGTCCCGTTTAATTTTTGTTCGGGTCAGTCCCGTTTAAATTCCTGTTCGGGTCAGTCCCGTTTAAATTCTGTTCGCGTCAGTCCCGTGTTATAATTCCTGTTCGTTGGAATCTTTTGCAGCCCAATAACACAGGTAAGTATTTGGCGTCTACTTCTTTGTCTCAAGTTTTTTCAAAACTCAGACAAAGAGGGGCAAACTGTAGACACCAAATTTTTGAATTAATTTTGTTTGTTTGGTTTTAGTGATAATTGGTTGATTTTTGTTTAGACGGTTTGCATTTTAGTTCATTTTCGTTTGTCTAGTTTTTTTAGGTTTTTATTTTATTTTTATTCCCTTTTTAGTTTTTTGTAGTTGTTAATTTATAAGTTTTAGCGTAGATTTTTTTTTTAGAGGAAAAAGAGGAAAGTGAAAACAAAAAGAAAAAAAGGGGGAAAGAGAAAAGGAAAAAATGGTTTAATGCATACTGGCCTATTTTTGAAAAAAAAGTGAAAAGTTTGAAATTTGAAGAAAAAGTTTTTAGTGTATTAGGCATTATTTACTTTTTGATACATTTTAATTGTTTTTCAAAGAAAAGAGGAAAAATATATATGATTATTTCAGGTTACAAGCATTTGTGTTTTTGATTGCATTTTATTGTTTTTTTTTTATTTAAGTAAAGAAAAGGAAAAAAATGGAAAAAGAAAAAAATGGATGAAAAATGGAAGTTGTAATTGGCTGTTCAATATTAATTTCTGTTATTATAAATTTTTGTTTTTATCATTTATTTCATTTTTATTGTTATTAATTTCTGTTTTTAATTAGCTAAAAAAAAAAAAAAAAAGAGGAAAATTGTTGCCGCAGCATGAAAGCTGCGGAGTTACGCAGCTTGCAAAAGAAATCTGGGACGGCTCCTTGGCTGCAATTACTGGAGAAAGGACAATGGTTTTAGGGCTCCCAATTGATCATATAAAAGGTTAAGAAACAGGGCAGCCGCAAAAGGGAGAGAGTCGGAGGGGGGACAAAAACAAGAAAGGAACGGCAAAAGAAAGGGAGAAAAACTAGGGGAGGGGTTTTTACGGCTGGAAGAGGCAGAAAAGGATTGAAGGCTGCGTGGGTTTTGAGAGGAGAGCTGAGAGTCTAAGAGCTTGGAAAGCTATAAACCTGAGAGAGAAAAAGGAGAGCTACGGGAGAGTGACGGGAAGCAAGCAAAACAAACGGCAAAAAGAAAGAAACAAAAAGAGGGAAACGGCAGAAAATCTGGTCTCCAAGGTTGCAATTTTTCCAGTGAACGGCAGAAAAAATTGAACTCCCAAAATCTGGATTCATACGTCTCAACTTCATAGACAACAAAGGTAATCCCTTTTTGCTTCGTGTCTTCAAACAAACTCAGCAGTTTGTATGTTTTTTTCCTTTTCCATTAGGCTTTTATAAATCTTCAATCTGGTTCACAAGTTCACGGTAGGAAGTGGCAGGTTTGAACATGTTTTGATATATTGTGTTTATCTTGTTTTGATGTGCTGGGTTTGTTGTCGGAGGTTGGGATTGAAAATTGGGAGGTTGTTTGTCAGGAGAATCAGATTTGTTGGGTAGTTATTGATCATGTCCGTTTGGTCTTATGGGCTATTTCTTCATGTTTGTTCTAACGGTAGAGGTGCTGAAAAGTATAGAATTTCTGGACTAGATTTCGCATGTGGAAGTGTTGGATATTGTTTTATTGATAGAAATCTAAAAGTTCATGATGATGGTTTTTGTGATGTGGTTCATGTTTTGAAATCCATACGACAAAGGTTAGCTGTCGGTCTGATTTGGCATACAACCAAATTTGCATTTGCCGATATGTTCCCTCATCTCTTCGTTAGTTGTTTGCATCTTCATTGTTTCTGTTTTCTTGTTCCCTGGCCCTGCGTGTGATTGCATAGAAGTTTATGATGGGGTCGATAAATTGTAGCAACCCGATTGTTTTCCCAGATTTTCTAAGCGCTTGAAACCAAAGTTTGTTCACTTTCTGCTTTATGGTCTCCCGACAACTCCCTAGTTTGTCATAGTCATAAGCCTGACCTTGTAAATGCCGAAGCATTGGTTGTTACAGGTTTATTTGCTGTATGTTTATGTCCAGTTTCCTCGTTAGAATGGTCTGAGTTTTATGAATAAATTGCTGTGCTAACAACAAAGTGAAGACCACTGATTTCATTCGCTTGTTCCAGATTCGCATGATCCTTTGTGAATAAGTCTTCCAGCACTTTCATAATCCCTAGCTAGTTTTTAGCCTGTCTAAATGTCTAAATTTTGTTTGTTTAGTTTAGAGTTTGAATGCTTGGTTAGGAAAATCTGATCAAAATTTGTTTTGGACATGAGTTGGCAAACGAAAAATGCAGCAGTTTTTCTTTCATTTTTTTTCGGCAAGCAAAAAAAACTGATTTATTGGTTGTTCTTGGCATGATTTTGTTTTGTGAAACTGTATGGTTAATAAGTGCTAGCTATGTTAGTTAGAATCAAATTGAAAATGGTGCGTGAAATTCATTGATGAAATGATGTGATAGTTATGATAAAATGGTTAACACAAATTTTGGTTGCTCGAATGAATGGAAAAATTGCAGCAGTTTCGTTCTTCCAAATGTTAGAATTCCTGCCCAGAATTTTGTATGGAATTTTTCTAAGTTTTTTGCCTGCTTGGATGATGGTAATGATATAGTTGCTGTTTAGTTTAAAGTTGGGTTTTGGATTTGAAATCTGTTTCCGAAAACAAGTTTATGTTTGAGTTTGGTCTCGATTTGATGAAGGCATAGCAGAAATATGGCAGAGACAATTTTTCTTTCCGAGAGATTGCATGAACCTGCATGAAATGTTTCTGAAAATTGCGCTTTGGCCCCCCAAGTCTCCTTTCATTTCACTATGACCCAATTAATTGAATAATCTCCTCAATTTGATCCTTGGCAGTTTTAATTTTGCAATTTCAATGTTTTGCTTTGCTTCAATTAATTACCATGCTTTGCTTAAATGGCTCTTCGTTCATAATTTTAAGAGCTTTATGACCATATGAGCCTGTGTTTGCATGTTTTCTTTAATTTTTCCCAAATAAATTGGTACCTTGACCATTTCCTTTATTTTGGAGGATAAATAAGCCATTTTTCTTTCATTTGGACATCATTCCTAGGGAGGTATAACTTTCTTTTATCTTTTTGCCTCTCCCTATGTGATACAATGTGCTAAATGAGAGTTACATGTCTACTTGGCTTTCTTAAGTTTTCTTTAATTCCTTTCCTTTTTAAGTCTTTCTTTTCTTTTATTCAATGGGGTATGTGTACACCTCTTGGCTTGTAATAGATAGGGCATTGGAGAGCACTTTTGTCCATTTTTTCCCCTTCCCCCATTTGTTTTAGTTAGCCCATGTAAATGTTCATTAGCTTTTGGTGTATAATTTGGTTTGCTATGTGTTTAATTTGCTTTATTAGGCTATTGCATCTAGTCAAGCATGCTAAGTGTTATGTGCTACGTGTTATAAGTGATTTTGCATGTCTATTTGCTTTATATATTCATAAATGGACATGATTGAATGAATGCACGTCACCACACTAGTCCAACGCTAGTTGTGGCTCATTGTCTCGTATTCCACTAGTCCAACGCTAGTAGGAATTCCTAGATATGGGCTAGTCCAACGCTAGACCCTTTAGGAATTTTCCCTTTTGTTGAGTGCATATTTTGCATGTTCATTTCATCTCATGCATTTTTTCTTAGTTTTTGTTATCATTTGGCATGTTCCTCGAATCCCTTTTCCCCTCATTTCTAGGTTCTTTGCATTTCATGCTAGTTATAGGGTCCATTTGCTTGCGAATCCCCTTCCGATAAGGAAAACGAGCGAGTGTGGTTTCAAAATAGCCTTAGCACGCTAGTTTTACCTTCTAGTCAAAGGGAAAATTAAAATCATAAAACTAGAGGTCATTCCCGTACCCGACCTAATGCATTCCTCTAAATTCATGCATTTTCATATCATTTTCTCTTATTTTTCCCATCTAATTATATATTTTAATTCACATGCCATATTCACACACTTCTTTCACTTCTTTATTTTTCACCTCACACATTGCACCTATCTTTTTACTTATATATATTTGCTATTTTTGTTCACTTGCACACGAGCATTTATATTTTCATTCATTTGCACACAAACACTTTCAAATTGCACAACATGTACTTTTCTACACTTTGCACCCTTACACTCTTATTTTGAGTCCTCATTTGCATCATTCATGGTTTTCTATGAGGTACTTCTTATTGGCCTTCACAATTCATATGAATGGGACCACGAGCCTCATAAGAGACATTTCTTAGATTTAGGATTGCATTTCTCATTCATTAGTCTTTGTCCAAATTGCAAATACATACTTTGGGTAGAAAAAAATTAGGAAAATAAGGGTTAAATCACGCAACTAGCCTTGGCTAGGTCGAAGGGGTGCCTTGGATTTTTATCCTTGCCTTCCCCTTCGTCAAATGTGACTCCCGAACCTTTTTCTTTGTTTGCGTGGACTAGGAGTCGTTCAAAAGGGTTTCTTACTTTTTTCCTTAAAAAAATTCACTTTTTGGGTGACTTGGTACACCCTAACTCTATACCAAGTGGCGACTCCATTTTCCATATAAAAAACCCTTTTTGAACTATTTTTCTTGGGTCAAATCGTCGCATTTTCAAAAGTCCCATTTAGACCCATTTTTATTTTTATCAAAAAAAAAAAATTCACTTTTCCCAAACCAATAAAATCACAAAAACAATCATTTTATTTTTCCAAAAAAATGGGGCGCGACAGAGAGGATCGCCGAGCTCGAAGAGGTGATAGAGGACGAGGTAGCTACATCTATTGTGGTTAGTGAGGAGCTCCGGAGCACTAGGGCTCAGCTTACTAGGTTGAGGGAGGAGGTTCGTGATAGGGCTTTCGGGATCCTAACTGATGCCACTAGGCTAGTGGATGAGGCGATGGGTGTTGCTCAGAGCCCTGAGGATGAGGAGGTTCCTCCTGATAGTCCTACTGCAGACTAGGTCTAGGCAGATTGACCTCTCTTTTGACCTTTTTGACTAGTATAGCTAGAATTAGGTGGGGTGACGCTAAGTGTTGAGGCCATTGTATTTTGCATGACTGTGTGGCTTATTTTTTAAGCACTTGCTTTTATTTTAGTCTTTTGTGACTAAAAGTACTCTTGTGGCACCTGTGTGCTATATTTTTGTGACTACCCCATGACTTGCTAATTGTATGAACTTGATATGCTAATGAATATAAATTATTGTTATTTTCAATGTTTTCTTGATTGGTTCCTGCTCTCTACTTTGCATCGCATAATTTATTTATTTATTTCTTGCACTAGGCACGCCTAGGTTATGGAAAGACTAAGAGGTGGTCGAGGCCGTGGTTGAGGTCGTGGTCGAAACTGTGGTCGAGGTCATGGGCGAGGGACTAGACAGGCCCAGCCTCAAAGGGATGGCCAGGAATCGGCAACTGGACCGACCCAGGGTCAGGAAAATATTGAGGGTAATCAAGTGATTACTGCCATTAATAGGATGACTGATATCCTAGAGCGCTTAGTTGATAGACAAGGTTCTGGATCGCTTAACCAAACTGGGAAACAGGATAGGGGTGAGGATAGAGCCTTAGAGATGTTCTTGAAATTTAACCCGCATAAGTTCCTTGGCGAATCTGATCCTGAGGTAGCAGAGAATTGGTTAAAAAGGATGACCAATATATTCGCTACTTTAGACTACACTGAGGATAGGCGAGTGAACTTCGCTACTTTCTAATTTGAGGGAGCAGCCCGTGCTTGGTGGGATCTGATAAAAGAAAAATGGGAGAGAACTCAAACCCCTTGGACTTGGGAGAATTTCACAAGGGAATTTAATGAAAAATTTCTTCCGCCCTTAATCCAAGAGAAGAGGGAGGATGAATTTATCAAGTTGAAATAGGGAACTCTTAGTGTAGTTGAGTATGAAGGAAAATTTACTAAACTTTCAAAATACACTCCCGAATTGGTGACCAATGAGCGAAAAAGGATTAGACGGCTTGTTCAGGGACTTAATGTGGAGATACAAGAGGGCTTGGCTGCAACCCAGATCTCTACGTTCACTGTGGCACTAGAGAAATCTCAAAGGGTAGAAAATGCAATGGTGCAAGTGAGGGACTTCCACAATAGAAAAAGAAACTTTTCTAGCCATACCTCTGGACAAGCTAGTAAAAGTGCACAGCCTTCCAAAATGGGAAGAGGAGCGGGAGGACCGAGGACTGCCGGAGCTTCGAGAGGAGCTTTATCTAGAGGAGATCGTAGTGGACTGACACAGGCAAGGAGAGCGCTTTCTAGTGGTTCAGCGGTGACCCCTCAAGTTACGTGTGGGCATTGTGGAAAACCCAACCATTCTGAAAATGACTGTTGGAGGAAGTCTGGGAAGTGCTTGGCCTGCGGTAGTACCGAGCAGCAGCTCGCGAACTGTCCAAACAAAATGAAGACGGGAGGTGATACCCAGAGACCGGAAAAGTCATCTTCTAAGCAAACCAGTGCCGGAGGGAGCCGACCAAAAGTACCAGCCAGGGTTTATGCACTGGATTATCAACAAGTTCCTAAGGCGACTGAGGTGATAGAAGGTACAATCCCAATCTTTTACCGTTTCGTTAGGGTTTTAATTGATCAATGTGCTACACATTCTTTTGTAAACCCTAACTTCATGAGTGGGATAGACTTGAAACCAATTAAATTACCATATGATCTAGAGGTTAAAACGTCTACTGGGAATCAAAATCTAATTGCTAACTTGGTGTATAGAGATTGTGAAGTCTGGATTGGGAACGAAAATTATTGGCTGATTTGATAGGTTTGACGATTAAGGGATATGGTGTAATCTTGGGGATGGATTGGTTAGCCGTTATAATGCTCAGTTAAACTGTAAGACGAAAATTGTAGAGTTGCGTATTCCAGAAGAAGCAACCCTGAAACTGGATGTAATGGGTAAATTAGCTTCGTCTGCACTTATCTCAGGGATCCGGGTTAGAAAATTATTGAGTAAAGGAGCTCAAAGGTATTTGGTTTTTCTTATCAACACCCCTAGTGATAAGGTGAATTTGGAGGACATGTCTGTAGTGAAAGACTTTCCAGATGTTTTTTCCGAAGACTTAGAGTCTCTACCTCCAGAACGGAAATTAACTTTTAAAATTGATATAACTCCGGGAGTGACACATATCTCTAAGACGCCATATCGGATGGCTCCAACGGAATTGAAGGAGTTGAAACTGCAACTGCAAGACTTGCTGGAAAGGGATTTTATAAAAGAGAGTGATTCTCCGTGGGGAGCCCCAGTTTTGTTTGTTAAGAAAAAAGACGGGAGTTTGAGACTATGTATAGACTATAGAGGCTTGAATGATGTCACTATTAAGAATAAGTACCAATTACCCCACATTGATGAATTATTTGACCAATTGTAAGGGGTTGTAGTATTCTCGAATTTAGATTTGAGACATGGTTATTATCAGTTGAGGATTTTGGAGAAGGACATACCCAAAACTACTTTTAACTCGAGATATGGGCACTTTGAATTTGCAGTAATGCCATTTGGGTTAACTAATGTTCCTGCAGCTTTCATGAATTTAATGCATAGGGTCTTTAAACCTTATCTAGATCAATTTGTAGTGGACTTTATTGATGACATATTGGTGTATTTTAAGAATGTGAAGGATCATGAGAAATATTTGACAATTATTTTACAAACTTTGGGGGAACATCAATTATATGCTAAATTTAGCAAGTGTGAATTCTAGTTAAAAGAAGTGACTTTCTTAGGGCATATCATCTCTAAGGATCGGATTAAAGTGGATCCAGCTAAGGTTGAAGCTGTTTCAAAGTGAAAAAGACCGAAAAACCCAACGAAAGTTCGAAGTTTTATAGGATTGGCAGGGTATTACTAGAGGTTCATCCAAAATTTTTCGATAATTGTTGGACCCATGACTAAATTGACCAAGAAAAATGAAAAGTTTCTATGGAGTCCTAAGTGTGAAGGAAGTTTTCAAGAGTTGAAAAGACGGTTGACAAGAGCACCTGTGTTAACTCTATCAAGTGGACAGGATAGTTTTGTAGTTTACACGGATGTTTCTAAGAAAGGATTGGAGTGTGTTCTAATGCAAAATGATAGAGTGATAGCATATGCCTCTAGGAAATTGAAACCGCATGAAGGAAATTACCCGACTCATAATTTGGAGTTAGCAGCTGTGGTCTTTGTTTTGAAGAAATGGAGGTATTATCTGTACGGAGTGACATTTGAGGTTTTTACAGACCACAAAAGCCTTAAGTATTTGTTTTCTCAAAAGGAGCTGAATTTGAGGCAACGTAGATGGATGAAATTTCTAGAGGAATATGATTGTACGATTAAATATCATCCCGGGAAAGCCAATGTAGTGGCCGATGCTTTGAGCCGTCAAGTGCAAGTAGCTGGATTGATGGTTAAGGAATTTCAGTTGTTGGAAGAAGTTAGTTATTGAAATTCTTGACTGGAACCGAGGAAGGTCATTTTGGGGAATATCGTAGTGAATTCCACTTTGTTGGAACGCATTAAGAAATCTCAAGAAAAGGACACTGAAATGCAAAAATGGATGAAAAAGGTTAAAATGGGAGACAAGACGGATTTTAATTTGGGGTCAAATGGAATATTGAGATTTCGGAATCGGATAGTTGTGCCAAAAGAATGAAGGGCTTAAAAAGGAAATTTTAGAAGAGGCACACCGATCAAAGTTTACGGTATATCCAGGAGGGAATAAAATGTACCAAAACTTAAAGAGTCTGTATTGGTGGGAGAACATGAAGAAGGAGATTGCCCAATTTGTCCAAACATGCTTAGTTTACCAACAGGTTAAGGTCGAACATCAGAAACCGTCGGGACTTTTGCAACCCTTGAAGATACCTGAATGGAAATGGAAAAATATTACCATGGATTTTTTATCGGGATTGCCAAGGACACAAAGAAACCATGATGGTATTTGAGTGATAGTGGATAGATTAACCAAATCGGCCCATTTTCTACCGATTAATATGAAATACCCGTTAGAGAATCTGGCCAAGTTGTATTTGGATGAGATCATTAGGTTGCATGGAATACCTGTAAGTATCGTGTCCGACAGGGATCAGAGATTTGTTTCGAGATTCTGGCAAAAGATGCAAGAGGTATTGGGGACTAAGTTGAACTTTAGTACCACTTATCATCCCCAGACCGATGGACAGTCTGAAAGGACAGTTCAGACCTTTGAAGATATGTTGAGAGCTTGTGTTCTGGATTTTGGGGAGAGTTGGAGTAACTTTTTGACTTTAGTGGAATTTGCCTACAACAATAGTTTCCACTCTTCTATTCAGATGACCCCATATGAGGCACTTTATGGTTGAAAATGTAGGTCTCTAATTTGTTGGGACGAAATAGGTGAACGAAAAATCTTAGACCCTACCACAGTATCTTGGATTGAAGAAACTAATGAGAAAGTAAAATTGGTACGCCAGAGAATCCAGACTGCCCAGAGCTGTCAAAAGATCTATACCGATAATCAGAGAAAGGACTTAGAATTCGCGGTTGGAGATTTAGTGTTTCTCAAGATCACACCGTTGAAAGCAAGTTTGCTGTCTGGAAAGGGAAAAAAGTTACAACCAAGGTTTGTAGGACCATATAAGGTTATTCAGCGTGTGAGAAATGTAGCATACAAATTGGAATTGCCGTCGAATTTATCTCGAATTCATAATGTGTTTCATGTATCTATGCTTAAGAAATACTATCCGAACCCTTCTCACGTCGTACGACCGGAAAATGTTGAGATTGATGAGACTTTGACCTATGAGGAGAAACCGGTAAAACTTCTGGATCGAAAGGTGAAGGAATTGAGGAACAAACAGATACCACTAGTAAAAATTCTTTGGAGGAACCACGGAGTTGAGGAAGTAACATAGAAAGTTGAAGAAACGATCAGAGAGAAGTATCCAAACTTGGTTGCCAATCAAGGTAAAATTTCGAGAACGAAATTTTCTTAAGGGGAAGAGGATGTGAGGACTCGAAAAATTATTATTCTTTTTAAATCCCTATTTTTGGCTAAATTAATTATTTATTTGGATTTTTGCCATGAATAATATTTTCTAACCTTATTAGACCTAAGTACTTGGTATTATAGTTTCGTTATATTTTTAAAGTGTCTCGTTTCAAAAATTATTTTCTTAAAAGCTTGTTTAGTGAAAAAATGAAAACGCGTTTGGAAAATTTTAACCGATTGAGAGTACAATAAGTTTGAAAAATTAGAAACTTGTACAATGGTCCTAAAATAGGTAATTTTAGGTTTAAGTACTCAAGTGATAGTTAGTGGTACGATCGTTATAAGAATTTCTCGAAAGTTTCACTTTATCGCGCCTAATTTGGAAATACGCGTTTTCACGCGCGCGATTAATTGATGGACTTTAGACCCTTATTTTGGGACAATTAAGAGTGAATAATATTTGTGTGAATATAAGTGTACTAGAGGTTTAGTGCACTAGTAAAACAAATGCGAGAGAAATTGAGCACCAAAGTGCCCTATGCGCACTATTCTCAGTTGACTTTGGAGTGATTTTGCACCACACATTGTATCTTCCTTAGGAAGCCAAATTTGGATCAAACACACTCTCTCCTAGTCTCTCTCTTGGCCGAACCATCAGCTGTAAAATACAACACAAAAGTTGCCATTTTTCATCTTCAATTCTTGCACCAAACCTTCATAGATTCACACCAAAATTGAAGACCACCTAGCTTGTCACTTGGAGAGTTCATTCAGCTTCAAAAGGAGGAGCTTTCCATGATTTTCTTGGAGCTTCTAAGGATCGAAATTTCTGTCTAGTTCATCAACCAAAGTAAATAATGATCCAACACTCTAATCTTGATTTATGGAGGTTGTTTGACACTTATGTGCTTAGTTATTCATGTGGGTGGTTTGTTATTGTTGGAAAATTTTGAATGTGGATGGATCATACTGCCTACGAGGCGCGGGCACGCCTCCAGCCATGTTCACCTGCTCCGCCCCGTCCTCTTGCAAAATGGGGCACGTGTCCGTGCAGTGGTCCATGCTAGTACATATCCCACATACTTTCGCTCTCGGCGTGTCTCTCATGGCTAATTGCCTAACAACCGATGTCAATTCTGACATTTGCTGCTGTAGGGATGAAATCTCTACCTCGTTGACTTTACGGGGGGGGGTTGCTCTCACGGAAGCCAAATTGCTGGGAGTTCTCTGCCATGGCTTCGATGAGCTCCCACGCTTCCCTCGGCGTCTTGTTTGCCAGTGCTCCCCCACTTGCGGCGTCAATGATACTTCTATCTGTTGATTGGAGTCCCTCATAGAAGTATTGGATTAACAGTTGTTCACTAATTTGATGCTGCGGGCATCTAGTGCACAACTTGTTAAACCTATCCCAGTATTCATACAAGGACTCACCGGGATATTGTTTAATACCGCAGATTTCCTTCCTCAAACTCGCAGCCCGGGATGCAGGGAAGAATTTTTCCAAGAATTTCTTTTTCAGCTGCGCCCATGTGGTAATACTACCTGCTGGTAGGTAGTACAACCAATCTTTAGCTGCATCTTTGAGAGAAAACGGGAAGGCTCTCAGTCTAATTTGCTCTTCAGTGACCCCAGGAGGTTTCATACTAGAGCAAACTACCTCGAACTCCTTGACGTGCTTGTGGGGTTCTTCACCAGAGAGACCATGGAAAGAAGGTAGGAGGTGAATCAACCCTGACTTCAGTTCAAAAGCAGTATTCTCAGCCAAAGTAGGGAATGTGATGCATAAGGGCTGGTGAGTCAGCTCCGGGGCAGCCAGCTCCCTCAATGTTTGGTTGTTGGCCATACTTATTTCGTCTTCCGCTGACTCGTTTGCAGCAATTAAGTGCCCTTGTTTTCGTCTCTTGGTCTCTTGCCTCCGCTTACGCGCCGCCCTTCTCAACCTCTGCGTCGTATATCAATTCACTTGTGCGAGAAGAACGGGGCATAAACTAGCAAAAGTATCAAGAAGAATAAAATAAAAATAAAAACTGAATTTGAAAAGAAACAAATAATCCAAACGCCTGACTCCCCGGCAACGGCGCCAAAAATTGACAGGTGCCGAACCTGTGCAATAATAATTACTAAAAAGTCCTAATTACCACCACAAATAATTAATTATAAAACGAATCCAAATACTGGAGCAGGGACCCTAGGTGTGCAATGGGTTACTTGATTCACCCTGTTCCCGAAGAGTTTGCTTGATCCGATATACCGGATTCGTCTATAAAAATACTAATTTTGCGTACAATGGCAAGTAGGGTCGATTCCACAGGGAGCAGGTAGGAAATTATTTCTTTCCAAGTCAGCAGAGCAAAATTGGGGGATTTTCAATGGGAGAGGAATAAATAAAATAAAAGTAAAATAAAAACAAAGCGAACTAAATTCAAAACCAACTCACAAAGCACAAGTCACTAAAAATAGCAATTAATAAGATTCCATCCAAAGGATCAACTGCTCAGGCACGGTCCAATTAAATGATCATCGATGCAAAGATATTTCCTCCATTTATCACTAGGTTGGTTATAGCTATCAATAAGCTCTGACAACCAGTTCTTCCTTACCTTTTCGACAGTCAAGGTACGACCATTGACTGCTTCCCTAACCAGATAACAACCCTAGGTACGACCGTAGGAATTTAATTACCCAATTGCCTTAAAGTTAGAAGAACCCAACCCTAACCAATAAACACGCCAAGAGGGTTTATTTAAATTAGATCTTGCGTTTCCCCATCATAAAGCCAATTATGGTGGTCGCCACGGGGTGTCAATTAAATGAACAATTACGGATTCTATTTAATTAACGTGGCAGTAGGCTATTAAATTAAATCAAATACCCGGCCGTTGATATTCAATTAATAAAATACCCATGAACAATTAATTCATGGAAACGCACGAATAATAACGAATTGGAAGAAATAATGAAAGCTTGATTAGATCTCACAAGTTTTATGGACCGCGCCCTCGCGTCACCCTTTGGGTAGAGGAGGAAATTAGCCGCTCCTCATCGTTTCAATCCCGCGTGGTTTAGTTGAATACATTAAATTGATTTCCGAAGAATTGGAGAAGCACAAGAGGAATCCCACGGAATTTAGAAAAATCAAAAGCAAAAAGTGAAGAAAGGTCTCCGTTGTACAGAGCCCAGATGCAATCCGCAGAAATCTTTAATGTCTGGCCGCTAGCCGCTAGCCGCAGGCGAAACCACAGTAAAGAAAAAGAGAACAGGAGAAAAGTGTCTGACAAGGAGTAGAAAAAGGAAAATAAAAGCTAAGCCTAAAAGTTCATGATCCATCTTGCTTTGTCCTTTTTCTCTTTATAGCCGCCGCAATTCCAAGGAGTCCAAAAGCCAAGAAACGTCTGGTGCAAATCAATCTGCAAAAGCCATTTCCCCCTTTGAGTTTTGATCCCATGCGCCTGGTCCACATGGACCACGGTCCGTCTTTCGGTTTCGTCCACCTTTCAAGGCGTGGTCACGCTCTGGGACGACAAGTCTTCTGGAAATTTTTCCCCGCGATATCTTTTTAATGCTAACCACCTACAATTCACGCAAATGTCAAATATGAGTGAAATCCCCTTTCTTAGCACCATGAATAGCCAAAATTAGGACAAGATGACAGTGCAAAACGTGCCAAATAACGGCTCTATCAGACACTACCATAAGCTTGCCCATATATCATATCTCCACCACTTACTCATGAATTTAAATGCAGCAATCAAGGGACTTGCAAGGTTGTAATGGGGCTAGGGTGAGAAGGTAGGATAAAAAGGAGTCAAGAGAGTGTAAAAGTATAAAGGAAGTGCTCAGAAATTCATTACACAGATTCGTACACATTGGGAACTTCAAAGCATCTCAACCATTACACAAGTGAATTTTCTTTTCTCCTCCTCTTTTTTCCTGTTGCTTTTTCTTTTTCTCTTTTTTTTTTTGAAGCCCGCCTGGTGCTGAAACGCGTAAGCTCGTGCTAGGAAGGGTGAGCAGGCGCGCCTGGGTCTGCTGCGTACTGAGGGCGCACAGAGGAGACGTGCGAGACGAAGGAAAACGTGCTGCTACGTGCTTGGTGGGCTCGATCGCAGGCTACTCGCGGGCTATTCGCGCCTGGAACTTGCTGGGCTGGGCTGCTGCTCTGAGGCGTGCGGACCAACCTTGGTGGACTGCTGCTGGTCTGCTACTCTTGTCGCGCGAAGAGGCTCGAAGGAAAAGGGTGCTAGCCTGCTGGTGAGTGTGCTCAGCTCGCGCTTGGCTGCTCGCGGTGGCTTGGAGATCGCTCGCAAGGCGGTCGCGATGGTGCGCGCCTGCTACTGCTGCTCGCGTGATGGGCCGCGCCTGGAGAGGAGCTGGAGTAGCGCACGATGGGCCAGAGAAGGGCGCGCAGGCTTGCTGGTGGACGACAGAGCAGTGGTAACGGCGGAGGGCGGACGAAGGCGGCGGCGAACAAGAAGAAAAGAATGAAGAAGAAAAAGAAAGAAAGAAAGAAAAAGAAAAGAAAGAAGAGAAGTAGGGCTACGGGTCCTTGAATTTTCTCTTTCTTTTTTTTTCAAGGGCAATTTGGTCTTTTCACACTTTTTTCCTTATAGATCGTGACATTCTCATATGCTTCATTCCTAATTTCCTCCAATTCTTGTAGCTGTAATTTCCTTTGGACCCCCGCCTCTTCCAGGTTCATGTTGCATTCTTCACCGCCCAAAACGCCTTGTGTTCGAACTCCACGGGAAGATGACAAGCCTTCCCGAAGACAAGTCTGTACGAGGACATCCCAATCGGCGTCTTATACGCGGTGCGGTACGCCCACAGTGCATCTTCTAACTTCAAGCTCCAATCCTTCCTGTCCGGGTGTACCATCTTCTCCAAGATTGATTTAATTTGACACTTCGACTTGCCCATTTGTCTGCGGGTGATAAGGTGCAGATACCTTGTAGAGCACGCCATATTTTCGGAACAGGGCAGCAATAATCTTATTACAAAAGTGTATGCCCCTATCACTTACTACAACTCTCGGCATCTCAAAGCGGACAAATATGTTAGATTTGAGAAACTCTGCAACCACTCTAGAATCATTAGTACAGATGGATTTTGCTTCCACCCACTTAGAGACATAATTTACAGCACGTAAGATATATACGAATCCAAAAGATAAGGGAAAGAGACCCATAAAATCTATCCCCCAAACATAAAAATTTCAACAAACAACATGGGGGTTTGGAGCATTTGGTCCCTACGAAAAATATTTTCCACCCTTTGACACTTATTACATGATTTACAAAATAAGTACGTATTTTTAAAAAAGGTGGGCCAATAAAGGCCACTCTCCAACATTTTACGAGCTGTTTTTTTAGGCCCAAAATGCCTTCCACATGTAAACAAATGACAGAAATTTAAAATGGAGTGGAATTCACCTACACTTACACACCTTCTTAGCATTTGATCAGAACATTGCCTCCACAGGTAGGGGTCGTCCCAAATATAGTATTTGACATCACTTTTTAACTTGTCTCTCTTAGTCTTGGGCCAACCTGTAGGCAGTTGATTAGTCACTAAGAAATTTACAATGTCAGAATACCAGGGTGCAAATGAATTAATGGCAAGGAGTTGCTCCTCTGGAAATGTCTCTCTCAATGGTTACTCTTTCTTATGTGTCAGTAAGCGGCTAAAGTGATCTGCAACTAAATTCTCTGGCCCACTTTTATCTTTAATCTCCAAGTTGAACTCTTGAAGGAGCAGGATCCATCTGATGAGCCTTGGTTTTACATCCTTCTTCGTCATCAAGTACCTTAAGATTGCATGATCAGAGAAAACTGTTACTTTTGCATCTAACAAATAAGGTCTAAATTTTTCTAATACAAGAATCACAGCTAGTAATTCTTTCTCCGTTGTAGAATAATTGAGTTGAACTCCATTCAACGCCTTTGATGCATAGTAGATTGCATGTGCCGTCCTGCCAATTCTTTGCCCTAACATTGCTCCCACTGCATAGTCACTCGCGTTACACATTATTTCAAATGGGAGGCTCCAGTCCGGCGGTTGGATGACGGGCGGTGAGGTTAACGATTCCTTCAATTTGTCAAATGTCATCCTGCACTCCTCGGTGAAGTCAAATGCTATATCCTTTTACAACAACTTAAACAGGGGCGCTCCAATTTTGGAGAAATTGTTGATAAATCTCCTGTAGAACCCTGCATGACCCAAAAAGGACAGCACTTCCCGTACACTTATGGGGTAAGGTAAAGCAAAAATAATATCGACTTTCGGTTTATCTACCTCTATGCCTCTAGCCGACATTACATGTCCTAAGACAATACCATGCTCCACCATGAAGTGACATTTCTCCCAATTAAGGACTAAATTCGCTTCTATGCATTTTTTTAAAATTAAACTAAATTATCAAGGCATTCATTAAAATTATCCCTATACACACTAAAATTATTCATAAACACCTCAATAATCTTTTCTACATATTCGGAAAAGATACTCACCATACACCTTTGAAAAGTTGTTAGAGTATTGCAGAGGCCGAAAGGCATCCTCCGGTAGGCAAACGTACCAAAGGGGCAGGTGAATGTGATTTTCTCCTGGTCCTCCGGTGTTATCGCGATCTGAAAATACTTTGACAAACCATCAAAAAAACAGTAATAGACACGACCAACTAATCTTTCTATCATCTGATCAATAAAAGGGAGAGGGAAGCGGTCCTTCTTCGCCACGGCATTCAGTCATCGGTAGTCAATGCACTGGCGCCATCCTGTGGGTTTCCTTAATGGGACCATCTCTCCCTCCCGGTTTTCTTCTACCGTAACCCCCGCCTTTTTCGGGACTACTTGAACAAGGCTCACCCAGGGACTGTCTGAGATGGCTAAGATGATTCCCACTTTCAGGAGTTTTAGTATCTCCTTTTTAACTATCTCCATCATTAGTGGGTTCAATCTTCGCTGCGCCTGTCTTACCGGCTTTGCATTATCCTCAAGCCGTATCCGGTGCATGCATAAGGATGGACTAATTCCCTTGATGTCTGCGATGCTCTACCCAATCGCCTCCTTATGATCTCGAAGAAGATGAGGTGACAGGTGTGCAGATATGATGACTGGCAGTGTCTCCTTGTCTTCGAGAAAAGCATACTTCAAATGCTTTGAGAGAGGCTTAAACTCCAACTCGGGTGCCTGCACAACAGAAGGCAACAATTTTGTTTGAGTCTCTAGTACAAAGAGGGAAACAAGCTCATACCTCGGAGAAATTGGTGGGAGCGAATGCAAAGTTTCAACCGTATGGTATAACTCATCATTTATTTCTATATCAGAAACTGCCCCCAACTCAAGATGTTTGGCCAAAGCTACTGCCAGTGCATCTTCTCCACCCAATTCGAACGTTTCCTACATAAGGGACTCAATAACACTTAAAGCAAAAATAGAGTTAGTATCATCCGAGTACTTCATCGCATCAAAAATATTAAAATTCACCATTTTTCCATCAAATTTCATTGACAAAATACCCTCATTTACATATATTTTTGTCCTAACAGTGCTAAAAAATGGCCTATCTAACAAAATAGGTGACGGATTTAGTGACCTTTCATCCCCCATGCCTAGGATATAGAAATCTGCAGGAAAGACTAACTGATTGACCTGTACCAAAACATCTTCAACTAATCCCTCTGAATAAGCGTTGGTATGGTCTGCTAGTTGGATTATAATACTTGTACCTTTTAATGGCACAAGATTTAAAGACGCATAAATAGTTTTAGGCATAACATTAATCGACGCCCCTAAATGCAACATCGTTTTCCTAATCGAGGTATCTCCTATTTTACATGGAATTGTGAACATACCTGGGTCCCCACACCTTGGAGGGAGTTTTCTTTGGAGTATTGTCGACACATTTTCTCTCACCGCCACTCGTTCATCTCCTCTTAACTTTCTTTTGTGGGTGCACAAGTCCTTCAAAAATTTAACATATTTCGGTATCTACTTGATTGCATTCAACAAGGGGATGTTGATATCTACTTTCCGAAACACATCCAAAAGCTCTTTTTCCTTCTCTACCTTCTTTGTCTTCTCCAACCTGCAAGGAAAAGAAGGTAAGTCAGATTTGATGAGAGGTGAAGGAGTGAATGTTACCTTAGAGTCTTCGCGGATGCGCCCTTCCTCTTCAATCTCCTTTTCTATCTCTTCCTCATTTTTGCTCTTCGAATTTTTCACTTTAGGTCCCTCCACTTCCTTGCCACTCCTCAGTGTCATGGCACTTACATTTCTGGAATTTGCCTCGGGTTGCGATAGCAATTTTTCATAAACGTGGAACTCCAAGCGGTTGATGGCAGTTGCAATTTGGCTTATTAAAGCATCCTGGTCTTTCATGCCCACTTTGGTGCCCTACTAGAATTAGATAGTGCTCGTGGTTAAGGCTTTAGTCTCCTGCTGGAGCTGAGCGGTATTCGTGGTCAAGAATCTGATCTCCTGTTGAAGCTGAGTAGTAGTCGTGGCTAGGCTTTTGACAATATCCTCCAAAGAGTTTCCTGAATTGGAGGACGAGAGTTGAGGTTTTGTTTGCCATGGTTGCTGAAATCCTGGTGGATGATTTGGGAATGAATTTTGTGACCTGTTCCCATAACTGAAATTGGGATGGTCTCTCCAACTCGAATTGTACGTGTTGGAGTATGGGTCATACTGCCTACGAGGTGCGAGTACGCCTCCGGCCATGTTCACATGTTCAGCCCCATCCTCTTGCAAAAGGGGACATGTGTCTGTACAGTGGTCCACACTTGTGCAGATTCCACAGACCTTCGCTCGCTGCACGTTCCCCACGGCTAATTGTCTAACCAGACGTCAACTCCGACAGTTGCTGTTGAATGGATGACGTCTCTACCTCGTTGATGCTACGGGTGGGGTTGCTCTCACGGAAGCCAAATTGCTGCGAATTTTCTGCCATTGACTCAATAAGCTCCCATGCTTCTCTTGGCGTCTTATTCGCCAGTGCCCCTCCACTTGCAGCATCAATGATGCTCCTATCAGTTGACTGGAGCCCTTCATAGAAGTACAGGATCAACAGTTGTTCACTAATTTGATGATGCGGGTATCTAGTGTACAACTTGTTGAATCTTTCTCAATAGTCATATAAGGATTCTCCGGGATACTGTTTGATGCTGCATATCTCCTTCCTCAAACTCGCAGCCCGGGATGCAGGAAAGAATTTTTCTAAAAACTTCTTTTTCAATTGTACCCATGTGGTAATGCTACGTGCGGGTAGGTAGTATAGCCAATCTTTAGCTGCATCCTTGAGAAAGAAAAGGAAAGCTCTTAATCTAATTTGCTCTTCAATGACCCAAAAGGTTTCATGCTCGAGCAAACCACTTCGAATTCCTTGACGTGTTTGTAGGGTTTTTCACCAGAGAGACCATGGAACAAGGGTAGGAGGTGAATCAACCCCGACTTCAGCTCGAAAGTGGTATTCTCAGCCAAAGTGGGAAATGTGATGCACAAGGGCTGGTGAGTCAACTCCGGGATAGCCAACTCCCTTAATGTTTGGGTGTTAGCCATGCTAAATTTGTCTTCTATTGACTCGTTTGCAGTAGATACTTGCCCTTCTTTACGTCTCCTGGTCTCTTGCCTTCGCCTACGCGCTGCCTTCTCAATCTCAAAATCGTATATCAATTTACCTGTGCGAGAAGAACGGGGCATAAACTAGCAAAAATATCAAAAAAAACTAAACCCAAAATGAAATAAATATTTCAAACGCCAGTCCCCGGCAACGGCGGCAAAAATTGACAGGTGCCGAACCTGTGCGATAATAATAAATAAAACCTAACTACCACCTGAAACAGTCAATAATCAATTCTAGTATTGAAGCAGGGACTCTAAGTGTGCAATGGGTTACTTGATTCACCATGTTCCCGAAAAGTTTGCTTAATGCGATATACCTGAATTAATTATTTAACTGAATTCACTAACTAGTAGACAGTGGCAAGCAGGGTCGTCTCCTCAGCGACTGGGGAGAAATTTATTTCTTTTCAAGTCAAGATTGATGGGGGGCTTTAGAATTAAAAGTTAACTAAATAATTTAACTGCAAAAAGTAATTAACTAAAAGAAATAATTAGGAGAGTTCTAGTCAAGGGTACACTTCAGAAACGGTTCAGGCACTGATCATCGATGCAAAATAATTCAAACAATTATTTATAGATTGGTTATAGTTGCCATGCACGCGATAAACAACCAACCCTTCCTTAATTTCTCGATAGTTAAGGTACGACCGTTAACTATTTCTCTAACCCAAAAATAACTCTAAGTACGACTATAGAATTTAATCTCTAGATTGCATTAATAATTAGAAATGCCCAATCCTTACTAGCAAATACGCTACGAGGTTCGTTTAAATTAGATTATACGTCTCCCTGACATAAACCCAATTACGCCAGTTGCTACTCAGATAAGGATATTCGAACAATTACGGATTCAATTACCCCTAATTAGCATAATAGCCTATATGAACAATTAATTATTGCGCACTAATCAATCATACACAAAAGTTATAGCAATTAAAAGCAGGAAGCATATAAATACCGATAATTGAAAGAAATAATTAAAAGCGACTTAGATCTCACAGTAATTATCGAACCAATTTGTTAATTGCCCCCTTGACTAGAATTAGGAATTTAGTTCCCCATAATTAGAGAACAAGCCACGCGTGTGGAGTTTGGAAAAGTTTTCAGATCAATTTCCCTACTTCGGTCAACGCCAAAAGAGAAACGCAATGAATTTTTATTGCTCCCAATTGTTCTCCAAAGCATACAAATACGACGGTCTGGTGCTGTCTTCCAGTTTCGGTCAAAACCCAAATGAACGGCAAAGCCAACGAGTCCACAATGGCGGCTGCCTCCTAATTGCTCACAATGCTACGAGGAAAAGCTTTTTTCAATTGCTTCTTACTCAATTTGGTCAATACAATTGGAAAAGCTATTTGCAAAGTCAACAATTGGGGCTTGTGTCCCCTGATTCTTTTACGGAGCTACGGGCCACCCCATTCAAAAGCTACAAAGAACGAAAAGAAACCTAAGCCAGACGAAGAATTAATTCTCTAAGCAAAGCCGACCTCCTGAGTCTAATACTCCCCTCTTTTTGTCTTGGTCCCACCGAAATTCACGGAGAGGATTTTCCCTTATCAGAAATTGGTATTAAAAAATTAAAACAAGACTTCCTAAAGTAAAATAAAATAGTGTCTATTACAATTTAGTTTCTTCAACTTCTCAAGTGGATCCCACTGTTTGAAGTGCCCCCCGTACGACAAATCTTCTGAATTTCAATTTTAAGCATTTTTCAGCATCAAATCCTGCAATTGGCACCAAAATCGTATCTTAGAAAAATCCACCCAATTAATGAAATATTTAACCAAATAATTGTGCAATAATGCTCAAAATATTCCACTAAAATGCACCCTTTCAGTAAACTAGTAATGGAGCGCATGCTTTACGCATAAACATGATGCTTTGAAATTTCTTCTTTTATGGTTTCACAAACTTTTTAAAAAAATCAATTGTTTTGAAAGAATAAATGTAATTGAGATGAAAAAAATTAATATTTAATATTTAAAAATTAATTTTTCTAACCAACACCAATGCACAAGCAACAAAGCATTCCACTTTTGGTTGGATATGGGTTGCATGAGTGCCTTTTTAAATTTTCATTTGAGTTTATATTTTTAGCTTTTTGAATAATTTGTTGTTCGCCCTTACATCATTCTATGAATTTTTTTAATTAATGTTAGCAATTTTTTTCTTTATTTTTTCTTTCAATCGTGGATTACAAAATGATTCATAGTTCTATTGCAATTGTAACACTACGTAAATATATTATACTGAAATTTCTTTCCTCAAATTTGAATAGTTTAACTTTTAAGAGAAATGATTTCATTTGGTGAAACTTGTTTATATTTATCATTGACGACATGGTTTAGGATTATAAAGTTTATATGATTAGCAACTCTAAACTGATAGAATTATCTATTATACAATAGTCAAACTAATGAGGGGCTTAGATGTATTTTTGATTCACCATTGAAGTACTTTTTGAAGTTGGATATTGTATAAAAAAAAATATTTTTTGACTTAACTCGCCATAACCCAAAGGATGTTTCACCTTTCTAACTCTTATTAATTATGATTGAAATTGATATATATTATATTCATTGTTTGTAGTTTAATGCTATAAAAAAAATATTCCTTGTAAAGTTCATTAAATATAATCTTTTATAACTTTTGTGGCAATCGTTGCACTCCTATATAGTTGGACACTTTTCTCTTTTAACTTGTTTTTCTAAAAATTAATACTTGAACACCAGCCTTCATCATCGAACACATCGATAGACATATGTGCAACATGGACATTGAGACACTAATTCAAATGGTCAAATACTTGGTAGATCTAGCGTACGAGTCCACCCAATGAAAACCAGTTTTTCCGTTTGCGGTAGATTTTTCCGTTTCCTACTTGTCATCTTAACTTTCCCAAACCCTCTCTGCATTTTGACGACTTGATGGGATCTCTTGATGGTAAGATCGCGTTGACCGCTCCTACCGTAGGTAGGAATGCAAAGAACGACATGTGTTGTAGTGTAACGTTATGTTATGGCCAACGTCGCGTGGAGATGAAACAAAATGGAACGTGTCCGGATGCAACCAAATGCCAAGAAATACCGAGTGTGTTTGGATTGTAAGTTATTTGAAATATTTTTACTGTAGCACTTTTTGTGATGTGATGTATGTGAGATAAAAAGATAATTGGAAAGATAAAAAGGTGTATTGGAAATTGTAATGGTGATATCAGCAAATATATTTGGCCAAATAATTGGCTGTCCAAACACACTCACCATTCGCCCATTAATATGTCTGTTTTTAATTTTAATATAATTAACCAATTGCAATGATATTTCCCTAACTTTGTTTTATAGGAATTAAATACGTCAAACTAATTTTTTGTTAAGTCTAATACAAAGACTAAATCAATTGGGGAAGGTTTCGTTATTATTAAGTTGAAGCATTTAATTGTTCATTCTTATTTTGGTAAACTTAACCAATATCAAGCATGATGATATTTTATTTTTGTAAGTAATTGAAATTGAAATTATATTGCAAAATCATTGCCAATGGTTCCTACTTCTTGCTATGGTATGTTTGGAAGATTTTGACTTTACCAACTAAACTTAACTAATACAACCATATTTTTGGGTTCAATCCAAGCACAAAACTAATAATGACATTTTAAAAATTTCCAAAAATTTAAAAACTTCAGAAACAATAATGGAGACACAAAAGCTCAATGGCTGCTTAGGATGCAAATGTTGTCTTCAAACACACGCACAATACATTTATGTCTGTGTCTATATGCATGGATTTATATCACTCTTCTAAAGATGAAAGAGTGGAAAAAAATGCCAATACCTCGGCATTAACGTCACATATTTTAGTAATAGACATAAAAAACCAAACCAGTACTACTATTCAAGGACTGTTATCGATTTCATTACACAACAATACATACAATTTCATGGACAACAAATATAGAACACACAATTAATACAAATTTATATGAGGTAGGTCATCAGTAAAGTTGATCAAATTGAATATAAATGATGAACCATGGATTTGGGAAGCGCGTGAAAATGAGGGGATTTATTTTAAATAAAAAAAAATATAGACATAATAAAAGATAACAAATTTTAAATACGTCCACATGGCGAGAGGATACATATTTTACTTCACACAAGGTTGGTATCATTAAATCATTAAATGGTTCATGGGCATTTTTAGTGAAAACAACCAATTGCAAATATATTTCCTTAGTTTCGTATTACAGTTCTTAGATTGTCATGCTTGCTTTTGGTAAGATTCGTAAAACAATAAATGAATTGAGGGAGGTTTCCTTAACACCAGTTTATAAAATTTAATTGTTGATTTTAATTTCGGTAACGTTACTAACCAATACAATTTTTGATTGTTAATTATAGTCAAATAACATTTCTTTCCTATTTTTCAAATGCCACATTTGCAAGTGTATGCTTTTGCAGACTATACTTAATGAATAAAAGCATATATTTAGTTCCAATGCAAATAAAAAGACATTAATGATATTTTGATCGTTTCAAATCAATTAAAAAATTGAGAAAAAAGAATGAACAATTCAAAGCTCAATCGGATGCTTGGGCTGAATATTTGGGTACTAAATATATATATTATATATGTGTGTGTGAATCCTTTTCTATTTTAAGTTGACGCACAACTAGTACATTTACCTCCAATTTTTGTTCTTCCAATTTCTTCTCCCCGCACGTGTCAAATTTATAATTATTATCTATTTTAATTTCGATACTTTCTCTACACACAATAACATTTAAAGGGAGTTGTCGCATTTTTCCATTCCTTGCGGGAAAATTTGCAAATGCTATGCACTTCTGATTCAATCCTACAATTATCCCTTCCTCTACTATCCTAAGCAGTCGCCAGCATACGCTATTCCTTGATACTTGTTGCATTCGAACACGTTCTATTTTGTTTCATCTCCACGCGCATTGGCCACAACATAACGTATCTGTTACTAGCACATTACACTACAACACGTGTCGTTCTTTGCGTCCCTACCTACGATAGGTACGGTCCTACTATGAAGGGATCCTGACTTGATGCCTTAAAACAATAACACAATCAAGAAGCTCCCTTTTCAAGGCTTCTTGTGTCCCTGTGGCCTTCCTTTTGAACATCCCAACTACAGTGTAGTTAATATAGTAAATATTCAGAGATTCAAATTCTCTCTCTCTCTTTTTTTCCCCTTGTTACTATCAACCGATTCTGCCTTCTGAACGCGTTTGAAATTTGGAATTCATTCTTAAAGACCCAAATTTCAGGAACAAAATCATATTTTCATCCATTGAATTTTTAAAGAGAGAAAGGAGACGAAAGGGTGTTTTTGTGGTTGGGGGGGGGCGCATTTGGGTAGAAAGCCTTGTGAGAAGAAGAGAGCAAGAAAATTCATCACTCCTACCTTTCCTCTGATTTCTGGATCTACTAGAAAGACTTCGTGGGGGAGGAGGATGTTTTCATTGGTAGGAGTTGATGTGTTTAAGTTCATGAGTCTACAAATGTGGGGTGGGGTGGTGTTGATAACGGTGGCAGAGGAACTCAGGAGAGGAGGTGGAGATGAGACCTGTTGGCGGGTAGATTTGGAGTTCTTAATACGGTGAAAGCAGTGAACGATTTAATGGGAGGACGTGGCAAACTGTAAGCCTCTTGGTCTACACGTGGGACTATAGATCCAGTTTATCCAAGTTTTTACCATGCAGAAATGTCGGCCATATGAGAGTAAGAGGTTTTTTGGCATTACAGTTTTTGAAGAATTTTTCGAGCACTTTTTAAAATGGAATATAATATGAAGTAAACAAAAGTGATTAGAAAATGTATAAAAAAAATATTCATTAAGGATAAAAAAAATTTTCTCCAGAAAGTGCAATCCAAACTTTCTGAATCCTATGGCAATTTCATTTACAAAAGACGCTTAAGTACTAAAATTAGTAGTATCTTGGAAGTTTAGTGAAGCTCACTACTCACAAATCATGCTTTTAAGTCATTGTGTCATGTAAATATAGTGATATGTAGTCTTAGACTAAGTCTCTCGTTTTGGGAGGCCTTTCTCTCTCTAAGAGAGTTCTATCCCCCGTAGTGGGTGTTTTCCCCTTTTCACTCTTTTCAAAATAACTAATTTTCATCCTTCATACATTTCGATTCATTCAACCAGCTACTATTCATTCAAACAGATACATTCCTTCATCCTCCATACTTTACGTAGTTAGATACTTTTCATTCATTTCCTTTTATGGTTTGGCGCCAATTTCAAATCAAATCTGGGATTTCTATTTTGGGGAACATGGGTTGAATTCTGAGCTAGATCTAATATTTTGCAGGAATTAAGGCGTTCAGAGGGTCCAGTTTGTTCCGGTTTATTCCTCTTTTTTGAGGTGAATGTTTTGATCCTTTTAGTTTCCTTTGGTTGGTTGTGGTGTAGGTACTTGGCGTGGAAGTATAGGAAGGCTTGCTCATCCTGCTCAGCAGTGGTAAGATCGAGGCGTTTGGAGCAGCAGAGGACTATGGTTCTGCGAAGGATGGATAAATTGGAAGAGGTGATGCGGAGATTTAACCTCTCGAACACGGAGCAGGAAGGTGTGTGGCTGGAGGAAGAGGAGTTCAAAACAGGAGTAGAAGAGTGTAGCCTAAGCTTGGTGGGGAAAGTTTGGGGGGAGAAGAAAGCTAATACGAATGGAGTTAGGAGTTTTGCGGAGAACATATGGCTGCATCCAAAGAATCTGAAGGTAACGGAGATTCAGACTAATTTGTTTCAATTTTCGTTTTCTCAGAAGGTAGATTTGGAGAGAGTATTGAATGGGAGACCATGGATCTATGATGGTCAGCCATTAATACTGCTAAAATGGAAGGAGGGTATTGAGGATCATCTGGAAGCATTTGACAGAGGGAGAATATGGGTACAGGTGTGGAATCTGCCACTTCATTGGATTACCAGAGACGTTGGGAGGAAAATTGGGGGAGTTTTCAGTGAAGTAGTGGAGCTAATCATTCCTCCGGGGGGAGGTAAAGAGGGTAAACACTTGAAATTACTTGTGGAGTTTGACCTTACTAAATCTCTTCCTAGGGGAACCATGGTTAAATTTAATGGCTCAATGAGATGGGTAGAATTTAGGTATGAAAAATGTCCGGATTTTTGCTTCTGTTGTGGGATCATTGGTCATAATGAGAAGAATTGCGGTTTGAAAGGTTCTGATGTCAAAGGAGAACAACAGTATGGTAATTGGATGCGGGCTAGTTTTCCAAGGAGTCCTAACAGGAGGAATAATAGTGAGGACGAGCGCAAGTCAGGTAGTAGCAACCAGAAAGAGGCTAATTCTTACCATAGGGGACCTCCAAAATTGCTCCTGACTTATACTGAGGAAGCTCATGAAGAGGGAGGGGTTCAGATAGGAAAAGGAAAAGGGAGTGGGGGGGTTAAGGAGAGGTTTGAGGGTATAGAGATCCAGCAGGTAGAGGAGAGCGTAAAGGGGTTGAGGATGATGGCAAGGCAAGGTAGTGCAGAGGGAAGGAGTGGGGAGCAGGTCAAGAGGGAAACTACTGCAACAGGTGAGGTTCAAAGTAGAGAAGAGGGAAGGTCTGAAGAGGTAGGATTAGATCAGACTTCAGAGGGGGTGGTGCTTGAGCAGGGTTGGATGGACTGTGATGTTAACAAGGGATTGGATCAGCTCATAGCAGTGGAAGTGAAGGAGGTGAACACTGAGGTATCAGGTAAAGGGGAGCTGAGTAGGGGGAAGTTAAGTGCTAGTCAGTTAACTGCAGAGAAGGGGAAGGGAAAGAACTGTAAAGGATGGAAGAGGGTGGTGCAAGCTGTAGGGAGACGGGAACCTCTGAGAGATTTGTCTAATGGGAAGCTAAAGGTTGAGTCAGGAAAGAGGAAAGGTTCTGAGGAGGACTTAGGGAAGGATGGTGTACCTGAGTCGGGGTTCTCTTGGAAAAGGAATAAAAGAGCTGACCAGGAGGTGTGTTACATGGATGTTTCTGAGGTGGTGGAGCCCTCCCTTAATGGGGCTCCCAAGTCTCAATGAGAGCTCTGGTGTGGAACTGTCGAGGTGTTGGAAGCCCCTTGACAGTTCCCCAGCTCAAGGAGGCTGTGCTACTCCACTTCCCTTCTTTAGTTTTCCTTTCTGAAACAAAAAATAAAAAAAGTGTTCTGAACAGTGTTAAGCAAAAAATTAAATTTGATAATCTTTTTGTGGTGGATCCAGTGGGTTTAGCTGGTGGTTTGGCAGTGTTGTGGAAGGAAGAGGTGAAGGTTAAACAGGTCTTATTTACTACTTTCACAATAGAACTGCTGATTGTTGATAGTGATACAAGTTTGGAGTGGTGGTGTGTGTGTATCTATGCTAGTCCAGATGCTAGTATCAGGAAAGCTCAATGGGAGGTGATTAATAGAAGGAGGCAGATATGGGGGGAGGCTTGGGTCGTAATGGGGGATATGAATGACATAGTATCTCAGGGAGAGAAATGGGGTGGTAGGGATAGAGCAGATAATAGTTTTAATACTTTTAGAGCTTTCATAAATAATAATGAGCTGGTGGATATTGGCTATGAAGGGAAACCTTGGACATGGTGTAATAGATGGGATAATGAGGGGGAAATCAGGGAATGCTTGGATAGAGTGTTAGGATCTGGGAGTTGGTGCAACCATTACAGGAATGCAAGTTGCAGGCATCTGGAGACAGAGGCTTCTGACCATTGTATGTTGCTGGTGGATACTAAACCTGCAACAGGGAGGAGGTGGAAGAAAAGATTTGTGTTTAATAAAAATTGGATTCAACATAAGGAGGTGGGCAGTTTAGTGAAGTCAGTATGGAACACTAAGTGCATAGGCTCTCGTTGTTTTAGATTTCAGTTTAAAATTAAACAGTGCAGAGTGGAATTATTGAGATGGCATAAGCAGAAGGGGAGAAACTCTGGAAGAGTTATTTCACAAACCAAAAAAGAGATCAAGGAGTTAAAAGAAAGTAATGTTAGTGGGAAAGGGGTGAAGCTAGTAGCTCTGAAGAGAAGGTTGGCTGAAGCCTATAAAGAGGAAGAGGTCTATTGGAGTCAAAAGGCAAGACAGAAATGGCTAGTGGAGGGAGATAAGAATACCAACTATTTTCATGCCTGTGTGGCTGGAAGGAGGAAAAGGAACAAGATTGGCCTTATCAGGAGGAGAGATGGGGTGTGGTGTAAGGATGAGGAGGAGACTGGTGCAGAAATAATCCAGTACTTCAAGGAGATTTTTGCTGCTGAGTCACCTCAGGGAGTTGATGCAATTCTTAGTGAGGTACCACAGTCTATAACTAATCAGATGAACAAGCAGCTCATTCTTCCAGTGACTGAGCAGGAGGTTCACAGAGCGGTCTTTTCTATGCATCCAAACAAGTCACCTGGTCCTGACGGTATGACCCCTCTTTTTTTTCAAAAATTCTGGCCTGATATAAAGTTGGATCTGATTAATGCTGTCCAGAGTTTTTTTCATTCTGGCAATCTGCTTAGAGCTGTCAATGAAACACTAATCTGTCTAATTCCCAAAGTTGACTCCCCTGTTGATATGACTCAGTTTAGGCCTATTAGTCTGTGTAATGTCTTATACAAAGTTATCTCCAAAATTTTGGTTAGTAGGTTGAGAAATGTTATCCATTGCTGCATTAGTTCTACTCAATCTGCTTTTGTCCCTGGTAGACAAATTCTTGATAATATCCTTGTGGCACATGAATGTATTCATTTTCTGAATAACAAAAGAACTGGCAGGGAAGGGTTTATGGCTATTAAATTAGATATGTCCAAAGCATATGATAGGGTAGAATGGTTTTTTTTAGAAAAGTTAATGTTGAGAATGGGCTTCTGCCAGCAGTGGGTGGGGTGGATTATGGAGTGTGTCTCCAGTGTTTCTTACTCAGTTAATGTCAATGGGGAGAAGAAAGGATTCATCAAGCCATCTAGGGGGTTAAGGCAGGGGGACCCATTGTCTCCTTTCTTATTTTTGATCTGTGCAGAAGGTTTCTCAGTACTGCTTAACCAGGCAATCAGACAAGGAAAACTAACAGACCTTCAACTGTCTTCTGGGGGTCCTAGATTGTCTCACCTCTTTTTTGCAGATGACTCATTAATATTTTGTAAGGCAAAAGAAGAGGAGGCAAGGCAGCTGATGGAGGTTCTAAGGCTATACGGTGGTGCTTCAGGACAGCTAATCAATACTGAGAAATCCTCAGTGTTCTTTAGCAAGAATGTTCTAGTGGGGGTCACACTGAAGGTGCTGGAGAATTTGAGATGGATGAAGGAGGTTAAGCAGAGCAGGTACTTGGGGTTACCTCTGGTAATTGGTAGATCAAAAACACAAGTGTTTAACTTTGTAAAGGATAGGGTGATTAGTAGGATATCAGGTTGGAAAGAAAAGCTACTCAGTTTGGCAGGGAAGGAAGTGTTACTGAAATCAGTGGTTATGGCCCTTCCAGCTTATGTGATGTCATGTTGTAAGCTCACTAAGGAGTTATGCAGGGGTATGGAGAGGGAAATGGCTAAGTTTTGGTGGGGAGGTAAGGGAGAGGAGAGGAAGTTGCATTGGTTAGGTTGGGGAAAGTTATCTGATGTTAAGCAAAATGGGGGTTTGGGTTTTAGAAACTTAGAAAACTTCAATGTGGCTCTTCTGGCTAAGCAGTTATGGAGAGTTCTTACTAGGCCAAATCTGCTTGTGAGTAAAGTCCTTAAAGCTAAATATTTCAGAGGAACCTCTATCTGGAAGCTGAAAAGGAAAAATACTGACTCTTGGTGCTGGAGAAGCTTACTGAGTGCGAGGGATTTGCTGGAGGAAGAAATGAGGATCAGAGTGGGAGATGGGAAAACTATAGACATCTGGAAGGATAGATGGGTTCCTGGGTTGACAGGAGGGAAGGTGAGTTCAGAACAGGATACAACATTGGGTTTGTGCACAGTGAGTGAACTGATCAAGAATGGAAGATGGAATGAGGAGTTACTGGGAAGGGTATTTGATAAGGAGGATAGGGAGAATATTTTGCAGATTCCCTTGAGTCTCCAGGACTCTAAGCATAACTCTCTCTGCACAAATTGTAACTCCTCCTTAACTACTTGTACATCTTTATAACAGAGATGTGATATTTTGTTACTATTCATATGAGTCTCATATGTAATAATTGTGTCTCTGTTGTTAAGTTTTACAAGTAGTTTACATTAAGTTATACCTTGTTCAAAAAATATTATATCGTTTAGAATGGTTGTTACTGACAACTGTTGGTGTCCAAGATCCCCATCAAAGATGGCTACCAGTCCTCATCTTCCAACAAAATTTAAGAAATGCTGAGTCTAACCATATTTACAGTAGTAGAAAATATGCATAATATACAACCATGAGTCAGCATGATGAACTAGAAATTGACTCATCAATAACAATCTGATGAGAATGGAGTTCGGCCACTATGTACATGTTGGCCAAAGTTGTTGTTTGAGGCATCGGTAAATCAACTGTATAGAATTTAGAGAGAATTATAAAATTGTTACAAATTATTAAATATTATTCATATTCATATTGATTGAATTTGCAAATTGTAGAAAGTGGACAAGGAATGAATGTAACATTGTCTGAACTGATTGTAAGATAATGTCAACTATTTGTATCAGTAGATATAGCTACTAAATTTATCACACTTATATTGTGAATTTGGACAAGTAATTAATAAGGAGTTACAACTTGTTTAGGTAATGTTACAATGATTAGAAACAATTTATTTCATTTTAACAAAAAAAATTTTCCACTCAGTTTATGTTCAGTAATTTTTGATGTTGTAGGAATAACATCAAAAATTACTGTTTTCATCTCTTTACTACTACCTTTCATATCTACCATTATAATTTACACAAGAAAGAACTAAAAGTGACTTAATAGGGTCACGTCAAAAGACAAACTGATTAACATAGTCTAAAGCTCTGATACCATGAAAACTAAAAAAAGTGAGAGAAAATACTCTTATTCATATTTTTGGACTACACAATGTACAAATATATATATACACAAGTGTAACTTAATTTAGATCCTAAAATCATGCTAGTCTAAATCAATCTATTATCTAATTAATATTTGATACTATAATAAAACAAATCAAATCTAATCTTTCCTAATATTTACAATATCAAATCTTTCTATAATTACATATCTTCAACACTGTCAAATAATATCCCAAACTCCCATGCAATGAAATCGAAACATTTTTTTAACTCAAGGTACAAAGAGAAAGTCTAAAAAGAAGGTTTTTCGGCTAACAATTAGGGTATCAAACGAAGAAAGAGGGTTAAAGGCTCACCTTGACTCACTAAAGTAACCAAACAAGTTCTAGAATGACAAACCATGTGCAATAACTACTAAACAAACGAAAAAAATAAGCCCACAAATCTCACAAGTGGTCAAAATTATATCAAGTTCAGCATATTCATCAATTAATTCATCATCAAGAAAAGTAGAAAACCCCATGGCATGAACTTACTAATCATACTCGTATCTCAATTGCATTCATCATTGTTTAAGACAAAGAACTACTAAAGAAAAGAAAATGTAAAATGAACAACTAAAAACATAGCTAACCCTTCCCTACATCGAAACCTTACATTGTCTCCAATGTAAGCAATAAAGAATAAGAATAGAAGTAATGGGGCAACGACACTTCCCTGAACACGGAAGAAGGTAAAAATGGACTAAAGCTCGGGAGGAAAGAGTGGCGAAGAAATAGCAGCGGCAGCGGCAAAGGTGGCGTCGGCGTGTGGATGTGTGGCAATGTTGGGCGGTGCAGCAGGATGGACGTGAGCGGTGGTCGACGTGCGACAACGGCGCACTCGGGATTGCGATGAGGGGCTCGATCGGCATGCGTGTGAAGGCTGACGGCGTACGACGCAGGTGAAGGCAGCAGCAGGGAAAAGGGAGAAAAGAAAGAAGAAGAAAGAAAAAAGAAGGAAGAAGAAAAAGTATGGCAACTTTTTTTTTAAAATAAGAGAGGGCAATTTTGTCCTTTCACCCTTTTTCTTTTTTTTTGAACCCCCGTGTTAGGCATGAGCACGCCTAACTGCTTTCGAATTTTCTGACCAACCGTTCGAAATTAAGATCCTTAAGTGCGACCACCTGGCGTGGGCACACCTAACTACTAGAGAGTCTTCTGACCAATATTTAAAAATTGAGTTCCTTAAGCGTAACCACCCGGCGTGGATACGCCTAACTAATGTAGAGTTTTTGCCCGCAGACGTGAATTGCCCTTCCTTAAATGTGACCACTTAGTGTGGGCACGCCTAACTACTGGGTAGTCTTTTGTCCGTCAAATTAAAACTTTCTTTCTTAGGCGTAACCACTTGGTGTGGGCACGTCTAACTGTCAGCTCCCTACCACAACAATAACAAACCACTAAATGCAACTAACACTTAACAAAAACTCCAGAAATATAAGAAAACTAAAACAAAGAGTCTTGGATTGCCTTCCAAACAGTGCCTTTCTTTAATGTCTTTGGCTAGACGTTAAATACCACTCCTTAATCTGGATATAATTCAAATTTTCTTGCAATTGGTGGTATTCCTCCGGGGTCTAGATAGCCATTGAGTGCAACCATCTTTCTTAATTTTCTACTCATTTTCATCTCATAAGTTGTTTTCATTCCATGATACTTGTTCGCAACAATTTTGAATTTGCTCCTACAATCAAACTCAGAAAATTCTTGCATAGAGAAATTAGTAGCATGAATAGCAAACACAAAATGAGAGTTAACAGAATGTTTCATTGTATCAAAAATATTAAAATGGACTATTTCTCCGTCAATTCCATTGTGAGAGCACCCTTACTAACATCAATCTTAGTTTGGGCAGTACTCAAGAATGGCCTTCCTAATATAATGGGTGATGGATTTGGAGCACTTCTATCATCCATGCAAAGCACATAAAAATCAACAGGAAAAATTAATCCATTTGCTTACACTAAACATCCTCAACTACTCCATTTGGATAACCAAATGTACGATCAGCCAATTGAATTATTGTCCCTGTTTCTTTCTTTTTTTGTCAAATGTCAACTGTATATATATGTAATAAGTTACGGTTATATCTGCACAACAGATTTACAAAAGACTAACAACTGCCAGGAAGTCATTATGGGCCTCTCTATTAAGCCACACAAGGAAGGATTGCTTCCACCTAGTTTCTTGAATCAAGTTAATAGCTAACTTAGCTAAACCATGGCTACACATGTTCATTTCTCTCCTAATGTGAAAGAAAGTGCATTTCTAACAGGACTGACTTAGCTGTCTGATGTCTTTAATTAGCATGTCCATTGAGGTTAGGCCTTGACATCCTGTATTGAGTCTATTCACAACAGCTTTGCAGTCAGAAAGAATCAATAAGGATGCCATGTTTTCCTCTATAGCCTTGCCCAAGGCTGTTCGAATGGCTATAGCCTCCATTTCTGCAGTATCTTTAGCTCCAGGATGTGGGATGGACAATGTTACAAGAATCCTGCCATTGTTAGCTTTAGTAATAATCCCAACTCCTGCTTTAGCTTTGCCTTGGTTCATTCCAGCATCCGTGTACATTATATTGCTATGTTGTTCCATCAGTCCAACTAGCATTCGATGTTTGTTTTCTGGCTGAGAATTCTCTTCATTGGCCATCTTAACATCTCTTATAGCCTCATCATATTCCATCCATTCCTCCACAGCTTTTTTGGATACTTGGTGCCCCTCCTTCAATTCCTGGTTAAAACACCACTCATTCCTTGCCTTCCAGATTTGCCAGAGGAAGTTAGTTGTGATTTCAATGTGTTTAATCCCATCATTCCTTGATCTAGCTTCCTGCATCTGTTCCCACCATTTCCAAAAGTTCCAATTATGATCTCTGATGTCGTCCCATGAAATAGGAAAAGCTGTCCATGCCCGCTCTCTAGCCTTGCACTTAAGCAAGGCTTGTTTAATTGTTTCTTGTTCTTCCCCACAGCACTTGCATAGTAGATCCCCCTTGCCAGTCCTTCTAAAAATTTCCTCGTTAGTTGGGAGGATGCAATGGAGACATTTCCACAAGAAGTGTTTGATTTTATGTTTGATGTTCAGTCCCCACAATTGATTCCATACCTTGGACCTTTCTTTGTTTATGCTGGAGTTTACTTGTGGTCTATTCATCTCTGTCAACTCCTTGATTTTGTCTTTAGCCCTCGCATACCCAGATTTAGTGGAGTAGAACCCATTTGCAGTTTATCTCCATTTGTATCTGTCTTTTTTTTTTTTTAAATAAGTTTTGAGGGAATAACATAATTGCCTCTGCTTCCTCCTTTGAGAACAAAGCTGTGATGAGGTCCTTGTTCCATTGATTCCCCTTGATCAAATTGCAGACCTTGGTCATATGACCTCCAACTGGTTTTGGAAAAGTGACTTTTCCAATCTTTAAGCATTCTACCCATCTATTGTCCTAGATATCCACTGTTGCACCATCCCCCACTTGCTTCCAAACCCCACTTTCTAGCAACTCTAATGAGCTATGCAAGCTTTGCCATATCCAAGAAGCTCCCGCCTTTACTTTGGACTCAAAAATGTTAGATTTAGGAAAATATTTGCTTTTCATTACTTTGCTCACCAACAAGTTGGGACAAATGAGAAGCCTCCATGCTTGTTTGGCTAACAATGCTTCATTAAAGCAGAGTAAATCCCTAAACCCAAGTCCCCCATTCTTTTTCCTTTCCGCTATATCAGTCCATTTCTTCCAGTGCATTCTTTTTTCCCCCTGGTCATTTCCCTACCAGAATCTAGCCATCATCCCCTTAACTCTTTGCAGAGGCTCTTTGATAGTCTAAATATTGACATAGCATAAGAGGGGAGTGCAAGAGCAACCGATTTGAGTAGCACATCTTTCCTTGTATTACTCAGTAGTTTACCTTTCCAGTTCTGAATCCTTGACATCATATTTTCTTTAATGAACCTAAACACACTATTTTTGGACCTTCCAACAACTAATGGTATGCCCAAGTATTTCCCTTGCGAAACCTGTTGGATTTCTCCTAGTTTCTGCAGCACCTCAGTCTTTTCTCTCTCACTTGAATTTTTGCTGAAGAAGACAGCTGATTTGTTGATGTTAACTTGTTGTCCAGAAGCTTTTCCATAACTTGTTTTCTTTGTGTCCTGCTTCATTACTATTAGCTTTACAGAAGATTAGAGAACCATCAACAAAGAATAAATGAGAAACATAGGGGCCCTGCCATGAAATTTTAACTCCTGTAATTTGATTGTTTCTGATAGCATTATTTAGGAGGTTAGAAAGGCCTTCAGCACAGAACAGAAGGTAAGGGGAAAGGGGATCCTCTTGTCTAATCCTTCTAGATGGTCTTACATATCCACGTTTAACACCATTAACATTGAAGGAATAAGACACAGAGGAAAGATAGCCATGAATCCATCTAATCCATAGAGGGGGCAAATCCCATTTTACAGAGGATAGCATAAAGAAATTTTCATTCGACTCTATCATAGACTTTAGACAAATCAAGTTTTATAGCCATGTACCCATCCCTCCCCTCTCTTTTTGATTTCAGCCAATGCATGTACTCATGAGCAACCATAACATTGTCTAGAATTTGCCTATTATGAACAAAAGCTGTTTGGGAATAACTAATGCAGGAGCTAAGGAGGGGTTTGAGCCTATTCACAAGAATCTTGGAAATGATTTTGTATAAAATATTACATAACCTGATGGGCCTAAAATGAGCAAGGTTCAGGGGGTTGTCTATTTTAGGAATGAGGGTAACCAGGGTCTCATTAATAGCTTTTGAAAGAAATCCAGTATAAAAGAAGCTTTGAATAGTGTCCATTACATCTATTTTAATGATATTCTAGAACCTTTGGAAGAAAATAGGGGACATACCGTCTAGGTTGGGAGATTTGTTTGGATGCATGGAGAAAACTATAATTTTGACTTCCTTCTCGGTTACAGGTCTGGTAAGCTGTAAATTCATCTGCTCGGTGATAGTCCTAGGAATACCATTTAGAATCTCCTCAAAATTTGAAGGCTGTGAAAATGTGAAGAGTTGGTCGTAGAATTGAGTAATTTTCACCCCTATTTCATCATTGGTTGTACAACACCCTCCCTGATCCTTCTCAAGTCTGGATATTCTGTTCCTTTTCCTTCTGTTACCCACACAAGCATGGAAATATGCCCTATTCTTGCCACCACTTTGAAGCCATTTGTTTCTTGCTCTTTGGCTCTAAAAAAGTTCCTCTTGCTTATAGGCATCAAACAGTTGCTTCCTGAGTTAATTGAGGGATTCTTTCCTATTAGCCCCATCCCTAGTCCTTGCTGCTTGCATCTCCTCTTTGATCCTTTTAATTTCATTCTAGCTGTTCAGATTCAACGTTTTGCCCCAAGCCGAAAGGGCCATTCTACATTGATTAATCTTCCTACTGATTCTAAAGCCTCTAGACCCCACTTGATATTTACCCCATGCCTTTGGGATGACATTGTGATCAGACGCTTCATTCTCAATATGTATCACCCTAGCGTCTTTGAACTTTTCACACCATTCTACACTTGCAGAAACTCTGTCCAATCTCTGTTTTATCTCGCCCTCCTCTTCACATAGGTTACTCCAAGTCCACGGGAGGCCTTCAAAACCAATATCCAGCAGCTTATTTTTGTTGATGAAATTTTTGAAATCAGTGAAAGTCCAGTTGGGCGGAGTTCTACATCCCCATTTCACTTTGTTAGAAGTAATGTCATTAAAGTTCCCAATTACAACTTTATTATTACCCCAGATTTTGTTCCTACTACATAAAATATCCCACTAATTTTTCCTGATTTTATCGCTAGTACTAGCATAAATAAAGATGCCCACCAATTTCCAGTTTCATTATCCCTGTTTCTTTCAAATGTCCTAAATTTAGAAAATCATAAATTGATTTAGACATCACATTAATAGAAACCCCTAAATCTAGCATGGCATTTTTAATCTTAGAATATCCAATCTTATAGGGGATAGTAAACATACCTAGATCCCCACATTTTGGCAGTAGCTACCTTTGCAGTACGGCCGACATGTTCTCCCCTACCACAACTCATTTATCTGCCCTCAGCTTCCTTTTGTTAACACACAAGTCCTTCAAGAACTTTGCATACTTGGACACCTGTTTAATCGCGTCCAATAGAGGGATGTTTACTTGCACTTTACGGAACACGTCCAGGATTTCTTTTTCCTTCTCTGCCTTCTTTGTTTTTTCCAACTTGCAAGGAAAATGAGCTAGATTAGGTTTAATAGGAATTAGAGGAGTAAATGTTAACTTAGGGCCTTTACGAATGCGCCCTTCTTCTTTAATCTCCTTTTCTATCTCCTCCTCGTTTTTGCTTTTTGGATTCGTTAACTTAAGCCTCTCCACTTCCTTGCCATTTCTCAATGTCATGGCACTTATATTCTTGGGATTTGCCTCGGGTTGCGATGGCAATTTTTAAAAAATATGAGATTCCAGGCGATTAATTGCAGTTGCCCTGTGACTTATTTGAATCTCCAAATTTTTCATGCCCGATCTAGTTTTCAACATGCCCGCTTTAGTTTTCATTTGAAATTGAGCAGTACTTGTGGCCAGATTCTTGACAATGTCTTCCAAAGAGTCTCCTGAATCTGCAAATGAAAGTTGAGACTTTGCTTGTCATGGTTGCTGAAATTCTGGAGGATGATTCACAAATGAATTCTGCGGCTTGTTCCCGTAACTGAAGTTGGGATGGGCTCTTCAATCAAGATTGTACATGTTTGAATACAGGTCATATTGCCTACGAGGCGCGGGCATGCCTCTAGCCATATTTACTTATTCAGCTCCATCTTCTTGCAAAATGGGACATGCATCTGTGGAGTGGCCCACGTTTGTACAAATTCCACAGGCTTTCGCTCGCTGCGCATTCCCCACAGCTAGTTGCCTGACAAAAGACATCAACTCTGACAGTTGCTGCTGAATAGATGACGTCTCTACCTTGTTGACCCTGCGGGTACGGTTACTTTCACAGAAGCCAAATTGCTAAGAATTCTCTGCCATTACTTCAATAAGTTCCCATGCTTCTCTTGGTGTTTTATTCACTAGTGCTTCTCCACTCGCAGTATTAATAATACTTCTGTCAGATGATTGCATCCCCTCATAGAAGTACAGGATCAATAGTTATTCACTAATTTAATGTTGAGAACATCTAGTGCACAACTTATTGAATCTTTCCCAATAGTCATATAAAGACTCCCCGGGGTACTGTTTGATGCTGCATATCTCTTTCCTCAGACTTGCTGCCCGAGATACAGAGAAGAATTTTTCTGAAAATTTCTCTTTCAACTATGCCCATGTTGTGATACTATCTACGGGTAGGTAATATAGCCAATCTTTCGCTGCATCCTTCAAAGAGAAAGGGAATGCTTTAAGTTTAATTTGCTCTTCAATAATCCCAAGAGAGTTCATGCTAGAATATACCATTTCGAACTCTTGGATGTGTTTATGGGGTTCGTCACTAGAGAGACCATGGAACGAGGGTAAGAGGTGAATTAATCCTGATTTTAACTCAAAGGAAGTATTCTCAGCCAGAGTTGGGAATGTAATGCACAAAGGCTGGTGGGTCAACTCCGAGGCAACCAGCTCCCTTAGTGTTTGGTTGTTGGCCATGCTAATTTCGTCTTCTTCAGAATCGTATACAGTAAATGACTGTCCCTCTTTGCGTCTCTTGGTCTCTTGTTTTCGCCCACATGCTGTCTTCTCAACCTCAAGGTCGTATATCAATTCACCTGTGCGAAAAGAACGAGACATAAACTAGCAAAAATATCATAAATAAAATGAACTCAAAAAGAGACAAATAATTCAAGCACCAGTCCTCGACAACGGCGCCAAAGATTGACAAGTGTCGAGTCTGTGCAATAATAATAAAAAAACCTAACTACCACAAAAAACAGTCAATAATCAATTCCAGGTACTGGAACGGGGATTCTGGATATGCAATGGGTTACTTGATTCATCATGACTCTGAAGTATTTGCTTAATCCGATATACCAGAATTGATGAACTGACAAATTACTAACTAGTAGACAGTGGCAAGTAGGGTCGTCTCCTCAAGGACTGGAAAAAAGTTCATCTTTTTTTAAGTCAAGACCAACGGGGGGGTTTGAGGATTAAATGCTAACGAATTGCTAACTAAATAAATTAACTGTGAAAAATAATTAATTGAGAGAAATAATTGGAAAAACTCTAGCCAATGGTACACTTTAGAAATGGTTCTTGCAACTGATCATTGATTCAATATAATCCTAACATTCATTAAAGTAGATTTTTAACTACCGATACGATCTGACAGTCAATCTCTCCTTATTGTTTCGATAGTCAAGGAATGACAATTGACTATTTTCCTAATTTAGGAATAACCCTAAGTACGACCATAGGATATAATTCCTCAATTGCATTAGAAACTAGAGAAACTCTAGTTTAATCAATAAACATGCTACGAGAGTTTACTTAAACTAGATTGTATGTTTCCCTGACATAAATCCAATTATGTCAGTTGCTACTGGGACAAAGGTAATCGAACAATTCCGGATTCAACTACCCCCAATTATCAAATAGACTATGTGAATAATTAAATATTGCACATCTATTCAATCATACACAATAGCCACAACCATTAAAAACAAAAAACATACAAATACCAATAAATAAGGGAAACAATTAAAATAATTTCCCATTGACTAGAATTATGAATTAATTCTCCATAATTGGAGAATTGGCCATGCGAAAAAGTGTCTTCAGAAGCTTACAATTGTTGTCTTACAAATTCGGTCCAAGAAAGAAAAGTAAAAGACAAAAATAAAGACTAAAGCAATTGTCCTCTCGTGTCCTCCCCAAAAGTCGGCCAAAGGAGAGAAAAAATAAAGACCAAGTACCATCCCTCACATTTCTAGCCACCCAAAAAATGGAAGCAGATTGTCTGACGATTTCTTTCCTATTTTGACTCCTAATTGATTGGTATTCTAATATCAATCAACTTCTTAGAATAAAACCCCATTACAAGTCAACTTTCTCAACTTTCCTTTTTCTTGGGAGTGGACCACTAGCTTCCTAATTTGAAGCCAACTACTTGATATATTTTTGGAAGCCTCGCACGTGCAATAAATCCCGAGAATCCAGACTTGAAAGCTGGAATTAGGTGTGCCAGCGCCTAACTGTCAGAAAGTTTTGTGGAATTGATTTTCAGCACCTTTTCTTCACCAATTTCTGCAATTAACACTAAGCACAAAATCTAAGTAGAATCTACCAAATAGTGCAATATTTAGTCCAAACAACTATGGAATATTAGTGAAATAACCCACTAAAACGCACCCCATCAGCAACTCAAGGTGTTGGCCCAACGCTTCCCTCACTAGCGGAGCTGTGACCATCACCATTGTCTCCAGGAGGAGAACGGGGCGGAGGAACGGTGCTTAAATGATCCTCTATTCGTCGCATCCTAACATTTTAAGAATCTAGGCGAGCATTGATGCTATCATGTCGCTCAATGACTTGGGTCTGATGGCAGTCTAGAATATTGAAGAGGCACTGCCAGTTGGAGAGCTGTGGAGGTGGAAGAGGTGGCGGCAGCGGTGGGGTAAAAGTAGATGGCCCGGCAGAAGTAAAGGGACCTGCAGAAGTAGAAGGACTGGCCCCTCCTTGCTCGGTGTAGCCAGGTTATCTTGATCGATCTCCCCTTGGGCGAGGTAAAGTAAGGACCCGAATTTTAATTTTACTTACTTTTATTTCATTTTATTGGCTTATTTAATTATTTATTCACCCGTTTACTCCGAATAATTTATTTCATCCATTTTAAATCCATTTACATGGAACAATGTCTCATTTATATTTTTAAAACGTTTCGTTAGCGAATTTAATTTTTTTACAGCTCGTTTAGCGAGAAATAGTGAATGCACTTTTTTCGAGGCAAATTCGATCCGAGAACACATTAATCTTGGAGAACTAAGAATAATTAATGGTAGACTAAAAAAAGTTAATTAAGGAATTGGATGTGAGTGAGTTAAGCTCAATTAGGAGTACTAATTGCTCACTAATTAGTTGTTGACTTTTGGGCACTAAGAACACCTTTATGTCAATCCTTCTTACACCCATCAAATCACCCAATTACTGTGACAACCCCACCGTACTCAGAGGCATATCAAAGGGTTTAGCGGATCGCCTGCCTAACTCGCGTCAGGATTTGATTCCAAAAATGATAAAATAAATTTCAAGCTAAAAGAAAGTTCTATATACACCATTACATCTTCAAAAGTTAAGTAAACTATAACATCAAGATACACATACTGCTAGTACCAAAAAGTAAACCCTAAAAAAGTTACTAACTATAACCATCACAACAAATATATATATCTTACTAGTTAACTTATAACAAGTACTAGGGCAAAATCACTTATTCTATAAACCAAAAGTCTATACACCTTTCCGAACTTTCCCCGCGTTGGCCCCTACTAAGGAAAACAAATGGAATGGAGTAAGTTATATGCTTAGTGAATAATCGGGGATAAAACCGTAAAATCACATCCAAATAAACATGTAACCAAGATATTTCACATCAATAGATAGAAATGTAATACCATAATAGTAGGATACGGGTGGTTTCAAAACCAGTTCAATTCCCCGAACTTGATCATCTGTTGACACTCCGTCAACCAAAATACCCATAGACCATAGACTCCACTTAAATTTTCCCGTTCACCTTATCCACCCCCCGCTGGCCAGTCAACAGCACATAGCAGCTCGAACGAAACAAAATAACTTAGTTTTAATCAAAATTTTAACAAAGAACGAAATCCCAAGATTAGCGTGGAACTAATTTCGACCAAACCCCGACTGACTCGAATAGTTCGTCTATCCTTGGAACCGGGTTGGAACCAAATCTTGAGATATCCAATCTCTCAATAGATGATATCCCTCAACAAAGTACTCACCCCAACAGTACACAGCACAAGGGGTTCAACTCAAGTCATGTAATCACCCCAACAGCACACAGCAAAAGGGTGACACTCAACACAAGGCATGTATTCTCACATATTAAATCAAGAACAAAGGATGAGTTTAGATCAGTGAGATAAAGTACACTCTCGCCTAAATACCCATTTAACATATACAAGGCACTTCGACAATTAGGCCTGTCAATCGGGCCTAATGAGTCGAGATTTGATGAGTTCAAGTTCAGCTCATTTAATTTGAAACATTTTCGAGTTTCGGGTTATGAGTTTCGGGTTCGTAAATGTGAAACTCATACTCAACTCACATAATATTTGGGTTGTGAGCCTTAATCGGACTTAGCTCAATCTCACTTATTACTCCTTAATTTTCTTAATATAATTACTATAACTATTAAGTTGTAAAACTAATTTAACATTTACAAGACTATAATATTAAAACTAAACATGAACAAATAATAGTTCTTAAAAAGTATATAAATCAAAAATTTTTTCAACAATATTTATATTTAATCCATTTAAAATGCATGAAAAATAGTAATAAAACATGCGATCATAAGCCAATACATCTTTAAAAGTTGAAACTTTTTTTTTATAATCTTGTGATTTAAATCCAAATATGCTTGATGATTTTTGTGTTTGTAGACCAAAAAAAAATCAACCAATAATATGCTAATACAAAAATTTACTCAACCAATAAGAAAAATTAGAGATTTAGTTATGCATTACTAATATTGGCTCTCAAGAAAGCTCATGAAAAAGTCTTTAGATGTATTTTTGTGTTTTTTAATTTATATATATATTTAGTATTTAGTAAAAATATATTTGGATATATAATTATACATAATATCAAAATATAAATATTATATATATATGTAATTAAAGGGTCGGGCCTATATCGGATTTGAGCCTAATAAGGCCCAAGCTCGGCTCACATTTAATTCGGGCCTAATTTTTAGGTTCAAACTCAGACCGGCTCACTAAATGATCGGGCTCATCGGATTTTCTGTCGGGCCGAACGAGCTGAGCTTGGACTGGCCCAACCCCATTGACAGTCCTATCGACAATTTATCATATAAACCAATCTAATTACTCACTCAAAATAGTTAGCGCGCAAATTAAGGTACTTTATACGGGTCCACCGACTCCGTCCGGTTCGTCACTACATGTGATAGAAGATTATACTCAACTATTAGTCAACCGACTATCACAAATCGAAGTAAGGACTAAAATGGCCAAGACGGCAAAAACGGCAAAGAAATGTATGCGCGCGTGCACGGAAATGAAAACGGTATAAAAATGAGTTACACGGTTTTGACCATAACCAGAGATCTGGTTATCCGATCAAGGTGTACTAGGTAGCGTCTCGAAACTAAGACAAAGAATTACAACTTTCATGAGTACAATTCAACCCAATTTTTAGTGGATCTAGGCCAAATTTACAGATTACAGAACTCGAACTCCAAATGCTAGTTTATATCTCTAGTGAAAATTTGGGCGGCATGTCCCTTGTGTTTACCTATTTTTCAACCATTTATGGCTTCATTATTTTCCTCAAATCAGTCCCAAGGTTTCATATAGGCAATGTTACGACAATAGCCCTTCAACTAGGCTTAAAATAATCCAATTATAACACAAATCTAAACAAGGCATTCGAAAATCAAGTTTAAAGGCAAATAGCTAAATGGTAGATTTGACGTCTTTTGGTGTTTCGGTTACAACTGAAGTCACGTTTCTTGGATTGGTGTAAAATTTATATTGTTTCGAAGCTAAGACAGAGAACTACAAATCATATGAAAACATCAACAGCCAATTTGTCCATTTTCAAGGTCAAAATGTGACATCTCAGAGGAAAACAAAAACTGTCCGCAACACTGTACATCTTCCCAAAATTTCTGCACACAAGCCTTCCAAGCACCAAAAGGTAAATTTAATCGGTTTGGTTCAGTTGATTTCAGTTCAACAAGGAAGAATCAAGGTTGGAGTTGAAGTTGTTTTACTCTCTTTTCCCTCTCTTATTTTCGGCCAAAATGGAAGAAAAATGGAAGAGAATGGAGCCAAGAAGAAAGATAAGAAGGAAGGAAACTCATTTGATCAAAGTTCCATGGATTGCCAACAAGTGTCAACTCAACATGGCTACTTATTTTTTTCTTTAGTACAAAATTTTGGCTGCTTTAGAAGATATTTTAGGGCTGATTTTGCTCAATTAATAACAAGGAGATTAAGTTAATAAAGTAGTGTTCAAGTAGTGCACTCAATCGGTAACGAACAGTACACATCGGTTCAACCCGATTTTCCTTGTTTCGCACGTACAAGGGTTTTAACTTATAATTCCCTAACTTATTATTATTACTTCTAATCACACATATTTCTTATCTAAAACTCACTCTTACTCAACAAATTTAGTACACATACTTCACCAAGTGATCACACCACAAAAATGCACCAAAGACACACCAAAAACCCTAATATGCACAAAAACCCTAACTACTACCCTTCATTTAGAAAAATCATAACTTGAGTTATAACTATCAAAAATTCATACAACTTAGCCTGTTAAAATCTATACTTCAAATACTAATTATCTTTAGAAGACACCTTAAAGAGATTCAACTCATAAGTTGGTCCAAATTGAGCCATAAGCTATTAAAACTTTCCTATGTTTACTTGTGCAGGGCAGAATTTTCAGTCAAATTTGCCAATTTTTAGAATTTATAGAGATTGAATCAAACTCTAAATTTTACACCGTAGGAAGCTCTATGAGTTTAGTTTCAAACGCAACAAATGGAACTCAATTCCGACTTTCTTATACGAAGTTATAGCCAATTTCCCAAAGCTACGTAGAGCCTCCCGCGAAAATTTTTTTATATTTTCTAACAACTTGAGAATATGAAACTTTTCTTAACAAAATTCACTCTCTTGGCTCAAATTCAACCATTAAAGCAACCTTGAATGGCAGGTAAGTGAGTTTACATAAGGATTATAAAGACAAGTAAATTTTTGGGGTCTCACACTCTCTCCCCCTTAAAAGAATTTCGTCCTCGAAATTCTAACATTTGCTCGCACAAAACTTGATGCTATAGAATTTTCATCAAACTCTCAAGTGATTTTCTCTTACTCATAGTACTACCACAAGCTTAACTAGAGAGAAAATCTTACCACGTAAAGGCTACGCTAATATGCTAATAATCGAACTACCTTTATTCATTATTAACCACAAATAGAGCGAGAATTCTTGTTCAAATCCTTTTTCTCAAAATCTCCATACCTAATTCCAAAACTCTCAATCTCGGCACAATAATAATCAAAATCAAGTTCCTATGCGGTATCGTAGAAGGGTAGAAAATAGAAAATAAATAGTCAAACAAGAGTTAAAATGAATTCAAAAGAAATACATGTGTAACCATAATCAACACGGGTATGAGAGAAACGAAACAAGCTACAATACTAGTGTCGTAACGTTCACGACGTCCACAACTAGCCATCATCCATAGAAACCCTATCCAGACATGCATGAAATCAGTCCATGACAAAACTCATTGATCCACTCTCCTTGATCAATTCAATCTCAAGTCCAATATTAGAATCTTTCATGCCTTGACGTTTATCATCCAAATATATTTTAAATTCAATCGAGATATATACCTTATTCTAGTGCTCTCCACTATTGGTACTCGGGTACAAAAATTTGAAACTAGGAAAATTCACATCTCAGGCCATACGCTCTCAAGTGAAAAGCATCCAAGTTTAAGATTCCTACCTGACATATATATCTAGCTTTCTCAAGTATCATGATAAAGATTTTACTCCTATAACCTTCATGATTCACAACTTACGCTCATGAAAAGCACTAAATCTTTTATACTTATTCATATAATTGGGATCAGATCACCACTTGGGTTAAGCTCACCTCGCGCAGAGACCACGCGAAATAATTTTGATACCACCTGTGACGACCCCACCGTACCCAGAGGTGTACCAAAGGGCTTAGCGGATCGCCTGCCTAGCTCGCGCCAGGACTCGATTCCAAAAACGATAAAATAAATTTCACGCTAAAAGAAAGTTCTATATACACTATTACATCTTCAAAAGTTATATAAACTATTATATCAAGGCACACATACCACTAGTACCAGAAAGTAAATCCTAGAGAAGCTACTAACTATAACCATCACAACAAATATATATATCTTACTAGTCAACTTATAACAAGTACTAGGGCAAAATCACTTATTCTATAAACTAAAAGTCTATACACCTTCCCAAACTTTCCCCGCGTCGGCCCCTGCTAAGGAAAACAAATAGAATGGGGTAAGTTATATGCTTAGTGAATAATCGAGGGTAAAATCATAAAATCACATCCAAATAAACATGTAACCAAGATATTTCATATCAATAGATAGAAATGTAACATCACAATGGCAGGATACGAGTGGCTTCAAAACCAGTTCAATTCTCCGAGCTTAACCACCTGTTGACACTCCGTTAACCAAAATACTCATAGACCGTAGACTCTACTTAACTTTCCCCGTTTACCTTATCAACCCCCACTGGCCAGTCAATAGCACATAGCAGCTCGAGCGAAACAAAATAACTTAGCTTTAATCAAAGCTTTAACAAAGAACTAAATCCCAAGATTAGCATGGAACTAACTTTGACCAAGCTGCGGCTGGCTCGAATAGTTCGCCTATCCTTGGAACCGGGTTGGAACCAAACCCTGAGATATCCAATCTCTCAATAGATGATATCTCTCAACAAAGTATTCACCCTAACAAGACACAACACAAGGAGTTTAACTCAAGTCATGTAATCACCCCAACAGCACATAGCAAAAGAGTGATACTCAACACAAGGCATGTATTCTCATATATTAAATCAAGAACAAAGAATGGGTTTAGATCGAGTGAGATAAAGTACACCCTCGCCTAAGTACCCATTTAACATATACAAGGTATTTCGACAATTTATCATATAAACCAATCCAATTACTCACTAAAAATAGTTAGCGCACAAATCAAGGTACTTTATACGGGTCCACTGACTCCGTCCGATTCGTCACTGCCTGTGATAGAAGATTATACTCAACTATTAGTCAACTGACCATAAAAAATGGAAGTAAGGACTAAAATGGAGACGGCAAAAACGGCAAAGAAATGCATGTGCGCGTGCGCGAAAATGAAAACGGTATAAAAATGGGTTACACGGTTTTGACTGTAACCAGAGATCTGGTTATCCGATCAAGGTGTACTAGGCAGTGTTTCGAAGTTAAGACAAAGGGTTATAACTTTCATGAAGACAACTAAACCCAGTCTTTAGTGGATCTAGGTCGAATTTGCAGATTATAGAACTAGAACTCCAAATGCTAGTTTATACCTCTAGTGAAAATTTGGGCGGCATGCCCCTTGTGTTTACCTATTTTTCAGCCATTTATGGCTTCATTATTTTCCTCAAATCAGTCCCAAGATCACACATAGGCAATGGTACCACAATAGCCCTTCAACTAGTCTCAAAATAATCTAATTACAACACAAGTCTTAACAAGGCATCCGGAAATCAAGTTTAAAGGCAAATAGCTAAATGGTAGATTTGACGTCTTTTGGTGTTTCGGTCACAACTAAAGCTATGTTTCTCAGATTGGTGTAAAATTTATATTGTTTTGAAGCTAAGATAGAGAACTACAAATCATATGAAGACATCAATAGCCAATTTGTCCATTTTCAAGGTCAAAATGTGACATCTCAGAGGAAAACAAAAACTATCCGCAACATTGTACATTTGGCAGTCAAGGGTATTTTAATCATTTCATATGCTACAGTGCTCCGATTGAGCTGAAAGTTTACAGGCAACTATATAACATCATTTCCTACAACGTTCATGTTTTGATTTAAGCCTAATTCGGCCTCTAACATGGACATATGAAGTTGGTCAGAACATAACAAATTGGTTTCCAAATTCTGGAATTTGCACCTTACTCTAGCAATTCATATCTAACAAGTACTCTATCATCAAAACCACCAATTACTAGCTCAATAGCATCAATTAATAGGTAAATCACTATAATCAAAGCAGACAATGTAAACCCTAGCTCCATATTCCAACAAATCAATCAAAACTAACCGATTAACCGTCATAAGGCAAGATTAAGAGATTCTATCTAAACTTTAACAAGATTAAGAGGAGGAAAAGGAAAGGCAACAATGATACCTTCCAAAAGTCCCTTAAAATTGAGAAACGCACCACTATCTTCCCAAAATTTCAGCACACAAGCCTTCCAAACACCAAAAGGTAAATTTAATCAGTTTGGTTCGATTGATTTCAGTTCAACAAGAAAGAATCAAGGTCGGAGTTGAAGTTGTTTTACTCTCTTTTCCCTCTCTTATTTTCGGCCAAGATGGAAGAAAAATGGAAGAGAATGGAGCCAAGAAGAAAGATAAGAAGGAAGGAAACTCATTTAATCAAAGTTCCATGGATTGCCAACAAGTGTCAACTCAAGATGGCTACTTATTTTTTTTCTTTAGTCCAAAATTTCGGCTGCTTTAGGAGATATTTTAGGGCTGATTTTTCTCAATTAATAACAAGGAGATTAAGTTAATAAAGTGGTGTTCAAGTGGTGCACTTAATCGGTAACGAACAGTACACATCGGTTCAACCCGATTTTCCTTGTTTCGCATGTACAAGGGTTTTAACTTATAATTCCCTAACTTATTATTATTACTTCTAATCACACATATTTCTTATTTAAAACTCACTCTTACTCAAAAAATTTAGTACACACATCTCACCAAGTAATTACACTACCAAAATGCACCAAAGACATACCAAAAACCCTAATATGCACAAAAATCCTAACTACTACCCTTCATTTAGAAAAATCATAACTTGAGTTATAAATATCAAAAATTCATACAACTTAGCCTGTTAAAACCTATACTTCAAATACTAATTATCTTTAGAAGACACCTCAAAGAGATTCAACTCATAAGTTGGTCCAAATTGAGCCATAAGCTATCACAACTTTCCTATGTTTACTTGTGTAGGGCAAAATTTTTAGTCAAATTTGCCAATTTTTTAGAATTTATAGAGATTGAATCAAACTCTAAATTTTATACCGTAGGAAGCCCTATGAGTCTAGTTTCAAATGGAAGAAACAGAACACAATTCCAACCTTTCTATACGAAGTTATAGCCAATTTCCCAAAACTGCGCAGAGCCTCCTGTGAAAATTTTTTTAGATTTTCTAACAACTTGAGAATATGAAACTTTTCTTAACAAAATTCACTCTCTTGGCTCAAATTCAACTATTAAAGCAACCAAGAAACAAAGGTAAGTGATTTCACATAAGAATTATAAAGACAAGTAAATTGTCGGGGTCTCACAATTACCACCCAAAACCTTTCTTCCTCTCCTCTCCCTTGGCCGACTCCCCTCTCTCATTTCCAACAAGAAAATTTCAGCTCCTTGTCTTCCATTCTTGCTCCACAAAGACACTCCAAATTTGCTTCTTATCTTGGTTCTTCACACAAGCTTGGATGGTGACTTGAACAAGGAAGAAACTTTGGTAATTTAAGAGCTCAAACCCTAGTGTTTAGTCTTCATCTTGGCAGCAAGGTAATCATCCAAAGAAACTTCAACTTTTCCTCTCAAATCTTAGTAGTTAGTTAGTTTAGTTGTTGGACTGTTGATGAGTTCACAAGAACTTTGACATTAGGTAGTGGACTTGAGGTGGCTTTGTAGGCAGAGGCCTTGAGAATTTTGTATGTTTAATTGCTTGTTTGATGCTTATTTTGAGAAGATATGTTTTAGTTTTAGTTGGAAAGTTGGAAAAGAAAGTTAGAAGATGAAAGTTACATGCTGTCCGAATTTTAGCCTGCTGAAACCCTCATGTTAATTTCGAATTTTGATGTTATTTTGGTGCAATAATGCTTGATACATGTTGGTGATTATGTGTAGTAAATATCTCCCAAAAAACTTTTGTATTAGTTGAGTTAAAGTGGGATGAAAGTGAGGATGAATTCTGAAAAATTTTCTGATTAGGAGACCCAACCAATGTTCACGTTTTAGATCATAACTTTCTGTTTGGGAGTTGAAATCAAGTGCTATTTGTGGCATCCAAAAATAGACTCCGAGAGCTTTCCGTCGATATAAAATACGCCTCCTAACTCGTTTCCTAGGAGCCGTAGTGAACCGACAAAGATAATTGAGTAGGCGTTTGGTTCGCAACTTGTAATCGGATTCGGATTTGGAATCGGATATCCTGGGTTTGGAATGAGACCATTCATTCCAATACATCTGTTTGGTTCAAATATCTGGAATGGATATCATTACTATACTTGATGTTTGGTTCGTTGGTTCTTTCGGAATGGAATATAATAAATTTCCAATTTTAACCCTGCTTGTAAAATTGAAAATAGACTTTGTCTTAAGGTTTCAAAAGAAAAAATACATAAACCTTGTTAATAATCTTGTCATATAATTATAAGTTATCATGAGCATAATAATGTAACATATCAATAATTACTTAGAAATAATCATATGACATAAATAATATTTTGTCATTTCATTTTATCAAAAGTAGAAGATATTACATAGAATCCAAATAAAAAATCAACATGTTTATGGCATAACCCAAAAGATCGTGAACAGAGTCACTTCCAAGATAGACAAAAAGTTTCCATCGAGTTTATCACCATGTTCACTAGCCATACTTTTCCAAACATTCATAATAAGGAGCCATACTTCAGAAATTAGATGAAAGATAGAAGAGATTAATGACATATTGCCTTCTCATGTCAGCAAGAAGATTAAAGAACATATCTAGCTTTGCTGCATCTGCTCCTATAATGTTTCCTGCTTTATAAACATCTCCACTTGGTAATCCAAGATTGACCAACTTAGTAGGCAAATTATTGCTTCTATTTACAGCCAACTGTTCACGTTTATCTTCATTTGCCATGACAGCTACCATAGTGGTGAAGTTAGCGGCAATGCCCTCCATGAAGGATCCAAACTGTCCCGTTAGTTGTTGAAATTGAACATCAATGGTTGGCTGTGTTGTAGTTGATTTCATCTTTTTTGATGGATTTCCTATTGTAAGTGATGCTTTCTTTTGCTTCTTTGATGAGTTTCTTGTACTCGTTGAAGCTGTTTGTGTTACTGAATTTGCTTCATCATCATCATCACCGTTATCATCATTCGTTAAGTCTACTTGAGCAGCAACCTCTTCCACTTCTTTTTCCATATTTTGGACAGCATCTGCAAAACCTTCAGCAACAACTCCAGTAGCTCTATCTCGCCCATATACTATGTCAAGATCATCCAAATATAAAAACTTATCATCCCAAAGGCCTTTTGCTTCTCTGTGCATCTAAAAAGTAGTAATCAAATAAATAAGCAGAAATTTAAATCTTCATACCATTGAAAATATAAATAATTACTAATACTAAAAATTTATAGTTAGAAGTTTTTTTACCTTACACCAATCTTCATACCATTGCCTTTCACATTGAATCTTTTTTTCAACATCATTCCATTGACAGCCACTTTCTTTACACATGTCAGTGATTGCATGATATTTAGATTTCAACCATTTTACCTTTGACTTCAAGTGTGGAGAAACTTGTTTTTCAAAAGTAGGAAGCTTGCGTAGCATTATCTTGTGTAACTCATTCATGTAGTTGTTTCTGAATCCACCATCCGTCTTCCATAAGGGATCACAAGCTAACTCTTGTAGTGCTTCAATCAATACCTTTACTTCATTATCATTCCAGAAGCACTTGTTTCTTCCTCGTCCCCGAATGCTTTCATCTTTCTCCATCCTATCATAAAATATCATTCTAAATAATTATAAGAATAAACAATAATGTCAACAAATGAACTTTAGTTTAAAAGTAAATATCAATTCACAAATTTACATATTTATTACAACAAACTTTCAAGAAATAAATTGTCAAATTATGAAGCAAAGTTCATTCAAAGTACAAGTAAATAAAAAATTTGAAATTGTACCAAATAATACACCAAAGATTGCATAATTGGCCAAATAATACCATCAAATGTAGCTCGCCAGGTGGTGAACATTTCTTCAGCTAAATTGTTTCTAAAATTGATCCAGTCATCACTTGGTGTAATAGTTGTTATATACTCCATTTCTCCATCGTTGACATCACTTTCATCCTCTTCACTGTCTGACACTTCACATGGCATTTGTTCTTGTGGATCATAGGACATGAACTTTCAAATCAAGTTATGCAATAAACAACATGCCATTATAATTCGTACTTGTGTTCGAATTGTAAAAAATGAAGGTGATGCTAGAATTTTCCATCTTCCTTTTAGTAGTCCAAAACATCTCTCTATCACATTTCTTGCTTTGGAATGCTTCATATTATAAAATTCTTCCAGTGTCTCTGGTCGACGACCATGAAATTCATTATGGTGATATCTTTGCCCTCGAAATGGGGCAAGAAATCCCTTTGCATTGCAATATCCAACATCCACCAAGTAATAACAACCTTCAAGATTAAATCGTATAGAAATTAATAAAATTTTTCTTGAAGATAATCATATCAGGATACTGGATATTCCAATGATACATTTACCTTGTGGTACTCTAAGACAATTAGGTCTAAAGATAGCATTTCGAAGCACACAACCATCATGTGTAGAACCTTCCCAACCAGGCAAAACATATATAAATCTCATGTTTGGGGAACAAACTCCTAATACATTTGTTGTAATACTTGTTTTTCTTGTTCGATATCTTGGCTTCTGATTACTAGGTGGTGTCACTTTAATTAAAGTCCCATCTAAAGTACCAAGACAGTTCTATTATAGAACCAAACATATCAAATTAGTAACAAAATATGTCGTAAATCAAAGAAAATTTTCATTAAAATTCAAAATATTTATGTCAATTTACAATATACAGTACCTTAAAATATTTCCATCTGTCGTCTGTGCACTCATCAGTAATAGGCTCAAGATTCTCGAGTAGCAACTCATGTAATTTTAATACTGTTAGAAGACAGATTAAATTGGTGACTCACTGTTTCTCCACTTCGCAAAAATGTAAGGCCAATCGTTCTATTTTTTCATGGTGAGCCAAAGTGTACACAAACATGGCAACAATTTCTTCTGAACTCATGTTTCTTGTGGGTCTCAAACCCCCAAAATCTCTAACCATGTCACATAATATGCCGAATGTGCGTCTATCCATGCGAAGTATACTCATACAATGAATATCACTTTCTCTAGTGATTCTAAATAACCATTGCATTCTCTCTTTTTTTTTTCTTCTTTAGATTTTATTGAACCTCCCACATTGTACAAATATACCAAAGTCTCATGGTACCACATCATGAAAACCACAATGAAAGTCATAAGCATTGCAGACATAATTCAATAATTGCGCATTCGCTTTCGTCTTCTATTTGTAATAGGAAGACGTGCCATTTATCTACAATAGACAGTTACAAGACTAAATAAAATTCTATTTCAAAAAATATATAATTCTATGATATAAGTAATTGTATTGAAGAAAATTACATGTCCAAAGAGGATTATGTCCAAAGAGAATGATACATACATGGAGAGTAAATAAAAACTTGTAGAAAAATGAATTCCAACCTCATTTGTTTAATTTTTTAGAATATTGTGCTGTAGGACCTCAATATTACCTAAAAAAAGCAGGAAAATTTTGTACCTACTAGATGTAGGTGGTCAAACATCATAGCTAGTTACGAACTAGGCACACTTGAGAACAAGCACTTGATCCCATTTTATTTTAGCGTGTGAATCTGAAGAATTTAGGCATGAGCCATTAATTGCTTGGCAGTTGGATTTGACTACGTAGTTGTTTCTGTGAGGACTCGCAAAAATTTACTTATTTAAATTTTCTATTTCTAACTTATTTAATTATTTATTTGGTCATTTACTCAGAATATTTTATTTTGATCTTTTATTACTCAATTACATAGAATAATAGCTCACATGTATTTTTAAAGTGACTCGCTTCAAAATTTAATTTTTAGAAACTCATTAAGTGAGAATAGCGAATATGCGTTTGGAGACAATAATCGAATCGAGGACACAATAAGCTTGAAAAATTGGAGACTTGTACATTAGTCTTGAAATGGGTATTTTTATGTTTAAGTACTCAAGTATTAGTTAGTGATGCTATCGTTATAAGAATTTCTTGAAAATTTCGTTTTATTGCGCACAAATCGGAAGTACGCGTTTTTGCGCGCGTGATTAATTGAAGGGCTTAAGACCTTTATTTTGGACTATTAAGAGTGAATAATAATAATATGAATGAAAGTGCATTAGAGATTTAGTACACTAGTGAAATAAACTTGAGAGTAATCGAACACGAAACGCGCGCGCACGTGCATTATTTTAGTGGACAACCTTGAGCAATTTTGGGCCACAAGTTTTAATCTTACTTTAGAAGCCAATAACATCAGATTTCACTCTCTCTCTCTTGCTCCAAACAGCCGGCCATCAAGGAGGGAAAGGAACCAAAGAGCTCTTCAATTTCCTACTTCATTTCTTGCTCAAACCAACTCAAATTCACACTACACTTTGCTAACCACTTGGAGATCACCTCAAGCTAGGAAAAGAGTTTCATCACATGTTTTTTTTTTAGCTTCAAGAGGCTGAAATTTTCTGCTTTGTTCATCAAGGAAGGTAAACAACGATCAACTACCAAAATCTTAGTTTATGGAAGTTATATTACACTCATGAACTCTTGGATTCTCATGGGTAGATTTAAATTGTTAGAAATTTGGTGTGTGGACTCTATGAACTCCCACTATGGTTTGATGGACTGATTTAATGAGTTTTGATGTTATTAATGTTGGATTAATGCTTAATTTAGCAGAAATAAGTAATATTGTGGATGGAAACTCAAAGGAAGTGAAGAGGGGAATTTTTCTGTTTCTGTCCCTATCAATGCCGTGACCCTTAGAGCATGTTTTTGAGGTTCAATTGACTTTTTTATGATGTATATATGTTGTGTGGGCTGTGTCGAAGGTTTTCGCAAAAAATTACGTAATTTGGTTGACCAAATGTTGTGATTTCGAAAATTCATCCAAACTGAAAATTTTCCCATATTGCTCTGTCAGTGTTTTTCAAACAGCTATAACTTTTTGCTCCGACATTGAAATCGAGTGTCATTTGTGGCAATGGAAACTAGACAGTGCCAACTTTCCAACGGTATAAAATACTCATCCTAATTCCACCAGAGTAATCTGTACCAACCTTGTAAATTTGCCTGTTCTGTTTCGTGTCCATACTGGAAGCTCTGTTTTGAGCAGCGAATTGATGCTCAAATATGAGATAGTTGTTGACAGATTTTTAAAATGATTTCTTCAGAGAGGTTGTAGCTTTATGAATTTAATTTTCAACGCCATCAACCACGCTCAATTATGAGTTAAATTGAGTGAGTTGTGGCCGGATTTCAAAACTGACTTTGTGAAAGAAAACCCTACTTTTGGACTGATTTGTAACCAATCTTGACTTGGTACTTGTTATTCGAAATTCTTGGTGTAAATCATCTACCAAATGTATCTTGGATGTTTCTTAGACATTTTCTACACAAATGAACCATATTTGGGATGTTTTCATTGGCCAAAGGTTTGAGAAAAGAAAACTAGAGGTGCAAGGCAACTTTGCCTTGGAAATTGGAAACTTTGATGGTTTTGTTAACCAATTTTCTGAATGAATTTTCCTATGAAATTTGACAGAGGAATAGCCCTTATATGGTAGGATAATACTACCAAATTTGGTATCATTCCGAGTCCATTTCGATGCTCAAACAAAGTCCCAAAGTCCATGATTTAAATCTGAAAATTTTGCCTAACGGTCTCATTTTTTGGGTAACTTTGAGCCGCCATATCTTGGTGCTCAAAACTCCAATTCTTGTTCCGCTTGTTGTTTTTTAAATCTTGATTGTAACTCTAATTGAGTTCCAAATTTCAGAGGTTAGTTTACATTGTGTGAATTTTGCCGAATTTTCAAAATTGGCCAAAAACCAACCCTAAAACTGTCGTGATAGCCAAAACAGCAACTTGAAGCCAAAATTCGAATATCTTCCATCTGGAATCATGGAAAAGTATCTTCTAGAAACTTTTAGTACTTTAGAATCAGTTTTCAACGGTACCAAGTTTTCCAATTTTGGAGATACGAAAAGCGAGATACGATTTTTCAAAAATTAAACCTCAAATTTGAGATTTTCAAACTTGACGTGAATTGAGTTTTTGAAACTCTTCCCTATCCTTCAATACTAATTGACCATTTTGGACTTGTCTTCATGAAGGAATCAGTTTTCCCTTGTGTTAATAAACACTACTTTTGAACCTTGAATTTTGAGCAAGTAAAGCCACATTCCAGGGTATTTTCTAGATTCTACAAGTGTACAATCCCTCACTTGACAAGAAAGGATTTTCAAGCGATAGTGTGTAATAGATAACTATTATTTGCTTAGGTGCTCAAGGAGACCTTCACGAGGATCTCGAAGGGAACACCTAAAGACTTGTTTACGTACTCACTCTCTTATTTTGATTGGTGAGTGTCAAGTGCATGAATTTATTGCTAAGTGGTTAACTGTTTCTTATCCGTTATATGAAATTTGAAAATTTTGAGACGAGTGTGTACTTTACCGCACTCGTTCTCTTTCGAATGAAATCATATTCGTATTTTGCTATGTGAATTCGTATCCGACTTGTATATAGTAATGTGGATGTGATTCGTATTTGTGGTTCGTATATGTGATTCATATTTGTGATTCATATTTGGAATCGTCGATTCGAGCGTTGCTCATCAACTTATATTCATATTTGTATTCGGATTTGTATTCATATTCGTATTCGTAGGACGTCCAAACTCGTTGGTTAACTTTGCGAATCGAGCCAGCATGGGCTTGGTCGATAAGCTTAGCAAACCATGAAATATTCGTAGAGTATGATCTATTGGAGAGATCTTGCTCGGCATTACTCGTGCAATATTGCCATGATATACTCGAGTATTATCAAAACTTTAATGAGCGGGCCCAGTAAGGGGGTGTAACGGTGACGGGATTCGAAAAAAAGTGGTGTATCTACGGACTTGCTACTTATGTGGTTGACGGAGTGTCAACATGAGATGTGATCAAAACTTGGACACGACTACGTGGAATTTAGCTCCTGAGAGTTACAGTATCCTTGAATTGTTTCTGTTTATTTTTCCTATTCGAACTTGATAGCTTTACTTATAATGTAATTGTTGTTGCTATTTGGATTATGTGTTTGCATGTGTGTTTCTTAGCCTCACTGAGTATTGGCTCATCCCATTAGTTTGTTTTCCTTAACAGGAATCCGATTGGAAGGAGTTAAGCAAATGCCGACTTGAGACACTTTTGTATTAGTGTTTTAATTGTAATCGACTAAACACTTTTGGGTGCTGTATGTTTTGAGAAAAAGTGATTGTAAAGTTGAAATTGTGACATAAGACTGGATATTTATGTATGGAAATGACTTCGTACCTTTATTCCGACTTTCATTGTTAATATTAGACTAGGTTTGAATTGGAATTGTCTCGAGTCCTGGCGAGAGTTGGACAGGCGTCCCGTGGATACCCTTGGGTTCGTCCTTGGGAGAAGTGGGGGCGTCGCAGTTTCCATTAATTAAGATTTTCAAGAATTTCTCCCTACAAGTACCAATACAAGCGAGGCATAATGAACCAAAAAAAATAATCCCTGAAGCTTAGTCAATGTGGAAAACACAGATAATGGAAGATGACATTTTAGGATTCAATTCTCAAGTTCAATGAACTTGACCACAGATGCATCACCCAATAACAACTTCCAATTAGTGGGAACAAATCTCAATTTTGCATATAAATTGAGAAAGTGCCAGCAAGCAATGCAAATATAACCCAAAAAGTCAATAGCGGAAGAGAAAATAAAAAACAAGCAGAACCCACAAAAAAGAAGCACTAAAGCTCAAGAATCATGAAGATCTGCTGACTGCTAATATTAGAAGATAAAACAAAATCAGAAAAGTGTGCAGATTTGCAGGACTGTACAGAAAGCATAGTGTGTACTGCTCCCAAGAGCAAAAAATCTAAAGAAACAAGAGATACAAACCTTTTAAGGAGCAATCTACAAGGGAAATGGAAGATTGAATCAGCAGAAGAAAATCCACATGGCACAAAGAATACTTGTTTATAGACTTGGAGAATAGAGAACTTGGGACAAGAAAGCAAATAGAAGAAAACTTACGTACCTCTCTAGTAGCACAGGTGTGGTCTTCCTCGTTTTTATTCTTCTTCCCATGTCGAAAGCTCCAGCTTGTCCTATTTTTAGGGGGTAATTAGGGCAAAGAACTGGGGGAAGAAAAGTGATGGAGATGATGAAAAAGAGAGGAAGAAGAGGGACCGGGAATAAGATTTGTGTTTTGGACAAAACCCACCCTTTTACTAAGGAATGGAGGAATGCCAAATTTTTAGAAATCATTCCAAAATTTCAATTCTCATAGTAGTGAACCAAACACCAATTATGAAGTTTATTCCATTACTTCATTCCGATACCTTTTTACCAAACGCCCCCTGAATTTTCTCATTGCTTTCATCCGAGAAACAGTCATAGCTGCAGTTTGTAGCTCAATTTTACCTATCATGCAAAATGAATTTTGTGACAGTTCCTTCTAGTGAATTGTAGCATTTTAAATCTACTATTCAACACCGTAAACCACACTAAATTTTGAGTTGTGCAGCTCTAGATATGATCAGATTTTGAAACTCTGTCAAGTACGTTAGAACTGGAAATTTCGTAAAACAGGTCCTAAAAATCAGTTTTCTTAAAAATTTTTCCGAATTGAGTTCCGTTGGTTGCATTTGAAACTAAATTTGGAGTTTTGATTGTGGTATAAATTTCAAAGGCTAATTCCATTTCTACGAATTTTGTCAAATTTTCAAACTTTACTGAAATTGCAAGCCTGTTTTGCTCTGTCCTGTTTGGAACAGTGATTTTGGGCTAAAATTTGAATGATTTCAAAATAGAGTCTGAGAAAAGTGTCTTCCAGAGAGTTTTAGTGCATTGAGTCTAGTTTCCAACGGTATAATTTTTCAATTTTTGGACTTACGGAACTCGAGATATAATTTTTTCAAATAGTGTCGCACCAAGCTGGAAATTTTCTGCTTTCAAACAAATACTCCTTTTAAGAACTTTCCACCTTCCATTACGATTGTTGCACTGTTTTAAGCTTAATTTCAGGATTAGATACAAGGTCTCTTTGAACTTTAAACCATCATCTCGAATGTTAGTTTCCAAGGGATTAATCCCTTTTTATGATTCTTCTTGGTTGCATAACTCCCTTGGTTATGACACCTGATAAGTGACTAATTTATGTAATAATTGTATGATATTTTATATTATTTTCAGTCACTTTGGGTATATTATTGGAAGAAAATGATTCATTTTGGCTATAATTGGTGAAAAATGATTTTAAGTGATTAAATGAGGTTTTTATCACTTTTTAGTGGATTTTGTGTATTTTGACAGTTTTGACACATTTTCGTATTTCGGCTATAACTTGAGCTACAATGATCGGATTGGGATGATTCTTGAATCCATTTGAAGATAAGAGATAGATATACAACTTTGGTGAAGACATCTGAATCCAGTTTGAAGGTTTTCCAGGTCAAAAAGCCGAAGTACAGAGTCAATTGCTATTGGTCGAAACTGGAACAAGGCATGGAGCAGGCAAGGGTATTTCAGTCATATCTCAGCCTACACAGATCCAAATGAGGTGATTCTTGATGCATTGGAAAGCTAACTCAAAAGGCTACAACTTTCGTGTTTTATACATGAGCTGGTTCAGCCTCTAACATCAAGAAAAGATCGGTTGAAGTTGGGCCAAAAACAGAGCAAGTGATCCACACTCGGATCCACTATTCATCCGAACCCTCGGCTGTTTCTGGGTTAATGGAACCGAGCTCGGATCCATACGGATCCGAGGCACTGTAGCAGCTCGGATCACTGTAGCAGCCCAGATTTACTGTAGCAATCCGGCCGGATTTGTGGCCGGATTCCTGGCCGGATTGTGGTCAGAGAAGTCTGCTTTTTACGCGGAAAACTCAATTTCACCTCCACCAACTCACATGGGATGCTAGACATGTGAGAAACATTACCAGCTGTAAGGAGAAAGTGTAAAGCTTCATTCCTTGACCATTTTCATCATTAAAAAGAGCCAAATTCATTGCAAGAAAAGGGAGAGAGGAGATAGAGCAAAAAAAAAGAGGAGTTCATAGCAGAAAAATAGAGAGTGAGCTACGGGAGAAAGCTTGAACCTGCAGAAATGTAGCTCTTTCATCTTCCTAGTGTTAGTTTAGCTTAGTATAGAGTAGTGTAGCTTTTTCATTCTTGTTTATTATCTAGATTAGGATGAAGATGAAGGATGAAGAAGGCAAGGAAGAAAGCTCATGTGACAAGGGTTGTATTCCTTCCAAATTCTTTATCTTTTGTACTTGATTCCAAGTTTAGTTAATATACAAGTTCTGGATTTTGTGTTTAATATGTGTCTCTAAAGTTTAAGCCTTGGGTTTGGCTGAACTTTCTATAATTGTTAGTGTTTATTATTTGGTTATTTGACTGCTATGATTTGAGCAAGTTATTTAGCACTTTAGCTTCTTAAATCATGATTAATCTGGTACCATTGATTGTGATTATCTAAGGTGTTGTTTCTGCAATGAAAATTGAGATTTAACACTAGTTCAAGAAGTGCTAAACATAGGGAGTACACTCACGAAAGTAGAGGTGCACTTATGTGGTTTTTAGTGATTCATATCATGTAATTTCATTGAAGAAATGAACTTGTAATTAATTTCATAACCATGAAAATATGTATGGATTAGTTATGAGTATAGTTGATTCACTACGAAAGTAGGTTTCACATGTTTAAGGAAATTACACCATAACTAGCCTAGATGTAGTATTCAATGATCCAAATATAGCACTTGCATGAGTAGTTAGGGATACCACAACCTAAGGAGCTTTTATTTGTTATTTTATATAATTTCAGTAGGTTAAATTTGTTATAATTCATTGATAGTCTAAATAATAGAGAAGCTTTAGTAATACCGGTAATTGTTCACTCTTCCCTGTGGGATCGACCCGATATATACCCTAAACTACTAGTTGACCTGTATACTTGCAGTGAACGGGTGTAATTCGGTATTTTTTAGCTTGCACGTATGTAAAATACCCGTCAACACCTTTCTTCATACTTGAATTATGGACTTCAAATCCTATTCTTATGGCCTCGATTTCCATGAGTTTGAACTCTAATGAGGGAGTCTTTTGACTAGAGTAATTCTTGGTGAATTTCACTAGTTTTATACTTGAACCTTGGAACCTTAACCTTGACATTTACTATGATGAGTGGAGTTTGGATGAGATTTGGCTCCATTAGTTTGAAAAATATGAATGCTCTTTATGTTTTAAAGTTCGGAGATGAGATTAGAAGTTTCGAGGGATGAAAACCATTTATCCTTTTCCTTGATTTTCATGCCAAAAGTGAAAACAGTACTTTCTTTTGAAATTAAGATTTCTTTCCACGACTTGAATAAAAAATGACTTCGAGCTCTCTTTGAGCATTATTTCAACGATTTAGCGAGAAAAGTTACTTTAACTTGACTCGAACTTGTGACCTTGAGAGTGGTTAGTGAGAAAATGTCTTTCTTATTAACTTTGATCGAGCACCTAGGTAATTGTGAGTGTACATATCTCATGTGGTCACGAAAACGCCGAAGAGCTCGTCTGACTTCTCGCTTCACTCTTATTTTGCCCTTGACTTGTGGTGAGTGTCAAGTGCATATTAAATGTTAATGTGTTTGAAATGATATGTGTACAAGTGCTATATATGATATATGAACTTGCCGAGACGAGAGTTTACTTTATCGCCCTTGTCCTCTCTCTCTCCTGATTACATGATACTTGTTAAATGAATATATATGACTTGCACTTGTACATGAACATGTTTTAAGTCGTGAGCACTGAGCGGCTAGAAGTATCACGCCCTATTTGGGTGGGAGGTACCGCTCATCCCGACTCAGTGTTATGACCGATTCAAAGTTGATTGGAGTGTTGTCTTGTCGACCAAATGTGCTTGTGGGGACGCCCCAACCCATTGGCTAACCTTGTAACTCGAGCCGGCAAGGGCTTGGTCGAGAAGCTTGGTGAACCTTGGAAAATATTATAGTTTGATCTTTTGAGATCTCGCTTGGCATACTCGATGAGTATCACCACTTCATACATGTTTGGTTATAGATCCAAGTGGGTGTTATATTAGATGGAGAAAGTAAGTGGAGCACTATAGTCGTGTTACAACTTGGGTTGACGGAGGGTCAACCCCAGATGGCTCAAATTGATCGAGACGTGAAAATTACTCCTGAGAGCTCCTGCATCCTCCTTTTGTGTTTATTTCCAACTTGTGCACTAAAATGAAACTTCATGTTTAAAGTTGCTTTCAAATATATTATTTGATTGGTTGGTACTACGTGCTTGCTTGTTTAAGTTTTCTTGGCCTCAGTGAGCTTTCGCTCATCCCTTTAAGTTTGTTTTCCTTAACAGGTTTTGGAGGTGGATTGGAGTATCTAGACTAGCGATTTGGTGGAAGCTAATATATTTTGTATGAATTTGGTGACTCTTAAAGTGTAACTTTTGTTACTCTTTGTTAGTGGATTGTAATTATAATGATTAACCTTAGAAGTTGTGATTTGTTTATTTGAAGTACTTTTATTTAAGTCGTTGGATGTTTTGTGACTTTATATTAAACTTGAACGGGTGCGTGAGTCCTGACGAAAGTTGGGCAGGCGTTCTGCTGATACCCTAGGGAGAGGTGGGGGCGTCACAGGTAAATTGTCCGTCAAAATGCCATGCCAGTAAGAGTCGCAACACTTAACTCATCCATCAGTCACACCGGAGCTTGTAGGATACCCTCCAAATTGACGCCTTCCCGCTTGAAAATCAATGATAGGAAACGTGGAAACCCCAACTTATAGGAAGTCGGACTTCGATGGGTGGCCGTCTTATGTTGCTAATTATGATATTCGGCAGTGGAATACGAGCATAAGGAGACTCCTGGTTATGGAACATATGATCCATGGAGTAGATATCGCTATGTCAAACCTCTCCTTGACCGTTCTTCTTGGGAATCACATTGTGAGTCATGACATACATAATGAGGCGATGCCGATAGTTGAACATTGTGCAAGGATGGTCTCTTTCCTCGATGAACGAAAAGGTTGGTATTGGAGACCAAACCTTGTCATGGCATTTGAAGGGTCCCAATACTTGTTGGGCAAAGTAAATCGCTTCTTCAAATCAATGACCAGTCCTTGATTGTTGCACCCAAGTATTCGAGCAATTATGACTCGAGTGATGGTCAACCTTCTCCCTCGAACAAAGGATCGAATCTCTTTTCCACTATGACCCTTTTTGTTGTCGATATTGGCATAGAACTCTCAGACCAAATCGGGATATATGTGCTGAGGGAGAGTGAGAATAGGTGCCTAACCTAATAGCTCAAAAGCCTCCGTAATTTGGTAGACGGCATCAATGTCCGGAGCTATGTGCATCTCGTAGATCAACTCCATGTGCTTACGCTCCTCGAACCAATCTTGATTATCTTTAGAAGTGAATCGTTCAACATCCTAGTTCGGAGGAGGTGGTCATCTAGATGTGCCTCTTCGCAATCTCCTTTGTTGAGGCATCGGAGATGGTGTCCTCTCAACCTCTTCTTCACTAGAAGACTCATGAATAATAACTCGACCTCTTCTTACCATGGTGTCTAAAAATAGAAAAACCATTAAGTTTCTCTACACCTTTCTAAAGTTTAACACACACTCATATTATATAAGAATTAAATCCTATAAAACACCTAATAGAAGACACTTTCCATTTATAGTAACCGTAGGCATTTTATAGAATTATCATTCATGTATAAGGATTAAAATTGGTACCAATAACTACAAATACACATCTCTCTATTATAAAAAATTAACTAAATATTCAATAATGTCAGATATTATGACATGAGAGACATGTCATTAAAATTGCCAAAAATTTGCCAAAATCACCAATTTATCAAAATTGGCAACAAATATGTTCCAATTAATGAAATTAGCAATAATCAAGTTTATAACAATATTTAATTAGCAACAATAATGCCCATTTAGTTATAAACATGATTAAACAAAAATTATCCCCATAAATCACAAAATTCATCAAAATTACTCTCTATTCACAATGTACATGCTAAAACATCATCAACTAACCATTTTTAAACATAAACATCCATCAAAAGGGGCTCAATAACAATCCAAGATAATTTTCTCATTTTATCCAAATATAGACAACTAATTATTCATCAATTTACTACATTTAAACATATAAACATGATTAAACAACCTTAATAAGCATATTGGAGGCCAAAAATATAAATAAATATCATCAAATATTTGAAATTAAAAGATGTCAGAAAGCTCAGGAAATTGAAAAATATCAACTTCTAAAATACGAAAATTTGATGAAGAAACTTACCTCAATCACGTAGAAGCATGTTTGGTGATGCTAATGATGCAAAAGCCCTATGAAATACCCTCTAATTGACCCCCAATTGCTTGGATAAAAGTTGAGAAACCCTAACCTTCAATCTCCTTAAAACTGATTTTTGAGATGTTTTTGTTAGATTTTAATCGGTTCAAAAGTCTCTATGAAGGTTAAATGATGTTGTTTTGATGATTTCTTGCAAGGAAATGGAGTAAAAGAGTGAATTTGTGAAGAGAGTGTGTGTGAGTGTAGAAAACACGGGTGTAAGAAAGGATGAACAAATGGAAATCTGGCCTGCGTTTTCTATGTTTCAAAAGAGGAAGAGGAAAACGAGGGCTAAAACGTGGGGGAGGGGGTGCATTTTTGGATAGACACTTGCAGAATCTAAAACACAGACAATAAAAAAGCGGTCTTGGTCGCGTTTTCTCAGCCCGCGTTTTATGTTTGTGATCCAGGCTAAAAACGTGAGGTGAAACGCAGGCGCAGTCGCGTTTTAGGTCTCGTTTTGCTAAAAACTTTTGTAGATCATCTAAAACATGACCCATAAACGCGGGACTTGTCCACGTTTTCAGTGGTGCGTTTTGCAATTCTGCACTTTTAGTTCAGAAATTCTGCACTTATTCTAAAAATTGCGCTCTTGACCCCAATTTTCCAAAATACACCCTAGATCATTTCTTTGTCAAAATAAACAATTCATACATATGTACAATGATCTAAACATACACTCTAACACTTTTCAACGCATCAAAAATCACAATTACTCAATTTGAGATGTTGAGATCTTTGATCAAAGGTCGCTTTTTCACCTCATTTGGTCACTTTTTGCTTTTATTTCCAATACCTACAAATGAAAAACAACAAAATAACTCAAACACATAATTTAAACTTAAAATCACAAAAAATTAACATAAAGTACTAAAACATTGGGTTGCCTCTCAACAAGCACTTTTGTTTATAGTCGCTGGCTCGACTACTTTGCCTCATTTCTCAAGGAGGCTTTGTTAATGAATAATCCACCATTTTAGGTCATGGTGGATCATTAAAAGGTGACTTTATAACAAAAGCCACATAATCGAATGATAAGAGAGATGAAAGTGACTTACCTATCTCAAGTGATTCATAGATATTATCTTGAATGTGTATCACTTGAGAACTCACCAAAGGAATGTCTGCATGGTTTTCTTGGGCAACAATACCTTTAGAATCTATACTCTTAATACATTCCTCAAGAGGGCTGAAAATGAGTTATTAAGGCTCACCTCTTAAGGTTCAAGGTTAGTTCCAAAGGTACTATCGTGTGAAATGGATATTTTTTCATTAACACAATTGAGATTCATCATTTTCATCAAAAGGCAATCCACTTCACTTGCAACATGCTCACCATTCATGCTAGGGTCAACTTGCATATCATTAGAAGAAATAACTCCACACAATGCATATAATTGTTCTTGTATTCTATAAGAGTGAGAAGTTAATTCATTTAATCTTTCCTCAACCCCATAAAAATGGTCGGAGGTTACATTTGCTAGTTTTTCTATAGCTAATTCCCAAGATGGCTTAGAATCGTTAGCTAGTGATTCACTTTCTAATTGCTAAGATGAAGGCGTATTAACTAACTTTTCTATTGCCAATTCTCAAGATGGTTTAGATTCAATTTGGATACATTTTATTTGGTAATCATAAAAACATGGAGAATCACTATATGCACATTGATTATTCCAACCATAAGCATAAGAATTGCTCCGATTAGGGTTGCATTGATCAAAACAAGAATTATAATGCTCAAATTCACCATAATAATCCACATTTTGTACTTGCATACATGTACGAGTAGCATGATAACCTCCACACAAGTCACAGATCATATGATTAGAATTAAAAATATTAACATTCCTTTTTTGCTCAATTTCATACATAATGGTGTTCATTTGAACTTTTAACGTTATAATATCAAGTTTAGCCTTTAAGCACCTCAAACCATCTTCAAATGACATACCTTCAGTAATTTTTTGGTTATCTCGATTCAAGGAGTTTTGTACATAGTAACCATCTATTGCCGATCTTCCTTCTCTCATGCATTGTCTCCTCATATTTTCTACTCTCCTTGAACTCCTAAACATGTTTTCAAAGTAACTCAAAAACACGTTTAGTCAAGAAGAATAGGTGACTCTAAACATATAAAAAAAAACTTACACAAAGACTCAAAAAGACACTAAAAAAAATTAAGACACTAGACACAACAAACACAAGAAAAACAAAGTAAAAATGTCTAAATTAATAAAGTTGTTCTTGGCACCGATATTGACAAATCTTTCCCCGCAACGGCGCCAAAAAACTTGACGTGCGTAGGGTATACATATACAATTAACTCATCCACAATCAAGTTTTCTATTTATAAATCCTAAATACCCCACACGCGATTTATCACAAGTATACGAATCATGAGCGACTATAGGATATTAAGAGTCGATCCCACAGCAAAGATTTCAAGTACCGGTGTTTTTCGAACTCCTTTATTATCTAAACTATCATAAATATAAAAGTAATGAAAATAACACTAGAAAGCTCCTAAAGATATGGAATTCTTTACTACTCTTGCAAATGTGATTACAGATTAAGTGAATGCTATTATCTTGGCTAGTTATGGCGTAATTTCCTAATGTATTCACACTACTCTCGTAGTGAATCAACTATACTTGTAACTAAGCCATACCTACTCTCGTGATTATGAAATTAACTACAAGTTCATTCCTTCTATGAAATTACATGAAACAAGTCACTAAAGCCACATAGTTGCTCCTCTACTCTCGTGAGTGAACTCCCCAGGTTTATCACTTCTTTGAACTAGTGTTAAATTTCAATTCTCATTGCAAACTTAACACCTTAAGATGATCACAATTAATGGCCGGTTAATCATGATTAGAAAAGCAAAAGTGATAAATAACTTGCTCAAAATAATATCATAAAATAACCAAGTAAACATCACAAACAAGACATAGAAAGTTCATCTATAACTCTAGGCATAAACTTTAACTAAACATGAAGAACAAGAAAGAAAAGATCCATACTTGTGTTATAACTAAACATAAGATGCAATACAAGAAATAAAGTGATAGGAGAAATGTCACCCATGTCACTTGAGCTCCATGCTCTCCATCTTCATCCTTCACTTCATCTAAGTTTAGCTACAAATACAAGAAGAATAAACTACACTAACTCTAACTATACTATACTATACTAATGAACTAACCAAAACTAGTGAACACTACATTTTTGCGAAGTTTTTCTAACTTTCCAAAGTTGTGAAAATGTTCTCCAAAGGCCTCTATTTATAGACAATTCAAGAGCCAAATGAGTTGTCTCTAATTGTCATTTTTGACTCTTGAAACTCTCCAAGATTGCTTCAAAAAGTTTCCATGCTTATTTGATCATTTCCAGCCGGAATCTTTGCGGAAAAAATGATCAAAAAGGTTGTGTGAAAAGAGCACAAGTTGCAGCGCAAGTTGCATCCGAAATCTACTAAAATGCGAGTAGGAAATGCGGCCCATGCCCGCGTTTTGGCCCCCTCCCCCCGTTTTACTCTTTGCAGGTTTGCACTTTTCTGGGCAGAATTCATCCTTGCTCTATTTTTTGTTCAATTTCAACTGATATTTTATTGATGTTAGAGGCTGAACTAACTCTTATGTAAAACATAAAAGTTGTAGCACTTTGCATTGGCTTTCCAGTGCATCAAGAATCATCCAATATGGAGTTCTGTGGACCAAGCAATGACCAAAATACCCTTGACTGGTCAGAACCTTGTTTTAGCTTTCGACCATGAACATGCACTTCTGTATTTCGACTTTTTGACCATGAAAACTACTGAACTGGACTTCGATGTCTTCATACCAAACGTAGATCTATCTCTTAAATTCAAAATAGTTCAAGAATCACCTCAATCCAATGCTTGTAGCTCAAGATATAGTTGAAATATCATAAGGTGTTGAAACTGTCTTCACTTGCATTTCTTCCTTTGAATGTTTTGCACTTCATGTCTTCTTTAAACGACTTCAAATCATCAATAATCATCCAATTCTCTTCTCAATTCATTCCATTTGATGATTGAATCCTTAAACCTACAAAAACATGAAGTTTTTACCATTAAAATTCATAGAAATGCAATTTTCACACTTTAAACCACAAAATGCATACTTTCACTAGATTCCTAGTTAATTAGCTATAAAAGTGGTTAAAACACACCAAAACTAACTAATAAAATACATTTAAAACACGTAAATATATACTTGTCAGAAATCTCAAGTACTTCTTGGGAATTGAAGTGACAAGTTCGGCACAAGGCATCCTCATATCTCAAAAGAAGTATGTGCTAGATCTTTTGGCAGAAGTTGGGCTTTTAGACTGTAAACCTACTGATACGCCGATTATGTAGAACCACAGGTTGGGAGAATTTCCAAATCAGAAGCCGACTGATAAAGAGAGATATCAGAGATTGGTCGGTAAGCTGATCTACCTGTCACATACTCGGCTTGATATTGCCTATGCTGTCAGTGTGGTCAGTTGATTTATGCATTCACCTAGTAATCAACACATGGAAGCTGTGATGAGGATCCTTCGATATTTAAAAGGGTCTCTAGGGAAAAGTCTCCTATTTTCCAAGAGCGGCACTCTCTATGTTGAAGGTTATACTGATGCCGATTGGGCAGGAGATGCCACCGATCGAAAGTCAACCTCAGGCGACTTTACATTTGTTGGTGGTAATCTGGTTACTTGGAGAAGCAAGAGAAAAAGGTGGTAGCATTATCGAGTGCAGAAATTGAATTTAGAGGCATGGCTAAAGGAGTGTGTGAACTTCTGTGGCTTAAGAGGCCGATGGCCGATATCGGCTTTGCTTCTCAGTTAGAGATGAACTTATTCTGTGATAACAAAGCTGCTATCGATATCAGCCATAATCCGGTTCAACATGATCGTACTAAGCATATTGAGGTCGATCGATACTTCATCAAGAAGAACCTTGAAGAAAGAGTGATATGGTTTTCCGTTCGTGAAGTCAGAAGATCAGCTAGCCAATATACTCGCAAAAGCTATGCCGACTAAGATTTTCAACAACTCATTAGGCAAGTTGGGGATGTACAATAGTTATGCACCAACTTGAGGGGGAGTATTGGATTGAGTTGTAGTAGTTGGTAGGTGAGGTTGTAAATATCCTATTAGGAGTTAATGTGTATCAATTAAGGATTTGATAGGTATTAGTAGTTGGTAGTTGGTAGGAATCTAATTACTACTCTTGTGTAATCCTATAAATAAGCACTTGTATCTTTGTATATAGATAAGTGAAATACATGGAAAACTTCCCCAATCTCTCTCTCTCTCACTCTAAAAGCCTCTCTTCTTAACAAAAGCTACAAGGGATGACAGTCAAAGGCTCTACGTTCATAAAGGGAAGAACCACAGAGCCAATCAGATGCCAAGTTGTCCGAAGCTTCTAATTTTAGTGATAAAGATGAATTTAACTTTGATGCAAGTGTTGAGCCGCAAGGTTTGACCTTGTGTGGCAAAATTCTTCATCCCACATCAGATGCTGCGTAAGGAAGTTTTCTTCCTTTCATCCCACATCAAACAATGGCAAGGAAAAGTCGGCTGCTGAAGGTTATAAATAAGGAAGCCTATTGAAGGAATTAATTGCACCACTCAAGAGAGTTATATGGGCTATTAGGTTCTTGAGTCATCTAACCCATTTAGTCAAATATTTTAGGCTCTCTTGTATTGTGTTTAGGAATATTTCCTAAACCTTTTATAAGTGCCTTTTGGCCTAGGAACCACTTTCCTACGGCTTTTGTATTTCTTCTTCATAGTAGAAATATTGCTCCTTCTTTGCCCGTGGACGTATGTCAATTTGACCGAACCACGTAAATCTTCTGTGTCTTTTATTTGCTTTGTTATCCGTCTTTATATGGTCGGTTTTACCGCCTAATTATTATATGGCTGGTATCTACCGCCTATCTATTATATGGTCGGTTATACCGCCTACTTTTATTCTAACTTTAGTTTGTTTATTCTTGGGCCGGTCCTAACAAACTGGTATCAGAGCTGGTTGATATATTTTGCAAGACAGGTTCATCTCGTGGGGCCTGTTCATCTCATGGGGTCCGTCCATCCTGCGGGGCCCACTCATCCTGCGGGATCCATTTATTCGTGGGGCCTGTTCACTTTGTGGGGTCCGTTATCCCGTGGGGCCCGCTTATCCTGTGGGGCCCGCTCACAAGACTTGCATATTTGTTTTGCCAGTTTTTTGAGACAAACTTCAGCTTACAGATTTTGTGGCAACAATGACGATAACAAAGACGGTTGTCGAGAAATTCGACAGAAATGTCAACTTCGGCATGTGGCAGCTCAAGATGGAGGCCATTCTTGTTCAAAACGGAGTTGATCTAGCGATTCATGGAATCGAGAACAAAACAGAAGATGTAAAGGATGCGGATTTCACTGATATGGATAAGAATGCTAGATCCAGTATAATTTTGAATCTCTCCGATGAGGTATTGCGTGAGGTAGCAACGGAGAATTCGGCCAAGGCTATGTGGGATAAATTGAAAGCTTTGTATATGAAGAAGACAGTCGAGAATCGGCTATATTTGAAGCAGAGTTTGTATATGCTTCGGATGTCTGAAGGTACATCTATACTCTCCCATCTTGATAAATTTGATTCCATTATTATGGATTTGGAGAATATAGATTCGCAAATTGATGATGAAGATCAGGCCCTATTACTTTTGTGTTCCCTTCTCCAGTCCTTTAAGTATTTCCGTGACACTATGATTTATAGAAAGGAAACAATTTCATATCGAGAAATTAAATCTGCACTAAAATCTAAAGAGCATATAGATAGGGATATTATTGGGGAAACTAGTGGGAGTTAAGCCGATGGCTTGTTTGTTCGGGGTAGATTTGAAAAGAGAAGCCCAGAAAATAGAAATAGATCCAAATTCAGACATAAAAATGTGGTGTGCAACTATTGTAAAAAGAAGGGCCATCTTATCTCTGATTGCTTTAAATTGAAAAATAAAGAAAAGCAAAAGGAGAAAAGGAGTGAAACCACCGAGGCTAGTATTGCCGTTGATGAGAATGATGGAACTATTTTCTGTGCAACAGAAAATAATTTTAGATCTAACAATGAGTGGATTTTAGATTCGGGTTGTTCATATCATATGTGTCCCAATAAGGACTGGTTTTCAACATATGAATCAACTGAAGGTGGAGTTGTCTTAATGGGCAACAACGCTGTTTGTAAAGTTGTTGGCAAAGGCACAATCCGGATTAAAATGTACGATGGTATTGTAAGGACGCTCACAAATGTTAGACATGTTCCAGATTTGAAAAAAAATCTCATCTCTTTGGGCACTCTTGAGTCTATTGGGTGCAGGTATTCAGGTGGAGATGGAGTTCTCAAAATCACTCGAGGAGCTCTTGTTGTTATGAAGGCACACAGATCTGGTACTTTGTATATTTTGCAGGGATCTACTGTTACAGGTGCTGCTGTTGTTTCAACATCATCTTTATCAGATACAGACATCACCAAATTATGGCATATGCATTTGGGGCATATGAGCGAAAAAGACTTGAGCATATTGAGCAAAAGAGGACTTCTGTGTGGACAAAGTACCGGTCCATTGAAATTCTGTGAACATTGTATTTTTGGAAAGCAGAAAAGAGTCAGCTTTAGTTCCCCAGCAATTCACAAGACAAAAAGTACTCTTGATTACATTCATTCGGATCTATGGGGTCCTTCTCATGCTCCTTCTAAAGGTGGTGCCAGGTACATGTTGACTTTCATTGATGATTATTCAAGGAAAGTTTGGGTCTATTTTCTTAAGCATAAAAATGATGTTTTCTTAACTTTCAAGCAATGGAAAGTTTTGATTGAGAAACAAACAGGAAAACATGTTAAGCGGTTGAGAACAGATAATGGCATGGAATTTTGTGGAGGTGAATTTAATGAATTTTACAAAAATGAAGGAATTGTTCGACATCACACCGTCAGGATGACGACTCAACAAAATGGTGTGGCTGAACGTATGAACAGAACGCTTTTGGAGAGAGTAAGATGTATGATCTCTAATGCAGGGTTGACAAACGACTTTTGGGCAGAAGCAATCAATATGGCATGTTATGTTGTCAACCGTTCTCCTTCTGCATCTCTTGATTTCAAAACTCCTGAGGAAGTTTGGTCAGGTACTCTTGCTGATTACTCCAATTTAAAAGTTTTTGGGTGTCCAGCATACATGCACGTGAATGATGGAAAATTGGAGCCTAGAGCTAAAAAGTGCATTTTTCTTGGATATGCTTCTGGGGTGAAAGGATACAGATTATGGTGTCCTGATCCCAAATCCCCAAAATTTGTAATCAGTAGAAATGTTACTTTTGATGAATTGTCTATGTTATCTTCCAAAAAGGAGTCTTCTAGTCCTTGTACTACTGATAGTACACAGAAGCAGGTGGAGCTTGATATTGGCAGTTTTGGTCCTTCTCAATCCAAATCTTCTATTCAACAAGTACCAGTAGATACACCTGAATCTACTGTTGAAGATAGTTCAGAAGAAGAGGAGTATTCCATAGCCAGAGATAGACAAAGGAGAGACATTCGACCACCACAAGGATATGCAAATTTAGTTGCATATGCTTTATCTGTTGCAGAAGAAACTGATGCAGTTGGTGAGCCTTCCACCTATTCAGAAGCAGTTTCTTGTGATGATTCTGCAAAGTGATTGATTGCAATGAATGAAGAAATTGAATCTCTTCATCAGAATGAAACTTGGATTCTTGTAAAGCCGCCGTCAGCTAAGAAAATTGTTGGTTGCAAGTGGGTCTTCAAGAAAAAGGAAGGTATTCCAGGGGTTGAAGATGCAAGGTATAAAGCACGATTAGTTGCAAAGGGCTATAGTCAGGTACAAGGTGTTGATTTTAATAATATATTTCACCTGTTGTTAAACATAGCTCTATTCGTGTTTTGCTTGCTTTAGTTGCCATGTATAATTTGGAGTTAGAACAGCTCGACGTTAAGACAGCTTTCTTACATGGCGAACTTGAAGAACAAATTTATATGAGACAACCCCAGGGTTTTGAAATTGAAGGTAAGGAAGACCATGTTTGCTTATTAAAGAAATCCTTATATGGATTGAAGCAGTCTCCAAGACAGTGGTATAAGAGGTTTGATTCCTTTATGTTGGGTCATGGTTATTTAAGGAGCATGTATGATAGTTGTGTTTACTTCCGGAAGTTAAATGATGGTTCTTTCATTTACTTATTGTTATATGTTGATGATATGCTCATTGCTGCCAAGAATTTGTCAGAAATTCACACTTTGAAACTGCAGTTAAATAGTGAATTTGAAATGAAAGATTTGGGAGCAGCTAAGAAAATTCTTGGCATGGATATCAATCGAGATCGAGGAGTAGGGAAGTTATTTTTGACCCAGAAAAATTACCTTGAGAAAGTCTTGGAGCGTTTTGGCATGAAAGATGCTAAACCAGTATCTACTCCTCTTGCTAGCCATTTTCGGCTATCTGCTGCTCAATCACCAAAATCAGATGAAGAGGAAGATTATATGGCATGGGTTCCTTATTCCAGTACAGTCGGCAGTATTATGTATGCAATGGTTTGTACTCGTCCAGATATTGCACAAGCAGTCAGTGTTGTTAGCAGATATATGTCTTGCCCTGGTAAACCACATTGGCAGGCTGTGAAGTGGATTCTCAGATACTTGCGAGGTACTTCAAATGTATGTTTGGAGTTTGGAAAAAATAATAACACTTTGGTTGGTTTTGTAGACTCAGACTACGCTGGGATCTTGATAGGAGAAGATCGCTTTCAGGCTATGTATTTTGCATTGGCGGTTGTGCTGTTAGTTGGAAAGCTACTCTACAACCTGTCGTAACCTTGTCTACTGCAGAAGCAGAATATATGGCTTTGACCGAGGCAGTCAAAGAAGCCTTGTGGTTGAAGAGTTTATTTAGCGAACTTAGTCTACATCAAGGTGTTACTGTTATTCACTGTGATAGTCAAAGTGCCATACACTTGACTAAAGATCAGATGTATCATGAGAGGACGAAACATATTGATGTGAAATATCACTTCATTCGGGATATCATTGCAGAAGGAAAGGTCCTTATTCAGAAAATCAATATTAAGGACAATCCAGCCGATATGTTTACGAAACCTCTTCCAGTTTATAAGTTCAAACAGTGCTTGGACTTGGTTGGTATTCGTTGTTGGTGACTTAAGTCCGTTGGGGCTTATGTGGAGAAGGTGGAGCAGTTTTACTATTGATGGTGGAACTCAAAATTATGCCAAGGTGGAGATTTGTTGAGCCGCAAGATTTGACCTTGTGTGGCAAAATTCTTCGTCCCACATCAGATGCTGCATAAGGAAGTTTTCTTCCTTTCATCCCACATCAAACAATGGCAAGGAAAAGTCGGCTGCTGAAGGTTATAAATAAGGAAGCCTATTGAAGAAATTAATTGCACCACTCAAGAGAGTTATATGGGCTATTAGCTTCTTGAGTCATCTAGCCCATTTAGTTAAATATTTTAGGTTCTCTTGTATTGTGTTTAGGAATATTTTCTAAACCTTTTATAAGTGCCTTTTGGCCTAGGAACCACTTTCCTACGGCTTTTGTATTTCTTCTTCATAGTAGAAATATTGCTCCTTCTTTGCCCGTGGACGTATGTCAATTTGACCGAACCACGTAAATCTTCTGTGTCTTTTATTTGCTTTGTTATCCGTCTTTATATGGTCGGTTTTACCGCCTAATTATTATATGGCTGGTATCTACCGCCTATCTATTATATGGTCGGTTATACCGCCTACTTTATTCTAATTTGAGTTTGTCTATTTCCTGGCCCGGTCCTAACAGCAAGGATGCGTGCGTCAGCAGATACTGCAGAAAAGAAAGGAGCTTAGTGTTCTTCCAACTGAACAAAAGACAGATAAGAGTAAGTTTGTTTTCTGCAGAGAGTTAAAATGAACCTATAACTTACAAATCTTTTTTATTCATGCCAATTAACATAGTCAACTTGTATCTGTTCTAGCTAATTTAGTGTCATAATGCTTAGTATTTGATACTTTGGACTTAATCGGATTTGCAAATTATACAAAGTGGCAATTTACAACTATATAATATTTTTTTGACCTGATAGAAAGTGCTTTATTATTTTTCTCCTGAAATGCTTTGATGTCACCATGAAATTACTATACACCTGCAACTAAGCTTTTGTATGCTTTTTTATGACATTCTTCAGCATGTTTTACATGATTATGGATTGGCTCAAGCAGTAATCCTTCCTAATACCCTGTGAAAGAAGTCTAACAGAACAAGAATTTTTTTGGTATTTTTATGACTCCTAGACGGATTGTGACACTTCAACGATTAGCCAGATCCATAGGGTGGATAAGATGTAAAAAAATGATTCAAATGACATCTCATGCAGGATGAGATGTTTTGAACATATTTTATAATAGAACTTCTTCTCAGAGTGGGTAGTCCAAGCAATGCTGACACTTTTGCTCAGAGTGGGTAGTCCAAACCTCAGCTAAACTCATGGATAATGCAGATGCTGACCTACAGTTGATGAACAATGCTGAACATGAAAGACAGCTATAGCAGCAAAAGAAGCGCAGATGCCAAGGACACGAGGATGAAGTATGCATTTGACAGTCATATTGATCATTTTATGTTTATACCTTGTATAAAAGCTTCTGTTCTTATACTTATAATTGATGGGTAGTGAGAGAACTTATTGTTCTTAGAGTAGTGGCTGAAGCAGTTTGTATTTTAGAGAGTAAGCACACAAAACATTAGTAAACCGAACCAAAATAATACCAGCATTAGAAATGGGAAACAAAATAAGAAAGAAAAATGTAAAAGGATATGCATGTCAGATCCTAATGCATAGCGTGGGGAAACTCAAGGTAAAATATAGAAATTCTTTTTTTAGATATACTCATGTATTCCGATAAGAGCAGAGGTCCAACACTTTTTACATAATATTCTCCTAAGGTGTATAATCCTCTGTTAAATTCATTGACCGAGGTCAGAGCACAAAACTTTTTTGTTTCAAATGATGTGGTTGTGTTCTCTGAAAGGAGGGCTGTAGCTGTATTAGATCTAGAAATTTTTGCAATGACTTGATGGAGCAAGATGAAAAGTATAGATATGGATGTGCTATTATCTATATTCAACCTTTCTACAGATGTTTAACACTCTTGATTTCATTTATTTTTGTGGTTCTTAGGTGCTGAAGAGACTGGAAAAATTCAAGGCAGCGTTTTCTTTCAAATCCAACGGATTGAAAGATGAAGATGCAATGGCTGTCAAACCACCAAAAATAAAATTTATAATGAGACCTACTCCCGAAATTGAATGAGTATAGTAGTGAGTATGGTCATCTCCTCAGAGAACTGATAGATTTATCACACACGGAGAATTTGGGGGATTTTGGGAAGGAAGATAAAAGAAATAAATTAAAGATGCAGGGGTACTGATTTGCTAAATCGCAAAAGTGTAGTAGTTAATGAATGTAATAAACAATTAATTGACACAGCCTAGTCAAGGAGATAATCTCGGCACCGGTTCAAGCAATTGATCATAGATACCTAAATTAATTCACACGTTCGCAAATAAATTGGTTAAAGCAACTCAACAACCGCTAAACCACCAATCTCTCCTTAATTATATGATAGTCCAGAGACACTCTTAAACTACCCTATTGTAAATTAGATAACCCCAGAGACGCTCGAAGGATTTAATCTATTCTCAGCTTTAGGAATTAGAGAGACCCAATTCTAGTTAACAAACACACATGTGTGTACATTTAAACTAGATTAATTATTTCCACAACCCAGATTAGACTACTTGCGAGGCAATGAAATTGTGTCATTCGCCACTAATTTAAAACAATCAAGTGATACGTACCCTTGTCCTAATTGGCAGTATACTATTCAGACAATTGAACAATTGGCCACATTGATCCAATAAATCTAAACAATAATAGGCTGTTAAAACAGAGAATAATTAAATACCCACGAACGCGGAATTTAAAATAGAGCAAAACGATTAAAACGATCTCACAATTGTCCGTGTAATCGGGTCTTGATTATTCCTCAACTAGATAAACAGGTTTAGCCTTGCCGCATAATCACGAAGCAGTTGAAGGCTTACATGGAGTTTAAACGATTGAAAGAAAAAGATAAAAAGGATGTGGCCGCTAGCTGTAGATTTGCGTTCGGGAGGAAAAGAGCCTAACTAAAGAGTCATATGAGCTTAGACGATTAGTACTAAGAATTGACGTCTAACCTTCATTCGACCAATTTGGTGAAAGAGTCATATGAGCTTAGACGATTAGTACTAAGAATCAGTTTAAGTTGAACAGCATAAAGCGGAAACTATGTATTTCTTCATTGGGGATGAGTAGAAAGTGTCAATTAATCGTCTAAACTCATTCCTCATTAGGAAACTGACCACCATTTTCATTATGACCCAGTCTAAACTATAAAGTCCATTTGAACTGGGATTTATTCATAAATAACAATTTTGAAATTTTATCATAGTGGTTGCCTTGGGAAAGAATGACGACATCATAATCATTGTAGTGGCTTTCACCAACTTTCATTGACCTTTCGGTTGCTATGATTCTTCATCATCAGTCAGCATCCCTTTAGAAAATCAATAAATTAGTAATGGAGCGCGTGCTTTACTCATAAACATGATGCTTTGAAATTTCTTCTTTTATGGTTTCACAAAATTTTAAAAAAAAATCAATTGTTTTGAAAGAATAAATGTAATTGAGATGAACAAATTAATATTTAATATTTAAAAATTAATTTTTCTAACGAACACCAATACACAAGCAACAAAGCATTCCACTTTTTGTTGGATATGGGTTACATGAGTGCCTTTTTAAATTTTCATTTGAGTTTATATTTTTAGCTATTTGAATAATTTGTTGTTCGCCCTTACATCATTCTATGAATTTTTTTAATTAATGTTAGCAATTTTTTTCTGTATTTTTTTTCTATTAATCATGGATTGCAAAATGATTCATAGTGCTATTGCAATTGTAACACTATGTAAATTATACTGAAATTTCTTTCCTCAAATTTGAATAGTTTAACTTTTAAGAGAAATGATTTCATTTGGTGAAACTTGTTTATATTTATCATTGACGACATGGTTTAGGATTATAAAGCTTATATGATTAGCAACTCTAAACTGATAGAATTATCTATTATACAATAGTCAAACTAATGAGGGGCTTAGATGTATTTTTGATTGACCATTGAAGTACTTTTTGAAGTTGGATATTGTAAAAAAAAAAAAATTTGACTTAACTCGCCATAACCCAAAGGATGTTTCACCTTTCTAACTCTTATTATGATTGAAATTGATATATATTATATTCATTGATTGTAGTTTAATGCTATAAAAAAAATACTCCTTGTAAAGTTTATTAAATATAATCTTTATAACTCTAATTTTTTCTAAAAATTTAATACTTGAACACCAGCCTTCATCATCGAACACATCGATAGATATATGTGCAACATGGACATTGAGACACTAATTCAAATGGTCAAATACTTGGTAGATCTAGTCTACGAGTTCACTTATAGATCAAATAGACAATAATCTGCCACATCATCAACATGAATTAAATATCCAAAACCCAATGAAAACCAGATCCCAGACCCTACATTTTGCGGTAGATTTTTCCGGGATACGGGGCAGGAGCGGTCCTCAGACGACCGCTCCTGAACGGTCTCCTCACAATAAAAAACGTGAGGAGACAAATGAGCCAAGTCAGCAAGGCTGAAGCAGGGCACAAAAACGATGCCGTTCCAAATAAAAAAATGTTGACTTCCAAACGGGAGCAGACGGAGCAAACGGAAGAGAATTGGTTTTTGAAATTCAAGTTGAAATTTTGAATTAGCTGCAGAAAACAAAACTGAGGGAAGCCAAATAATTAAATTGTGAAGGTAATCTACTCTGACCAACCACTCACTGAAGGCAGAAAGCTGAAGTTCAGGTGGGATTCAACCTACTGGGTGTTTCTAGGTGAAGTGGGTGTAGTCTACTCTGATGAAAGTAGCAATTGACAGAAAAATGGGTGGAGAGGCAGGCGGCATGGAAGAAGCAAACAGAGATGAAGCCAAAGTTTGTCCGTAAAATTGAATAGCAGAAGCAGTTGTGGTCTCCAATTGGGTATAAGAGTGTTGTATGTATTCTGAATGCGTGCAAGAGCGGCGGTAAGGTAGAAGCAAATAGAGGAAATTCAGCATCTCACGAAACCAGATTTTGTCCTTCAACTTAATAGCAGAAGCAGCTACGTCTCCGATTTCGGTGAAACGTGAAGCGTATTAGCAGACCAAGGTAACATGACTGAACCATGTCAGTAATTGTGGCCAATAATTTGTCACCCAAATGCACATCTGTTAAAGGAAGGATGAAATTAGAGTCACTGAAGACATAATATGAAGATGATAGAAGAATAGTGAAGTTGTACTGTATTTGTATGTGTGTACCGTATCTGTGTTTGTGTGAGCATTCAGCTTTTCAGTGATGGACTATAATGGGATAGTAGTTTTTGGAAGACCTAGGGTTATGTATTCAAGTAAACCGTCGACTGGAATTAGGGAAAGATGAGAGAAACAAAGTCACATTTAACAAGTGAATGAATATACATCTTGTTGTAAATTAGTTACATGTTATAGCCACCGTATTACAATTGATATGAATCATTGTGCATTTAGTAATTGGTCCATGCTCATGGAGCAATATTAGTTTGCCCCTCTCCTGACCATATAGTGTGTGTAAAATGGAGGCGTAGAGTTGAATGAGATGAAGCAGAGGAAAAGACACATATGTGAATAATAAATGGGTGAAGCTTGTGTTGTAAGTCAATTACATGATGTAAGAAATATATTACAATGAGTAGAAAGTAGGGTTATGTATTCAAGTAAATCATCCACTGGAATTAGGGAAAGATGAGAGAAACAAAGTCACATTTAACAAGTGAATGAATATACATCTTGTTGTAAATTAGTTACATGTTATAGCCACCGTATTACAATTGATATGAATTATTGTGCATCTAGTAATTGGTCCATGCTCATGGAGTAATATTAGTTTGCCCCTCTCCTGACCATACAGTGTGTATAAAATAGAGGCGTAGAGTTGAATGGGGTGAAACAGAGGAAAAAACACATATGTGAATAATAAATGGGTGAACCTTGTGTTGTAAGTCAATTACATGATGTAAGAAATATATTACAATGAGTAGAAAGTACTTGTTTGGCCCTCAAAATGTAGAAAAAGTAGAAAATGTGGAGTTGGTTTATGCGGTTGTCATTAACGAATGACATAAGGTCCAGTAAGTTAAAGAATCTAGAATCAAAATATAATCACCAGCGTGGAAGTACATACAGTTCAAATAGACTTACAACGCGTGACCAATACATTATAGTCCGTATAAGTTAGTGTACATGGAGTTGTATTTGTACATAGATAATACCGTTGTCTTAGAGTAAAAGTAAGGTGATGTGAATCATTAATCATATTGATAAGCGTAATAATAGGATTTGGTATACGAGTAATGTGTGATTCATAACACATTATAAATGGTAATATACATTTATATTGGCGTTTATGTACATACTATTCATGAAATGTTGCAAATTAGGGTGTTTGATACATAATTGGCAGGAGTAGAAGTAATGGATTGCAGCAAATTGGCAGAAAATGGGACCCCTGAATTAGGAATGGAGTTCAACAGTGAAGAGGATGCGTACAAGTTTTACAACAAGTATGCCTTTAAAATGGGTTTCAGTGTACGTAAAGACTATCTGAATAAAGACAAAGACGGCATGACCACGTCTAGGAGATATAGTTGCTGCAAGGAAGGTGTGAAACGCAAGTACGAAGGTGATGTGATGCCAAAGAGGACACGAGCGCCGACGAAAACAGGGTGTGGAGCTAAGATGGTTATCGTGTTGTTTAGAGGGACAATGAAGTACCGTGTGCATGACCTTGTCTTAGAGCATAATCATGAGTTGCACATTGCTCAATGTGCTCACATGATGCCATCACAAAGAAAAGTGAGTGTGGCTCAAGGATTCCAAACTGAAATAAGCGAGGATGCTGGGTTTTCATTGAAACAGAGCCATGAGCTTATGGGAACGGAAGCAGGTGGGATGGGTAATGTGGGATATACTCGGGATGATCTTAAACGATATCTTCGAACAAGACGGGAAAGGAGCTTGAAATATGGAGAAGCAGGTAGCATGCTGAATTATTTTCAAGAGCAAACACTCGAGAATCCATCCTTTTTTCATGCCGTACAGCTGGACTGTGAAGAACAAATAACGAATATCTTTTGGGCTGATGCAGGAATGTTAATTGACTACAACTTTTTTGGAGACGTAGTCACATTCGACACAACCTACAAAACAAATAAAGAATACCGGCCACTTGGAGTATTTGTGGGTTTTAACCAGCATAGGCAAATTGTGATATTCGGTGCTGCCCTTATGTATGATGAGACGATAGATTCTTTCAAATGGGTGTTTGGTACATTTTTAGAAGCAATGTGCGGAAAACATCCAAGTACCATACTAACCGACCAAGATCACGCCATGGCAGCCGCTCTTTCAATTGTCATGCCTGAAACATTTCATGATCTATGTACGTTTCACATAAGGCGTAATTTTATGAAACATCTTGGCAATCATTACAAGGAAAATAGTGATCTTCCATACATGTTTGGTGCCTGCATGTATGAGTTTCAAGAAGTGGAACAATTCAATAGGGTGTGGGAGGCGATGGTGAAGAAACACAATCTTGAAAATAATGAATGGCTCTCGGGGTTGTACAAAATTCGTGATAAATGGGCAAGGTGCATGATGAAAGAAAGATGGACTGCGGGAATGCGAAGCACCCAACTCAGCGAAAGCCTAAATGCAGCAATTAAAAATCATTTGAAACTGGATCATGACCTTGTGCAGTTCTTTAGACATTTCAATCAGGTGGTTGATGAAAAGAGACATAATGAACTGATCGCAGAATATGAAATGAGGCAAAAGCTCCCCATGGTAGGGTTAAGGCAAACACCTATGCTTGTGCATGCATCAGAGACGTATTCACCAACCGTATTTGTTGCATTCCAAAATGAATATGGCGAGTCAACAGCTATGGTTATATTGAGACAACAAGATGCAGCGATGTTTGTGGAGTTTACGGTCATGAGGTATGATGGAGGACCTGAAAGAACAGTAGTATTCAATCGGAATGATCTAAGTGTACGTTGCAGTTGCAAAAAATACGAGAATGAAGGCATTTTATGTGGGCACGCGTTGAAGGTGTTTGATACCGTGGGCATAAAAATAATTCCTCCTGAATACATTAAGAGGCGATGGACAAAAAGAGCTCGGGCTGGAGATTGTTTTGATCGGCGAGGACAGGAAGTTGTGGCTGATCCTAAAGTCATGATTTCAACTCGTTATCGGGAGCTCGCTCCAGCCATGATTAAGGTCGCAACTCGAGCAGCAATGTCGAAGGACACCAGCAAAGTAGCAATCACTGTCATATCCGATTTGTCAAAGAGAGTTGAGCTCCTCCTCTCAGAAAGTGAAGAGCAACATTTGCAAAATCAAAAAAATCTGAATATGGAGGAACGAGATAAAATTGAAATTGTAAATGAAATGGGGGAGGCAGTAGTCGCAAGAGACATTAAAAAACGAGGCGGTGGGAAGAAAAGTAAAGTGATGCGAAGTTGGGTCGATAAATTTGACAGAGTAAAAAGAAAATCTAGATTATCAAGAACTACACAGACTACGGTATGGATCAAATTTTGGTACTTGGGGAACATTTATGCTAAAACTAAGTTATTGTTATACTATTAACTAAAGTTTAGGTAACATTCATTATGAAATAATATTATTGTCGTGTCAATACTGTAGGTCTCAGAATCGGAGCCGACATCGGTTTCATTTGAGGAATACATGTTTATGGGATGCCGTTCATCTACTGACTCTGTTTCGGTTAATATAAAATGGACATAACTCTTACTTTTATTTGGATGTTTCTAACAACATAAATAGTTGCATTGATGTTACATTGTGTGATAATGTTGTTACGGCCGTCATCCCTCCTGATATATGTATTTTGTTTGTCTTATACAATGATTTGGCCCATACGAAACTTGTAGACGCATTCAATGAGTCAGACAGTGAATGGCCCTCCAAATGTTGTTGCTCCCGATACCGATGAAAGTCAAACGGTATGCATGCATTTAGTAGTTAAAATAAAACCTTCTTGTTCATGTAGTAGAGCTACCTTTTTTTCTTTAATTGTAACGGTGGGCTCCCGAAGGCTGTCAAATCATGCAAATTATGTAGTTAACGTATGTTCGCTTTAATAACGTATTATTTTTTATTATTTCAAGATCCACCGTTTGGCTAATCAGGGGCCTCCTGCAAGTGTCCCTACAGAATGGATGCATCTCAGATTTTCTATTTTTTTCAAGCATAACTCCATCAGAGATGTCTTAATGGTCTGATATATCATTTTTGTTATAATGTCTAGTCCAATTTAACTTTATAAGTGAGCAATATAGGCACTGGTAATGATTTGTTGACAGTCGATTACTTATACTATATAATGTAGGAGGAGCGTGGGATAATTTCAACACACTGTGATGTTGATGCATATCATGTATTTGCACCATCACCTCAGGTGATAAACTTTTATCGTTACAGCACATATTTATGTAATGTTATTAATTGGAGACTTGGATATCGTATATCATTAATCGTATGTTTTATTAATAATATTTGCTGATTTGCCATCGTTACGCATTTCAGGGAAGAAATAACACACAGGGATTGCAACTACGCGTTGACGTCGCCTCCCCCCAAAATGAGGTTGATGAATGATGTGTAACTATACATTTTGAACGAGACATTAAGTGGTTATCCCAACTTGAGAATGCTGCATATGTACGTTACAAGCAGTTAATAAGCTGTTACAACTTGTTGACGAGATTATACAGGCACCATTGATGTTTCACTCTTTTCAAATTTAGACAAATGGATTACAATTGTAATCGCATCTAATGTTAGTAGTCATCAATAGTTTGTATTGGGTTGTATAAAATTGTTAGAAAATTATAAAGTTGGTAGAAAATTGAAGTAACAATTTTACAATAGAATTAAACGTATTTTTTGTGATCGGATATTTTTCACTAAATCGACCATAACAGTTGAATGGTTATCGTGATATGTATACCATTCTACTACATTCAATTGCATACCTTAATAACATATTTATTGGCATAGATCGCACCGCCAAAGGTACGATATATAGGATAACACAATCTAAAGTCTAAATTGTCTTGATTTTGTTATGATGATAAATTCGAATTATTATTGGGCTATTTTTATAAAACATTATCATTTAGGCCATTTGTTTTGCATCGCTTGGCGAATTTAGTGCACCATTGACATGATATATCACAGGCACATCAATTGGTATTACAAGTTTTTAGGTTAATTAAATTATGGTCAAGTCAGGTCACGACCACATGTTGGTAATAGGTGCGCATAAGAAAATGATTTCTTGGAGAACTAATTTGTAACGTTAAAATGAAGTTTTACAATGCAACAAAAAAGGAAGAACGAACAGTACACAATGGATTACAACCAGTTAGGGATATGTTACTGTTACGTTACAACTAGTTACGACTGTTTAACAGGCATGATTAATATCCAAATATGGTAAGCAATTTGTTTGAGTAGAGATTATAATGAGTATAGTTTTACCGCTACCCTAACAAACATTGAACTACATCCCTTGTTATCAGTTGTATCCCATACAACACCTGGGAACGCCGTCATGCATTAGACAATGGGGTATGTACCTTTGAAAGTCATCGTCGCTTGATTCAGTAAAGTCAGATAGGTCCGGATCGGATATAAGCATGGGATCTGCTAAAATGTGCTGAACATCAAATTGTTTTCTAATACCATGTCTTTTTGCGGCTTGGATCTCGTGAAACCTGTGAAGCCTACGCTCCATCTGCATAACTTCTCGCTGTAGTCTATGTAATACGCTTGCATCATTGGCTTGTGGTCCTATAATAAGATCCGCCGACCTTGTTCTCGGGACGCGGAGGCCATGCCAGCGACAAAGTACCTCTAATTCCATTCTTCGCTCACGAACAGGCTCCCATATGGGTTCATGGTTCATAACGGAATAGCCAGACGGTAGATGATTATTGACGGTATTTTTAAAAATGTGACCAGCTAGTCCCAGAGAGTTGTTGGTGTTAAGCGGAGCATTCTTGAACTCGCGTTTGGTACCATATAAAATCCTCCCGTCTGGTGTTTCGTACTTGCTGATGGCATTTGTTGGACCCAACGATACTTTCCGTCTTTTTTGCCGAACATTTGATGGTGAGCTTGTATGAGATCCTTCGTTTGTGGATTGCATGACTATGCTGATAGCTACTGCTTTTTGGTTGGATGAAAGAAAGGATCTACTGATAAAGAAAAAGGTGGGAGAAAAAAAGAGTTAGAAATTTTTAACGGAGCACCTGTTTCAGACCATGCATAGTAAATGGTTTCTTCTGGCAACTTGACCAACTGCTTGCTGTGTCATTTCATGCTGTTCTCCACAGGATAGTACTCCTGGGTGAGTTGATGAAGCCATGGCAACCACCTATTAACGAGAGAATAGACTCAACGTTTGGTCAAATGTATAGTGTGTGGATGGAATAATGGTTCAATTCGATTGGATCATGACCTGTACTCCAACAACCATTGGGTCGTGAATACCCAGTTATACGTCAGTCACCTTACCTTTCAAGTGTAACAAGAAGTTGCAACCAGCATATGTACGTTACAAGAAATTAATAAGCTGTTACCGCTTATTGATGTGCTTGTACAGGCACCTTGTCATTTGCTTGTATGTTAAAACTTAGACAATTTGTTTATAATTGTATTAATGATAAGTATTACAGATAGTACTACAAGCACTTCAATAGGTAGTACTCCTTCAGTACAGAAATGAACTTACAATTGGCGGCTCAGCTTGGTTCCACGTGACCACATAATAAGTAACAGTTTCACAGAAGAACATGATACTTCGTTGGGACAAGTAATTCGAAAGTATGGTAACTAATATTTAAAATGCAACAAATTTTGATTACGCCATGTACCATTTTGAGTTACAACTAGTTATATATATGTTACAATTCATTACAACTAATGAATTTGCAATCGGCAGTTTTTCGTCTTATCTACTTAAAACTAGTGATATTACAACTAGAAATTTCCTGATATTACAACTAGTGATACTACAACTAGTTAATATCTGATGAACCTTTCCTCTTCTCTTGTTTGTGCAATTGCACTTGGCACAAACAACAAGTCCTCCCCCCAACACATATTTTGGTGCTTCGTTCCACATCGGTAGAAGCCAAAGGAATTCTTCCTTTGGTTTCCTATAAATAAGGGAGCCTGATGAATGAATCAACTCGCACCACTCAAGAGAGTTATATGGGCTATTAGCTTCTTGAGTCATCTAACCCATTTAGTCAAATATTTTAGGTTCTCTTGTATTGTGTTTAGGAATATTTTCTAAACCTTTTATAAGTGCTTTTTGGCCTAGGAACCACTTTCCTACGGCTTTTGTATTTTTTCTTCATAGTAGAAATATTGCTCCTCTCTCGCCCGTGGACGTAGGTCAATTTGACCGAACCACGTAAATCTTCTGTATCTTTTATTTGCTTTGTTATCCGTCTTTATATGGTCGGTTTTACCGCCTAATTATTATATGGCTGGTATCTACCGCCTATCTATTATATGGTCGGTTATACCGCCTAATTTGTGCTAACTTGAGTTTGTCTATTTCCTGGTCCGGTCCTAACAAACTGGTGTCAGAGTTGGTTGTTATAATTTGCAAGACAGGTTCATCTGGTGGGGCGGTTCATCTGGTGGGGCCCGTCCATCCTTTGGGGCCCACTCATCCTGTGGGGTCCGTTTATCTGTAGGGCCCACTCACCTTGTGGGGTCCGTTCATCCTCGTGGGGTCCAGTCACCCTGTGGGGCCCACTCACGAGACTTGCAGATTTTGACCAGTTTTTTGAGACAAACTTCAAGTTACAGATTTTGTGGCAACAATGACGATAACAAAGACGGTTGTCGAAAAATTCGACAGAAATGTCAATTTCGGCATGTGGCTGCTCAAGATGGAGGCCATTCTTATTCAAGACGGAGTTGACTTGGCAATTCAAGGAATTGAGAAAAAGCAAGAAGATGTAAAAGATGCGGATTTCGCCGATATGGATAAGAAGGCCAGATCCAACATAATTTTAAATCTCTCCGATGAGGTATTGCGTGAGGTAGCAATGGAGATTTCGGCCAAGGCTATGTGGGATAAATTGAAAGCCTTGTATATGAAAAAGACAGTCGAGAATCGACTATATTTGAAGCAAAGTTTGTATATGCTTCGGATGTCTGAAGGTACATCTATACTCTCCCATCTTGATAAATTTAATTCCATTATTATGGATTTGGAGAATATAGATTCGAAAATTGATGATGAAAATCAAACCCTATTACTTTTATGTTCCCTCCCCCAGTCCTTTAAGTATTTTCGTGATACTATGATATATGGAAAGGAAACAATTTCGTATCGGGAAATTAAATCTGCATTAAAATCTAAAGAACAGATAGATAGGAATATTACTGGGGAAACTAGTAGGAGTCAAGCCGATGGCTTGTTTGTTCGGGGTAGATCTGAAAAGAGAAACACAGAAAATAGAAGTAGATTCAAGTCCAGACATAAAAATGTGGTGTGCAACTATTGTAAAAAGAAGGGCCATATTATCGCTGATTGCTTTAAATTGAAAAATAAAGAAAAGTAAAAGGAGAAAAGGAGTGAAACCACCGAGGCTAGTATTGCCGTTGATAAGAATGATGGAACTATTTTCTGTGCAACAGAAAATAATTTTAGGTCTAACAACGAGTGAATTTTAGATTCGGGTTGTTCATATCATATGTGTCCCAATAGGGATTGGTTTACAACATATGAATCAACTGAAAGTGGAGTTGTCTTAATGGGCAACAACGCTGTTTGTAAAGTTGTTGGCAAAGGCACAATCCGAATTAAAATGTACGATGGTATTGTGAGGACGCTCACAAATGTTAGACATGTTCCAGATTTGAAGAAAAATCTCATCTCTTTGGGCACTCTTGAGTCTATCGGGTGCAGGTATTCAGGTGGAGATGGAGTTTTCAAAATCACTCGAGAAGCTCTTGTTGTTATGAAGGCACACAGATCTGGTACTTTATATATTTTGCAGGGATCTACTGTTACAGTTGCTGCTGCTGTTTCAACATCATTTTTGACAGATACAGACATCACCAAATTATGGCAAATGCGTTTAGGGCATATGAGCGAAAAAGGCTTGGGCATACTAAGCAAAAGAGGACTTCTGTGTGGACAAAGTACCGGTCCATTGGAATTCTGTAAACATTGTATTTTTGGGAAGCAGAAAAGAGTCAGTTTCAGTTCACCAGCAATTCACAAGACAAAAGGTACTCTTGATTACATTCATTCAGATCTATGGGGTCCTTCTCGTGCTCCTTCTAAAGGTGGTGTCAGGTACATGTTGACTTTCATTGATGACTATTCAAGAAAAGTTTGGGTCTATTTTCTTAAGCATAAAAATGATGTTTTCCCAACTTTCAAGCAATGGAAAGTTTTGATTGAGAAACAAGCAGGAAAACATGTTAAGCGGTTGAGAACAGATAATGGTATGAAATTTTGTGGAGGTGAATTTAATGAATTTTGCAAAAATGAAGGAATTGTTCGGCATCACACCGTCAGGATGACGCATCAACAAAATGGTGTGGCTGAACGTATGAACAGAACGCTTTTGGAGAGAGCAAGATGTATGATCTCCAATGCAGGGTTGACAAACGACTTTTGGGCAGAGGCGATCAATATGGCCTGTTATATTGTCAACCGTTCTCCTTCTGCATCTCTTGATTTCAAAACTCCTGAGGAAGTTTGGTCAGGTACTCCTGCTGATTACTCCAATTTAAAAGTTTTTGGGTGTCCAGCATACATGCACGTGAATGATGGAAAATTGGAGCCTAGGGCTAAAAAGTGCATTTTTCTTGGATATACTTTTGGGGTGAAAGAATACAGATTATGGTGTCCTGAACCCAAATCCTCAAAATTTGTAATCAGTAGAGATGTTACTTTTGATGAATTGTCTATGTTATCTTCCAAGAAGGAGTCTTCTAGTCCTTGTACTACTGATAGTACACAGAAGCAGGTGGAGCTTGATATTGGCAGTTCTGGTCCTTCTCAATCCAAATCTTTTATTCAACAAGTGCCAGTAGATGCACTTGAATCTATTATTGAAGATAGTTCAGAAGAAGAGGAAAATTCCATAGCCAGAGATAGACAAAGGAGAGACATTCGACCACCACAAAGATATGCAAATTTAGTTGCATATGCTTTGTCTGTTGCAGAAGAAACTGATGCAGCTGGTGAGCCTTCCACCTATTCAGAAGCAGTTTCTTGTGATGATTCTGCAAAGTGGTTGATTGCCATGAATGAAGAAATTGAATCTCTTCATCAGAATGAAACTTGGGTTCTTGTAAAGCCGCCGTCAGCTAAGAAAATTGTTGGTTGCAAGTGGGTCTTCAAGAAAAAGGAAGGTATTCCAGGGGTTGAAGATGCAAGATATAAAGCACGATTGGTTGTAAAAGGCTATAGTCAGGTACAAGGTGTTGATTTTAATGATATATTCTCACCTGTTGTTAAACATAGCTCTTTTCGTGTTTTGCTTGCTTTAGTTGCCATGTATAATTTGGAGTTAGAACAGCTCGACGTTAAGACAGCTTTCTTACATGGCGAACTTGAAGAACAAATTTATATGAGACAACCCTAGGGTTTTGAAATTGAAGGTAAGAAAGACCATGTTTGCTTATTGAAGAAATCCATATATGGATTGAAACAGTCTCCAAGACAATGGTATAAGAGATTTGATTTCTTTATGTTGGGTCATGGTTATTCAAGGAGCATGTATGATAGTTGTGTTTACTTCCGAAAGTTAAATGATGGTTCTTTCATTTACTTATTGTTATATGTTGATGACATGCTCATTGCTGCCAAGAATTTGTCAGAAATTCACACTCTAAAACTGCAGTTAAATAGTGAATTTGAAATGAAAGATTTGGGAGCAGCTAAGAAAATTTTTGGCATGGATATCAATCGAGATCGAGGTGTAGGGAAGTTGTTTTTGACCCAGAAAAATTATCTTGAGAAAGTCTTGGAGCATTTTGACATGAAAGATGCTAAACCAGTATCTACTCCTCTTGCTAGCCATTTTCGGCTATCTGCTGCTCAATCACCAAAATCAGATAAAAAGGAAGATTATATGGCACGGGTTCCTTATTCCAGTGCAGTCGGCAGTATTATGTATGCAATGGTTTGTACTCGTCCAGATATTGCACAAGCAGTCAGTGTTGTTAGCAGATATATGTCTTGGCCTGGTAAAACACATTGGCAGGCTGTGAAGTGGATTCTCAGATACTTGCGAGGTACTTCAAATGCATGTTTGGAGTTTGGAAGAAATAATAACACTTTGATTGGTTTTGTAGACTCAAACTACGCTGGGGATCTTGACAGGAGAAGATCTCTTTCAGGCTATGCATTTTGCATTGGCAGTTGTGCTGTTAGTTGGAAAGCTACTCTACAATCTGTCGTAGCTTTGTCTACTACAAAAGCAGAATATATGGCTGTGACCGAGGCAATGAAAGAAGCCTTGTGGTTGAAGAGTTTATTTAGCGAGTTAAGTCTATATCAAGGTGTTACTGATATTCACTGTGATAGTCAAAGTGCCATACACTTGACTAAAGATCAGATGTATCATGAGAGGACGAAACATATTGATGTGAAGTATCACTTCATTCGGAATATCGTTGCTGAGGGAAAAGTCATTATTCAGAAAATCAATATTAAGGACAATCCAGCCGATATGTTTACGAAACCTCTTCCAGTTTACAAGTTCAAACAGTGCTTGGATTTGGTTGGTGTTCATTGTTGGTGATTTAACCCCATTGGGGCTTATGTGAAGAAGGTGGAGCAAGTTTATAATCTCTCGATGTTTGGGACTCATCAAGGTGGAGATTTGTTGAAGCCGCATTTGTTGACCAAATGTTTTTGGTGCTTCGTTCCACATCGGTAGAAGCCAAAGGAATTCTTCCTTTGGTTTCCTATAAATAAGGGAGCCTGATGAATGAATCAACTCGCACCACTCAAGAGAGTTATATGGGCTATTAGCTTCTTGAGTCATCTAACCCATTTAGTCAAATATTTTAGGTTCTCTTGTATTGTGTTTAGGAATATTTTCTAAACCTTTTATAAGTGCTTTTTGGCCTAGGAACCACTTTCCTACGGCTTTTGTATTTTTTCTTCATAGTAGAAATATTGCTCCTCTCTCGCCCGTGGACGTAGGTCAATTTGACCGAACCACGTAAATCTTCTGTATCTTTTATTTGCTTTGTTATCCGTCTTTATATGGTCGGTTTTACCGCCTAATTATTATATGGCTGGTATCTACCGCCTATCTATTATATGGTCGGTTATACCGCCTAATTTGTGCTAACTTGAGTTTGTCTATTTCCTGGTCCGGTCCTAACAAACTGGTGTCAGAGTTGGTTGTTATAATTTGCAAGACAGGTTCATCTGGTGGGGCGGTTCATCTGGTGGGGCCCGTCCATCCTTTGGGGCCCACTCATCCTGTGGGGTCCGTTTATCTGTAGGGCCCACTCACCTTGTGGGGTCCGTTCATCCTCGTGGGGTCCAGTCACCCTGTGGGGCCCACTCACGAGACTTGCAGATTTTGACCAGTTTTTTGAGACAAACTTCAAGTTACAGATTTTGTGGCAACAATGACGATAACAAAGACGGTTGTCGAAAAATTCGACAGAAATGTCAATTTCGGCATGTGGCTGCTCAAGATGGAGGCCATTCTTATTCAAGACGGAGTTGACTTGGCAATTCAAGGAATTGAGAAAAAGCAAGAAGATGTAAAAGATGCGGATTTCGCCGATATGGATAAGAAGGCCAGATCCAACATAATTTTAAATCTCTCCGATGAGGTATTGCGTGAGGTAGCAATGGAGATTTCGGCCAAGGCTATGTGGGATAAATTGAAAGCCTTGTATATGAAAAAGACAGTCGAGAATCGACTATATTTGAAGCAAAGTTTGTATATGCTTCGGATGTCTGAAGGTACATCTATACTCTCCCATCTTGATAAATTTAATTCCATTATTATGGATTTGGAGAATATAGATTCGAAAATTGATGATGAAAATCAAACCCTATTACTTTTATGTTCCCTCCCCCAGTCCTTTAAGTATTTTCGTGATACTATGATATATGGAAAGGAAACAATTTCGTATCGGGAAATTAAATCTGCATTAAAATCTAAAGAACAGATAGATAGGAATATTACTGGGGAAACTAGTAGGAGTCAAGCCGATGGCTTGTTTGTTCGGGGTAGATCTGAAAAGAGAAACACAGAAAATAGAAGTAGATTCAAGTCCAGACATAAAAATGTGGTGTGCAACTATTGTAAAAAGAAGGGCCATATTATCGCTGATTGCTTTAAATTGAAAAATAAAGAAAAGTAAAAGGAGAAAAGGAGTGAAACCACCGAGGCTAGTATTGCCGTTGATAAGAATGATGGAACTATTTTCTGTGCAACAGAAAATAATTTTAGGTCTAACAACGAGTGAATTTTAGATTCGGGTTGTTCATATCATATGTGTCCCAATAGGGATTGGTTTACAACATATGAATCAACTGAAAGTGGAGTTGTCTTAATGGGCAACAACGCTGTTTGTAAAGTTGTTGGCAAAGGCACAATCCGAATTAAAATGTACGATGGTATTGTGAGGACGCTCACAAATGTTAGACATGTTCCAGATTTGAAGAAAAATCTCATCTCTTTGGGCACTCTTGAGTCTATCGGGTGCAGGTATTCAGGTGGAGATGGAGTTTTCAAAATCACTCGAGAAGCTCTTGTTGTTATGAAGGCACACAGATCTGGTACTTTATATATTTTGCAGGGATCTACTGTTACAGTTGCTGCTGCTGTTTCAACATCATTTTTGACAGATACAGACATCACCAAATTATGGCAAATGCGTTTAGGGCATATGAGCGAAAAAGGCTTGGGCATACTAAGCAAAAGAGGACTTCTGTGTGGACAAAGTACCGGTCCATTGGAATTCTGTAAACATTGTATTTTTGGGAAGCAGAAAAGAGTCAGTTTCAGTTCACCAGCAATTCACAAGACAAAAGGTACTCTTGATTACATTCATTCAGATCTATGGGGTCCTTCTCGTGCTCCTTCTAAAGGTGGTGTCAGGTACATGTTGACTTTCATTGATGACTATTCAAGAAAAGTTTGGGTCTATTTTCTTAAGCATAAAAATGATGTTTTCCCAACTTTCAAGCAATGGAAAGTTTTGATTGAGAAACAAGCAGGAAAACATGTTAAGCGGTTGAGAACAGATAATGGTATGAAATTTTGTGGAGGTGAATTTAATGAATTTTGCAAAAATGAAGGAATTGTTCGGCATCACACCGTCAGGATGACGCATCAACAAAATGGTGTGGCTGAACGTATGAACAGAACGCTTTTGGAGAGAGCAAGATGTATGATCTCCAATGCAGGGTTGACAAACGACTTTTGGGCAGAGGCGATCAATATGGCCTGTTATATTGTCAACCGTTCTCCTTCTGCATCTCTTGATTTCAAAACTCCTGAGGAAGTTTGGTCAGGTACTCCTGCTGATTACTCCAATTTAAAAGTTTTTGGGTGTCCAGCATACATGCACGTGAATGATGGAAAATTGGAGCCTAGGGCTAAAAAGTGCATTTTTCTTGGATATACTTTTGGGGTGAAAGAATACAGATTATGGTGTCCTGAACCCAAATCCTCAAAATTTGTAATCAGTAGAGATGTTACTTTTGATGAATTGTCTATGTTATCTTCCAAGAAGGAGTCTTCTAGTCCTTGTACTACTGATAGTACACAGAAGCAGGTGGAGCTTGATATTGGCAGTTCTGGTCCTTCTCAATCCAAATCTTTTATTCAACAAGTGCCAGTAGATGCACTTGAATCTATTATTGAAGATAGTTCAGAAGAAGAGGAAAATTCCATAGCCAGAGATAGACAAAGGAGAGACATTCGACCACCACAAAGATATGCAAATTTAGTTGCATATGCTTTGTCTGTTGCAGAAGAAACTGATGCAGCTGGTGAGCCTTCCACCTATTCAGAAGCAGTTTCTTGTGATGATTCTGCAAAGTGGTTGATTGCCATGAATGAAGAAATTGAATCTCTTCATCAGAATGAAACTTGGGTTCTTGTAAAGCCGCCGTCAGCTAAGAAAATTGTTGGTTGCAAGTGGGTCTTCAAGAAAAAGGAAGGTATTCCAGGGGTTGAAGATGCAAGATATAAAGCACGATTGGTTGTAAAAGGCTATAGTCAGGTACAAGGTGTTGATTTTAATGATATATTCTCACCTGTTGTTAAACATAGCTCTTTTCGTGTTTTGCTTGCTTTAGTTGCCATGTATAATTTGGAGTTAGAACAGCTCGACGTTAAGACAGCTTTCTTACATGGCGAACTTGAAGAACAAATTTATATGAGACAACCCTAGGGTTTTGAAATTGAAGGTAAGAAAGACCATGTTTGCTTATTGAAGAAATCCATATATGGATTGAAACAGTCTCCAAGACAATGGTATAAGAGATTTGATTTCTTTATGTTGGGTCATGGTTATTCAAGGAGCATGTATGATAGTTGTGTTTACTTCCGAAAGTTAAATGATGGTTCTTTCATTTACTTATTGTTATATGTTGATGACATGCTCATTGCTGCCAAGAATTTGTCAGAAATTCACACTCTAAAACTGCAGTTAAATAGTGAATTTGAAATGAAAGATTTGGGAGCAGCTAAGAAAATTTTTGGCATGGATATCAATCGAGATCGAGGTGTAGGGAAGTTGTTTTTGACCCAGAAAAATTATCTTGAGAAAGTCTTGGAGCATTTTGACATGAAAGATGCTAAACCAGTATCTACTCCTCTTGCTAGCCATTTTCGGCTATCTGCTGCTCAATCACCAAAATCAGATAAAAAGGAAGATTATATGGCACGGGTTCCTTATTCCAGTGCAGTCGGCAGTATTATGTATGCAATGGTTTGTACTCGTCCAGATATTGCACAAGCAGTCAGTGTTGTTAGCAGATATATGTCTTGGCCTGGTAAAACACATTGGCAGGCTGTGAAGTGGATTCTCAGATACTTGCGAGGTACTTCAAATGCATGTTTGGAGTTTGGAAGAAATAATAACACTTTGATTGGTTTTGTAGACTCAAACTACGCTGGGGATCTTGACAGGAGAAGATCTCTTTCAGGCTATGCATTTTGCATTGGCAGTTGTGCTGTTAGTTGGAAAGCTACTCTACAATCTGTCGTAGCTTTGTCTACTACAAAAGCAGAATATATGGCTGTGACCGAGGCAATGAAAGAAGCCTTGTGGTTGAAGAGTTTATTTAGCGAGTTAAGTCTATATCAAGGTGTTACTGATATTCACTGTGATAGTCAAAGTGCCATACACTTGACTAAAGATCAGATGTATCATGAGAGGACGAAACATATTGATGTGAAGTATCACTTCATTCGGAATATCGTTGCTGAGGGAAAAGTCATTATTCAGAAAATCAATATTAAGGACAATCCAGCCGATATGTTTACGAAACCTCTTCCAGTTTACAAGTTCAAACAGTGCTTGGATTTGGTTGGTGTTCATTGTTGGTGATTTAACCCCATTGGGGCTTATGTGAAGAAGGTGGAGCAAGTTTATAATCTCTCGATGTTTGGGACTCATCAAGGTGGAGATTTGTTGAAGCCGCATTTGTTGACCAAATGTTTTTGGTGCTTCGTTCCACATCGGTAGAAGCCAAAGGAATTCTTCCTTTGGTTTCCTATAAATAAAGGAGCCTGATGAATGAATCAACTCGCACCACTCAAGAGAGTTATATGGGCTATTAGCTTCTTGAGTCATCTAACCCATTTAGTCAAATATTTTAGGTTCTCTTGTATTGTGTTTAGGAATATTTTCTAAACCTTTTATAAGTGCTTTTTGGCCTAGGAACCACTTTCCTACGGCTTTTGTATTTTTTCTTCATAGTAGAAATATTGCTCCTCTCTCGCCCGTGGACGTAGGTCAATTTGACCGAACCACGTAAATCTTCTGTATCTTTTATTTGCTTTGTTATCCGTCTTTATATGGTCGGTTTTACCGCCTAATTATTATATGGCTGGTATCTACCGCCTTTCTATTATATGGTCGGTTATACCGCCTAATTTGTGCTAACTTGAGTTTGTCTATTTCCTGGTCCGGTCCTAACAAACTGGTGTCAGAGTTGGTTGTTATAATTTGCAAGACAGGTTCATCTGGTGGGGCCGTTCATTTGGAGGGGCCCGTCCATCCTGTGGGGTCCACTCATCCTGTGGGGTCCGTTTATCTGTAGGGCCCACTCACCTTGTGGGGTCCGTTCATCCTTGTGGAGCCCGCTTATCTCGTGGGGCCCGCTCACCCTGTGGGGCCCACTCACGAGACTTGCAGATTTTGACCAGTTTTTTTAGACAAACTTCATGTTACAGATTTTGTGGCAACAATGATGATAACAAAGACGGTTGTCGAAAAATTCGACAGAAATGTCAACTTCGGCATGTGGCAGCTCAAGATGGAGGCCATTCTTATTCAAGACGGAGTTGACTTGGCAATTCAAGGAATTGAGAAAAAGCCAGAAGATGTAAAAGATGCGGATTTCGCCGATATGGATAAGAAGGCCAGATCCAACATAATTTTAAATCTCTCCGACAAGGTATTGCGTGAGGTAACAATGGAGACTTCGGCCAAGGCTATGTGGGATAAATTGAAAGCCTTGTATATGAACAAGACAGTCGAGAATCGACTATATTTGAAGCAAAGTTTGTATATGCTTCGGATGTCTGAAGGTACATCTATACTCTCCCATCTTGATAAATTTAATTCCATTATTATGGATTTGGAGAATATAGATTCGAAAATTGATGATGAAGATCAAACCCTATTACTTTTATGTTCCCTCCCCCAGTCCTTTAAGCATTTTCGTGATACTATGATATATGGAAAGGAAACAATTTCGTATCGGAAAATTAAATCTGCATTAAAATCTAAAGAGCAGATAGATAGGAATATTATTGGGGAAACTAGTGGGAGTCAAGCCGATGGCTTGTTTGTTCGGGGTAGAACTGAAAAGAGAAACACAGAAAATAGAAGTAGATCCAAGTCCAGACATAAAAATGTGGTGAGCAACTATTGTAAAAAGAAGGGCCATATTATCGCTGATTGCTTTAAATTGAAAAATAAAGAAAAGTAAAAGGAGAAAAGGAGTGAAACCACCGAGGCTAGTATTGCCGTTGATAAGAATGATGGAACTATTTTCTGTGCAACAGAAAATAATTTTAGGTCTAACAATGAGTGAATTTTAGATTCGAGTTGTTCATATCATATGTGTCCCAATAGGGATTGGTTTACAACATATGAATCAACTGAAAGTGGAGTTGTCTTAATGGGCAACAACGCTGTTTGTAAAGTTGTTGGCAAAGGCACAATCCGAATTAAAATGTACGATGGTATTGTGAGGACGCTCACAAATGTTAGACATGTTCCAGATTTGAAGAAAAATCTCATCTCTTTGGGCACTCTTGAGTCTATCGGGTGCAGGTATTCAGGTGGAGATGGAGTTTTCAAAATCACTCGAGGAGCTCTTGTTGTTATGAAGGCACACAGATCTGGTACTTTATATATTTTGCAGGGATCTACTGTTACAGTTGCTGCTGCTGTTTCAACATCATTTTTGACAGATACAGACATCACCAAATTATGGCAAATGCGTTTAGGGCATATGAGCGAAAAAGGCTTGGGCATACTAAGCAAAAGAGGACTTCTGTGTGGACAAAGTACCGGTCCATTGGAATTCTGTAAACATTGTATTTTTGGGAAGCAGAAAAGAGTCAGCTTCAGTTCACCAGCAATTCACAAGACAAAAGGTACTCTTGATTACATTCATTCAGATCTATGGGGTCCTTCTCGTGCTCCTTCTAAAGGTGGTGTCAGGTACATGTTGACTTTCATTGATGACTATTCAAGGAAAGTTTGGGTCTATTTTCTTAAGCATAAAAATGATGTTTTCCCAACTTTCAAGCAATGAAAAGTTTTGATTGAGAAACAAGCAGGAAAACATGTTAAGCGGTTGAGAACAGATAATGGTATGAAATTTTGTGGAGGTGAATTTAATGAATTTTGCAAAAATGAAGGAATTGTTCGGCATCACACCGTCAGGATGACGCCTCAACAAAATGGTGTGGCTGAACGTATGAACAGAACGCTTTTGGAGAGAGCAAGATGTATGATCTCCAATGCAGGGTTGACAAACGACTTTTGGGCAGAGGCGATCAATATGGCCTGTTATATTGTCAACCGTTCTCCTTCTGCATCTCTTGATTTCAAAACTCTTGAGGAAGTTTGGTCAGGTACTCCTGCTGATTACTCCAATTTAAAAATTTTTGGGTGTCCAGCATACATGCACGTGAATGATGGAAAATTGGAGCCTAGGGCTAAAAAGTGCATTTTTCTTGGATATACTTCTGGGGTGAAAGGATACAGATTATGGTGTCCTGAACCCAAATCCTCAAAATTTGTAATCAGTAGAGATGTTACTTTTGATGAATTGTCTATGTTATCTTCCAAGAAGGAGTCTTCTAGTCCTTGTACTACTGATAGTACACAGAAGCAGGTGGAGCTTGATATTGGCAGTTCTGGTCCTTCTCAATCCAAATCTTTTATTCAGCAAGTGCCAGTAGATGCACTTGAATCTATTATTGAAGATAGTTCAGAAGAAGAGGAATATTCCATAGCCAGAGATAGACAAAGGAGAGACATTCGACCACCACAAAGATATGCAAATTTAGTTGCATATGCTTTGTCTGTTGCAGAAGAAACTGATGCAGCTGGTGAGCCTTCCACCTATTCAGAAGCAGTTTCTTGTGATGATTCTGCAAAGTGGTTGATTGCCATGAATGAAGAAATTGAATCTCTTCATCAGAATGAAACTTGGGTTCTTGTAAAGCCGCCGTCAGCTAAGAAAATTGTTGGTTGCAAGTGGGTCTTCAAGAAAAAGGAAGGTATTCCAGGGGTTGAAGATGCAAGATATAAAGCACGATTGGTTGCAAAAGGCTATAGTCAGGTACAAGGTGTTGATTTTAATGATATATTCTCACCTGTTGTTAAACATAGCTCTCTTCGTGTTTTGCTTGCTTTAGTTGCCATGTATAATTTGGAGTTAGAACAGCTCGACGTTAAGACAGCTTTCTTACATGGCGAACTTGAAGAACAAATTTATATGAGACAACCCTAGGGTTTTGAAATTGAAGGTAAGGAAGACCATGTTTGCTTATTAAAGAAATCCTTATATGGATTGAAGCAGTCTCCAAGACAGTGGTATAAGAGGTTTGATTCCTTTATGTTGGGTCATGGTTATTTAAGGAGCATGTATGATAGTTGTGTTTACTTCCGGAAGTTAAATGATGGTTCTTTCATTTACTTATTGTTATATGTTGATGATATGCTCATTGCTGCCAAGAATTTGTCAGAAATTCACACTTTGAAACTGCAGTTAAATAGTGAATTTGAAATGAAAGATTTGGGAGCAGCTAAGAAAATTCTTGGCATGGATATCAATCGAGATCGAGGAGTAGGGAAGTTATTTTTGACCCAGAAAAATTACCTTGAGAAAGTCTTGGAGCGTTTTGGCATGAAAGATGCTAAACCAGTATCTACTCCTCTTGCTAGCCATTTTCGGCTATCTGCTGCTCAATCACCAAAATCAGATGAAGAGGAAGATTATATGGCATGGGTTCCTTATTCCAGTACAGTCGGCAGTATTATGTATGCAATGGTTTGTACTCGTCCAGATATTGCACAAGCAGTCAGTGTTGTTAGCAGATATATGTCTTGCTTCTTGAGTCATCTAGCCCATTTAGTTAAATATTTTAGGTTCTCTTGTATTGTGTTTAGGAATATTTTCTAAACCTTTTATAAGTGCCTTTTGGCCTAGGAACCACTTTCCTACGGCTTTTGTATTTCTTCTTCATAGTAGAAATATTGCTCCTTCTTTGCCCGTGGACGTATGTCAATTTGACCGAACCACGTAAATCTTCTGTGTCTTTTATTTGCTTTGTTATCCGTCTTTATATGGTCGGTTTTACCGCCTAATTATTATATGGCTGGTATCTACCGCCTATCTATTATATGGTCGGTTATACCGCCTACTTTATTCTAATTTGAGTTTGTCTATTTCCTGGCCCGGTCCTAACAGCAAGGATGCGTGCGTCAGCAGATACTGCAGAAAAGAAAGGAGCTTAGTGTTCTTCCAACTGAACAAAAGACAGATAAGAGTAAGTTTGTTTTCTGCAGAGAGTTAAAATGAACCTATAACTTACAAATCTTTTTTATTCATGCCAATTAACATAGTCAACTTGTATCTGTTCTAGCTAATTTAGTGTCATAATGCTTAGTATTTGATACTTTGGACTTAATCGGATTTGCAAATTATACAAAGTGGCAATTTACAACTATATAATATTTTTTTGACCTGATAGAAAGTGCTTTATTATTTTTCTCCTGAAATGCTTTGATGTCACCATGAAATTACTATACACCTGCAACTAAGCTTTTGTATGCTTTTTTATGACATTCTTCAGCATGTTTTACATGATTATGGATTGGCTCAAGCAGTAATCCTTCCTAATACCCTGTGAAAGAAGTCTAACAGAACAAGAATTTTTTTGGTATTTTTATGACTCCTAGACGGATTGTGACACTTCAACGATTAGCCAGATCCATAGGGTGGATAAGATGTAAAAAAATGATTCAAATGACATCTCATGCAGGATGAGATGTTTTGAACATATTTTATAATAGAACTTCTTCTCAGAGTGGGTAGTCCAAGCAATGCTGACACTTTTGCTCAGAGTGGGTAGTCCAAACCTCAGCTAAACTCATGGATAATGCAGATGCTGACCTACAGTTGATGAACAATGCTGAACATGAAAGACAGCTATAGCAGCAAAAGAAGCGCAGATGCCAAGGACACGAGGATGAAGTATGCATTTGACAGTCATATTGATCATTTTATGTTTATACCTTGTATAAAAGCTTCTGTTCTTATACTTATAATTGATGGGTAGTGAGAGAACTTATTGTTCTTAGAGTAGTGGCTGAAGCAGTTTGTATTTTAGAGAGTAAGCACACAAAACATTAGTAAACCGAACCAAAATAATACCAGCATTAGAAATGGGAAACAAAATAAGAAAGAAAAATGTAAAAGGATATGCATGTCAGATCCTAATGCATAGCGTGGGGAAACTCAAGGTAAAATATAGAAATTCTTTTTTTAGATATACTCATGTATTCCGATAAGAGCAGAGGTCCAACACTTTTTACATAATATTCTCCTAAGGTGTATAATCCTCTGTTAAATTCATTGACCGAGGTCAGAGCACAAAACTTTTTTGTTTCAAATGATGTGGTTGTGTTCTCTGAAAGGAGGGCTGTAGCTGTATTAGATCTAGAAATTTTTGCAATGACTTGATGGAGCAAGATGAAAAGTATAGATATGGATGTGCTATTATCTATATTCAACCTTTCTACAGATGTTTAACACTCTTGATTTCATTTATTTTTGTGGTTCTTAGGTGCTGAAGAGACTGGAAAAATTCAAGGCAGCGTTTTCTTTCAAATCCAACGGATTGAAAGATGAAGATGCAATGGCTGTCAAACCACCAAAAATAAAATTTATAATGAGACCTACTCCCGAAATTGAATGAGTATAGTAGTGAGTATGGTCATCTCCTCAGAGAACTGATAGATTTATCACACACGGAGAATTTGGGGGATTTTGGGAAGGAAGATAAAAGAAATAAATTAAAGATGCAGGGGTACTGATTTGCTAAATCGCAAAAGTGTAGTAGTTAATGAATGTAATAAACAATTAATTGACACAGCCTAGTCAAGGAGATAATCTCGGCACCGGTTCAAGCAATTGATCATAGATACCTAAATTAATTCACACGTTCGCAAATAAATTGGTTAAAGCAACTCAACAACCGCTAAACCACCAATCTCTCCTTAATTATATGATAGTCCAGAGACACTCTTAAACTACCCTATTGTAAATTAGATAACCCCAGAGACGCTCGAAGGATTTAATCTATTCTCAGCTTTAGGAATTAGAGAGACCCAATTCTAGTTAACAAACACACATGTGTGTACATTTAAACTAGATTAATTATTTCCACAACCCAGATTAGACTACTTGCGAGGCAATGAAATTGTGTCATTCGCCACTAATTTAAAACAATCAAGTGATACGTACCCTTGTCCTAATTGGCAGTATACTATTCAGACAATTGAACAATTGGCCACATTGATCCAATAAATCTAAACAATAATAGGCTGTTAAAACAGAGAATAATTAAATACCCACGAACGCGGAATTTAAAATAGAGCAAAACGATTAAAACGATCTCACAATTGTCCGTGTAATCGGGTCTTGATTATTCCTCAACTAGATAAACAGGTTTAGCCTTGCCGCATAATCACGAAGCAGTTGAAGGCTTACATGGAGTTTAAACGATTGAAAGAAAAAGATAAAAAGGATGTGGCCGCTAGCTGTAGATTTGCGTTCGGGAGGAAAAGAGCCTAACTAAAGAGTCATATGAGCTTAGACGATTAGTACTAAGAATTGACGTCTAACCTTCATTCGACCAATTTGGTGAAAGAGTCATATGAGCTTAGACGATTAGTACTAAGAATCAGTTTAAGTTGAACAGCATAAAGCGGAAACTATGTATTTCTTCATTGGGGATGAGTAGAAAGTGTCAATTAATCGTCTAAACTCATTCCTCATTAGGAAACTGACCACCATTTTCATTATGACCCAGTCTAAACTATAAAGTCCATTTGAACTGGGATTTATTCATAAATAACAATTTTGAAATTTTATCATAGTGGTTGCCTTGGGAAAGAATGACGACATCATAATCATTGTAGTGGCTTTCACCAACTTTCATTGACCTTTCGGTTGCTATGATTCTTCATCATCAGTCAGCATCCCTTTAGAAAATCAATAAATTAGTAATGGAGCGCGTGCTTTACTCATAAACATGATGCTTTGAAATTTCTTCTTTTATGGTTTCACAAAATTTTAAAAAAAAATCAATTGTTTTGAAAGAATAAATGTAATTGAGATGAACAAATTAATATTTAATATTTAAAAATTAATTTTTCTAACGAACACCAATACACAAGCAACAAAGCATTCCACTTTTTGTTGGATATGGGTTACATGAGTGCCTTTTTAAATTTTCATTTGAGTTTATATTTTTAGCTATTTGAATAATTTGTTGTTCGCCCTTACATCATTCTATGAATTTTTTTAATTAATGTTAGCAATTTTTTTCTGTATTTTTTTTCTATTAATCATGGATTGCAAAATGATTCATAGTGCTATTGCAATTGTAACACTATGTAAATTATACTGAAATTTCTTTCCTCAAATTTGAATAGTTTAACTTTTAAGAGAAATGATTTCATTTGGTGAAACTTGTTTATATTTATCATTGACGACATGGTTTAGGATTATAAAGCTTATATGATTAGCAACTCTAAACTGATAGAATTATCTATTATACAATAGTCAAACTAATGAGGGGCTTAGATGTATTTTTGATTGACCATTGAAGTACTTTTTGAAGTTGGATATTGTAAAAAAAAAAAAATTTGACTTAACTCGCCATAACCCAAAGGATGTTTCACCTTTCTAACTCTTATTATGATTGAAATTGATATATATTATATTCATTGATTGTAGTTTAATGCTATAAAAAAAATACTCCTTGTAAAGTTTATTAAATATAATCTTTATAACTCTAATTTTTTCTAAAAATTTAATACTTGAACACCAGCCTTCATCATCGAACACATCGATAGATATATGTGCAACATGGACATTGAGACACTAATTCAAATGGTCAAATACTTGGTAGATCTAGTCTACGAGTTCACTTATAGATCAAATAGACAATAATCTGCCACATCATCAACATGAATTAAATATCCAAAACCCAATGAAAACCAGATCCCAGACCCTACATTTTGCGGTAGATTTTTCCGGGATACGGGGCAGGAGCGGTCCTCAGACGACCGCTCCTGAACGGTCTCCTCACAATAAAAAACGTGAGGAGACAAATGAGCCAAGTCAGCAAGGCTGAAGCAGGGCACAAAAACGATGCCGTTCCAAATAAAAAAATGTTGACTTCCAAACGGGAGCAGACGGAGCAAACGGAAGAGAATTGGTTTTTGAAATTCAAGTTGAAATTTTGAATTAGCTGCAGAAAACAAAACTGAGGGAAGCCAAATAATTAAATTGTGAAGGTAATCTACTCTGACCAACCACTCACTGAAGGCAGAAAGCTGAAGTTCAGGTGGGATTCAACCTACTGGGTGTTTCTAGGTGAAGTGGGTGTAGTCTACTCTGATGAAAGTAGCAATTGACAGAAAAATGGGTGGAGAGGCAGGCGGCATGGAAGAAGCAAACAGAGATGAAGCCAAAGTTTGTCCGTAAAATTGAATAGCAGAAGCAGTTGTGGTCTCCAATTGGGTATAAGAGTGTTGTATGTATTCTGAATGCGTGCAAGAGCGGCGGTAAGGTAGAAGCAAATAGAGGAAATTCAGCATCTCACGAAACCAGATTTTGTCCTTCAACTTAATAGCAGAAGCAGCTACGTCTCCGATTTCGGTGAAACGTGAAGCGTATTAGCAGACCAAGGTAACATGACTGAACCATGTCAGTAATTGTGGCCAATAATTTGTCACCCAAATGCACATCTGTTAAAGGAAGGATGAAATTAGAGTCACTGAAGACATAATATGAAGATGATAGAAGAATAGTGAAGTTGTACTGTATTTGTATGTGTGTACCGTATCTGTGTTTGTGTGAGCATTCAGCTTTTCAGTGATGGACTATAATGGGATAGTAGTTTTTGGAAGACCTAGGGTTATGTATTCAAGTAAACCGTCGACTGGAATTAGGGAAAGATGAGAGAAACAAAGTCACATTTAACAAGTGAATGAATATACATCTTGTTGTAAATTAGTTACATGTTATAGCCACCGTATTACAATTGATATGAATCATTGTGCATTTAGTAATTGGTCCATGCTCATGGAGCAATATTAGTTTGCCCCTCTCCTGACCATATAGTGTGTGTAAAATGGAGGCGTAGAGTTGAATGAGATGAAGCAGAGGAAAAGACACATATGTGAATAATAAATGGGTGAAGCTTGTGTTGTAAGTCAATTACATGATGTAAGAAATATATTACAATGAGTAGAAAGTAGGGTTATGTATTCAAGTAAATCATCCACTGGAATTAGGGAAAGATGAGAGAAACAAAGTCACATTTAACAAGTGAATGAATATACATCTTGTTGTAAATTAGTTACATGTTATAGCCACCGTATTACAATTGATATGAATTATTGTGCATCTAGTAATTGGTCCATGCTCATGGAGTAATATTAGTTTGCCCCTCTCCTGACCATACAGTGTGTATAAAATAGAGGCGTAGAGTTGAATGGGGTGAAACAGAGGAAAAAACACATATGTGAATAATAAATGGGTGAACCTTGTGTTGTAAGTCAATTACATGATGTAAGAAATATATTACAATGAGTAGAAAGTACTTGTTTGGCCCTCAAAATGTAGAAAAAGTAGAAAATGTGGAGTTGGTTTATGCGGTTGTCATTAACGAATGACATAAGGTCCAGTAAGTTAAAGAATCTAGAATCAAAATATAATCACCAGCGTGGAAGTACATACAGTTCAAATAGACTTACAACGCGTGACCAATACATTATAGTCCGTATAAGTTAGTGTACATGGAGTTGTATTTGTACATAGATAATACCGTTGTCTTAGAGTAAAAGTAAGGTGATGTGAATCATTAATCATATTGATAAGCGTAATAATAGGATTTGGTATACGAGTAATGTGTGATTCATAACACATTATAAATGGTAATATACATTTATATTGGCGTTTATGTACATACTATTCATGAAATGTTGCAAATTAGGGTGTTTGATACATAATTGGCAGGAGTAGAAGTAATGGATTGCAGCAAATTGGCAGAAAATGGGACCCCTGAATTAGGAATGGAGTTCAACAGTGAAGAGGATGCGTACAAGTTTTACAACAAGTATGCCTTTAAAATGGGTTTCAGTGTACGTAAAGACTATCTGAATAAAGACAAAGACGGCATGACCACGTCTAGGAGATATAGTTGCTGCAAGGAAGGTGTGAAACGCAAGTACGAAGGTGATGTGATGCCAAAGAGGACACGAGCGCCGACGAAAACAGGGTGTGGAGCTAAGATGGTTATCGTGTTGTTTAGAGGGACAATGAAGTACCGTGTGCATGACCTTGTCTTAGAGCATAATCATGAGTTGCACATTGCTCAATGTGCTCACATGATGCCATCACAAAGAAAAGTGAGTGTGGCTCAAGGATTCCAAACTGAAATAAGCGAGGATGCTGGGTTTTCATTGAAACAGAGCCATGAGCTTATGGGAACGGAAGCAGGTGGGATGGGTAATGTGGGATATACTCGGGATGATCTTAAACGATATCTTCGAACAAGACGGGAAAGGAGCTTGAAATATGGAGAAGCAGGTAGCATGCTGAATTATTTTCAAGAGCAAACACTCGAGAATCCATCCTTTTTTCATGCCGTACAGCTGGACTGTGAAGAACAAATAACGAATATCTTTTGGGCTGATGCAGGAATGTTAATTGACTACAACTTTTTTGGAGACGTAGTCACATTCGACACAACCTACAAAACAAATAAAGAATACCGGCCACTTGGAGTATTTGTGGGTTTTAACCAGCATAGGCAAATTGTGATATTCGGTGCTGCCCTTATGTATGATGAGACGATAGATTCTTTCAAATGGGTGTTTGGTACATTTTTAGAAGCAATGTGCGGAAAACATCCAAGTACCATACTAACCGACCAAGATCACGCCATGGCAGCCGCTCTTTCAATTGTCATGCCTGAAACATTTCATGATCTATGTACGTTTCACATAAGGCGTAATTTTATGAAACATCTTGGCAATCATTACAAGGAAAATAGTGATCTTCCATACATGTTTGGTGCCTGCATGTATGAGTTTCAAGAAGTGGAACAATTCAATAGGGTGTGGGAGGCGATGGTGAAGAAACACAATCTTGAAAATAATGAATGGCTCTCGGGGTTGTACAAAATTCGTGATAAATGGGCAAGGTGCATGATGAAAGAAAGATGGACTGCGGGAATGCGAAGCACCCAACTCAGCGAAAGCCTAAATGCAGCAATTAAAAATCATTTGAAACTGGATCATGACCTTGTGCAGTTCTTTAGACATTTCAATCAGGTGGTTGATGAAAAGAGACATAATGAACTGATCGCAGAATATGAAATGAGGCAAAAGCTCCCCATGGTAGGGTTAAGGCAAACACCTATGCTTGTGCATGCATCAGAGACGTATTCACCAACCGTATTTGTTGCATTCCAAAATGAATATGGCGAGTCAACAGCTATGGTTATATTGAGACAACAAGATGCAGCGATGTTTGTGGAGTTTACGGTCATGAGGTATGATGGAGGACCTGAAAGAACAGTAGTATTCAATCGGAATGATCTAAGTGTACGTTGCAGTTGCAAAAAATACGAGAATGAAGGCATTTTATGTGGGCACGCGTTGAAGGTGTTTGATACCGTGGGCATAAAAATAATTCCTCCTGAATACATTAAGAGGCGATGGACAAAAAGAGCTCGGGCTGGAGATTGTTTTGATCGGCGAGGACAGGAAGTTGTGGCTGATCCTAAAGTCATGATTTCAACTCGTTATCGGGAGCTCGCTCCAGCCATGATTAAGGTCGCAACTCGAGCAGCAATGTCGAAGGACACCAGCAAAGTAGCAATCACTGTCATATCCGATTTGTCAAAGAGAGTTGAGCTCCTCCTCTCAGAAAGTGAAGAGCAACATTTGCAAAATCAAAAAAATCTGAATATGGAGGAACGAGATAAAATTGAAATTGTAAATGAAATGGGGGAGGCAGTAGTCGCAAGAGACATTAAAAAACGAGGCGGTGGGAAGAAAAGTAAAGTGATGCGAAGTTGGGTCGATAAATTTGACAGAGTAAAAAGAAAATCTAGATTATCAAGAACTACACAGACTACGGTATGGATCAAATTTTGGTACTTGGGGAACATTTATGCTAAAACTAAGTTATTGTTATACTATTAACTAAAGTTTAGGTAACATTCATTATGAAATAATATTATTGTCGTGTCAATACTGTAGGTCTCAGAATCGGAGCCGACATCGGTTTCATTTGAGGAATACATGTTTATGGGATGCCGTTCATCTACTGACTCTGTTTCGGTTAATATAAAATGGACATAACTCTTACTTTTATTTGGATGTTTCTAACAACATAAATAGTTGCATTGATGTTACATTGTGTGATAATGTTGTTACGGCCGTCATCCCTCCTGATATATGTATTTTGTTTGTCTTATACAATGATTTGGCCCATACGAAACTTGTAGACGCATTCAATGAGTCAGACAGTGAATGGCCCTCCAAATGTTGTTGCTCCCGATACCGATGAAAGTCAAACGGTATGCATGCATTTAGTAGTTAAAATAAAACCTTCTTGTTCATGTAGTAGAGCTACCTTTTTTTCTTTAATTGTAACGGTGGGCTCCCGAAGGCTGTCAAATCATGCAAATTATGTAGTTAACGTATGTTCGCTTTAATAACGTATTATTTTTTATTATTTCAAGATCCACCGTTTGGCTAATCAGGGGCCTCCTGCAAGTGTCCCTACAGAATGGATGCATCTCAGATTTTCTATTTTTTTCAAGCATAACTCCATCAGAGATGTCTTAATGGTCTGATATATCATTTTTGTTATAATGTCTAGTCCAATTTAACTTTATAAGTGAGCAATATAGGCACTGGTAATGATTTGTTGACAGTCGATTACTTATACTATATAATGTAGGAGGAGCGTGGGATAATTTCAACACACTGTGATGTTGATGCATATCATGTATTTGCACCATCACCTCAGGTGATAAACTTTTATCGTTACAGCACATATTTATGTAATGTTATTAATTGGAGACTTGGATATCGTATATCATTAATCGTATGTTTTATTAATAATATTTGCTGATTTGCCATCGTTACGCATTTCAGGGAAGAAATAACACACAGGGATTGCAACTACGCGTTGACGTCGCCTCCCCCCAAAATGAGGTTGATGAATGATGTGTAACTATACATTTTGAACGAGACATTAAGTGGTTATCCCAACTTGAGAATGCTGCATATGTACGTTACAAGCAGTTAATAAGCTGTTACAACTTGTTGACGAGATTATACAGGCACCATTGATGTTTCACTCTTTTCAAATTTAGACAAATGGATTACAATTGTAATCGCATCTAATGTTAGTAGTCATCAATAGTTTGTATTGGGTTGTATAAAATTGTTAGAAAATTATAAAGTTGGTAGAAAATTGAAGTAACAATTTTACAATAGAATTAAACGTATTTTTTGTGATCGGATATTTTTCACTAAATCGACCATAACAGTTGAATGGTTATCGTGATATGTATACCATTCTACTACATTCAATTGCATACCTTAATAACATATTTATTGGCATAGATCGCACCGCCAAAGGTACGATATATAGGATAACACAATCTAAAGTCTAAATTGTCTTGATTTTGTTATGATGATAAATTCGAATTATTATTGGGCTATTTTTATAAAACATTATCATTTAGGCCATTTGTTTTGCATCGCTTGGCGAATTTAGTGCACCATTGACATGATATATCACAGGCACATCAATTGGTATTACAAGTTTTTAGGTTAATTAAATTATGGTCAAGTCAGGTCACGACCACATGTTGGTAATAGGTGCGCATAAGAAAATGATTTCTTGGAGAACTAATTTGTAACGTTAAAATGAAGTTTTACAATGCAACAAAAAAGGAAGAACGAACAGTACACAATGGATTACAACCAGTTAGGGATATGTTACTGTTACGTTACAACTAGTTACGACTGTTTAACAGGCATGATTAATATCCAAATATGGTAAGCAATTTGTTTGAGTAGAGATTATAATGAGTATAGTTTTACCGCTACCCTAACAAACATTGAACTACATCCCTTGTTATCAGTTGTATCCCATACAACACCTGGGAACGCCGTCATGCATTAGACAATGGGGTATGTACCTTTGAAAGTCATCGTCGCTTGATTCAGTAAAGTCAGATAGGTCCGGATCGGATATAAGCATGGGATCTGCTAAAATGTGCTGAACATCAAATTGTTTTCTAATACCATGTCTTTTTGCGGCTTGGATCTCGTGAAACCTGTGAAGCCTACGCTCCATCTGCATAACTTCTCGCTGTAGTCTATGTAATACGCTTGCATCATTGGCTTGTGGTCCTATAATAAGATCCGCCGACCTTGTTCTCGGGACGCGGAGGCCATGCCAGCGACAAAGTACCTCTAATTCCATTCTTCGCTCACGAACAGGCTCCCATATGGGTTCATGGTTCATAACGGAATAGCCAGACGGTAGATGATTATTGACGGTATTTTTAAAAATGTGACCAGCTAGTCCCAGAGAGTTGTTGGTGTTAAGCGGAGCATTCTTGAACTCGCGTTTGGTACCATATAAAATCCTCCCGTCTGGTGTTTCGTACTTGCTGATGGCATTTGTTGGACCCAACGATACTTTCCGTCTTTTTTGCCGAACATTTGATGGTGAGCTTGTATGAGATCCTTCGTTTGTGGATTGCATGACTATGCTGATAGCTACTGCTTTTTGGTTGGATGAAAGAAAGGATCTACTGATAAAGAAAAAGGTGGGAGAAAAAAAGAGTTAGAAATTTTTAACGGAGCACCTGTTTCAGACCATGCATAGTAAATGGTTTCTTCTGGCAACTTGACCAACTGCTTGCTGTGTCATTTCATGCTGTTCTCCACAGGATAGTACTCCTGGGTGAGTTGATGAAGCCATGGCAACCACCTATTAACGAGAGAATAGACTCAACGTTTGGTCAAATGTATAGTGTGTGGATGGAATAATGGTTCAATTCGATTGGATCATGACCTGTACTCCAACAACCATTGGGTCGTGAATACCCAGTTATACGTCAGTCACCTTACCTTTCAAGTGTAACAAGAAGTTGCAACCAGCATATGTACGTTACAAGAAATTAATAAGCTGTTACCGCTTATTGATGTGCTTGTACAGGCACCTTGTCATTTGCTTGTATGTTAAAACTTAGACAATTTGTTTATAATTGTATTAATGATAAGTATTACAGATAGTACTACAAGCACTTCAATAGGTAGTACTCCTTCAGTACAGAAATGAACTTACAATTGGCGGCTCAGCTTGGTTCCACGTGACCACATAATAAGTAACAGTTTCACAGAAGAACATGATACTTCGTTGGGACAAGTAATTCGAAAGTATGGTAACTAATATTTAAAATGCAACAAATTTTGATTACGCCATGTACCATTTTGAGTTACAACTAGTTATATATATGTTACAATTCATTACAACTAATGAATTTGCAATCGGCAGTTTTTCGTCTTATCTACTTAAAACTAGTGATATTACAACTAGAAATTTCCTGATATTACAACTAGTGATACTACAACTAGTTAATATCTGATGAACCTTTCCTCTTCTCTTGTTTGTGCAATTGCACTTGGCACAAACAACAAGTCCTCCCCCCAACACATAAAATTTCATTAGACACTTTAGTAAGTGTCTAATGAGAACATAAAGATGATCGATTCGAACCCCAAAACAATTGATGTAGCGGGGCCTTCTCGAACATCTCATTAAATTAGCGAGATCTTCTCGAACATCGTACAACCTACTGGCTGCTATTTGGCAGCCAAGAACTTGATTTTTGTGTGAACCCTCTATTGATGACACTGCAATTGAAGTTAGAGGCGGGTTGAAGAATAGTAATAATAAATTTCAGGCACGAGTTCATTGCCACCCTTCAGTAGAATGATATGGGAAGTGTGAAGTAATTTAAAATGAAAAATGTTTGTGCAGTAATGAAAGGTGGATGAAAAAATTTTTGTTGTTGAGGGATATACTACTGCACCCGCGCCCTTTTATAGTCCGCCAACAAAGAACAATGTGCTAAAATATCACTGGACAATGCATTCCAGGGCAAACAATTTCGTCCTGGCAGTGGAAGCTGTAGAGTTCAATGCATGCCATTGAACTGTGTCACATCTGTTCAGACAATAAAACAAATTATGCAGCTTTTGTCATGAAATGACCTGTACACCAATATTAAGGGTCACGTGGATAAAGAGTTACACATCAGTGGCCTGTACATTTCACTATGTACGGATTGCATTACAACCAGTTGAGTGTATGTTACAATTAATTATAACTAATGAATTTGCAATCTGCAACTTTTCGTCTGCTCTATTTAAAACTGAATAATATTCCAACTAGATATTCCCTGATGTTACAACTAGTGATAATACAACTAGTTAATATTCGATGAAACTTTCCTCTTCTTGGAATTTGTGCTATTGCCCTTGGCAGAAACGATAATTCCTCCCACTGACACATTAAATTTCTTAGACACTTTATTAAGTGTCTATTGAGAATAGTTACAATGATCGTTTCGAACCCCAAAACATTCGGTAGTGAGGCATTCTCGAATATCTCATTAAAATAGTGAGATCGACATTTTTGCATATGAAGCCAACTAGTATATCACGGGAGAAGAGACTGTAGACTCACATGCAGTGCTTGAACCATGTCAGATAAGTTTCGTTACATACAAAGCGTTAGATTTGTAGTACCGACAGTGAATATACGTGTTACGTGCTGTTTCTAATCGTTTACATGACAGCAATGTCGTCCCAAATGTGGAAGCATCATGATGGGTCACATGCTGCTACTGAATTATTTCAAATCAATTCAGACAATAAAATAAATTTTGCAGCTGTCTTCTTGTTCTGGTCCTGTACACCAACTTTGAGAGGGGTGGAAGACTACTAATAATAAATTTTGTATTCGGGTTCATTGCCACCTTTCAGTAGTATGAAATGGGAAGTGTGAAGTGGAATACAATGAAAAGTGTAAACGATAATGAAAGGGGGATGAACAAACTTTTGTTGTTGTGGGATATAAAAGTACAACTGCGCCCTTTAATTAAGTGACGCTATCCCATTCAAACTGATTGACAATCTACCAATTGTCCTTAATTTGCCAAATTTAGGAAATTATGAGGATGGAATGTGTATTTATGAACTTGAAGGATGAAATTAATCAAAATTATAAAATTACAAGGATCAAATGTGTTGTGCATGAAACTTTAGGGATGAAATTGGTTAACACCTTAAACATTAGGGGTGAAAAATATATTTTTGTCGACGATATAAACTAGCAAAGATGCTTCTCAGAAATTAGTAAGTATGAAATAAGTAACATGTTGACTGGATCTAACACAAAAACATCTCAGACATCAAACGACACGTTTGCGAGCTGTTCATGGCTAATATTCGGCCAAACAAAATTAGTCCAGTTTAGATATCATCTTATACCACATTTTTTAACAATATGTGTGGAACCCTCCTAATTTTGTACTACAATTACACGTTGTCGAACGGGAGTTACACCATGTGCAAACAGAGTTATGGAGTATACAAAATGCACACACCTTCAGCAACGATTGCACTTGGAACCTTTCCTGTGTATGTCCGCAAATTTTTCATTACTGCACCTATGAAATAGGCATGCCAGGAAGTAGGTGGCGGGATTGAAATCTATAGAGTAACATCCTTTCTTGGAATCATGTCCATTTGATTTCACACCTACTTTGAGTACAAGGCATACAGGAGATAGTGTCGAGACGTTTGATGAGTGTTACATTTGATGCACAAGTACTTGACGTGGCTTTACACCTTGTTCAAAGAAGTGTTATGTTTGAGCAAGTGTGGTAGTTACTGACAATAAATGGATACAGATAATAAAACCTCCAAACTTTAATGCCTGTGGTCGGTATTACAAGTTCTTAGCATATAGTTACGTTTTGTTTTTATAAAAATACTTGTACAAGGGAGGTTATTAATGACAATAAATGGTGTCTTTGGTTCATATAATAGGGAGATTTGGAAGGGCAGCGTCCTTCGCACCAAATTTGGACTTCATGGATGCATCTTAATGCTTTGAAAATGTAACTAATTTTTTTTCATTGTCCATACTCTTCATCGTACCTCAATCTAAATGGCATTGGTGCCATGGGTCTTCATTGTCCATACTCTTCATAGTGCCCGTATTACAAGTAGTTGGCATAGAGTTACGGAAAATATACATAAATATACATGTTCGGCTAATGTTATTACTGACAACTGCAACTCGAAGAACACAAAATACATGACTTAAAATCAGATTTTATGGCCAGAGGGAATTTATTTTAAAAAGGCAAATAAAAGGTATAGAAAAAGGTTCCCTCCTATGGAGAAAGATCAGATCTGAAGGCCATTTTTGTTAGAGAGCCTTAAAGAGAAGAAAGAGAGAATGAATTTTAGAGAGAAATACACTGACACACAATCACTAAAATATTGGTTTCCACAGACTAAATATTAGAAGATGTGCATTACAAACATATATCTTAATTACTTTCATGACATACATTGCATCCAAAAACAGATTTGTGAATTTTCACGCATATCAAGTGAAAATCATGTACAAAGTATGGTTAATAATTTTAAAAAAAAACATGAATAAATAGGAAGACTAGGGTGGACTTGGAAATCTTTCCTTGATAGCTTTGTTATGTCGTAGACTTGTAGCATGAGCAACCAACAGATTTGGGGTAGGGACAGTTATCAAAAAGACCGTCCCTTAACGGTCCCCTCACAAAACTGAAGAAGTGGCCATTATCAATCCACATTGACAAGGTTCACAACGGTGTCACTTTGATTAGTGAGCAGGGAAAAAATTACTAAAAAGCATGTGTGAGCTAACGCCTCCGTTACCAACCATTGAAACTCTATTCCACAAAATCCCGCCCAAATTGACTCGCTATGACTATTCATTTCAATTCTTCAAACGAAGAACTCTTTTTAGTCTCCCTCCAAAAAGTTGTCAATATTCATCCACAACTTTAGAACTAAGGCAAAATACAATCAGTGAGTAGGAAAGTGGTAGACAAGGGACGGAAGAAAAGCAGTCAAAATATACTTAGGAAAAGGAAGAACTACCTATTGAAGGAGAAAGTCTTGGAGGCCTAATGTCTATAAAGGCTTGTGGAAGATCAGGACCGAACAATGAAGCTAAAGATGATGGAGTCCGAAGCAATGACAACCAATTGCATCTACGTAAACCCTTCAAGTAACAATATTGCAAGCCAATGACATAATTTTCATTGTTTGGTGAATGGCATCCCATGATTTTATATCATGGTTGTGGAAACCCTATGTATGTTAGAAATCAGATCTAGTCATGGCCCATATGGGAGAGTAAAGTAGAGAAAAATTTTCCACACCAAGTGTTTGCAAAAAAGAAAAGGATAACTTCCAAACCAATTAGTAGAAGGAGTTGTTAGGACGGGATAAACAGGGGTCGTAACTCTCTCATTAATAGCAATAGTGTAATCATTATATGAACTAAATGGGTACGGGAGATTTTAGTTGATAAAATAACAAGGAAATTTTGAAGTCAAAAATTTTTTTGTTCTGTATGGGTGGATAAGCAGGGACGCCTTATGATGTGCATAGCATTACTGGGTGTTTATGACAGATTACATTGAAGTAGTATGAGATATACATTAAGAGTAAAGGTAAGAAAAGTGAAAAAGTTATGATAAATTACAAGATGGCCTACCGACTATGCATATAAGCTAGAAGAGGGAGGAAAGTGCATACACTATTAGACTTCGATGGGTAGTACCTCATGTTTGAAAATTACTAGTCAATCATACTATAGCAGTGTAGTAGTTGAAGTAAATTACTTCAAACTTGATTGGTATGAATGTAAATGTCAATTTGTATGTGTTAGGTCAAATGTACATCTTGTTGAATGTGACCCACTTAGTGTAATAAAAGAGTTACAAGATGTTTTATTAGCAGTGTGTCCTTACATTATGTTGGACACCTATTACTTTTTGTGAATACATAGTGATAGTGAAAAATATATTCATGTAATAATTAGTAATCAATTAACATAATGATGTTAAAGAAAGGTCACAATGAAGGGAAAAAAATAAAAGGAAGGCAGGGAGGAAAGTGCACATATTGAACATTAATAGTGGTTGTTATCTTGTGTTTGAAAGTTGGTACCTGTTCATACAATAGCAGTCTAGTAGTTGGAGTGGATTGTTTAAAAGTCAATTGGTATAAGTATAGATTCTAATTTATGTGTTAGACTGAATGTCCATAGTGTTTACTGTGCCTTAGTTGTAGAAAATGGTTACAAGATCTGTATATCATGTTGGATAACTATTATTATCAGTGAATAAATAGTGACACTAGACAAACACTTTCATTCAATTGTAACTTAATAATCAATTAACATAATCATGTTAAAGCAAGGTTGGTGGGATTTACAGTGGAAGGGAAATAAATAAAAGAAAGAGAAAAGTGCACACACTATTAAATTGATAGTTTGTTATCCCATGTTTGTAAACTAGTACCTATTTCTATAGTACCAATCTATGGGATTAAAATTGATTGGATTAATGTAGGTTTTAATATGTATGTATTAGGTTAAATGTACTTATCATGATTTTATAGTGTTTTATGAATGCTGGGTAAAAATCTTAAGCAATTAAACAAATTATCTTATTTTTGGTCCAAAATTGTTACGGATGACGTGAAGAAGATTGAGATTGGAGAAGTGCTAGCTTAGGAGTTGTTTAATTTGGCTACCAAATGTCATAGAGGATTCTAAAGATTGAAGATACTTTGCATACCAAGGCCAAAGCATCATCCAACAAGCCCAAATCAACGAATAAAGGGAAAAAATCACTACAGGAAACAAAGGTTGTAAATCTAGAATCAAGGGACAAAAATTCTGAATATGAATATGAAAAAGAAGGGGATGATGACAAAGATGCCGAAGAAGATGATTCTGATGAAAACGATGATAAGGGCATAGATGTGGGAGCATCTGGAGCCAAGCAATTTAGGATTCCTAATTTAAAATGAAATAAATTGTTTCTGATCATTGTAACATTACCTAAACAAGTTGTAACTCCTTATTAATTGCTTGTACAAATTCACAATATAAGTGTGATAAATTTAGCAGTTTCTGTGGGTTTCATGCATAATAATCACGTATCTATTATGTACTTATACAAATAGTTGACATTATCTTACAATCAGTTCAGACAATGTTACATTCATTCTTTGTCCACTTTCTACAATTTGCAAATTCAATCAATATGAATATGAATAATATTTAATAATTTGTAACAATTTTTTAATTCTCTCTAAATTCTATATGGTTGATTTACCGATGCCTCAAACAACAACTTTGGCCAACATGTACATAGTGGCCGAACGCCATTCTCATCAGATTGTTATCGATGAGTCGATTTCTAGTTCATCATGCTAACTCATGGTTATATATTATGCATATTTTCTACTACTGTAAATATGGTTAGACTCAGCATTTCTCAAATTCTGTTGGAAGATGAGGACTGGTAGCCATCTTTGATGGGGATCTTGGGCACCAACAGTTGTCAGTAACAACCATTCTAAACGATATAATATTTTTTGAACAAGGTATAACTTTATGTAAACTACTTGTAAAACTTAACAACAAAGACACAATTATTACATATGAGACCCATATGAACAATAACAAAGTATCACATCTCTGTTATAAAGATGTATAAGTAGTTAAGGAGGAGTTACAATTTGTGCAAAGAGAGTTATGCCGTTCAAGGACGGTTGATTTGACAACTATCCCTACTCCAGATCTCTTTAGAGGATGTTCTAGTTTTGTAACAGGTAGTAACTCAATTTCAACTGCTTGTATGTTTAAGTGACATAGATGTTATATACAATTATTACTTGTACATCTCAATTATTATTGACTCATAGTCACGTGGCACTTTCTTATCCTTACATATCTTATGAAAATCATTACTGGCAAAGGTTGTATGCCATTGAGTACAATCATTCCTCAAAGGTGTAATGGCTTACCAATAAGTTATAAGACATAGGTAACTATTTGTAATTTCTCATAACAGTGATGCAATTACTATGTCTGTGACCCATATCAACACTAGATAGAACTTCACATAGTTATTGTTTAGTTGTACATGTCATGCACTGTGTCTAACAACTTATTGAAATAGCATTATACTATCCATGACACGATTCGCTAATTTAATCAACAATCTGAAAAGTAAACAGTGGGCAGGAAAGTGAATAATAGCAATATTGCCCAGCATTCACATAGTTTACTCTATAATTTGTATGGTTACAGCAAACATGCTGAATAATAATTGACCTCTACCAATTGGGAACTGTCCAATTTTTTTTATATATTATAACAGTTTGTGAAATTTTTGAATACAGATATAAAAGTGCTAAAATCAACTAAATTCTAAGAATGCAGGAAATGGTCTCAATTTTGGAATCAAATAGTACATTTGTCCGAAGAATTACAAATGCTTGGAGCACTACCTTTAAAATTTTGAACTTAACGCCCGAACTCCATACAACTTGTTTTGTTCTCTTTCTCCCAAGATGGTGCCGGCAATTGAGAGCCATCTTAGCAACACATAGTTATGCTCCAACTTTAGCTCCAACATGTGGTAACTACATTCTTGTCTTTGTTTAAGTAGTCCTATCGAACACTAAATTTCGTGGCAAATCTATATTTATTGTAGAAATTATACGCTTTGTCTTCTATATGAAACTCCATTCCAATTTGCCAAGGCTCGTCTTTTGTCCATTTCAAGTATTCCACTACATGAATTTCATTTGTTTAGAGTGTATAAATTCATCAACATTATGTAAACATTCCATAACAGAGTGTATAATTGCATGCATATCTTGTACATGCTATCTTAGACCATGTAGAATCAAAACTCTAAAATAAGTTATAGTGCATTGCAGTTAAGGACTCATGACAACTGAATCAAAACTATCAATTAAGAAATTGGACATCCTAAGAATCTAAATCCGACTAGAATCAAAAGAGATAAGCCCAAATAAACCAAAACAGGATGCAGAAGAAATGAGGACTATAATTCATTCCTCAAAAACTGCTTTACTCTTGAGCTACTAGTGTATGCTACCTCTTTCAGCCATCAAGAAGAATAGGCGAAAAAAAACTACTGCTCTCTGTTCAGATCTACTCTTCTCATGCCTAATTAATATGCCAAATCATGCAGGGGAAAATTCTAACAATTAGAGTTTAATTTTGTACCCGTAATATTAAATATATATAATTGGAAGAATCTTTCCAAAGGACAAGCAAACTTGCATAGAGGCAACTACAGATGATTGTTATGCATTACAAAAGAAACTATCTAGCAAAGAATATCCAAACATGTGGCATATATATATAGGAACAACGAGATAATAGAATCACAAAAGAACTGTTGTATAATAAAATAAAAATTTTTCATAGAAAACACAAGTAAGAGAAGAGGCAACTATAATGTACAAATTATGGTGTCTCTCAATCCGATTATGCAACAGAATACCCTAGTATGTACAACGTAACCATTATTATAATAATTCTAACCACGTGTGTTGCTCTTAAAATTATCATATAGCAACATGATGACTAAATAGTGCTCTAACAAGACATACTTGTACATATACCAAAACTCAATGTAATACTCATGAAACACATTGTGAATATTTTCTAACGTTGCATATAGACACCACATGTATATATTTGCTATTTGTTATCTTACAGCTACATATCTAGGATTTAATCCCATTAACAACACTTATATATTAACTATTATGATAGCAATGATTTTTCCACTTGTACATACAAATGAGCGCACTGTTCTTCCTGGGTAACAATGTCTACAATCAGACAGACATGCTGAAAAAACAGAGCATAACTTCTTTTTCATTAAAATATTAGTTTCTGCTAACATTGCTACCACTACAATTTCTATCCAATTCATATGATAATCAACATCATTACCTTCATCAATCTCCGCCGCATTGTTGTAACTATTTGCTCACCCCGTTATAATGTCTACTGTCTTGGCCATTATTGTATGCTACAACTGCAATAGCCTTTTCTAGTTTAAATCACTTCTTGGAAGCGATGTCAATGCAAATACTATGATTGCTTCGGTGTTTATATTTGCTTGTACCCTTGCCGTCCCAGATATGGGTGGAGGTCCAAATTATCAACATTTAAAACCCACCACAGCAAGACTTTCTAACCCTAATTTGGTACACAAATCTGTATTTGCTATTTTTGCCCTCTCTTCTCTGGAGATAGATAGTTATTTCTTACCATTCTTCTCTTTCCACTATACCTTCGAAGAACTAAAATGAAAGCCTTTTTTTTGTCAAGGTTTTCCCGGGATTGTTTTCAAAATCAGTTTTGAATTCAAATTTCATATTTTAACAATCCTGTTCCCATATAACACCATTTATATTGGTGTTTCCGAAATTGATATTTTTTTTTTTTGAAACTTGCTAATTAGATGGTGTCGTTTTGATGCCTTCTTTCTGCCTGTCGACGTGTATGCATAATAACCACTTCTTAAGTTTTGTGAGGGAACCATTCAGGGACAGTCTTTGTAATGACCGTCCCTGCCCCAAATCCCAACGAACCACTCGAAGACGTCCGAGGCTACTGTGACAACTTCTACAGTAAACACCATAAGCAAATCATGCTCGAAATCATAGACCAACAACCAGTTTTTCATTTGTTGTGTTAGCAAAAAGAATCAAGCTTCATCAGAGGATACAGTAGCAATCATATATTAGCCAATAGTTAAATTTCAATTGTATCAATTGGTTAGGTTTGTTGTTACAGCAGTTAGTTCTTCCATATAAATGGAAGAGAGTATACTAGCCTATAAATATCCATTGTATGAGGAAGTTGTAATCAGCTACGGAGTGAATGAATGTCCCAATCCTTTTGCATTGAATGTTCTTCCATATCTGTTTCTTTCTTTCATCTTCTTCTTCCTTTCTTCCTTCCCTATTATTCTTGCTTCTTGCTTCTGCTTCTATCACTTCCTTTCATTCTTTCTGCAATTAGCAATCTATCTAATTATTCTCAATAATTCCCATAGAGATATCTACAATCCAATTGGAATCTTGACGACTGCGTTCAATTGTATGTCAACCATCCTAGGTATTAAGAGTGCTTCACATGCCCTCAGCTAATGCATGTGCAGGCTACATTTATGCACAAGGTTAGCAGTCTTTATGAGACTAGAGTGTCCAAGAACACAAGTTTATTCACGATTGCATCGACTAATTAAGATGTGGTGAACCAACTTAGGGTTATTTCATACTGATAGGAAAAGGAAAAAAAAGTTTTAGTTCCTAGTGTTTCGCACTTGTGTGAATTTAGACCTCTCCAATGTTTGGCACCAGTGTAATTTTAGTTCCTAACTTTCAGCAAAAATAAATATGGTTCCCAATATTTCCAATTGAAGCAAATTTAGTGTAATTGACGGATTTTCCCTAATTACTAACGAAATCATGTTATTTGCAGTCACATGTTCACTAGATTGAATTAAAAAAAGAGAATAAAAAAGCACCTGACTTTAGACAATAAGAATATTAACTTATGTGATGACACGTGAGTAATTAATTAACCACAAAAATAGAAATAAAATAAAGAAATTTGTGAAATTATATACAAAAACCTGTAGGGATTTTTTTGCTTAAGGGGGAGTGGGGTTGGAATAGAGAGTGAAAATGAGTTCTGGATATATGAGTTAGGTACTTTGATTGGTTTGAACTGTGTAGTTTAACTAATTTCTTCTCTCTTTTTTTTTTCCCTTTGTTGTGATTAATTAGTTACTCCAGTGTTAGTAGATGAGTTATTAGTTCATAATGTTCTTATGTAAAGTTATTTGTTACTTTCCTTTTTCATTTTTGAATTCAATTTAACGGACATGTGACTGTGCGTTATTAGTTTTATTGAAATCTTACGGACTAAAATTGTCCAAATTCTACATATTGAAAACCAGATTTATTTTTATCGAAAATTTTAGATATCAAAATCACACAGGTGCTAAACATTTAGGACCAAAACTATATTTCTTCTCTGGGTAAAAACAACTCTTCCATTGGAAATTTTCATATTGTCTCGAGAGGTGATAGATGAAAAAGTCAATCAATTTTTCTCTTTGGATTTATTCATCTTCAAAACAGAAAAGTTGGTAGAAGTCCCAGAAAGAGACTGACTAGACTTATGGTAATACTTGGGATCGAGAGAATAAGTCATCCTATGTTCCTAGAGTGCTTCACACGGCCCGATCAGCCAATGCACGAGCAGCCAAGGTAGAGTGGCAAAGAACATAAGTTCATTCACGATTGCAACAGCCAAGACGTGGTAAATCTTAAGGTTATTTTGTTCATCTACTATAATTGCAATTCTTCGTTCATTTGTTTGGTAGTGGTGGTAGTAGGGTACATGCTGGGAAACTAATGGGACAAAAAACCCAAGTTTTCTACTGGCGATTTTTCTATTATCTAGAGAGGTGATACAGGGAAAAGTCAATCATCTGATCTCTTCTTGATTCCACAATTTTCAACAGAGAAAAGTTGATAAAATTCCGTTCCCTCGACCACGATGACTGGAGTTTCGTGCTCATATGAATTGATATTGCAATTGTAGCGCAAATGACGAAAAAAAAAGTAAAGAGTCCACATACAGAAGATGGAGTAGTGTTAAAAAGGAAATAGTGCTGAAATGCAATTAGTAACGTTCAGGATCCCATACCACACGGTATCAGAATAATTCAAGTGAACTTGCCAAGTCAATTTGAGGATGAGTGACTTTCTAATGTTGGGGTGGCTTTGCTCAGGGAAGGATCTATATATTGAAATATGGCCTCCTCCAAGAACACCAGAAAAAACTCATCATCCCAAAATTAAATAGCCATCACAGTCCAAAGTTTCCCCAGTGATGAAGCTTGTTCAAATGATACATTTCGTGTTGACGGTGTCCTTAAAGCCAGCTATCACACCAGCAGCAACATACCCTCCTATAGCCAAGGATGGCTGCATTGATACCTCTGGAAAAGTAAAGATCCATTACCCCTTTGGCATGACAGAAGATTGTTATCTTGAGTCGAGACTTTCAGTCAATTGTAACTACTCTTTAATCCTACCATTCTAAGCATATATTTTTTATTTTTTAAAAATTTTTTCTAGTAAAAGAGAATGAAATTTAAGAAGCGGGTGTAGGGAGGAGAGATTTGAACCCAAGCCCTCTAAATCCTGGAACCTCAATCCTAGACCCCTATTTGATAACCCAATTCAATATTTAAACTAAGTGAGTTCATATCTTAACATGTTCAAACGTGTTTGATAAAAAAAAATCGAACTTCTGATTTAATTAAGTGGCATCGAATTTTCTAGATAATTTTTTTTAAAAAAATATAAGTGATAAACTAACCACGTATTACTTAATATAATATATACTCAAATATATCAAATATGGTACTTAACAATTCAATAATTTAACGAATTCTGCCTTCAAAGTTTAAATTTCATATTTTAGTTTTCAAATTTTAATTTTATCTAATACACTCTTAGTCACTAGACTAAAACCTCATAGGCTGAAGCATATATCTTAATTACTTTCATGACATACATTACATCCAAAAACACATTTATGAATTTTTTCTCATATCAAGTGGAAAAAATTTATCGGTTCCCTTATTGTTTTTCACGTGAATAAATGGAAAGACCAGGGTGGACTTGAAAGTCTTCCCTTGCGGAGTCATTATGTCTTTAGCATGAGCAGCCCCGTAAAGACGTGGACCTCAATGTCATCAGCGACTACTGTGACAGCTTCCCCAGTAAACTCCATACACAAATGAAGCTGAAAATTATTGCCCAACAAATAGTCCTTTACGTCTTGACTGCATTCATTTGAAGTCAACCGTCCTATTTGGGGTCTACAGAAGAAGTTTCAATTGTAAAATGCGTAGGCCTTCTGCGCGTTTACTGACTAAGTCTTCCCTTTACTTTTTTTTTTTTTTTTTTTCGTCGAAACGTTAGCTTTTTATATAAATAACCGTAACCTTTACAGTATTTGGACAAAGGTCCAAACAAACGGGCAAGCTGCCCCGCAAGATCACTGATGCCTAGCATCAAGATTGGGATTCACCCATTCTTCATCTATCCAGATGTTTAGAGCATAAATGCTTAGCTTAATACATTCTTGACAGGTGTCGTGCCTGTGCAATAATAAATACCTGTTTAAGAAAAATAAATTTTCTGTGTATAGTAGTAAACAGGGTCGAATCCACAGGGATTGGAAAAAATTCGATTCTTTTTAAATTCGAGACACGGGGGATTTTTATCAGATAAAACTAAAAATAAATAATTAAACAATTTAACTAAAAAATAATTAAACAATTTAACCAAAAATAAATAAATAATTAATACGAATGTAAATGGCAATTAAATAAATAATAAATAAATTCTAGCCAAGGATACAACTACGTAGACACAGTCCATTCATCCGATCATTGATGCAAAGAAGGTTCACTTAATTTTATTAACAGGTTAGTTATAGTCGTCGATAAACTCTAACAACCAGCTTTTCCTTAATTTATTGATAACCAAGGTACGACTATTGATTACCCCTAACCAGGAAATACTCCTAGGTACGACCGTAGAAATTAATTTCCTAATTGCATTAAAAACTAGAAAAGCCTAACCCAAATTAATAACACGCTACGAGGGTTATTTAAATCAGATTGCATGTTCCCCTAGTATGTGAAAATACTAATTGTCACTAATATTAACCAACTAAACAATTACGGATTTAATTGATTAATTTGACAAGAGATTAATAAGTCAAATTGCACATCGGGCCCTTGATATCCAATTAACAAAATAATCCCATGGAAATTAAAATAGAAAACATGCAAATATTAACAAATTAAGGAACACGTAAAATTAATTAGATCTCACAGATATATGGGACTGCGTCGTCGCGTTGATCCTTGACTAGATGAGAAAATTAGCCACGCCTCATAAGAAAATCTTCACACAATTCAATTGAATTTAAAGACATCATCTTTCTTCGATAATTGAGAGAGTGAATAACAAAGCTTTCGGAAGAGAATAAGAAAATTGCACACTAGAATTCAACAAGCCAAAACAACTCCCTATTCTCTCCTCCGGAACATCCCTCGGAGAGAAAACTAAAACTCCTCTTCCCAGACGGAAGAGAAGAAGAAAAACTAACTCCGGAAATGTGCGGCTCTCCCACGCATAAAAACAAGCCAATTCGAAACTTCACTCCACGCTCACAAAAGAAAACATTCCTTCCCTACCTAATCAACTCCACCGAAAACAAAAGCAAAGCCAACTATGGTTTGTCGGTTTCCTTTGACCAAGTGCACAAGTTCACAAATAAGAGAGCAAACCAAAAATGTGTCTTTACACAATGGTCAAGTCTTCACGGTCCCCACCTAATTGAGATGCTGGCCAGTCAAATGCAATTCAATTCCTTTTCATCATAGAAAGAAATGGACGTTGGTTTACACCATGCATGTGGGCCAATTGTATAGAGTTTCACAATAATCTTTTCAGGAAGGTTTCTGCTCCACTTTAATTTGCGGTCCCCACCAATTTTGATATGTTGTCTAGTCAAATTGAATTCCCAAATGCAATTCCATTCTTTCTCGTTGGTTTGCACCCGAATTGTGTAAAGCTTCACAATAATCTTCTCAAGAGGTTTCTGCTCCAATTTCTGAAATTATATCCAAATACCAAATATAAATATATATTGACAATTAAAGCAAATTAAAGCAATATTTGGCAAGAATAAAAAGGAAAATTAACAATAAAATTACTAACAATTAACATCCTATCAATTCCCCCCACACTTAAATCATGCTTGTCCTCAAGCATGAGAACAACTAAATTCAATAATGGCTAACTCTCATTTCATTTACTGCCAAGTTGCGTTTATCCCAAAATCAAGTTTTAGTAGTTAAGTGTCAAGACATATTTCTCCCGGTTAGCTCCTGAAATCATAGACTCGTCCAATTCATAGCTAAGTCGTTTAAGAAATCAAAATATTAAACTAGCAAAAGTTAGCAATTGGGTCAACTGACAACCAAAATCTCAACATTGAAGAACAAGGATCGGCAGGCCAACATGATCATAAGCTTACATATTATTCTTTTATATATATATATATATATATATATATATATCTTTTTTTTTCTTTTTTTTTTTTGAATAAATGCTCAGTCCCAAGCTATTCAAGTCTTTTGACGTGAACTCTGACATTTTTAGATGAAAGAGCCCAGTTACTCAACTTTTCACAGCTTCAGGACTACCTACTCATAGATATCACCACTTTTTGACGCGAAAGTCGACACTTGTGGTGAAGACTCCCGGTTACTGGGTGATGACACTAGCGGAGTAGAGCCATTTATTAACCACAATTAAAGCACCAGAATACCAGATAATTAAAGATCATGGCCCACGTCATCTCCTAATATGGAGAACTAAGATCAACAATCGCCCAATCCACACAACAATTGCTAGTAAAATATTTATATTGCCTAAACAATTTAACCACAATTTGCACCAAGTCCTTAAACTCATGATATTCACCAAGATAATATGCTTTTACTTGCCATCTAAACAAAATTCATAGGATAAATCACAACTAGCAATAGAAGAGCGAGTTGCCACATTTATTCATCAAGACAACAATAAGAAAAGCAACAATTTAAAGAAACTCCAATCAAATCCAAATCCCCCCCACACTTAAAATATACATTGCCCTCAATGTAACAAATATATAGAAAAAGTAAGAAGAAGGGCAACGAAACTCCCCTGAAATCGTCAAGACATCGGTGGATTAGCCCCTGGGGTTGATCTGAGTCTCACCATTTTCTCCAAATATCACTCCAATGAATCACCCACAAGTTATACAAATACCCCAACACTTATAGTAAATGCAATCAATAAGCACTTGTGGTTCCAAACTCAACTACTTCAATAAGCAAATTTAAGCATTACAAGCACCTCCTAATTTAACAAACAATCTCAGCAAATTACCCACAATTGGACACAAATTACAGCAATTTAAACACAATTCGACCCAAAATCTCAACAATTGTCTCCAATTGGATAGTTAAATACACACTCAACCAATCCCAATAACCATTCAAATCAACAAACACACGCAGGAAGGAACTCCCCACAATTAAGAAACAACTCAAATGACCAACCAAAGCGCTGATAAATCCAAACTACCAATCAAGACCACAAAATAGTAGAAATTAAAATAGGACCCAAGTGACAAGTAACTCCCAAATCACCTCTAACAATTCTCGAATAAATGAACTGGCATAAGAGCCGTTAAATTTATCCCCACAGATGAAAGAAAAACCTCAAGTAGTCAAAACCCAATCAATGCTCAACAATGTAATTAACACCAGAAAATATCCGCAAATGGAGCAGCAAATAAAATTTATTCTACCCGAAATTAACTCCAGAAAATCCCCAAGTCAAATGAACTGACAGATGTGCCCCAAGACCCAAGGACCAAAAACTCAACAGAGACTCCTAAGCAATTCAACGGAAAAGGGAAAATCAAGCGAATCACTTCCTATTTTCATTCATAAAGAAACCCAAGAACAAAATCACCTCCCAAGCGATCTGGTTGAGTTTGGACAGTGAGATCGAAGTGTGAGGTAGAGGGAGAGCTAACGGTGTGGGCTGGTGGTGGTAGCGCAAGGAGAGCTGGTGGAGGTGGCGGCGCGTGCTGGGGTTGAAGTCCGTGGGCTTCAGGTGGTAGGCAGCGGAGCTTGGGCAGTCGTAGCTGGTGCAGTGGCAGCTAGGGGGCTCAAAGTGAAGTGGAGAAGAGCTGGTGGTGTGGGTTGGTAGTGGAGCTTCAGTGGTGAAGCCTGCTTGGGGTTGTTGGTGGAGAATGAAGGAAGATCTCCACGTGGCTGTGGAGCTGGTTGTGGGTAGAGAGCTGGACTGCCGTGGGTTTCAGGCAGCAGTCGGCTGCAGCTATGGACAGGGAGGAGGAAATGCGCACAGCTCTGGGGTGGTGGTGATGGAAGAAGCAGCAGGCAGCGGCTTAGCAGGGAAGCTGTGCGTCGTGTGTATGCGAGCTGGTGGTGCGACACGCGCGAGCAACGAGCAGCGTGAGCTGAACTGAGCTGAGCTAAGAGAGAGAGAGAGCTGAGATGCTGTGGAGAGCAGCGCTGTTCATGGCTGTCCGTGAGCTGGGTTGCTCAAGGCTGTGGGCTGCTGATGTGGAGCTTGGGTTGCAGGAGGTTGACGCGAGCTGGTTGTCGTGCGGTGTGAAGAGAGAGAGAAGAGGGAGGCGGTGAGGAGCTGGATGGGTGGTGGACAGTGGTGGCGATGGAGGTGAGGCGCACGAAGTGGAGAATAGAGGTTGGCGGAGAGCGCGAGGAAGAAGAAAACACGGACAGCGGGAAGAAGAAGAAAGAAAAGAAAAAGAAAGAAAGAAAAAGAAAAGAAAGAAAAGAGAAAAAGAAAGGAAAAAAAATAGTTTTTGATCTTACAGTTTTTTTTTTTAAATTCAGAATTGAATTGCGGAAAAACTAAAACAAATGTTAAGAAGGAAAATAACAGCATTTTGATTTTTTTTTTTTAGTTCGTCAAACATGGCGTGAGCATGCCAAGATTAGAAAACATTCTCTGTCCTTGAGAATCAGTTTTTGAACATTAATACGTGCCCTCTCCTCGTGGGCACGCCAAGATTCCACTTCCGAATGTTGAGATTTTACTAACATGGCGTGGGCATGTCATGTTTTAGAAACATCCTCTGACCTTGAAGTTGGAATTTGTAAGATTAATGCGTGCCCTCTCTGTGCGGGTACGCCATGATCACCTGTCCTGATCATAGTAGAGAAAATATCAAGTTTAAGCAATACCCAAATGAGAAACGACATATTTAACGAATTGAACAACAAAAACCAACAAAATCAAAAATTGGGTTGCCTCCCAAAAGCGCCTTTCTTTAACGTCTTTGGCTAGACGGAGTCCAGAACTTGCTTAAACTAAGCAAATCGGGTCTTCCAGTTGCATCATCTCCACCCGTTCAATTGGAAATCCTTCATAATACGGCTTGAGACGGTGACCATTCACCACAAATTTCTTCTCCGTTTTCAAACTTTGGATCTCTACTGCACCTTAATGAAAGACATTAGTCACAACAAAAGGGCCAATCCAACGAGAACGTAATTTACCTGGAAATAGTTTCAATTTGGAGTGGTATAGTAAAACTTTTTGCCCGCAGACGAATGTCTTCCTAGAGATCTGTTGATCATGAAAGATCCGATTCTTCTCTTTATAGATCACTGCATTCTCGTATGCTTCATTTCGGATTTCTTCCAACTCTTGTAATTGCAACTTCCTTTGAATTCCGCCCTCCTCGATATCCATATTGCATTGCTTGACCGCCCAAAACGCTCTATGCTCAAACTCTACCGGGAGATGACATGGTTTTCCAAATACCAATCGGTAAGGGGACATGCCAATAGGTGTCTTGTATGCCGTCCTATATGCCCATAGTGCATCCTCTAGTCTCACACTCCAATCCTTCCTATCGGGTCGGACCATCTTTTCTAGAATTGATTTGATCTCTCGGTTCGATGCTTCCGCCTGACCATTTGTCTGAGGATGGTAGGATGTAGAGACTTTGTGCAATACACCATATCTCCTAAAAATTGCAGCTATCATTTTGTTGCAGAAATGAGTACCCCGATCACTTACAATTGCTCGCGGCATCCCAAAGCGAACAAAAATATTAGACTTAACGAATTCTGCAACCACTTTGGAATCATTAGTGCGGGTGGCCTTTGCTTCTACCCACTTCGAAACATAATCTACAGCAAGCAATATATACAAAAAACCAAAGGACGAAGGAAAAGGACCCATAAAATCAATGCCCCAAACGTCAAAAATTTCAACAAAAATCATTGGGGTTTGAATCATTTGATCCCTACGAGAGATATTACCCACTCTTTGACACTTATCACATGACTTACAAAATGAGTAGGCATCCTTGAATAGAGTTGGCCAATAGAATCCACTCTCTAGCACCTTACGAGCCGTTCTCTTTGGTCCAAAGTGACATCCACATGCAAAAGAGTGACAATAGGCTAAAATAGATTGAAATTCAGCTTCACTTACACATCTACGGATGATTTGATCGGCGCCCCGCTTCCAGAGGTAAGAATCATCCCAAATGTAAGACTTTGCATCACTTTTCAACTTGTCTCTCTTTGCCTTAGGCTATCCTGTAGGAAATTTGTCGGTGACTAGAAAATTAACAATATCTGCATACCAAGGCAAAGATGAATTAATAGAAAATAAATGCTCCTCGGGGAATGCTTCTCTCAGTGGGATGTCATCTTCGACGACTTGTACTCGACTCAAGTGATCTGCTACCAGATTCTCCGCCCCTTTCTTATCTCGGATCTCCAGGTTGAACTCTTGTAGCAACAATATCCACCGTATCAATCGCGGTTTTGCCTCTTTTTTGGTCAACAGATACCGCAAAGCTGCATGATCAGAAAAAATAATAACTTTAGCACCAAGTAAATAAGACCGAAATTTTTCTAAGGCAAAAACAACTGCTAAAAGCTCCTTTTCGGTGGTTGAATAGTTCAATTGAGATCCGTTCAAGGCTCGAGATGCGTAGTAGATAGCATGAGCTGCCTTTCCTACTCTTTGACCCAATACCGCACCCACTGCATAGTCACTGGCATCGCACATGATCTCGAATGGGAGGTTCCAGTCAGAGGGTTGGATAATAGGTGAGGTGGTCAATAACTCCTTTAACTTATTGAATGCCCCCTTACATGTTTCATCAAATTCGAAGGATACATCCTTTTGCAAAAGTTGGAACAAAGGTGCTCCAATTTTCGAGAAATCCTTGATGAACCTTCTATAGAAACCTGCGTGACCCAAGAAGGAACGAACTTCCCGCACAGTCGCGGGGTAAGGTAAAGTAGATATAACATCTATTTTTGCCTTATCAACATCAATACCTGTAGATGATACAACATGACCCAAAACTATCCCGTGTTCAACCATAAAATGACATTTTTCCCAATTAAGCACGAGATTAGTTTCTATACACCTTACTAAGATCAATTTCAGGTTATCTAGACAGTTTTCAAAACTTTCATCATATACACTGAAATCGTCCATGAAAACCTCAATAATCTTCTCAACATATTCTGAAAAGATACTTACCATGCATCTTTGGAAGGTAGCAGGTGCATTACACAATCCAAATGGCATCTTTCGGTATGCAAATGTTCCAAATGGGCAGGTGAAAGTAGTCTTCTCTTGATCCTCGGGTGCGATGGCAATTTGAAAATAACCTGAAAATCCATCCAAGAAACAATAGTAAACCCGACATGCTAATCGCTCCACCATTTGGTCAATGAAAGGGAGGGGGAAATGGTCCTTTTTCGTGACGGCATTTAGCTTTCGGTAATCGATACACTGTCGCCATTCGGTGGGCTTTCGAATTGGTACGAGCTCACCCTCTTGGTTTGATTCTACCGTCACCGCCTTCTTCGGGACCACCTGTACTGGACTTACCCACGGGTTATCTGATATTGCAAATATAATTCCAACGTCCAGCAGTTTTAAAATCTCTTTCTTTACGACCTCCATCATGAGAGGATTTAATCTCCGTTGAGCTTGCCGTACGGGTTTAGCATTCTCCTCGAGTCGAATTCGGTGCATACACACCACGGGGCTAATTCCCTTGATATCGGCGATGGTCCATCCTATCGCCTGCTTATGTTCCCTAAGAACTCGAAGTAGTTTCTCTTCTTGAACCTTTGATAAACCCGCGGAGATGATCACTGGAAGTGTCTCCCCTTCACCTAAGTATACATACTTTAGGTGTTTCGGCAGTGATTTTAGTTCCAAGACAGGTGCCTGCACCACAGATGGAAGTAACCTTTTGTGAGGTTTAGGTATAAAAATGGGTGCGAGGTCATACCTTGTCTTCGTGGTTGGTAACGTTTGCAATGATCCAATCACGCATTTAAGCTCTTCACTCAACTCTACTCCAGAGGTCGTTTCGGACTCGAAGTGCCTGGTCAGAACGACCTCTAGCTCATCCCTGCCTTCAATTTCAAAAACCTCCTGTATAGCAGCGTCAATAACATTTATCGAGAAAACAGAGCCAACATTTGAATCGGATGGATATTTCATGGTCTCAAAGATGTTAAAGTGAACAATCTCACCATCAAATTTCATAGACAAAGTACCCTTATTAACATCAATTTTGGTTCGGGCTGTGCTAAAAAAGGGTCTGCCTAACAACAAAGGTGACGGATCACGGGAGTGTTCATCCTCCATGTCGAGCACATAAAAATCAGATGGAAAAACCAATTCATTAATTTTTACCAAAACATCTTCAATCAACCCGTCAGGGTATGCATTGGTCCTGTCAGCTAATTGGATTATTATCCCAGTCTCTTTCAAAGGGCCTAAGTTCAATGAAGCAGAAATGGACTTTGGCATGACATTAATCGAGGCTCCTAGGTCTAACATGGCCTTTCCAATCAAAATATTACCTATCCTACAAGAAATAGTAAACATACCTGGATCTCCGCATTTCGGTGGAAGCTTTCTTTGTAGAATTGCTGAAACATTCTCCCCAACTATAACTCGTTCATTTCCCTTCAACCGCTTGCGGTTGGCACACAGGTCCCTCAAAAATTTTGCGTACCTGGGTACTTGTTCAATCGCATCCAGTAGGGGTATGTTGATCTCCACCTTGCGAAAGATCTCCAGGACCTCTTTTTCCTTGTCTTGCTTCTTTGGTTTCTCTAACCTGCTAGGAAAGGGAGGTGGATTAGTTTTAGTTGTAGGAATTGGGTTCGAGGGTACCTTTGCATTTTTGTTGTCTGTGCCCTCCTCTTCCAATTCTTTCTCAATCCGTTTTTCGTCCTTGTCTTTAGGAATCACCGGTTTGGGTCCTTGAACTTCCTTGCCACTCCTTAAGGTCATTGCGCTTACATTCTTTGGATTTGCCTCAGGTTGAGATGGCAACTTTCCTTGAATTTGGAACTCCAAACGGTTGATTGTTATAGCCATTTGATTCATTTGATTTTGCAATGATTGCACCTGTCCCAATTGATTTCTCATGCTTTGCAGGTCTGAATCCGTCTTTTGTTGGTTAGCAAGTAATTGCTTCATCATCTCTTCCATGGACGGACTTGAGTTTGAAGAGGATGGTGGTGGTGGTGGGCGAGGATGATACTGCTGTTGGTGCCCTTGTGATCTATTTGGCACAAAGTTAGACTGCCTATTTCCTCCATAGCTAAGGTTGGGGTGATCCCTCCAACCAGGATTGTAGGTGTTTGAGTACGGGTCGTACTGCTTTCTTAGCGCGGGCACGTGGCCAGCCATGTTCACCTGTTCTGCCGTTTCTTCTTGAACCAGTGGACACATTTCCGTAGGATGACCCACGGCAGTGCACACCCCACACACTTTGGCTTGTGAAGCACTCCCCACAGCTAATTGTCTTACGAAAGATGTTAATTCGGAGATCTGCTGTTGGATAGAGGACGTTTCCACCTCATTCACCCTACGCGTCGGGATGTCTTCTCTTGAACCAAACTGCTGTGAGTTCTCAGCCATCCCTTCAATCAACTCCCATGCTCCTCGAGGGGTTTTGTTCACCAACGCCCCTCCACTTGCAGCATCGATTATGCTTCTGTCCCTGAAAAGCAACCCCTCATAGAAATATTGAATAAGCAGTTGCTCACTTATCTGATGCTGAGGGCATTTGGTGCACAGTTTCTTAAATCTCTCCCAGTACTCATAGAGAGACTCGCTAGGGTGTTGTTTGATACCACATATCTCTTTCCTTAGGCTCGCAGCTCAAGACGCCGGAAAGTACTTGTCCAGAAATTTTTTCTTCAATTGGTCCCACGTGGTGATACTACCAGGCGGTAGGTAGTAGAGCCAGTCTTTTGCGGAGTCTTTCAAAGAGAAGGGGAAGGCCCTCATCTTTATTTGCTCTTCTGTAATTCCCGGGGGTTTCATACTGTTGCAAACGACGTCGAACTCTTGCAAGTGCTTGTAGGGCTCCTCGCCTGGTAGACCATGGAAAGATGGCAAGAGATGAATTAGACCAGATTTTAGTTCAAAGGGAGTGTCATCATTTAAATTTGGAAAAGTAATGCACAAGGGCTGCTGATTTAAATCAGGAGCAGCCAACTCCCTTAGTGTTCGTGCATTTGCCATAGTGACTTTCTCTTGGTCTGAATCACTCGAATTGTCACCAGACAAATTTGTCGGCTCAACCTCTGGATCAAGTCCCTGAGGTGCAATACCGTATTGCTCTTCTCTGAGCTACCTGGTTTCTTTCCTCGTTTTACGCGCGGTCTTCTCTACTTCAAGGTCGAAAATTAATTCGCCTGTACGAGAAGAACGAGGCATAAACTAGAAAAATACCAGAAAATTAGAACAAAAATGAACTTAAAAAGAAACAAATAATTAACGCCAGTCCCCGGCAACGGCGCCAAAAATTGACAGGTGTCGTGCCTGTGCAATAATAAATACCTGCTTAAGAAAAATAAATTTTCTGTGTATAGTAGTAAGCAGGGTCGAATCCACATGTTCCCCTAGTATGTGAAAATACTAATTGTCACTAATATTAACCAACTAAACAATTACGGATTTAATTGATTAATTTGACAAGAGATTAATAAGTCAAATTGCACATCGGGCCCTTGATATCCAATTAACAAAATAATCCCATGGAAATTAAAATAGAAAACATGCAAATATTAACAAATTAAGGAACACGTAAAATTAATTAAATCTCACAGATATATGGGACTGCGTCGTCGCGTTGATCCTTGACTAGATGAGAAAATTAGCCACGCCTCATAAGAAAATCTTCACACAATTCAATTGAATTTAAAGACATCATCTTTCTTCGATAATTGAGAGAGTGAATAACAAAGCTTTCGGAAGAGAATAAGAAAATTGCACACTAGAATTCAACAAGCCAAAACAACTCCCTATTCTCTCCTCCGGAACATCCCTCGAAGAGAAAACTAAAACTCCTCTTCCCAGACGGAAGAGAAGAAGAAAAACTAACTCCGGAAATGTGCGGCTCTCCCACGCATAAAAACAAGCCAATTCGAAACTTCACTCCACGCTCACAAAAGAAAACATTCCTTCCCTACCTAATCAACTCCACCGAAAACAAAAGCAAAGCCAACTATGGTTTGTCGGTTTCCTTTGACCAAGTGCACAAGTTCACAAATAAGAGAGCAAACCAAAAATGTGTTTTTACACAATGGTCAATTCTTCACGGTCCCCACCTAATTGAGATGTTGGCCAGTCAAATGCAATTCAATTCCTTTTCATCATAGAAAGAAATGGACGTTGGTTTACACCATGCATATGGGCCAATTGTATAGAGTTTCACAATAATCTTCTCAAGAAGGTTTCTGCTCCACTTTAATTTGCGGTCCCCACCAATTTTGATATGTTGTCTAGCCAAATTGAATTCCCAAATGCAATTCCATTCTTTCTCGTTGGTTTGCACCAGAATTGTGTAAAGTTTCACAATAATCTTCTCAAGAGGTTTCTGCTCCAATTTCTGAAATTATATCCAAATACCAATTCAAAACCAATCCACCAAAAGCTTTAAACCACCATAGTGCACCCTTGTGTGGAGTAGCTTCCAAAACCATTGGTTAAAACTCAAGATTTTGGGCAAAGATTGAAATTAGGAAATTTGGGAGTTTTCTCTCTATGAAGCTCGGTTGAGCAGGGGAAGAAAAATGAGATATTTTTGGCAAAACAATGAGATAATAGGGAAGAAAAAGGCAGCCGGTCAAAGCTGACCGGCTGTGACACGTCACAATCCGGCCGGAATCTGGCCGGATTTCCGGCCGGATTCCTGGCCGGATACAAGGCAGTGAGTTCCTCAATTTTTTTTCAAAACGGCTAGGCAATCCGGCTAGCTATCCGGCCAGAAACTGGCCGGATTTCCGGCCGGATTTGGCCCCTGCCTTTTTTCGAAAATTGTTTTTTCTTTTCCAAGCTGAAAAACGGTGCTATTCCACTCGTCCAACAAAAACTTGTATAAAAGGAAACCCTCCTTTGGTCGGGGCGTCACAGTAAAGTGAAAATATTGCAAAGAAATTGAGCTTAATTACCTTGCCTTTGAACCAAAATAGCTTGCAGAATTGCTAGTTGAGTTGTCTCAAAGCTACAATTAGTTCACTGATGGAGAAGCAAATCCAACCGAGGAAATCCAGTTTATTCACCTTTCGCAAAATGACCTAAAACTTAAAAGAAATTTTAGTTTAGTATTTACTGCAGAGATAAATTTAAGAAACAAACCTAAGAATCTATTAAGAAACAAACACAAAATTGAGATTGCTAGGTATATGCCTCACCATTTTCCTTTGAGAATCGACTTATACTATTTCTACAATAGAGAGTAAAGATGAAGGAGGTGGAATTAGGCTTTAGAAAGAAAAAGAAGGATTAATCGATCAGGAATTAGGAATCGAAGGTATTTCTACATCATTAGGAATCGAAGGGAATTGAGAGATGGAAGAGAGAACGTCGTTTGCTTTCAGATTTAGGAATTGAGAAGTGGAATTGATTTAGGAATTGAGACTTTGCTTTTAGTTTGGCATTTAGGTATATTTAGAACCTCGTTTCTTTTTCTTTTTTTTTTGGGCTTTATTAAAGCTATGTCATTTTTATGCAAAAATTATGAACATTGTGAAATTTGCTGCACTTTCTCTTGTGCCGCAGCAAAAGCATAGCAAAAAGCCTGTCCTCTTGTAGTTTGGTCCTGATTGTGCTCTCAAGGAAGCATACGGCATACGTTGTGCAGATCCCTCTGGTGATTCCATCAATGGTTTAAGCTCATATCTGGGGCTTCAACCTGGACAAAGCTCTCAAAAACTCGGAGAGGTGCTGGAAGTCTCCCTGAGAGCCCAAACTATAGTCATCAATTACCCACTTTCTCAAATCTGCTCAGTGGATGGGCCAATGATTGATGAGTCTTTATTGAAGAGTTCCTTTTCTCAAGTTCCTTTCTTTGTTTCCAGAGAACACAACAAACTGATGCATCTTGGATGTGGTAATGCCCTCCTAAAATTGATAGATGGCAGTCAACAGATCTTTTCTGGTTGCACCTCAATGTGTAACAGCACCACAACAATTACCGGTTGCTATGGCATCAATTGTTGTCAGGCAAGCGTTCCATACTACCTCAGCCAATATAGTTTGCAGTTAACTACCTCGCAGAACTTTACATCTAGTACCTGTGTTTATGCCTTCTTGGTTGACCAAAATTGGAAGTTAAAGAGTTGTATCAACCCTCCAAAAGTACGTCTGATAAATGCTCCTGTTGTGTGGTCCTGGCCTCTGAATCATTCTGAAATTAAAACCATCTCAGGGTGCAGTCCCAAAAAGATCTCCCTTCAGCTAGAATCCAGCAGTATTACCACTTATCAGTATGAATGTAGTACCTTAGGAGATGATATTTGGTTTTATCAAATCAATCCATGCCAAGATGGCGCCTGTAAACATGGTGAGTATTTAAGAGAATGGATTTATTATATATTATTATTCCTCTCCCTAAAAGATTGTCCTTTTTTGAATATTCTCTAAAACTTGTTTCTTCTGAATCTTTGTTTCTTTGTCAAAGCTGTTAGGTCTAGCCCAAGAAATTGACGAAAACGATTTTTGACAATCCCAAAAGACAAATAACAAAACAAAAATAAATGAAATAGGAACACAGGAATTTACGTGATCCGGTCAAATTGATCTATGTTTATGGGCGGAGGAGAAGCAATATTTTACTATGAAGAAGAGAGCACAAAAATGTCTTAAGAAAGTGTTTTTATACCCAACATACCTAATATTCAAAATACAAGAGAACCCAAAAATATTTTACTGAACAAAAGGTTTAATGACTTAAAGGCCGAAATACCCCACTAAATCTCTCTTGGTTTGGTGCACTTAATTCTATTACAGGCCCATTATATTTATAAGCAACTAAGGGAAACGCTCCCTTATACAAATAGCAATGTGGGACAAAGCCACTTTAACAAATCTCTACCTTGGTGTGTCTCCAACATTGATAATAGCAAATCTGCTCTAACTTTTCCACATAAGTCCCAATATACCTAAATCACCAACAACGAACTCCAATCAAGTCCCTTGTTTGAACTTGTAAACTGGAAGAGGTTTCGCAAACATGTTAGCAGGATTTTCTTTGGTACTGATTTTTTGAACAAGGACTTTTCTCTTAGCAATAGTATCTCGAATGAAATAAAATTTTACATCAATGTGCTTCATCCTCTCATGATACAATTGGTCTTTAGTCAAATGAATGACATTTTGACTATCAGAGTAAATAGTAGTAACACCTTGATGTAGATTGAATTTACCAAACAACCCTTCAATCACGAAACTTCTTTGATTGCCTCGGTCATGTCTATATATTCTGCCTCGGTCATGTCAATCATGAAACTTCTAGATAAAGTTACAATAGATTGTAAAGTAGTTTTCCACCTAACTGTATAACTACCAATACAAAATATGTAACCTAAAAGTGATATTCTTCTGTCAAGATCCCTGACATAGTCAGAGTTTACAAAACTAACCAAAGTATTATTATTTCTCCCAAACCCCAATCAACAGTTAGAAGTTCCTCGCAAGTATCTGAGAATTCACTTCATAGCTTGCCAATGCACTTTTCCAGGACAAGACATATATCTGCTAACTAAACAGACTGCTTGTGTAATATCTATATAAGTGCAAATCATTGCATACATAATACTGTTGACTACACTGAAATAAGGAACCTGTGCCTCATACTCTTCTTCTTTAACTGACTATGGTGATTGAGTAGCAGATAGTCGAAAATGACTAACAAGAGAAGTGATCACAGGTTTAGCATCTTTTATGCCAAACTTCTCTGAGACATTTTCAAGGTAATTTTCTTGGGTCAAGAGTAGCTTTTCAACTCCTTGGTCTCTCTTGATCTCCATGCCAAGAATTTTTTTAATTGCTCCCAAATGTTTCATTTCAAATTCGCTACTTAATTGTAATTTCGAAGTGTGAAAATTTGACAAATTCCTGACAGCAATGAGCATGTCGTCAACATAAAATAGCAACTAAATGAAAAGAACTATCATTTAATTTTCAGAAATAAACACAACTATCATACATACTTCTTGAATAATCATGATCTAACATAAAAGTATCAAACCTCTTATACACTGTTTTGGAAACTATTTCAATCTATATAAGGATCTCTTCAGTAAACAAACATGGTCTTCCTTTTCTTCAACTTCAAATCCCCGAGTTTGTTTCATATAAATGTTCTCTTCAAGTTCACAATGTAAGAAAGTTGTTTTAACATTAAGTTGCTCCAACTCCAAATCATATATGGCAACTAAAACAAGCAAAACACAAGCAAAACACGAATAGAGTTATGCTTAGCAACAGGTGAAAATATTTCATTAAAATCAACATCTTGTACCTAATTATAGTTTTTTGCAACCAACCGTGCTTTGTACCTTGCATCTTCGACCCCTGGAATACCTTCTTTATTCTTGAAGACCTATTTGCATCCAACAATTTTCTTATTTGAAGGCCGTTTCACAAGAACCCAAGTCCCATTTCAATGGAAAGATTTAATTTTTTCATTCATTGCAATCAACCACTTAGCAAAATTATCACAAGAAATTGCCCCTGACTAGGTAGTAGACTCACTAACTACATCAGTTTCTTCTACAACAAACAAAGCATATGCAATCAAATTTGCATATCTTTGTGGTGGTCGAATATCCCTTCTTGGTCTATCTTTGGTAATGAAACATTCTTCCTCTTCTGAATTATTTTCATCTGTACAATCAGATGCATTTACTGGCACTTGTTGAGTAGAAGGACCAGAACTACCAATCTTAATCTCTACATGCTTCTGCATACTATCATTTGATTGATAAGAACTGGAGGACCCTTTCTTGGAAAAAAATATAGAGAATTCATCAAAACTAACAGTTCTACTGATTTTAAATTTTAAAAATTTGAGATCAGGATACCATAATTTGTATCCATTCACCCCAAAAGCATACCCAAGAAAGATACACTTTTTAGTTCGGGATTCTAATTTTTCATCATTTATACACATATATGCTGGATATCCAAAAAATTTTAAATCAAAATAATCAGCAGAAGTATTTGACCAAACTTTCTCAGGAATTTTAAAATCAAGAGCAGTAGAACGAGTACGGTTATAACAAGTCATAGAAATCGCCTCTGTCCAAGAGTCTTTTGTCAATCCTGCATTAAAGATCATGTACCTCACTCTCTCCAAAAGCGTTTTGTTCATACATTTAGTCACACCATTTTGCTGAAGCGTCATCCTGACAGTGCGATGCCAAACAATCCCTTCATTCCTGCAAAATTCATCAAATTCTCTTGCACAAAATTTCATATCACTATCTATTCTAAGTCTCTTGATCTATTTATCTATTTGTTTTTCAATCAACACTATCCATTCTTTGAAAGTGAGGTAAACATCATTCTTATGTATAAGAAATAAACCCAAACTTTTCTTAAATAATCATCAATGAAAGTCAACATATACCTGATACCATCCTTTAGACAGAACACTAGGTGAATCCCATAAATATGAATGAATATAGTTAAGAGTACCTTTCGTCTTATGAATTACTGGTGAAGTAAAGCTAACTCTTTTATGCTTTTTAAAGACACAGTATTCACAAAATTCTAATCACCAGTACTCTGACCACAAAAAAGTTCCCTTTTGTTCAGTATGCCCAAACTTTTCTCACTCATATGTCCCAAACGCACATGCCACAATTTGGTGATGTCAGAATCAGATAAAGATGATGATGATGAAACTGCGACTGAACCTGTGATAGTAGATTCCTGCAAAATATATAAACTCCAAACCTGCAAACTTTCATTACAATGAGAGTACCTTTCGTATCGAAAAATTAAATCTGCATTAAAATTTAAGGAGTAGATTGACAGGGATATTATTGAAGAATTTTGTGGAGATCAGGCAGAAAGTCTAGTTATTAAGAGTAGAATCGAGAAAAAAGAATTTGACAATAGATTTAAATCTAAATCTGAATTCAAGCATAGAAATTTGGAGTACAATTATTGTCAAAAAATGGAGCACATTAAGATAAATTATTTTAAATTAAAAATTAGATTGAAACAAAAGAGAAAACCTAGTGAAAAAAATATTGAGACTGCCAAAACTGGTGCTGCAGTTGATGAGAATGAAGGAAATATTTTCTTTGTGACTAATGACAGGACAATATCTTAAAATAAATGGATTTTAGATTTGGAATGCTCTTATTACATGTGTCCTAATAGAAATTTATTTTTCACTTATGAATCTTATAATGGTAGAATTATTTTGATGGGCAATAATACCATTTGTGATGTTGTTGATAAGGTACAATTTGAATTAAAATGCATGATGGTATTGTGAGAATGGTCATTAATGTTAGACATGTTCTTGATTTGAAAAAATCTCATCTCTTTGGGTACCTTGGAGGTTCTTGGGTGCAAATACACAGCTGAATATGACGTTATGATCGCTATAACTGACTCCATTGAGTTCGCCGCCGTAGAATTCAACAGTTACACCTCCTTGTTCAACACTATACTTTGATTCTGCCCTTCTAAAAGGAACATCCACTCTAACAATTCCGTCATAAAAATGGAATCTATGTTCTCCAAGTTCATAATAATAGAATCAAATTTATCAAGATGTGAAGTATAAATGTAATTTTAGTCATGTGAAGCATATACAGATTTTGCTTTAAATAAAACCTATTCTCAATCGTTTTCTTCATGTAAAAGGCCTTAACTTTATCCCACATGGCTTTTGCTAAATTCTCAGTGGCTACCTCCTGCAAAATCTCATCAAAGAGATTTAAAATAATACTAGACCGAGTCTTCTTATCCATCTCAGCAAAATTTGCATCTGTCAAATTCTCTGACTTTTTCTCAATTCCCTGTGTCGCTAAATCAACTCCGTCTTAAACCAAAATGGCTTCCATCTTGAACTGCCACATCCTGAAGTTGATATTTTTATCGAATTTTTCGACAATAGTCTTTGTTATTGTCATTGTTGTCACAAAATTCAAAACCTCCGAAGAATCTCTAATACCAATTTGTTGGATATGGCCCCAGAAAATTGACGAAAAGGATTTTTGGTAACCTCAAAAGAAAAATAAAAAAAAATAAATAAAATAGGAACACAAGAATTTATGTGGTTCACTTAAATTGACCTACATCTATGGGTAGAGAAAGAGCAATATTTTATTATGAAGAAGAGAGTACAAAAATGTTTTAGAAAAGTGTTCCTAGACTCAAAACATCTAATACTTAAAATACAAGAGAGCCCAAAAATATTTTACTAAACAAAAGGTTTGATGATCCAAAGGCTCAAACAAACAACTAAATCTCTCTTGATTTGGTGCACTTATAAGGCAATGTGGGACAAAGCCACTTTAACAAAAGCCATTGCCGAAATCAAGTGCAAGGGGAACAGGACAGCAATTATTACTGGTAAGTCATCCATCCCTTTTGTAATTTCATTCATAGTACACGAAAAGTAGTCAGAAATGGTCTTCCATGGAATTAGTGTTTAATGTTATCTTTTATAGTGATGGTGTTGCAGATGATGATAAGGTGTCTGTTATGTGTGTCTTGATTGTGATATTTAGTATTAACCTAATCGAGAATTTACATAGATACTACTGTACGAGCTAGCATGTTGATTCTTTTGATCACAACTTTTTTGTTTGTACAACATGGTGAAGAAGATACACGAAAATAAGCGCAATGAGAAGCTTTTTAGAAAAATGTTGAAAGTGCTAAAACAGCAGTAACCTGCTGAGGATATTGAAAATGCAAAGCTTACACTGCTAAGGAATTGAGCAACGCCTGTAGAAAAAAATTTAACCAAACATTATTATATTAGTGTAGCCACGTGTCATTAATTAATTGGTTAGTGGAGTTGGAGTTGTATGGGATTATTCCTTTACTACTGGTGTTAGAGGTCTAGTAGTGTACTAGTTAAAAAGCCAATAGGGCTTATAGTGCCACAGCTTTGTGTCGTTTTCTTTTCATATGAAACAAAAAGGCCGCAGCCTCATTAGATGAATGGCTGAAGAATTTCCTTTGCCTCTATATTATTTTTCTTGATTCTTTCTGTGGGTTTAAGTGTGTTTATTTGTTTGAATCCATCAGAGTGGCATTAGAGATATAGTAAATTATGGCAAACTCTAATTGCAATATTGTTTGTTCTGTCTAAAAACTCAAAATAAAGGTGAAGTTCAATTTTTGACAGAAACAAATAATAGTTCATCTCAAGACATGTAAATTACATCAATATATTGAATCTACACTTGCTCAGGACGCTAGTGAGAATGATAAGGCCAAAGATAGTTTGGCTTTAAGTGTCTTCTTGAAGCATGCAGATAATTTGTAAATAGACTTTATAAACCATTTATTGGAGAAAATTTCTACGTCTATACTTGGTTGAAACCTCCAAAAGTCAAAGATTGTAGCCTGACCACCCAAAAATGGCTTCACTAATTCAACTTGTATGACTATTCGTTAAGATACTTGTGCTGAGTAAGTCAAAAATTTTAAACTAGTTGATTAAATCATCTCCAAACTTGAATATCAATTAGTGAAATCTCTATCAAAAGCCAAAATACAGTCGGGCAAAATTTTTGTCAAAAGCTGAAATAAGGCAGTGACTAGTCAGGGTATTTTGATTATTTTTCATCTTACAGATATCCAAATGAGTTGATTTTTGATGCATCGGAAAACTAATTCAAAGAACTACAACTTTCATGTTTGGTGTAAGAGTTAATTCAGCTTACATCATCAAGAAAATTGCCGTTGAAATTAGTCCAAAAATAAAATAAAATTGAATTTTGAACAGAAAGTGCAAAACTGCAAAAGAGGAAGAGCCGCGAGGCAGATCTACGAGGTATCGTAGATCCACCTTGCAAATCCCTGACTATGTGCTACAAGTTGATTCTACAACTTGCACTTATTTTACACTACTTTTTGAACCATTTTTTCTCATAAAATCCGGCTAGATCCAGCAAACTTGAGTTGAAAAAATGAAGAACAATTCTATGACAACATTATGAGTACATTTTCTTTTTCAAAAACATCTATAGATACCTCTTATATCTCATTGATTTGAAGTATCTTGTGGCATCTTCTAAGGATGAATTAGTATAAAGAAGTAGAGTAGAAGTAGAAGTACAAATTAGTTTTAACTCTAGTTTCATATTGTGAGTTTCAAAATTAGTTTAAGAGTTTTGCAAGGGAAGTAAGAGCATTTTTGTACCAAACTTATTTGTGAGATTAACTTATGAAGGTATTCAATGATTCAACTTTCAAAACATTGAATAAGAATTCTTCTTCCTAAACTTTGTTCTTGTTCTTATTTGTCTTGTTTAGTTACAAGTTTGTTTCATATTTAGATGCTTTTAATTGATAGATGTCGAGATTGTATAATTAAAAATGCCTATTTGAAAAAAAATATGAATTTTGTAAATAGTGGTGAGCAGGGTAGAATCCATAGAGATTGGAGAGAATTAGTTTTTTCTAGAATTCAAGGTATGGGGGATTTTTATAAAATGAAAATAATAACAATAAAAAAAACTAAAATAACAATGTGCTAAAATTGAATCAAAATAACTTCAAAAATAGTTCACTTAATTGGTCATCGATGCAATGATAATTTGGTCTTTTAACTAATAAATAAGTTATAACTGTCAAACAAGCGATAACAGTCAATTTCTTCTTACTGTATTGGTGATTAAAGTACGGCCATTAACCACTATCCTAATGAAGAAATAACCCTAAGTACGATCTTAGAATTCAATTTCCTAATTGCCTTAAGAATTAGAGAAATCCTGTTCTAACCAAATAACGCGCTATGAGGGTTATTTTAAATTAATCCATATATTCTCCTGACACAAATTCAATCATACCAGTTACCACTAATTTAAAGCAATCAAATAATTATGAATTTAACTGCTTTAATTGATTTTAGGTTATTAGATCAATTTAATATCGGACCAAAATATTCAAATAATATAAAAATCATAAAAAATTAAATCAGAAAACATACGAATACAAGTAAATAATTAATTTGATCTCACAATTTTAGATAAACCAAATCTTCTATTGTTTTTTGACTAGAAAGGGAAGTTTAGTTCATCGTCATGGAAAAAAACCACGCGCAAAATATTTGAGTTTATTCCTACAGCCATTCTCCAAAAATGCGATGAAAAAGAAAAGGAAAGATGCATGTTTGTTTCTTGTGAAAAGAAGAAAAACTACCTACTATTAGGCTCGTTCCGAGAAAAAAGAAAAGATAAAGCAAACGATAATGCCTTTCTGCTCTTGTTTCCTATTACTACTAAACTACTTCTTCCAATTTCTAGTTTATGAATTCATCAACAATGGAACACTTTTTGATCATGTGCAAAACAAAGCCAAGGCCTCAGTTCTATGCTGGGATACTCGTTTGAGGATAGCCATAGAAACTGCAGGGGCACTTTCATATTTGCATTCTGTTGCTTCTCCTCCTATTGTTGATCTAGACATGAAGTCGGTCAACATACTCCTAGATGATAAATACACAGCGAAAGTGTCAGACTTTGGAACATCAAGATTGGTACCCATGATTTAATGTGAGATACCAATGATGGTGCAAGGAACAATTGGCTACTTAGACCCTGAGTACCTGCAGACTAGTCAATTAACTGAGAAGAGTGATGTCTATAGCTTTGAGGTTGTTCTTGTGGAGCTATTGACAGGAGAGAAGGTACTGTGCTTTGATAGATCTGCAAGAGAGAGAAGTCTGGCAAGTTATTTCTTTCTTCAATAAAGGATAACCATTTGTTTGAAGTTCTGGATGATAATATCGACACTGAAAGAAATGCTGAGCAACTGAAAGAAGTTGCTATGCTAGCTAAAAGATGCTTAAATGTCAAGGGGGAAGATAGGCCAACCATGAAAGAAGTAGCATTGGAATTAGAAGAAATGAGTCTATCAACGAGGCATTCGAGGGTTCTGTTGAATTCAAAACCTAAATTGTAGACTTTTTCAAGTCACAATTGTTGAATTTGTGGCATCAATTTCTATTCCACATCGGTAGAGTTGAGAGCTTGGGTAAGGGCTTGAGAGTTATAGCAAATCAATTCAATTACACCAAACACCAACAAAAGAATTACACCAAAAAGGATTTTGTAATTCTTTTGTAATTCTTTCTTCTCCCAAATTTATAAAAGCGGGTAGCTTGAGTGGTGCTCGGAGATTAGGCAAAATTTGCCGAACTCCGTTATCAATTTTTCGGATGCGTTCTTTCCTTATCTCTTTTATTTATTCCCCACTTATTTAGTAGTTTCTTTTCTATTGAAATATAGTATTCAATATATTTGTCTATATTTGTCGGGTATATTTGTAGTGTTTTATACGATTCATTTGGGTGTATTTTCTTATTCGTGTGTATGTAATAGTTATGTATACACGAGTGTTATTCTTGATTTTGATGATCACAAAGCACTTTGAAATGTTTATCTAATTCTCTTCAAATATAAGTGTTTTGCTTTTAAGAGAATCAGGTACAAAAGTTGTCAAGGAAAGAAAATCAACCAAAAGAAGAAGCAAAAACAGGGCACTCATGTCGGACGTCCTAAAGGAAGCTGTCGGACGTCCGAAAGAATGAAGAACATCAAGAAGGAAACTCTGTCGGACGCTCGTAAGGAAGCATCGGACGTCCGGGAGGATCGGACGCACGCTTCGGACGCACATCGATCGCATCGGACGTCCGAGAAATTCTGCAAAGTTTTGATGACTCTCTGACGACGTTCGGAAGCAGATGCTGTCGGACGATAATATCCCATCGGACGTCCGAACGACAACTTGGCTGATTTTCGGACGATGGGATCGGGCGGTGATTCATCTGTCGGACGTCCGACGGCCCCAACGGCTAGCTGACTCTTCATCTGCCTACTATCCGTTGGAAGCATTATTGAAGCCCATTTTTGGTTCCCTTTAAATACAAACGATTCTGAACCAGTGAGTGACTTTTGCACACTTTGTTTACAAGATCTCAAGAGATATTTTAGCTAGAAAATAGTCTCCAAAACTAGATTTGTTCTCCAAGTGGTGTGAATTTCTTGTGAGCATTTCTCTTGTGGTTGAAAGTTTCATTAGTGTAGCTTTGTTGAGGGTTATCTGAGTGATTGTAAAACTTTTTAGCTTGACTAAGTGAGACTTAGGGCAAGGAGGAAGTGCTCCCTCCATTGTACATCTAGTTGATCATCTTTCATCAAAGAGAAGTTGCTCAATCTAGTGATTGGTCTTCAAGTTTGAGGAAAGCTTGGTAGACAATCGGTTTGATATTCTATCTTATTTTTTTTGTTTAATAAAATTTTCATTGCTTATCTATACTTGTTTTTCTAATCAACATTGCTCTCTTCTTCTGATCTACTTGGTTGATCATTACTAGAAAAGAAGGTAAATTTTTATTAAAGAAAAAGTGCATAAATTTGATTAAGATTTTAATCAACCTAATTCACCCCCCTCTTAGCTTGTTTTTGGGCCTTACAATTGGTATCAGAACTTGGTCTCCTAGAGATTAAGCTCAAGCGGCTTGGAGTAAAGATGACAACCAATCATGCCATGTTTGTTGAGGGACAATCGGTCACTAGGCCTCCCATGTTTACTGGTTCCAATTATATTAGCTGGAAAGAAAGGATGATTATCTTTTTGCAATCTATTGATATTAAGCTATGGTTTATTGTGAGTGAAGGACCGCATGAAGCTAACTTTCTTGATGCAGATACAGGTTTGCTTCGGCCAAAAACGAAAGCTGAAATGAATGCTCAAGATAGGACTAATCTCACATTGAATGCCAAAGCCATGAATGTTCTTTATAGTGCCCTAGATTCAAATGAATCAATTAGAGTAAAAGGCTGTAAATCGGCCAAAGAAATGTGGGATAAGCTAAGAGAAATCCATGAGGATGGTGATAGCGTGAGAGAACAGAAAAAGGCTATCTTAGTCACAAAGTATGAATCATTTAAAATTGAAACTCTTGAGGATATTGACAAAATGTATTGCAGGTTCAATGACTTGATCAAAGATCTCGAGGTGTTGGGCAAAGAGTACACCTTGGGAGAGAAGAACAGGAAAATTCTCAATGCATTAGGGGACAAAATTGAACTGCCAATTATGCATATCACTATATATATATTTTTTTTTTTTTTTGTCTAAAACGGCAACAATTCATTCATCCAAAAACAGGTTACACATTCTGAAGCAACTGCTCCTCTACGTCTGCTTGAGCGCAGTCAAGCAACCAAACTGGAAAGTTAGCTTTCCAATCAACAGTAGCATCTAGCTTAAGAGCAAACTTAGCTAAAGAGTGACTAACAAAGTTGAAGTCCCTTCTAACAAAGGAAAACCAACATTCTTCAAAGTTATATTGTAGCAGTTTAATGTCCTGCAAGACAGTAGACGTAACAACATCTTCCATTCCCTTCTCAATCTTATCGATCACCACCTTACAGTCAGATTCTATAATAATTTTCTCCCAGCCTTCCATAGTAGCTTTTACCATTGCAGCTCTTATCGCCAATGCCTCTTCAAGTACAGGTACAGAGCAAGTGAATGAAGGACATGCCCAAGTAGCAATCAGTTTTCCTTCCCAGTCCCTAGCCACGATTCCCCAACCAGCTTTTCTGTTCTGCCGGTTCAATGCAGCATCAGTGTTTAGCTTGATCCACCCTTTGTCAGGGGCAGTCCATCTTCCTTTCTCCTTATTTAGTTGTTGTGGTTCCTTCTCTTCCTCACTTCCCTCCCCTACACTCTCTTGATACTCCAGCCACTCCGTTACAGCTTTATTTACCACCACCCCTGGACCTCTACCCTTCCCATTGAAATTTATCTCGTTCCTATCTTTCCAAATTTGCCATAGTAGGTTGACTGTGAATATAACATGCTCCTCACCCTTCTCCCTAGATGTAGCCTCCACTAACTCAGACCACCACAACTAGAACTTTCCCTTTAGATTCTCCAACCCATCCCATTGAATTGGTGCCACCTTCCAAATCCCCTCTGCATGGCTACAAAAGAACAACATATGTTCAATCGACTCTGAGTATATACCACAGCATTTACACACTGGAATGCCTTGCTGACATCTGTCCTTGATGCTTGCATTGACTGGCAGAATTCCCTTCAAACATTTCCAGACAAAATGCTTCAACTTATGCTTCATACTAAGCTGCCATAAGACTTTCCATCCTTTTGCATTTGCCTCATTCCTACTTCCTGAATCCTCCTGAACAGACCTCCTCCTCCTGCCAACCATCCTTCCTTGAGCAGACTTGTATCCAGACTTGACAGTATACTCCCCAGAAGCCGAATGTGCCCAGAACAGCCGATCCTTAGAGTCCTGGAGACTCAAGGGAATCTGCAAAATATTCTCCCTATCCTCCTTATCAAATACCCTTCCCAGTAACTCCTCATTCCATCTTCCATTCTTGATCAGTTCACTCACTGTGCACAAACCCAATGTTGTATCCTGTTCTGAACTCACCTTCCCTCCTGTCAACCCAGGAACCCATCTATCCTTCCAGATGTCTATAGTTTTCCCATCTCCCACTCTGATCCTCATTTCTTCCTCCAGCAAATCCCTCGCACTCAGTAAGCTTCTCCAGCACCAAGAGTCAGTATTTTTCCTTTTCAGCTTCCAGATAGAGGTTCCTCTGAAATATTTAGCTTTAAGGACTTTACTCACAAGCAGATTTGGCCTAGTAAGAACTCTCCATAACTGCTTAGCCAGAAGAGCCACATTGAAGTTTTCTAAGTTTCTAAAACCCAAACCCCCATTTTGCTTAACATCAGATAACTTTCCCCAACCTAACCAATGCAACTTCCTCTCCTCTCCCTTACCTCCCCACCAAAACTTAGCCATTTCCCTCTCCATACCCCTGCATAACTCCTTAGTGAGCTTACAACATGACATCACATAAGCTGGAAGGGCCATAACCACTGATTTCAGTAACACTTCCTTCCCTGCCAAACTGAGTAGCTTTTCTTTCCAACCTGATATCCTACTAATCACCCTATCCTTTACAAAGTTAAACACTTGTGTTTTTGATCTACCAATTACCAGAGGTAACCCCAAGTACCTGCTCTGCTTAACCTCCTTCATCCATCTCAAATTCTCCAGCACCTTCAGTGTGACCCCCACTAGAACATTCTTGCTAAAGAACACTGAGGATTTCTCAGTATTGATTAGCTGTCCTGAAGCACCACCGTATAGCCTTAGAACCTCCATCAGCTGCCTTGCCTCCTCTTCTTTTGCCTTACAAAATATTAATGAGTCATCTGCAAAAAAGAGGTGAGACAATCTAGGACCCCCAGAAGACAGTTGAAGGTCTGTTAGTTTTCCTTGTCTGATTGCCTGGTTAAGCAGTACTGAGAAACCTTCTGCACAGATCAAAAATAAGAAAGGAGACAATGGGTCCCCCTGCCTTAACCCCCTAGATGGCTTGATGAATCCTTTCTTCTCCCCATTGACATTAACTGAGTAAGAAACACTGGAGACACACTCCATAATCCACCCCACCCACTGCTGGCAGAAGCCCATTCTCAACATTAACTTTTCTAAAAAAAACCATTCTACCCTATCATATGCTTTGGACATATCTAATTTAATAGCCATAAACCCTTCCCTGCCAGTTCTTTTGTTATTCAGAAAATGAATACATTCATGTGCCACAAGGATATTATCAAGAATTTGTCTACCAGGGACAAAAGCAGATTGAGTAGAACTAATGCAGCAATGGATAACATTTCTCAACCTACTAACCAAAATTTTGGAGATAACTTTGTATAAGACATTACACAGACTAATAGGCCTAAACTGAGTCATATCAACAGGGGAGTCAACTTTGGGAATTAGACAGATTAGTGTTTCATTGACAGCTCTAAGCAGATTGCCAGAATGAAAAAAACTCTGGACAGCATTAATCAGATCCAACTTTATATCAGGCCAGAATTTTTGAAAAAAAAGAGGGGTCATACCGTCAGGACCAGGTGACTTGTTTGGATGCATAGAAAAGACCGCTCTGTGAACCTCCTGCTCAGTCACTGGAAGAATGAGCTGCTTGTTCATCTGATTAGTTATAGACTGTGGTACCTCACTAAGAATTGCATCAACTCCCTGAGGTGACTCAGCAGCAAAAATCTCCTTGAAGTACTGGATTATTTCTGCACCAGTCTCCTCCTCATCCTTACACCACACCCCATCTCTCCTCCTGATAAGGCCAATCTTGTTCCTTTTCCTCCTTCCAGCCACACAGGCATGAAAATAGTTGGTATTCTTATCTCCCTCCACTAGCCATTTCTGTCTTGCCTTTTGACTCCAATAGACCTCTTCCTCTTTATAGGCTTCAGCCAACCTTCTCTTCAGAGCTACTAGCTTCACCCCTTTCCCACTAACATTACTTTCTTTTAACTCCTTGATCTCTTTTTTGGTTTGTGAAATAACTCTTCCAGAGTTTCTCCCCTTCTGCTTATGCCATCTCAATAATTCCACTCTGCACTGTTTAATTTTAAACTGAAATCTAAAACAACGAGAGCCTATGCACTTAGTGTTCCATACTGACTTCACTAAACTGCCCACCTCCTTATGTTGAATCCAATTTTTATTAAACACAAATCTTTTCTTCCACCTCCTCCCTGTTGCAGGTTTAGTATCCACCAGCAACATACAATGGTCAGAAGCCTCTGTCTCCAGATGCCTGCAACTTGCATTCCTGTAATGGTTGCACCAACTCCCAGATCCTAACACTCTATCCAAGCATTCCCTGATTTCCCCCTCATTATCCCATCTATTACACCATGTCCAAGGTTTCCCTTCATAGCCAATATCCACCAGCTCATTATTATTTATGAAAGCTCTAAAAGTATTAAAACTATTATCTGCTCTATCCCTACCACCCCATTTCTCTCCCTGAGATACTATGTCATTCATATCCCCCATTACGACCCAAGCCTCCCCCCATATCTGCCTCCTTCTATTAATCACCTCCCATTGAGCTTTCCTGATACTAGCATCTGGACTAGCATAGATACACACACACCACCACTCCAAACTTGTATCACTATCAACAATCAGCAGTTCTATTGTGAAAGTAGTAAATAAGACCTGTTTAACCTTCACCTCTTCCTTCCACAACACTGCCAAACCACCAGCTAAACCCACTGGATCCACCACAAAAAGATTATCAAATTTAATTTTTTGCTTAACACTGTTCAGAACACTTTTTTTATTTTTTGTTTCAGAAAGGAAAACTAAAGAAGGGAAGTGGAGTAGCACAGCCTCCTTGAGCTGGGGAACTGTCAAGGGGCTTCCAACACCTCGACAGTTCCACACCAGAGCTCTCATTGAGACTTGGGAGCCCCATTAAGGGAGGGCTCCACCACCTCAGAAACATCCATGTAACACACCTCCTGGTCAGCTCTTTTATTCCTTTTCCAAGAGAACCCCGACTCAGGTACACCATCCTTCCCTAAGTCCTCCTCAGAACCTTTCCTCTTTCCTGACTCAACCTTTAGCTTCCCATTAGACAAATCTCTCAGAGGTTCCCGTCTCCCTACAGCTTGCACCACCCTCTTCCATCCTTTACAGTTCTTTCCCTTCCCCTTCTCTGCAGTTAACTGACTAGCACTTAACTTCCCCCTACTCAGCTCCCCTTTACCTGATACCTCAGTGTTCACCTCCTTCACTTCCACTGCTATGAGCTGATCCAATCCCTTGTTAACATCACAGTCCATCCAACCCTGCTCAAGCACCACCCCCTCTGAAGTCTGATCTAATCCTACCTCTTCAGACCTTCCCTCTTCTCTACTTTGAACCTCACCTGTTGCAGTAGTTTCCCTCTTGACCTGCTCCCCACTCCTTCCCTCTGCACTACCTTGCCTTGCCATCATCCTCAACCCCTTTACGCTCTCCTCTACCTGCTGGATCTCTATACCCTCAAACCTCTCCTTAACCCCCCCACTCCCTTTTCCTTTTCCTATCTGAACCCCTCCCTCTTCATGAGCTTCCTCAGTATAAGTCAGGAGCAATTTTGGAGGTCCCCTATGGTAAGAATTAGCCTCTTTCTGGTTGCTACTACCTGACTTGCGCTCGTCCTCACTATTATTCCTCCTGTTAGGACTCCTTGGAAAACTAGCCCGCATCCAATTACCATACTGTTGTTCTCCTTTGACATCAGAACCTTTCAAACCGCAATTCTTCTCATTATGACCAATGATCCCACAACAGAAGCAAAAATCCGGACATTTTTCATACCTAAATTCTACCCATCTCATTGAGCCATTAAATTTAACCATGGTTCCCCTAGGAAGAGATTTAGTAAGGTCAAACTCCACAAGTAATTTCAAGTGTTTACCCTCTTTACCTCCCCCCGGAGGAATGATTAGCTCCACTACTTCACTGAAAACTCCCCCAATTTTCCTCCCAACGTCTCTGGTAATCCAATGAAGTGGCAGATTCCACACCTGTACCCATATTCTCCCTCTGTCAAATGCTTCCAGATGATCCTCAATACCCTCCTTCCATTTTAGCAGTATTAATGGCTGACCATCATAGATCCATGGTCTCCCATTCAATACTCTCTCCAAATCTACCTTCTGAGAAAACGAAAATTGAAACAAATTAGTCTGAATCTCCGTTACCTTCAGATTCTTTGGATGCAGCCATATGTTCTCCGCAAAACTCCTAACTCCATTCGTATTAGCTTTCTTCTCCCCCCAAACTTTCCCCACCAAGCTTAGGCTACACTCTTCTACTCCTGTTTTGAACTCCTCTTCCTCCAGCCACACACCTTCCTGCTCCGTGTTCGAGAGGTTAAATCTCCGCATCACCTCTTCCAATTTATCCATCCTTCGCAGAACCATAGTCCTCTGCTGCTCCAAACGCCTCGATCTTACCACTGCTGAGCAGGATGAGCAAGCCTTCCTATACTTCCACGCCAAGTACCTACACCACAACCAACCAAAGGAAACTAAAAGGATCAAAACATTCACCTCAAAAAAGAGGAATAAACCGGAACAAACTGGACCCTCTGAACGCCTTAATTCCTGCAAAATATTAGATCTAGCTCAGAATTCAACCCATGTTCCCCAAAATAGAAATCCCAGATTTGATTTGAAATTGGCGCCAAACCATAAAAGGAAATGAATGAAAAGTATCTAACTACGTAAAGTATGGAGGATGAAGGAATGTATCTGTTTGAATGAATAGTAGCTGGTTGAATGAATCGAAATGTATGAAGGATGAAAATTAGTTATTTTGAAAAGAGTGAAAAGGGGAAAACACCCACTACGGGGGATAGAACTCTCTTAGAGAGAGAAAGGCCTCCCAAAACGAGAGACTTAGTCTAAGACTACATATCACTATATTTACATGACACAATGACTTAAAAGCATGATTTGTGAGTAGTGAGCTTCACTAAACTTCCAAGATACTACTAATTTTAGTACTTAAGCGTCTTTTGTAAATGAAATTGCCATAGGATTCAGAAAGTTTGGATTGCACTTTCTGGAGAAAATTTTTTTTATCCTTAATGAATATTTTTTTTATACATTTTCTAATCACTTTTGTTTACTTCATATTATATTCCATTTTAAAAAGTGCTCGAAAAATTCTTCAAAAACTGTAATGCCAAAAAACCTCTTACTCTCATATGGCCGACATTTCTGCATGGTAAAAACTTGGATAAACTGGATCTATAGTCCCACGTGTAGACCAAGAGGCTTACAGTTTGCCACGTCCTCCCATTAAATCGTTCACTGCTTTCACCGTATTAAGAACTCCAAATCTACCCGCCAACAGGTCTCATCTCCACCTCCTCTCCTGAGTTCCTCTGCCACCGTTATCAACACCACCCCACCCCACATTTGTAGACTCATGAACTTAAACACATCAACTCCTACCAATGAAAACATCCTCCTCCCCCACGAAGTCTTTCTAGTAGATCCAGAAATCAGAGGAAAGGTAGGAGTGATGAATTTTCTTGCTCTCTTCTTCTCACAAGGCTTTCTACCCAAATGCGCCCCCCCCCAACCACAAAAACACCCTTTCGTCTCCTTTCTCTCTTTAAAAATTCAATGGATGAAAATATGATTTTGTTCCTGAAATTTGGGTCTTTAAGAATGAATTCCAAATTTCAAACGCGTTCAGAAGGCAGAATCGGTTGATAGTAACAAGGGGAAAAAAAGAGAGAGAGAGAATTTGAATCTCTGAATATTTACTATATTAACTACACTGTAGTTGGGATGTTCAAAAGGAAGGCCACAGGGACACAAGAAGCCTTGAAAAGGGAGCTTCTTGATTGTGTTATTGTTTTAAGGCATCAAGTCAGGATCCCTTCATAGTAGGACCGTACCTATCGTAGGTAGGGACGCAAAGAACGACACGTGTTGTAGTGTAATGTGCTAGTAACAGATACGTTATGTTGTGGCCAATGCGCGTGGAGATGAAACAAAATAGAACGTGTTCGAATGCAACAAGTATCAAGGAATAGCGTATGCTGGCGACTGCTTAGGATAGTAGAGGAAGGGATAATTGTAGGATTGAATCAGAAGTGCATAGCATTTGCAAATTTTCCCGCAAGGAATGGAAAAATGCGACAACTCCCTTTAAATGTTATTGTGTGTAGAGAAAGTATCGAAATTAAAATAGATAATAATTATAAATTTGACACGTGCGGGGAGAAGAAATTGGAAGAACAAAAATTGGAGGTAAATGTACTAGTTGTGCGTCAACTTAAAATAGAAAAGGATTCACACACACATATATAATATATATATTTAGTACCCAAATATTCAGCCCAAGCATCCGATTGAGCTTTGAATTGTTCATTCTTTTTTCTCAATTTTTTAATTGATTTGAAACGATCAAAATATCATTAATGTCTTTTTATTTGCATTGGAACTAAATATATGCTTTTATTCATTAAGTATAGTCTGCAAAAGCATACACTTGCAAATGTGGCATTTGAAAAATAGGAAAGAAATGTTATTTGACTATAATTAACAATCAAAAATTGTATTGGTTAGTAACGTTACCGAAATTAAAATCAACAATTAAATTTTATAAACTGGTGTTAAGGAAACCTCCCTCAATTCATTTATTGTTTTACGAATCTTACCAAAAGCAAGCATGACAATCTAAGAACTGTAATACGAAACTAAGGAAATATATTTGCAATTGGTTGTTTTCACTAAAAATGCCCATGAACCATTTAATGATTTAATGATACCAACCTTGTGTGAAGTAAAATATGTATCCTCTCGCCATGTGGACGTATTTAAAATTTGTTATCTTTTATTATGTCTATATTTTTTTTTATTTAAAATAAATCCCCTCATTTTCACGCGCTTCCCAAATCCATGGTTCATCATTTATATTCAATTTGATCAACTTTACTGATGACCTACCTCATATAAATTTGTATTAATTGTGTGTTCTATATTTGTTGTCCATGAAATTGTATGTATTGTTGTGTAATGAAATCGATAACAGTCCTTGAATAGTAGTACTGGTTTGGTTTTTTATGTCTATTACTAAAATATGTGACGTTAATGCCGAGGTATTGGCATTTTTTTCCACTCTTTCATCTTTAGAAGAGTGATATAAATCCATGCATATAGACACAGACATAAATGTATTGTGCGTGTGTTTGAAGACAACATTTGCATCCTAAGCAGCCATTGAGCTTTTGTGTCTCCATTATTGTTTCTGAAGTTTTTAAATTTTTGGAAATTTTTAAAATGTCATTATTAGTTTTGTGCTTGGATTGAACCCAAAAATATGGTTGTATTAGTTAAGTTTAGTTGGTAAAGTCAAAATCTTCCAAACATACCATAGCAAGAAGTAGGAACCATTGGCAATGATTTTGCAATATAATTTCAATTTCAATTACTTACAAAAATAAAATATCATCATGCTTGATATTGGTTAAGTTTACCAAAATAAGAATGAACAATTAAATGCTTCAACTTAATAATAACGAAACCTTCCCCAATTGATTTAGTCTTTGTATTAGACTTAACAAAAAATTAGTTTGACGTATTTAATTCCTATAAAACAAAGTTAGGGAAATATCATTGCAATTGGTTAATTATATTAAAATTAAAAACAGACATATTAATGGGCGAATGGTGAGTGTGTTTGGACAGCCAATTATTTGGCCAAATATATTTGCTGATATCACCATTACAATTTCCAATACACCTTTTTATCTTTCCAATTATCTTTTTATCTCACATACATCACATCACAAAAAGTGCTACAGTAAAAATATTTCAAATAACTTACAATCCAAACACACTCGGTATTTCTTGGCATTTGGTTGCATCCGGACACGTTCCATTTTGTTTCATCTCCACGCGACGTTGGCCATAACATAACGTTACACTACAACACATGTCGTTCTTTGCATTCCTACCTACGGTAGGAGCGGTCAACGCGATCTTACCATCAAGAGATCCCATCAAGTCGTCAAAATGCAGAGAGGGTTTGGGAAAGTTAAGATGACAAGTAGGAAACGGAAAAATCTACCGCAAACGGAAAAACTGGTTTTCATTGGGTGGACTCGTACGCTAGATCTACCAAGTATTTGACCATTTGAATTAGTGTCTCAATGTCCATGTTGCACATATGTCTATCGATGTGTTCGATGATGAAGGCTGGTGTTCAAGTATTAATTTTTAGAAAAACAAGTTAAAAGAGAAAAGTGTCCAACTATATAGGAGTGCAACGATTGCCACAAAAGTTATAAAAGATTATATTTAATGAACTTTACAAGGAATATTTTTTTTATAGCATTAAACTACAAACAATGAATATAATATATATCAATTTCAATCATAATTAATAAGAGTTAGAAAGGTGAAACATCCTTTGGGTTATGGCGAGTTAAGTCAAAAAATATTTTTTTTTATACAATATCCAACTTCAAAAAGTACTTCAATGGTGAATCAAAAATACATCTAAGCCCCTCATTAGTTTGACTATTGTATAATAGATAATTCTATCAGTTTAGAGTTGCTAATCATATAAACTTTATAATCCTAAACCATGTCGTCAATGATAAATATAAACAAGTTTCACCAAATGAAATCATTTCTCTTAAAAGTTAAACTATTCAAATTTGAGGAAAGAAATTTCAGTATAATATATTTACGTAGTGTTACAATTGCAATAGAACTATGAATCATTTTGTAATCCACGATTGAAAGAAAAAATAAAGAAAAAAATTGCTAACATTAATTAAAAAAATTCATAGAATGATGTAAGGGCGAACAACAAATTATTCAAAAAGCTAAAAATATAAACTCAAATGAAAATTTAAAAAGGCACTCATGCAACCCATATCCAACCAAAAGTGGAATGCTTTGTTGCTTGTGCATTGGTGTTGGTTAGAAAAATTAATTTTTAAATATTAAATATTAATTTTTTTCATCTCAATTACATTTATTCTTTCAAAACAATTGATTTTTTTAAAAAGTTTGTGAAACCATAAAAGAAGAAATTTCAAAGCATCATGTTTATGCGTAAAGCATGCGCTCCATTACTAGTTTACTGAAAGGGTGCATTTTAGTGGAATATTTTGAGCATTATTGCACAATTATTTGGTTAAATATTTCATTAATTGGGTGGATTTTTCTAAGATACGATTTTGGTGCCAATTGCAGGATTTGATGCTGAAAAATGCTTAAAATTGAAATTCAGAAGATTTGTCGTACGGGGGGCACTTCAAACAGTGGGATCCACTTGAGAAGTTGAAGAAACTAAATTGTAATAGACACTATTTTATTTTACTTTAGGAAGTCTTGTTTTAATTTTTTAATACCAATTTCTGATAAGGGAAAATCCTCTCCGTGAATTTCGGTGGGACCAAGACAAAAAGAGGGGAGTATTAGACTCAGGAGGTCGGCTTTGCTTAGAGAATTAATTCTTCGTCTGGCTTAGGTTTCTTTTCGTTCTTTGTAGCTTTTGAATGGGGTGGCCCGTAGCTCCGTAAAAGAATCAGGGGACACAAGCCCCAATTGTTGACTTTGCAAATAGCTTTTCCAATTGTATTGACCAAATTGAGTAAGAAGCAATTGAAAAAAGCTTTTCCTCGTAGCATTGTGAGCAATTAGGAGGCAGCCGCCATTGTGGACTCGTTGGCTTTGCCGTTCATTTGGGTTTTGACCGAAACTGGAAGACAGCACCAGACCGTCGTATTTGTATGCTTTGGAGAACAATTGGGAGCAATAAAAATTCATTGCGTTTCTCTTTTGGCGTTGACCGAAGTAGGGAAATTGATCTGAAAACTTTTCCAAACTCCACACGCGTGGCTTGTTCTCTAATTATGGGGAACTAAATTCCTAATTCTAGTCAAGGGGGCAATTAACAAATTGGTTCGATAATTACTGTGAGATCTAAGTCGCTTTTAATTATTTCTTTCAATTATCGGTATTTATATGCTTCCTGCTTTTAATTGCTATAACTTTTGTGTATGATTGATTAGTGCGCAATAATTAATTGTTCATATAGGCTATTATGCTAATTAGGGGTAATTGAATCCGTAATTGTTCGAATATCCTTATCTGAGTAGCAACTGGCGTAATTGGGTTTATGTCAGGGAGACGTATAATCTAATTTAAACGAACCTCGTAGCGTATTTGCTAGTAAGGATTGGGCATTTCTAATTATTAATGCAATCTAGAGATTAAATTCTATAGTCGTACTTAGAGTTATTTTTGGGTTAGAGAAATAGTTAACGGTCGTACCTTAACTATCGAGAAATTAAGGAAGGGTTGGTTGTTTATCGCGTGCATGGCAACTATAACCAATCTATAAATAATTGTTTGAATTATTTTGCATCGATGATCAGTGCCTGAACCGTTTCTGAAGTGTACCCTTGACTAGAACTCTCCTAATTATTTCTTTTAGTTAATTACTTTTTGCAGTTAAATTATTTAGTTAACTTTTAATTCTAAAGCCCCCCATCAATCTTGACTTGAAAAGAAATAAATTTCTCCCCAGTCGCTGAGGAGACGACCCTGCTTGCCACTGTCTACTAGTTAGTGAATTCAGTTAAATAATTAATTCAGGTATATCGCATTAAGCAAACTTTTCGGGAACATGGTGAATCAAGTAACCCATTGCACACTTAGAGTCCCTGCTTCAATACTAGAATTGATTATTGACTGTTTCAGGTGGTAGTTAGGTTTTATTTATTATTATCGCACAGGTTCGGCACCTGTCAATTTTTGCCGCCGTTGCCGGGGACTGGCGTTTGAAATATTTATTTCATTTTGGGTTTAGTTTTTTTTGATATTTTTGCTAGTTTATGCCCCGTTCTTCTCGCACAGGTAAATTGATATACGATTTTGAGATTGAGAAGGCAGCGCGTAGGCGAAGGCAAGAGACCAGGAGACGTAAAGAAGGGCAAGTATCTACTGCAAACGAGTCAATAGAAGACAAATTTAGCATGGCTAACACCCAAACATTAAGGGAGTTGGCTATCCCGGAGTTGACTCACCAGCCCTTGTGCATCACATTTCCCACTTTGGCTGAGAATACCACTTTCGAGCTGAAGTCGGGGTTGATTCACCTCCTACCCTTGTTCCATGGTCTCTCTGGTGAAAAACCCTACAAACACGTCAAGGAATTCGAAGTGGTTTGCTCGAGCATGAAACCTTTTGGGTCATTGAAGAGCAAATTAGATTAAGAGCTTTCCTTTTCTTTCTCAAGGATGCATCGGAGTGACTCAGTGTAACTCGGCCGAGTCAATCCGTCGCGGTGACGACTCGGCAGATTTTTCGGCGAGTCAAGTATTTCGGTATCGTTTCGTCACGGTATCGTATTGGTAGGGGCCGAGACGGTGACGACTCGGCCGAGTCGTCTCGGTCTCGGCCGAGACTTCGAACCATGCACCAGATTCATTGGATGTGGTGATCGATTGTGCATTGGATCCTTCGTATGGCTCGTGCCTCTTGTAGAGGCCATGGGATCGGAGAGATTATTACAGATTGGGATGGACATGAGATGTGTTGGGATATTTGAAATCTAGACTTGGTCCCAGTTCCCGCTTGAAATCATGTGTCCCAAATTTCGTCTCTGTTCCGTCCCGATTAATAACTTTCAGGATTCTATTGGGGATAAATCCAACAGCACAATACATGTGACAGTTAAACAAAGACAAAGAAATTGTTGTAGAGGGAGTTACAAGAGAAAGCTAGAGGAAGAGAGAGATGCTTGAGGAGAGCAATTCCATTTTTCAAGCTAAGTGCTAACATGGTTATAATTCTGGCAATGAAGAAAATGATCCTAACGTTTAGGTAGTGGCTGTCCTAACTAACTTCAGCTTACAGAAGAAAATTAACTGCTAAGAAGTGGGCTAGTGAGTGACTGCCATCCGAAATAAATTACAGAAGGCGTGATCGCCAGACCAAGACATTATCTTGCTGGAATAAGAAAACGTGGTTTTTTCTTGACGATGTCACTCCATGCATTCTGTCATGTTTCTTCAAGAATTAAACTCCCAGCTTCTAATGAATGGCTTACCTCGTATTTAAGATGCCAAATCTGAATTTCTTCAGTTAAAAACTATTCCTTCAATCTGCTTCATGACATGTATTTCTGCTAATTTGTCCAGTTATTAATAACAGAGGTAAGATAACACATGTTTTTTTTTTCTTTTGGTTGACAGAGGAAATTGCAAAAGATTTAACCCAGAGGAAAGGAGTTTTAACGGCCAGGTGACTGTGTTAAATGGCCATACTATTTCAACTTGTATAGCAACACGTGTCCTAATTGTTCATTTGAATTGACTACTGAATCTTATTTTATCAATAAAATGGTCAAAGCCCCGAAATATCCCTATTGGCTTGATCCCCAGCTGCAAATTGCTGCAACATTTCATTTAGACGTTAACATATGTGCAGAGAGTGTACTTTGGCATCTCACATGCGTACATTGATCTTCATAAATGGGTATATTGGGCGAGGCAAATAGTCAAAAAATAACCCCTAAAATAGATAATCAGATGGAGCTATGGATGAATTTTGATGGAGTTTGGAGAACTAGTTGGATAATTAATTCTAGACAAAAAAAAAAACACCAAGATGAGACATTTAATTGAAATTTAGTGGTCACTTGCGCACCCTGGCAAGTGGGGACAAAATTGAACTGCCAATTATGCATATCACTATATTTACATGACACAATCACTTAACTTTTAGTACTGATATCCACTTGTTATACATAAAAGCATGATTTGTGAGTAGTGAGCTTCACTAAACTTCCAAGATACTACTAATTTTAGTACTTAAGCGTCTTTTGTAAACGAAATTGCCATGAAAAAAAATATCTTTTGAATGAAGAACAATAAATATAGATATTATGTTAGCCAACCCAAACTTAAATTATGTTTCCGCAAATTTGGATACACCTATAGATCTTGCCATGGTTGATAATCAAATAAAAAATAGAGAAAAAGCAACTCTTGGTATCCTTAGGATTCAAAAAGTTTGGATTGCACTTTCTGGAGAAAATTGTTTTCTATCTTCAGTGAATATTTTTTTTTATATATTTTCTAATCACTTTTGTTTACCTCATATTATATTACATTTTAAAAAGTGCTAAAGTAATTTTTTTCTCGAAAAATTCTTCGAAAACTGTAATGCCAAAAAACTTCTTACTCTCATGTGGCCGACATTTCTACATGGTAAAAGCTTGGATAAACTCGATCTATAGTCCCACGTGTAGACCAAGAGACTTACAGTTTGCCACGACCTCCCATTAAATCATTCACTGCTTTCACCATATTAATAACTCCAAGTCTGTTCGCCAGCAGGCCTCATCTCCACCTCCTCTCCTGAGTTCCTCTGCCACCACTATCAACAGTGATCAACACCACCACACCCCACATTTGTAGACTCATGAAAAACACATCAACTCCTACCAATGAAAACATCCTCCTCCCCCACGAAATCTTTCTTGTAGATCCAGAAATCAGAGGAAAGGTAGGAGTGATGAATTTTCTTCCTCTCTTCTTCTCACAAGGCTTTCTACCCAAATGCGCCCCCCCCAAACCACAAAAACACCCTTTCGTCTCCTTTCTCTCTTTAAAAATTCAATGGATGAAAAATAGGATTTTGTTCCTGAAATTTGGGTCTTTAAGAATGAATTCCAAATTTCAAACGCTTAGTTCAGAAGGCAGAATCGGTTGATAGTAACAAGGGGAAGAGAGAGAGAGAGAGAGAGAGAGAGAATTTGAATATCTGAATATTTACTATGGGAGTGTTTGGATAGCACTATATTAACTATACTATGTAGTTGGGATGTTTAAAAGGGAGGCCATAGGGACACAAGAAGCCTTGAAAAGGGAGTTTTTGATTGTGTTATTGTTTTTGTTGAGATATACCAACTTTTCCTACAGATTTTATCAGATTAAGTTTGATATCAGAATCATTCAATTGGTAGAAGAATAAGTCTTATTGTTAGGATCAAATATTTTTGCTAAGATTTGTTAGGTAGAAGATCATGTTATCAAGTAGTTTTTGTTGAGATTTTCTAGAGAATTGTTAGCTGAAATTATTTTAGTTTGTTTCTTTGTAAGCACTATAAATAGGGTGTTGATGAATGAAGAAATAAAGCTCCTTTTTCAGCCCTCAATATAGTCTTGATATCTTTGTTTATGCTTCAAATAACCAACAAAGTGGTATCAAGAGCCTAAATCTTAAGGGCCTGTTTCTTTGAGAGTGAGTGAACTTGGTGAGAAACCCTTTTCACTATAAAATTATACACTTAAGCCTTCAACATCAAAATGCCAGGAAATAACTTCTTGTCCAATCCTCCAAATTTTGCTGGTGAAAACTACCAAATCTGGGCTGTCAAAATGAAGTCCTATTTGGATGCTAATGATCTTTGGGATGTGGTAGAGACAGATCCTGTTCCTGAATTATCGGAAGATCCAACTATTGCAGAAATGAGAGCCCATAGAGATGCAACCAAAGGGAGATCAAAAGCTATGACGTGCATTCATTTAGCAGTTTCTGATGCAGTATTCACAAAAATTATGACTTGTGAAACTGCAAAGAAAGCTTGGGATACTCTCAAAGTGGCTTTTCAAGGCAATGACAGAACAAGACAAATGCAGGTTTTGAACCTTATGAGAGAGTTTGAGCTCCTTAGGATGAAAGACACAGAAAACATCAAAGAGTACTCTGACAAACTCTTAGATGTTGTGAATAAAATCAAATCGATTGGAGAACAATTACCAGATAGCAGAGTTATAGAGAAAGTCTTGGTGAGCTTACCTGAAAGGTTTGAGGCCAAGATTTGCTCCCTTGAAGATTCAAGGGATTTGTCTCAAATCACTTTGCCAGAACTAATCAATGCATTACAAGCACAAGAGCAGAGAAGAGCTATCCGAAAGGAGGAAGTAGTAGAAGGTGCTTTTCAGGTGAGAGACAAATTCAAAATCAACAAGGTGGCAAAGAAAAGAAACAGCAGTGGAACAAGAAGAGCAAGAAAGAAGGTGAGTCTAGCAGAGATGAAGGAAGAAGAGGAAAATTTCCTCAATGTCCACATTGCAAAAAGACTTCACATCTGTAACAATATTGCTGGTGGAGACCTGACATCCAATGTAGGTCATGCAATCAAAAGGGACACGTTGAAAAGGTATGCAAAAATAACAGAAGAGACTAATATGCTCAAATAGCTGACCAACAAGAGGAGGGGCAATTATTTGTGGCCACTTGCTTTGCAAGCAAGACCTCCAGTGAAGCTTGGCTAATTGATAGTGGCTGTACTCATCACATGGCATATGATGAGTCCATATTCAAGGAATTGGATAAATCATATATTTCCAAAGTTAAAATTGGAAATGGAGATTGTATTGGGGTGAAAGGCAAAGGTAATGTGGTTATTGATTATGGTTCAGGTAAAAAAATAATTTATGATGTTTTATATGTACCTGAAATTAATCAAAACCTGTTGAGTGTTGGACAGTTGCTTGAGAAAAATTATTCTGTTGTCTTCAAAAATAGGAACTGCATCATTTATGATCAAAATGGAGGTGAACTTTTTTCAGTAAAAATGAATGGAAACAGTTTTTCTCTAAATTGGTTGAAAGCAGGTTCAAGTGCATATCCAAGTTTAGTGGATCAATCTAAATTATGGCATAAACGATTGGGCCACTATCACTATTTTGCACTTAACTACATGCATAAGAATAGTCTTGTGCAGGACTTGCCTTTTATAGAAGATAAAGGTGGAGTTTGTGAAGTTTGTCAATTGGGAAAACAAAGCAGATTGTCATTTCCTCACAACAAATCTTGGAGAGCTTCAGAAAGGCTTCAACGTGTTCACACAGATGTATGTGGTCCAATGAGAACTTCTTCATTAAATGGCAGCAGGTATTTCATAGTTTTCATTGATGACTTCAGTAGATATTGTTGGGTCTATTTCATGAAACAAAAATCAGAGGTTGCTGCTATTTTTTTGAAGTTTAAAAATTGGATTGAAAATCAAAGTGGCAAGATGATTAAAGTGATTCGGTCAGATAATGGAACAGAATATACTTCTAATCAGTTCAACAAGTTTTGTGAAGATGCAGGAATTGAACATCAATTAATTGTCACTTATACTCCACAACAAAATGGAGTAAGTGAAAGAAAGAACAGGACAATCATGGAGATGGCCAGGTGTTTGTTGTTTGAGAAAAAATTGCCAAAGAAGTTTTGGGCAGAAGCTGTCAATACTGCAGTGTATCTTTTAAACAGGTTGTCTACAAAATTATTGAATGGCAGAACCTCGTTTGAAACTTGGTTTGGATATAAACCTTCAGTACAAAACTTGAAGGTGTTCGGCTCCATTTGCTACACACATATTCTTGATGTAAAGAGAGGCAAGCTTGACGAAAAGGCAGAAGTTGGGATTCTAATTGGCTATTGCAGCAGTACCAAAGGTTATAAAGTTTATCAACCTTTGACTGCAAAAGTGATAGTTAGTAGAGACATCCATTTTGATGAATACGCAACATGGGACTGGATCAATTCCAAAGTTGAACATTTCAAGGGATCAGAATCTAAAGAATTGCAGGAGGAGAATATTGATGAATCAATAGATCATATTCCAGTTAGAGGTACCAAATTACTCTCTGACATTTATAACAAATGTAATGTTGCAGTTCTTGAACCTGCAGATTATGAAGAAGCTGCCAAAGACTTGAAGTGGATCGAGGCAATGAAGGAGGAGTTGAGAATGATTGAAAAGAACCAGACTTGGGCGCTTGTGGACAGACCAATTCACAAGAAACCCATTGGTGTAAAGTGGGTTTTTAGAACCAAATTAAATGCTAATGGTTCCATCAACAAGCACAAGGCAAGGTTGGTCGTCAAGGGATATGCTCAACAATTTGGAATGGACTTCTCGGATACATTTGCACCAGTAGCAAGATTTGACACCATCAAGTTGATCCTAGCACTTGCAGCTCAAAAGGACTAGAGAGTTTATCAACTTGACGTCAAGTCAGCATTTCTAAATGGCTACTTGGAAGAGGAGATCTTTGTGGAGCAACCTTAAGGATTTGTAGTGAAAGGTCAAGAAGACAAGGTGTACCTACTTCACAAGGTGCTATATGGCCTAAAACAGGCACCAAGAGCCTGGTACAGCAGGATTGATGATCATCTTCTGAAGATTGGATTTAAGAAGAGTTTGAGTGAATCAACTCTTTATGTCAAAATTGTCAATGATGATATAATTGTTATTTCACTATACGTTGATGATTTGCTTGTCACAGGAAGTAAGCCAATCTTGGTAAATCAGTTTAAGGAGCAGATGAAGCAAGTCTTTGAAATGACAGACTTGGGAGAGATGTCCTATTTTCTTGGCATGGAGGTTATTCAATCTCAACAAGAAATCTTCATAAGTCAGCACAAATATGCAAGAGATGTGTTGAAAAAGTTTAATATGGAAAATTGCAAATCAATTAGCACTCCATTGATGGAGAACGAGAAGCTTAGTAAAGATGATGGAGCTGCCAAAGTTGATGAAGGCCTATACAGAAGTCTTGTAGGTTGTTTGATGTATCTTACAGCAACAAGGCCTGATATTATGTATGCTGTGAGTTTACTGTCTAGATTTATGCATTGTGCAAGTGAGTTGCACTTCAAAGCTGCAAAAAGAGTACTCAGGTATGTCAAAGGCACTGCTAACTTTGGAGTTTGTTTCAAAAAATCAAAAAAATTAGAGTTACATGACTATTCAGATAGTGACTGGGCTGGTTCATATGATGATATGAGGAGCACTTCTGGATACTTGTTCAACCTGGGTTCTGGATGTTTCTCCTGGAATTCTAAGAAGCAAGATGTGGTAGCTCAATCTACCGCTGAGACAGAATATGTTGCTGCTACGGCCGTTGTTAATCAAGCCTTATGGCTTAGGAAATTGTTAGCTGATCTAAATCAAGTTCAACAAGAAGCTACTCAAATTTTTGTTGATAATGAAGCTGCTATAGCTATTTCCAACAATCCAGTATTTCATGGGAAGACTAAGCATTTCAAAATTAAATATTATTTTCTTCGAGAAGTTCAAAAGAATGAAGAAATTGTTCTAGTTCATTGCAAGACTGATTATCAGATTGCAGATATTTTTACGAAGGCCTTGTCCAAAACAAGGTTTGAATGCCTAAGAAGACAGTTGGGGATCTACAGTAAAAGTGCCAAGGAGGAGTGTTGAGATATGCCAGCTTTTCCTACAGATTTTATCAGATTAAGTTTGATATCAGAATCATTCAATTGGTAGAAGAATAAGTCTTATTGTTAGGATCAAATATTTTTGCTAAGATTTGCCAGGTAGAAGATCATGTTATCAAGTAGTTTTTGTTAGATTTTCTAGAGAATTGTTAGCTGAAATTATTTTAGTTTGTTTCTTTGTAAGCACTATAAATAGGGTGTTGATGAATGAAGAAATAAAGCTCCTTTTTCAGCCTTCAATATAGTTTTGATATCTTTGTTTATGCTTCAAATAACCAACAGTTTTGAGGCATCAAGTCAGGATCCCTTCATGGTAGGACCGTACCTATCGTAGGGACGCAAAGAATGACACGTGTTGTAGTATAATGTGCTAGTAACAGAGACGTTATATTGTGGCCAATGCGCGTGGAGATGAAACAAAATAGAACGTGTCCGGATGCAACCAAGTATCAAGGAATAGCGTATGCTAGCGACTGTTTGGATAGTAGAGGAAGGGATAATTGTAGGATTGAACCAGAAGTACATAGCATTTGCCCATTTTCCTGTAAGGAATGGAAAAATACGACAACTCCCTTTAAATGTTATTGTGTGTAAAGAAAGTATCGAAATTAAAATAGATAATAATTATAAATTTGACACGTGCGGGGGAGAAGAAATTGGAAGAACAAAAACTGGAGGTAAATGTACTAGTTGTGCGTCAACTTAAAATAGAAAAGGATTCACACATATATATAATATATATATTTAGTACCCAAATATTCAGCCTAAGCATCCGATTGAGCTTTGAATTGTTCATTCTTTTTTCTCAATTTTTTAATTGATTTGAAACGATCAAAATATCATTAATGTCTTTTTATTTGCATTGGAACTAAATATGTGCTTTTATTCATTAAGTATAGTCTGTAAAAGTCTACACTTGCAAATGTGGCATTTGAAAAATAGGAAAGAAATGTTATTTGACTATAATTAACAATCAAAAATTGTATTGGTTAGTAACGTTACCGAAATTAAAATCAACAATTAAATTTTATAAACCGGTGTTAAGGAAACCTCCCTCAATTCATTTATTGTTTTACGAATCTTACCAAAAGCAAGCATGACAATCTAAGAACTGTAATACGAAACTAAGGAAATATATTTGCAATTGGTTGTTTTCACTAAAAATGCCCATGAACCATTTAATGATTTAATGATACCAACCTTGTGTGAAGTAAAATATGTATCCTCTCGCCATGTGGACGTATTTAAAATTTGTTATCTTTTATTATGTCTATATTTTTTTGATTTAAAATAAATCCCCTCCTTTTCACACGCTTCCCAAATCCATGGTTCATCATTTATATTCAATTTGATCAACTCTACTGATGACCTACCTCATATAAATTTGTATTAATTGTGTGTTCTATATTTGTTGTCCATGAAATTGTATGTATTGTTGTGTAATGAAATCGATAACAGTCCTTGAATAGTAGTACTGGTTTGGTTTTTTATGTCTATTACTAAAATATGTGACGTTAATGCCGAGGTATTGGCATTTTTTTCCACTCTTTCATCCTTAGAAGAGTGATATAAATCCATGCATATAGACACAGACATAAATGTATTGTGCGTGTATTTGAAGACAACATTTGCATCCTAAGCAGCCATTGAGCTTTTGTGTCTCCATTATTGTTTCTGAAGTTTTTAAATTTTTGGAAATGTTTAAAATGTCATTATTAGTTTTGTGCTTGGATTGAACCCAAAAATATGGTTGTATTAGTTAAGTTTAATTGGTAAAGTTAAAGTCTTCCAAACATACCATAGCAAGAAGTAGGAAACATTGGCAATGATTTTGCAATATAATTTCAGTTTCAATTACTTACAAAAATAAAATATGATCGTGCTTGATATATATTGGTTAAGTTTGCCAAAATAAGAATGAACAATTAAATGCTTCAACTTAATAATAACGAAATCTTCCCCAATTGATTTAGTCTTTGTATTAGACTTAACAAAAAAATTATTTTGACGTATTTAGTTCCTATAAAACAAAGTTAGGGAAATATCATTGCAATTGGTTAATTATATTAAAATTAAAAACGACACATATTAATGGGTGTACGGTATTCCTCGGCATTTGGTTGCATCCGAACACGTTTCATTTTGTTTCATCTCCACGCGACGTTGGTCACAACATAACGTTTCTATTACCAGCACATTACACTACAACACGTGTCGTTCTTTGCATCCCTACCTACGGTAGGAGCGGTCAACGCGTTCTTACCATCAAGAGATCCCATCAAGTCGTCAAAATGCAGAGAGGGTTTGGGAAAGTTAAGATGACAAGTAGGAAACGGAAAAATGGATACGGGGCAGGAGCGGTCCTCAGAAGGACCGCTCCTGAACGGTCCCCTCACAAAATCGAACGTGAGGCGAGAAATGGTCCAAGTCAGCAAGCCTTCAGGTGAGACCAAAACGACGACGTTCTATTAATTGAGAAGGGAAAAAAAAAATCTAAAATCGTATCTGGGGTAACGGCAAGTTACGGAACGGCAGCAACGTTGGTAAGTGTCCTCCCGCCCAAAATGAAAGGTTGAAAATGAAGGTTCCCACTTAGACCCTCTCCCAAACCCACGAAGCAGTTGCCACTATTCGAAATTCATAACTATCAAAAAACTAGGGCAATAGACGAGAGGAGAAATAATAGAGAAAAAGAGGAGATTGGCAAGAACAGTGTGACATTGGAGTCAAGCTGTGGAACTGTGGCATTGTTGAAGGCTGAGCAGAGGAAGCAGAAGGAAGAAGTGGTGGTAGAAGGCCAATTTTGTTGTGAATCGGCTTTAGTAAAAGAAGAAGAAACGTGAACCTCAGCTTCAAAGTTGAAGAGCGTGGGATCCTGAGTAGTTAAAGACCACAAATCGTAAAGGTAAAACATGTGGAAACCTGGGATGATACAGTTGTGTAATTTATACTTCAAAGTGGAAGGACCTTACTTGTGGTTGTTTTTGGTGTACACTATGACGCTTTTGTGTATAGTAAGTAAAAACGTTCAGCGTGATAGAAGTGTTATGTAAAATTGTATGTGATCATTGAAACAGGAGATGGGAAAGGAGGGGGAAATCTTGCGGCACAACTGCTTGATAAAATGTGTGAATGGGTTTGGGATTTCGTAGGCGTAAAAATGGGTGTAGATGCTGAATTACAAAATGCTAAGTAGATAGTACAATGCGTTGAGTGTATCATACACTGCGAAACTAAATAGTGGCAAGATAATTCAGTGCAATGAAGGGTAATATAGCACGTTGGCTAAAAATTATGTTATGTAGGAAAAAAGTGACATGGAGAAACATTGATACGGTGTGTTAAAGTGTAAAACATTAACATAAGAAAGTCAAAACTTGTGAGATGTAGTACATAGTATAAGGAAAAGATGTAGAAAATGACAAAGGGTAGAGGCGAAGGACAAATTAGAAATGATAGTCGGAGATTGGTATGTTATATTTGAGATTTCATTGATGTATGTCTAGTGTATCAGTTGATGTACATGAACATAATGTTGGATAAGTCTTACATGTCGTGGACTAACAGGCACAGAGAAGCAAAGAGTAGAAATGTTAGTGTAAAATTGGTATGTATCATTTTGTGATTTTCATTAGTGTATCTGTTTTATTAGTTCACGCGCATGAAGACAATGTTGGATAAATCTTACATATTGGTGGATAACTGTTACATGGTGTAGATTAATAGGTACAGGACAGAAAGAAAAGAGAAATGTTAAGACTGAAATTTGAATGGCGTATTTGGGACTTCATTGATGTATGTTTATTGTATTAGTTGTTGTGCATGAACAAAATGTTGGATAGATGCTACATGGTGTTGGATAACTGTTACATGGTGTGTATTAGCAGATACCAGGCAGAAAGAGAAGAGAAATGTTAGATTGAAATTTGAATGTCGTACGTGGGACTGCATTGATGTATGTTTATGGTATTAGTTCTTGTGCATGAACAAAGTGTTGGATAAGTGTTACGTGGTGTTGGATAAATGTTACATGGTGTGGATTAGCAGGTACCGGCGAGAAAGAGAAGAGAATTGTTAGATTGAAATTGGAATGTCGTATTTTGGACTGCATTGATGTATGTTAGATTGTATTATTTATTGGATAAATGTTATATGGTGTGGATTAACAAGTACATAGAAGAAACAGAGTAGAAATGTTAGCGTGTAACTCGTATGTCGTATTTGAGACTTCGGTGGTATATGTTTATTGTATTTGTTGTTATGCATGAACAGGATGGCACGAATAAGAAGCGAAAGACAGAACAAGAGTTTAGGCGAAAATGAAGGAATAGAGGCAGCGGATACAAGTGAAGTTAGAGAACCAGTTCCACCGTTGAATGCGTGGATGAAGTTTAGGTAATATTGATGTTTATTGAAAATAATAATCATGAGTAGAATGCACAGCTAATTGGTTAATATTTAATGTGTGTAGGAAGGAGTATCAAAGCACCGTTCCAGCGAAAGGCATTAAGATAATAGAGGTATGTATTAAGAACTAAATAAAGCATTAATTATTTATAGTTGTTGCACGGTAAAAGTAAAAAACACTATTAGAAAAGGGTTAATATCAGAAACCTCCCTTGAGGTTTCTTTTAATCACACCTAGCACCCTCCATGTTTTCGAAATCACACTTAGCACCCCTGCAATGACAATTTTGGTGTCATTGTCAGCCTCTCTATTTCAAAATGATAGGAAAAAAATGAATTATAGGATAGAGACTTTATTTTTGTTCCACCTGTACCCATAGCCCAAAAAGAGTTTATTTCCTAGTAGCAAAACAGGTCTAAATCTTGGTTTTTAGTATATGTAAATGATCATCTAATAAATAATAGGATAGCATCAGGGTTGTAACACAATTACATATCTTCATACACCATGGAGTATGCTGATATGTATCGTTTGGAGGGATGCGAGGTAGGGAAGGGTGTTAGATCAATCATCCTTGAATAATGTAACACGTTTTGAACATTCTGTAATTTTATGTAAGTTTCTTGTATATCTTTACAATAGATTGCGTCTCTGCTATTAAGGTTTACAAATAATTCACGTAGAGTTACACATTATTTAAAAAATATTACATTGATCCGAACGGGGATAAAAAATATGAGTATGGATTCTCATAATGGCAGCAATAGTTTCAGAATGTGGTTGTAGTTGTAAATAAACTTGCTCTTCCATATTTGGGAAAATGCGGTCGTATAAATAGCTTTTTTCTGCATCGTAGTCGAATGGAGTTTGTAAATTATTAATATTGCAATCCTCAGTGTCTAGATTATTGCTTGTAGATGGTGTTTTGGAAACATATGGATTGCGATACCCCATTATGTAGTACAAATGGCTCGCTTAGGGTATATACTCATGAATTCCCATCATCTTTGAACTACGTTTAGATTGTGTTATTATGTAGTTAGGAATTGCGATTTTGGCAATGGCACTATGTCCATTGCCAAAAGTTAACATTACTGGAAACGGCATGACTAATTAATATTAAGGAGGGGGATAAGAACAGTTGTTAGATCAATCATCCCTAAATAGTGTAACATTTTTTCATCATTTTGTAATTTTATATAAACTTCTTGTACATCCTTGCAACAGAAGTGTGATAAGTTGTTAGTGTAGATATGGGTATAGTATGTAATAATCGTACTTGTGTTGGTAAGTTTTACAGATAGTTCAATTAGAGTTACACGTTGTACAAAGAATATTACATAATTCAGAACAGTTATCAGCAGTTTGTCAAAAGAATTTTTTGATTTTTTAAAATCTTTTTTGGTATGCAGTTTTCTTCTTAGTTCTTGTAGTGGAGTATTGGTCTCTGTATACTGCATTGATTATTTTTAAATTATGACCGTTCAACTTTGGTTATGGTATAACAATACTTATCCGAATTTCTTTTTGCCTCTGAACGAGTTAAGGTTGTTTGTGGCATGGGATAGATGTTGGTGATTTTTGGATAATTTCTCACCTTTTGATTAGGAGAACCTGTCACATCCTACTGTCGGGAATGCTATGTGTTATTTCAAAAACTTGGGGGATGCTACATGTGATTAGAACAAACATTAGGGGAGGTTTCTGATATTAATCTGTGTTAGAAAATATTGAATTACATATAACATGATTCATGATTATATGCATCCAATGCAGTATAATAAAATGGTTAAAGCAGCATATGATAAGTTGAGCGAGGAAGAAGTCCAGAATCGAAAAGAGAACTATCGAAAAGAGAAAGAAGAGTACAAGAGAGAAATGGCGCGTCTTGGAAAGACTATACCGGGAAAACAGCAGATTAAGGTAAGCACAAGGCATGGATGCTGAAATAGGTTGTTACGTGATAATGTGTGTATATCTAACTAGTTTTTGTGCTTGAACTTAATTATAGAATCCGAAGTACACCATTCGTTGTTCACCAAATCAGATGGTTTGGTTAGCATCGAACATTGATGAAACAAAAAAACAGCAAATCAGAGATTTGGGGTTTGGAGGGCTGCTGGAAATAAAGTGTCGCTCCATTCCGAACGGCATAGCAACCTGGCTGATCGACAATTTTAATCCTACACTAAGTAGCTTTCAGCTACATAGAGATGGTGTGCTACCCTTAACAGCAAAAGACATCAGTTTAATCCTTGGAATCCCAAATGATGGCCCCTTACCAGTTGAAGATACTGATAGCAGTGAGGGTGGAGATTCTGGACCAAGTCGCTGAACATACAAATGGAAAGAGCTGCCCGAAGAGTTAGTAAGCATGAGCGGTGGGGACGAGTTCAAGCGACTATTTGTTGCATTTGCTTGTGGATGTCTATTAGCTCCAACTACACGGGCTGAGCATAAAATTCGACTATGGGATTGCACGAAGGTGGTTACTGAGGTGCCCTCATTAAACTGGGCAGAGTACGTTAGAAATGTACTATGCAATAGGATTTTAGAAGTACAGAAGAAAAGCGGAAAGCAGCACCAATATGTTGGGGGTTGCATGTTTGTCCTACTGGTAAGTTTAGTTATGTGATATTGAAAGTTAGTAAGTGATCTAAGTAGTAGGGGATGCAACAAAAAGAAATTTTAAGTAGGCACATGAAGGTTGTTTATGCATAGTACTTGAATTGTAGGTGATATAATTGATGTGTCAGTGTCTAATTATATTGCAGGTGCATTACATTGATCGAGTGACAATACTGAAGCACAGAGTGGCTCGAGTTACACCAAGAGTAAAGGCATGGACAGATGCTTTAATTTCAGAACGGGATGCATTGGAGATCGATAATCTCGGAGGTTATGGAAAAGGAAAACTAGTAAGAGCGATAACTTTTTTTTGATGGATTTTAACTTACTAGTTTGTATGTATAGGCCACACATACCATGTACTTATGAAGTGATGGTTTGATTTTGTTTTCGTAGATTGGGACGCATGAAGAAGAAGAGGCTGAATCTGGTGCACAGATAAATGAACTACCCCCTGAACTAGTTGGAATAATGATGGACAGCGGGCATCATGATATCGCAGTAAGCTGCCTAACTGTTAAAACTGATACTTCATTATGCGCTATTGTTGCTTAAGTTAAAGTTATACATTTTTTATAATTTGAACAATCATTCGTAAGCAGCCACAGCTACGTAACTTAGGAAAGTAATCTTGTCAAATACAATCATTAAGTGTTGACGTACAGCATACAATCATTTTGCGTTTGCTATGCTTGACATACAAAATCAGGAAAGTTAGTTGTAAATCGAGTATGGGACAAAGAAGTAGTTAAGCTTTGAAAAAAGGTGGGAAGATTTTTCGAACGCCGATCACAAATAACACTAGTGCTCAGCTATAATCTAGCTACATTTGAAACGCAGTGTGCTCATGTCGTTTGTTCCATATTTTATGACAGAAACGAGAGAGAAAAAAAATTCTCGAATATTATTCATGCAAAATACAAAGTTAATTGTATACTTCATGCAATTCGTGTGCCAAATACAGCTTAGTCATTTTCATGTAACTTTTCTTGAAAAATATTTCACCACCTGAAAGCGAACAGGCAGATTTCATGAGGTCCATGAGTAATTAATACAGATCAATGCATAATATGATGAATTCATCTGTTCAGATTAAGTCGAAACGGGCTATTCATTGTGGTTTGTTAATGTATAAGCAGGTTGAGCTTTCAGAAGTGTACAGTATGACAGTGAGTTGCCAAAAAAAGGATATTAAATATTGCAGAATTGCTGTGTTCTCATCCTAGGGCCAAAACAGCAACAACAGAGGTCGTTTCAAACGAAAAGCAGAAACAGAGGATGTCTGATTCAGAGCAAATACATCTTGATATGGACAGTGAAGATCATTCGGAATATCAATCCACAGAAGCAGGAAAGGACTCCAATGCTGACCATGACGGTGATAGTGAAAAAGAACAAGATGCAGGCGGTAATGATGATGACATTGGGACCTCAACCAGAGCAATAGATGAGACTGAACCAACAAATCGACATTCGATGGGGTAGACGACAGTTGGAAAAGAGCAAAGTGGGAGAACCACTGATGGGAAGGAGGCAGAAAATGTTGGCAACACAAGTGATGGGAAGGACATTTCAGACAGTGTGTACAAGTCAAATGATACCCCAACAATCATCCAATATGACTGAACAGGTCCCTTTCGAATTGAGCATCCTTTGGATCTGCCACACACACCGAGAAGGTTGCGGTCTTATAGTCGCAAAAGGAAAGGTTAGTGAACAAAAAAACAGTGTCTTGAATTTGATGTACAAGTACTCATAAATTAAATTTATTATGTTGTGTTCAGAAGATAGAAACCTTGATAGTATTTAGTCTGAATTAATAGTTACATTTGAGTTTTGCATATGAATTGAAGAATTCTTAGCTGATCGGTTAAACGTTATTGCAATGTGCTGCCCCATTAAATTTTTGTATAACATGTATACCTAATCATTAGGGTTAATATCAGAAACCTCCCTTGAGGTTTCTTCTAATCACACCTAGCACCCCTCATGTTTTCGAAATCACACTTAGCACCCCTGGAATGACAACTTTGGTATCATTGTCAACCCCTCAATATTTTTGTTCCACTTTTACCCTCCTTGTGAACTCTATTTATGTAACTCACATCCCTTCAACTTTAGTAACACTACAATATCGTGCCTGAACAGCGTAACATGTTTTGAACATTTTGTAATTTTATATAAGCTTCTTGTACATCTTTATAACAGATTGCGTTTCTGTTATTAAGTTTTACAAATAATTCACATAGAGTTATACATTGTTTAAAAAATGTTACATTGATCTGAATGAAGATAAAAAAAAATGTGAATATGGATTGTCAAAATGGCAGCAATAGTTTCAATATGTGGTTGTAGTTGTAAATAAACTTGCTCTTTCATTTTTGTGAAAATGAGGTAGTATAAATAGTTTTTTATGCATCCTAGTTGAATGGAGTTTGTAAGTTATTAATATTGCGATACCCTATTGTCAAGTAGAAATGGCTTGCTGATGCTATATACTCATGAATTTGCATCATCTTTGAATTACTTCTAGATTGTGTTTTATTCACTTAGGAATTGCAATTTTAGCAATGGCACTATGTCCATTGCCAAAAGTTAACGTCACTGGAAACTCCATGACTATTTAATATTAGAGAGTGGGATAGGAACAATTGTTAGATCAACCATCCCTAAATAGTGTAACATTTGTTGAATATTTTATAATTTTATGTAAACTTCTTGTACACTATTACAATAGAAGTGTGATAAGTTGTTAGTATACATACGGGTCCAATATGTAATAATCGTATTTGTGTTAATAAGTTTTATAAATAGTTCAATTAGAGTTACACTTTCTACAAAAAATATTACATAATTACAGAATAGTTTTTCATAATTTAGGGAAAACCTCAAGGGAGACTTCCGAAATTAACTCTACATAAATAGAGTTCACAAGGAGGGTAAAAGTGGAACAAAAATATTGAGGGGTTGACAATGATACCAAAGTTGTCATTCCAGGGGTACTAAGTGTGATTTCGAAAACATGAGGGGTGCTAGGTGTGATTAGAAGAAACCTCAAGGTAGGTTTCTGATATTAACCCCTTATCATTATTCTGTCAGTGTGAACTACATAACATTTTGATTTTCTGATGTATTGATATCTGCAGCAGTTGTTGAAGATGAGAATGAGCACAGGCCAGCTCGGGCAATGAAGAAAAGCAGCATGCTACGGTCAGCCGAGTATGTTCTGCCTTCGCACGTGACAATCAGCATTTACGACAAAAGGATCGCTGCATTCGCGTGGGAGGTACATAAGAATCCCAAGTAAGGTTCCTATATATTTATCATACGATTATGAGGTTATAATACAGGCACTTAAGGATTTATTGGTGCCACTATTTGTTAAATGCATCCCTCCAGTCCATTCGTAATCAATTCATGCATTTTTATGCTCTTCGAATTGGAATTCAATTTAGTCTAAAATGGTATCAATTGTAACCATAAGATTGTAACATTTGTCCCGAATTACGTTTCTTGAACATCCTTTTTGTAATGAAGAACTAGCATAAGGTAGTAAAATTGATGAATATTAGGGAATGCATGGTTTATTAGCGCTAGTATTTGTTGGCTGAAGTTGAATGTAACGTTATGATAAAGCATTTACTTTTTGTAGAACATGGTTGCTAACAACTGCCAATTTTAAAAGTAACTCTTTGTCTGACTTAATGGCAGGGAGACACTCATTCAGATGTTCCAACTTTCTCTAACACGAGATGACCTCAGGACTCTTTGTGATGGCATGCATGTGTCGACTCGGGTTAGGCATATTTTTTCAGCCCGAGAAATAATACATTGTGTTGGTTTGGTAAGGTAAAGCGATACGTTTTCCAAATGGCAGTAACTAAACCCATTCTGCTACTTGGCTGTAACTGTACGCAGGTCATGGACATATTTGCCAGGCATATAAACTGGGGTGGGGAGGCTAGTACAACCAGTAGACTCAAGCGCTATATTGTCGAGCCTATAGCAGTTGTAAGTATTAAAATTATTGTTAGATAATAAGTACCATTCAATAAAATATTATCAAAGTTTCACACAAATGCATGTACCAATCTATTACCCGAGTCAGTGAAATTCACCCTAAACATCTATATCCCCTTGTACTGATTGCTAACAGGATGGCATTTTGAATCTTCGAAAATTCGAAACACAACCCGATGACATCCTAACTACTAAGCTTATGAAGTTGTTCAAGATTCGCGGGCCTGATAAAGCGGCTGATCCATCTAAGTGTCAGTTGGTATGGATATAACCTTATCGTAACTATTGATGAGACATGCTATATATTGGCAAGTTATTGGTAAACTACTCTATTATGCTCGTGCTGATGAAATTTTTTTTTATGCTGCAGATTCTTGTTCCTGTCCTCGTAGACAGCTGCTGGTTTGTGTACTCCTTCCATGTCTCACAACGCATAGTGCATCTGCTAGACCCTGACCCACAACAAGCAAAGAGCAAAGATATTACAGTTCTAAAGCGCTTGGTATGAGTGTTTATAGGAATTGTTCATTACTTTTTATCGTACAAATAGTTACTTGACTCTGTTTCATGCAGCAACGTGCCCTCGGACTGATAATGGCAGCTAAATTTGGGATGGAACTTGACTTTGCAACTTTCAAACTCTTAGTTGCTGATGTACCTCATGTGTCACCCGATCGCATGTAAAATATGGGATCTTTCAATACCACCCCGATACCTTACTATTGCAATGTGTACTCCAATCACTTTAGTATATTGTCCATATTTCTGAGTCACAATATGTTGATCTGTACAGGTTCGATAGTGGAGTTTTCACGATGACCTTTCTTGAACACTGGAGTGGAAGATTGGCTGTGCGAATTACTGAGGTGTGATCATATTCTATAACTATCTGTTTTTCTACTTGTGGCAATAAAAAGGGGTAATAAATACCTCAATCCCCGGGTTTACTAATACAAGAGGTGAAATTGTGCAGGAAAATGTTGCGAAATATCGAATTATCTTCACCGCGCGGCTTTGTAGTTCGGAGCATAATACAAAGTTTCAGGACACTATTGTCGCCACGGTTGGGAGTAAACAGTAAAAGGTTGCAAGATCATCCTTGTTAAGAATGTAAATTCAGGACTCTTTTTGTATAGTAGCAAAGGATGTTTTTGAAGTAGTAGTTTTTCGACCTGGCCATATTAGCGACGAAATGTGCGTCTTTTTGTAACATACTGTTTATTTATCGGTTTTGGCCATAAAATCTGATTTTAAGTCATGTATTTTGTGTTCTTCGAGTTGCAGTTGTCAGTAATAACATTAGCCGAACATGTATATTTATGTATATTTTCCGTAACTCTATGCCAACTACTTGTAATACGGGCACTATGAAGAGTATGGACAATGAAGACCCATGGCACCAATGCCATTTAGATTGAGGTACGATGAAGAGTATGGACAATGAAAAAAAATTAGTTACATTTTCAAAGCATTAAGATGCATCCATGAAGTCCAAATTTGGTGCGAAGGACGCTGCCCTTCCAAATCTCCCTATTATATGAACCAAAGACACCATTTATTGTCATTAATAACCTCCCTTGTACAAGTATTTTTATAAAAACAAAACGTAACTATATGCTAAGAACTTGTAATACCGACCACAGGCATTAAAGTTTGGAGGTTTTATTATCTGTATCCATTTATTGTCAGTAACTACCACACTTGCTCAAACATAACACTTCTTTGAACAAGGTGTAAAGCCACGTCAAGTACTTGTGCATCAAATATTAAATATGGGGTCAAGATGATAAAGTGTGTGATGAAATAATGTACAGGTAAGGCATAAAACATGAAAAAATTCTTGATTTTAACAAATACTGCATGAAAAAACTTTATACACATATAAACGGTATACGGAAGGTCGGAAGCCTCAACCAACGCACATGACCTGCTGAGTTTTTGTTAAGTTCCTTTCATGATAAAAAAAGGGCAAGTTTCCGTAACTGTTTAGTAACTTGCCGTAACACTCATCAAACGTCTCGACACTATCTCCTGTATGCCTTGTACTCAAAGTAGGTGTGAAATCAAATGGACATGATTCCAAGAAAGGATGTTACTCTATAGATTTCAATCCCGCCACCTACTTCCTGGCATGCCTATTTCATAGGTGCAGTAATGAAAAATTTGCGGACATACACAGGAAAGGTTCCAAGTGCAATCGTTGCTGAAGGTGTGTGCATTTTGTATACTCCATAACTCTGTTTGCACATGGTGTAACTCCCGTTCGACAACGTGTAATTGTAGTACAAAATTAGGAGGGTTCCACACATATTGTTAAAAAATGTGGTATAAGATGATATCTAAACTGGACTAATTTTGTTTGGCCGAATATTAGCCATGAACAGCTCGCAAACGTGTCGTTTGATGTCTGAGATGTTTTTGTGTTAGATCCAGTCAACATGTTACTTATTTCATACTTACTAATTTCTGAGAAGCATCTTTGCTAGTTTATATCGTCGACAAAAATATATTTTTCACCCCTAATGTTTAAGGTGTTAACCAATTTCATCCCTAAAGTTTCATGCACAACACATTTGATCCTTGTAATTTTATAATTTTGATTAATTTCATCCTTCAAGTTCATAAATACACATTCCATCCTCATAATTTCCTAAATTTGGCAAATTAAGGACAATTGGTAGATTGTCAATCAGTTTGAATGGGATAGCGTCACTTAATTAAAGGGCGCAGTTGTACTTTTATATCCCACAACAACAAAAGTTTGTTCATCCCCCTTTCATTATCGTTTACACTTTTCATTGTATTCCACTTCACACTTCCCATTTCATACTACTGAAAGGTGGCAATGAACCCGAATACAAAATTTATTATTAGTAGTCTTCCACCCCTCTCAAAGTTGGTGTACAGGACCAGAACAAGAAGACAGCTGCAAAATTTATTTTATTGTCTGAATTGATTTGAAATAATTCAGTAGCAGCATGTGACCCATCATGATGCTTCCACATTTGGGACGACATTGCTGTCATGTAAACGATTAGAAACAGCACGTAACACGTATATTCACTGTCGGTACTACAAATCTAACGCTTTGTATGTAACGAAACTTATCTGACATGGTTCAAGCACTGCATGTGAGTCTACAGTCTCTTCTCCCGTGATATACTAGTTGGCTTCATATGCAAAAATGTCGATCTCACTATTTTAATGAGATATTCGAGAATGCCTCACTACCGAATGTTTTGGGGTTCGAAACGATCATTGTAACTATTCTCAATAGACACTTAATAAAGTGTCTAAGAAATTTAATGTGTCAGTGGGAGGAATTATCGTTTCTGCCAAGGGCAATAGCACAAATTCCAAGAAGAGGAAAGTTTCATCGAATATTAACTAGTTGTATTATCACTAGTTGTAACATCAGGGAATATCTAGTTGGAATATTATTCAGTTTTAAATAGAGCAGACGAAAAGTTGCAGATTGCAAATTCATTAGTTATAATTAATTGTAACATACACTCAACTGGTTGTAATGCAATCCGTACATAGTGAAATGTACAGGCCACTGATGTGTAACTCTTTATCCACGTGACCCTTAATATTGGTGTACAGGTCATTTCATGACAAAAGCTGCATAATTTGTTTTATTGTCTGAACAGATGTGACACAGTTCAATGGCATGCATTGAACTCTACAGCTTCCACTGCCAGGACGAAATTGTTTGCCCTGGAATGCATTGTCCAGTGATATTTTAGCACATTGTTCTTTGTTGGCGGACTATAAAAGGGCGCGGGTGCAGTAGTATATCCCTCAACAACAAAAATTTTTTCATCCACCTTTCATTACTGCACAAACATTTTTCATTTTAAATTACTTCACACTTCCCATATCATTCTACTGAAGGGTGGCAATGAACTCGTGCCTGAAATTTATTATTACTATTCTTCAACCCGCCTCTAACTTCAATTGCAGTGTCATCAATAGAGGGTTCACACAAAAATCAAGTTCTTGGCTGCCAAATAGCAGCCAGTAGGTTGTACGATGTTCGAGAAGATCTCGCTAATTTAATGAGATGTTCGAGAAGGCCCCGCTACATCAATTGTTTTGGGGTTCGAATCGATCATCTTTATGTTCTCATTAGACACTTACTAAAGTGTCTAATGAAATTTTATGTGTTGGGGGGAGGACTTGTTGTTTGTGCCAAGTGCAATTGCACAAACAAGAGAAGAGGAAAGGTTCATCAGATATTAACTAGTTGTAGTATCACTAGTTGTAATATCAGGAAATTTCTAGTTGTAATATCACTAGTTTTAAGTAGATAAGACGAAAAACTGCCGATTGCAAATTCATTAGTTGTAATGAATTGTAACATATATATAACTAGTTGTAACTCAAAATGGTACATGGCGTAATCAAAATTTGTTGCATTTTAAATATTAGTTACCATACTTTCGAATTACTTGTCCCAACGAAGTATCATGTTCTTCTGTGAAACTGTTACTTATTATGTGGTCACGTGGAACCAAGCTGAGCCGCCAATTGTAAGTTCATTTCTGTACTGAAGGAGTACTACCTATTGAAGTGCTTGTAGTACTATCTGTAATACTTATCATTAATACAATTATAAACAAATTGTCTAAGTTTTAACATACAAGCAAATGACAAGGTGCCTGTACAAGCACATCAATAAGCGGTAACAGCTTATTAATTTCTTGTAACGTACATATGCTGGTTGCAACTTCTTGTTACACTTGAAAGGTAAGGTGACTGACGTATAACTGGGTATTCACGACCCAATGGTTGTTGGAGTACAGGTCATGATCCAATCGAATTGAACCATTATTCCATCCACACACTATACATTTGACCAAACGTTGAGTCTATTCTCTCGTTAATAGGTGGTTGCCATGGCTTCATCAACTCACCCAGGAGTACTATCCTGTGGAGAACAGCATGAAATGACACAGCAAGCAGTTGGTCAAGTTGCCAGAAGAAACCATTTACTATGCATGGTCTGAAACAGGTGCTCCGTTAAAAATTTCTAACTCTTTTTTTCTCCCACCTTTTTCTTTATCAGTAGATCCTTTCTTTCATCCAACCAAAAAGCAGTAGCTATCAGCATAGTCATGCAATCCACAAACGAAGGATCTCATACAAGCTCACCATCAAATGTTCGGCAAAAAAGACGGAAAGTATCGTTGGGTCCAACAAATGCCATCAGCAAGTACGAAACACCAGACGGGAGGATTTTATATGGTACCAAACGCGAGTTCAAGAATGCTCCGCTTAACACCAACAACTCTCTGGGACTAGCTGGTCACATTTTTAAAAATACCGTCAATAATCATCTACCGTCTGGCTATTCCGTTATGAACCATGAACCCATATGGGAGCCTGTTCGTGAGCGAAGAATGGAATTAGAGGTACTTTGTCGCTGGCATGGCCTCCGCGTCCCGAGAACAAGGTCGGCGGATCTTATTATAGGACCACAAGCCAATGATGCAAGCGTATTACATAGACTACAGCGAGAAGTTATGCAGATGGAGCGTAGGCTTCACAGGTTTCACGAGATCCAAGCCGCAAAAAGACATGGTATTAGAAAACAATTTGATGTTCAGCACATTTTAGCAGATCCCATGCTTATATCCGATCCGGACCTATCTGACTTTACTGAATCAAGCGACGATGACTTTCAAAGGTACATACCCCATTGTCTAATGCATGACGGCGTTCCCAGGTGTTGTATGGGATACAACTGATAACAAGGGATGTAGTTCAATGTTTGTTAGGGTAGCGGTAAAACTATACTCATTATAATCTCTACTCAAACAAATTGCTTACCATATTTGGATATTAATCATGCCTGTTAAACAGTCGTAACTAGTTGTAACGTAACAGTAACATATCCCTAACTGGTTGTAATCCATTGTGTACTGTTCGTTCTTCCTTTTTTGTTGCATTGTAAAACTTCATTTTAACGTTACAAATTAGTTCTCCAAGAAATCATTTTCTTATGCGCACCTATTACCAACATGTGGTCGTGACCTGACTTGACCATAATTTAATTAACCTAAAAACTTGTAATACCAATTGATGTGCCTGTGATATATCATGTCAATGGTGCACTAAATTCGCCAAGCGATGCAAAACAAATGGCCTAAATGATAATGTTTTATAAAAATAGCCCAATAATAATTCGAATTTATCATCATAACAAAATCAAGACAATTTAGACTTTAGATTGTGTTATCCTATATATCGTACCTTTGGCGGTGCGATCTATGCCAATAAATATGTTATTAAGGTATGCAATTGAATGTAGTAGAATGGTATACATATCACGATAACCATTCAACTGTTATGGTCGATTTAGTGAAAAATATCCGATCACAAAAAATACGTTTAATTCTATTGTAAAATTGTTACTTCAATTTTCTACCAACTTTATAATTTTCTAACAATTTTATACAACCCAATACAAACTATTGATGACTACTAACATTAGATGCGATTACAATTGTAATCCATTTGTCTAAATTTGAAAAGAGTGAAACATCAATGGTGCCTGTATAATCTCGTCAACAAGTTGTAACAGCTTATTAACTGCTTGTAACGTACATATGCAGCATTCTCAAGTTGGGATAACCACTTAATGTCTCGTTCAAAATGTATAGTTACACATCATTCATCAACCTCATTTTGGGGGGAGGCGACGTCAACGCGTAGTTGCAATCCCTGTGTGTTATTTCTTCCCTGAAATGCGTAACGATGGCAAATCAGCAAATATTATTAATAAAACATACGATTAATGATATACGATATCCAAGTCTCCAATTAATAACATTACATAAATATGTGCTGTAACGATAAAAGTTTATCACCTGAGGTGATGGTGCAAATACATGATATGCATCAACATCACAGTGTGTTGAAATTATCCCACGCTCCTCCTACATTATATAGTATAAGTAATCGACTGTCAACAAATCATTACCAGTGCCTATATTGCTCACTTATAAAGTTAAATTGGACTAGACATTATAACAAAAATGATATATCAGACCATTAAGACATCTCTGATGGAGTTATGCTTGAAAAAAATAGAAAATCTGAGATGCATCCATTCTGTAGGGACACTTGCAGGAGGCCCCTGATTAGCCAAACGGTGGATCTTGAAATAATAAAAAATAATACGTTATTAAAGCGAACATACGTTAACTACATAATTTGCATGATTTGACAGCCTTCGGGAGCCCACCGTTACAATTAAAGAAAAAAAGGTAGCTCTACTACATGAACAAGAAGGTTTTATTTTAACTACTAAATGCATGCATACCGTTTGACTTTCATCGGTATCGGGAGCAACAACATTTGGAGGGCCATTCACTGTCTGACTCATTGAATGCGTCTACAAGTTTCGTATGGGCCAAATCATTGTATAAGACAAACAAAATACATATATCAGGAGGGATGACGGCCGTAACAACATTATCACACAATGTAACATCAATGCAACTATTTATGTTGTTAGAAACATCCAAATAAAAGTAAGAGTTATGTCCATTTTATATTAACCGAAACAGAGTCAGTAGATGAACGGCATCCCATAAACATGTATTCCTCAAATGAAACCGATGTCGGCTCCGATTCTGAGACCTACAGTATTGACACGACAATAATATTATTTCATAATGAATGTTACCTAAACTTTAGTTAATAGTATAACAATAACTTAGTTTTAGCATAAATGTTCCCCAAGTACCAAAATTTGATCCATACCGTAGTCTGTGTAGTTCTTGATAATCTAGATTTTCTTTTTACTCTGTCAAATTTATCGACCCAACTTCGCATCACTTTACTTTTCTTCCCACCGCCTCGTTTTTTAATGTCTCTTGCGACTACTGCCTCCCCCATTTCATTTACAATTTCAATTTTATCTCGTTCCTCCATATTCAGATTTTTTTGATTTTGCAAATGTTGCTCTTCACTTTCTGAGAGGAGGAGCTCAACTCTCTTTGACAAATCGGATATGACAGTGATTGCTACTTTGCTGGTGTCCTTCGACATTGCTGCTCGAGTTGCGACCTTAATCATGGCTGGAGCGAGCTCCCGATAACGAGTTGAAATCATGACTTTAGGATCAGCCACAACTTCCTGTCCTCGCCGATCAAAACAATCTCCAGCCCGAGCTCTTTTTGTCCATCGCCTCTTAATGTATTCAGGAGGAATTATTTTTATGCCCACGGTATCAAACACCTTCAACGCGTGCCCACATAAAATGCCTTCATTCTCGTATTTTTTGCAACTGCAACGTACACTTAGATCATTCCGATTGAATACTACTGTTCTTTCAGGTCCTCCATCATACCTCATGACCGTAAACTCCACAAACATCGCTGCATCTTGTTGTCTCAATATAACCATAGCTGTTGACTCGCCATATTCATTTTGGAATGCAACAAATACGGTTGGTGAATACGTCTCTGATGCATGCACAAGCATAGGTGTTTGCCTTAACCCTACCATGGGGAGCTTTTGCCTCATTTCATATTCTGCGATCAGTTCATTATGTCTCTTTTCATCAACCACCTGATTGAAATGTCTAAAGAACTGCACAAGGTCATGATCCAGTTTCAAATGATTTTTAATTGCTGCATTTAGGCTTTCGCTGAGTTGGGTGCTTCGCATTCCCGCAGTCCATCTTTCTTTCATCATGCACCTTGCCCATTTATCACGAATTTTGTACAACCCCGAGAGCCATTCATTATTTTCAAGATTGTGTTTCTTCACCATCGCCTCCCACACCCTATTGAATTGTTCCACTTCTTGAAACTCATACATGCAGGCACCAAACATGTATGGAAGATCACTATTTTCCTTGTAATGATTGCCAAGATGTTTCATAAAATTACGCCTTATGTGAAACGTACATAGATCATGAAATGTTTCAGGCATGACAATTGAAAGAGCGGCTGCCATGGCGTGATCTTGGTCGGTTAGTATGGTACTTGGATGTTTTCCGCACATTGCTTCTAAAAATGTACCAAACACCCATTTGAAAGAATCTATCGTCTCATCATACATAAGGGCAGCACCGAATATCACAATTTGCCTATGCTGGTTAAAACCCACAAATACTCCAAGTGGCCGGTATTCTTTATTTGTTTTGTAGGTTGTGTCGAATGTGACTACGTCTCCAAAAAAGTTGTAGTCAATTAACATTCCTGCATCAGCCCAAAAGATATTCGTTATTTGTTCTTCACAGTCCAGCTGTACGGCATGAAAAAAGGATGGATTCTCGAGTGTTTGCTCTTGAAAATAATTCAGCATGCTACCTGCTTCTCCATATTTCAAGCTCCTTTCCCGTCTTGTTCGAAGATATCGTTTAAGATCATCCCGAGTATATCCCACATTACCCATCCCACCTGCTTCCGTTCCCATAAGCTCATGGCTCTGTTTCAATGAAAACCCAGCATCCTCGCTTATTTCAGTTTGGAATCCTTGAGCCACACTCACTTTTCTTTGTGATGGCATCATGTGAGCACATTGAGCAATGTGCAACTCATGATTATGCTCTAAGACAAGGTCATGCACACGGTACTTCATTGTCCCTCTAAACAACACGATAACCATCTTAGCTCCACACCCTGTTTTCGTCGGCGCTCGTGTCCTCTTTGGCATCACATCACCTTCGTACTTGCGTTTCACACCTTCCTTGCAGCAACTATATCTCCTAGACGTGGTCATGCCGTCTTTGTCTTTATTCAGATAGTCTTTACGTACACTGAAACCCATTTTAAAGGCATACTTGTTGTAAAACTTGTACGCATCCTCTTCACTGTTGAACTCCATTCCTAATTCAGGGGTCCCATTTTCTGCCAATTTGCTGCAATCCATTACTTCTACTCCTGCCAATTATGTATCAAACACCCTAATTTGCAACATTTCATGAATAGTATGTACATAAACGCCAATATAAATGTATATTACCATTTATAATGTGTTATGAATCACACATTACTCGTATACCAAATCCTATTATTACGCTTATCAATATGATTAATGATTCACATCACCTTACTTTTACTCTAAGACAACGGTATTATCTATGTACAAATACAACTCCATGTACACTAACTTATACGGACTATAATGTATTGGTCACGCGTTGTAAGTCTATTTGAACTGTATGTACTTCCACGCTGGTGATTATATTTTGATTCTAGATTCTTTAACTTACTGGACCTTATGTCATTCGTTAATGACAACCGCATAAACCAACTCCACATTTTCTACTTTTTCTACATTTTGAGGGCCAAACAAGTACTTTCTACTCATTGTAATATATTTCTTACATCATGTAATTGACTTACAACACAAGGTTCACCCATTTATTATTCACATATGTGTTTTTTCCTCTGTTTCACCCCATTCAACTCTACGCCTCTATTTTATACACACTGTATGGTCAGGAGAGGGGCAAACTAATATTACTCCATGAGCATGGACCAATTACTAGATGCACAATAATTCATATCAATTGTAATACGGTGGCTATAACATGTAACTAATTTACAACAAGATGTATATTCATTCACTTGTTAAATGTGACTTTGTTTCTCTCATCTTTCCCTAATTCCAGTGGATGATTTACTTGAATACATAACCCTACTTTCTACTCATTGTAATATATTTCTTACATCATGTAATTGACTTACAACACAAGCTTCACCCATTTATTATTCACATATGTGTCTTTTCCTCTGCTTCATCTCATTCAACTCTACGCCTCCATTTTACACACACTATATGGTCAGGAGAGGGGCAAACTAATATTGCTCCATGAGCATGGACCAATTACTAAATGCACAATGATTCATATCAATTGTAATACGGTGGCTATAACATGTAACTAATTTACAACAAGATGTATATTCATTCACTTGTTAAATGTGACTTTGTTTCTCTCATCTTTCCCTAATTCCAGTCGACGGTTTACTTGAATACATAACCCTAGGTCTTCCAAAAACTACTATCCCATTATAGTCCATCACTGAAAAGCTGAATGCTCACACAAACACAGATACGGTACACACATACAAATACAGTACAACTTCACTATTCTTCTATCATCTTCATATTATGTCTTCAGTGACTCTAATTTCATCCTTCCTTTAACAGATGTGCATTTGGGTGACAAATTATTGGCCACAATTACTGACATGGTTCAGTCATGTTACCTTGGTCTGCTAATACGCTTCACGTTTCACCGAAATCGGAGACGTAGCTGCTTCTGCTATTAAGTTGAAGGACAAAATCTGGTTTCGTGAGATGCTGAATTTCCTCTATTTGCTTCTACCTTACCGCCGCTCTTGCACGCATTCAGAATACATACAACACTCTTATACCCAATTGGAGACCACAACTGCTTCTGCTATTCAATTTTACGGACAAACTTTGGCTTCATCTCTGTTTGCTTCTTCCATGCCGCCTGCCTCTCCACCCATTTTTCTGTCAATTGCTACTTTCATCAGAGTAGACTACACCCACTTCACCTAGAAACACCCAGTAGGTTGAATCCCACCTGAACTTCAGCTTTCTGCCTTCAGTGAGTGGTTGGTCAGAGTAGATTACCTTCACAATTTAATTATTTGGCTTCCCTCAGTTTTGTTTTCTGCAGCTAATTCAAAATTTCAACTTGAATTTCAAAAACCAATTCTCTTCCGTTTGCTCCGTCTGCTCCCGTTTGGAAGTCAACATTTTTTTATTTGGAACGGCATCGTTTTTGTGCCCTGCTTCAGCCTTGCTGACTTGGCTCATTTGTCTCCTCACGTTTTTTATTGTGAGGAGACCGTTCAGGAGCGGTCGTCTGAGGACCGCTCCTGCCCCGTATCCCGGAAAAATCTACCGCAAAATGTAGGGTCTGGGATCTGGTTTTCATTGGGTTTTGGATATTTAATTCATGTTGATGATGTGGCAGATTATTGTCTATTTGATCTATAAGTGAACTCGTAGACTAGATCTACCAAGTATTTGACCATTTGAATTAGTGTCTCAATGTCCATGTTGCACATATATCTATCGATGTGTTCGATGATGAAGGCTGGTGTTCAAGTATTAAATTTTTAGAAAAAATTAGAGTTATAAAGATTATATTTAATAAACTTTACAAGGAGTATTTTTTTTATAGCATTAAACTACAATCAATGAATATAATATATATCAATTTCAATCATAATAAGAGTTAGAAAGGTGAAACATCCTTTGGGTTATGGCGAGTTAAGTCAAATTTTTTTTTTTTTACAATATCCAACTTCAAAAAGTACTTCAATGGTCAATCAAAAATACATCTAAGCCCCTCATTAGTTTGACTATTGTATAATAGATAATTCTATCAGTTTAGAGTTGCTAATCATATAAGCTTTATAATCCTAAACCATGTCGTCAATGATAAATATAAACAAGTTTCACCAAATGAAATCATTTCTCTTAAAAGTTAAACTATTCAAATTTGAGGAAAGAAATTTCAGTATAATTTACATAGTGTTACAATTGCAATAGCACTATGAATCATTTTGCAATCCATGATTAATAGAAAAAAAATACAGAAAAAAATTGCTAACATTAATTAAAAAAATTCATAGAATGATGTAAGGGCGAACAACAAATTATTCAAATAGCTAAAAATATAAACTCAAATGAAAATTTAAAAAGGCACTCATGTAACCCATATCCAACAAAAAGTGGAATGCTTTGTTGCTTGTGTATTGGTGTTCGTTAGAAAAATTAATTTTTAAATATTAAATATTAATTTGTTCATCTCAATTACATTTATTCTTTCAAAACAATTGATTTTTTTTTAAAATTTTGTGAAACCATAAAAGAAGAAATTTCAAAGCATCATGTTTATGAGTAAAGCACGCGCTCCATTACTAATTTATTGATTTTCTAAAGGGATGCTGACTGATGATGAAGAATCATAGCAACCGAAAGGTCAATGAAAGTTGGTGAAAGCCACTACAATGATTATGATGTCGTCATTCTTTCCCAAGGCAACCACTATGATAAAATTTCAAAATTGTTATTTATGAATAAATCCCAGTTCAAATGGACTTTATAGTTTAGACTGGGTCATAATGAAAATGGTGGTCAGTTTCCTAATGAGGAATGAGTTTAGACGATTAATTGACACTTTCTACTCATCCCCAATGAAGAAATACATAGTTTCCGCTTTATGCTGTTCAACTTAAACTGATTCTTAGTACTAATCGTCTAAGCTCATATGACTCTTTCACCAAATTGGTCGAATGAAGGTTAGACGTCAATTCTTAGTACTAATCGTCTAAGCTCATATGACTCTTTAGTTAGGCTCTTTTCCTCCCGAACGCAAATCTACAGCTAGCGGCCACATCCTTTTTATCTTTTTCTTTCAATCGTTTAAACTCCATGTAAGCCTTCAACTGCTTCGTGATTATGCGGCAAGGCTAAACCTGTTTATCTAGTTGAGGAATAATCAAGACCCGATTACACGGACAATTGTGAGATCGTTTTAATCGTTTTGCTCTATTTTAAATTCCGCGTTCGTGGGTATTTAATTATTCTCTGTTTTAACAGCCTATTATTGTTTAGATTTATTGGATCAATGTGGCCAATTGTTCAATTGTCTGAATAGTATACTGCCAATTAGGACAAGGGTACGTATCACTTGATTGTTTTAAATTAGTGGCGAATGACACAATTTCATTGCCTCGCAAGTAGTCTAATCTGGGTTGTGGAAATAATTAATCTAGTTTAAATGTACACACATGTGTGTTTGTTAACTAGAATTGGGTCTCTCTAATTCCTAAAGCTGAGAATAGATTAAATCCTTCGAGCGTCTCTGGGGTTATCTAATTTACAATAGGGTAGTTTAAGAGTGTCTCTGGACTATCATATAATTAAGGAGAGATTGGTGGTTTAGCGGTTGTTGAGTTGCTTTAACCAATTTATTTGCGAACGTGTGAATTAATTTAGGTATCTATGATCAATTGCTTGAACCGGTGCCGAGATTATCTCCTTGACTAGGCTGTGTCAATTAATTGTTTATTACATTCATTAACTACTACACTTTTGCGATTTAGCAAATCAGTACCCCTGCATCTTTAATTTATTTCTTTTATCTTCCTTCCCAAAATCCCCCAAATTCTCCGTGTGTGATAAATCTATCAGTTCTCTGAGGAGATGACCATACTCACTACTATACTCATTCAATTTCGGGAGTAGGTCTCATTATAAATTTTATTTTTGGTGGTTTGACAGCCATTGCATCTTCATCTTTCAATCCGTTGGATTTGAAAGAAAACGCTGCCTTGAATTTTTCCAGTCTCTTCAGCACCTAAGAACCACAAAAATAAATGAAATCAAGAGTGTTAAACATCTGTAGAAAGGTTGAATATAGATAATAGCACATCCATATCTATACTTTTCATCTTGCTCCATCAAGTCATTGCAAAAATTTCTAGATCTAATACAGCTACAGCCCTCCTTTCAGAGAACACAACCACATCATTTGAAACAAAAAAGTTTTGTGCTCTGACCTCGGTCAATGAATTTAACAGAGGATTATACACCTTAGGAGAATATTATGTAAAAAGTGTTGGACCTCTGCTCTTATCGGAATACATGAGTATATCTAAAAAAAGAATTTCTATATTTTACCTTGAGTTTCCCCACGCTATGCATTAGGATCTGACATGCATATCCTTTTACATTTTTCTTTCTTATTTTGTTTCCCATTTCTAATGCTGGTATTATTTTGGTTCGGTTTACTAATGTTTTGTGTGCTTACTCTCTAAAATACAAACTGCTTCAGCCACTACTCTAAGAACAATAAGTTCTCTCACTACCCATCAATTATAAGTATAAGAACAGAAGCTTTTATACAAGGTATAAACATAAAATGATCAATATGACTGTCAAATGCATACTTCATCCTCGTGTCCTTGGCATCTGCGCTTCTTTTGCTGCTATAGCTGTCTTTCATGTTCAGCATTGTTCATCAACTGTAGGTCAGCATCTGCATTATCCATGAGTTTAGCTGAGGTTTGGACTACCCACTCTGAGCAAAAGTGTCAGCATTGCTTGGACTACCCACTCTGAGAAGAAGTTCTATTATAAAATATGTTCAAAACATCTCATCCTGCATGAGATGTCATTTGAATCATTTTTTTACATCTTATCCACCCTATGGATCTGGCTAATCGTTGAAGTGTCACAATCCGTCTAGGAGTCATAAAAATACCAAAAAAATTCTTGTTCTGTTAGACTTCTTTCACAGGGTATTAGGAAGGATTACTGCTTGAGCCAATCCATAATCATGTAAAACATGCTGAAGAATGTCATAAAAAAGCATACAAAAGCTTAGTTGCAGGTGTATAGTAATTTCATGGTGACATCAAAGCATTTCAGGAGAAAAATAATAAAGCACTTTCTATCAGGTCAAAAAAATATTATATAGTTGTAAATTGCCACTTTGTATAATTTGCAAATCCGATTAAGTCCAAAGTATCAAATACTAAGCATTATGACACTAAATTAGCTAGAACAGATACAAGTTGACTATGTTAATTGGCATGAATAAAAAAGATTTGTAAGTTATAGGTTCATTTTAACTCTCTGCAGAAAACAAACTTACTCTTATCTGTCTTTTGTTCAGTTGGAAGAACACTAAGCTCCTTTCTTTTCTGCAGTATCTGCTGACGCACGCATCCTTGCTGTTAGGACCGGGCCAGGAAATAGACAAACTCAAATTAGAATAAAGTAGGCGGTATAACCGACCATATAATAGATAGGCGGTAGATACCAGCCATATAATAATTAGGCGGTAAAACCGACCATATAAAGACGGATAACAAAGCAAATAAAAGACACAGAAGATTTACGTGGTTCGGTCAAATTGACATACGTCCACGGGCAAAGAAGGAGCAATATTTCTACTATGAAGAAGAAATACAAAAGCCGTAGGAAAGTGGTTCCTAGGCCAAAAGGCACTTATAAAAGGTTTAGAAAATATTCCTAAACACAATACAAGAGAACCTAAAATATTTAACTAAATGGGCTAGATGACTCAAGAAGCTAATAGCCCATATAACTCTCTTGAGTGGTGCAATTAATTTCTTCAATAGGCTTCCTTATTTATAACCTTCAGCAGCCGACTTTTCCTTGCCATTGTTTGATGTGGGATGAAAGGAAGAAAACTTCCTTATGCAGCATCTGATGTGGGACGAAGAATTTTGCCACACAAGGTCAAATCTTGCGGCTCAACAAATCTCCACCTTGGCATAATTTTGAGTTCCACCATCAATAGTAAAACTGCTCCACCTTCTCCACATAAGCCCCAACGGACTTAAGTCACCAACAACGAATACCAACCAAGTCCAAGCACTGTTTGAACTTATAAACTGGAAGAGGTTTCGTAAACATATCGGCTGGATTGTCCTTAATATTGATTTTCTGAATAAGGACCTTTCCTTCTGCAATGATATCCCGAATGAAGTGATATTTCACATCAATATGTTTCGTCCTCTCATGATACATCTGATCTTTAGTCAAGTGTATGGCACTTTGACTATCACAGTGAATAACAGTAACACCTTGATGTAGACTAAGTTCGCTAAATAAACTCTTCAACCACAAGGCTTCTTTGACTGCCTCGGTCAAAGCCATATATTCTGCTTCTGCAGTAGACAAGGTTACGACAGGTTGTAGAGTAGCTTTCCAACTAACAGCACAACCGCCAATGCAAAATACATAGCCTGAAAGCGATCTTCTCCTATCAAGATCCCAGCGTAGTCTGAGTCTACAAAACCAACCAAAGTGTTATTATTTTTTCCAAACTCCAAACATACATTTGAAGTACCTCGCAAGTATCTGAGAATCCACTTCACAGCCTGCCAATGTGGTTTACCAGGGCAAGACATATATCTGCTAACAACACTGACTGCTTGTGCAATATCTGGACGAGTACAAACCATTGCATACATAATACTGCCGACTGTACTGGAATAAGGAACCCATGCCATATAATCTTCCTCTTCATCTGATTTTGGTGATTGAGCAGCAGATAGCCGAAAATGGCTAGCAAGAGGAGTAGATACTGGTTTAGCATCTTTCATGCCAAAACGCTCCAAGACTTTCTCAAGGTAATTTTTCTGGGTCAAAAATAACTTCCCTACTCCTCGATCTCGATTGATATCCATGCCAAGAATTTTCTTAGCTGCTCCCAAATCTTTCATTTCAAATTCACTATTTAACTGCAGTTTCAAAGTGTGAATTTCTGACAAATTCTTGGCAGCAATGAGCATATCATCAACATATAACAATAAGTAAATGAAAGAACCATCATTTAACTTCCGGAAGTAAACACAACTATCATACATGCTCCTTAAATAACCATGACCCAACATAAAGGAATCAAACCTCTTATACCACTGTCTTGGAGACTGCTTCAATCCATATAAGGATTTCTTTAATAAGCAAACATGGTCTTCCTTACCTTCAATTTCAAAACCCTGGGGTTGTCTCATATAAATTTGTTCTTCAAGTTCGCCATGTAAGAAAGCTGTCTTAACGTCGAGCTGTTCTAACTCCAAATTATACATGGCAACTAAAGCAAGCAAAACACGAATAGAGCTATGTTTAACAACAGGTGAAATATATTATTAAAATCAACACCTTGTACCTGACTATAGCCCTTTGCAACTAATCGTGCTTTATACCTTGCATCTTCAACCCCTGGAATACCTTCCTTTTTCTTGAAGACCCACTTGCAACCAACAATTTTCTTAGCTGACGGCGGCTTTACAAGAATCCAAGTTTCATTCTGATGAAGAGATTCAATTTCTTCATTCATTGCAATCAATCACTTTGCAGAATCATCACAAGAAACTGCTTCTGAATAGGTGGAAGGCTCACCAACTGCATCAGTTTCTTCTGCAACAGATAAAGCATATGCAACTAAATTTGCATATCCTTGTGGTGGTCGAATGTCTCTCCTTTGTCTATCTCTGGCTATGGAATACTCCTCTTCTTCTGAACTATCTTCAACAGTAGATTCAGGTGTATCTACTGGTACTTGTTGAATAGAAGATTTGGATTGAGAAGGACCAAAACTGCCAATATCAAGCTCCACCTGCTTCTGTGTACTATCAGTAGTACAAGGACTAGAAGACTCCTTTTTGGAAGATAACATAGACAATTCATCAAAAGTAACATTTCTACTGATTACAAATTTTGGGGATTTGGGATCAGGACACCATAATCTGTATCCTTTCACCCCAGAAGCATATCCAAGAAAAATGCACTTTTTAGCTCTAGGCTCCAATTTTCCATCATTCACGTGCATGTATGCTGGACACCCAAAAACTTTTAAATTGGAGTAATCAGCAAGAGTACCTGACCAAACTTCCTCAGGAGTTTTGAAATCAAGAGATGCAGAAGGAGAACGGTTGACAACATAACATGCCATATTGATTGCTTCTGCCCAAAAGTCGTTTGTCAACCCTGCATTAGAGATCATACATCTTACTCTCTCCAAAAGCGTTCTGTTCATACGTTCAGCCACACCATTTTGTTGAGTCGTCATCCTGACGGTGTGATGTCGAACAATTCCTTCATTTTTGTAAAATTCATTAAATTCACCTCCACAAAATTCCATGCCATTATCTGTTCTCAACCGCTTAACATGTTTTCCTGTTTGTTTCTCAATCAAAACTTTCCATTGCTTGAAAGTTAAGAAAACATCATTTTTATGCTTAAGAAAATAGACCCAAACTTTCCTTGAATAATCATCAATGAAAGTCAACATGTACCTGGCACCACCTTTAGAAGGAGCATGAGAAGGACCCCATAGATCCGAATGAATGTAATCAAGAGTACTTTTTGTCTTGTGAATTGCTGGGGAACTAAAGCTGACTCTTTTCTGCTTTCCAAAAATACAATGTTCACAGAATTTCAATGGACCGGTACTTTGTCCACACAGAAGTCCTCTTTTGCTCAATATGCTCAAGTCTTTTTCGCTCATATGCCCCAAATGCATATGCCATAATTTGGTGATGTCTGTATCTGATAAAGATGATGTTGAAACAACAGCAGCACCTGTAACAGTAGATCCCTGCAAAATATACAAAGTACCAGATCTGTGTGCCTTCATAACAACAAGAGCTCCTCGAGTGATTTTGAGAACTCCATCTCCACCTGAATACCTGCACCCAATAGACTCAAGAGTGCCCAAAGAGATGAGATTTTTTTTCAAATCTGGAACATGTCTAACATTTGTGAGCGTCCTTACAATACCATCGTACATTTTAATCCGGATTGTGCCTTTGCCAACAACTTTACAAACAGCGTTGTTGCCCATTAAGACAACTCCACCTTCAGTTGATTCATATGTTGAAAACCAGTCCTTATTGGGACACATATGATATGAACAACCCGAATCTAAAATCCACTCATTGTTAGATCTAAAATTATTTTCTGTTGCACAGAAAATAGTTCCATCATTCTCATCAACGGCAATACTAGCCTCGGTGGTTTCACTCCTTTTCTCCTTTTGCTTTTCTTTATTTTTCAATTTAAAGCAATCAGAGATAAGATGGCCCTTCTTTTTACAATAGTTGCACACCACATTTTTATGTCTGAATTTGGATCTATTTCTATTTTCTGGGCTTCTCTTTTCAAATCTACCCCGAACAAACAAGCCATCGGCTTAACTCCCACTAGTTTCCCCAATAATATCCCTATCTATATGCTCTTTAGATTTTAGTGCAGATTTAATTTCTCGATATGAAATTGTTTCCTTTCTATAAATCATAGTGTCACGGAAATACTTAAAGGACTGGAGAAGGGAACACAAAAGTAATAGGGCCTGATCTTCATCATCAATTTGCGAATCTATATTCTCCAAATCCATAATAATGGAATCAAATTTATCAAGATGGGAGAGTATAGATGTACCTTCAGACATCCGAAGCATATACAAACTCTGCTTCAAATATAGCCGATTCTCGACTGTCTTCTTCATATACAAAGCTTTCAATTTATCCCACATAGCCTTGGCCGAATTCTCCGTTGCTACCTCACGCAATACCTCATCGGAGAGATTCAAAATTATACTGGATCTAGCATTCTTATCCATATCAGTGAAATCCGCATCCTTTACATCTTCTGTTTTGTTCTCGATTCCATGAATCGCTAGATCAACTCCGTTTTGAACAAGAATGGCCTCCATCTTGAGCTGCCACATGCCGAAGTTGACATTTCTGTCGAATTTCTCGACAACCGTCTTTGTTATCGTCATTGTTGCCACAAAATCTGTAAGCTGAAGTTTGTCTCAAAAAACTGGCAAAACAAATATGCAAGTCTTGTGAGCGGGCCCCACAGGATAAGCGGGCCCCACGGGATAACGGACCCCACAAAGTGAACAGGCCCCACGAATAAATGGATCCCGCAGGATGAGTGGGCCCCGCAGGATGGACGGACCCCATGAGATGAACAGGCCCCACGAGATGAACCTGTCTTGCAAAATATATCAACCAGCTCTGATACCAGTTTGTTAGGACCGGCCCAAGAATAAACAAACTAAAGTTAGAATAAAAGTAGGCGGTATAACCGACCATATAATAGATAGGCGGTAGATACCAGCCATATAATAATTAGGCGGTAAAACCGACCATATAAAGACGGATAACAAAGCAAATAAAAGACACAGAAGATTTACGTGGTTCGGTCAAATTGACATACGTCCACGGGCAAAGAAGGAGCAATATTTCTACTATGAAGAAGAAATACAAAAGCCGTAGGAAAGTGGTTCCTAGGCCAAAAGGCACTTATAAAAGGTTTAGGAAATATTCCTAAACACAATACAAGAGAGCCTAAAATATTTGACTAAATGGGTTAGATGACTCAAGAACCTAATAGCCCATATAACTCTCTTGAGTGGTGCAATTAATTCCTTCAATAGGCTTCCTTATTTATAACCTTCAGCAGCCGACTTTTCCTTGCCATTGTTTGATGTGGGATGAAAGGAAGAAAACTTCCTTACGCAGCATCTGATGTGGGATGAAGAATTTTGCCACACAAGGTCAAACCTTGCGGCTCAACACTTGCATCAAAGTTAAATTCATCTTTATCACTAAAATTAGAAGCTTCGGACAACTTGGCATCTGATTGGCTCTGTGGTTCTTCCCTTTATGAACGTAGAGCCTTTGACTGTCATCCCTTGTAGCTTTTGTTAAGAAGAGAGGCTTTTAGAGTGAGAGAGAGAGAGATTGGGGAAGTTTTCCATGTATTTCACTTATCTATATACAAAGATACAAGTGCTTATTTATAGGATTACACAAGAGTAGTAATTAGATTCCTACCAACTACCAACTACTAATACCTATCAAATCCTTAATTGATACACATTAACTCCTAATAGGATATTTACAACCTCACCTACCAACTACTACAACTCAATCCAATACTCCCCCTCAAGTTGGTGCATAACTATTGTACATCCCCAACTTGCCTAATGAGTTGTTGAAAATCTTAGTCGGCATAGCTTTTGCGAGTATATTGGCTAGCTGATCTTCTGACTTCACGAACGGAAAACCATATCACTCTTTCTTCAAGGTTCTTCTTGATGAAGTATCGATCGACCTCAATATGCTTAGTACGATCATGTTGAACCGGATTATGGCTGATATCGATAGCAGCTTTGTTATCACAGAATAAGTTCATCTCTAACTGAGAAGCAAAGCCGATATCGGCCATCGGCCTCTTAAGCCACAGAAGTTCACACACTCCTTTAGCCATGCCTCTAAATTCAATTTCTGCACTCGATAATGCTACCACCTTTTTCTCTTGCTTCTCCAAGTAACCAGATTACCACCAACAAATGTAAAGTCGCCTGAGGTTGACTTTCGATCGGTGGCATCTCCTGCCCAATCGGCATCAGTATAACCTTCAACATAGAGAGTGCCGCTCTTGGAAAATAGGAGACTTTTCCCTAGAGACCCTTTTAAATATCGAAGGATCCTCATCACAGCTTCCATGTGTTGATTACTAGGTGAATGCATAAATCAACTGACCACACTGACAGCATAGGCAATATCAAGCCGAGTATGTGACAGGTAGATCAGCTTACCGACCAATCTCTGATATCTCTCTTTATCAGTCGGCTTCTGATTTGGAAATTCTCCCAACCTGTGGTTCTACATAATCGGCGTATCAGTAGGTTTACAGTCTAAAAGCCCAACTTCTGCCAAAAGATCTAGCACATACTTCTTTTGAGATATGAGGATGCCTTGTGCCGAACTTGTCACTTCAATTCCCAAGAAGTACTTGAGATTTCTGACAAGTATATATTTACGTGTTTTAAATGTATTTTATTAGTTAGTTTTGGTGTGTTTTAACCACTTTTATAGCTAATTAACTAGGAATCTAGTGAAAGTATGCATTTTGTGGTTTAAAGTGTGAAAATTGCATTTCTATGAATTTTAATGGTAAAAACTTCATGTTTTTGTAGGTTTAAGGATTCAATCATCAAATGGAATGAATTGAGAAGAGAATTGGATGATTATTGATGATTTGAAGTCGTTTAAAGAAGACATGAAGTGCAAAACATTCAAAGGAAGAAATGCAAGTGAAGACAGTTTCAACACCTTATGATATTTCAACTATATCTTGAGCTACAAGCATTGGATTGAGGTGATTCTTGAACTATTTTGAATTTAAGAGATAGATCTACGTTTGGTATGAAGACATCGAAGTCCAGTTCAGTAGTTTTCATGGTCAAAAAGTCGAAATACAGAAGTGCATGTTCATGGTCGAAAGCTAAAACAAGGTTCTGACCAGTCAAGGGTATTTTGGTCATTGCTTGGTCCACAGAACTCCATATTGGATGATTCTTGATGCACTGGAAAGCCAATGCAAAGTGCTACAACTTTTATGTTTTACATAAGAGTTAGTTCAGCCTCTAACATCAATAAAATATCAGTTGAAATTGAACAAAAAATAGAGCAAGGATGAATTCTGCCCAGAAAAGTGCAAACCTGCAAAGAGTAAAACGGGGGGAGGGGGCCAAAACGCGGGCATGGGCCGCATTTCCTACTCGCATTTTAGTAGATTTCGGATGCAACTTGCGCTGCAACTTGTGCTCTTTTCACACAACCTTTTTGATCATTTTTTCCGCAAAGATTCCGGCTGGAAATGATCAAATAAGCATGGAAACTTTTTGAAGCAATCTTGGAGAGTTTCAAGAGTCAAAAATGACAATTAGAGACAACTCATTTGGCTCTTGAATTGTCTATAAATAGAGGCCTTTGGAGAACATTTTCACAACTTTGGAAAGTTAGAAAAACTTCGCAAAAATGTAGTGTTCACTAGTTTTGGTTAGTTCATTAGTATAGTATAGTATAGTTAGAGTTAGTGTAGTTTATTCTTCTTGTATTTGTAGCTAAACTTAGATGAAGTGAAGGATGAAGATGGAGAGCATGGAGCTCAAGTGACATGGGTGACATTTCTCCTATCACTTTATTTCTTGTATTGCATCTTATGTTTAGTTATAACACAAGTATGGATCTTTTCTTTCTTGTTCTTCATGTTTAGTTAAAGTTTATGCCTAGAGTTATAGATGAACTTTCTATGTCTTGTTTGTGATGTTTACTTGGTTATTTTATGATATTATTTTGAGCAAGTTATTTATCACTTTTGCTTTTCTAATCATGATTAACCGGCCATTAATTGTGATCATCTTAAGGTGTTAAGTTTGCAATGAGAATTGAAATTTAACACTAGTTCAAAGAAGTGATAAACCTGGGGAGTTCACTCACGAGAGTAGAGGAGCAACTATGTGGCTTTAGTGACTTGTTTCATGTAATTTCATAGAAGGAATGAACTTGTAGTTAATTTCATAATCACGAGAGTAGGTATGGCTTAGTTACAAGTATAGTTGATTCACTACGAGAGTAGTGTGAATACATTAGGAAATTACGCCATAACTAGCCAAGATAATAGCATTCACTTAATCTGTAATCACATTTGCAAGAGTAGTAAAGAATTCCATATCTTTAGGAGCTTTCTAGTGTTATTTTCATTACTTTTATATTTATGATAGTTTAGATAATAAAGGAGTTCGAAAAACACCGGTACTTGAAATCTTTGCTGTGGGATCGACTCTTAATATCCTATAGTCGCTCATGATTCGTATACTTGTGATAAATCGCGTGTGGGGTATTTAGGATTTATAAATAGAAAACTTGATTGTGGATGAGTTAATTGTATATGTATACCCTACGCACGTCAAGTTTTTTGGCGCCGTTGCGGGGAAAGATTTGTCAATATCGGTGCCAAGAACAACTTTATTAATTTAGACATTTTTACTTTGTTTTTCTTGTGTTTGTTGTGTCTAGTGTCTTAATTTTTTTTAGTGTCTTTTTGAGTCTTTGTGTAAGTTTTTTTTTATATGTTTAGAGTCACCTATTCTTCTTGACTAAACGTGTTTTTGAGTTACTTTGAAAACATGTTTAGGAGTTCAAGGAGAGTAGAAAATATGAGGAGACAATGCATGAGAGAAGGAAGATCGGCAATAGATGGTTACTATGTACAAAACTCCTTGAATCGAGATAACCAAAAAATTACTGAAGGTATGTCATTTGAAGATGGTTTGAGGTGCTTAAAGGCTAAACTTGATATTATAACGTTAAAAGTTCAAATGAACACCATTATGTATGAAATTGAGCAAAAAAGGAATGTTAATATTTTTAATTCTAATCATATGATCTGTGACTTGTGTGGAGGTTATCATGCTACTCGTACATGTATGCAAGTACAAAATGTGGATTATTATGGTGAATTTGAGCATTATAATTCTTGTTTTGATCAATGCAACCCTAATCGGAGCAATTCTTATGCTTATGGTTGGAATAATCAATGTGCATATAGTGATTCTCCATGTTTTTATGATTACCAAATAAAATGTATCCAAATTGAATCTAAACCATCTTGAGAATTGGCAATAGAAAAGTTAGTTAATACGCCTTCATCTTAGCAATTAGAAAGTGAATCACTAGCTAACGATTCTAAGCCATCTTGGGAATTAGCTATAGAAAAACTAGCAAATGTAACCTCCGACCATTTTTATGGGGTTGAGGAAAGATTAAATGAATTAACTTCTCACTCTTATAGAATACAAGAACAATTATATGCATTGTGTGGAGTTATTTCTTCTAATGATATGCAAGTTGACCCTAGCATGAATGGTGAGCATGTTGCAAGTGAAGTGGATTGCCTTTTGATGAAAATGATGAATCTCAATTGTGTTAATGAAAAAATATCCATTTCACACGATAGTACCTTTGGAACTAACCTTGAACCTTAAGAGGTGAGCCTTAATAACTCATTTTCAGCCCTCTTGAGGAATGTATTAAGAGTATAGATTCTAAAGGTATTGTTGCCCAAGAAAACCATGCAGACATTCCTTTGGTGAGTTCTCAAGTGATACACATTCAAGATAATATCTATGAATCACTTGAGATAGGTAAGTCACTTTCATCTCTCTTATCATTCGATTATGTGGCTTTTGTTATAAAGTCACCTTTTAATGATCCACCATGACCTAAAATGGTGGATTATTCATTAACAAAGCCTCCTTGAGAAATGAGGCAAAGTAGTCGAGCCAGCGACTATAAACAAAAGTGCTTGTTGAGAGGCAACCCAATGTTTTAGTACTTTATGTTAATTTTTTGTGATTTTAAGTTTAAATTATGTGTTTGAGTTATTTTGTTGTTTTTCATTTGTAGGTATTGGAAATAAAAGCAAAAAGTGACCAAATGAGGTGAAAAAAGCGACCTTTGATCAAAGATCTCAACATCTCAAATTGAGTAATTGTGATTTTTGATGCGTTGAAAAGTGTTAGAGTGTATGTTTAGATCATTGTACATATGTATGAATTGTTTATTTTGACAAAGAAATGATCTAGGGTGTATTTTGGAAAATTGGGGTCAAGAGCGCAATTTTTAGAATAAGTGCAGAATTTCTGAACTAAAAGTGCAGAATTGCAAAACGCACCACTGAAAACGTGGACAAGTCCCGCGTTTATGGGTCATGTTTTAGATGATCTACAAAAGTTTTTAGCAAAACGAGACCTAAAACGCGACTGCGCCTGCGTTTCACCTCACGTTTTTAGCCTGGATCACAAACATAAAACGCGGGCTGAGAAAACGCGACCAAGACCGCTTTTTTATTGTCTGTGTTTTAGATTCTGCAAGTGTCTATCCAAAAATGCACCCCCTCCCCCACGTTTTAGCCCTCGTTTTCCTCTTCCTCTTTTGAAACATAGAAAACGCAGGCCAGATTTCCATTTGTTCATCCTTTCTTACACCCGTGTTTTCTACACTCACACACACTCTCTTCACAAATTCACTCTTTTACTCCATTTCCTTGCAAGAAATCATCAAAACAACATCATTTAACCTTCATAGAGACTTTTGAACCGATTAAAATCTAACAAAAACATCTCAAAAATCAGTTTTAAGGAGATTGAAGGTTAGGGTTTCTCAACTTTTATCCAAGCAATTGGGGGTCAATTAGAGGGTATTTCATAGGGCTTTTGCATCATTAGCATCACCAAACATGCTTCTACGTGATTGAGGTAAGTTTCTTCATCAAATTTTCGTATTTTAGAAGTTGATATTTTTCAATTTCCTGAGCTTTCTGACATCTTTTAATTTCAAATATTTGATGATATTTATTTATATTTTTGGCCTCCAATATGCTTATTAAGGTTGTTTAATCATGTTTATATGTTTAAATGTAGTAAATTGATGAATAATTAGTTGTCTATATTTGGATAAAATGAGAAAATTATCTTGGATTGTTATTGAGCCCCTTTTGATGGATGTTTATGTTTAAAAATGGTTAGTTGATGATGTTTTAGCATGTACATTGTGAATAGAGAGTAATTTTGATGAATTTTGTGATTTATGGGGATAATTTTTGTTTAATCATGTTTATAACTAAATGGGCATTATTGTTGCTAATTAAATATTGTTATAAACTTGATTATTGCTAATTTCATTAATTGGAACATATTTGTTGCCAATTTTGATAAATTGGTGATTTTGGCAAATTTTTGGCAATTTTAATGACATGTCTCTCATGTCATAATATCTGACATTATTGAATATTTAGTTAATTTTTTATAATAGAGAGATGTGTATTTGTAGTTATTGGTACCAATTTTAATCCTTATACATGAATGATAATTCTATAAAATGCCTACGGTTACTATAAATGGAAAGTGTCTTCTATTAGGTGTTTTATAGGATTTAATTCTTATATAATATGAGTGTGTGTTAAACTTTAGAAAGGTGTAGAGAAACTTAATGGTTTTTCTATTTTTAGACACCATGGTAAGAAGAGGTCGAGTTATTATTCATGAGTCTTCTAGTGAAGAAGAGGTTGAGAGGACACCATCTCCGATGCCTCAACAAAGGAGATTGCGAAGAGGCACATCTAGATGACCACCTCCTCCGAACTAGGATGTTGAACGATTCACTTCTAAAGATAATCAAGATTGGTTCGAGGAGCGTAAGCACATGGAGTTGATCTACGAGATGCACATAGCTCCGGACATTGATGCCGTCTACCAAATTACGGAGGCTTTTGAGCTATTAGGTTAGGCACCTATTCTCACTCTCCCTCAGCACATATATCCCGATTTGGTCTGAGAGTTCTATGCCAATATCGACAACAAAAAGGGTCATAGTGGAAAAGAGATTCGATCCTTTGTTCGAGGGAGAAGGTTGACCATCACTCGAGTCATAATTGCTCGAATACTTGGGTGCAACAATCAAGGACTGGTCATTGATTTGAAGAAGCGATTTACTTTGCCCAACAAGTATTGGGACCCTTCAAATGCCATGACAAGGTTTGGTCTCCAATACCAACCTTTTCGTTCATCGAGGAAAGAGACCATCCTTGCACAATGTTCAACTATCGGCATCGCCTCATTATGTATGTCATGACTCACAATGTGATTCCCAAGAAGAACGGTCAAGGAGAGGTTTGACATAGCGATATCTACTCCATGGATCATATGTTCCATAACCAGGAGTCTCCTTATGCTCGTATTCCACTGCCGAATATCATAATTAGCAACATAAGACGGCCACCCATCGAAGTCCGACTTCCTATAAGTTGGGGTTTCCACGTTTCCTATCATTGATTTTCAAGCGGGAAGGCGTCAATTTGGAGGGTATCCTACAAGCTCCGGTGTGACTGATGGATGAGTTAAGTGTTGCGACTCTTACTGGCATGGCATTTTGACGGACAATTTACCTGTGACGCCCCCACCTCTCCCTAGGGTATCAGCAGAACGCCTGCCCAACTTTCGTCAGGACTCACGCACCCGTTCAAGTTTAATATAAAGTCACAAAACATCCAACGACTTAAATAAAAGTACTTCAAATAAACAAATCACAACTTCTAAGGTTAATCATTATAATTACAATCCACTAACAAAGAGTAACAAAAGTTACACTTTAAGAGTCACCAAATTCATACAAAATATATTAGCTTCCACCAAATCGCTAGTCTAGATACTCCAATCCACCTCCAAAACCTGTTAAGGAAAACAAACTTAAAGGGATGAGCGAAAGCTCACTGAGGCCAAGAAAACTTAAACAAGCAAGCACGTAGTACCAACCAATCAAATAATATATTTGAAAGCAACTTTAAACATGAAGTTTCATTTTAGTGCACAAGTTGGAAATAAACACAAAAGGAGGATGCAGGAGCTCTCAGGAGTAATTTTCACGTCTCGATCAATTTGAGCCATCTGGGGTTGACCCTCCGTCAACCCAAGTTGTAACACGACTATAGTGCTCCACTTACTTTCTCCATCTAATATAACACCCACTTGGATCTATAACCAAACATGTATGAAGTGGTGATACTCATCGAGTATGCCAAGCGAGATCTCAAAAGATCAAACTATAATATTTTCCAAGGTTCACCAAGCTTCTCGACCAAGCCCTTGCCGGCTCGAGTTACAAGGTTAGCCAATGGGTTGGGGCGTCCCCACAAGCACATTTGGTCGACAAGACAACACTCCAATCAACTTTGAATCGGTCATAACACTGAGTCGGGATGAGCGGTACCTCCCACCCAAATAGGGCGTGATACTTCTAGCCGCTCAGTGCTCACGACTTAAAACATGTTCATGTACAAGTGCAAGTCATATATATTCATTTAACAAGTATCATGTAATCAGGAGAGAGAGAGGACAAGGGCGATAAAGTAAACTCTCGTCTCGGCAAGTTCATATATCATATATAGCACTTGTACACATATCATTTCAAACACATTAACATTTAATATGCACTTGACACTCACCACAAGTCAAGGGCAAAATAAGAGTGAAGCGAGAAGTCAGACGAGCTCTTCGGCGTTTTCGTGACCACATGAGATATGTACACTCACAATTACCTAGGTGCTCGATCAAAGTTAATAAGAAAGACATTTTCTCACTAACCACTCTCAAGGTCACAAGTTCGAGTCAAGTTAAAGTAACTTTTCTCGCTAAATCGTTGAAATAATGCTCAAAGAGAGCTCGAAGTCATTTTTTATTCAAGTCGTGGAAAGAAATCTTAATTTCAAAAGAAAGTACTGTTTTCACTTTTGGCATGAAAATCAAGGAAAAGGATAAATGGTTTTCATCCCTCGAAACTTCTAATCTCATCTCCGAACTTTAAAACATAAAGAGCATTCATATTTTTCAAACTAATGGAGCCAAATCTCATCCAAACTCCACTCATCATAGTAAATGTCAAGGTTAAGGTTCCAAGGTTCAAGTATAAAACTAGTGAAATTCACCAAGAATTACTCTAGTCAAAAGACTCCCTCATTAGAGTTCAAACTCATGGAAATCGAGGCCATAAGAATAGGATTTGAAGTCCATAATTCAAGTATGAAGAAAGGTGTTGACGGGTATTTTACATACGTGCAAGCTAAAAAATACCGAATTACACCCGTTCACTGCAAGTATACAGGTCAACTAGTAGTTTAGGGTATATATCGGGTCGATCCCACAGGGAAGAGTGAACAATTACCGGTATTACTAAAGCTTCTCTATTATTTAGACTATCAATGAATTATAACAAATTTAACCTACTGAAATTATATAAAATAACAAATAAAAGCTCCTTAGGTTGTGGTATCCCTAACTACTCATGCAAGTGCTATATTTGGATCATTGAATACTACATCTAGGCTAGTTATGGTGTAATTTCCTTAAACATGTGAAACCTACTTTCGTAGTGAATCAACTATACTCATAACTAATCCATACATATTTTCATGGTTATGAAATTAATTACAAGTTCATTTCTTCAATGAAATTACATGATATGAATCACTAAAAACCACATAAGTGCACCTCTACTTTCGTGAGTGTACTCCCTATGTTTAGCACTTCTTGAACTAGTGTTAAATCTCAATTTTCATTGCAGAAACAACACCTTAGATAATCACAATCAATGGTACCAGATTAATCATGATTTAAGAAGCTAAAGTGCTAAATAACTTGCTCAAATCATAGCAGTCAAATAACCAAATAATAAACACTAACAATTATAGAAAGTTCAGCCAAACCCAAGGCTTAAACTTTAGAGACACATATTAAACACAAAATCCAGAACTTGTATATTAACTAAACTTGGAATCAAGTACAAAAGATAAAGAATTTGGAAGGAATACAACCCTTGTCACATGAGCTTTCTTCCTTGCCTTCTTCATCCTTCATCTTCATCCTAATCTAGATAATAAACAAGAATGAAAAAGCTACACTACTCTATACTAAGCTAAACTAACACTAGGAAGATGAAAGAGCTACATTTCTGCAGGTTCAAGCTTTCTCCCGTAGCTCACTCTCTATTTTTCTGCTATGAACTCCTCTTTTTTTTTGCTCTATCTCCTCTCTCCCTTTTCTTGCAATGAATTTGGCTCTTTTTAATGATGAAAATGGTCAAGGAATGAAGCTTTACACTTTCTCCTTACAGCTGGTAATGTTTCTCACATGTCTAGCATCCCATGTGAGTTGGTGGAGGTGAAATTGAGTTTTCCGCGTAAAAAGCAGACTTCTCTGACCACAATCCGGCCAGGAATCCGGCCACAAATCCGGCCGGATTGCTACAGTAAATCTGGGCTGCTACAGTGATCCGAGCTGCTACAGTGCCTCGGATCCGTATGGATCCGAGCTCGGTTCCATTAACCCAGAAACAGCCGAGGGTTCGGATGAATAGTGGATCCGAGTGTGGATCACTTGCTCTGTTTTTGGCCCAACTTCAACCGATCTTTTCTTGATGTTAGAGGCTGAACCAGCTCATGTATAAAACACGAAAGTTGTAGCCTTTTGAGTTAGCTTTCCAATGCATCAAGAATCACCTCATTTGGATCTGTGTAGGCTGAGATATGACTGAAATACCCTTGCCTGCTCCATGCCTTGTTCCAGTTTCGACCAATAGCAATTGACTCTGTACTTCGGCTTTTTGACCTGGAAAACCTTCAAACTGGATTCAGATGTCTTCACCAAAGTTGTATATCTATCTCTTATCTTCAAATGGATTCAAGAATCATCCCAATCCGATCATTGTAGCTCAAGTTATAGCCGAAATACGAAAATGTGTCAAAACTGTCAAAATACACAAAATCCACTAAAAAGTGATAAAAACCTCATTTAATCACTTAAAATCATTTTTCACCAATTATAGCCAAAATGAATCATTTTCTTCCAATAATATACCCAAAGTGACTGAAAATAATATAAAATATCATACAATTATTACATAAATTAGTCACTTATCAGGTGTCATAACCAAGGGAGTTATGCAACCAAGAAGAATCATAAAAAGGGATTAATCCCTTGGAAACTAACATTCGAGATGATGGTTTAAAGTTCAAAGAGACCTTGTATCTAATCCTGAAATTAAGCTTAAAACAGTGCAACAATCGTAATGGAAGGTGGAAAGTTCTTAAAAGGAGTATTTGTTTGAAAGCAGAAAATTTCCAGCTTGGTGCGACACTATTTGAAAAAATTATATCTCGAGTTCCGTAAGTCCAAAAATTGAAAAATTATACCGTTGGAAACTAGACTCAATGCACTAAAACTCTCTGGAAGACACTTTTCTCAGACTCTATTTTGAAATCATTCAAATTTTAGCCCAAAATCACTGTTCCAAACAGGACAGAGCAAAACAGGCTTGCAATTTCAGTAAAGTTTGAAAATTTGACAAAATTCGTAGAAATGGAATTAGCCTTTGAAATTTATACCACAATCAAAACTCCAAATTTAGTTTCAAATGCAACCAACGGAACTCAATTCGGAAAAATTTTTAAGAAAACTGATTTTTAGGACCTGTTTTACGAAATTTCCAGTTCTAACGTACTTGACAGAGTTTCAAAATCTGATCATATCTAGAGCTGCACAACTCAAAATTTAGTGTGGTTTACGGTGTTGAATAGTAGATTTAAAATGCTACAATTCACTAGAAGGAACTGTCACAAAATTCATTTTGCATGATAGGTAAAATTGAGCTACAAACTGCAGCTATGACTGTTTCTCGGATGAAAGCAATGAGAAAATTCAGGGGGCGTTTGGTAAAAAGGTATCGGAATGAAGTAATGGAATAAACTTCATAATTGGTGTTTGGTTCACTACTATGAGAATTGAAATTTTGGAATGATTTCTAAAAATTTGGCATTCCTCCATTCCTTAGTAAAAGGGTGGGTTTTGTCCAAAACACAAATCTTATTCCCGGTCCCTCTTCTTCCTCTCTTTTTCATCATCTCCATCACTTTTCTTCCCCCAGTTCTTTGCCCTAATTACCCCCTAAAAATAGGACAAGCTGGAGCTTTCGACATGGGAAGAAGAATAAAAACGAGGAAGACCACACCTGTGCTACTAGAGAGGTACGTAAGTTTTCTTCTATTTGCTTTCTTGTCCCAAGTTCTCTATTCTCCAAGTCTATAAACAAGTATTCTTTGTGCCATGTGGATTTTCTTCTGCTGATTCAATCTTCCATTTCCCTTGTAGATTGCTCCTTAAAAGGTTTGTATCTCTTGTTTCTTTAGATTTTTTGCTCTTGGGAGCAGTACACACTATGCTTTCTGTACAGTCCTGCAAATCTGCACACTTTTCTGATTTTGTTTTATCTTCTAATATTAGCAGTCAGCAGATCTTCATGATTCTTGAGCTTTAGTGCTTCTTTTTTGTGGGTTCTGCTTGTTTTTTATTTTCTCTTCCGCTATTGACTTTTTGGGTTATATTTGCATTGCTTGCTGGCACTTTCTCAATTTATATGCAAAATTGAGATTTGTTCCCACTAATTGGAAGTTGTTATTGGGTGATGCATCTGTGGTCAAGTTCATTGAACTTGAGAATTGAATCCTAAAATGTCATCTTCCATTATCTGTGTTTTCCACATTGACTAAGCTTCAGGGATTATTTTTTTTGGTTCATTATGCCTCGCTTGTATTGGTACTTGTAGGGAGAAATTCTTGAAAATCTTAATTAATGGAAACTGCGACGCCCCCACTTCTCCCAAGGACGAACCCAAGGGTATCCACGGGACGCCTGTCCAACTCTCGCCAGGACTCGAGACAATTCCAATTCAAACCTAGTCTAATATTAACAATGAAAGTCGGAATAAAGGTACGAAGTCATTTCCATACATAAATATCCAGTCTTATGTCACAATTTCAACTTTACAATCACTTTTTCTCAAAACATACAGCACCCAAAAGTGTTTAGTCGATTACAATTAAAACACTAATACAAAAGTGTCTCAAGTCGGCATTTGCTTAACTCCTTCCAATCGGATTCCTGTTAAGGAAAACAAACTAATGGGATGAGCCAATACTCAGTGAGGCTAAGAAACACACATGCAAACACATAATCCAAATAGCAACAACAATTACATTATAAGTAAAGCTATCAAGTTCGAATAGGAAAAATAAACAGAAACAATTCAAGGATACTGTAACTCTCAGGAGCTAAATTCCACGTAGTCGTGTCCAAGTTTTGATCACATCTCATGTTGACACTCCGTCAACCACATAAGTAGCAAGTCCGTAGATACACCACTTTTTTTCGAATCCCGTCACCGTTACACCCCCTTACTGGGCCCGCTCATTAAAGTTTTGATAATACTCGAGTATATCATGGCAATATTGCACGAGTAATGCCGAGCAAGATCTCTCCAATAGATCATACTCTACGAATATTTCATGGTTTGCTAAGCTTATCGACCAAGCCCATGCTGGCTCGATTCGCAAAGTTAACCAACGAGTTTGGACGTCCTACGAATACGAATATGAATACAAATCCGAATACAAATATGAATATAAGTTGATGAGCAACGCTCGAATCGACGATTCCAAATATGAATCACAAATATGAATCACATATACGAACCACAAATACGAATCACATCCACATTACTATATACAAGTCGGATACGAATTCACATAGCAAAATACGAATATGATTTCATTCGAAAGAGAACGAGTGCGGTAAAGTACACACTCGTCTCAAAATTTTCAAATTTCATATAACGGATAAGAAACAGTTAACCACTTAGCAATAAATTCATGCACTTGACACTCACCAATCAAAATAAGAGAGTGAGTACGTAAACAAGTCTTTAGGTGTTCCCTTCGAGATCCTCGTGAAGGTCTCCTTGAGCACCTAAGCAAATAATAGTTATCTATTACACACTATCGCTTGAAAATCCTTTCTTGTCAAGTGAGGGATTGTACACTTGTAGAATCTAGAAAATACCCTGGAATGTGGCTTTACTTGCTCAAAATTCAAGGTTCAAAAGTAGTGTTTATTAACACAAGGGAAAACTGATTCCTTCATGAAGACAAGTCCAAAATGGTCAATTAGTATTGAAGGATAGGGAAGAGTTTCAAAAACTCAATTCACGTCAAGTTTGAAAATCTCAAATTTGAGGTTTAATTTTTGAAAAATCGTATCTCGCTTTTCGTATCTCCAAAATTGGAAAACTTGGTACCGTTGAAAACTGATTCTAAAGTACTAAAAGTTTCTAGAAGATACTTTTCCATGATTCCAGATGGAAGATATTCGAATTTTGGCTTCAAGTTGCTGTTTTGGCTATCACGACAGTTTTAGGGTTGGTTTTTGGCCAATTTTGAAAATTCGGCAAAATTCACACAATGTAAACTAACCTCTGAAATTTGGAACTCAATTAGAGTTACAATCAAGATTTAAAAAACAACAAGCGGAACAAGAATTGGAGTTTTGAGCACCAAGATATGGCGGCTCAAAGTTACCCAAAAAATGAGACCGTTAGGCAAAATTTTCAGATTTAAATCATGGACTTTGGGACTTTGTTTGAGCATCGAAATGGACTCGGAATGATACCAAATTTGGTAGTATTATCCTACCATATAAGGGCTATTCCTCTGTCAAATTTCATAGGAAAATTCATTCAGAAAATTGGTTAACAAAACCATCAAAGTTTCCAATTTCCAAGGCAAAGTTGCCTTGCACCTCTAGTTTTCTTTTCTCAAACCTTTGGCCAATGAAAACATCCCAAATATGGTTCATTTGTGTAGAAAATGTCTAAGAAACATCCAAGATACATTTGGTAGATGATTTACACCAAGAATTTCGAATAACAAGTACCAAGTCAAGATTGGTTACAAATCAGTCCAAAAGTAGGGTTTTCTTTCACAAAGTCAGTTTTGAAATCCGGCCACAACTCACTCAATTTAACTCATAATTGAGCGTGGTTGATGGCGTTGAAAATTAAATTCATAAAGCTACAACCTCTCTGAAGAAATCATTTTAAAAATCTGTCAACAACTATCTCATATTTGAGCATCAATTCGCTGCTCAAAACAGAGCTTCCAGTATGGACACGAAACAGAACAGGCAAATTTACAAGGTTGGTACAGATTACTCTGGTGGAATTAGGATGAGTATTTTATACCGTTGGAAAGTTGGCACTGTCTAGTTTCCATTGCCACAAATGACACTCGATTTCAATGTCGGAGCAAAAAGTTATAGCTGTTTGAAAAACACTGACAGAGCAATATGGGAAAATTTTCAGTTTGGATGAATTTTCGAAATCACAACATTTGGTCAACCAAATTACGTAATTTTTTGCGAAAACCTTCGACACAGCCCACACAACATATATACATCATAAAAAAGTCAATTGAACCTCAAAAACATGCTCTAAGGGTCACGGCATTGATAGGGACAGAAACAGAAAAATTCCCCTCTTCACTTCCTTTGAGTTTCCATCCACAATATTACTTATTTCTGCTAAATTAAGCATTAATCCAACATTAATAACATCAAAACTCATTAAATCAGTCCATCAAACCATAGTGGGAGTTCATAGAGTCCACACACCAAATTTCTAACAATTTAAATCTACCCATGAGAATCCAAGAGTTCATGAGTGTAATATAACTTCCATAAACTAAGATTTTGGTAGTTGATCGTTGTTTACCTTCCTTGATGAACAAAGCAGAAAATTTCAGCCTCTTGAAGCTAAAAAAAAAACATGTGATGAAACTCTTTTCCTAGCTTGAGGTGATCTCCAAGTGGTTAGCAAAGTGTAGTGTGAATTTGAGTTGGTTTGAGCAAGAAATGAAGTAGGAAATTGAAGAGCTCTTTGGTTCCTTTCCCTCCTTGATGGCCGGCTGTTTGGAGCAAGAGAGAGAGAGTGAAATCTGATGTTATTGGCTTCTAAAGTAAGATTAAAACTTGTGGCCCAAAATTGCTCAAGGTTGTCCACTAAAATAATGCACGTGCGCGCGCGTTTCGTGTTCGATTACTCTCAAGTTTATTTCACTAGTGTACTAAATCTCTAATGCACTTTCATTCATATTATTATTATTCACTCTTAATAGTCCAAAATAAAGGTCTTAAGCCCTTCAATTAATCACGCGCGCAAAAACGCGTACTTCCGATTTGTGCGCAATAAAACGAAATTTTCAAGAAATTCTTATAACGATAGCATCACTAACTAATACTTGAGTACTTAAACATAAAAATACCCATTTCAAGACTAATGTACAAGTCTCCAATTTTTCAAGCTTATTGTGTCCTCGATTCGATTATTGTCTCCAAACGCATATTCGCTATTCTCACTTAATGAGTTTCTAAAAATTAAATTTTGAAGCGAGTCACTTTAAAAATACATGTGAGCTATTATTCTATGTAATTGAGTAATAAAAGATCAAAATAAAATATTCTGAGTAAATGACCAAATAAATAATTAAATAAGTTAGAAATAGAAAATTTAAATAAGTAAATTTTTGCGAGTCCTCACAGAAACAACTACGTAGTCAAATCCAACTGCCAAGCAATTAATGGCTCATGCCTAAATTCTTCAGATTCACACGCTAAAATAAAATGGGATCAAGTGCTTGTTCTCAAGTGTGCCTAGTTCGTAACTAGCTATGATGTTTGACCACCTACATCTAGTAGGTACAAAATTTTCCTGCTTTTTTTAGGTAATATTGAGGTCCTACAGCACAATATTCTAAAAAATTAAACAAATGAGGTTGGAATTCATTTTTCTACAAGTTTTTATTTACTCTCCATGTATGTATCATTCTCTTTGGACATAATCCTCTTTGGACATGTAATTTTCTTCAATACAATTACTTATATCATAGAATTATATATTTTTTGAAATAGAATTTTATTTAGTCTTGTAACTGTCTATTGTAGATAAATGGCACGTCTTCCTATTACAAATAGAAGACGAAAGCGAATGCGCAATTATTGAATTATGTCTGCAATGCTTATGACTTTCATTGTGGTTTTCATGATGTGGTACCATGAGACTTTGGTATATTTGTACAATGTGGGAGGTTCAATAAAATCTAAAGAAGAAAAAAAAAAGAGAGAATGCAATGGTTATTTAGAATCACTAGAGAAAGTGATATTCATTGTATGAGTATACTTCGCATGGATAGACGCACATTCGGCATATTATGTGACATGGTTAGAGATTTTGGGGGTTTGAGACCCACAAGAAACATGAGTTCAGAAGAAATTGTTGCCATGTTTGTGTACACTTTGGCTCACCATGAAAAAATAGAACGATTGGCCTTACATTTTTGCGAAGTGGAGAAACAGTGAGTCACCAATTTAATCTGTCTTCTAACAGTATTAAAATTACATGAGTTGCTACTCGAGAATCTTGAGCCTATTACTGATGAGTGCACAGACGACAGATGGAAATATTTTAAGGTACTGTATATTGTAAATTGACATAAATATTTTGAATTTTAATGAAAATTTTCTTTGATTTACGACATATTTTGTTACTAATTTGATATGTTTGGTTCTATAATAGAACTGTCTTGGTACTTTAGATGGGACTTTAATTAAAGTGACACCACCTAGTAATCAGAAGCCAAGATATCGAACAAGAAAAACAAGTATTACAACAAATGTATTAGGAGTTTGTTCCCCAAACATGAGATTTATATATGTTTTGCCTGGTTGGGAAGGTTCTACACATGATGGTTGTGTGCTTCGAAATGCTATCTTTAGACCTAATTGTCTTAGAGTACCACAAGGTAAATGTATCATTGGAATATCCAGTATCCTGATATGATTATCTTCAAGAAAAATTTTATTAATTTCTATACGATTTAATCTTGAAGGTTGTTATTACTTGGTGGATGTTGGATATTGCAATGCAAAGGGATTTCTTGCCCCATTTCGAGGGCAAAGATATCACCATAATGAATTTCATGGTCGTCGACCAGAGACACTGGAAGAATTTTATAATATGAAGCATTCCAAAGCAAGAAATGTGATAGAGAGATGTTTTGGACTACTAAAAGGAAGATGGAAAATTCTAGCATCACCTTCATTTTTTACAATTCGAACACAAGTACGAATTATAATGGCATGTTGTTTATTGCATAACTTGATTTGAAAGTTCATGTCCTATGATCCACAAGAACAAATGCCATGTGAAGTGTCAGACAGTGAAGAGGATGAAAGTGATGTCAACGATGGAGAAATGGAGTATATAACAACTATTACACCAAGTGATGACTGGATCAATTTTAGAAACAATTTAGCTGAAGAAATGTTCACCACCTGGCGAGCTACATTTGATGGTATTATTTGGCCAATTATGCAATCTTTGGTGTATTATTTGGTACAATTTCAAATTTTTTATTTACTTGTACTTTGAATGAACTTTGCTTCATAATTTGACAATTTATTTCTTGAAAGTTTGTTGTAATAAATATGTAAATTTGTGAATTGATATTTACTTTTAAACTAAAGTTCATTTGTTGACATTATTGTTTATTCTTATAATTATTTAGAATGATATTTTATGATAGGATGGAGAAAGATGAAAGCATTCGGGGACGAGGAAGAAACAAGTGCTTCTGGAATGATAATGAAGTAAAGGTATTGATTGAAGCACTACAAGAGTTAGCTTGTGATCCCTTATGGAAGACGGATGGTGGATTCAGAAACAACTACATGAATGAGTTACACAAGATAATGCTACGCAAGCTTCCTACTTTTGAAAAACAAGTTTCTCCACACTTGAAGTCAAAGGTAAAATGGTTGAAATCTAAATATCATGCAATCACTGACATGTGTAAAGAAAGTGGCTGTCAATGGAATGATGTTGAAAAAAAGATTCAATGTGAAAGGCAATGGTATGAAGATTGGTGTAAGGTAAAAAAACTTCTAACTATAAATTTTTAGTATTAGTAATTATTTATATTTTCAATGGTATGAAGATTTAAATTTCTGCTTATTTATTTGATTACTACTTTTTAGATGCACAGAGAAGCAAAAGGCCTTTGGGATGATAAGTTTTTATATTTGGATGATCTTGACATAGTATATGGGCGAGATAGAGCTACTGGAGTTGTTGCTGAAGGTTTTGCAGATGCTGTCCAAAATATGGAAAAAGAAGTGGAAGAGGTTGCTGCTCAAGTAGACTTAACGAATGATGATAACGGTGATGATGATGATGAAGCAAATTCAGTAACACAAACAGCTTCAACGAGTACAAGAAACTCATCAAAGAAGCAAAAGAAAGCATCACTTACAATAGGAAATCCATCAAAAAAGATGAAATCAACTACAACACAGCCAACCATTGATGTTCAATTTCAACAACTAACGGGACAGTTTGGATCCTTCATGGAGGGCATTGCCGCTAACTTCACCACTATGGTAGCTGTCATGGCAAATGAAGATAAACGTGAACAGTTGGCTGTAAATAGAAGCAATAATTTGCCTACTAAGTTGGTCAATCTTGGATTACCAAGTGGAGATGTTTATAAAGCAGGAAACATTATAGGAGCAGATGCAGCAAAGCTAGATATGTTCTTTAATCTTCTTGCTGACATGAGAAGGCAATATGTCATTAATCTCTTCTATCTTTCATCTAATTTCTGAAGTATGGCTCCTTATTATGAATGTTTGGAAAAGTATGGCTAGTGAACATGGTGATAAACTCGATGGAAACTTTTTGTCTATCTTGGAAGTGACTCTGTTCACGATCTTTTGGGTTATGCCATAAACATGTTGATTTTTTATTTGGATTCTATGTAATATCTTCTACTTTTGATAAAATGAAATGACAAAATATTATTTATGTCATATGATTATTTCTAAGTAATTATTGATATGTTACATTATTATGCTCATGATAACTTATAATTATATGACAAGATTATTAACAAGGTTTATGTATTTTTTCTTTTGAAACCTTAAGACAAAGTCTATTTTCAATTTTACAAGCAGGGTTAAAATTGGAAATTTATTATATTCCATTCCGAAAGAACCAACGAACCAAACATCAAGTATAGTAATGATATCCATTCCAGATATTTGAACCAAACAGATGTATTGGAATGAATGGTCTCATTCCAAACCCAGGATATCCGATTCCAAATCCGAATCCGATTACAAGTTGCGAACCAAACGCCTACTCAATTATCTTTGTCGGTTCACTACGGCTCCTAGGAAACGAGTTAGGAGGCGTATTTTATATCGACGGAAAGCTCTCGGAGTCTATTTTTGGATGCCACAAATAGCACTTGATTTCAACTCCCAAACAGAAAGTTATGATCTAAAACGTGAACATTGGTTGGGTCTCCTAATCAGAAAATTTTTCAGAATTCATCCTCACTTTCATCCCACTTTAACTCAACTAATACAAAAGTTTTTTGGGAGATATTTACTACACATAATCACCAACATGTATCAAGCATTATTGCACCAAAATAACATCAAAATTCGAAATTAACATGAGGGTTTCAGCAGGCTAAAATTCGGACAGCATGTAACTTTCATCTTCTAACTTTCTTTTCCAACTTTCCAACTAAAACTAAAACATATCTTCTCAAAATAAGCATCAAACAAGCAATTAAACATACAAAATTCTCAAGGCCTCTGCCTACAAAGCCACCTCAAGTCCACTACCTAATGTCAAAGTTCTTGTGAACTCATCAACAGTCCAACAACTAAACTAACTAACTACTAAGATTTGAGAGGAAAAGTTGAAGTTTCTTTGGATGATTACCTTGCTGCCAAGATGAAGACTAAACACTAGGGTTTGAGCTCTTAAATTACCAAAGTTTCTTCCTTGTTCAAGTCACCATCCAAGCTTGTGTGAAGAACCAAGATAAGAAGCAAATTTGGAGTGTCTTTGTGGAGCAAGAATGGAAGACAAGGAGCTGAAATTTTCTTGTTGGAAATGAGAGAGGGGAGTCGGCCAAGGGAGAGGAGAGGAAGAAAGGTTTTGGGTGGTAATTGTGAGACCCCGACAATTTACTTGTCTTTATAATTCTTATGTGAAATCACTTACCTTTGTTTCTTGGTTGCTTTAATAGTTGAATTTGAGCCAAGAGAGTGAATTTTGTTAAGAAAAGTTTCATATTCTCAAGTTGTTAGAAAATCTAAAAAAATTTTCACAGGAGGCTCTGCGCAGTTTTGGGAAATTGGCTATAACTTCGTATAGAAAGGTTGGAATTGTGTTCTGTTTCTTCCATTTGAAACTAGACTCATAGGGCTTCCTACGGTATAAAATTTAGAGTTTGATTCAATCTCTATAAATTCTAAAAAATTGGCAAATTTGACTAAAAATTTTGCCCTACACAAGTAAACATAGGAAAGTTGTGATAGCTTATGGCTCAATTTGGACCAACTTATGAGTTGAATCTCTTTGAGGTGTCTTCTAAAGATAATTAGTATTTGAAGTATAGGTTTTAACAGGCTAAGTTGTATGAATTTTTGATATTTATAACTCAAGTTATGATTTTTCTAAATGAAGGGTAGTAGTTAGGATTTTTGTGCATATTAGGGTTTTTGGTATGTCTTTGGTGCATTTTGGTAGTGTAATTACTTGGTGAGATGTGTGTACTAAATTTTTTGAGTAAGAGTGAGTTTTAAATAAGAAATATGTGTGATTAGAAGTAATAATAATAAGTTAGGGAATTATAAGTTAAAACCCTTGTACATGCGAAACAAGGAAAATCGGGTTGAACCGATGTGTACTGTTCGTTACCGATTAAGTGCACCACTTGAACACCACTTTATTAACTTAATCTCCTTGTTATTAATTGAGAAAAATCAGCCCTAAAATATCTCCTAAAGCAGCCGAAATTTTGGACTAAAGAAAAAAAATAAGTAGCCATCTTGAGTTGACACTTGTTGGCAATCCATGGAACTTTGATTAAATGAGTTTCCTTCCTTCTTATCTTTCTTCTTGGCTCCATTCTCTTCCATTTTTCTTCCATCTTGGCCGAAAATAAGAGAGGGAAAAGAGAGTAAAACAACTTCAACTCCGACCTTGATTCTTTCTTGTTGAACTGAAATCAATCGAACCAAACTGATTAAATTTACCTTTTGGTGTTTGGAAGGCTTGTGTGCTGAAATTTTGGGAAGATAGTGGTGCGTTTCTCAATTTTAAGGGACTTTTGGAAGGTATCATTGTTGCCTTTCCTTTTCCTCCTCTTAATCTTGTTAAAGTTTAGATAGAATCTCTTAATCTTGCCTTATGACGGTTAATCGGTTAGTTTTGATTGATTTGTTGGAATATGGAGCTAGGGTTTACATTGTCTGCTTTGATTATAGTGATTTACCTATTAATTGATGCTATTGAGCTAGTAATTGGTGGTTTTGATGATAGAGTACTTGTTAGATATGAATTGCTAGAGTAAGGTGCAAATTCCAGAATTTGGAAACCAATTTGTTATGTTCTGACCAACTTCATATGTCCATGTTAGAGGCCGAATTAGGCTTAAATCAAAACATGAACGTTGTAGGAAATGATGTTATATAGTTGCCTGTAAACTTTCAGCTCAATCGGAGCACTGTAGCATATGAAATGATTAAAATACCCTTGACTGCCAAATGTACAATGTTGCGGATAGTTTTTGTTTTCCTCTGAGATGTCACATTTTGACCTTGAAAATGGACAAATTGGCTATTGATGTCTTCATATGATTTGTAGTTCTCTATCTTAGCTTCAAAACAATATAAATTTTACACCAATCTGAGAAACATAGCTTTAGTTGTGACCGAAACACCAAAAGACGTCAAATCTACCATTTAGCTATTTGCCTTTAAACTTGATTTCCGGATGCCTTGTTAAGACTTGTGTTGTAATTAGATTATTTTGAGACTAGTTGAAGGGCTATTGTGGTACCATTGCCTATGTGTGATCTTGGGACTGATTTGAGGAAAATAATGAAGCCATAAATGGCTGAAAAATAGGTAAACACAAGGGGCATGCCGCCCAAATTTTCACTAGAGGTATAAACTAGCATTTGGAGTTCTAGTTCTATAATCTGCAAATTCGACCTAGATCCACTAAAGACTGGGTTTAGTTGTCTTCATGAAAGTTATAACCCTTTGTCTTAACTTCGAAACACTGCCTAGTACACCTTGATCGGATAACCAGATCTCTGGTTACAGTCAAAACCGTGTAACCCATTTTTATACCGTTTTCATTTTCGCGCACGCGCACATGCATTTCTTTGCCGTTTTTGCCGTCTCCATTTTAGTCCTTACTTCCATTTTTTATGGTCAGTTGACTAATAGTTGAGTATAATCTTCTATCACAGGCAGTGACGAATCGGACGGAGTCAGTGGACCCGTATAAAGTACCTTGATTTGTGCGCTAACTATTTTTAGTGAGTAATTGGATTGGTTTATATGATAAATTGTCGAAATACCTTGTATATGTTAAATGGGTACTTAGGCGAGGGTGTACTTTATCTCACTCGATCTAAACCCATTCTTTGTTCTTGATTTAATATATGAGAATACATGCCTTGTGTTGAGTATCACTCTTTTGCTATGTGCTGTTGGGGTGATTACATGACTTGAGTTAAACTCCTTGTGTTGTGTCTTGTTAGGGTGAATACTTTGTTGAGAGATATCATCTATTGAGAGATTGGATATCTCAGGGTTTGGTTCCAACCCGGTTCCAAGGATAGGCGAACTATTCGAGCCAGCCGCAGCTTGGTCAAAGTTAGTTCCATGCTAATCTTGGGATTTAGTTCTTTGTTAAAGCTTTGATTAAAGCTAAGTTATTTTGTTTCGCTCGAGCTGCTATGTGCTATTGACTGGCCAGTGGGGGTTGATAAGGTAAACGGGGAAAGTTAAGTAGAGTCTACGGTCTATGAGTATTTTGGTTAACGGAGTGTCAACAGGTGGTTAAGCTCGGAGAATTGAACTGGTTTTGAAGCCACTCGTATCCTGCCATTGTGATGTTACATTTCTATCTATTGATATGAAATATCTTGGTTACATGTTTATTTGGATGTGATTTTATGATTTTACCCTCGATTATTCACTAAGCATATAACTTACCCCATTCTATTTGTTTTCCTTAGCAGGGGCCGACGCGGGGAAAGTTTGGGAAGGTGTATAGACTTTTAGTTTATAGAATAAGTGATTTTGCCCTAGTACTTGTTATAAGTTGACTAGTAAGATATATATATTTGTTGTGATGGTTATAGTTAGTAGCTTCTCTAGGATTTACTTTCTGGTACTAGTGGTATGTGTGCCTTGATATAATAGTTTATATAACTTTTGAAGATGTAATAGTGTATATAGAACTTTCTTTTAGCGTGAAATTTATTTTATCGTTTTTGGAATCGAGTCCTGGCGCGAGCTAGGCAGGCGATCCGCTAAGCCCTTTGGTACACCTCTGGGTACGGTGGGGTCGTCACAGGTGGTATCAAAATTATTTCGCGTGGTCTCTGCGCGAGGTGAGCTTAACCCAAGTGGTGATCTGATCCCAATTATATGAATAAGTATAAAAGATTTAGTGCTTTTCATGAGCGTAAGTTGTGAATCATGAAGGTTATAGGAGTAAAATCTTTATCATGATACTTGAGAAAGCTAGATATATATGTCAGGTAGGAATCTTAAACTTGGATGCTTTTCACTTGAGAGCGTATGGCCTGAGATGTGAATTTTCCTAGTTTCAAATTTTTGTACCCGAGTACCAATAGTGGAGAGCACTAGAATAAGGTATATATCTCGATTGAATTTAAAATATATTTGGATGATAAACGTCAAGGCATGAAAGATTCTAATATTGGACTTGAGATTGAATTGATCAAGGAGAGTGGATCAATGAGTTTTGTCATGGACTGATTTCATGCATGTCTGGATAGGGTTTCTATGGATGATGGCTAGTTGTGGACGTCGTGAACGTTACGACACTAGTATTGTAGCTTGTTTCGTTTCTCTCATACCCGTGTTGATTATGGTTACACATGTATTTCTTTTGAATTCATTTTAACTCTTGTTTGACTATTTATTTTCTATTTTCTACCCTTCTACGATACCGCATAGGAACTTGATTTTGATTATTATTGTGCCGAGATTGAGAGTTTTGGAATTAGGTATGGAGATTTTGAGAAAAAGGATTTGAACAAGAATTCTCGCTCTATTTGTGGTTAATAATGAATAAAGGTAGTTCGATTATTAGCATATTAGCGTAGCCTTTACGTGGTAAGATTTTCTCTCTAGTTAAGCTTGTGGTAGTACTATGAGTAAGAGAAAATCACTTGAGAGTTTGATGAAAATTCTATAGCATCAAGTTTTGTGCGAGCAAATGTTAGAATTTCGAGGACGAAATTCTTTTAAGGGGGAGAGAGTGTGAGACCCCAAAAATTTACTTGTCTTTATAATCCTTATGTAAACTCACTTACCTGCCATTCAAGGTTGCTTTAATGGTTGAATTTGAGCCAAGAGAGTGAATTTTGTTAAGAAAAGTTTCATATTCTCAAGTTGTTAGAAAATATAAAAAAATTTTCGCGGGAGGCTCTACGTAGCTTTGGGAAATTGGCTATAACTTCGTATAAGAAAGTCGGAATTGAGTTCCATTTGTTGCGTTTGAAACTAAACTCATAGAGCTTCCTACGGTGTAAAATTTAGAGTTTGATTCAATCTCTATAAATTCTAAAAATTGGCAAATTTGACTGAAAATTCTGCCCTGCACAAGTAAACATAGGAAAGTTTTAATAGCTTATGGCTCAATTTGGACCAACTTATGAGTTGAATCTCTTTAAGGTGTCTTCTAAAGATAATTAGTATTTGAAGTATAGATTTTAACAGGCTAAGTTGTATGAATTTTTGATAGTTATAACTCAAGTTATGATTTTTCTAAATGAAGGGTAGTAGTTAGGGTTTTTGTGCATATTAGGGTTTTTGGTGTGTCTTTGGTGCATTTTTGTGGTGTGATCACTTGGTGAAGTATGTGTACTAAATTTGTTGAGTAAGAGTGAGTTTTAGATAAGAAATATGTGTGATTAGAAGTAATAATAATAAGTTAGGGAATTATAAGTTAAAACCCTTGTACGTGCGAAACAAGGAAAATCGGGTTGAACCGATGTGTACTGTTCGTTACCGATTGAGTGCACTACTTGAACACTACTTTATTAACTTAATCTCCTTGTTATTAATTGAGCAAAATCAGCCCTAAAATATCTTCTAAAGCAGCCAAAATTTTGTACTAAAGAAAAAAATAAGTAGCCATGTTGAGTTGACACTTGTTGGCAATCCATGGAACTTTGATCAAATGAGTTTCCTTCCTTCTTATCTTTCTTCTTGGCTCCATTCTCTTCCATTTTTCTTCCATTTTGGCCGAAAATAAGAGAGGGAAAAGAGAGTAAAACAACTTCAACTCCAACCTTGATTCTTCCTTGTTGAACTGAAATCAACTGAACCAAACCGATTAAATTTACCTTTTGGTGCTTGGAAGGCTTGTGTGCAGAAATTTTGGGAAGATGTACAGTGTTGCGGACAGTTTTTGTTTTCCTCTGAGATGTCACATTTTGACCTTGAAAATGGACAAATTGGCTGTTGATGTTTTCATATGATTTGTAGTTCTCTGTCTTAGCTTCGAAACAATATAAATTTTACACCAATCCAAGAAACGTGACTTCAGTTGTAACCGAAACACCAAAAGACGTCAAATCTACCATTTAGCTATTTGCCTTTAAACTTGATTTTCGAATGCCTTGTTTAGATTTGTGTTATAATTGGATTATTTTAAGCCTAGTTGAAGGGCTATTGTCGTAACATTGCCTATATGAAACCTTGGGACTGATTTGAGGAAAATAATGAAGCCATAAATGGTTGAAAAATAGGTAAACACAAGGGACATGCCGCCCAAATTTTCACTAGAGATATAAACTAGCATTTGGAGTTCGAGTTCTGTAATCTGTAAATTTGGCCTAGATCCACTAAAAATTGGGTTGAATTGTACTCATGAAAGTTGTAATTCTTTGTCTTAGTTTCGAGACGCTACCTAGTACACCTTGATCGGATAACCAGATCTCTGGTTATGGTCAAAACCGTGTAACTCATTTTTATACCGTTTTCATTTCCGTGCACGCGCGCATACATTTCTTTGCCGTTTTTGCCGTCTTGGCCATTTTAGTCCTTACTTCGATTTGTGATAGTCGGTTGACTAATAGTTGAGTATAATCTTCTATCACATGTAGTGACGAACCGGACGGAGTCGGTGGACCCGTATAAAGTACCTTAATTTGCGCGCTAACTATTTTGAGTGAGTAATTAGATTGGTTTATATGATAAATTGTCGATAGGACTGTCAATGGGGTTGGGCCAGTCCAAGCTCAGCTCGTTCGGCCCGACAGAAAATCCGATGAGCCCGATCATTTAGTGAGCCGGTCTGAGTTTGAACCTAAAAATTAGGCCCGAATTAAATGTGAGCCGAGCTTGGGCCTTATTAGGCTCAAATCCGATATAGGCCCGACCCTTTAATTACATATATATATAATATTTATATTTTGATATTATGTATAATTATATATCCAAATATATTTTTACTAAATACTAAATATATATATAAATTAAAAAACACAAAAATACATCTAAAGACTTTTTCATGAGCTTTCTTGAGAGCCAATATTAGTAATGCATAACTAAATCTCTAATTTTTCTTATTGGTTGAGTAAATTTTTGTATTAGCATATTATTGGTTGATTTTTTTTTGGTCTACAAACACAAAAATCATCAAGCATATTTGGATTTAAATCACAAGATTATAAAAAAAAAGTTTCAACTTTTAAAGATGTATTGGCTTATGATCGCATGTTTTATTACTATTTTTCATGCATTTTAAATGGATTAAATATAAATATTGTTGAAAAAATTTTTGATTTATATACTTTTTAAGAACTATTATTTGTTCATGTTTAGTTTTAATATTATAGTCTTGTAAATGTTAAATTAGTTTTACAACTTAATAGTTATAGTAATTATATTAAGAAAATTAAGGAGTAATAAGTGAGATTGAGCTAAGTCCGATTAAGGCTCACAACCCAAATATTATGTGAGTTGAGTATGAGTTTCACATTTACGAACCCGAAACTCATAACCCGAAACTCGAAAATGTTTCAAATTAAATGAGCTGAACTTGAACTCATCAAATCTCGACTCATTAGGCCCGATTGACAGGCCTAATTGTCGAAGTGCCTTGTATATGTTAAATGGGTATTTAGGCGAGAGTGTACTTTATCTCACTGATCTAAACTCATCCTTTGTTCTTGATTTAATATGTGAGAATACATGCCTTGTGTTGAGTGTCACCCTTTTGCTGTGTGCTGTTGGGGTGATTACATGACTTGAGTTGAACCCCTTGTGCTGTGTACTGTTGGGGTGAGTACTTTGTTGAGGGATATCATCTATTGAGAGATTGGATATCTCAAGATTTGGTTCCAACCCGGTTCCAAGGATAGACGAACTATTCGAGTCAGTCGGGGTTTGGTCGAAATTAGTTCCACGCTAATCTTGGGATTTCGTTCTTTGTTAAAATTTTGATTAAAACTAAGTTATTTTGTTTCGTTCGAGCTGCTATGTGCTGTTGACTGGCCAGCGGGGGGTGGATAAGGTGAACGGGAAAATTTAAGTGGAGTCTATGGTCTATGGGTATTTTGGTTGACGGAGTGTCAACAGATGATCAAGTTCGGGGAATTGAACTGGTTTTGAAACCACCCGTATCCTACTATTATGGTATTACATTTCTATCTATTGATGTGAAATATCTTGGTTACATGTTTATTTGGATGTGATTTTACGGTTTTATCCCCGATTATTCACTAAGCATATAACTTACTCCATTCCATTTGTTTTCCTTAGTAGGGGCCAACGCGGGGAAAGTTCGGAAAGGTGTATAGACTTTTGGTTTATAGAATAAGTGATTTTGCCCTAGTACTTGTTATAAGTTAACTAGTAAGATATATATATTTGTTGTGATGGTTATAGTTAGTAACTTTTTTAGGGTTTACTTTTTGGTACTAGCAGTATGTGTATCTTGATGTTATAGTTTACTTAACTTTTGAAGATGTAATGGTGTATATAGAACTTTCTTTTAGCTTGAAATTTATTTTATCATTTTTGGAATCAAATCCTGACGCGAGTTAGGCAGGCGATCCGCTAAACCCTTTGATATGCCTCTGAGTACGGTGGGGTTGTCACAGTAATTGGGTGATTTGATGGGTGTAAGAAGGATTGACATAAAGGTGTTCTTAGTGCCCAAAAGTCAACAACTAATTAGTGAGCAATTAGTACTCCTAATTGAGCTTAACTCACTCACATCCAATTCCTTAATTAACTTTTTTTAGTCTACCATTAATTATTCTTAGTTCTCCAAGATTAATGTGTTCTCGGATCGAATTTGCCTCGAAAAAAGTGCATTCACTATTTCTCGCTAAACGAGCTGTAAAAAAATTAAATTCGCTAACGAAACGTTTTAAAAATATAAATGAGACATTGTTCCATGTAAATGGATTTAAAATGGATGAAATAAATTATTCGGAGTAAACGGGTGAATAAATAATTAAATAAGCCAATAAAATGAAATAAAAGTAAGTAAAATTAAAATTCGGGTCCTTACTTTACCTCGCCCAAGGGGAGATCGATCAAGATAACCTGGCTACACCGAGCAAGGAGGGGCCAGTCCTTCTACTTCTGCAGGTCCCTTTACTTCTGCCGGGCCATCTACTTTTACCCCACCGCTGCCGCCACCTCTTCCACCTCCACAGCTCTCCAACTGGCAGTGCCTCTTCAATATTCTAGACTGCCATCAGACCCAAGTCATTGAGCGACATGATAGCATCAATGCTCGCCTAGATTCTTAAAATGTTAGGATGCGACGAATAGAGGATCATTTAAGCACCGTTCCTCCGCCCCGTTCTCCTCCTGGAGACAATGGTGATGGTCACAGCTCCGCTAGTGAGGGAAGCGTTGGGCCAACACCTTGAGTTGCTGATGGGGTGCGTTTTAGTGGGTTATTTCACTAATATTCCATAGTTGTTTGGACTAAATATTGCACTATTTGGTAGATTCTACTTAGATTTTGTGCTTAGTGTTAATTGCAGAAATTGGTGAAGAAAAGGTGCTGAAAATCAATTCCACAAAACTTTCTGACAGTTAGGCGCTGGCACACCTAATTCCAGCTTTCAAGTCTGGATTCTCGGGATTTATTGCACGTGCGAGGCTTCCAAAAATATATCAAGTAGTTGGCTTCAAATTAGGAAGCTAGTGGTCCACTCCCAAGAAAAAGGAAAGTTGAGAAAGTTGACTTGTAATGGGGTTTTATTCTAAGAAGTTGATTGATATTAGAATACCAATCAATTAGGAGTCAAAATAGGAAAGAAATCGTCAGACAATCTGCTTCCATTTTTTGGGTGGCTAGAAATGTGAGGGATGGTACTTGGTCTTTATTTTTTCTCTCCTTTGGCCGACTTTTGGGGAGGACACGAGAGGACAATTGCTTTAGTCTTTATTTTTGTCTTTTACTTTTCTTTCTTGGACCGAATTTGTAAGACAACAATTGTAAGCTTCTGAAGACACTTTTTCGCATGGCCAATTCTCCAATTATGGAGAATTAATTCATAATTCTAGTCAATGGGAAATTATTTTAATTGTTTCCCTTATTTATTGGTATTTGTATGTTTTTTGTTTTTAATGGTTGTGGCTATTGTGTATGATTGAATAGATGTGCAATATTTAATTATTCACATAGTCTATTTGATAATTGGGGGTAGTTGAATCCGGAATTGTTCGATTACCTTTGTCCCAGTAGCAACTGACATAATTGGATTTATGTCAGGGAAACATACAATCTAGTTTAAGTAAACTCTCGTAGCATGTTTATTGATTAAACTAGAGTTTCTCTAGTTTCTAATGCAATTGAGGAATTATATCCTATGGTCGTACTTAGGGTTATTCCTAAATTAGGAAAATAGTCAATTGTCATTCCTTGACTATCGAAACAATAAGGAGAGATTGACTGTCAGATCGTATCGGTAGTTAAAAATCTACTTTAATGAATGTTAGGATTATATTGAATCAATGATCAGTTGCAAGAACCATTTCTAAAGTGTACCATTGGCTAGAGTTTTTCCAATTATTTCTCTCAATTAATTATTTTTCACAGTTAATTTATTTAGTTAGCAATTCGTTAGCATTTAATCCTCAAACCCCCCCGTTGGTCTTGACTTAAAAAAAGATGAACTTTTTTCCAGTCCTTGAGGAGACGACCCTACTTGCCACTGTCTACTAGTTAGTAATTTGTCAGTTCATCAATTCTGGTATATCGGATTAAGCAAATACTTCAGAGTCATGATGAATCAAGTAACCCATTGCATATCCAGAATCCCCGTTCCAGTACCTGGAATTGATTATTGACTGTTTTTTGTGGTAGTTAGGTTTTTTTATTATTATTGCACAGACTCGACACTTGTCAATCTTTGGCGCCGTTGTCGAGGACTGGTGCTTGAATTATTTGTCTCTTTTTGAGTTCATTTTATTTATGATATTTTTGCTAGTTTATGTCTCGTTCTTTTCGCACAGGTGAATTGATATACGACCTTGAGGTTGAGAAGACAGCATGTGGGCGAAAACAAGAGACCAAGAGACGCAAAGAGGGACAGTCATTTACTGTATACGATTCTGAAGAAGACGAAATTAGCATGGCCAACAACCAAACACTAAGGGAGCTGGTTGCCTCGGAGTTGACCCACCAGCCTTTGTGCATTACATTCCCAACTCTGGCTGAGAATACTTCCTTTGAGTTAAAATCAGGATTAATTCACCTCTTACCCTCGTTCCATGGTCTCTCTAGTGACGAACCCCATAAACACATCCAAGAGTTCGAAATGGTATATTCTAGCATGAACTCTCTTGGGATTATTGAAGAGCAAATTAAACTTAAAGCATTCCCTTTCTCTTTGAAGGATGCAGCGAAAGATTGGCTATATTACCTACCCGTAGATAGTATCACAACATGGGCATAGTTGAAAGAGAAATTTTCAGAAAAATTCTTCTCTGTATCTCGGGCAGCAAGTCTGAGGAAAGAGATATGCAGCATCAAACAGTACCCCGGGGAGTCTTTATATGACTATTGGGAAAGATTCAATAAGTTGTGCACTAGATGTTCTCAACATTAAATTAGTGAATAACTATTGATCCTGTACTTCTATGAGGGGATGCAATCATCTGACAGAAGTATTATTAATACTGCGAGTGGAGAAGCACTAGTGAATAAAACACCAAGAGAAGCATGGGAACTTATTGAAGTAATGGCAGAGAATTCTTAGCAATTTGGCTTCTGTGAAAGTAACCGTACCCGCAGGGTCAACAAGGTAGAGACGTCATCTATTCAGCAGCAACTGTCAGAGTTGATGTCTTTTGTCAGGCAACTAGCTGTGGGGAATGCGCAGCGAGCGAAAGCCTGTGGAATTTGTACAAACGTGGGCCACTCCACAGATGCATGTCCCATTTTGCAAGAAGATGGAGCTGAATAAGTAAATATGGCTAGAGGCATGCCCGCGCCTCGTAGGCAATATGACCTGTATTCAAACATGTACAATCTTGATTGAAGAGCCCATCCCAACTTCAGTTACGGGAACAAGCCGCAGAATTCATTTGTGAATCATCCTCCAGAATTTCAGCAACCATGACAAGCAAAGTCTCAACTTTCATTTGCAGATTCAGGAGACTCTTTGGAAGACATTGTCAAGAATCTGGCCACAAGTACTGCTCAATTTCAAATGAAAACTAAAGCGGGCATGTTGAAAACTAGATCGGGCATGAAAAATTTGGAGATTCAAATAAGTCACAGGGCAACTGCAATTAATCGCCTGGAATCTCATATTTTTTAAAAATTGCCATCGCAACCCGAGGCAAATCCCAAGAATATAAGTGCCATGACATTGAGAAATGGCAAGGAAGTGGAGAGGCTTAAGTTAACGAATCCAAAAAGCAAAAACGAGGAGGAGATAGAAAAGGAGATTAAAGAAGAAGGGCGCATTCGTAAAGGCCCTAAGTTAACATTTACTCCTCTAATTCCTATTAAACCTAATCTAGCTCATTTTCCTTGCAAGTTGGAAAAAACAAAGAAGGCAGAGAAGGAAAAAGAAATCCTGGACGTGTTCCGTAAAGTGCAAGTAAACATCCCTCTATTGGACGCGATTAAACAGGTGTCCAAGTATGCAAAGTTCTTGAAGGACTTGTGTGTTAACAAAAGGAAGCTGAGGGCAGATAAATGAGTTGTGGTAGGGGAGAACATGTCGGCCGTACTGCAAAGGTAGCTACTGCCAAAATGTGGGGATCTAGGTATGTTTACTATCCCCTATAAGATTGGATATTCTAAGATTAAAAATGCCATGCTAGATTTAGGGGTTTCTATTAATGTGATGTCTAAATCAATTTATGATTTTCTAAATTTAGGACATTTGAAAGAAACAGGGATAATGAAACTGGAAATTGGTGGGCATCTTTATTTATGCTAGTACTAGCGATAAAATCAGGAAAAATTAGTGGGATATTTTATGTAGTAGGAACAAAATCTGGGGTAATAATAAAGTTGTAATTGGGAACTTTAATGACATTACTTCTAACAAAGTGAAATGGGGATGTAGAACTCCGCCCAACTGGACTTTCACTGATTTCAAAAATTTCATCAACAAAAATAAGCTGCTGGATATTGGTTTTGAAGGCCTCCCGTGGACTTGGAGTAACCTATGTGAAGAGGAGGGCGAGATAAAACAGAGATTGGACAGAGTTTCTGCAAGTGTAGAATGGTGTGAAAAGTTCAAAGACGCTAGGGTGATACATATTGAGAATGAAGCGTCTGATCACAATGTCATCCCAAAGGCATGGGGTAAATATCAAGTGGGGTCTAGAGGCTTTAGAATCAGTAGGAAGATTAATCAATGTAGAATGGCCCTTTCGGCTTGGGGCAAAACGTTGAATCTGAACAGCTAGAATGAAATTAAAAGGATCAAAGAGGAGATGCAAGCAGCAAGGACTAGGGATGGGGCTAATAGGAAAGAATCCCTCAATTAACTCAGGAAGCAACTGTTTGATGCCTATAAGCAAGAGGAACTTTTTTAGAGCCAAAGAGCAAGAAACAAATGGCTTCAAAGTGGTGGCAAGAATAGGGCATATTTCCATGCTTGTGTGGGTAACAGAAGGAAAAGGAACAGAATATCCAGACTTGAGAAGGATCAGGGAGGGTGTTGTACAACCAATGATGAAATAGGGGTGAAAATTACTCAATTCTACGACCAACTCTTCACATTTTCACAGCCTTCAAATTTTGAGGAGATTCTAAATGGTATTCCTAGGACTATCACCGAGCAGATGAATTTACAGCTTACCAGACCTGTAACCGAGAAGGAAGTCAAAATTATAGTTTTCTCCATGCATCCAAACAAATCTCCCAACCTAGACGGTATGTCCCCTATTTTCTTCCAAAGGTTCTAGAATATCATTAAAATAGATGTAATGGACACTATTCAAAGCTTCTTTTATACTGGATTTCTTTCAAAAGCTATTAATGAGACCCTGGTTACCCTCATTCCTAAAATAGACAACCCCCTGAACCTTGCTCATTTTAGGCCCATCAGGTTATGTAATATTTTATACAAAATCATTTCCAAGATTCTTGTGAATAGGCTCAAACCCCTCCTTAGCTCCTGCATTAGTTATTCCCAAACAGCTTTTGTTCATAATAGGCAAATTCTAGACAATGTTATGGTTGCTCATGAGTACATGCATTGGCTGAAATCAAAAAGAGAGGGGAGGGATGGGTACATGGCTATAAAACTTGATTTGTCTAAAGTCTATGATAGAGTCGAATGAAAATTTCTTTATGCTATCCTCTGTAAAATGGGATTTGCCCCCTCTATGGATTAGATGGATTCATGGCTATCTTTCCTCTGTGTCTTATTCCTTCAATGTTAATGGTGTTAAACGTGGATATGTAAGACCATCTAGAAGGATTAGACAAGAGGATCCCCTTTCCCCTTACCTTCTGTTCTGTGCTGAAGGCCTTTCTAACCTCCTAAATAATGCTATCAGAAACAATCAAATTACAGGAGTTAAAATTTCATGGCAGGGCCCCTATGTTTCTCATTTATTCTTTGTTGATGGTTCTCTAATCTTCTGTAAAGCTAATAGTAATGAAGCAGGACACAAAGAAAACAAGTTATGGAAAAGCTTCTGGACAACAAGTTAACATCAACAAATCAGCTGTCTTCTTCAGCAAAAATTCAAGTGAGAGAGAAAAGACTGAGGTGCTGCAGAAACTAGGAGAAATCCAACAGGTTTCGCAAGGGAAATACTTGGGCATACCATTAGTTGTTGGAAGGTCCAAAAATAGTGTGTTTAGGTTCATTAAAGAAAATATGATGTCAAGGATTCAGAACTGGAAAGGTAAACTACTGAGTAATACAAGGAAAGATGTGCTACTCAAATCGGTTGCTCTTGCACTCCCCTCTTATGCTATGTCAATATTTAGACTATCAAAGAGCCTCTGCAAAGAGTTAAGGGGATGATGGCTAGATTCTGGTAGGGAAATGACCAGGGGGAAAAAAGAATGCACTGGAAGAAATGGACTGATATAGCGGAAAGGAAAAAGAATGGGGGACTTGGGTTTAGGGATTTACTCTGCTTTAATGAAGCATTGTTAGCCAAACAAGCATGGAGGCTTCTCATTTGTCCCAACTTGTTGGTGAGCAAAGTAATGAAAAGCAAATATTTTCCTAAATCTAACATTTTTGAGTCCAAAGTAAAGGCGGGAGCTTCTTGGATATGGCAAAGCTTGCATAGCTCATTAGAGTTGCTAGAAAGTGGGGTTTGGAAGCAAGTGGGGGATGGTGCAACAGTGGATATCTAGGACAATAGATGGGTAGAATGCTTAAAGATTGGAAAAGTCACTTTTCCAAAACCAGTTGGAGGTCATATGACCAAGGTCTGCAATTTGATCAAGGGGAATCAATGGAACAAGGACCTCATCACAGCTTTGTTCTCAAAGGAGGAAGCAGAGGCAATTATGTTATTCCCTCAAAACTTATTTAAAAAAAAAAAAAGACAGATACAAATGGAGATAAACTGCAAATGGGTTCTACTCCACTAAATCTGGGTATGCGAGGGCTAAAGACAAAATCAAGGAGTTGACAGAGATGAATAGACCACAAGTAAACTCCAGCATAAACAAAGAAAGGTCCAAGGTATGGAATCAATTGTGGGGACTGAACATCAAACATAAAATCAAACACTTCTTGTGGAAATGTCTCCATTGCATCCTCCCAACTAACGAGGAAATTTTTAGAAGGACTGGCAAGGGGGATCTACTATGCAAGTGCTGTGGGGAAGAACAAGAAACAATTAAACAAGCCTTGCTTAAGTGCAAGGCTAGAGAGCGGGCATGGACAGCTTTTCCTATTTCATGGGACGACATCAGAGATCATAATTGGAACTTTTGGAAATGGTGGGAACAGATGCAGGAAGCTAGATCAAGGAATGATGGGATTAAACACATTGAAATCACAACTAACTTCCTCTGGCAAATCTGGAAGGCAAGGAATGAGTGGTGTTTTAACCAGGAATTGAAGGAGGGGCACCAAGTATCCAAAAAAGCTGTGGAGGAATGGATGGAATATGATGAGGCTATAAGAGATGTTAAGATGGCCAATGAAGAGAATTCTCAGCCAGAAAACAAACATCGAATGCTAGTTGGACTGATGGAACAACATAGCAATATAATGTACACGGATGCTGGAATGAACCAAGGCAAAGCTAAAGCAGGAGTTGGGATTATTACTAAAGCTAACAATGGCAGGATTCTTGTAACATTGTCCATCCCACATCCTGGAGCTAAAGATACTGCAGAAATGGAGGCTATAGCCATTCGAACAGCCTTGGGCAAGGCTATAGAGGAAAACATGGCATCCTTATTGATTCTTTCTGACTGCAAAGCTGTTGTGAATAGACTCAATACAGGATGTCAAGGCCTAACCTCAATGGACATGCTAATTAAAGACATCAGACAGCTAAGTCAGTCCTGTTAGAAATGCACTTTCTTTCACATTAGGAGAGAAATGAACATGTGTAGCCATGGTTTAGCTAAGTTAGCTATTAACTTGATTCAAGAAACTAGGTGGAAGCAATCCTTCCTTGTGTGGCTTAATAGAGAGGCCCATAATGACTTCCTGGCAGTTGTTAGTCTTTTGTAAATCTGTTGTGCAGATATAACCGTAACTTATTACATATATATACAGTTGACATTTGACAAAAAAAGAAAGAAACAGGGACAATAATTCAATTGGCTGATCGTACATTTGGTTATCCAAATGGAGTAGTTGAGGATGTTTAGTGTAAGCAAATGGATTAATTTTTCCTGTTGATTTTTATGTGCTTTGCATGGATGATAGAAGTGCTCCAAATCCATCACCCATTATATTAGGAAGGCCATTCTTGAGTACTGCCCAAACTAAGATTGATGTTAGTAAGGGTGCTCTCACAATGGAATTGACGGAGAAATAGTCCATTTTAATATTTTTGATACAATGAAACATTCTGTTAACTCTCATTTTGTGTTTGCTATTCATGCTACTAATTTCTCTATGCAAGAATTTTCTGAGTTTGATTGTAGGAGCAAATTCAAAATTGTTGCGAACAAGTATCATGGAATGAAAACAACTTATGAGATGAAAATGAGTAGAAAATTAAGAAAGATGGTTGCACTCAATGGCTATCTAGACCCCGGAGGAATACCACCAATTGCAAGAAAATTTGAATTATATCCAGATTAAGGAGTGGTATTTAACGTCTAGCCAAAGACATTAAAGAAAGGCACTGTTTGGAAGGCAATCCAAGACTCTTTGTTTTAGTTTTCTTATATTTCTGGAGTTTTTGTTAAGTGTTAGTTGCATTTAGTGGTTTGTTATTGTTGTGGTAGGGAGCTGACAGTTAGACGTGCCCACACCAAGTGGTTACGCCTAAGAAAGAAAGTTTTAATTTGACGGACAAAAGACTACCCAGTAGTTAGGCGTGCCCACACTAAGTGGTCACATTTAAGGAAGGGCAATTCACGTCTGCGGGCAAAAACTCTACATTAGTTAGGCGTATCCACGCCGGGTGGTTACGCTTAAGGAACTCAATTTTTAAATATTGGTCAGAAGACTCTCTAGTAGTTAGGTGTGCCCACGCCAGGTGGTCGCACTTAAGGATCTTAATTTCGAACGGTTGGTCAGAAAATTCGAAAGCAGTTAGGCGTGCTCATGCCTAACACGGGGGTTCAAAAAAAAAGAAAAAGGGTGAAAGGACAAAATTGCCCTCTCTTATTTTAAAAAAAAAGTTGCCATACTTTTTCTTCTTCCTTCTTTTTTCTTTCTTCTTCTTTCTTTTCTCCCTTTTCCCTGCTGCTGCCTTCACCTGCGTCGTACGCCGTCAGCCTTCACACGCATGCCGATCGAGCCCCTCATCGCAATCCCGAGTGCGCCGTTGTCGCACGTCGACCACCGCTCACGTCCATCCTGCTGCACCGCCCAACATTGCCACACATCCACACGCCGACGCCACCTTTGCCGCTGCCGCTGCTATTTCTTCGCCACTCTTTCCTCCCGAGCTTTAGTCCATTTTTACCTTCTTCCGTGTTCAGGGAAGTGTCGTTGCCCCATTACTTCTATTCTTATTCTTTATTGCTTACATTGGAGACAATGTAAGGTTTCGATGTAGGGAAGGGTTAGCTATGTTTTTAGTTGTTCATTTTACATTTTCTTTTCTTTAGTAGTTCTTTGTCTTAAACAATGATGAATGCAATTGAGATACGAGTATGATTAGTAAGTTCATGCCATGGGGTTTTCTACTTTTCTTGATGATGAATTAATTGATGAATATGCTGAACTTGATATAATTTTGACCACTTGTGAGATTTGTGGGCTTATTTTTTTCGTTTGTTTAGTAGTTATTGCACATGGTTTGTCATTCTAGAACTTGTTTGGTTATGCATGTCAAGACCACATTTTAATGAATTTGATGCATTAAAATGATGAGGACACCTAGGATTGAAGCATTTTTTGACTTGCTTAAAAACCTACCTTTATTTTATCTACCTTTAGTGAGTCAAGGTGAGCCTTTAACCCTCTTTCTTCGTTTGATACCCTAATTGTTAGCCGAAAAACCTTCTTTTTAGACTTTCTCTTTGTACCTTGAGTTAAAAAAATGTTTCGATTTCATTGCATGGGAGTTTGGGATATTATTTGACAGTGTTGAAGATATGTAATTATAGAAAGATTTGATATTGTAAATATTAGGAAAGATTAGATTTGATTTGTTTTATTATAGTATCAAATATTAATTAGATAATAGATTGATTTAGACTAGCATGATTTTAGGATCTAAATTAAGTTACACTTGTGTATATATATATTTGTACATTGTGTAGTCCAAAAATATGAATAAGAGTATTTTCTCTCACTTTTTTTAGTTTTCATGGTATCAGAGCTTTAGACTATGTTAATCAGTTTGTCTTTTGACGTGACCCTATTAAGTCACTTTTAGTTCTTTCTTGTGTAAATTATAATGGTAGATATGAAAGGTAGTAGTAAAGAGATGAAAACAGTAATTTTTGATGTTATTCCTACAACATCAAAAATTACTGAACATAAACTGAGTGGAAAATTTTTTTTGTTAAAATGAAATAAATTGTTTCTAATCATTGTAACATTACCTAAACAAGTTGTAACTCCTTATTAATTACTTGTCCAAATTCACAATATAAGTGTGATAAATTTAGTAGCTATATCTACTGATACAAATAGTTGACATTATCTTACAATCAGTTCAGACAATGTTACATTCATTCCTTGTCCACTTTCTACAATTTGCAAATTCAATCAATATGAATATGAATAATATTTAATAATTTGTAACAATTTTATAATTCTCTCTAAATTCTATACAGTTGATTTACCGATGCCTCAAACAACAACTTTGGCCAACATGTACATAGTGGCCGAACTCCATTCTCATCAGATTGTTATTGATGAGTCAATTTCTAGTTCATCATGCTGACTCATGGTTGTATATTATGCATATTTTCTACTACTGTAAATATGGTTAGACTCAGCATTTCTTAAATTTTGTTGGAAGATGAGGACTGGTAGCCATCTTTGATGGGGATCTTGGACACCAACAGTTGTCAGTAACAACCATTCTAAACGATATAATATTTTTTGAACAAGGTATAACTTAATGTAAACTACTTGTAAAACTTAACAACAGAGACACAATTATTACATATGAGACTCATATGAATAGTAACAAAATATCACATCTCTGTTATAAAGATGTACAAGTAGTTAAGGAGGAGTTACAATTTGTGCAGAGAGAGTTATGCCGTTCAGGGACGGTTGATTTGACAACTATCCCTACCCCAAATCTCTTTAGAGGGTGTTCTAGTTTTGTAATAGGTATTAACTCAATTTCAACTGCTTGTATGTTTAAGTGACATAGATGTTATATACAATTATTACTTGTACATCTCAATTATTATTGACTCATAGTCTCATGGCACTTTCTTATCCTTACATATCTTATGAAAATCATTACTGGCAAAGGTTGTATGCCATTGAGTACAATCATTCCTCAAAGGTGTAATGGCTTACCAATAAGTTATAAGACATAGGTAACTATTTGTAATTTCTCATAATAGTGATGCAATTACTATGTTTGTGACCCATATCAACACTGGATAGAACATCACATAGTTATTGTTTAGTTGTACATGTCATGCACTGTGTCTAACAACTTATTGAAATAGCATTATACTATCCATGACACGATTCACTAATTTAATCAAAATTCGAAAAGTAAACAGTGGGCAAGAAAGTGAATAATAGCAATATTGCCCAACATTCACATAGTTTACTCTGTAATTTGTATGGTTACAGCAAACATGCTGAATAATAATTGACCTCTGCCAATTGGGAACTATCCAATTTTTTTTATATATTATAATAATTTGTGAAATTTTTGAATACAGATATAAAAGTTGCTAAAATCAACTAAATTCTAAGAATGCAGGAAATGGTCTCAATTTTGGAATCAAATAGTACATTTGTCCGAAGAATTACAAATGCCTAGAGCATTGCCTTTAAAATTTTGAACTTAACGCCCGAACTCCATACAACTTGTTTTGTTCTCTTTCTCCCAAGATGGTACCGGCAATTGAGAGTCATCTTAGCAAAACATAGTTACGCTCCAACTTTAGCTCCAATATGTGGTAACTACATCCTTGTCTTTGTTTAAGTAGCCCTATGGAACACTAAATTTCGTGGTAAATCCATATTTATTGTAGAAATTATACGCTTTGTCTTCTATATGAAACTCCATTCCAATTTGCCAAGGCTCGTCTTCTGTCCATTTCAAGCATTCCACTACATGAATTTCATTTGTTTAGAGTGTATAAATTCATCAACATTATGTAAACATTCCATAACAGAGTGTATAATTGCATGCATATCTTGTACATGCTATCTTAGACCATGTAGAATCAAAACTCTAAAATAAGTTATAGTACATTGCAGTTAAGGACTCATGACAACTGAATCAAAACTATCAATTAAGAAATTGGACATCCAAAGAATCTAAATCCGACCAGAATCAAAAGAGATAAGCCCAAATAAACCAAAATAGGATGCAGAAGAAATGAGGACTATAATTCATTCCTCAAAAATTGCTTTACTCTAGAGCTACTAGTGTATGCTACCTCTTTCAGCCATCAAGAAGAATAAGCAAAAAAATACTATTGCTCTCTGATCAGATCTACTCTTCTCATGCCTAATTAATATGCCAAATCATGCAGGGGAAAATTCTAACAATTAGAGTTTAATTTTGTACCCACAATATTAAATATATATAATTGGAAGAATCTTACCAAAGGACAAGCAAACTTGCATAGAGGCAACTAAAAATGATTGTTATGCATTACAAAATAAACTAGCTGGCAAAGAATATCCAAACATGTGGCATATATAGGAACAACGAGATAATAGAATCACAAAAGAACTGTTGTATAATAAAATAAAAATTTTTCATAGAAAACACAAGTAAGAGAAGAGGCAACTATAATGTACAAATTATGGTGTCTCTCAATCCGATTATACAACAGAATACCCTAGTATGTACAACATAACCATTATTATAATAATTCTAACCATGTGTGTTACTCTTAAAATTATCATATAGCAACATGATGACTAAATAGTGCTCTAACAAGACATACTTGTACATATACCAAAACTCAATGTAATACTCATGAAACACATTGTGAATATTTTCTAACGTTGCGTATAGACACCACATGTATATATTTGCTATTTGTTATCTTACATCTACATATCCAGGATTTAATCCCATTAACAACACTTATATATTAACTATTATGATAGCAATGATTTTTTCACTTGTACATACAAATGAGCGCACTGTTCTTCCTGGGTAACAATGTGTACAATCAGACAGACACGCTGAAAAAACAGAGCATAACTTCTTTTTCATTTAAATATTAGTTTCTGCTAACATTGCTACCACTACAATTTCTATCCAATTCATATGATAATCAGCATCATTACCTTCATCAATCTCCGCCGCATTGTTGTAACTATTTGCTCACCCTGTTATAATGTCTATTGTCTTGGCCATTATTGTATGCTACAACTGTAATACCCTTTTCTAGTTTAAATCACTTCTTGGAAGCGATGTCAATGCAAATACTATGATTGCTTCGGTGTTTATATTTGCTTGTACCCTTGCCGTCCCAGATATGGGTGGAGGTCCAAATTATCAACATTTAAAACCCACCACAACAAGACTTTCTAACCCTAATTTGGTACACAAATCTGCATTTGCTATTTTTGCTCTCTCTTCTCTGGAGATAGATTGTTATTTCTCACCATTCTTCTCTTTCCACTATACCTTCAAAGAACTAAAATGAAAGCCTTCTTTTTTGTCAAGGTTTTCGCGGGTTCGTCTTCAAAATTAGTTTTGAATTCAAATTTTTAATTCAAATTTCATATTTTAACAATCCTGTTCCAATATAACGCCGTTTATATTGGTGTTTTTGAAATTAATATTTTTTTTGAAACTTACTAATTAGATGGTGTCGTTTTGATGCCTTCTTTCTACCTGTCGACGTGGATGCATAATAACCACTTCTTAAGTTTTGTGAGGGGACCGTTCAGGGACGGTCTTTCTGATGACTGTCCTTGCCCCAAATCCCAACGAACCACTCGAAGACGTCCGAGGCTACTGTGACAACTTCTACAGTAAACACCATAAGCAAATCAAACTCGAAATCATAGACCAACAAACAGTTTTTCATTTGTTGTGTTAGCAAAAAGAATCAAGCTTCATTAGAGGATACAGTAGAATCAAGCTTTATCATGAGCTTTTAGATTTTCTTCTAATCATGTTGTCCTATTTTTTTATTTTTAATTCACAGTCTAGTTGTGTTTGAATTTACAGTTACAATTTTTTGCAGGCCCTAATAATGTTTTCGAGATAAAGTCTTATTCTCTTGTGCATTGAGAAATGGCCTTATATGATTTTTTCCTTTTTTGCTTAACTTGTTCAAGTAGAGTTTTTCTAAAGGGTGCTCAATTGACACTCATCAACATGCTTACATTTCACCTAATTTACCATGTATAGACACGCTCTAACAATTACCACCTTTTCTTGCATATATACACTTTCTCTAATTAATCTTAATTTTTTGAAAATCTAACACATGAAATATATTTTAATGAATGCCCATTGAGCACTCGTTAAATAGAACCTTTCAAGTAAGAGGCTACTCTATATTTGTGGAAGTTAATCATCCATTGAAGGGAAGATATTTGATAAGATATACAGTAAAATGTATATTTACTGTATATTGATTTATTGAACAAACAATAAAATCATATCATAATATTTATGTACTAGAAGAGAATTAAGAAGCTATCATCTCAAAGCCTTTGGCTGATTTCCATTATTGCTAATCCCACTCTTTTACTATCGATACTAGATGCAACAAAATGATGAAGTTGTCGTTCAAAAAAATTAAACTACTATTGGGAAATTTGCTGCTTGAAATTCTAAATAGAATAATGAACGTAGAGACAATGTCATATGCGTTTTGTTTTGGTGAATATTTTGAACACTTCTGATCTTTAGTCAACCTATCAAATTGTGCACTTGTCTTCCTTCATTTTTTCTTTGCCATAGAAGTGCTCAGGATCTAGGGTTTGGTTATGACTGAAAAGATGAATACTGTGGAATCGAAAAAAAGTGGTGATTAGGATTTCATGAAATGATTGAGTTCCAATGAAGTATATCATTAATTTTGTATTTTTTTTTCTTTCTAAAGATAGTTTGGTAATTCAAGAAGGTTTTTGTCATATACCTAAAAAGCTTGGTAACAAAATGGCAAATGCCATTAGTCCTTAGCATCCTTTTTAAAGTAGAAGCTCCAAAACATCCTCCATCTGGATAAATCATTGCAGTCCAATAGATTTGTGCATATTTTCTAACAATCATCTGATAAAAATGCTTAAAACTCAAAGAGAAATTTAGCTTTCATAGGAGATGGGAGAAATTCCAAAACTAGTACTCCCTCTGTCCCAATGAATCTGTCGTGCTTTGGGAATCCCACATTTTTTCAACAGTGCTCCGATTTCAAAAGGTAATGGGTTATGTTCCAAGAATGCCCCGGTTGAATTAGCTATGCAGCCTGACGTGTTGCTCCATTGATGGTAGGATAGAGTAGTGATATGATTGTGGGACCCATACATATGATATATTTTCAAGCCCTTTTGGAGAAAGTGCAATGCACGAATCCTGCTGGTTCTAACGTGACACTCACACACCATCACATGAAAATTCTCTATTTCACAGGTGAACTTAAACCTGCTCGTTTTGTTGACATGGTGGCCTATGCACTTCCAGTTATTGATGATGTTCCATCCACATTTTCTGAAGCAGTTCGAAGTACAGAAAATGATAGATGGAAAGATGCTATGGAAGAAGAGATGCAATCTCTTCAAAAGAACAAGACGTGGAAGTTGACACAACTACCGAAGGACAAGAAGGCAATTGGATGCAAATAGATATTTGCAAAGAAAGAATAATTTTCTGACAAGATTAATGTTCGCTACAAGGCAAGATTGGTGGCTAAAGGCTACGCTCAGAAGGAGGGAGTTGATTATAATGAGGTATTTTCTCCAATTGTTAAACATTTCTCTATTAGAATTTTGTTGGCCTTGGTAGGGCAGTTAAATTTGGAGTTAGTTTAACTTGATGTAAAGACCGCGTTCCTTCACGGTGACTTGAAGGAGGAAATCTATACGTCTCAATTAGATGGATTTAAAGTTGCTGGTAAAGAAAATTAGGTTTGTAAGCTGAGCAAATCGTTATACAGATTGAAACAATCACCGAGACAATGGTACAAACGATTTGATCAGTTCATGATGGGCCAGAAGTACACAAGAAGCAAATACGATCACTGTGTGTATTTGTGCAAGTTACGAGATGAGTCCTACATCTACTTACTCTTATACGTTGATGATATGCTGATAGCGTCAAAGAGCCAAGTTGAAATTGACAAAATAAAGGCTTAGTTGAGTAAAGAGTTCGAGATGAAGGATTTGGGAGAAACCAAGAAGATTTTCGGCATGGAGATAAGCAGGGATAGAACGAGAGGCAAGTTTTGTCTGACACAAAAGCAGTATTTGAACAAAGTACTACAACGTTTTGGTATGAATGAAAATTCAAAACCTGTAAGTATTCCGCTTGCTCCTCATTTGAAACTTAACAGCCTATTATCTCCAAAAACGGATGAAGAGCGAGCGTACATGGCGAAAGTCCTGTATGCTAATGCAGTTGGTAGTTTGATGTATGCAATAGTGTGTACGACACCCGACATTTCACAGGCAGTTGGTATGATAAGCAGGTTTATGCATGATCCTGGCAATGGTCATTGGCAAGCTGTGAAATAGATTCTACGGTATATCCAAAATACTGTAGATGTTGGATTACTATTTGAACAGGATAAATCTCTTAGTCAATGTGTAGTTGGTTATTGTGATTCTGACTATGCAGGTGATTTGGATAAGCGACATTCTACAACTGGCTACTTGTTCACGTTTGCTAAGGCGCCAGTTAGTTGGAAGTCTACTTTGCAGTCAACGGTGGCTTTGTCTACAACGGAGACAGAGTATATGGCGAATACAGAAACTGTGAAGGAGGCAATTTGGTTTCAAGGATTGCTTGAAGACTTGGGAGTTGGTCAAAAACACATTAACGTGTTTTGTGACAGTCAGAGTGCTATTCACTTAGCAAAGAACCAGATTTTGCAGGCAAGAACGAAGTATATTGATGTTCCCTATCACTTTGTGCGGGAAATTCTTGAAGAAGAGGAGATTTTTCTCCAGAAGATTCGGACTACGGAGAATCCTGCAGATATGGTGACCAAGGTGGTTACAAGGTCCAAGTTTGAACATTGTTTAGATTTGGTCAATATCCTGCACATTTGAGTTGGTGCCTGAGGGCGCAAATTTGAAGATACCGCAAGGACCATTTGTTATTTTTGTTTGTGAGAAGATTTGTATTTTTTGGGTGGGACTAGAAATTATGCCAAGGTGGAGATTTGTTGAATTCAAAACCTAAATTGTAGACTTTTTCAAGTCACAATTGTTGAATTTGTGGCATCAATTTCTATCCCTCAATTTCTATCCCACATCGGTAGAGTTGAGAGCTTGGGTAAGGGCTTGAGAGTTATCTCAACTTGGGTAAGGGCTTGAGAGTTATTTATAACTCTCAAGCAAATCAATTCAATTACACCAACCACCAACAAAAGAATTACACCAAAAAGGATTTTGTAATTCTTTCTTCTCCTAAATTTATAAAAGCGGGTCGCTTGAGTGGTGCTCGGAGATTAGGCAAAATTTGCCGAACTCCGTTATCAATTTTTCGGGTGCGTTCTTTTCTTATCTCTTTTATTTATTCCGCACTTATTTAGTAGTTTCTTTTCTATTAAAGTATAGTATTCAATATATTTGTCTATATTTGTCGGGTATATTTGTAGTGTTTTATACGATTCATTTGGGTATATTTTCTTATTCGTGTGTACGTAATATTTATGTATACACGGATCTAGTTGTGATAATACACCGTGTACGTAAATTCTGTCTAGGAGACTGGATTTTAAGTGGGACCACTTGTGACCTCTCCAGCCTTCCCTGGGAATTTACTTGGAATGGTAATTCTGTCTAAGGAGATTGTTTCGACGATCTTTTTTGGGAATTACTGAATGGATTTAATCACTAGTTGTATTTTTGAGTGGAAAATTACCCGATTTCCCCAACAGGCTCAACATCCTGCAATAGATTTAGAGGAGATGGAATCCCTTCTTAGTGATGTTACAATCATTGTTAGCCCAAAAAAACATGTTCTTTTGCCGATAAATGATGGCAGATGAGAATTTCTTGCCAGTATCAAGATATTTATCGTCCACAGGAAACTTAAGTTGATTTTTATTTATTTATCTTTTGTCTTTTACAGTTTCCTGTTGTCCTCTTTCTTCGTGGGGAACTAATTATGAATAGCTATGCCTATAGATTTTGTACAGGAGGCTGGTAATTTCGTGAAAGCTACTGACTTGCAACATTTTTCAACATGTTTGATGGACTTTGGTGACCTCATAGACCAAACAATTCAAAATTTTAATGCTCGAATTCACGTAAAGCCTGATTTGTCATTTTCCTGCTTTTTTTCAAAAAAGGGGAAAAAAAGCACTTGGTCCTTGACTGACAAGCGCTGCCATGACACAAAAGAGCATTAGAGCCGGAGGTTCCTACTACAAAGGCAGTTCCTGTCCAGTCTTTATATTCAAAAAGATAGCAATAAATTAACAGATTTTAAGTGGATTCAATCAGGTTCTATGACTCTGGCTAAGGAAGAAAGATGGAGCAAAATTGATATTGAATCTGATTGCAAATATATCATTGACAGATTACAAGGTAAAGGGCTGAATAATAGCATCATAGGCACTATCGTGGAAGATATAGCAAAGCTGAGGATGTTGTTTCGACTCTGCGGTTTTCCTTTACCCGTAGAGTTGGAAATGATTGTAGTCATGGAAATGCAAAATTTGCAGTTAGGCTCACTGAAGATGTTCAATGGGAATCTGATTTCCCTGTGGCGCTTAGAGAAGCAGCACAAAATGACAGAAGAGCAGTTGCTCTGTTTTGTAACTAACTCTTGTATTTTCAAGTTGGTTCTTTAAAATACAAAATTGACGTTTGTCCAAAAGAGAAAAAAAATGTACGTGCTATTGATTGATATTTTAATATGCTAACTTGCTGCAATTGACAGATTTAATGAGAGGAGCAGACCGAAACATTATAGTAGTTCAATGGTGTATATTGCAATTAACCGTTTTTATGTGGCAGGGAAGAGCAAGCAATTACAATTGACTGAATGAGTCAGAGATGCCGCAAGGAAAACCAGGACAGGGTACAAAGCTTTTACTTTTTGTCTTTTTGGAGTTTTTAATTTTTTTTTAATTTTTAGAGAATTAATAATAGTTCTCCACTTACTTTCTTAATTATTCGATTACAGGTGAAGTGTCTTATTAACTAGACTGTACTTTGTTATCGTCTTTTTTGGAGTTAAGTATTGGAAGATATCTCAACTAATCAAGTCAACCAAATTGGGATGGAGATACAGCATGAGAGATATCCTTATACTATATAAAAAAGGTAGTTTGGTTTCACCTACTGCTTGTGCTTTTAACTACCTCGTTGAAAGCAAATTATTTGGGATTGGGTTGTATGTGAATATACATATTGCATTCTGAACATGTTCACCCTTCTTATCTTTTAGCTTTAAAGACTGGTTGCGCTTTTAGTAATTTTTTTATTAAGATCTCATTTGGGATTGCAGTAACTTGTCTAAAAGCCTTTCAATTGGTAGAGCTTTTGGTCAAACTATTTATTAAGTGTTTAATCATATCATTTAGGTGCATACTTACATAAGTACTTTTTCAATTTGATAATTGTAGTTCAAAATTTATAATAAAATAGCTAAAGTTAGTTTTTATTTTTTGCAATGTAAAAGTTGCCCTAAAAGCGCCAATTTTGAATTTATGCTAAATATGCTTTAATGACCAAAAGATCGACTTTTAAATAGTATTTTTATCCTCGAAAAACACTTTTTTAGCAAAAGTACAGCAATTCCAAATAGGTCCTAACGAATGTTCAACGGCTGGCTTTTCTTTTTCTTTCGTTAGGTCTGTCCTCCCATCTTCAAATTTCAAAGCTAGGTTGATGTTTATCAATTTCATTTGAACCACTAAGGGTTAATTTTGTCGCTTGGAACAATTCTGTTAATTTGGTTAAACTCGTTGTACAAGAGTCTGATGCAGAGGTTTGTCTAAAACGGCCATTTGAATCTTTATGTGTTGGTAGAGTGTGTTCACGATGGAAAGAGTTATTAACTGTTGTCATTGTGCCAATTTACTTTCTTTCCCTTAAATTTGCTTGTGAAGTTTCCTATTTATCTTAAAAACTTGGTTTTCAGGAAGTTTATGGTAACTAATCATTTAGTAGTTGTTAATAAGTTTTTAATGTCCTTTAGTGAAGTGAATTATTTCCTATTGTTACGACTATATAGTTTTTTTAATGCCAGCAATTTGAGACCATCATTTTAGCCTTTTGTAGCATAATGTACTGCTCAAATAAGTATACACATTTTTAAATTTATTTATCAGACCTTAATGCAGAAAAATTGTTTTGGGATACCTGGAAAGACAGCCTTGATCTGTTTTTTAGCCTTGAACGAATTTTGTTTCCGCAATACTTTAATTTAATTATCTAAGTAACTCAGCAGCCCACTAAATCTTAAAATTCTTGAGAAGCGGTCTCAAGAATTTTCTCCATATTTATGGGTAAATTATCCATTTGGCCCTTGAACTTTTAGTTTCAGTAAAATTAAACCCTCTAACTATTTGCAGTCAACTTTTAGCCCTCGAACTTGTAAAATTGGGAACATGTGGCCCTTTTGGCTAGTTTATCTCGTTTTGCAATCGAAAAGTCAAATCGCACGAATGACAATATGCTTTAAAGAAAGGTCTGTTGTCTGCATAGAAACAAGCAAAAAGTGAACAATTTCATCTTTTTCCCTTTTCCTAACCCGAATCGCTAATAGATCTCAACAAATGAGTTGCAGAGGGAAGGCAGAGAATTGTGCCACAAAACAAGCAAAAATGTCCAAATATCGCAGCCCTCCGCTTCCTATTTGTCCTTGTGGTAAAGTTACAAAGATGATTATTTCGTGGATTGATAGAAACCTAGAGAGAAGGTATGCCGTTTGCTCACAAGAAGTTGGTAGCTGTGGGTATTGGGATTGAATTGACAAGGAGATGTGCTGTCATTCTATTGAGTTGATACGGGGCCTTCTAAGGAGGATTAATGCAATAGAAAAGCAAAAAGAGAAATTTGAAATTGTAGCATCAAGATCTGAGGCAAAAGCTGTTAAGTTGAAAGCAAAATTAAGAGAAATAGAGGAGCATCTATAGTGACAGAAATGGTTGAATAAGTTTTTTGTAAGCGTACTTGTGGTGAGATGGTTAGTCACTGTAATAATGATACTTATAGAGAAAAAAAGAGGTGGAGTCTATGCTGGGATGCTGAAAATGGAGGTAAATGTACTGGGATGATACTGAAATTCGCGTGATTTGATTTCGAGTTGCAAAACTGGATAAACTATCCAAAAGGGCTACGGGTTCCCAATTCCCAATTTTATAAGCTCAAGGGCAGAAAATTGACTACTACAAATAGTTTGAGGGCTTAATTTTACTTAAACTAAAAGTTCAAAGGTCAAACGGATAATTTGGCCCCATATTTACAGCCTTCCTTCTCACCCAATCCCTTGATTTTAGCTAGATTTTTCTCCATCCTAATACAATCTAACAATGGTCATCGCTTGTCTTTTCATCATTCTCTGCATCATTGACTGTGCGTTTATCAAGAGCTTTTAGATTTGCTTCTAATCATGTTGTCCTATTTTTTTATTTTTAATTCACAGTCTAGTTGTGTTTGAATTTGCAGTTACAATTTTTTGCAGGCCCTAACAATGTTTTCGAGATAAAGTCTTATTCTCTTGTGCATTGAGAAATGGCCTTATATGATTTTTTCCTTTTTTGTTTAACTTTTTCAAGTAGAGTTTTTCTTAAGGGTGCTCAATTGACACTCATCAACCCACCTACATTTCACCTAATTTACCATGTATAGATGCACTCTAACAATTACCACCTTTCCTTGTATTTATACACTTTCTCTAATTAATCTTAATTTTTTTGAAAATCTAACACCTGAAATATATTTTAACGAGTGCCCATTTAGCACTCGTTAAATAGAACCTTTCAAGTAAGAGGCTACTCTATATTTGTGGAAGTTAATCATCCATTGAAAGGAAGATATTTGATAAGATATACAATAAAATGTAAATAGACTTTTGAAAGTGTTCCATTGGCTAAAATCTCTAATGTACTTCTATTTTCTCATTTGTGCCGGCTTTTTTTATAGGTTCAATGGTTTATGTTTTTAGTGACTCTATGTTTCTGTGGGTGAAGTACTCATAGAAGATGTAGACAAGTATTCTTCATCCTCTTTGCTTGCTATTGGTCAGAGTCACACACAAAAACTCTCCAGCAGCTGTAGTTGACAAGCACATACAATTCTATGTTGTATCTTCACTATAATCGTTCCAGAAAATTATCATGTACATAGCATGTAATAGTTCTTAATGGAGTTGACAGCTGTAGATGGAATTTTGTGTTGACATTTTCAATTATTGCATGAAAAATTCATATTTTTTGACTTTTATCACTACTAATAAAAGTTAATTTCCCTGATATAAATCCTATTGATTTATTGAGCAAACAATAAAATCATATCATAATATTTATGTACTAGAAGAGAATTAAGAAGCTATCATCTCAAAGCTTTTGGCTGATTTCCATTATTGCTAATCCCACTCTTTTTCTATCGATACTATACGCAACAAAATGATGAAGTTGTCGTTCAAAAAAATTAAACTACTATTGGGAAATTTGTTGCTTGAAATTCTAAGTAGAATAATGAACGTAGAGACAATGTCATATGCATTTTGTTTTGGTGAATATTTTGAACACTTCTGATCTTTAGTCAACCTATCAAATTGTGCACTTGTCTTCCTTCATTTTTTCTTTGCCATAGAAGTGCTCAGGATCTAGGGTTTGGTTATGACTGAAAAGATGAATACTGTGGAATCGAAAAAAAGTAATATGGCCTTACTGGTAATTAGGATTTCATGAAATGATTGAGTTCGAATGAAGTATATCATTAATTTTGTATTTTCTTTTTCTTTCTAAAGATAGTTTGGTAATTCAAGAAGATTTTTGTCATATACCTAAAATGCTTGGTAACTTAGGATATAGCATGGATTGCCAATGACAGAATGGCAAATGCCATTAGTCCTTAGCATCTTTTGTCTTTTTTAATTTATATATATACATATATATATATATATATACATATATATATATATATAAATATAACATACGTAGAAGCTCCAAAACAATAAATCATTGCAGTCCAATAGATTTGTGCATATTTTCTAACAATCATCTGATAAAAATGCTTAAAACTCAAAGAGAAATTTAGTTGTCATAGGAGATGTGAGAAATTCCAAAACTAGTAAATAATATGAAATCTCAATCTATCTATTGAGCAAATAGATATTAATGAATATGAAAAACATTAAATCTCGAAAACATCTTCCCTGCATCCAGGTGAATCACTATAACTCAAAAGATTTGTGCATGTTTTTAAAAATGACATTTGCTAAAAAATGATTGAAGCCCAAGGAGAAATTCAGCTAACATGGTAGATGTTAAAATTTTCAAATCTAGCAAACCATATGAAATCTCAAATCTCATAGAAAAAGAGAAAAAAAGGAAAAAATTTCTTACAAGGGAAATCCTAGGATAGAATAAAATTTTCACTAGAAAAAATTAGGAGAGAAGAAATACTTACCAAGAAATGCTAGCAAAGAAAATTCCTCGCTAGAGGGAATTTATTTTAAAAAAGCAAATAAAAGGTATAAAAAACGGTTCCCTCCTATGGAGAAAGATTAGATCTGAAGGCCATTTTCGTTAGAGGAGCCTTAAAGAGAAGAAAGAGAGAATGAATTTTAGAGAGAAATACACTAACACACAATTACTGAAATATTGGATTCCACAGATTAAATATTAGAAGATGTGCATTACAAACATATATCTTAATGACTTTCATGACATATGTTGTATCCAAAAACACATTTGTGAATTTTTACGCATATCAAGTGAAAATTATGCATGAAGTACGATTAATAAAATTATGCATATCAAGTGAATTTTTTTTTTTTAAAAACATGAATAAATGGGAAGACTAGGACGGACTTGGAAGTCTTTCCTTGACAGCTTCATTATGTCATAGACTTGTAGCATGAGCAACCCCTTGAAGACGTCCGAGGCTACTGTGACAACTTCTACAGTAAACACCATACGCAAATCATGCTCGAAATCATAGACCAACAAACAGTTCTTCATTTCTTGTGTTAGCAAAAAGAATCAATTTTCATCAGAGGATACAGTAGCAATCATGTATTAGCCAATAGTTCAATTTCAGTTGTATCAATTGGTTAGGTTTCTTGTTATAGCAGTTAGTTAGTGTTAGGCTCTGCGAGAGCCAAACTAGGGGAGAATTTAACCATGAGCTAGAATGGGAACCACAACCATGGACTTGACACCACATCCAACCCAAAATCTTAAGGCATTGGGCCTATGGATCATTCCCACTTATATGTTTCTCATTTTACTCATCTCTTTCCGATGTGGGATATTGATTCACACTTGATATCCCAACAATCTCCCCCTCAATTGTGAATCTCTTCCACATCGGATCTTTCTCCCTAGCCCATCCACTCCATCAAACCCACTTCAATTTGGAGTGTACGATTCTTGCTCAAGAGCCCACATGCCCTTGCCTTACTGCAGGTCTGCATGATTCTTTTTTTTTCCCTGCTCTTATAACCATCGGCTCTGATACCACTTGTTGGGCTCTGCGAGAGCCAAACTAGGGGAGAATTTAACCATGAGCTAGAATGGGAACCACAACCATGGGTTTGACACCACATCCAACCCAAAACCTTAAGGCATTGGGCCTATGGATCATTCCCACTTATATGTTCCTCATTTTACTCATCTCTTTCCGATGTGGGATATTGATTCACACTTGATATCCCAACAGTTAGATCCTACTAATGGAAGAGAGTATACTAGCCTATAAATAGCCATTGTATGAGGAAGTTGTAATCAGCAACGGAGTGAATGAAAGCCCCAATCCTTTTGCATTGAATATTCTTCCATCTCTGTTTCTTTCTTTCATCTTCTTCTTCCTTTCTTCATTCCCTATTATTCTTGCTTTTTGCTTCTTGCTTCTTGCTTCTTGCTTCTATCTCTTCCTTTCATTCTTTCAACAGTCTATCTAATTATTCTCAATAATGCCCATAGAGATAACTAAAATCCAATTGAAATCTTGAAAACTGTGTTCAATTGCATGTCAACCATCCTAAGTATTTAGAGTGCTTCACATGCCCTCAGCTAATGCATGTGCAGGCTACATTTATGCACAAGGTTAGCAGTCTTTATGAGACTAGAATGTCCAAGAACACTAGTTTATTCACGATTGCATCAACTAATTAAGATGTGGTGAACCAACTTAGGGTTATTTCATACTGATAGGAAAAGGAAAAAAAATAAAGTTTTAGTCCCTAGTGTTTCGCACTTGTGTGAATTTAGTCCTCTCCAATGTTTGGCACCAGTGTAATTTTGGTTCCTAACTTTCAGCAAAAATAAATATGGTTCCCAATATTTCCAATTGAAGCAAATTTAGTGTAATTGACGGATTTTCCCTAATTACTAACGAAATAATGTTATTTGCAGTCACATGTTCACTAGATTGAATTAAAAAAAGAGAATAAAAAAGCACCTGACTTTAGACAATAAGAATATTAACTTATGTGATGACACATGACTAATTAATTAACCACAAAAATGGAAATAAAATAAAGAAATTTGTGGTTAATCTTAAGGTTATTTTGTTCATCTACTATAATTGCAATTCTTCGTTCATTTGTTTGGTAGTGGTGGTAGTAGAGTACATGCTGGGAAACTAATGGGACAAAAAAACCAAGTTTTCTACTGGCGATTTTTCTATTATCTAGAGAGGTGATAGAGGGAAAAGTCAATCATCTGATCTCTTCTTGATTCCACAATTTTCAACACAGAAAAGTTGATAAAATTCCGTTCCCTCGACCACGATGACTGGAGTTTCGTGCTCATATGAATTGATGTTGCAATTGTAGCACAAATGATGAAAAAAAAGTAAAGAGTCCACACACAGAAGATGGCGTAGTGTTAAAAAAGGAAATAGCGCTGAAATGCAATTAGTAACGGTCAGGAACCCATACCACACGGTATCAGAATAAGTCAAGTGAACTTGCCAAGTCAATTTGAGGATGAGTGACTTTCTAATGTTGGGGTGGCTTTGCTCAGGGAAGGATCTATATATTGAAATATGGCCTCCTCCAAGAACACCAAAAAAAACTCATCATCCCAAAATTAAATAGTCATCACAGTCCAAAGTTTCCCCAGTGATGAAGCTTGTTCAAATGATACTTTTCGTGTTGACGGTGTCCTTGAAGCCAGCTATCACACCAGCAGCAACATACCCTCCTGTAGCCAAGGATGGCTGCATTGATACCTCTGGAAAAGTAAAGATCCCATACCCATTTGGCATGACACAAGATTGTTATCTTTGAGTCGAGATTTTCAGTCAATCCTAACTCCTCTTTAATCCTCCCATTCTAAGCATATATATTTTTTATTTTTTTTTAAATTTTTTTATAGTAGAAGAGGAATGAAATTTAAAAAGCGGGGGAAGAGAGGAGAGATTTCAACCCAAGCCCTCTAAATCTTGGAATCTCAATCCTAGGCCTCCGTTTGATAACTAGATTCAACATTTAAATTAAATAAGTTCAAATTTTAATATATTCAAACGCATTTGATAACAAAAATTAGAACTTTTGAATTAATTGAGTGGCACCAACTATTCTAGACAAAATTTACTCTAAAAAATAATTAATAAACTAACCACATATCAGTTAATATGATATACACTCAAATGCATCAAATATGGTATTTAACAATTTAATAATTTAATGAATTTCGCCTTCAGATTTCAAATTTCAATTTTATCAAATACACTCTAAGCAGACTAAAACCTCATCGGCCGAAGCACACATCGTAATTACTTTCATGACATACATTACATCCAAAAACACATTTATGATTTTTTTTCTCATATCAAGTGGAAAAAATTTATCGGTTCCCTTATTGTTTTTCACGTAAATAAATGGAAACAGTAGGGTGGACTTGAAAGTCTTCCCTTACAGAGTCTTTATGTCGTTAGCATAAGCAACCCCGTAAAGACGTGGACCCCATGGTCGTCAGAGACTAGTGTGAACAAATGCTCCTTTATATCTTGACTGCATTCATTTGAAGTTAACCGTCCTATTTGGGGTCTACAGAAGAAGTTTCAATGGTAAAATGCGTAGGCCTTTTGTGCGTTTACTGGCTAAGTCTTCCCTTTACTTGGAATGCCTATAAAACGTCCCTATTTGGGGTCTACAGAAGAAGCTTCAATCTTAAAATGCGTAGGCCTTCTTTGGGTTTACTAACCAAGTCTTCCCTATCGTAAGTATAAAGTCCTTAGAAGTGCACAATTAACAATTGCAACTCTCTTCCGTATAAGGAAACTTGCAACTCTCTTTGAAAAACAATTCCAATGGGCTTCAATCGGTTCATTTTACCGATGCTCTTGCATTTGGTAATTGCCTTAATGCTTTCTTCCGCTTCAACTTTGACACCCCCAACATTTCCTATAGCGATGCCCGGCTGCAAAGATCATTGTGGAAATGTAAGCATTCCATTTCCATTCGGTATTACGGAAGATTGTTACCTTAACAAATATTTTTTTATCAACTGCACCAACTCTTCAACCTCTGTCCCTCAAACAGTTCTGCAGAACGCAGTCGATGTCACAGAAATATCTCTGGAAGGTCAGGTACACCTTATGCAGGATATAGCATCTGATTGCTATGATAAAAACGGAAGTTTATTGGACAACATTTCACCATGGACGAGATTATCTAAACGCTTTACCTTCAGTAGTACAGCTAATAAATTCATTGTCGTTGGCTGTGATGCCTTGGCCTTAGTTAAAGGCTTTGGTCAAAACCGGAGCTACGCAACTGGATGTATCCCTTCCTGTGATTATAAGGAAGATGTAATTGATGGCTCTTGTTCTGGCATCGGTTGCTGCCAGACTGATATCCCACCAGGGGCATGGAATATTAATGTGAGCTTGACCAGTCTTAATAACCACACCAAGGTGTGGGATTTCAATCCTTGCAGCTACGCTTTTGTGGTCGAAGAGAAGGCTTTCAATTTTTCTGCAAGTAACCTCACCAACTTAAGCAATGATTTAAGTCTTCCCGTCGTGGTGGATTGGACCATTGAGGAGGGGTCATGTGAAGTTGCCCAAAGAAACACGACCTCTTATGCATGCTCTGGTAAAAACAGTCACTGTTACGAACCTTTTAAGGGGTTGGGATACCGTTGTTCTTGCGATCAAGGATACGAAGGCAACCCATATCTCCCTGATGGTTGCCAAGGTATGTGCGAAAATTTTGTTAAACTCGTCTAATTAACCAGTATGTATATGTGTGTTTCAATTCACATTTCAAATTATGCTTCTGCTTTCTATTTTTTATTGAATTCGACAGATATTAATGAATGCCAAGATCCAACTCTACACAATTGTACGAAGAATAGTGTTTGTCACAACACATTGGGCAACTACACATGTCCTTGTCTCAAAGGGTATCATGGTGATGGGAGAGGTGGAGATGGCTGCAGTCCTGACCAAATAAATTGGTCTATGATTGTTTCAGGTTAGTCTACACTTTGAAATGATTGGAGAAGCAAAGGAGAATTTATCACTATGGATTGAACCATCTCTTAAGTGGTGTGATAAATATGTGCTGTATCATGAGAGTATTAAAACAAAATGAAGATTTCTTGAAACCCGTTCCATTTGGTTTAAGATGGCAACTAATCATAGTATAAGAGAGAAAGAAACCTAATTCTTTTCTTTACCAGGTAGTGAAAGAACATGAAACTTGATAATCACTTGCAAAATTAGAGTCTTTAGCTGCAAAGCATCCGATAGATCTCATCATTTGCTAATTTTTCAGTCAAATTTGTCAACAGGTGTTGGCATAGGCACAGCAATTCTACTTTTCTGCTGCTTTTATTTGTGTTTGGAATTGAGGAAAAGAAGGGAAAACAGATTGAAGGAGGAGTTTTTCCGGAAAAATGGTGGATTAATGCTACAGCAACGACTGGCTCAAGAAGGAAGAAACACAAATGTTGCTAGAATTTTCACTCTTGAAGAACTACGAAAGGCAACCAATAATTTCGAGGAAACTCGAATTATTGGTCGTGGAGGATACGGCACAGTTTTCAAAGGAATCTTAGTAGACCATAATTCTTGTACTGTTGCCATTAAGAGGTCCAGAGAAGTTAACGAAAATCAAGTTGATCAATTTATTAATGAGGTGATTATGCTTTCCCAAGTTAATAGTAGAAATGTCGTTAAACTTCTAGGATGTTGCTTAGAGACGGAAGTGCCATTACTTGTTTATGAGTTCATCGACAATGGTACTCTCTCCGAGCATTTAAGCAGCACAACAAAATCACAGCATCTTTCTTGGAATATCCGATTAAGAATAGCATCAGAAATTGCTGGAGTTCTCTCATATTTGCACTCAGTAGCTTCACCACCGATTATCCATAGAGATATCAAATCGGCAAACATACTTCTAGATCAAAACTACACTGCAAAAGTCACAGACTTTGGAATATCAAAATTGGCTCCTTTAGATGAAAATCAAGTATCTACAATGGTGCAAGGAACATTTGGCTACTTGGACCCCGAGTACATGCTAACAGGATTGTTGACAGAGAAAAGTGATGTTTACAGCTTTGGGGTAGTTCTTATAGAGCTACTGACAAGTGAGAAGGCATTATCATTGGATAGAGTGGAGGAAGAGAAGTTTCTTGCGAATTACTTCATTTCTTCACTGAAAAGTGGTCACTTGGTCCAGGTTCTTGATCGCAACATTATGTTCGATGTAAGTATTGAGCTTTTGAAAGAAGTTGCAATGATTGCGAAATCTTGCTTGAGTATAAAAGGTGATGATAGACCATCTATGAAGAATATAGCAAGAGAACTTGAGGTATTGGAAATAAGAGCAAAGCAATCTCCAATTCAAGTTTCTAAGATTGATTTCACCGACACTGAGGCCTCCTTGCTTGGTATGCAATCAACAAAAGCATATATCGACAGTGGTGATTCTAGCTGCATACATACTGAGAGTCATAGCATAATGGAGCATATGATGGTACCAATTGCTGGTGGGAGATGAATGATAGGGTGTTCTGGAGCTGCAAGTTTCGACTTTCGAGTTCTGGTGCACTTCTTCATTTATTATTACGAGTTCCTCCTAGAAATGTCAAATGGAGTTGAATTTTCAGCAGTTTTCTTGCAATTAATTTTGATTGTGTGCGAGTAGATTATTTGATCCAAGGCCTCTCAAGTTGAATTGTAGTTCAGTTCTGCTGGGTAATGTAACTCTTACAATATTTAGTGTAAAATGGTATAAATTTGGTCTAAGCATAAATTTTGTCACTCATACGGCTGAGTTGGTGTAAAAATCACGATTAAATCAAAACCATATGAGTTTACACTGGAAGTTATAAGAATTAATCAACTGAACCTAACTACAGAGACCTCAACTTGAGGGCACCACTTCAGCAGATAATGATAATTATTTTTACATGACTGATTAAACAAATAAAAAGTGGTACTATTGAGATAAGGAGAATAAAAAGCACCAGCAACCTGTTGGATGCTGCACCTTCTCACTATTAGCCTAAACCTCCATTCCCGCTGTACTGATATGACAGCTTTCTCCTTGAAGTTTATTTATTGAAAGCTCTTAAAAATATCCAGAAAGCTCTTAACTAAATTAAAACTGATTTATATTGAATGAGTAGTGGAAATTGAGAACAAAAAAAAAAAACCCAATTGCAAGAGGTAGTGCCCAACCCAGTGAAGGACGTCTGGAGGGAAAAGATGAGGAAATTGCGAACTTTTGAAGTAGAAGAAAAATAAGGGGTTAGGTGCTGGGGCTAGTTACGGGAGGCAAAGGACGGGCAGGGGACAAAAAATAGAACTACTGGTACGAGGAAGATGGGCAGCGGATGTAGGGAAGGTGGCGATTTGTGGCAATGAATTGAGACGTTTCATAATATCATATTCTCAGGAGCACCGTAGCAAAACTTGTGCTACGGTTTTAAGATGTAGGCGGGATGTAGGCGGCGATTTATGGTTTTAAAATGTAAGAAAAAATCTAGTAAAGTTAACTCACAGGTAGGAAGAAGAATTTAGGAAAGGGATAATATGATCTCATCAAAATAAAAATGAGATAATGGAAGTGCAAATAACATTACTCAAAAAAAATTGCAGTTGTGTCAACAACTCCATCAAACATTTTTTTTGTAAATCTCAGAATCGTAAATTTGTTTTATGGCGTCACTAACATGAAAAGTCATTATAATTTAGACATATGTAGGGAGTAGAAAATTTCTATAATTTCTTAATATAGGGTATCATTTTTTCACTTTGCATCTTTCAATAAAGATACGCTTTATAGTTTAAATCATTTACACACAGCTACTATCCAAGGATCAAATATACTTTTAGATTAACTAATCGTTTTAGAGACAAATAGACAAATTAAGAGAAAAATGATATTAGAAGGTAATGTGCAAAAATGGCCATATCTTAAAGGGATTTATTGTAATTAACCCTTAGGAGTATCAATATCTTTTTGATATTTCCATTATGCAATATAGGAATTGACTAACAATTTAGGAGGTAAAGTGAAAAAAAAAATAACATTAAGGGATAAAGTGCAAAACTAGTTAGGCCTTAAGAGGAATATTTTTTAACCAACCCTATTTTTCAAGAGAATCATTAGTGATACCCTACTTAACCCTAGTTTGTTTTTATAATTGTATAGCTACATATTCTGTTTCGTAAATTTTGTGATAGGCTCCTATTGGCTGGAAGTTAACGTTGCAACCAAGTTGTAACCATTCTTTTCTTATCTTGATCAATTAATGATACATGGACTTACAAAAATGAGAAAATAGAAACCTTTCGTACATTTTGTGATAGGCTCCAACTGGCTGGAAGTTAACGCTGCAACCAAGTTATAACCATTCTTTTCTTATCTTGATCAATGACACATGGACTTACAAAAATGAAAAAATAGAAACCTTTGTATAATAGTTAGGTAACTAATCACGTGCGTGGAAATCCCTTGAGGTTTTTGTTTGTGTCATGGGACGAATTTGGCACAATAATACCAAGAGGAACTAGCTTCACATCCAGGATAAGAATAGGGAATTGTTCTTCTATATGGCTCTTGAATTAGGAGTTCACATGCCAGGCTAATGTAAGTTCTTGGAAAATAAAAAAAAACCAAAAGTTAAAGAAAAAAAAGTACTACTGCAGTGCATAAGATAGAAGTACTTGGAAACTTGAGAATCAACAACATATCAAAGGGTTTCACGTTTTTGCCTTGCATTTGTTTCTTTTTTCCTTTTAATGTTATTTTATTTTGTCAAATGAGTACAAAGCATCTAGGGTTTACTTATGAAGGGAAATCAGACAAAAATTATGGAATGGGCAAAAAAAATATATAAAAAAAACAGGCCTTTCCTGTAATTAGGATTTTGTCAAATAATGTTGCTATTATCAAGTGTATACTTGATTAGTAAAAGGTTGCCTTTTTACTTAAAAATAAAGTAGATAGTCTTATAATTCATCAAGCTTTCCGTTATACATCTAAAAAAGCCATCATCGTACAAACAGGATGTAGCATTCGACTGTCAAGACTGAGGGATAGACCTGGAAGTCTTCCCTTGGCAGTCTAATATTCTCTTGGAGCAAGGGCAACCCCTCGAAGACGTTGACGTCAAGGTCAGAAGCTACAGCGATAGCATCATGCATGGAACTCAACCACTTTGATTAATCAGGAAAATGCCCCAGATTTTGTTAGAGATTCTTGGGATGAAGAAGTTGATGACAAAAAGGGGGGAAAAAAAGGAAGTTATTTGAGAGATGTGTGTCTGACTAAGCACTTAATGTATTCCACTATTTTTTCTTCTATTTTATGGTCCTTAAAGATGAACAAGAGCTCGTTTGCTCTTGCTCTAGATGGGTAGAGAGTGAAATGTTTAGCACCTCATGTATCATCCAAGATGCCTTCAGTTTCATAGAGGTCTTCTTAGTTGTGTGGTTGTTGTCGGGAAAGAGTACACTGTACACTACTGCTGCCTATGCAAATAGTTTTTCCTGGCACTGTTGTCTTTTTGACTGCTTTCTAGATCTAAGAATTTGGGTTTATTACAAATTTTGATATTTAGATGGTCAATTGACATTAGGATTTTTTGGCTTTTCTAGATTTGTTTTGCATCTGGGTTATTGTTAGTTTCAGGTTTTCTCTATTGAAAATTAGCATTAAAACCACAGGGAAGAAATAGAGGAAAAGAGAACCTCAGAAATTGGATAATCAGATATTTCCAAGCTGACGAAATTACTACGATGAGTCAAGATTTATTCCTTTATTTCCTCTTGTGAAAAGGCAAACTCTGTCCTTTGGAGAATTCCCGATAATGGTGGCAATAGGATTGGAGATATCAGTGGTGGCAGATGACGGAAGAAGAAGAATAGGAAAACTAAAAAATAAAAAAAAAGGAAGGGAGAAAATGGGGTAAATTTTCATTTATATCCCTACTTTTCTGGTTTATAACAATTCCACATACATACTAATGAAGCGTGTCTCCACGTCCTTAAGACACCATCAATTTTTTGGATTATGTCATGGATTTTATTTAAGTAGGACAAAATTTTTAGTTTAGGGATTTAAATCTTCTATTTTGAAGTTCAGGAATTGAAGTGGAATTTTGTGTGTAATTTGAGGAGACAAAGTGAATTTATCCCGGGAACTTTAAAGGTAGGAAAAGACCAACTTTTCCATTGGCAATTTCTCATAGGACCAATTACACTTTGCAGCCGCTAACTTGTAGTTGATTTTCCCTTTGCATCATAAATTTTAATTTTAGATATATGGCGCTTCTAACTCTTGTATTTGTTAAATTTGAGCCCTGCCGTTAACATTATACGCAAAAGTAACGAAAAAGCATAGCCAATATGGGGACAAGAGGAGCAGCCACCATTCCCTCCCCTAAAATTTTAGAATTTTCTTTTGGCCCCAAAGAAATTTTGGAAAATTTCATTGAAAATCTTTTTCTTGTGCCCCCCACCCCTCCCTTAAATTTGAATAAAATTTCATTGCCCTCTCCCTTTAACTTTTGCTTCTTGACTCTTTAATTTTTTTTTTACTTGGCTATTACGTTAATTACTGTATGAAGTTCAACTTGTTATTAATTAATATTACATGCTGACTTGTTAAAACCATGTCTATTGTGCCAAGAAAAAATTGTTCAAAACTAAAGAGCGTACAACTTTAATTAATTATTTCATGTTTTAATTAGCCAAATTTTAAATTTAAGTACCTCTTCTTGCTTGCATTTGATCTTTTGCATGTGACTTTGAAACTAATAATCAAGTTTGTACATTTTGAAAAGTTCTCTTCTTAAACATATAAAATGAGTGTATACATATAATTAGCAATATTAAATGAGTATTTCGCACTTATATTTCGAGGTATGATTGCTTTTCAAAGTTTGAGATTAGAGAGAATAATCAAACTATTAAGTTTTGCACCTGAGATTGTAAGAATGGGAAGACATACGAATGAACAGTCGTTTTAATAAATAACTAATGCATATGTTGATTTAGTAATGAATATGCGATTTCTTATTGTGTTTCATACACTTAAGTTTATTTTTGCTTCGTTAAAATAATGTAGCGATAAAAGGATTAGAAAATTTGACAGCAAAATCAGGATTCGACTAAATGCATACTTAGTTCGATTATTAGAGATTTTATTATTTCTCAGATGTTAAGACACCATTTCACAGCAAAGTAACTACCCTTGCGTATAAAATGTTGCCACAATATAATTATGAAAATTCGTGGATCCGACCCCAGAACCATTCGAATGCTGAATGAGATCCATTTACGAATCCCCAGCAACAAAGAATCTGGCACCGAATTTCTTGAGCATTCTGACTTGAATTCGAATATGGATCTGATCCAGGATCCTTATGAGGCCTAGGCCGGATCTTCAATATAGAAGCCCATTGATTTTCTTAACATATCTCACATTTCCAACTGAATATCAGGAAGATAGCATTCTAAGCATATATCTTTTTTTTTAAAAAAAAAAATATTTTTTTTTGTACTGGGGGAGGGAGGAGATATTTGAACCCAAGCCCTCTAAATCTTGGGTCTTCAATCCTATGCTTACGTTTGATAACCCAATTTAGCAGTTAAACTAAATGAGTTCAGGTCTTTAATATGTTTAAATGCGTTTGAAAAAAAAATAGAACATCTGAATTAATTAAGTAATATTAAAATTTTTAGACAAAATTTGAAAATAAGTGATAAACTATCTACATATTACTTAATATGATATGCATTCAAATATATCAAATATAGTATTTAACAATTCAATAATTTAACGAATTCAGTCTTCAAATTATAAATCTGATATTTCAGTTTTATCAAATGCACTCTTAGCCACTAGACTAAAACTTCATCGGCCGAAGCGTATGTCTTAATTACTTGCATGACATACATTGCATCCAAAAACACATTTATGAATTTTTTCTCATATCAAGTGGAAAAAATTTATGGGTTCCCTTATTGTTTTTCACGTAAATAAATGGAAACAGCAGGGTGGACTTGAAAGTCTTCCCTTACAGAGTCTTTATGTCCTTAGCATAAGCAACCCCGCAAAGCCGTGGACCTCATGGTCGTCACAGACTAGTGTGACAGCTTCCCAGAAGATTATTGCCCAACAAATACACAAATCAAGCTCAAAATTATTGCCCAACAAATACTCCTTTATACCTTGACTGCAGTGGCCTTCTGTGCGTTTACTAACTAAGTCTTCCCTATCGTAAGTTTAAAGTCCTTAGAAGTGCACAATTAACAATTGCAACTCTCTGCTGGAAAGGAAACTTGCTTCTTTGAAAAACAATTCCAATGGGGTTCAATCGGTTCATTTTACCGATGCTCTTGCATTTGGTAATTGCCTTCATGCTCTCTTCCGCTTCAACTTTGACACCCCCAATGCAGAGGCCCCATTCTGGACCCAGACACGTGGCAGCCCAGGAATGGCCGAGCTGGGTCTTGGCCCTCAGACCCCTGGGAGCGGCCCCGGGCCGTACCGACTAGGGCTCCCAGGGGAGGCGAAGGTCCTCCCCGAAGAGGTCGGGGGTAATCCCCCTGAGTGCGGGATACTATCTATACTGGGCAAGTCCCGCGTCGTGCGGAGGTCGGGCTCCCTTGCAGGTATAAATAATAACACACATCCACTGTACAAGATACGCTCACTATTGACAATTTACTCTGGACAGTTACTACTTCCCGTGAACCTCACTCACCGGAAAACTAACTTGGCCGTCGGAGTGCCCTCGGGGACAACCCTCGGGCCCCCTTTGTTAGCTCATCCTTTCTGTTTTGCAGGCTTGGAGTCAGCTCTGCCATCAGCGACCCGAGCTGATCAGGTCAGCTCTCCTAGGGGAAGTCCCGTGCTTCTTCAGTTGGCGCCGTCTGTGTGAACGTAAGGTAAGTAAGATTGTGTTGATGGCCAGGACGCGATCCAAGCGCACGGCAGAGAGCACCGGCCCTGGGGGCGGTGAGGGGTTCCAGCAGAAAGAGGCTGGGGCGTCCCAGGGCGCCGGGGGCTCAGCCCTTTCAGGGGAGCGGAGGCAGCAGATCTTCCAGTTTGTGACGGAGAACCTCCCCATGCTGGAGGATATAATCCGGCAGGCGAAAAAGGGAGAGGGGGCTGGGGGTGCGCAGACCTCCAAGGCCAAGGGGAAGGAGAAGGAGTTACCCCCTGATCCTTCGGAGGATGAGTCGCGAGACCAACCTCCTAGGAGGAAGCGCCCCCGGACTCCTCCCCGCCCCCGAGCCTCGGTGGTCGGGGACAGCGAGAGGTATTCCCGCGACAGGTCCGCGAGGAGCCATCCCAGAGACCCCTCTCCGAGGAAGCCCACACGGAATGGGTTCGAGCGTTCCACGGCTCGGTCTGTCAAGAGCCGGCCCCGCGACCCCATTTATCTGGACCCTGCTCGGGATGAGCTCGAGCAGATCTTGAGGCCCCGGCCATACGAGGACAACTATGCAACCTCGCCTTTTACCCGGGAGATAGAGGACTACCCCCTACCCCGGAGGTTTAAGATCCCGAGCATCGAGATGTACGATGCCTCTACGGACCCAGAGGACCACCTCTCGGTCTTCTTGACGCATATGCGCCTGCAAACCGCCGTGGATGAGGTCCGCTGCAAGACCTTCCCCATGTTCCTAAAGGGGAAGGCGCGGCTCTGGTTCCAGGGGTTGAAACCGGGGTCTATACGGAGCTTTCCCGAGTTGGCTCGGCAGTTTGCAGCCCAGTTTGTCTCCTCGAAAGTCTACGCGAGGAACGCAACCCACCTGATGTCCATCAGACAGAGGCCTGAGGAGTCGCTGAGGAATTTCATGACCCGCTTCAATGCGGAGAGCTTGCAGGTCAGGGACAAAAATGAAAAAGTGGTCATGGTCGCCTTCACAAATGGGCTCAGGGTGGAGGAGCTCTTCTATGACCTGGCCAAGAAGCCTCCCGTAAACCTGGAGGAACTCTTACGCAGGGCGCACGAGGCCGCTAATGCGGAGGAGGCAGGTCGTCTGAAGAAAGAATCAGATCGGGAGCTCGGAAATCGGAAAGGTCGGACGAACCCCCCGGAGGGCAAGGACGTCCCGTCCAAGAAAAACGTCTTCGACCGGCTCTCGAAGGAGAAGGCCCCTGCTCTGCCGCCACTCCCAGAGAAGACCTACACCCCTCTAACACGGCCCAAAGCTCAGATCTTGGCCGTTATGGAGGCGGAAGGACTAGGAGATCGGCCGCCAAAAATGGGGACGCCCCGAAACAAAAGGAACCAGGACAGGTACTGCGCCTTTCACCGCGACGTGGGACACGACACGGAGGGATGCTGGGCCCTGCGTAAGGAGATAGAAGACCTGATCCAGCGCGGCTTTTTAGGGCGGTTCGTGCGCCGACCAGGCCAGGAGCCCGGGCGCAGCCACTACGGAGACAGGCACGAGGGACGGCGTCGGGACCGCCCAGAGCGGCGCGACGCTCCTCAGGGCCACTCTCCCGACCAGGACACCCAGAACCTGGCGGGGGTGATAAACACCATTGCCGGAGGTCCCACAGGGGGGAACAGCCATGCAGCTCGGAAGAACAAGCGACCACCCCCCGAAGGGGACGATTCCTTGAAGCGCTTGCGCATGGACGAGAAGATCACCTTCGGGCCAAGGGATGCGGTCCCCCTGGCTTCTGGGAACCATGAGGCCATCGTGATAGACATTGTCACCAACAACTATCGGGTGAAAAAGGTATATGTCGACCAGGGTAGTGCGGTCGACATCATGTTCTACAGGGTGTTCAAGGTGCTCGGATTAAGGGATGACCAGCTCACCCCGGTTCGGACATCTCTGGTGGGATTTACCGGACCACCCATCAGGTCGGAAGGGATGATCATCCTGATGGTCACAGTAGGACAGGCTCCCAAATGCCGGACTGTTCCCGTCAACTTCGTGGTGGTCAGGCAGCCGTCCCCGTACAATGTGTTCCTGGGGAGGCCTGCTTTGAACGCCCTCCGGGCTGTCTCCTCCACTTACCACCTCAGCGTCAAGTTCTCTACCCCGGGAGGGATAGCCGAGGTGCACGGCGACCCGGAGGTAGCCAGGGCTTGTTACCTAGCCACACTCCGGGGGCAGGAAAAGGTGGTCGCCCAGACAACCTGTCTGGAGCCCTACATCCCAGGGGACGAGGCCCAACAGCTGGGCACAGGATGAGACTGAGGAATTCCCCTTAAGGGAGGATCGGCCCAACCAGGTCCTCCGCATCGGAGCCTTGTTGCCCGCCAGAGAGAAGGAGGACTTGAAAGCTCTGCTAAGAGAGTACTCCCAGGTCTTCGCTTGGTCGGTTGATGACATGCCTGGGATCCCAACGGACCTGGCAGTCCACCACCTTGACGTCGACCCTCACTTCAAGCCGGTGAAGCAGAAGAAAAGGAGTTTTGCCCCTGAGAGGAACGAGGTGATCAAGGCGAAGGTCGGCAAGCTGTTGGAGTCCAAGATCATCCTGGAGGTCTACTACCCGACCTGGTTGGCCAATCCGGTCCTAGTCAAGAAGGAGGACCAGACCTGGAGGATGTGCGTAGACTTCACGGATCTTAACAAAGCCTACCCGAAGGATTGCTTTCCCCTGCCTAGAATCGACAGGTTAGTAGACTCTACTGTGGGTTTTGATGTTTTATGCTTCTTGGATGCTTTTAAGGGATACCACCAGATAGAGATGGATGAGGAGGATCGGGATAAGACCTCCTTCATCACTGAAGAAGGGACCTACTGCTACAGAACCATGCCGTTCGGACTTAAGAACGCGGGGGCCACTTACCAGCGCCTGGTCAACAAGCTATTCCGAGGCCAGATCGGCAGGAACATGGAGGTCTATGTGGACGACATGATCGTCAAAAGTCGGACTGACCAGCGGCTCATACCCGACCTGAGGGAGATCTTGAACATCCTGCTGCAAAGCCGGATGCGCCTAAATCCAAAGAAGTGCACCTTTGGGGTCAGGTCGGGAAGGTTCCTTGGTTTCTTGGTGTCACGAGACGGAATCAGGGCCAACCCGGACAAGCTCCAGGCCATCGTGGACATGGCCCCCCCAAGGAACGTGAAGGAAGTCCAGCGGCTCACGGGGAGAATGGCAGCCCTGAGCAGGTTCCTCTCGCGTTCCGCGGTTCGGGGACTACCCTTCTGGCGTCCAAGGACTTTCGTTGGACCGAGGAGTGTCAAAAAGCGTTCGCCGACCTGAAAGCGTATCTGGCCGAGCTGCCAACTCTGACCGCCCCAGAGTTAGGGGAGACCCTATTCCTATATCTGTCCACCTGCAACGAGGCCGTTAGTGCGGTCTTGGTACGGGAGGACAAGGGGGCTCAGAGGCCGGTGTATTACGTCAGCCGAGCTCTGCAGGGACCAGAGACGCGATACTCGCCCGCCGAGAAGCTGGTCCTTGTCTTGGTACATGCTGCTCGCAAGCTCCGCCCTTACTTCCAGGCTCACCGCGTTGTAGTACTGACCGACCAGCCCCTACGGCAGATACTCACCAAGCCCGAAGTGTCGGGCAGGATGACCAAGTGGGTCGTCGAGCTGGCCGAGCACGACCTTAGCTATCGGCCCCGCACCGCGATCAAGGCCCAGGCCTTAGCAGACTTCCTTGCGGAGGGGGCTAACTTAAACCAAACCGATTTGACCCCGACACCCACGGACACCCCGGCGGAGCAGCCTTGGGTGCTGTTCGTGGACGGTGCCTCGAGCAGGGAAGGGAGCGGAGCTGGCCTACTGCTCACCTCGCCAACCGGAAAAGAACTGACCTACGCGCTTAGGTTCGATTTTCCGGCATCCAACAACGAGGCAGAATATGAGGCCCTCCTGACGGGGCTGCGGATAGCCCACCAGATGGGCGTCACCACAGTCAGAGTTCGGAGCGACTCTCAGCTCGTCGTCCTCCAGGTCCGCGGGGAGTACGAGGCCAAGGATGAGGTCATGAAGAAATACCTGGCTAAGGTACGGGAGGCGATGGCCCTGTTCAGAACATTTGAAATAGAGCGGGTGCCGAGGTCCCAGAACAAGCGGGCAGACGCCCTCTCGAAGTTGGCGTCTTCCTCATTTGCCCACCTGAGCAAGGAGGTCTTAGTAGAGGTGGTAAAACAAAAAAGTATCGATCAGGCTCAGGTCCTGGCTATAGACAGCTCGGCCACCTGGATGACGCCCCTCATAGATTTCCTCAGCTCGGGTGCCCTCCCCGAAAACAAAGCCGAGGCACGCCGAATCCAGCTCCGGGCTGCCAAGTACGCCTACACCGGGGGTACCCTCTATAGGAGATCGTATCTGTCCCCCTGGTTAAAGTGCGTGACTCCCGAAGAAGGTGATTACGTCCTGCGCGAAGTCCATGAAGGAATATGTGCGGCACACGTGGGATCTCGGGTATTGGCCAAAAAGTGCCTCCTTCTGGGCTACTACTGGCCCTCTGTCTTCCGAGACGCAGCAGATCTGGTCCAGAAATGCCGAGCTTGCCAGGTACACGCCTCGCTGCGTCATCAGCTAAGATGTAATAGTGTATATAGAACTTTCTTTTAGCGTGAAATTTATTTTATCGTTTTTGGAATCGAGTCCTGGCGCGAGCTAGGCAGGCGATCCGCTAAGCCCTTTGGTACACCTCTGGGTACGGTGGGGTCGTCACAGGTGGTATCAAAATTATTTCGCGTGGTCTCTGCGCGAGGTGAGCTTAACCCAAGTGGTGATCTGATCCCAATTATATGAATAAGTATAAAAGATTTAGTGCTTTTCATGAGCGTAAGTTGTGAATCATGAAGGTTATAGGAGTAAAATCTTTATCATGATACTTGAGAAAGCTAGATATATATGTCAGGTAGGAATCTTAAACTTGGATGCTTTTCACTTGAGAGCGTATGGCCTGAGATGTGAATTTTCCTAGTTTCAAATTTTTGTACCCGAGTACCAATAGTGGAGAGCACTAGAATAAGGTATATATCTCGATTGAATTTAAAATATATTTGGATGATAAACGTCAAGGCATGAAAGATTCTAATATTGGACTTGAGATTGAATTGATCAAGGAGAGTGGATCAATGAGTTTTGTCATGGACTGATTTCATGCATGTCTGGATAGGGTTTCTATGGATGATGGCTAGTTGTGGACGTCGTGAACGTTACGACACTAGTATTGTAGCTTGTTTCGTTTCTCTCATACCCGTGTTGATTATGGTTACACATGTATTTCTTTTGAATTCATTTTAACTCTTGTTTGACTATTTATTTTCTATTTTCTACCCTTCTACGATACCGCATAGGAACTTGATTTTGATTATTATTGTGCCGAGATTGAGAGTTTTGGAATTAGGTATGGAGATTTTGAGAAAAAGGATTTGAACAAGAATTCTCGCTCTATTTGTGGTTAATAATGAATAAAGGTAGTTCGATTATTAGCATATTAGCGTAGCCTTTACGTGGTAAGATTTTCTCTCTAGTTAAGCTTGTGGTAGTACTATGAGTAAGAGAAAATCACTTGAGAGTTTGATGAAAATTCTATAGCATCAAGTTTTGTGCGAGCAAATGTTAGAATTTCGAGGACGAAATTCTTTTAAGGGGGAGAGAGTGTGAGACCCCAAAAATTTACTTGTCTTTATAATCCTTATGTAAACTCACTTACCTGCCATTCAAGGTTGCTTTAATGGTTGAATTTGAGCCAAGAGAGTGAATTTTGTTAAGAAAAGTTTCATATTCTCAAGTTGTTCAAAATTTTGTACTAAAGAAAAAAATAAGTAGCCATGTTGAGTTGACACTTGTTGGCAATCCATGGAACTTTGATCAAATGAGTTTCCTTCCTTCTTATCTTTCTTCTTGGCTCCATTCTCTTCCATTTTTCTTCCATTTTGGCCGAAAATAAGAGAGGGAAAAGAGAGTAAAACAACTTCAACTCCAACCTTGATTCTTCCTTGTTGAACTGAAATCAACTGAACCAAACCGATTAAATTTACCTTTTGGTGCTTGGAAGGCTTGTGTGCAGAAATTTTGGGAAGATGTACAGTGTTGCGGACAGTTTTTGTTTTCCTCTGAGATGTCACATTTTGACCTTGAAAATGGACAAATTGGCTGTTGATGTTTTCATATGATTTGTAGTTCTCTGTCTTAGCTTCGAAACAATATAAATTTTACACCAATCCAAGAAACGTGACTTCAGTTGTAACCGAAACACCAAAAGACGTCAAATCTACCATTTAGCTATTTGCCTTTAAACTTGATTTTCGAATGCCTTGTTTAGATTTGTGTTATAATTGGATTATTTTAAGCCTAGTTGAAGGGCTATTGTCGTAACATTGCCTATATGAAACCTTGGGACTGATTTGAGGAAAATAATGAAGCCATAAATGGTTGAAAAATAGGTAAACACAAGGGACATGCCGCCCAAATTTTCACTAGAGATATAAACTAGCATTTGGAGTTCGAGTTCTGTAATCTGTAAATTTGGCCTAGATCCACTAAAAATTGGGTTGAATTGTACTCATGAAAGTTGTAATTCTTTGTCTTAGTTTCGAGACGCTACCTAGTACACCTTGATCGGATAACCAGATCTCTGGTTATGGTCAAAACCGTGTAACTCATTTTTATACCGTTTTCATTTCCGTGCACGCGCGCATACATTTCTTTGCCGTTTTTGCCGTCTTGGCCATTTTAGTCCTTACTTCGATTTGTGATAGTCGGTTGACTAATAGTTGAGTATAATCTTCTATCACATGTAGTGACGAACCGGACGGAGTCGGTGGACCCGTATAAAGTACCTTAATTTGCGCGCTAACTATTTTGAGTGAGTAATTAGATTGGTTTATATGATAAATTGTCGATAGGACTGTCAATGGGGTTGGGCCAGTCCAAGCTCAGCTCGTTCGGCCCGACAGAAAATCCGATGAGCCCGATCATTTAGTGAGCCGGTCTGAGTTTGAACCTAAAAATTAGGCCCGAATTAAATGTGAGCCGAGCTTGGGCCTTATTAGGCTCAAATCCGATATAGGCCCGACCCTTTAATTACATATATATATAATATTTATATTTTGATATTATGTATAATTATATATCCAAATATATTTTTACTAAATACTAAATATATATATAAATTAAAAAACACAAAAATACATCTAAAGACTTTTTCATGAGCTTTCTTGAGAGCCAATATTAGTAATGCATAACTAAATCTCTAATTTTTCTTATTGGTTGAGTAAATTTTTGTATTAGCATATTATTGGTTGATTTTTTTTTGGTCTACAAACACAAAAATCATCAAGCATATTTGGATTTAAATCACAAGATTATAAAAAAAAAGTTTCAACTTTTAAAGATGTATTGGCTTATGATCGCATGTTTTATTACTATTTTTCATGCATTTTAAATGGATTAAATATAAATATTGTTGAAAAAATTTTTGATTTATATACTTTTTAAGAACTATTATTTGTTCATGTTTAGTTTTAATATTATAGTCTTGTAAATGTTAAATTAGTTTTACAACTTAATAGTTATAGTAATTATATTAAGAAAATTAAGGAGTAATAAGTGAGATTGAGCTAAGTCCGATTAAGGCTCACAACCCAAATATTATGTGAGTTGAGTATGAGTTTCACATTTACGAACCCGAAACTCATAACCCGAAACTCGAAAATGTTTCAAATTAAATGAGCTGAACTTGAACTCATCAAATCTCGACTCATTAGGCCCGATTGACAGGCCTAATTGTCGAAGTGCCTTGTATATGTTAAATGGGTATTTAGGCGAGAGTGTACTTTATCTCACTGATCTAAACTCATCCTTTGTTCTTGATTTAATATGTGAGAATACATGCCTTGTGTTGAGTGTCACCCTTTTGCTGTGTGCTGTTGGGGTGATTACATGACTTGAGTTGAACCCCTTGTGCTGTGTACTGTTGGGGTGAGTACTTTGTTGAGGGATATCATCTATTGAGAGATTGGATATCTCAAGATTTGGTTCCAACCCGGTTCCAAGGATAGACGAACTATTCGAGTCAGTCGGGGTTTGGTCGAAATTAGTTCCACGCTAATCTTGGGATTTCGTTCTTTGTTAAAATTTTGATTAAAACTAAGTTATTTTGTTTCGTTCGAGCTGCTATGTGCTGTTGACTGGCCAGCGGGGGGTGGATAAGGTGAACGGGAAAATTTAAGTGGAGTCTATGGTCTATGGGTATTTTGGTTGACGGAGTGTCAACAGATGATCAAGTTCGGGGAATTGAACTGGTTTTGAAACCACCCGTATCCTACTATTATGGTATTACATTTCTATCTATTGATGTGAAATATCTTGGTTACATGTTTATTTGGATGTGATTTTACGGTTTTATCCCCGATTATTCACTAAGCATATAACTTACTCCATTCCATTTGTTTTCCTTAGTAGGGGCCAACGCGGGGAAAGTTCGGAAAGGTGTATAGACTTTTGGTTTATAGAATAAGTGATTTTGCCCTAGTACTTGTTATAAGTTAACTAGTAAGATATATATATTTGTTGTGATGGTTATAGTTAGTAACTTTTTTAGGGTTTACTTTTTGGTACTAGCAGTATGTGTATCTTGATGTTATAGTTTACTTAACTTTTGAAGATGTAATGGTGTATATAGAACTTTCTTTTAGCTTGAAATTTATTTTATCATTTTTGGAATCAAATCCTGACGCGAGTTAGGCAGGCGATCCGCTAAACCCTTTGATATGCCTCTGAGTACGGTGGGGTTGTCACAGTAATTGGGTGATTTGATGGGTGTAAGAAGGATTGACATAAAGGTGTTCTTAGTGCCCAAAAGTCAACAACTAATTAGTGAGCAATTAGTACTCCTAATTGAGCTTAACTCACTCACATCCAATTCCTTAATTAACTTTTTTTAGTCTACCATTAATTATTCTTAGTTCTCCAAGATTAATGTGTTCTCGGATCGAATTTGCCTCGAAAAAAGTGCATTCACTATTTCTCGCTAAACGAGCTGTAAAAAAATTAAATTCGCTAACGAAACGTTTTAAAAATATAAATGAGACATTGTTCCATGTAAATGGATTTAAAATGGATGAAATAAATTATTCGGAGTAAACGGGTGAATAAATAATTAAATAAGCCAATAAAATGAAATAAAAGTAAGTAAAATTAAAATTCGGGTCCTTACTTTACCTCGCCCAAGGGGAGATCGATCAAGATAACCTGGCTACACCGAGCAAGGAGGGGCCAGTCCTTCTACTTCTGCAGGTCCCTTTACTTCTGCCGGGCCATCTACTTTTACCCCACCGCTGCCGCCACCTCTTCCACCTCCACAGCTCTCCAACTGGCAGTGCCTCTTCAATATTCTAGACTGCCATCAGACCCAAGTCATTGAGCGACATGATAGCATCAATGCTCGCCTAGATTCTTAAAATGTTAGGATGCGACGAATAGAGGATCATTTAAGCACCGTTCCTCCGCCCCGTTCTCCTCCTGGAGACAATGGTGATGGTCACAGCTCCGCTAGTGAGGGAAGCGTTGGGCCAACACCTTGAGTTGCTGATGGGGTGCGTTTTAGTGGGTTATTTCACTAATATTCCATAGTTGTTTGGACTAAATATTGCACTATTTGGTAGATTCTACTTAGATTTTGTGCTTAGTGTTAATTGCAGAAATTGGTGAAGAAAAGGTGCTGAAAATCAATTCCACAAAACTTTCTGACAGTTAGGCGCTGGCACACCTAATTCCAGCTTTCAAGTCTGGATTCTCGGGATTTATTGCACGTGCGAGGCTTCCAAAAATATATCAAGTAGTTGGCTTCAAATTAGGAAGCTAGTGGTCCACTCCCAAGAAAAAGGAAAGTTGAGAAAGTTGACTTGTAATGGGGTTTTATTCTAAGAAGTTGATTGATATTAGAATACCAATCAATTAGGAGTCAAAATAGGAAAGAAATCGTCAGACAATCTGCTTCCATTTTTTGGGTGGCTAGAAATGTGAGGGATGGTACTTGGTCTTTATTTTTTCTCTCCTTTGGCCGACTTTTGGGGAGGACACGAGAGGACAATTGCTTTAGTCTTTATTTTTGTCTTTTACTTTTCTTTCTTGGACCGAATTTGTAAGACAACAATTGTAAGCTTCTGAAGACACTTTTTCGCATGGCCAATTCTCCAATTATGGAGAATTAATTCATAATTCTAGTCAATGGGAAATTATTTTAATTGTTTCCCTTATTTATTGGTATTTGTATGTTTTTTGTTTTTAATGGTTGTGGCTATTGTGTATGATTGAATAGATGTGCAATATTTAATTATTCACATAGTCTATTTGATAATTGGGGGTAGTTGAATCCGGAATTGTTCGATTACCTTTGTCCCAGTAGCAACTGACATAATTGGATTTATGTCAGGGAAACATACAATCTAGTTTAAGTAAACTCTCGTAGCATGTTTATTGATTAAACTAGAGTTTCTCTAGTTTCTAATGCAATTGAGGAATTATATCCTATGGTCGTACTTAGGGTTATTCCTAAATTAGGAAAATAGTCAATTGTCATTCCTTGACTATCGAAACAATAAGGAGAGATTGACTGTCAGATCGTATCGGTAGTTAAAAATCTACTTTAATGAATGTTAGGATTATATTGAATCAATGATCAGTTGCAAGAACCATTTCTAAAGTGTACCATTGGCTAGAGTTTTTCCAATTATTTCTCTCAATTAATTATTTTTCACAGTTAATTTATTTAGTTAGCAATTCGTTAGCATTTAATCCTCAAACCCCCCCGTTGGTCTTGACTTAAAAAAAGATGAACTTTTTTCCAGTCCTTGAGGAGACGACCCTACTTGCCACTGTCTACTAGTTAGTAATTTGTCAGTTCATCAATTCTGGTATATCGGATTAAGCAAATACTTCAGAGTCATGATGAATCAAGTAACCCATTGCATATCCAGAATCCCCGTTCCAGTACCTGGAATTGATTATTGACTGTTTTTTGTGGTAGTTAGGTTTTTTTATTATTATTGCACAGACTCGACACTTGTCAATCTTTGGCGCCGTTGTCGAGGACTGGTGCTTGAATTATTTGTCTCTTTTTGAGTTCATTTTATTTATGATATTTTTGCTAGTTTATGTCTCGTTCTTTTCGCACAGGTGAATTGATATACGACCTTGAGGTTGAGAAGACAGCATGTGGGCGAAAACAAGAGACCAAGAGACGCAAAGAGGGACAGTCATTTACTGTATACGATTCTGAAGAAGACGAAATTAGCATGGCCAACAACCAAACACTAAGGGAGCTGGTTGCCTCGGAGTTGACCCACCAGCCTTTGTGCATTACATTCCCAACTCTGGCTGAGAATACTTCCTTTGAGTTAAAATCAGGATTAATTCACCTCTTACCCTCGTTCCATGGTCTCTCTAGTGACGAACCCCATAAACACATCCAAGAGTTCGAAATGGTATATTCTAGCATGAACTCTCTTGGGATTATTGAAGAGCAAATTAAACTTAAAGCATTCCCTTTCTCTTTGAAGGATGCAGCGAAAGATTGGCTATATTACCTACCCGTAGATAGTATCACAACATGGGCATAGTTGAAAGAGAAATTTTCAGAAAAATTCTTCTCTGTATCTCGGGCAGCAAGTCTGAGGAAAGAGATATGCAGCATCAAACAGTACCCCGGGGAGTCTTTATATGACTATTGGGAAAGATTCAATAAGTTGTGCACTAGATGTTCTCAACATTAAATTAGTGAATAACTATTGATCCTGTACTTCTATGAGGGGATGCAATCATCTGACAGAAGTATTATTAATACTGCGAGTGGAGAAGCACTAGTGAATAAAACACCAAGAGAAGCATGGGAACTTATTGAAGTAATGGCAGAGAATTCTTAGCAATTTGGCTTCTGTGAAAGTAACCGTACCCGCAGGGTCAACAAGGTAGAGACGTCATCTATTCAGCAGCAACTGTCAGAGTTGATGTCTTTTGTCAGGCAACTAGCTGTGGGGAATGCGCAGCGAGCGAAAGCCTGTGGAATTTGTACAAACGTGGGCCACTCCACAGATGCATGTCCCATTTTGCAAGAAGATGGAGCTGAATAAGTAAATATGGCTAGAGGCATGCCCGCGCCTCGTAGGCAATATGACCTGTATTCAAACATGTACAATCTTGATTGAAGAGCCCATCCCAACTTCAGTTACGGGAACAAGCCGCAGAATTCATTTGTGAATCATCCTCCAGAATTTCAGCAACCATGACAAGCAAAGTCTCAACTTTCATTTGCAGATTCAGGAGACTCTTTGGAAGACATTGTCAAGAATCTGGCCACAAGTACTGCTCAATTTCAAATGAAAACTAAAGCGGGCATGTTGAAAACTAGATCGGGCATGAAAAATTTGGAGATTCAAATAAGTCACAGGGCAACTGCAATTAATCGCCTGGAATCTCATATTTTTTAAAAATTGCCATCGCAACCCGAGGCAAATCCCAAGAATATAAGTGCCATGACATTGAGAAATGGCAAGGAAGTGGAGAGGCTTAAGTTAACGAATCCAAAAAGCAAAAACGAGGAGGAGATAGAAAAGGAGATTAAAGAAGAAGGGCGCATTCGTAAAGGCCCTAAGTTAACATTTACTCCTCTAATTCCTATTAAACCTAATCTAGCTCATTTTCCTTGCAAGTTGGAAAAAACAAAGAAGGCAGAGAAGGAAAAAGAAATCCTGGACGTGTTCCGTAAAGTGCAAGTAAACATCCCTCTATTGGACGCGATTAAACAGGTGTCCAAGTATGCAAAGTTCTTGAAGGACTTGTGTGTTAACAAAAGGAAGCTGAGGGCAGATAAATGAGTTGTGGTAGGGGAGAACATGTCGGCCGTACTGCAAAGGTAGCTACTGCCAAAATGTGGGGATCTAGGTATGTTTACTATCCCCTATAAGATTGGATATTCTAAGATTAAAAATGCCATGCTAGATTTAGGGGTTTCTATTAATGTGATGTCTAAATCAATTTATGATTTTCTAAATTTAGGACATTTGAAAGAAACAGGGATAATGAAACTGGAAATTGGTGGGCATCTTTATTTATGCTAGTACTAGCGATAAAATCAGGAAAAATTAGTGGGATATTTTATGTAGTAGGAACAAAATCTGGGGTAATAATAAAGTTGTAATTGGGAACTTTAATGACATTACTTCTAACAAAGTGAAATGGGGATGTAGAACTCCGCCCAACTGGACTTTCACTGATTTCAAAAATTTCATCAACAAAAATAAGCTGCTGGATATTGGTTTTGAAGGCCTCCCGTGGACTTGGAGTAACCTATGTGAAGAGGAGGGCGAGATAAAACAGAGATTGGACAGAGTTTCTGCAAGTGTAGAATGGTGTGAAAAGTTCAAAGACGCTAGGGTGATACATATTGAGAATGAAGCGTCTGATCACAATGTCATCCCAAAGGCATGGGGTAAATATCAAGTGGGGTCTAGAGGCTTTAGAATCAGTAGGAAGATTAATCAATGTAGAATGGCCCTTTCGGCTTGGGGCAAAACGTTGAATCTGAACAGCTAGAATGAAATTAAAAGGATCAAAGAGGAGATGCAAGCAGCAAGGACTAGGGATGGGGCTAATAGGAAAGAATCCCTCAATTAACTCAGGAAGCAACTGTTTGATGCCTATAAGCAAGAGGAACTTTTTTAGAGCCAAAGAGCAAGAAACAAATGGCTTCAAAGTGGTGGCAAGAATAGGGCATATTTCCATGCTTGTGTGGGTAACAGAAGGAAAAGGAACAGAATATCCAGACTTGAGAAGGATCAGGGAGGGTGTTGTACAACCAATGATGAAATAGGGGTGAAAATTACTCAATTCTACGACCAACTCTTCACATTTTCACAGCCTTCAAATTTTGAGGAGATTCTAAATGGTATTCCTAGGACTATCACCGAGCAGATGAATTTACAGCTTACCAGACCTGTAACCGAGAAGGAAGTCAAAATTATAGTTTTCTCCATGCATCCAAACAAATCTCCCAACCTAGACGGTATGTCCCCTATTTTCTTCCAAAGGTTCTAGAATATCATTAAAATAGATGTAATGGACACTATTCAAAGCTTCTTTTATACTGGATTTCTTTCAAAAGCTATTAATGAGACCCTGGTTACCCTCATTCCTAAAATAGACAACCCCCTGAACCTTGCTCATTTTAGGCCCATCAGGTTATGTAATATTTTATACAAAATCATTTCCAAGATTCTTGTGAATAGGCTCAAACCCCTCCTTAGCTCCTGCATTAGTTATTCCCAAACAGCTTTTGTTCATAATAGGCAAATTCTAGACAATGTTATGGTTGCTCATGAGTACATGCATTGGCTGAAATCAAAAAGAGAGGGGAGGGATGGGTACATGGCTATAAAACTTGATTTGTCTAAAGTCTATGATAGAGTCGAATGAAAATTTCTTTATGCTATCCTCTGTAAAATGGGATTTGCCCCCTCTATGGATTAGATGGATTCATGGCTATCTTTCCTCTGTGTCTTATTCCTTCAATGTTAATGGTGTTAAACGTGGATATGTAAGACCATCTAGAAGGATTAGACAAGAGGATCCCCTTTCCCCTTACCTTCTGTTCTGTGCTGAAGGCCTTTCTAACCTCCTAAATAATGCTATCAGAAACAATCAAATTACAGGAGTTAAAATTTCATGGCAGGGCCCCTATGTTTCTCATTTATTCTTTGTTGATGGTTCTCTAATCTTCTGTAAAGCTAATAGTAATGAAGCAGGACACAAAGAAAACAAGTTATGGAAAAGCTTCTGGACAACAAGTTAACATCAACAAATCAGCTGTCTTCTTCAGCAAAAATTCAAGTGAGAGAGAAAAGACTGAGGTGCTGCAGAAACTAGGAGAAATCCAACAGGTTTCGCAAGGGAAATACTTGGGCATACCATTAGTTGTTGGAAGGTCCAAAAATAGTGTGTTTAGGTTCATTAAAGAAAATATGATGTCAAGGATTCAGAACTGGAAAGGTAAACTACTGAGTAATACAAGGAAAGATGTGCTACTCAAATCGGTTGCTCTTGCACTCCCCTCTTATGCTATGTCAATATTTAGACTATCAAAGAGCCTCTGCAAAGAGTTAAGGGGATGATGGCTAGATTCTGGTAGGGAAATGACCAGGGGGAAAAAAGAATGCACTGGAAGAAATGGACTGATATAGCGGAAAGGAAAAAGAATGGGGGACTTGGGTTTAGGGATTTACTCTGCTTTAATGAAGCATTGTTAGCCAAACAAGCATGGAGGCTTCTCATTTGTCCCAACTTGTTGGTGAGCAAAGTAATGAAAAGCAAATATTTTCCTAAATCTAACATTTTTGAGTCCAAAGTAAAGGCGGGAGCTTCTTGGATATGGCAAAGCTTGCATAGCTCATTAGAGTTGCTAGAAAGTGGGGTTTGGAAGCAAGTGGGGGATGGTGCAACAGTGGATATCTAGGACAATAGATGGGTAGAATGCTTAAAGATTGGAAAAGTCACTTTTCCAAAACCAGTTGGAGGTCATATGACCAAGGTCTGCAATTTGATCAAGGGGAATCAATGGAACAAGGACCTCATCACAGCTTTGTTCTCAAAGGAGGAAGCAGAGGCAATTATGTTATTCCCTCAAAACTTATTTAAAAAAAAAAAAAGACAGATACAAATGGAGATAAACTGCAAATGGGTTCTACTCCACTAAATCTGGGTATGCGAGGGCTAAAGACAAAATCAAGGAGTTGACAGAGATGAATAGACCACAAGTAAACTCCAGCATAAACAAAGAAAGGTCCAAGGTATGGAATCAATTGTGGGGACTGAACATCAAACATAAAATCAAACACTTCTTGTGGAAATGTCTCCATTGCATCCTCCCAACTAACGAGGAAATTTTTAGAAGGACTGGCAAGGGGGATCTACTATGCAAGTGCTGTGGGGAAGAACAAGAAACAATTAAACAAGCCTTGCTTAAGTGCAAGGCTAGAGAGCGGGCATGGACAGCTTTTCCTATTTCATGGGACGACATCAGAGATCATAATTGGAACTTTTGGAAATGGTGGGAACAGATGCAGGAAGCTAGATCAAGGAATGATGGGATTAAACACATTGAAATCACAACTAACTTCCTCTGGCAAATCTGGAAGGCAAGGAATGAGTGGTGTTTTAACCAGGAATTGAAGGAGGGGCACCAAGTATCCAAAAAAGCTGTGGAGGAATGGATGGAATATGATGAGGCTATAAGAGATGTTAAGATGGCCAATGAAGAGAATTCTCAGCCAGAAAACAAACATCGAATGCTAGTTGGACTGATGGAACAACATAGCAATATAATGTACACGGATGCTGGAATGAACCAAGGCAAAGCTAAAGCAGGAGTTGGGATTATTACTAAAGCTAACAATGGCAGGATTCTTGTAACATTGTCCATCCCACATCCTGGAGCTAAAGATACTGCAGAAATGGAGGCTATAGCCATTCGAACAGCCTTGGGCAAGGCTATAGAGGAAAACATGGCATCCTTATTGATTCTTTCTGACTGCAAAGCTGTTGTGAATAGACTCAATACAGGATGTCAAGGCCTAACCTCAATGGACATGCTAATTAAAGACATCAGACAGCTAAGTCAGTCCTGTTAGAAATGCACTTTCTTTCACATTAGGAGAGAAATGAACATGTGTAGCCATGGTTTAGCTAAGTTAGCTATTAACTTGATTCAAGAAACTAGGTGGAAGCAATCCTTCCTTGTGTGGCTTAATAGAGAGGCCCATAATGACTTCCTGGCAGTTGTTAGTCTTTTGTAAATCTGTTGTGCAGATATAACCGTAACTTATTACATATATATACAGTTGACATTTGACAAAAAAAGAAAGAAACAGGGACAATAATTCAATTGGCTGATCGTACATTTGGTTATCCAAATGGAGTAGTTGAGGATGTTTAGTGTAAGCAAATGGATTAATTTTTCCTGTTGATTTTTATGTGCTTTGCATGGATGATAGAAGTGCTCCAAATCCATCACCCATTATATTAGGAAGGCCATTCTTGAGTACTGCCCAAACTAAGATTGATGTTAGTAAGGGTGCTCTCACAATGGAATTGACGGAGAAATAGTCCATTTTAATATTTTTGATACAATGAAACATTCTGTTAACTCTCATTTTGTGTTTGCTATTCATGCTACTAATTTCTCTATGCAAGAATTTTCTGAGTTTGATTGTAGGAGCAAATTCAAAATTGTTGCGAACAAGTATCATGGAATGAAAACAACTTATGAGATGAAAATGAGTAGAAAATTAAGAAAGATGGTTGCACTCAATGGCTATCTAGACCCCGGAGGAATACCACCAATTGCAAGAAAATTTGAATTATATCCAGATTAAGGAGTGGTATTTAACGTCTAGCCAAAGACATTAAAGAAAGGCACTGTTTGGAAGGCAATCCAAGACTCTTTGTTTTAGTTTTCTTATATTTCTGGAGTTTTTGTTAAGTGTTAGTTGCATTTAGTGGTTTGTTATTGTTGTGGTAGGGAGCTGACAGTTAGACGTGCCCACACCAAGTGGTTACGCCTAAGAAAGAAAGTTTTAATTTGACGGACAAAAGACTACCCAGTAGTTAGGCGTGCCCACACTAAGTGGTCACATTTAAGGAAGGGCAATTCACGTCTGCGGGCAAAAACTCTACATTAGTTAGGCGTATCCACGCCGGGTGGTTACGCTTAAGGAACTCAATTTTTAAATATTGGTCAGAAGACTCTCTAGTAGTTAGGTGTGCCCACGCCAGGTGGTCGCACTTAAGGATCTTAATTTCGAACGGTTGGTCAGAAAATTCGAAAGCAGTTAGGCGTGCTCATGCCTAACACGGGGGTTCAAAAAAAAAGAAAAAGGGTGAAAGGACAAAATTGCCCTCTCTTATTTTAAAAAAAAAGTTGCCATACTTTTTCTTCTTCCTTCTTTTTTCTTTCTTCTTCTTTCTTTTCTCCCTTTTCCCTGCTGCTGCCTTCACCTGCGTCGTACGCCGTCAGCCTTCACACGCATGCCGATCGAGCCCCTCATCGCAATCCCGAGTGCGCCGTTGTCGCACGTCGACCACCGCTCACGTCCATCCTGCTGCACCGCCCAACATTGCCACACATCCACACGCCGACGCCACCTTTGCCGCTGCCGCTGCTATTTCTTCGCCACTCTTTCCTCCCGAGCTTTAGTCCATTTTTACCTTCTTCCGTGTTCAGGGAAGTGTCGTTGCCCCATTACTTCTATTCTTATTCTTTATTGCTTACATTGGAGACAATGTAAGGTTTCGATGTAGGGAAGGGTTAGCTATGTTTTTAGTTGTTCATTTTACATTTTCTTTTCTTTAGTAGTTCTTTGTCTTAAACAATGATGAATGCAATTGAGATACGAGTATGATTAGTAAGTTCATGCCATGGGGTTTTCTACTTTTCTTGATGATGAATTAATTGATGAATATGCTGAACTTGATATAATTTTGACCACTTGTGAGATTTGTGGGCTTATTTTTTTCGTTTGTTTAGTAGTTATTGCACATGGTTTGTCATTCTAGAACTTGTTTGGTTATGCATGTCAAGACCACATTTTAATGAATTTGATGCATTAAAATGATGAGGACACCTAGGATTGAAGCATTTTTTGACTTGCTTAAAAACCTACCTTTATTTTATCTACCTTTAGTGAGTCAAGGTGAGCCTTTAACCCTCTTTCTTCGTTTGATACCCTAATTGTTAGCCGAAAAACCTTCTTTTTAGACTTTCTCTTTGTACCTTGAGTTAAAAAAATGTTTCGATTTCATTGCATGGGAGTTTGGGATATTATTTGACAGTGTTGAAGATATGTAATTATAGAAAGATTTGATATTGTAAATATTAGGAAAGATTAGATTTGATTTGTTTTATTATAGTATCAAATATTAATTAGATAATAGATTGATTTAGACTAGCATGATTTTAGGATCTAAATTAAGTTACACTTGTGTATATATATATTTGTACATTGTGTAGTCCAAAAATATGAATAAGAGTATTTTCTCTCACTTTTTTTAGTTTTCATGGTATCAGAGCTTTAGACTATGTTAATCAGTTTGTCTTTTGACGTGACCCTATTAAGTCACTTTTAGTTCTTTCTTGTGTAAATTATAATGGTAGATATGAAAGGTAGTAGTAAAGAGATGAAAACAGTAATTTTTGATGTTATTCCTACAACATCAAAAATTACTGAACATAAACTGAGTGGAAAATTTTTTTTGTTAAAATGAAATAAATTGTTTCTAATCATTGTAACATTACCTAAACAAGTTGTAACTCCTTATTAATTACTTGTCCAAATTCACAATATAAGTGTGATAAATTTAGTAGCTATATCTACTGATACAAATAGTTGACATTATCTTACAATCAGTTCAGACAATGTTACATTCATTCCTTGTCCACTTTCTACAATTTGCAAATTCAATCAATATGAATATGAATAATATTTAATAATTTGTAACAATTTTATAATTCTCTCTAAATTCTATACAGTTGATTTACCGATGCCTCAAACAACAACTTTGGCCAACATGTACATAGTGGCCGAACTCCATTCTCATCAGATTGTTATTGATGAGTCAATTTCTAGTTCATCATGCTGACTCATGGTTGTATATTATGCATATTTTCTACTACTGTAAATATGGTTAGACTCAGCATTTCTTAAATTTTGTTGGAAGATGAGGACTGGTAGCCATCTTTGATGGGGATCTTGGACACCAACAGTTGTCAGTAACAACCATTCTAAACGATATAATATTTTTTGAACAAGGTATAACTTAATGTAAACTACTTGTAAAACTTAACAACAGAGACACAATTATTACATATGAGACTCATATGAATAGTAACAAAATATCACATCTCTGTTATAAAGATGTACAAGTAGTTAAGGAGGAGTTACAATTTGTGCAGAGAGAGTTATGCCGTTCAGGGACGGTTGATTTGACAACTATCCCTACCCCAAATCTCTTTAGAGGGTGTTCTAGTTTTGTAATAGGTATTAACTCAATTTCAACTGCTTGTATGTTTAAGTGACATAGATGTTATATACAATTATTACTTGTACATCTCAATTATTATTGACTCATAGTCTCATGGCACTTTCTTATCCTTACATATCTTATGAAAATCATTACTGGCAAAGGTTGTATGCCATTGAGTACAATCATTCCTCAAAGGTGTAATGGCTTACCAATAAGTTATAAGACATAGGTAACTATTTGTAATTTCTCATAATAGTGATGCAATTACTATGTTTGTGACCCATATCAACACTGGATAGAACATCACATAGTTATTGTTTAGTTGTACATGTCATGCACTGTGTCTAACAACTTATTGAAATAGCATTATACTATCCATGACACGATTCACTAATTTAATCAAAATTCGAAAAGTAAACAGTGGGCAAGAAAGTGAATAATAGCAATATTGCCCAACATTCACATAGTTTACTCTGTAATTTGTATGGTTACAGCAAACATGCTGAATAATAATTGACCTCTGCCAATTGGGAACTATCCAATTTTTTTTATATATTATAATAATTTGTGAAATTTTTGAATACAGATATAAAAGTTGCTAAAATCAACTAAATTCTAAGAATGCAGGAAATGGTCTCAATTTTGGAATCAAATAGTACATTTGTCCGAAGAATTACAAATGCCTAGAGCATTGCCTTTAAAATTTTGAACTTAACGCCCGAACTCCATACAACTTGTTTTGTTCTCTTTCTCCCAAGATGGTACCGGCAATTGAGAGTCATCTTAGCAAAACATAGTTACGCTCCAACTTTAGCTCCAATATGTGGTAACTACATCCTTGTCTTTGTTTAAGTAGCCCTATGGAACACTAAATTTCGTGGTAAATCCATATTTATTGTAGAAATTATACGCTTTGTCTTCTATATGAAACTCCATTCCAATTTGCCAAGGCTCGTCTTCTGTCCATTTCAAGCATTCCACTACATGAATTTCATTTGTTTAGAGTGTATAAATTCATCAACATTATGTAAACATTCCATAACAGAGTGTATAATTGCATGCATATCTTGTACATGCTATCTTAGACCATGTAGAATCAAAACTCTAAAATAAGTTATAGTACATTGCAGTTAAGGACTCATGACAACTGAATCAAAACTATCAATTAAGAAATTGGACATCCAAAGAATCTAAATCCGACCAGAATCAAAAGAGATAAGCCCAAATAAACCAAAATAGGATGCAGAAGAAATGAGGACTATAATTCATTCCTCAAAAATTGCTTTACTCTAGAGCTACTAGTGTATGCTACCTCTTTCAGCCATCAAGAAGAATAAGCAAAAAAATACTATTGCTCTCTGATCAGATCTACTCTTCTCATGCCTAATTAATATGCCAAATCATGCAGGGGAAAATTCTAACAATTAGAGTTTAATTTTGTACCCACAATATTAAATATATATAATTGGAAGAATCTTACCAAAGGACAAGCAAACTTGCATAGAGGCAACTAAAAATGATTGTTATGCATTACAAAATAAACTAGCTGGCAAAGAATATCCAAACATGTGGCATATATAGGAACAACGAGATAATAGAATCACAAAAGAACTGTTGTATAATAAAATAAAAATTTTTCATAGAAAACACAAGTAAGAGAAGAGGCAACTATAATGTACAAATTATGGTGTCTCTCAATCCGATTATACAACAGAATACCCTAGTATGTACAACATAACCATTATTATAATAATTCTAACCATGTGTGTTACTCTTAAAATTATCATATAGCAACATGATGACTAAATAGTGCTCTAACAAGACATACTTGTACATATACCAAAACTCAATGTAATACTCATGAAACACATTGTGAATATTTTCTAACGTTGCGTATAGACACCACATGTATATATTTGCTATTTGTTATCTTACATCTACATATCCAGGATTTAATCCCATTAACAACACTTATATATTAACTATTATGATAGCAATGATTTTTTCACTTGTACATACAAATGAGCGCACTGTTCTTCCTGGGTAACAATGTGTACAATCAGACAGACACGCTGAAAAAACAGAGCATAACTTCTTTTTCATTTAAATATTAGTTTCTGCTAACATTGCTACCACTACAATTTCTATCCAATTCATATGATAATCAGCATCATTACCTTCATCAATCTCCGCCGCATTGTTGTAACTATTTGCTCACCCTGTTATAATGTCTATTGTCTTGGCCATTATTGTATGCTACAACTGTAATACCCTTTTCTAGTTTAAATCACTTCTTGGAAGCGATGTCAATGCAAATACTATGATTGCTTCGGTGTTTATATTTGCTTGTACCCTTGCCGTCCCAGATATGGGTGGAGGTCCAAATTATCAACATTTAAAACCCACCACAACAAGACTTTCTAACCCTAATTTGGTACACAAATCTGCATTTGCTATTTTTGCTCTCTCTTCTCTGGAGATAGATTGTTATTTCTCACCATTCTTCTCTTTCCACTATACCTTCAAAGAACTAAAATGAAAGCCTTCTTTTTTGTCAAGGTTTTCGCGGGTTCGTCTTCAAAATTAGTTTTGAATTCAAATTTTTAATTCAAATTTCATATTTTAACAATCCTGTTCCAATATAACGCCGTTTATATTGGTGTTTTTGAAATTAATATTTTTTTTGAAACTTACTAATTAGATGGTGTCGTTTTGATGCCTTCTTTCTACCTGTCGACGTGGATGCATAATAACCACTTCTTAAGTTTTGTGAGGGGACCGTTCAGGGACGGTCTTTCTGATGACTGTCCTTGCCCCAAATCCCAACGAACCACTCGAAGACGTCCGAGGCTACTGTGACAACTTCTACAGTAAACACCATAAGCAAATCAAACTCGAAATCATAGACCAACAAACAGTTTTTCATTTGTTGTGTTAGCAAAAAGAATCAAGCTTCATTAGAGGATACAGTAGAATCAAGCTTTATCATGAGCTTTTAGATTTTCTTCTAATCATGTTGTCCTATTTTTTTATTTTTAATTCACAGTCTAGTTGTGTTTGAATTTACAGTTACAATTTTTTGCAGGCCCTAATAATGTTTTCGAGATAAAGTCTTATTCTCTTGTGCATTGAGAAATGGCCTTATATGATTTTTTCCTTTTTTGCTTAACTTGTTCAAGTAGAGTTTTTCTAAAGGGTGCTCAATTGACACTCATCAACATGCTTACATTTCACCTAATTTACCATGTATAGACACGCTCTAACAATTACCACCTTTTCTTGCATATATACACTTTCTCTAATTAATCTTAATTTTTTGAAAATCTAACACATGAAATATATTTTAATGAATGCCCATTGAGCACTCGTTAAATAGAACCTTTCAAGTAAGAGGCTACTCTATATTTGTGGAAGTTAATCATCCATTGAAGGGAAGATATTTGATAAGATATACAGTAAAATGTATATTTACTGTATATAGACTTTTGAAAGTGTTCCATGGGCTAAAATCTCTAATGTATTCTATTTTCTCATTTGTGCTGGCTCTTTTTATAGGTTCAATGGTTTAAGTTTTTGGTGACTCTATGTTTTTGTGGGTGAAGTACTCATAGAAGATGTAGACAAGTATTCTTCACCCTCTTTGCTTGCTATTGGCCAGAGTCACACACAAAAACTCTCCAGCAGCTGTGGTTGACAGGCACATACAATTCTATGTTGTATCTTCACTGTAATTGTTCCAGAAAATTATCATGTACATAGCATGTAACAGTTCTTAATGGAGTTAACAGCTGTAGATGGAATTTTGTGCTGACATTTTCAATTATTGCATGAAAAATTCATATTTTTTGACTTTTATCACTACTAATAAAAGTTAATTTTCCTGATATAAATCCTATTGATTTATTGAACAAACAATAAAATCATATCATAATATTTATGTACTAGAAGAGAATTAAGAAGCTATCATCTCAAAGCCTTTGGCTGATTTCCATTATTGCTAATCCCACTCTTTTACTATCGATACTAGATGCAACAAAATGATGAAGTTGTCGTTCAAAAAAATTAAACTACTATTGGGAAATTTGCTGCTTGAAATTCTAAATAGAATAATGAACGTAGAGACAATGTCATATGCGTTTTGTTTTGGTGAATATTTTGAACACTTCTGATCTTTAGTCAACCTATCAAATTGTGCACTTGTCTTCCTTCATTTTTTCTTTGCCATAGAAGTGCTCAGGATCTAGGGTTTGGTTATGACTGAAAAGATGAATACTGTGGAATCGAAAAAAAGTGGTGATTAGGATTTCATGAAATGATTGAGTTCCAATGAAGTATATCATTAATTTTGTATTTTTTTTTCTTTCTAAAGATAGTTTGGTAATTCAAGAAGGTTTTTGTCATATACCTAAAAAGCTTGGTAACAAAATGGCAAATGCCATTAGTCCTTAGCATCCTTTTTAAAGTAGAAGCTCCAAAACATCCTCCATCTGGATAAATCATTGCAGTCCAATAGATTTGTGCATATTTTCTAACAATCATCTGATAAAAATGCTTAAAACTCAAAGAGAAATTTAGCTTTCATAGGAGATGGGAGAAATTCCAAAACTAGTACTCCCTCTGTCCCAATGAATCTGTCGTGCTTTGGGAATCCCACATTTTTTCAACAGTGCTCCGATTTCAAAAGGTAATGGGTTATGTTCCAAGAATGCCCCGGTTGAATTAGCTATGCAGCCTGACGTGTTGCTCCATTGATGGTAGGATAGAGTAGTGATATGATTGTGGGACCCATACATATGATATATTTTCAAGCCCTTTTGGAGAAAGTGCAATGCACGAATCCTGCTGGTTCTAACGTGACACTCACACACCATCACATGAAAATTCTCTATTTCACAGGTGAACTTTGGGGCCCACTAAAAATAAGAATCTTGTCGTAAGATTTAAGGGTATCAGTGGAAATCGGTGAAAGTTTTTATTACCATTATTGGTAAGTGACACTAATTTTGGGACGGACTAAAAAGGAAAGCATGACACTTCTAATGGGACGGAGGGAGTAAATAATATGAAATCTCAATCTATCTATTGAGCAAATAGATATTAATGAATATGAAAAACATTAAATCTCCAAAACATCTTCCCTGCATCCAGGTGAATCACTATAACTCAAAAGATTTGTGCATGTTTTTAAAAATAACATTTGTTAAAAAATGATTGAAGCCCAAGGAGAAATTCAGCTAACATGGTAGATGTTAAAATTTTCAAATCTAGCAAACCATATGAAATCTCAAATCTCATAGAAAAAAGAGAAAAAAAGGAAAAAATTTCTTACAAGGGAAATCCTAGGATAGAATAAAATTTTCACTAGAAAAAACTAGGAGAGAAGAAATACTTACCAAGAAATGCTAGCAAAGAAAATTCCTCGCTAGAGGGAATTTATTTTAAAAAAGCAAATAAAAGGTATAAAAAACGGTTCCCTCCTATGGAGAAAGATTAGATCTGAAGGCCATTTTCGTTAGAGGAGCCTTAAAGAGAAGAAAGAGAGAATGAATTTTAGAGAGAAATACACTAACACACAATTACTAAAATATTGGATTCCACAGATTAAATATTCGAAGATGTGCATTACAAACATATATCTTAATGACTTTCAAGACATACGTTGTATCCAAAAACACATTTGTGAATTTTTACACATATCAAGTGAAAATTATGTATGAAGTATGATTAATCATTTTTTAAAAAAAAATGAATAAATGGGAAGACTAGGGCGGACTTGGAAGTCTTTCCCTAACAGCTTCATTATGTCATAGACTCGTACCGTGAGCTGTGACAGCCCCACCTTCCCCTAAGGCGAACCAAAGGGGTTAGCGGACTGCCTGCCCAGCTCTCGCCAGGACTAACGGTACTGTTTACGTCGGTCTATTACGTTCCGGAACATAACAATGCGCGCAAACAAGTCAAAATCTCAAAATAAAAAAAAACGAAAATTCGAAACCAAAATGAACATTAAAATACACGTCAGAATCCGGCCGGAATCTGGCCGGATTTCCGGCCGGATTCTCGGCCGGATACAAGGCCGAGAGCAAACTCCAAAATTTCATTTTTTCCCCAAGCAATCCGCCCTGCAATCCGGCCAGTTTCTGGCCGGATTCCTGGCCGGATTCGGCACTGTTCATCTTCGCCAATTTTTTTCCTTTTCTGTTTGAAAGCCGTGGTGATCCGAAATCCGTCCAAACACCAACCAAACATATATATACATTGAAAACCAACATTTACAAGCCAAACGGCCTACCAAAGTATCCATTTAGTTCATACATATACAAGTAGCCATTTACACACCAAACATTGGTGGAAACAAAGCACTTAGGGTTTTCACCCTCAAGGAGCTTATACAAAATACATATACATGAGCTCAACTTGCATCCAACTATCATAACCTTTCCAAAAGTGTTCATTTTCCTGTAAGGAAAACAAATAAAACGGAATGAGCTAAAGCCCAGTGGTATACCACTACATAAGCAACCAAAGTCACATAAACATGGCCAATCACTTAAAGTTCATGATAAGCAATGAAGTACAACGGTAAAAGGATACAGTCGGCTCTCAAGAGCCCATTTCCACGCTTGCAATCTTGATCCAACCTCATTGACCCTCCGTCAATATTAAAAGAACCAAACCGTAGACCACCCTTTACTTCCACTTCCTTCCACCCAACATACCCCAACCGGGCCCGCACTCCATTTCAGTAGTTTTGGTAATACTCGAGTTTACCGAAACCAAGGGTCTCATTACCACAAGGTTCCCCAGTACAGTCCCCGTGGCAATTCAATCTTCACGACCAAGCCCTCGCCGGCTCGATCCAATTGACTACCAAACGGGGTTGAGCTCAATAATGCAGTAAGGCCGTTGAACATCGTCCAAATGACATCAATTCAGTTTCCATGAAATGGAATTCACCAACCAATATATCAAGTTCAGTAATGCAATAAAACGGTAGCCATTCAGTGACAATATCAAAAGAGGTGAGGGCGGTCAAGTACACCCTCACCTTAATCAATTTCAATATCCAAGTAAGCCATCAAGGCATCACATAACATTTAACAAAGCCACATAGTAACAATTTAGTGAGTGGTATACTCACCAAGTGAGAAAGTGGTGTTTCATACACCGTGGTCACCAAGACGTCGTGAGCTACCGTCACTCCCTAGAATCACACAACAAATGCAATGAGACTCGATAACGAGTCATATAGCAATGCTAAACACAACCCCAATAGGGTTTCATATGCATAAATGTGCATAATAGCAAACCAGAAATTAGAAAATGGCCTTAGTCTTGGCCCCCAAATAGAAAACTGTTTTACACTTATTATGCGGTAATGGCGTCAAATTCTCTACGGTTATCGGATGGGGGTGTAAGACCCACCGTTTCGAAGCTATGAAACAGGGCTACAACAATGTAGAAGGTCACTCAATCCAGTTCCTAGCTTAACTAGGTCGAAAATGCCAAATACCCTACCAGAATTACCAAAACAGGTTTGCAAATCACACAAAACTATAATTACTATAACTTAGTCTATACAAGTCCAAATACCGAAATTCCAAAGGCATAAGTTAGCTAAGTCATCCAGCTACATTTCATCAGAAGACACCAACTCCAAAATCCAAACCAATTCCAGTCAAAATAGCCAATTACTATCGCAGTTTTCGCATTCTGTCCAAAGCAGAACAGCTACAGTAATTTCATCATAACTCATTCTACATTAATGCAAATGACCTGAAATTTTACAGGCACCTCAAACACATCAATACCTAAAACTTTCATGTTTTGAGAAAAGTCTAATTCGGCCTCTAACCCAGTGATCTAAAACCGGACAGAATTGGGATTTTAAGAACCCTAACTTTTCAAATTTCCAACCAAATCCAAAATTGATTGCATTTATCCACATTTCACATCCACTAGAGCCATTATAGTCCATTGCCAATCATCACAAACAACCACACCATCATAATCCAATTAAACCAGAAAAATCATCATAAAATGGAAAACTTCACCAAATCAATTCAAACCAAGATAAAAATCAGAAATTTCAGCACTCTCATCACTAATAAGCACAACATAAGCATCATTAGGTGTAGTAGGATGTTTCAAGCTTCACTTACCAAAAACCAAGAGAGAGGAAGATGTTGTGCACCTTAGTCCTTCAAACAAAGTTCACCAAACAACTTACTAGCACTAGAAGGAAGAATTTTATGGAGTGAAAACTAAGTTAAGCAAGTGGTTTAGTTGATTTGAGCTAGAAGTTTGCTAGAATGTTGAAGAGTTTTGTCTTTCTTCTTGCTTAGAGAGGGCCGGCCATAAGGAGGAGAAAAATGGTGAATTTTGTGCAATTTTTGGATATTTAACCTTTGGTCAAAAAAGTCAAAATTGTGAATAGTAATTCTTAAAAGGCATCCAATAAGAAGGTGACACTTGTCACCTTCATAAATGCATTCTTATCTTTCTTTCCTCTCTCACATCAATCATTTCACACACACTATTTATCTCTTAACACCCGATAAATTTTACACAGTATCCGAAACTTAACCTTATTGGCCGAATTTTTCCGAACTTTTCGCACTAGTGGGTCCCACATCCAATATATATTCTTAATTTTCTAAAAATTCACCAATGCTAGAAAAATCATTTTAAAACTATAATTGCTCATAAAATCCACTAAGAAAATATTTCTAAGCCAGAAAATGCAGAAAACATGCAATTAAGGGGAAATAAACCCTAGGAAAATAATTAGGGTTTTACGGGTTCTCACACTCTCCTCCCCTTAAAAGAATTTCGTTCTCGAAATTTCTCACCTTAATTCCCGAAAAGGTTTGGGTATTTCTTTCGCATTTCCTCTTCCATCTCCCAGGTAGCTTCCTCCACTCCGTGGTTTCTCCATAGCACTTTCACTAGCGGAATTTTCTTGTTTCTGAGCTCTTTGACTTTTCGATCGAGTACTTGAACCGGTTTCTCTTCATAGGCCAGTGATTCATCTACTTCGATATCCTCCGGTTGTAAAACATGAGATGGGTCAGAATGGTACTTCTTTAGCATCGAGACGTGAAATACGTCGTAGATTCGAGAAAGACTGGACGGTAGCTCCAATCGATACGCGACCACTCCAACCCTCTGAAGGATCTTGTAGGGTCCGACGTACCGCGGTTGAAGCTTCTTTCCTTTACCAGTTGTAAGACTTCGTAAGGGTGTGATCTTAAGAAATACGTAGTCTCCAACTTCAAACTCCAAGTCTTTTCTTCGGTTATCCGCGTAGCTCTTTTGGCGACTTTGGGCAGTTTGGATTCGTTGCCGTATCAACTTGACCTTCTCGTGTGCCTCTTCCATCCATGGAATAGTTGTCGGGTCCAGTGCTTTCTTTTCGCCAACCTCATCCCAATAAATCGGTGAGCGGCACTTGCGTCCGTAGAGAGCTTCATACGGAGCCATTTGAATTGACGAATGGAAGCTATTGTTGTACGCAAATTCTACCAAGGTCATGTGCTGACCCCAATTGCCTCCAAAGTCCAGAATACAGGTTCGTAGCATGTCCTCAAGAGTCTGAATCGTCCGTTCTGACTGGCCATCCGTCCGAGGGTGATAGGTAGTGCTTAAATTGAGTTTCGTCCCTAAGGTTTCTTGGAACTTCTGCCAAAACCGAGATACGAACCGTGGATCCCGATCAGAGACAATGCTCACCGGCACGCCGTGTAACCTTACAATTTCATCCATGTACAGTCGGGTCAATTTGTCCATTGAATATTTCATGTTCACTGGCAAGAAATGGGCCGACTTGGTTAATCGATCAACGATCACCCAAACGGCATCGTGTCCTCTTTGCGTCCTTGGTAAACCTGAAACGAAGTCCATGGTGATGTTTTCCCACTTCCACTCGGGTATCTCCAAGGGTTGTAACAAACCCGATGGCTTTTGATGCTCCGCCTTCACTTGCTGGCAAATGAGACATTTCTGCACGTACTGCGCGATTTCCCTCTTCATATTGTCCCACCAATAGGTTCCTTTCAGGTCTTGATACATCTTGCTGCTACCCGGATGGATTGTATACTTGGACCTATGAGCTTCCTCCAAAATTTCTGCTTTCAACGATTCCTCCTTTGGTACCACTATTCGATCTCGATATTTCAACATACCCTCAGGACTCAAATTGAAGTCCGTTGTTTCTCCCTTTTCCACTTTCTCTCTCCACTTCCGTACCATCAAATCCTCGCCTTGCGCCTCTTTTATACGTTCCAGTAGAGTGGAGGTCACCCTTACATTGCTAAATATTACCTTATGACTCCCAAGACAGGGTTTCCACTCGCACACGGATTCTAGTAAATCCCACTCCTTAATCATTAGCCCTGCCACTTGCACTTTACGACTCAAGGCATCTGCTACCACATTTGCCTTTCCCGGATGGTAATTGATCGTACAGTCGTAATCTTCCAAGAATTCCATCCATCGCCGTTGTCTCATATTCAGTTCCTTCTGGGAGAAGAGGTACCTAAGACTCTTGTGATCCGAAAACACTTCGAAGGTCACCCCATATAGGTAATGCCTCCACTTTTTCAGTGCAAACACAACTGCAGCTAATTCTAGATCGTGAGTCGGGTAGTTCTGCTCGTGAAGCTTCAATTTCCTAGAGGCAAAAGCAATCACATTCCGGTTCTGCATCAAAACGCATCCCAATCCTTCTCGCGACGCGTCTGCATATACTGCAAACCCGTCCACTCCATTTGGCAAGACCAGTACCGGAGCCATGGTCAATCTTTTCTTTAATTCCTGAAAATTCGTTTCGCATCGGCTGTTCCAGATAAACTGGCCATGCTTATTTGTCAAGTCAGTTAGAGGTCCTGCCAGTTTGGAAAAATCCTTAATGAACCTTCGTTAGTACCCAACTAGCCCTAGAAAGCTACGAATTTCCGTGGTGGTTTCTGGTCTCTTCCAATTTATCACGGCCTCAACCTTCGCCGGGTCCACCGAAATACCTTCGTGGGAGATCAAGTGCCCTAGAAACGCTATTTTCTCCAACCAGAACTCGCATTTGCTAAACTTGGCGTACAGTTGATGTTCCCTCAATGTCTGCAACACCACTCTCAAATGCTCCTCATGCTCCTCGCGTGTCTTAGAGTAGACCAAAATGTCGTCAATGAACACAACGACAAATCGGTCTAGGTAGGGTTTGAAAACCCTATGCATTAGGTCCATGAAGGCGGCGGGAGCATTGGTCAGTCCAAAGGGCATAACGGCGAACTCGTAATGCCCGTATCTTGAATTGAAAGTAGTTTTCGGAATGTCCTCCTTTCTAATCAACAACTGGTAGTATCCCTGTCGGAGATCCAACTTCGAGAAGACCACTGCTCCTTGCAGTTGGTCAAACAACTCGTCAATGTGGGGCAGTGGATACTTATTCTTGATCGTAACGTTGTTCAGCCCCCTATAATCAATACACATCCTCAACGTTCCGTCCTTTTTCTTCACAAATAGGACCGGAGCTCCCCAAGGAGACTCACTCTCGTGAATGAATCCCCGCTCCAAAAGGTCTTGCAATTGCAACTTAAGCTCTTTAAGTTCTGCAGGCGCCATTCGGTAAGGGTTTTTCGAGATAGGTGCGGTTCCAGGTAAAAGATCTATTCGAAATTCTATCTCCCTTTCCGGAGGTAAGGCCACTAATTCATCAGGAAATACATCCGGAAATTCCCTCACTATGGCCACGTCTTCTACTTTTAACTTATCCGTAGGGGTGTTAGTTAAGAAGGCCAAAAATCCTTGCGCCCCTTTACTTATCAGTTTCCTAGCTCGAATGCCCGAAATGAGAGCAGATGAGGCTAACCTACCCCTTATATCTAACCTTAAGGTTGCCTCGCCAGGAATGCGAAATTCAACTATTTTCGTTTTACAGTCCAGTTGGGCGTTATATTTGGCTAACCAGTCCATGCCCAGAATCACGTCGTACCCCTTAATGGACAAGCTAATCAGGTCTCCTAGAAATCTCCTTTCACCTACCCATACATCGCAATCTCTATAAACCATACTAGTCACCAAACGTTGATTCCCCGTAGGTGTACTAATCTCTAAGTCATATGGTAAGCTAGCAGGTTTTATATCGATGCCACACATGAAATCAGGGTTAACAAACGAATGAGTGGCACCAGGATCAATTAAAACTTTGGCAAAGCGGTGGAAAATAGGGATCGTACCTTCCACCACCTCGGAAGACTCTGGGATCTGGTGGGGCTCTAAGGAATATACCCTAGCCGGAACTTTTGGTTTGGATCCGTCTCCCTTGGCCGATCCAGTATTGGTCCTCGACGGTAGTTGGCTCCCCTTTCCGTCTTGTTTCAGGACCGGACATGTAGCCAGCTGATGGTCCGCACTTCCACACCGCAGGCATTTCCCCTGTTTCCTCCAGCAGTTGTCTTCGGTGTGGTTCAGCTTTCCACAGTGCCCACAGGGTCCGCGAGGTGCCGAAGCCGAGCCACTTTGAGCGTTTCCCCTTTGTCCTCGCCCAGCTTGGCCACCCCTGAACGGAGTCCCTCTGCCTGACCCAGAATGACGACCACCTCCAGTTCCTCGTCCAAACTTGGAGGGAGTGCTCTTCTCACCCTGTCCAGAAGTACTCCCAGGAAAGCCATGCTTCTTGGCCTGGAAGTTTCGGACCTGTAACCGTGCACTTTCCACTCCTTGGGCTTTTTCCATTGCCTCGCTAAAAGTAGTGATTTGAGCCGCCGCGAGGTCTTTCTGAATCTCTACGTTCAAACCCTGAATAAAGCGCCTCACGCGTCATTGCTCGGTCATGATTAGTTCAGGCGCGAATTTGGACAGGCGGGTAAACTGACTCTCGTACTCCGCCACAGTCTGAGCCCCTTGCCGGAGTCGGATAAACTCGTCCTCCTTCCTCTCCTGGACTAGAGGAGGGAAAAACTTAGCATTAAATTCTCGGATGAAGTTCCCGCAAGTTCTCGGTGTCTGTTCCCGTTCCCATTTCTGCCTAATCACGTTCCACCAGGAACGGGCAGCTCCCTCGAGTTGAAACACGGCAAATGTCACATGCCGTTCCTCTGGGTAGTGTAAAGCTGCAAATATGTCTACCATCTTCTCCAGCCATTTCTCAGCAACGTCAGGGTCGGGTCCCCCAATAAACTTTGGCGGAGAAAACTTTTGGAAACGTTCTAGCGCCCTATCTTCGCTCTCGATATGATGGCCAGGGTTTCCGGGGTTAGGATTTGGGTTTTGGCCCTGTTGTTGCACTACTTGTGCGAGTAGGTTGGTCATTTGCTGCATAGCAGCAGCTATTTGAACGTTGGGGTCTATCTGGGGTTCAGGATTTGGTCCAGTAGAGGCTTCCCCCGTTTCCCTAACCGATGTGGGTTGCCTACCGCGACCTCGTCCCCGACCACTTCGTGTTCCTTCCATAAGTTCACTCGGTCTAGGCAAAAGTACCAAACCAAAGCAGTAATAAAGCAGGTAAGTAACACATAAACTTTCACATAACACCTATTGATACATTTCACACAGGGTCACAAGCACACATATATACAAGCCAAACATATATATACAAGCAGTCAGTCAAGTACGGCCAAGGCACGTACGTACACAAAAGATCCACCTGAGGATAGGCCTATCAAAAGAAATTTACACGTAGCTAACTCTACATCCAAAACGGTTAGCTAAGGCTCTATCCCTATCCCTATGTACATTCACAACCACCACTATCCAAAAGATAACCTAATAATCATGGCCTAGTCAGTCGCTGAAGTCTGGGACCCAGGCGACGGGGTAGACTCCTCTCCAGCCTCGGCCCCAGCATACGAGGCCTCATCACTAGACTCCTCGAGTCCGTCGTCGCATAGGTTAAGGATCGCCTCAGCACGACCCCTGACCTTGCGAGCTCGCTTAACCTCACGCTCGCGGGCATCTCTCAGTTGGTCGCAGAGATCATCAACTCTGCCCTCGACCTCGAGTACGTCATATTCTAGCTCTTTAATACGCGAGGCTTGCTTCTCATTGGTCGCCCTAACCTGGGCCACCTCGGCCTCCAACTTGGCAACCCCAGCTTCCAGCTTAGTATTCTCCTTAGCGAACTCCTCACGTTCCTTTGCCACCGACAAAACTAGTGCATTTGGGTAGGCATAGTTGCTACGGCACTCGCACTGTCGAACGCGGCTGGCCGGGCTCCAACGCACCACGGCCCCTTTCTGCCTAAGTTGATACTTAATTGGCGGCAGAGCGCTACGAGAACGATCTCCTGCCAGGCGGTCACTCGGGTCACCACTCGCATCCATCCTATAGCAAAGGAAGAAATAACATGAATAACCTTAATAGGTATAAACAAAAGCATCCTCAAGTCAAGCACTTCTATTACACCCAGGCTAATTCAAACCTAGGCTCTGATACCACCTGTGACAGCCCCACCTTCCCCTAAGGCGAACCAAAGGGGTTAGCGGACTGCCTGCCCAGCTCTCGCCAGGACTAACGGTACTGTTTACGTCGGTCTATTACGTTCCGGAACATAATAATGCGCGCAAACAAGTCAAAATCTCAAAATAAAAAAAAACGAAAATTCGAAACCAAAATGAACAGTAAAATACACGTCAGAATCCGGCCGGATTCTCGGCCGGATACAAGGCCGAGAGCAAACTCCAAAATTTCATTTTTTCCCCAGGCAATCCGGCCTGCAATCCGGCCAGTTTCTGGCCAGATTCCTGGCCGGATTCGGCACTGTTCATCTTCGCCAATTTTTTTCCTTTTCTGTTTGAAAGCCGTGGTGATCCGAAATCCGTCCAAACACCAACCAAACATATATATACATTGAAAACCAACATTTACAAGCCAAACGGCCTACCAAAGTATCCATTTAGTTCATACATATACAAGTAGCCATTTACACACCAAACATTGGTGGAAACAAAGCACTTAGGGTTTTCACCCTCAAGGAGCTTATACAAAATACATATACATGAGCTCAACTTGAATCCAACTATCATAACCTTTCCAAAAGTGTTCATTTTCCTGTAAGGAAAACAAATAACACGGAATGAGCTAAAGCCCAGTGGTATACCACTACATAAGCAACCAAAGTCACATAAACATGGCCAATCACTTAAAGTTCATGATAAGCAATGAAGTGCAACGGTAAAAGGATACAGTCGGCACTCAAGAGCCCATTTCCACGCTTGCAATCTTGATCCAACCTCATTGACCCTCCATCAATGTTAAAAGAACCAAACCGTAGACCACCCTTTACTTCCACTTCCTTCCACCCAACATACCCCAACCGGGCCCGCACTCCATTTCAGTAGTTTTGGTAATACTCGAGTTTACCGGAACCAAGGGTCTCATTACCACAAGGTTCCCCAGTACAGTCCCCGTGGCAATTCAATCTTCACGACCAAGCCCTCGCCGGCTCGATCCAATTGACTACCAAACGGGGTTGAGCTCAGTAATGCAGTAAGGCCGTTGAACATCGTCCAAACGACATCAATTCAGTTTCCATGAAATGGAATTTACCAACCAATATATCAAGTTCAGTAATGCAATAAAACGGTAGCCATTCAGTGACAATATCAAAAGAGGTGAGGGCGGTCAAGTACACCCTCACCTTAATCAATTTCAATATCCAAGTAAGCCATCAAGGCATCACATAACATTTAACAAAGCCACATAGTAACAATTTAGTGAGTGGTATACTCACCAAGTGAGAAAGTGGTGTTTCATACACCGTGGTCACCAAGACGTCGTGAGCTACCGTCACGCCCTAGAATCACGCAACAAATGCAATGAGACTCGATAACGAGTCATATAGCAATGCTAAACACAACCCCAATAGGGTTTCATATGCATAAATGTGCATAATAGCAAACCAGAAATTAGAAAATGGCCTTAGTCTTGGCCCCCAAATAGAAAACTGTTTTACACTTATTATGCGGTAATGGCGTCAAATTCTCTACGGTTATCGGATGGGGGTGTAAGACCCACCGTTTCGAAGCTATGAAACAGGGTTACAACAATGTAGAAGGTCACTCAATCCAGTTCCTAGCTTAACTAGGTCGAAAATGCCAAATACCCTACCAGAATTACCAAAACAGGTTTGCAAATCACACAAAACTGTAATTACTATAACTTAGTCTATACAAGTCCAAATACCGATATTCCAAAGGCATAAGTTAGCTAAGTCATCCAGCTACATTTCATCAGAAGACACCAACTCCAAAATCCAAACCAATTCCAGTCAAAATAGCCAATTACTATCGCAGTTTTCGCATTCTGTCCAAAGCAGAACAGCTACAGTAATTTCATCATAACTCATTCTACATTAATGCAAATGACCTGAAATTTTACAGGCACCTCAAACACATCAATACCTACAACTTTCATGTTTTGAGCAAAGTCTAATTCGGCCTCTAACCCAGTGATCTAAAACCGGACAGAATTGGGATTTTAAGAACCCTAGCTTTTCAAATTTCCAACCAAATCCAAAATTGATTGCATTTATCCACATTTCACATCCACTAGAGCCATTATAGTCCATTGCCAATCATCACAAACAACCACACCATCATAATCCAATTAAACCAGAAAAATCATCATAAAATGGAAAACTTCACCAAATCAATTCAAACCAAGATAAAAATCAGAAATTTCAGCACTCTTATCACTAATAAGCACAACATAAGCATCATTAGGTGTAGTAGGATGTTTCAAGCTTCACTTACCAAAAACCAAGAGAGAGGAAGATGTTGTGCACCTTAGTCCTTCAAACAAAGTTCACCAAACAACTTACTAGCACTAGAAGGAAGAATTTTATGGAGTGAAAACTAAGTTAAGCAAGTGGTTTAGTTGATTTGAGCTAGAAGTTTGCTAGAATGTTGAAGAGTTTTGTCTTTCTTCTTGCTTAGAGAGGGCCGGCCATAAGGAGGAGAAAAATGGTGAATTTTGTGCAATTTTTGGATATTTAACCTTTGGTCAAAAAAGTCAAAATTGTGAATAGTAATTCTTAAAAGGCATCCAATAAGAAGGTGACACTTGTCACCTTCATAAATGCATTCTTATCTTTCTTTCCTCTCTCACATCAATCATTTCACACACACTACTTATCTCTTAACACCCGATAAATTTTACACAGTATCCGAAACTTAACCTTATTGGCCGAATTTTTTCGAACTTTTCGCACTAGTGGGTCCCACATCCAATATATATTCTTAATTTTCTAAAAATTCACCAATGCTAGAAAAATCATCTTAAAACTATAATTGCTCATAAAATCCACTAAGAAAATATTTCTAAGCCAGAAAATGCAGAAAACATGCAATTAAGGGGAAATAAACCCTAGGAAAATAATTAGGGTTTTACGGGTTCTCACATGAGCAACCCCTTGAAGACGTCCGAGGCTACTGTGACAACTTCTACAGTAAACACCATACGCAAATCATGCTCGAAATCATAGACCAACAAACAGTTCTTCATTTCTTGTGTTAGCAAAAAGAATCAATTTTCATCAGAGGATACAGTAGCAATCATGTATTAGCCAATAGTTCAATTTCAGTTGTATCAATTGGTTAGGTTTCTTGTTATAGCAGTTAGTTAGATCCTACTAATGGAAGAGAGTATACTAGCCTATAAATAGCCATTGTATGAGGAAGTTGTAATCAGCAACGGAGTGAATGAATGCCCCAATCCTTTTGCATTGAATATTCTTCCATCTCTGTTTCTTTCTTTCATCTTCTTCTTCCTTTCTTCATTCCCTATTATTCTTGCTTCTTGCTTCTTGCTTCTATCTCTTCCTTTCATTCTTTCTACAGTCTATCTAATTATTCTCAATAATGCCCATAGAGATAACTAAAATCCAATTGAAATCTTGACAACTGTGTTCAATTGCATGTCAACCATCCTAAGTATTTAGAGTGCTTCACATGCCCTCAGCTAATGCATGTGCAGGCAACATTTATGCACAAGGTTAGCAGTCTTTATGAGACTAGAATGTCCAAGAACACTAGTTTATTCACGATTGCATCAACTAATTAAGATGTGGTGAACCAACTTAGGGTTATTTCATACTGATAGGAAAAGGAAAAAAAATAAAGTTTTAGTCCCTAGTGTTTCGTACTTTTGTGAATCTAGTCCTCTCCAATGTTTGGCACCAGTGTAATTTTGGTTCCTAACTTTCAGCAAAAATAAATATGGTTCCTAATATTTCCAATTGAAGCAAATTTAGTGTAATTGACGGATTTTCCCTAATTACTAACGAAATCATGTTATTTGCAGTCACATGTTCACTAGATTGAATTAAAAAAAGAGAATAAAAAAGCACCTGACTTTAGACAATAAGAATATTAACTTATGTGATGACACATGACTAATTAATTAACCGCAAAAATGGAAATAAAATAAAGAAATTTGTGAAATTATATACATACAAAAACCTGTAGGGAATCTTTTGCTTAAGGGGGAGTGGGGTTGGAAGAGAGAGTGAAAATGACAGGTGCTAAACATTTAGGACCAAAACTATTATATTTCTTCTGTGGGAAAAAACAACTCTTCCATTGGAAATTTTCTTATTTTCTCGACAGGTGATAGATGAAAAAGTCAATCAATTTTTCTCTTCGGATTTATTCATCTTCAAAACAAAAAAGTTGGTAGAAGTCCCTGAAAGAGACTGACTAGACTTATGGGAATACTTGGGATCGACAGAACAAGTCATCGTATGTTCCTAGAGTGCTCCACACGGCTGATCCCGATCAGCCAAGGAACATAAGTTCATTCACAATTGCAACAGCCAAGACGTGGTAAATCTTAAGGTTATTTTGTTCATCTACTATAATTGCAATTCTTCGTTCATTTGTTTGGTAGTGGTGGTAGTAGGGTACATGCTGGGAAACTAATGGGACAAAAAAAACCATGTTTTCTACTGGCGATTTTTCTATTATCTAGCGAGGTGATAGAGGGAAAAGTCAATCATCTGATCTCTTCTTGACTCCACAATTAAATAGCCATCACAGTCCAAAGTTTCCCGAGTGATGAAGCTTGTTCAAATGATACTTTTCGTGTTGACGGTGTCCTTAAAGCCAGCTATCACACCAGCAGCAACATACCCTCCTATAGCCAAGGATGGCTGCATTGATACCTCTGGAAAAGTAAAGATCCCATGCCCATTTGGCATGACAGAAGATTGTTATCTTGAGTCGAGATTTTCAGTCAATTGTAACAACTCTTTAATCCTTCCATTCTAAGCATATATTTTTTTTATTTTTAAAATTTTTTTCTAGTAGAAGAGGAATGAAATTTAAAAAGCGGGGGAAGAGAGGAGAGATTTGAACCCAAGCCCTCTAAATCTTGGAATCTCAATCTTAGGCCTCCGTTTGATAACTAGATTCAACATAACATATTCAAATGCATTTGATAACAAAAATTAGAACTTTTGAATTAATTGAGTGGAACCAAATATTCTAGACAAAATTTACTCTAAAAAATAATTAATAAACTAACCACATATCAGTTAATATGATATACACTCAAATGCATCAAATATGATATTTAACAATTTAATAATTTAATGAATTTCGCCTTCAGATTTTAAATTTAATATTTTAGTTTTCAAATTTCAATTTTATCAAATACACTCTAAGCAGACTAAAACCTCATCGGCCGATGCATATATCGTAATTACTTTCATGACATACATTACATCCAAAAACACATTTATGATTTTTTTTCTCATATCAAGTGGAAAAAATTTATCGGTTCCCTTATTGTTTTTCACGTAAATAAATGGAAAGAGTAGGGTGGACTTGAATGTCTTCCCTTACTGAGTCTTTATGTCGTTAGCATAAGCAACCCCGTGAAGACGTGGACCCCATCGTCGACAGAGACTAGTGTGAACAAATGCTCCTTTATATCTTGACTGCATTCATTTGAAGTTAACCGTCCTATTTGGGGTCTACAGAAGAAGTTTCAATGGTAAAATGCGTAGGCCTTTTGTGCGTTTACTGGCTAAGTCTTCCCTTTACTTGGAATGCCTATAAAACGTCCCTATTTGGGGTCTACAGAAGAAGCTTCAATCGTAAAATGCGTAGGCCTTCTGTGGGTTTACTAACTAAGTCTTCCCTATCGTAAGTTTAAAGTCCTTAGAAGTGCACAATTAACAATTGCAACTCTCTTCCGTATAAGGAAACTTGCTTCTTTGAAAAACAATTCCAATGGGCTTCAATCGTTTGATTTTACCGATGCTCTTGCATTTGGTAATTGCCTTGATGCTGTCTTCCGCTTCAACTTTGACATCCCCAACATTTTCTATAGCGATGCCCGGCTGCCAAGATCATTGTGGAAATGTAAGCATTCCATTTCCATTCGGTATTACAGAAGGTTGTTACCTTAACGAACAATTCTTTATCAACTGCACCAACTCTTCAACCTCTGTCCCTCAACCAGTTCTGCATAACAGTACAATCAATGTCACAGAAATATCTCTGGAAGGTCAGGTGCACCTTATGCAGGATATAGCATCTGATTGCTATAATAAAAACGGAAGTTTATTGAACAAGAAGTCACCATGGATAGAATTATCCGACCGTTTTACCTTCAGCAGTACAGCTAATAAATTTATTGCCGTTGGCTGTGATGCCGTGGCTATAGTTTATGGTTTTGGTCAAAACCGGAGCTACACAACTGGATGTGTCTCTTTCTGTGATTATAAGGAAGATGTAATTGATGGCTCTTGTTCCGGCATCGGTTGCTGCCAGACAGATATCCCACCAGGGGCATGGAATATTAATGTGAGCTTGGCCAGTGTTAATAACCACACCAAGGTGTGGGGTTTCAATCCTTGCAGCTACGCTTTTGTGGTCGAAGAGAAGGCTTTCAATTTTTCTGCAGATAGCCTCACCAACTTAAGCGATGATTTAAGTCTTCCCGTCGTGGCCGATTGGACCATTGAGGAGGTGTCATGTGACGTTGCCCAAAGAAACACGACCTCTTATGCATGCTCTGGTAAAAACAGTCACTGTTACGAACCTTTCAAGGGGTTGGGATACCGTTGTTCTTGCAATCAAGGATACGAAGGCAACCCATATCTTCCTGATGGTTGCCAAGGCATGTGCGAAAATTTTGTTAAACTCGTCTAATAAACCAGTATGTATATGTGTGTTTCAATTCACATTTCAAATTATGCTTCTGCTTTCTATTTTTTATTGAATTCTACAGATATTAATGAATGCCAAGATCCAACTCTTTACAATTGTACGAAGAATAGTGTTTGTCACAACACATTGGGCAACTACACATGTCCTTGTCTCAAAGGGTATCATGGTGATGGGAGAGGTGGAGATGGCTGCAGTCCTGACCATATAAATTGGTCTATGATTGTTTCAGGTTAGTCTACACTTTGAAATGATTGGAGAAGCAAAGGAGAATTTATCACTATGGATTGAACCATCTCTTAAGTGGTGTGATAAATATGTGCTGTATCATGAGAGTATTAAATTAAGATAAAATGAAGATTTCTTGAAACCCGTTCCATTTGGTTTAAGATGGCAACTAATCATAGTATAAGAGAGAAAGAAACCTAATTCTTTTCTTTACCAGGTAGTGAGAGAACATGAAAGTTGATAATCACTTGCAAAATTAGAGTCTTTAGCTGCAAAGTATCCGATAGATCTCATCATTTGCTAATTTTTCAGTCAAATTTGTCAACAGGTGTTGGCATAGGCACAGCAATTCTACTTTTCTGCTGCTTTTATTTGTGTTTGGAATTGAGGAAAAGAAGGGAAAACAGATTGAAGGAGGAGTTTTTCCGGAAAAATGGTGGATTAATGCTACAGCAACGACTGGCTCAAGAAGGAAGAAACACAAATGTTGCTAGAATTTTCACTCTTGAAGAACTACGAAAGGCAACCAATAATTTCGAGGAAACTCGAATTATTGGTCGTGGAGGATACGGCACAGTTTTCAAAGGAATCTTAGTAGACCATAATTCTTGTACTGTTGCCATTAAGAGGTCCAGAGAAGTTAACGAAAATCAACTTGATCAATTTATTAATGAGGTGATTATGCTTTCCCAAGTTAATAGTAGAAATGTCGTTAAACTTCTAGGATGTTGCTTAGAGACGGAAGTGCCATTACTTGTTTATGAGTTCATCGACAATGGTACTCTCTCCGAGCATTTAAGCAGCACAACAAAATCACATCATCTTTCTTGGAATATCCGATTAAGAATAGCATCAGAAATTGCCGGAGTTCTCTCATATTTGCACTCAGTAGCTTCACCACCGATTATCCATAGAGATATCAAATCGGCAAACATACTTCTAGATCAAAACTACACTGCAAAAGTCACAGACTTTGGAATATCAAAATTGGCTCCTTTAGATGAAAATCAAGTATCTACAATGGTGCAAGGAACATTTGGCTACTTGGACCCCGAGTACATGCTAACAGGTTTGTTGACAGAGAAAAGTGATGTTTACAGCTTTGGGGTAGTTCTTATAGAGCTACTGACAAGTAAGAAGGCATTATCATTGGATAGAGTGGAGGAAGAGAAGTTTCTTGCGAATTATTTCATTTCTTCACTGAAAAGTGGTCACTTGATCCAGGTTCTTGATCGCAACATTATGTGCGATGTAAGTATTGAGCTTTTGAAAGAAGTTGCAATGATTGTTAAATCTTGCTTGAGTGTAAAAGGTGAAGATAGACCGTCTATGAAGAATATAGCAAGAGAACTTGAGGTATTGGAAATAAGAGCAAAGCAATCTCCAATTCAAGTTTCTAAGATTGATTTCACCGACACTGAGGCCTCCTTGCTTGGTATGCAATCAACAAATGCACATGTCGACGGTGGTGATTCTAACTGCATACATACTGAGAGTCATAGCATAATGGAGCATATGATGGTACCAATTGCTGGTGGGAGATGAATGATAGGGTGTTCTGGAGCTGCAATTTTCGACTTTCCAGTTCTGGTGCACTTCTTCATTTATTATTACGAGCTCCTCCTAGAAATGTCAAATGGAGTTGAATTTTCAGCAGTTTTCTCGCAATTAATTTTGATTGTGTGTGAGTAGATTATTTGATCCAAGGCCTCTCAAGTTGAATTGTAGTTCAGTTCTGCTGGGTTATGTAACTCTTACAATATTTAGTGTAAAATGGTATAAATTTGGTCTAAGCATAACATTCGACTGAGTTGGCGTAAAAATCACGATTAAATCAAAACCATATGAGTTTACACTGGAAGTTATAAGAATTAATCAACTGAACCTAACTACAGAGACCTCAACTTGAGGGCACCACTTCAGCAGATAATGATAATTATTTTTACATGACTGATTAAACAAATAAAAAGTGGTACTATTGAGATAAGGAGAATAAAAAGCACCAGCAACCTGTTGGATGCTGCACCTTCTCACTATTAGCCTAAACCTCCATTCCCACTGTACTGATATGACAGCTTTCTCCTTGAAGTTTATTTATTGAAAGCTATTAAAAATATCCAGAAAGCTCTTAACTAAATTAAAACTGATTTATATTGAATGAGTAGTGGAAATTGAGAACAAAAAAAAAAAAAACCCAATTGCAAGAGATAGTGCCCAACCCAGTGAAGGACGTCTGGAGGGAAAAGATGAGGAAATTGCGAACTTTTGAAGTAGAAGAAAAATAAGAGGGTAGATGCTGGGGCTAGTTACGGGAGGCAAAGGACGGGCAGGGGACAAAAAATAGAACTACTGGTACGAGGAAGATGGGCAGCGGGATGCAGGGAAGGTGGCGATTCGTGGCAATGAATTGAGACGTTTCATAATATCATATTCTCAGGAGCACCGTAGCAAAACATTGTGCTAGGGGGTATGCTGCATCCATCCAAAATACTAGCCCAGAGTAATCAAGCAGAAAGTCTTGAACTGTGAAAATATTTTTCTATTACGGGTTTCCTCTTGCCCTGGGCCTTTATTAATTTAGTCCGCGTCGTGTAAAACATTGGGAAGTGGCCACCATATCAATTTGACTATCTATATAGTGATGGCAATGGATGCAGAGTAGTACGAGGGTAACCAAAAAGATGCATTTTCGTGTCCAGACTTTGTTGCAAAGACTTAAAGACTTTTAACCAGCTGCGAGGTTGTACAGTACTAAGAGACGATTCAATTCCATATTACAAGGCCAAAGATTCCACTGGAAAGACAAAGTCGTGGTCATATCTTTGTGGTCATTCGAACTTTCTGCTACTCCTGGAAACCATCGCATCTTGGAAAAACTGGATGATTATGTGTGGCCCATAAGACTCAGCAATTTCATCCGAACTTTATGTATTATTTCTTCCCATCGAATTGTGTTTGATGAATAATATTGATTATAATTGCAACTACTACGTTCCACAAGAATTTTTTCCAGGAAGGAGGAAACCGTTCCTAAATTCCGACCCCTTCAAAGGCTTTCCGCGTTTAATTTTTCTTTTACCTAATAATTTTTTTGGTTGTTTCATAGTTATTTTTTTCTTGTTGTAGTCTAATTACTCATGAATTTGCTTTCCTTTCCCTTTTTAATTGATAAATAATAATAATTTTGTCAGTGAGATTCTTAATGAAATTTAGATAAGAGTTTTGTACAAATTATAATTCCTTGCTGTCAATTATTGGTTTTTAGGTTTTTTAACATATCATATTGTCATCCAAAAGAAGAAAAAAAAGCATTCCATGCACTAGAACGGCCTATATGAAGACTTGTTTGGCCTCCAAAGCTAGAGTGGATTGATATTTCTATAAATTAAAACATGGCCTCCTCCAAAGAACACCACATACAAGTTAAAACCTCATTATCCCAAAACTAAGCAGCCATCCCAGTCCAAAGCTTCCCCAGCTATGAAATTTGGTCAGGTTATACTTTTCATATTGATGGTGTCCTTAAAGCCAGCTATCACCCCGGCGGCATCATACCCTCCTTTACGCATAGCGAAGCATGGCTGCAGTGATACCTGCGGAAATATAACGATCCCGTACCCATTTGGCATGACAGAAGATTGTTATCTGGAGTCCAACTTTTCAGTCACTTGTAACCATTCTTATAATCCTCCCAAATTATTTCTACAAGACTCAAACGTTAACGTCACAAAAATATCCCTTGAAGGTCAATTGAACATTCTCAAGTTTGTAGCTCGCAAATGTCCTGATCATCCGGAATCTGATGATGAACCCTCTTTCCGATTTCCCGAATTCACAATCAATAGTACCGTTAACAAATTCACAGCAGTTGGCTGCGACACCTATGGTTTTCTCCAAAGCTTCCACTCTGTCAAGGGGACTACTGTAGATCAAACTATCGGGTGCATCACCATGTGTTTCAACCCGTCTGCCGTGGTTAATGGTTCCTCGTCCGGCCGTGGATGCTGCCAGACATCAATCCCGCAAGGAATGACAAATTTCGAGTTGAAAGCGGAAAGTTATTACAATCATAGATATGTTAAAGAGTTCAGTCCTTGTAGCTTTGCCTTTGTGGTTGAAGAAGGTAAGTTCAACTTTACTTTCGACAACCTTACCAATTTACGGGGGGTAGACAAACTTCCTGTGGTACTTGATTGGGGGATTGGAGATGAAACCCAGACGTGTGAAACAGCAAGAAAGGACTCGTCTACTTATGCTTGTCAGCATAATACCTATTGCGTAAATGGATCAGGCAATTACAAGGGATACCGTTGTTTCTGCAATGAGGGTTATGAAGGTAATCCTTACTTGCCAAATATTGGTTGCCGAGGTACGCACTTCATTGCTACCATTTTTTTTTTGGAGCATATCATGATTGCTACTTCACTTTGGACAATCATTTTGGCGCATCATTCATTGTCCATTTTACTTCTGAGTTAGTTAACCTTTACATCCCCCCCCCCCCCAAAACCACTACCACCCACCCACCCACCCAACAACCACAAACACACACACACACCACCTACTTTTTCCCGGGAAAATTACATCAATATTTGCACACATTAAAAAAGATTATTTGATTTTTTTCCTTTTTATAAAATTAAGATAACCCTTTTACTTTTTTACTTTGTGCCATGGAAAAAAGAATTTGGTTAGGGTTATTTGGAAAAAAAAATATTGTTCACAAAACAAATTCTCTAACCAACTTTTTATATCATGTACATCATATTAAAAAAAATTATACTAAATAATACAAAAAAAAATTTTCCAATGAACTTTCAATCCAAACAAACATGGTCCGATGTACTTTTGAAAAATGAGCTTTACTTTTTAAAGAAAATATTAAAAGAAGAAGGAAAACAAATCCGTGATAGATCCAACATGATTTTTTCTGGGGGTAACATTATGCAGATATTGATGAATGTCAAAAAGAAGAGACCAATGATTGCAAATTCGGAGAACTTTGCATAAACGTCGAAGGAGGCTACAATTGCTCTTGCCCGAAGGGGTACCTTAAGAAAGATGATGGAAGAGGGAGTGGAAGTTGCATCCCTAAACCTAAGAAAAGTTATCAAGCACTTGTGGCAGGTAATAGTTTGTTCTTTTTGTTACCGAAGTTCCCAAGTATTATACAGATAGGCACAAAGACCAAGCTTGGTCAAAAAGCAAATTACCGTTCTCAGATCAGCTTAATTTGCATTTTGTTTATAAACACACATACACATACGATCGACACAAGCATTGCCTATATATTGTTTCAATTTATAATTCGATGATTAGCCACATTAATCAAGTGCCGTTATCTTTTTAATTCTAATTCAAATCTTTTCTTTTTTCGCTCTCTTATTGTATGGTTTGAAGTCTCTATTAAAGTGAAAAAGGAAAAGAAAAATTCTAGGGTAGAGGTTTTCTCCCCAAAAAATAAAATAAAATAAAAAATCTAGGGTAGACATTTTCTCACATTATTGGCTATCAGTTAAAAGCATCACATATAGAGAAACATTCTATTATTGCCGAAACAATAAACTCAGGAACAAACTCAAGCTTAAATCTTGTTAAGAAATGTAATCAACAATTTCACTAACTGTCACCCAGTTCCCTGTTGGCTTGAACAGCTTGGTGGTGGTACAGATCAGTTAATATATATACAGATGAAATATAATTAATCTTGTTTCTCTGTTCCTGTAATGTCCAAGCTTTGATGATTCTTCCTGTCGAGTTCCTGGCTATCATCCGTTTAGGAAGTAGCTGATCAGTTATGATTTAAATTTAATAATATTTGCTGCTGGAGGTCCCATTGCTTCTTGTTTTAGTCTCAATTGTTTCACCAAAAGCTCTGACGCTGCGATGATTCAGCTTCAACTTCTTTGAGTTCTAGCCATTCTCTATACATTCTGTAGAAGGTGCCCTTCATCTATGTCGATTTTATTAAATTGAAACTTGTTTAGATTGATTACCTACAAAACACAAGGTCAAACGACATTGACTACTCTACGATTTGCTTCTAGGTACTTCTCCTATATTTTGCAAATCGCCATTCACTTCCTGTAATACTATTCTTCAAATAATTACCACTTCAATGTAATACCGACCAGCCTCCAAATAGCCTTCCAATTCCACAAACATCCAACCAGCAACTTGCAAAGAATTTTACCGAGGACATAAAGAACTACAGCCACACATAGGAAAGGCACATTAATACGTAGAAAACTTAGGCATGTAAACCTTTTTCCTCTTTCTCAGACCAAAAATGCACAGGTGTCATTTACTTTATCTCCCGGCCAAAGCCACCACCCACAAGAACTTCAACTGGCAACTCGTTTGAAATCAATCTTTCAGTGTATGTTAACTGTAATATGCACCGTGCTTGTACAACAACAGTCTCGACTCTAAAAATTTGCAATCATTGCAATATTGGATTTGTACAGAACGTCGCGTGGAGATGAAACAAAATGGAACGTGTCCGGATGCAACCAAATGCCAAGAAATACCGAGTGTGTTTGGATTGTAAGTTATTTGAAATATTTTTACTGTAGCACTTTTTGTGATGTGATGTATGTGAGATAAAAAGATAATTGGAAAGATAAAAAGGTGTATTGGAAATTGTAATGGTGATATCAGCAAATATATTTGGCCAAATAATTGGCTGTCCAAACACACTCACCATTCGCCCATTAATATGTCTGTTTTTAATTTTAATATAATTAACCAATTGCAATGATATTTCCCTAACTTTGTTTTATAGGAATTAAATACGTCAAACTAATTTTTTGTTAAGTCTAATACAAAGACTAAATCAATTGGGGAAGGTTTCGTTATTATTAAGTTGAAGCATTTAATTGTTCATTCTTATTTTGGTAAACTTAACCAATATCAAGCATGATGATATTTTATTTTTGTAAGTAATTGAAATTGAAATTATATTGCAAAATCATTGCCAATGGTTCCTACTTCTTGCTATGGTATGTTTGGAAGATTTTGACTTTACCAACTAAACTTAACTAATACAACCATATTTTTGGGTTCAATCCAAGCACAAAACTAATAATGACATTTTAAAAATTTCCAAAAATTTAAAAACTTCAGAAACAATAATGGAGACACAAAAGCTCAATGGCTGCTTAGGATGCAAATGTTGTCTTCAAACACACGCACAATACATTTATGTCTGTGTCTATATGCATGGATTTATATCACTCTTCTAAAGATGAAAGAGTGGAAAAAAATGCCAATACCTCGGCATTAACGTCACATATTTTAGTAATAGACATAAAAAACCAAACCAGTACTACTATTCAAGGACTGTTATCGATTTCATTACACAACAATACATACAATTTCATGGACAACAAATATAGAACACACAATTAATACAAATTTATATGAGGTAGGTCATCAGTAAAGTTGATCAAATTGAATATAAATGATGAACCATGGATTTGGGAAGCGCGTGAAAATGAGGGGATTTATTTTAAATAAAAAAAAATATAGACATAATAAAAGATAACAAATTTTAAATACGTCCACATGGCGAGAGGATACATATTTTACTTCACACAAGGTTGGTATCATTAAATCATTAAATGGTTCATGGGCATTTTTAGTGAAAACAACCAATTGCAAATATATTTCCTTAGTTTCGTATTACAGTTCTTAGATTGTCATGCTTGCTTTTGGTAAGATTCGTAAAACAATAAATGAATTGAGGGAGGTTTCCTTAACACCAGTTTATAAAATTTAATTGTTGATTTTAATTTCGGTAACGTTACTAACCAATACAATTTTTGATTGTTAATTATAGTCAAATAACATTTCTTTCCTATTTTTCAAATGCCACATTTGCAAGTGTATGCTTTTGCAGACTATACTTAATGAATAAAAGCATATATTTAGTTCCAATGCAAATAAAAAGACATTAATGATATTTTGATCGTTTCAAATCAATTAAAAAATTGAGAAAAAAGAATGAACAATTCAAAGCTCAATCGGATGCTTGGGCTGAATATTTGGGTACTAAATATATATATTATATATGTGTGTGTGAATCCTTTTCTATTTTAAGTTGACGCACAACTAGTACATTTACCTCCAATTTTTGTTCTTCCAATTTCTTCTCCCCGCACGTGTCAAATTTATAATTATTATCTATTTTAATTTCGATACTTTCTCTACACACAATAACATTTAAAGGGAGTTGTCGCATTTTTCCATTCCTTGCGGGAAAATTTGCAAATGCTATGCACTTCTGATTCAATCCTACAATTATCCCTTCCTCTACTATCCTAAGCAGTCGCCAGCATACGCTATTCCTTGATACTTGTTGCATTCGAACACGTTCTATTTTGTTTCATCTCCACGCGCATTGGCCACAACATAACGTATCTGTTACTAGCACATTACACTACAACACGTGTCGTTCTTTGCGTCCCTACCTACGATAGGTACGGTCCTACTATGAAGGGATCCTGACTTGATGCCTTAAAACAATAACACAATCAAGAAGCTCCCTTTTCAAGGCTTCTTGTGTCCCTGTGGCCTTCCTTTTGAACATCCCAACTACAGTGTAGTTAATATAGTAAATATTCAGAGATTCAAATTCTCTCTCTCTCTTTTTTTCCCCTTGTTACTATCAACCGATTCTGCCTTCTGAACGCGTTTGAAATTTGGAATTCATTCTTAAAGACCCAAATTTCAGGAACAAAATCATATTTTCATCCATTGAATTTTTAAAGAGAGAAAGGAGACGAAAGGGTGTTTTTGTGGTTGGGGGGGGGCGCATTTGGGTAGAAAGCCTTGTGAGAAGAAGAGAGCAAGAAAATTCATCACTCCTACCTTTCCTCTGATTTCTGGATCTACTAGAAAGACTTCGTGGGGGAGGAGGATGTTTTCATTGGTAGGAGTTGATGTGTTTAAGTTCATGAGTCTACAAATGTGGGGTGGGGTGGTGTTGATAACGGTGGCAGAGGAACTCAGGAGAGGAGGTGGAGATGAGACCTGTTGGCGGGTAGATTTGGAGTTCTTAATACGGTGAAAGCAGTGAACGATTTAATGGGAGGACGTGGCAAACTGTAAGCCTCTTGGTCTACACGTGGGACTATAGATCCAGTTTATCCAAGTTTTTACCATGCAGAAATGTCGGCCATATGAGAGTAAGAGGTTTTTTGGCATTACAGTTTTTGAAGAATTTTTCGAGCACTTTTTAAAATGGAATATAATATGAAGTAAACAAAAGTGATTAGAAAATGTATAAAAAAAATATTCATTAAGGATAAAAAAAATTTTCTCCAGAAAGTGCAATCCAAACTTTCTGAATCCTATGGCAATTTCATTTACAAAAGACGCTTAAGTACTAAAATTAGTAGTATCTTGGAAGTTTAGTGAAGCTCACTACTCACAAATCATGCTTTTAAGTCATTGTGTCATGTAAATATAGTGATATGTAGTCTTAGACTAAGTCTCTCGTTTTGGGAGGCCTTTCTCTCTCTAAGAGAGTTCTATCCCCCGTAGTGGGTGTTTTCCCCTTTTCACTCTTTTCAAAATAACTAATTTTCATCCTTCATACATTTCGATTCATTCAACCAGCTACTATTCATTCAAACAGATACATTCCTTCATCCTCCATACTTTACGTAGTTAGATACTTTTCATTCATTTCCTTTTATGGTTTGGCGCCAATTTCAAATCAAATCTGGGATTTCTATTTTGGGGAACATGGGTTGAATTCTGAGCTAGATCTAATATTTTGCAGGAATTAAGGCGTTCAGAGGGTCCAGTTTGTTCCGGTTTATTCCTCTTTTTTGAGGTGAATGTTTTGATCCTTTTAGTTTCCTTTGGTTGGTTGTGGTGTAGGTACTTGGCGTGGAAGTATAGGAAGGCTTGCTCATCCTGCTCAGCAGTGGTAAGATCGAGGCGTTTGGAGCAGCAGAGGACTATGGTTCTGCGAAGGATGGATAAATTGGAAGAGGTGATGCGGAGATTTAACCTCTCGAACACGGAGCAGGAAGGTGTGTGGCTGGAGGAAGAGGAGTTCAAAACAGGAGTAGAAGAGTGTAGCCTAAGCTTGGTGGGGAAAGTTTGGGGGGAGAAGAAAGCTAATACGAATGGAGTTAGGAGTTTTGCGGAGAACATATGGCTGCATCCAAAGAATCTGAAGGTAACGGAGATTCAGACTAATTTGTTTCAATTTTCGTTTTCTCAGAAGGTAGATTTGGAGAGAGTATTGAATGGGAGACCATGGATCTATGATGGTCAGCCATTAATACTGCTAAAATGGAAGGAGGGTATTGAGGATCATCTGGAAGCATTTGACAGAGGGAGAATATGGGTACAGGTGTGGAATCTGCCACTTCATTGGATTACCAGAGACGTTGGGAGGAAAATTGGGGGAGTTTTCAGTGAAGTAGTGGAGCTAATCATTCCTCCGGGGGGAGGTAAAGAGGGTAAACACTTGAAATTACTTGTGGAGTTTGACCTTACTAAATCTCTTCCTAGGGGAACCATGGTTAAATTTAATGGCTCAATGAGATGGGTAGAATTTAGGTATGAAAAATGTCCGGATTTTTGCTTCTGTTGTGGGATCATTGGTCATAATGAGAAGAATTGCGGTTTGAAAGGTTCTGATGTCAAAGGAGAACAACAGTATGGTAATTGGATGCGGGCTAGTTTTCCAAGGAGTCCTAACAGGAGGAATAATAGTGAGGACGAGCGCAAGTCAGGTAGTAGCAACCAGAAAGAGGCTAATTCTTACCATAGGGGACCTCCAAAATTGCTCCTGACTTATACTGAGGAAGCTCATGAAGAGGGAGGGGTTCAGATAGGAAAAGGAAAAGGGAGTGGGGGGGTTAAGGAGAGGTTTGAGGGTATAGAGATCCAGCAGGTAGAGGAGAGCGTAAAGGGGTTGAGGATGATGGCAAGGCAAGGTAGTGCAGAGGGAAGGAGTGGGGAGCAGGTCAAGAGGGAAACTACTGCAACAGGTGAGGTTCAAAGTAGAGAAGAGGGAAGGTCTGAAGAGGTAGGATTAGATCAGACTTCAGAGGGGGTGGTGCTTGAGCAGGGTTGGATGGACTGTGATGTTAACAAGGGATTGGATCAGCTCATAGCAGTGGAAGTGAAGGAGGTGAACACTGAGGTATCAGGTAAAGGGGAGCTGAGTAGGGGGAAGTTAAGTGCTAGTCAGTTAACTGCAGAGAAGGGGAAGGGAAAGAACTGTAAAGGATGGAAGAGGGTGGTGCAAGCTGTAGGGAGACGGGAACCTCTGAGAGATTTGTCTAATGGGAAGCTAAAGGTTGAGTCAGGAAAGAGGAAAGGTTCTGAGGAGGACTTAGGGAAGGATGGTGTACCTGAGTCGGGGTTCTCTTGGAAAAGGAATAAAAGAGCTGACCAGGAGGTGTGTTACATGGATGTTTCTGAGGTGGTGGAGCCCTCCCTTAATGGGGCTCCCAAGTCTCAATGAGAGCTCTGGTGTGGAACTGTCGAGGTGTTGGAAGCCCCTTGACAGTTCCCCAGCTCAAGGAGGCTGTGCTACTCCACTTCCCTTCTTTAGTTTTCCTTTCTGAAACAAAAAATAAAAAAAGTGTTCTGAACAGTGTTAAGCAAAAAATTAAATTTGATAATCTTTTTGTGGTGGATCCAGTGGGTTTAGCTGGTGGTTTGGCAGTGTTGTGGAAGGAAGAGGTGAAGGTTAAACAGGTCTTATTTACTACTTTCACAATAGAACTGCTGATTGTTGATAGTGATACAAGTTTGGAGTGGTGGTGTGTGTGTATCTATGCTAGTCCAGATGCTAGTATCAGGAAAGCTCAATGGGAGGTGATTAATAGAAGGAGGCAGATATGGGGGGAGGCTTGGGTCGTAATGGGGGATATGAATGACATAGTATCTCAGGGAGAGAAATGGGGTGGTAGGGATAGAGCAGATAATAGTTTTAATACTTTTAGAGCTTTCATAAATAATAATGAGCTGGTGGATATTGGCTATGAAGGGAAACCTTGGACATGGTGTAATAGATGGGATAATGAGGGGGAAATCAGGGAATGCTTGGATAGAGTGTTAGGATCTGGGAGTTGGTGCAACCATTACAGGAATGCAAGTTGCAGGCATCTGGAGACAGAGGCTTCTGACCATTGTATGTTGCTGGTGGATACTAAACCTGCAACAGGGAGGAGGTGGAAGAAAAGATTTGTGTTTAATAAAAATTGGATTCAACATAAGGAGGTGGGCAGTTTAGTGAAGTCAGTATGGAACACTAAGTGCATAGGCTCTCGTTGTTTTAGATTTCAGTTTAAAATTAAACAGTGCAGAGTGGAATTATTGAGATGGCATAAGCAGAAGGGGAGAAACTCTGGAAGAGTTATTTCACAAACCAAAAAAGAGATCAAGGAGTTAAAAGAAAGTAATGTTAGTGGGAAAGGGGTGAAGCTAGTAGCTCTGAAGAGAAGGTTGGCTGAAGCCTATAAAGAGGAAGAGGTCTATTGGAGTCAAAAGGCAAGACAGAAATGGCTAGTGGAGGGAGATAAGAATACCAACTATTTTCATGCCTGTGTGGCTGGAAGGAGGAAAAGGAACAAGATTGGCCTTATCAGGAGGAGAGATGGGGTGTGGTGTAAGGATGAGGAGGAGACTGGTGCAGAAATAATCCAGTACTTCAAGGAGATTTTTGCTGCTGAGTCACCTCAGGGAGTTGATGCAATTCTTAGTGAGGTACCACAGTCTATAACTAATCAGATGAACAAGCAGCTCATTCTTCCAGTGACTGAGCAGGAGGTTCACAGAGCGGTCTTTTCTATGCATCCAAACAAGTCACCTGGTCCTGACGGTATGACCCCTCTTTTTTTTCAAAAATTCTGGCCTGATATAAAGTTGGATCTGATTAATGCTGTCCAGAGTTTTTTTCATTCTGGCAATCTGCTTAGAGCTGTCAATGAAACACTAATCTGTCTAATTCCCAAAGTTGACTCCCCTGTTGATATGACTCAGTTTAGGCCTATTAGTCTGTGTAATGTCTTATACAAAGTTATCTCCAAAATTTTGGTTAGTAGGTTGAGAAATGTTATCCATTGCTGCATTAGTTCTACTCAATCTGCTTTTGTCCCTGGTAGACAAATTCTTGATAATATCCTTGTGGCACATGAATGTATTCATTTTCTGAATAACAAAAGAACTGGCAGGGAAGGGTTTATGGCTATTAAATTAGATATGTCCAAAGCATATGATAGGGTAGAATGGTTTTTTTTAGAAAAGTTAATGTTGAGAATGGGCTTCTGCCAGCAGTGGGTGGGGTGGATTATGGAGTGTGTCTCCAGTGTTTCTTACTCAGTTAATGTCAATGGGGAGAAGAAAGGATTCATCAAGCCATCTAGGGGGTTAAGGCAGGGGGACCCATTGTCTCCTTTCTTATTTTTGATCTGTGCAGAAGGTTTCTCAGTACTGCTTAACCAGGCAATCAGACAAGGAAAACTAACAGACCTTCAACTGTCTTCTGGGGGTCCTAGATTGTCTCACCTCTTTTTTGCAGATGACTCATTAATATTTTGTAAGGCAAAAGAAGAGGAGGCAAGGCAGCTGATGGAGGTTCTAAGGCTATACGGTGGTGCTTCAGGACAGCTAATCAATACTGAGAAATCCTCAGTGTTCTTTAGCAAGAATGTTCTAGTGGGGGTCACACTGAAGGTGCTGGAGAATTTGAGATGGATGAAGGAGGTTAAGCAGAGCAGGTACTTGGGGTTACCTCTGGTAATTGGTAGATCAAAAACACAAGTGTTTAACTTTGTAAAGGATAGGGTGATTAGTAGGATATCAGGTTGGAAAGAAAAGCTACTCAGTTTGGCAGGGAAGGAAGTGTTACTGAAATCAGTGGTTATGGCCCTTCCAGCTTATGTGATGTCATGTTGTAAGCTCACTAAGGAGTTATGCAGGGGTATGGAGAGGGAAATGGCTAAGTTTTGGTGGGGAGGTAAGGGAGAGGAGAGGAAGTTGCATTGGTTAGGTTGGGGAAAGTTATCTGATGTTAAGCAAAATGGGGGTTTGGGTTTTAGAAACTTAGAAAACTTCAATGTGGCTCTTCTGGCTAAGCAGTTATGGAGAGTTCTTACTAGGCCAAATCTGCTTGTGAGTAAAGTCCTTAAAGCTAAATATTTCAGAGGAACCTCTATCTGGAAGCTGAAAAGGAAAAATACTGACTCTTGGTGCTGGAGAAGCTTACTGAGTGCGAGGGATTTGCTGGAGGAAGAAATGAGGATCAGAGTGGGAGATGGGAAAACTATAGACATCTGGAAGGATAGATGGGTTCCTGGGTTGACAGGAGGGAAGGTGAGTTCAGAACAGGATACAACATTGGGTTTGTGCACAGTGAGTGAACTGATCAAGAATGGAAGATGGAATGAGGAGTTACTGGGAAGGGTATTTGATAAGGAGGATAGGGAGAATATTTTGCAGATTCCCTTGAGTCTCCAGGACTCTAAGGATCGGCTGTTCTGGGCACATTCGGCTTCTGGGGAGTATACTGTCAAGTCTGGATACAAGTCTGCTCAAGGAAGGATGGTTGGCAGGAGGAGGAGGTCTGTTCAGGAGGATTCAGGAAGTAGGAATGAGGCAAATGCAAAAGGATGGAAAGTCTTATGGCAGCTTAGTATGAAGCATAAGTTGAAGCATTTTGTCTGGAAATGTTTGAAGGGAATTCTGCCAGTCAATGCAAGCATCAAGGACAGATGTCAGCAAGGCATTCCAGTGTGTAAATGCTGTGGTATATACTCAGAGTCGATTGAACATATGTTGTTCTTTTGTAGCCATGCAGAGGGGATTTGGAAGGTGGCACCAATTCAATGGGATGGGTTGGAGAATCTAAAGGGAAAGTTCTAGTTGTGGTGGTCTGAGTTAGTGGAGGCTACATCTAGGGAGAAGGGTGAGGAGCATGTTATATTCACAGTCAACCTACTATGGCAAATTTGGAAAGATAGGAACGAGATAAATTTCAATGGGAAGGGTAGAGGTCCAGGGGTGGTGGTAAATAAAGCTGTAACGGAGTGGCTGGAGTATCAAGAGAGTGTAGGGGAGGGAAGTGAGGAAGAGAAGGAACCACAACAACTAAATAAGGAGAAAGGAAGATGGACTGCCCCTGACAAAGGGTGGATCAAGCTAAACACTGATGCTGCATTGAACCGGCAGAACAGAAAAGCTGGTTGGGGAATCGTGGCTAGGGACTGGGAAGGAAAACTGATTGCTACTTGGGCATGTCCTTCATTCACTTGCTCTGTACCTGTACTTGAAGAGGCATTGGCGATAAGAGCTGCAATGGTAAAAGCTACTATGGAAGGCTGGGAGAAAATTATTATAGAATCTGACTGTAAGGTGGTGATCGATAAGATTGAGAAGGGAATGGAAGATGTTGTTACGTCTACTGTCTTGCAGGACATTAAACTGCTACAATATAACTTTGAAGAATGTTGGTTTTCCTTTGTTAGAAGGGACTTCAACTTTGTTAGTCACTCTTTAGCTAAGTTTGCTCTTAAGCTAGATGCTACTGTTGATTGGAAAGCTAACTTTCCAGTTTGGTTGCTTGACTGCGCTCAAGCAGACGTAGAGGAGCAGTTGCTTCAGAATGTGTAACCTGTTTTTGGATGAATGAATTGTTGCCGTTTTAGACAAAAAAAAAAAAAAATATATATATAGTGATATGCATAATTGGCAGTTCAATTTTGTCCCCTAATGCATTGAGAATTTTCCTGTTCTTCTCTCCCAAGGTGTACTCTTTGCCCAACACCTCGAGATCTTTGATCAAGTCATTGAACCTGCAATACATTTTGTCAATATCCTCAAGAGTTTCAATTTTAAATGATTCATACTTTGTGACTAAGATAGCCTTTTTCTGTTCTCTCACGCTATCACCATCCTCATGGATTTCTCTTAGCTTATCCCACATTTCTTTGGCCGATTTACAGCCTTTTACTCTAATTGATTCATTTGAATCTAGGGCACTATAAAGAACATTCATGGCTTTGGCATTCAATGTGAGATTAGTCCTATCTTGAGCATTCATTTCAGCTTTCGTTTTTGGCCGAAGCAAACCTGTATCTGCATCAAGAAAGTTAGCTTCATGCGGTCCTTCACTCACAATAAACCATAGCTTAATATCAATAGATTGCAAAAAGATAATCATCCTTTCTTTCCAGCTAATATAATTGGAACCAGTAAACATGGGAGGCCTAGTGACCGATTGTCCCTCAACAAACATGGCATGATTGGTTGTCATCTTTACTCCAAGCCGCTTGAGCTTAATCTCTAGGAGACCAAGTTCTGATACCAATTGTAAGGCCCAAAAACAAGCTAAGAGGGGGGTGAATTAGGTTGATTAAAATCTTAATCAAATTTATGCACTTTTTCTTTAATAAAAATTTACCTTCTTTTCTAGTAATGATCAACCAAGTAGATCAGAAGAAGAGAGCAATGTTGATTAGAAAAACAAGTATAGATAAGCAATGAAAATTTTATTAAACAAAAAAAATAAGATAGAATATCAAACCGATTGTCTACCAAGCTTTCCTCAAACTTGAAGACCAATCACTAGATTGAGCAACTTCTCTTTGATGAAAGATGATCAACTAGATGTACAATGGAGGGAGCACTTCCTCCTTGCCCTAAGTCTCACTTAGTCAAGCTAAAAAGTTTTACAATCACTCAGATAACCCTCAACAAAGCTACACTAATGAAACTTTCAACCACAAGAGAAATGCTCACAAGAAATTCACACCACTTGGAGAACAAATCTAGTTTTGGAGACTATTTTCTAGCTAAAATATCTCTTGAGATCTTGTAAACAAAGTGTGCAAAAGTCACTCACTGGTTCAGAATCGTTTGTATTTAAAGGGAACCAAAAATGGGCTTCAATAATGCTTCCAACGGATAGTAGGCAGATGAAGAGTCAGCTAGCCGTTGGGGCCGTCGGACGTCCGACAGATGAATCACCGCCCGATCCCATCGTCCGAAAATCAGCCAAGTTGTCGTTCGGACGTCCGATGGGATATTATCGTCCGACAGCATCTGCTTCCGAACGTCGTCAGAGAGTCATCAAAACTTTGCAGAATTTCTCGGACGTCCGATGCGATCGATGTGCGTCCGAAGCGTGCGTCCGATCCTCCCGGACGTCCGATGCTTCCTTACGAGCGTCCGACAGAGTTTCCTTCTTGATGTTCTTCATTCTTTCGGACGTCCGACAGCTTCCTTTAGGACGTCCGACATGAGTGCCCTGTTTTTGCTTCTTCTTTTGGTTGATTTTCTTTCCTTGACAACTTTTGTACCTGATTCTCTTAAAAGCAAAACACTTATATTTGAAGAGAATTAGATAAACATTTCAAAGTGCTTTGTGATCATCAAAATCAAGAATAACACTCGTGTATACATAACTATTACATACACACGAATAAGAAAATACACCCAAATGAATCGTATAAAACACTACAAATATACCCGACAAATATAGACAAATATATTGAATACTATATTTCAATAGAAAAGAAACTACTAAATAAGTGGGGAATAAATAAAAGAGATAAGGAAAGAACGCATCCGAAAAATTGATAACGGAGTTCGGCAAATTTTGCCTAATCTCCGAGCACCACTCAAGCTACCCGCTTTTATAAATTTGGGAGAAGAAAGAATTACAAAAGAATTACAAAATCCTTTTTGGTGTAATTCTTTTGTTGGTGTTTGGTGTAATTGAATTGATTTGCTATAACTCTCAAGCCCTTACCCAAGCTCTCAACTCTACCGATGTGGAATAGAAATTGATGCCACAAATTCAACAATTGTGACTTGAAAAAGTCTACAATTTAGGTTTTGAATTCAACAGAACCCTCGAATGCCTCGTTGATAGACTCATTTCTTCTAATTCCAATGCTACTTCTTTCATGGTTGGCCTATCTTCCCCCTTGACATTTAAGCATCTTTTAGCTAGCATAGCAACTTCTTTCAGTTGCTCAGCATTTCTTTCAGTGTCGATATTATCATCCAGAACTTCAAACAAATGGTTATCCTTTATTGAAGAAAGAAATAACTTGCCAGACTTCTCTCTCTTGCAGATCTATCAAAGCACAGTACCTTCTCTCCTGTCAATAGCTCCACAAGAACAACCTCAAAGCTATAGACATCACTCTTCTCAGTTAATTGACTAGTCTGCAGGTACTCAGGGTCTAAGTAGCCAATTGTTCCTTGCACCATCATTGGTATCTCACATTAAATCATGGGTACCAATCTTGATGTTCCAAAGTCTGACACTTTCGCTGTGTATTTATCATCTAGGAGTATGTTGACCGACTTCATGTCTAGATCAACAATAGGAGGAGAAGCAACAGAATGCAAATATGAAAGTGCCCCTGCAGTTTCTATGGCTATCCTCAAACGAGTATCCCAGCATAGAACTGAGGCCTTGGCTTTGTTTTGCACATGATCAAAAAGTGTTCCATTGTTGATGAATTCATAAACTAGAAATTGGAAGAAGTAGTTTAGTAGTAATAGGAAACAAGAGCAGAAAGGCATTATCGTTTGCTTTATCTTTTCTTTTTTCTCGGAACGAGCCTAATAGTAGGTAGTTTTTCTTCTTTTCACAAGAAACAAACATGCATCTTTCCTTTTCTTTTTCATCGCATTTTTGGAGAATGGCTGTAGGAATAAACTCAAATATTTTGCGCGTGGTTTTTTTCCATGACGATGAACTAAACTTCCCTTTCTAGTCAAAAAACAATAGAAGATTTGGTTTATCTAAAATTGTGAGATCAAATTAATTATTTACTTGTATTCGTATGTTTTCTGATTTAATTTTTTATGATTTTTATATTATTTGAATATTTTGGTCCGATATTAAATTGATCTAATAACCTAAAATCAATTAAAGCAGTTAAATTCATAATTATTTGATTGCTTTAAATTAGTGGTAACTGGTATGATTGAATTTGTGTCAGGAGAATATATGGATTAATTTAAAATAACCCTCATAGCGCGTTATTTGGTTAGAACAGGATTTCTCTAATTCTTAAGGCAATTAGGAAATTGAATTCTAAGATCGTACTTAGGGTTATTTCTTCATTAGGATAGTGGTTAATGGCCGTACTTTAATCACCAATACAGTAAGAAGAAATTGACTGTTATCGCTTGTTTGACAGTTATAACTTATTTATTAGTTAAAAGACCAAATTATCATTGCATCGATGACCAATTAAGTGAACTATTTTTGAAGTTATTTTGATTCAATTTTAGCACATTGTTATTTTAGTTTTTTTTATTGTTATTATTTTCATTTTATAAAAATCCCCCATACCTTGAATTCTAGAAAAAACTAATTCTCTCCAATCTCTATGGATTCTACCCTGCTCACCACTATTTACAAAATTCATATTTTTTTTCAAATAGGCATTTTTAATTATACAATCTCGACATCTATCAATTAAAAGCATCTAAATATGAAACAAACTTGTAACTAAACAAGACAAATAAGAACAAGAACAAAGTTTAGGAAGAAGAATTCTTATTCAATGTTTTGAAAGTTGAATCATTGAATACCTTCATAAGTTAATCTCACAAATAAGTTTGGTACAAAAATGCTCTTACTTCCCTTGCAAAACTCTTAAACTAATTTTGAAACTCACAATATGAAACTAGAGTTAAAACTAATTTGTACTTCTACTTCTACTCTACTTCTTTATACTAATTCATCCTTAGAAGATGCCACAAGATACTTCAAATCAATGAGATATAAGAGGTATCTATAGATGTTTTTGAAAAAGAAAATGTACTCATAATGTTGTCATAGAATTGTTCTTCATTTTTTCAACTCAAGTTTGCTGGATCTAGCCGGATTTTATGAGAAAAAATGGTTCAAAAAGTAGTGTAAAATAAGTGCAAGTTGTAGAATCAACTTGTAGCACATAGTCAGGGATTTGCAAGGTGGATCTACGATACCTCGTAGATCTGCCTCGCGGCTCTTCCTCTTTTGCAGTTTTGCACTTTCTGTTCAAAATTCAATTTTATTTTATTTTTGGACTAATTTCAACGGCAATTTTCTTGATGATGTAAGCTGAATTAACTCTTACACCAAACATGAAAGTTGTAGTTCTTTGAATTAGTTTTCCGATGCATCAAAAATCAACTCATTTGGATATCTGTAAGATGAAAAATAATCAAAATACCCTGACTAGTCACTGCCTTATTTCAGCTTTTGACAAAAATTTTGCCCGACTGTATTTTGGCTTTTGATAGAGATTTCACTAATTGATATTCAAGTTTGGAGATGATTTAATCAACTAGTTTAAAATTTTTGACTTACTCAGCACAAGTATCTTAACGAATAGTCATACAAGTTGAATTAGTGAAGCCATTTTTGGGTGGTCAGGCTACAATCTTTGATAATTTACATGTCTTGAGATGAACTATTATTTGTTTCTGTCAAAAATTGAACTTCACCTTTATTTTGAGTTTTTAGACAGAACAAACAATATTGCAATTAGAGTTTGCCATAATTTACTATATCTCTAATGCCACTCTGATGGATTCAAACAAATAAACACACTTAAACCCACAGAAAGAATCAAGAAAAATAATATAGAGGCAAAGGAAATTCTTCAGCCATTCATCTAATGAGGCTGCGGCCTTTTTGTTTCATATGAAAAGAAAACGACACAAAGCTGTGGCACTATAAGCCCTATTGGCTTTTTAACTAGTACACTACTAGACCTCTAACACCAGTAGTAAAGGAATAATCCCATACAACTCCAACTCCACTAACCAATTAATTAATGACACGTGGCTACACTAATATAATAATGTTTGGTTAAATTTTTTTCTACAGGCGTTGCTCAATTCCTTAGCAGTGTAAGCTTTGCATTTTCAATATCCTCAGCAGGTTACTGCTGTTTTAGCACTTTCAACATTTTTCTAAAAAGCTTCTCATTGCGCTTATTTTCGTGTATCTTCTTCACCATGTTGTACAAACAAAAAAGTTGTGATCAAAAGAATCAACATGCTAGCTCGTACAGTAGTATCTATGTAAATTCTCGATTAGGTTAATACTAAATATCACAATCAAGACACACATAACAGACACCTTATCATCATCTGCAACACCATCACTATAAAAGATAACATTAAACACTAATTCCATGGAAGACCATTTCTGACTACTTTTCGTGTACTATGAATGAAATTACAAAAGGGATGGATGACTTACCAGTAATAATTGCTGTCCTGTTCCCCTTGCACTTGATTTCGGCAATGGCTTTTGTTAAAGTGGCTTTGTCCCACATTGCCTTATAAGTGCACCAAATCAAGAGAGATTTAGTTGTTTGTTTGAGCCTTTGGATCATCAAACCTTTTGTTTAGTAAAATATTTTTGGGCTCTCTTGTATTTTAAGTATTAGATGTTTTGAGTCTAGGAACACTTTTCTAAAACATTTTTGTACTCTCTTCTTCATAATAAAATATTGCTCTTTCTCTACCCATAGATGTAGGTCAATTTAAGTGAACCACATAAATTCTTGTGTTCCTATTTTATTTATTTTTTTTTATTTTTCTTTTGAGGTTACCAAAAATCCTTTTCGTCAATTTTCTGGGGCCATATCCAACAAATTGGTATTAGAGATTCTTCGGAGGTTTTGAATTTTGTGACAACAATGACAATAACAAAGACTATTGTCGAAAAATTCGATAAAAATATCAACTTCAGGATGTGGCAGTTCAAGATGGAAGCCATTTTGGTTTAAGACGGAGTTGATTTAGCGACACAGGGAATTGAGAAAAAGTCAGAGAATTTGACAGATGCAAATTTTGCTGAGATGGATAAGAAGACTCGGTCTAGTATTATTTTAAATCTCTTTGATGAGATTTTGCAGGAGGTAGCCACTGAGAATTTAGCAAAAGCCATGTGGGATAAAGTTAAGGCCTTTTACATGAAGAAAACGATTGAGAATAGGTTTTATTTAAAGCAAAATCTGTATATGCTTCACATGACTAAAATTACATTTATACTTCACATCTTGATAAATTTGATTCTATTATTATGAACTTGGAGAACATAGATTCCATTTTTATGACGGAATTGTTAGAGTGGATGTTCCTTTTAGAAGGGCAGAATCAAAGTATAGTGTTGAACAAGGAGGTGTAACTGTTGAATTCTACGGCGGCGAACTCAATGGAGTCAGTTATAGCGATCATAACGTCATATTCAGCTGTGTATTTGCACCCAAGAAGTAAAACAGTTTTCTATTTGGGGGGCCAAGACTAAGGCCATTTTCTAATTTCTGGTTTGCTATTATGCACATTTATGCATATGAAACCCTATTGGGGTTGTGTTTAGCATTGCTATATGACTCGTTATCGAGTCTCATTGCATTTGTTGCGTGATTCTAGGGCGTGACGGTAGCTCACGACGTCTTGGTGACCACGGTGTATGAAACACCACTTTCTCACTTGGTGAGTATACCACTCACTAAATTGTTACTATGTGGCTTTGTTAAATGTTATGTGATGCCTTGATGGCTTACTTGGATATTGAAATTGATTAAGGTGAGGGTGTACTTGACCGCCCTCACCTCTTTTGATATTGTCACTGAATGGCTACCGTTTTATTGCATTACTGAACTTGATATATTGGTTGGTAAATTCCATTTCATGGAAACTGAATTGATGTCGTTTTGGACGATGTTCAACGGCCTTACTGCATTACTGAGCTCAACCCCGTTTGGTAGTCAATTGGATCGAGCCGGCGAGGGCTTGGTCGTGAAGATTGAATTGCCACGGGGACTGTACTGGGGAACCTTGTGGTAATGAGACCCTTGGTTCCGGTAAACTCGAGTATTACCAAAACTACTGAAATGGAGTGCGGGCCCGGTTGGGGTATGTTGGGTGGAAGGAAGTGGAAGTAAAGGGTGGTCTACGGTTTGGTTCTTTTAACATTGATGGAGGGTCAATGAGGTTGGATCAAGATTGCAAGCGTGGAAATGGGCTCTTGAGTGCCGACTGTATCCTTTTACCGTTGCACTTCATTGCTTATCATGAACTTTAAGTGATTGGCCATGTTTATGTGACTTTGGTTGCTTATGTAGTGGTATACCACTGGGCTTTAGCTCATTCCGTGTTATTTGTTTTCCTTACAGGAAAATGAACACTTTTGGAAAGGTTATGATAGTTGGATTCAAGTTGAGCTCATGTATATGTATTTTGTATAAGCTCCTTGAGGGTGAAAACCCTAAGTGCTTTGTTTCCACCAATGTTTGGTGTGTAAATGGCTACTTGTATATGTATGAACTAAATGGATACTTTGGTAGGCCGTTTGGCTTGTAAATGTTGGTTTTCAATGTATATATATGTTTGGTTGGTGTTTGGACGGATTTCGGATCACCACGGCTTTCAAACAGAAAAGGAAAAAAATTGGCGAAGATGAACAGTGCCGAATCCGGCCAGGAATCTGGCCAGAAACTGGCCGGATTGCAGGCCGGATTGCCTGGGGAAAAAATGAAATTTTGGAGTTTGCTCTCGGCCTTGTATCCGGCCGAGAATCCGGCCGGATTCTGACGTGTATTTTACTGTTCATTTTGGTTTCGAATTTTCGTTTTTTTTTATTTTGAGATTTTGACTTGTTTGCGCGCATTATTATGTTCCGGAACGTAATAGACCGACGTAAACAGTACCGTTAGTCCTGGCGAGAGCTGGGCAGGCAGTCCGCTAACCCCTTTGGTTCGCCTTAGGGGAAGGTGGGGCTGTCACAGGTGGTATCAGAGCCTAGGTTTGAATTAGCCTGGGTGTAATAGAAGTGCTTGACTTGAGGATGCTTTTGTTTATACCTATTAAGGTTATTCATGTTATTTCTTCCTTTGCTATAGGATGGATGCGAGTGGTGACCCGAGTGACCGCCTGGCAGGAGATCGTTCTCGTAGCGCTCTGCCGCCAATTAAGTATCAACTTAGGCAGAAAGGGGCCGTGGTGCGTTGGAGCCCGGCCAGCCGCGTTCGACAGTGCGAGTGCCGTAGCAACTATGCCTACCCAAATGCACTAGTTTTGTCGGTGGCAAAGGAACGTGAGGAGTTCGCTAAGGAGAATACTAAGCTGGAAGCTGGGGTTGCCAAGTTGGAGGCCGAGGTGGCCCAGGTTAGGGCGACCAATGAGAAGCAAGCCTCGCGTATTAAAGAGCTAGAATATGACGTACTCGAGGTCGAGGGCAGAGTTGATGATCTCTGCGACCAACTGAGAGATGCCCGCGAGCGTGAGGTTAAGCGAGCTCGCAAGGTCAGGGGTCGTGCTGAGGCGATCCTTAACCTATGCGACGACGGACTCGAGGAGTCTAGTGATGAGGCCTCGTATGCTGGGGCCGAGGCTGGAGAGGAGTCTACCCCGTCGCCTGGGTCCCAGACTTCAGCGACTGACTAGGCCATGATTATTAGGTTATCTTTTGGATAGTGGTGGTTGTGAATGTACATAGGGATAGGGATAGAGCCTTAGCTAACCGTTTTGGATGTAGAGTTAGCTACGTGTAAATTTCTTTTGATAGGCCTATCCTCAGTGTGGATCTTTTGTGTACGTACGTGCCTTGGCCGTACTTGACTGACTGCTTGTATATATATGTTTGGCTTGTATATATGTGTGCTTGTGACCCTGTGTGAAATGTATCAATAGGTGTTATGTGAAAGTTTATGTGTTACTTACCTGCTTTATTACTGCTTTGGTTTGGTACTTTTGCCTAGACCGAGTGAACTTATGGAAGGAACACGAAGTGGTCGGGGGACGAGGTCGCGGTAGGCAACCCACATCGGTTAGGGAAACGGGGGAAGCCTCTACTGGACCAAATCCTGAACCCCAGATAGACCCCAACGTTCAAATAGCTGCTGCTATGCAGCAAATGACCAACCTACTCGCACAAGTAGTGCAACAACAGGGCCAAAACCCAAATCCTAACCCCGGAAACCCTGGCCATCATATCGAGAGCGAAGATAGGGCGCTAGAACGTTTCCAAAAGTTTTCTCCGCCAAAGTTTATTGGGGGACCCGACCCTGACGTTGCTGAGAAATGGCTGGAGAAGATGGTAGACATATTTGCAGCTTTACACTACCCAGAGGAACGGCATGTGACATTTGCCGTGTTTCAACTCGAGGGAGCTGCCCGTTCCTGGTGGAACGTGATTAGGCAGAAATGGGAACGGGAACAGACACCGAGAACTTGCGGGAACTTCATCCGAGAATTTAATGCTAAGTTTTTCCCTCCTCTAGTCCAGGAGAGGAAGGAGGACGAGTTTATCCGACTCCGGCAAGGGGCTCAGACTGTGGCGGAGTACGAGAGTCAGTTTACCCGCCTGTCCAAATTCGCGCCTGAACTAATCATGACCGAGCAATGACGCGTGAGGCGCTTTATTCAGGGTTTGAACGTAGAGATTCAGAAAGACCTCGCGGCGGCTCAAATCACTACTTTTAGCGAGGCAATGGAAAAAGCCCAAGGAGTGGAAAGTGCACGGTTACAGGTCCGAAACTTCCAGGCCAAGAAGCATGGCTTTCCTGGGAGTACTTCTGGACAGGGTGAGAAGAGCACTCCCTCCAAGTTTGGACGAGGAACTGGAGGTGGTCGTCATTCTGGGTCAGGCAGAGGGACTCCGTTCAGGGGTGGCCAAGCTGGGCGAGGACAAAGGGAAACGCTCAAAGTGGCTCGGCTTCGGCACCTCGCGGACCCTGTGGGCACTGTGGAAAGCTGAACCACACCGAAGACAACTGCTGGAGGAAACAGGGGAAATGCCTGCGGTGTGGAAGTGCGGACCATCAGCTGGCTACATGTCCGGTCCTGAAACAAGACGGAAAGGGGAGCCAACTACCGTCGAGGACCAATACTGGATCGGCCAAGGGAGACGGATCCAAACCAAAAGTTCCGGCTAGGGTATATTCCTTAGAGCCCCACCAGATCCCAGAGTCTTCCGAGGTGGTGGAAGGTACGATCCCTATTTTCCACCGCTTTGCCAAAGTTTTAATTGATCCTGGTGCCACTCATTCGTTTGTTAACCCTGATTTCATGTGTGGCATCGATATAAAACCTGCTAGCTTACCATATGACTTAGAGATTAGTACACCTACGGGGAATCAACGTTTGGTGACTAGTATGGTTTATAGAGATTGCGATGTATGGGTAGGTGAAAGGAGATTTCTAGGAGACCTGATTAGCTTGTCCATTAAGGGGTACGACGTGATTCTGGGCATGGACTGGTTAGCCAAATATAACGCCCAACTGGACTGTAAAACGAAAATAGTTGAATTTCGCATTCCTGGCGAGGCAACCTTAAGGTTAGATATAAGGGGTAGGTTAGCCTCATCTGCTCTCATTTCGGGCATTCGAGCTAGGAAACTGATAAGTAAAGGGGCGCAAGGATTTTTGGCCTTCTTAACTAACACCCCTACGGATAAGTTAAAAGTAGAAGACGTGGCCATAGTGAGGGAATTTCCGGATGTATTTCCTGATGAATTAGTGGCCTTACCTCCGGAAAGGGAGATAGAATTTCGAATAGATCTTTTACCTGGAACCGCACCTATCTCGAAAAACCCTTACCGAATGGCGCCTGCAGAACTTAAAGAGCTTAAGTTGCAATTGCAAGACCTTTTGGAGCGGGGATTCATTCACGAGAGTGAGTCTCCTTGGGGAGCTCCGGTCCTATTTGTGAAGAAAAAGGACGGAACGTTGAGGATGTGTATTGATTATAGGGGGCTGAACAACGTTACGATCAAGAATAAGTATCCACTGCCCCACATTGACGAGTTGTTTGACCAACTGCAAGGAGCAGTGGTCTTCTCGAAGTTGGATCTCCGACAGGGATACTACCAGTTGTTGATTAGAAAGGAGGACATTCCGAAAACTACTTTCAATTCAAGATACGGGCATTACGAGTTCGCCGTTATGCCCTTTGGACTGACCAATGCTCCCGCCGCCTTCATGGACCTAATGCATAGGGTTTTCAAACCCTACCTAGACCGATTTGTCGTTGTGTTCATTGACGACATTTTGGTCTACTCTAAGACACGCGAGGAGCATGAGGAGCATTTGAGAGTGGTGTTGCAGACATTGAGGGAACATCAACTGTACGCCAAGTTTAGCAAATGCGAGTTCTGGTTGGAGAAAATAGCGTTTCTAGGGCACTTGATCTCCCACGAAGGTATTTCGGTGGACCCGGCGAAGGTTGAGGCCGTGATAAATTGGAAGAGACCAGAAACCACCACGGAAATTCGTAGCTTTCTAGGGCTAGTTGGGTACTAACGAAGGTTCATTAAGGATTTTTCCAAACTGGCAGGACCTCTAACTGACTTGACAAATAAGCATGGCCAGTTTATCTGGAACAGCCGATGCGAAACGAATTTTCAGGAATTAAAGAAAAGATTGACCATGGCTCCGGTACTGGTCTTGCCAAATGGAGTGGACGGGTTTGCAGTATATGCAGACGCGTCGCGAGAAGGATTGGGATGCGTTTTGATGCAGAACCGGAATGTGATTGCTTTTGCCTCTAGGAAATTGAAGCTTCACGAGCAGAACTACCCGACTCACGATCTAGAATTAGCTGCAGTTGTGTTTGCACTGAAAAAGTGGAGGCATTACCTATATGGGGTGACCTTCGAAGTGTTTTCGGATCACAAGAGTCTTAGGTACCTCTTCTCCCAGAAGGAACTGAATATGAGACAACGGCGATGGATGGAATTCTTGGAAGATTACGACTGTACGATCAATTACCATCCGGGAAAGGCAAATGTGGTAGCAGATGCCTTGAGTCGTAAAGTGCAAGTGGCAGGGCTAATGATTAAGGAGTGGGATTTACTAGAATCCGTGTGCGAGTGGAAACCCTGTCTTGGGAGTCATAAGGTAATATTTAGCAATGTAAGGGTGACCTCCACTCTACTGGAACGTATAAAAGAGGCGCAAGGCGAGGATTTGATGGTACGGAAGTGGAGAGAGAAAGTGGAAAAGGGAGAAACAACGGACTTCAATTTGAGTCCTGAGGGTATGTTGAAATATCGAGATCGAATAGTGGTACCAAAGGAGGAATCGTTGAAAGCAGAAATTTTGGAGGAAGCTCATAGGTCCAAGTATACAATCCATCCGGGTAGCAGCAAGATGTATCAAGACCTGAAAGGAACCTATTGGTGGGACAATATGAAGAGGGAAATCGCGCAGTACGTGCAGAAATGTCTCATTTGCCAGCAAGTGAAGGCGGAGCATCAAAAGCCATCGGGCTTTTCCTATCAGTATGAAATAACCCTAAGTTGGTTCACCACATCTTAATTAGTTGATGCAATCGTGAATAAACTAGTGTTCTTGGACATTCTAGTCTCATAAAGACTGCTAACCTTGTGCATAAATGTTGCCTGCACATGCATTAGCTGAGGGCATGTGAAGCACTCTAAATACTTAGGATGGTTGACATGCAATTGAACACAGTTGTCAAGATTTCAATTGGATTTTAGTTATCTCTATGGGCATTATTGAGAATAATTAGATAGACTGTAGAAAGAATGAAAGGAAGAGATAGAAGCAAGAAGCAAGAAGCAAGAATAATAGGGAATGAAGAAAGGAAGAAGAAGATGAAAGAAAGAAACAGAGATGGAAGAATATTCAATGCAAAAGGATTGGGGCATTCATTCACTCCGTTGCTGATTACAACTTCCTCATACAATGGCTATTTATAGGCTAGTATACTCTCTTCCATTAGTAGGATCTAACTAACTGCTATAACAAGAAACCTAACCAATTGATACAACTGAAATTGAACTATTGGCTAATACATGATTGCTACTGTATCCTCTGATGAAAATTGATTCTTTTTGCTAACACAAGAAATGAAGAACTGTTTGTTGGTCTATGATTTCGAGCATGATTTGCGTATGGTGTTTACTGTAGAAGTTGTCACAGTAGCCTCGGACGTCTTCAAGGGGTTGCTCATGTGAGAACCCGTAAAACCCTAATTATTTTCCTAGGGTTTATTTCCCCTTAATTGCATGTTTTCTGCATTTTCTGGCTTAGAAATATTTTCTTAGTGGATTTTATGAGCAATTATAGTTTTAAGATGATTTTTCTAGCATTGGTGAATTTTTAGAAAATTAAGAATATATATTGGATGTGGGACCCACTAGTGCGAAAAGTTCGAAAAAATTCGGCCAATAAGGTTAAGTTTCGGATACTGTGTAAAATTTATCGGGTGTTAAGAGATAAGTAGTGTGTGTGAAATGATTGATGTGAGAGAGGAAAGAAAGATAAGAATGCATTTATGAAGGTGACAAGTGTCACCTTCTTATTGGATGCCTTTTAAGAATTACTATTCACAATTTTGACTTTTTTGACCAAAGGTTAAATATCCAAAAATTGCACAAAATTCACCATTTTTCTCCTCCTTATGGCCGGCCCTCTCTAAGCAAGAAGAAAGACAAAACTCTTCAACATTCTAGCAAACTTCTAGCTCAAATCAACTAAACCACTTGCTTAACTTAGTTTTCACTCCATAAAATTCTTCCTTCTAGTGCTAGTAAGTTGTTTGGTGAACTTTGTTTGAAGGACTAAGGTGCACAACATCTTCCTCTCTCTTGGTTTTTGGTAAGTGAAGCTTGAAACATCCTACTACACCTAATGATGCTTATGTTGTGCTTATTAGTGATAAGAGTGCTGAAATTTCTGATTTTTATCTTGGTTTGAATTGATTTGGTGAAGTTTTCCATTTTATGATGATTTTTCTGGTTTAATTGGATTATGATGGTGTGGTTGTTTGTGATGATTGGCAATGGACTATAATGGCTCTAGTGGATGTGAAATGTGGATAAATGCAATCAATTTTGGATTTGGTTGGAAATTTGAAAAGCTAGGGTTCTTAAAATCCCAATTCTGTCCGGTTTTAGATCACTGGGTTAGAGGCCGAATTAGACTTTGCTCAAAACATGAAAGTTGTAGGTATTGATGTGTTTGAGGTGCCTGTAAAATTTCAGGTCATTTGCATTAATGTAGAATGAGTTATGATGAAATTACTGTAGCTGTTCTGCTTTGGACAGAATGCGAAAACTGCGATAGTAATTGGCTATTTTGACTGGAATTGGTTTGGATTTTGGAGTTGGTGTCTTCTGATGAAATGTAGCTGGATGACTTAGCTAACTTATGCCTTTGGAATATCGGTATTTGGACTTGTATAGACTAAGTTATAGTAATTACAGTTTTGTGTGATTTGCAAACCTGTTTTGGTAATTCTGGTAGGGTATTTGGCATTTTCGACCTAGTTAAGCTAGGAACTGGATTGAGTGACCTTCTACATTGTTGTAACCCTGTTTCATAGCTTCGAAACGGTGGGTCTTACACCCCCATCCGATAACCGTAGAGAATTTGACGCCATTACCGCATAATAAGTGTAAAACAGTTTTCTATTTGGGGGCCAAGACTAAGGCCATTTTCTAATTTCTGGTTTGCTATTATGCACATTTATGCATATGAAACCCTATTGGGGTTGTGTTTAGCATTGCTATATGACTCGTTATCGAGTCTCATTGCATTTGTTGCGTGATTCTAGGGCGTGACGGTAGCTCACGACGTCTTGGTGACCACGGTGTATGAAACACCACTTTCTCACTTGGTGAGTATACCACTCACTAAATTGTTACTATGTGGCTTTGTTAAATGTTATGTGATGCCTTGATGGCTTACTTGGATATTGAAATTGATTAAGGTGAGGGTGTACTTGACCGCCCTCACCTCTTTTGATATTGTCACTGAATGGCTACCGTTTTATTGCATTACTGAACTTGATATATTGGTTGGTAAATTCCATTTCATGGAAACTGAATTGATGTCGTTTGGACGATGTTCAACGGCCTTACTGCATTACTGAGCTCAACCCCGTTTGGTAGTCAATTGGATCGAGCCGGCGAGGGCTTGGTCGTGAAGATTGAATTGCCACGGGGACTGTACTGGGGAACCTTGTGGTAATGAGACCCTTGGTTCCGGTAAACTCGAGTATTACCAAAACTACTGAAATGGAGTGCGGGCCCGGTTGGGGTATGTTGGGTGGAAGGAAGTGGAAGTAAAGGGTGGTCTACGGTTTGGTTCTTTTAACATTGATGGAGGGTCAATGAGGTTGGATCAAGATTGCAAGCGTGGAAATGGGCTCTTGAGTGCCGACTGTATCCTTTTACCGTTGCACTTCATTGCTTATCATGAACTTTAAGTGATTGGCCATGTTTATGTGACTTTGGTTGCTTATGTAGTGGTATACCACTGGGCTTTAGCTCATTCCGTGTTATTTGTTTTCCTTACAGGAAAATGAACACTTTTGGAAAGGTTATGATAGTTGGATTCAAGTTGAGCTCATGTATATGTATTTTGTATAAGCTCCTTGAGGGTGAAAACCCTAAGTGCTTTGTTTCCACCAATGTTTGGTGTGTAAATGGCTACTTGTATATGTATGAACTAAATGGATACTTTGGTAGGCCGTTTGGCTTGTAAATGTTGGTTTTCAATGTATATATATGTTTGGTTGGTGTTTGGACGGATTTCGGATCACCACGGCTTTCAAACAGAAAAGGAAAAAAATTGGCGAAGATGAACAGTGCCGAATCCGGCCAGGAATCTGGCCAGAAACTGGCCGGATTGCAGGCCGGATTGCCTGGGGAAAAAATGAAATTTTGGAGTTTGCTCTCGGCCTTGTATCCGGCCGAGAATCCGGCCGGATTCTGACGTGTATTTTACTGTTCATTTTGGTTTCGAATTTTCGTTTTTTTTTATTTTGAGATTTTGACTTGTTTGCGCGCATTATTATGTTCCGGAACGTAATAGACCGACGTAAACAGTACCGTTAGTCCTGGCGAGAGCTGGGCAGGCAGTCCGCTAACCCCTTTGGTTCGCCTTAGGGGAAGGTGGGGCTGTCACAGGTGGTATCAGAGCCTAGGTTTGAATTAGCCTGGGTGTAATAGAAGTGCTTGACTTGAGGATGCTTTTGTTTATACCTATTAAGGTTATTCATGTTATTTCTTCCTTTGCTATAGGATGGATGCGAGTGGTGACCCGAGTGACCGCCTGGCAGGAGATCGTTCTCGTAGCGCTCTGCCGCCAATTAAGTATCAACTTAGGCAGAAAGGGGCCGTGGTGCGTTGGAGCCCGGCCAGCCGCGTTCGACAGTGCGAGTGCCGTAGCAACTATGCCTACCCAAATGCACTAGTTTTGTCGGTGGCAAAGGAACGTGAGGAGTTCGCTAAGGAGAATACTAAGCTGGAAGCTGGGGTTGCCAAGTTGGAGGCCGAGGTGGCCCAGGTTAGGGCGACCAATGAGAAGCAAGCCTCGCGTATTAAAGAGCTAGAATATGACGTACTCGAGGTCGAGGGCAGAGTTGATGATCTCTGCGACCAACTGAGAGATGCCCGCGAGCGTGAGGTTAAGCGAGCTCGCAAGGTCAGGGGTCGTGCTGAGGCGATCCTTAACCTATGCGACGACGGACTCGAGGAGTCTAGTGATGAGGCCTCGTATGCTGGGGCCGAGGCTGGAGAGGAGTCTACCCCGTCGCCTGGGTCCCAGACTTCAGCGACTGACTAGGCCATGATTATTAGGTTATCTTTTGGATAGTGGTGGTTGTGAATGTACATAGGGATAGGGATAGAGCCTTAGCTAACCGTTTTGGATGTAGAGTTAGCTACGTGTAAATTTCTTTTGATAGGCCTATCCTCAGGTGGATCTTTTGTGTACGTACGTGCCTTGGCCGTACTTGACTGACTGCTTGTATATATATGTTTGGCTTGTATATATGTGTGCTTGTGACCCTGTGTGAAATGTATCAATAGGTGTTATGTGAAAGTTTATGTGTTACTTACCTGCTTTATTACTGCTTTGGTTTGGTACTTTTGCCTAGACCGAGTGAACTTATGGAAGGAACACGAAGTGGTCGGGGACGAGGTCGCGGTAGGCAACCCACATCGGTTAGGGAAACGGGGGAAGCCTCTACTGGACCAAATCCTGAACCCCAGATAGACCCCAACGTTCAAATAGCTGCTGCTATGCAGCAAATGACCAACCTACTCGCACAAGTAGTGCAACAACAGGGCCAAAACCCAAATCCTAACCCCGGAAACCCTGGCCATCATATCGAGAGCGAAGATAGGGCGCTAGAACGTTTCCAAAAGTTTTCTCCGCCAAAGTTTATTGGGGGACCCGACCCTGACGTTGCTGAGAAATGGCTGGAGAAGATGGTAGACATATTTGCAGCTTTACACTACCCAGAGGAACGGCATGTGACATTTGCCGTGTTTCAACTCGAGGGAGCTGCCCGTTCCTGGTGGAACGTGATTAGGCAGAAATGGGAACGGGAACAGACACCGAGAACTTGCGGGAACTTCATCCGAGAATTTAATGCTAAGTTTTTCCCTCCTCTAGTCCAGGAGAGGAAGGAGGACGAGTTTATCCGACTCCGGCAAGGGGCTCAGACTGTGGCGGAGTACGAGAGTCAGTTTACCCGCCTGTCCAAATTCGCGCCTGAACTAATCATGACCGAGCAATGACGCGTGAGGCGCTTTATTCAGGGTTTGAACGTAGAGATTCAGAAAGACCTCGCGGCGGCTCAAATCACTACTTTTAGCGAGGCAATGGAAAAAGCCCAAGGAGTGGAAAGTGCACGGTTACAGGTCCGAAACTTCCAGGCCAAGAAGCATGGCTTTCCTGGGAGTACTTCTGGACAGGGTGAGAAGAGCACTCCCTCCAAGTTTGGACGAGGAACTGGAGGTGGTCGTCATTCTGGGTCAGGCAGAGGGACTCCGTTCAGGGGTGGCCAAGCTGGGCGAGGACAAAGGGGAAACGCTCAAAGTGGCTCGGCTTCGGCACCTCGCGGACCCTGTGGGCACTGTGGAAAGCTGAACCACACCGAAGACAACTGCTGGAGGAAACAGGGGAAATGCCTGCGGTGTGGAAGTGCGGACCATCAGCTGGCTACATGTCCGGTCCTGAAACAAGACGGAAAGGGGAGCCAACTACCGTCGAGGACCAATACTGGATCGGCCAAGGGAGACGGATCCAAACCAAAAGTTCCGGCTAGGGTATATTCCTTAGAGCCCCACCAGATCCCAGAGTCTTCCGAGGTGGTGGAAGGTACGATCCCTATTTTCCACCGCTTTGCCAAAGTTTTAATTGATCCTGGTGCCACTCATTCGTTTGTTAACCCTGATTTCATGTGTGGCATCGATATAAAACCTGCTAGCTTACCATATGACTTAGAGATTAGTACACCTACGGGGAATCAACGTTTGGTGACTAGTATGGTTTATAGAGATTGCGATGTATGGGTAGGTGAAAGGAGATTTCTAGGAGACCTGATTAGCTTGTCCATTAAGGGGTACGACGTGATTCTGGGCATGGACTGGTTAGCCAAATATAACGCCCAACTGGACTGTAAAACGAAAATAGTTGAATTTCGCATTCCTGGCGAGGCAACCTTAAGGTTAGATATAAGGGGTAGGTTAGCCTCATCTGCTCTCATTTCGGGCATTCGAGCTAGGAAACTGATAAGTAAAGGGGCGCAAGGATTTTTGGCCTTCTTAACTAACACCCCTACGGATAAGTTAAAAGTAGAAGACGTGGCCATAGTGAGGGAATTTCCGGATGTATTTCCTGATGAATTAGTGGCCTTACCTCCGGAAAGGGAGATAGAATTTCGAATAGATCTTTTACCTGGAACCGCACCTATCTCGAAAAACCCTTACCGAATGGCGCCTGCAGAACTTAAAGAGCTTAAGTTGCAATTGCAAGACCTTTTGGAGCGGGGATTCATTCACGAGAGTGAGTCTCCTTGGGGAGCTCCGGTCCTATTTGTGAAGAAAAAGGACGGAACGTTGAGGATGTGTATTGATTATAGGGGGCTGAACAACGTTACGATCAAGAATAAGTATCCACTGCCCCACATTGACGAGTTGTTTGACCAACTGCAAGGAGCAGTGGTCTTCTCGAAGTTGGATCTCCGACAGGGATACTACCAGTTGTTGATTAGAAAGGAGGACATTCCGAAAACTACTTTCAATTCAAGATACGGGCATTACGAGTTCGCCGTTATGCCCTTTGGACTGACCAATGCTCCCGCCGCCTTCATGGACCTAATGCATAGGGTTTTCAAACCCTACCTAGACCGATTTGTCGTTGTGTTCATTGACGACATTTTGGTCTACTCTAAGACACGCGAGGAGCATGAGGAGCATTTGAGAGTGGTGTTGCAGACATTGAGGGAACATCAACTGTACGCCAAGTTTAGCAAATGCGAGTTCTGGTTGGAGAAAATAGCGTTTCTAGGGCACTTGATCTCCCACGAAGGTATTTCGGTGGACCCGGCGAAGGTTGAGGCCGTGATAAATTGGAAGAGACCAGAAACCACCACGGAAATTCGTAGCTTTCTAGGGCTAGTTGGGTACTAACGAAGGTTCATTAAGGATTTTTCCAAACTGGCAGGACCTCTAACTGACTTGACAAATAAGCATGGCCAGTTTATCTGGAACAGCCGATGCGAAACGAATTTTCAGGAATTAAAGAAAAGATTGACCATGGCTCCGGTACTGGTCTTGCCAAATGGAGTGGACGGGTTTGCAGTATATGCAGACGCGTCGCGAGAAGGATTGGGATGCGTTTTGATGCAGAACCGGAATGTGATTGCTTTTGCCTCTAGGAAATTGAAGCTTCACGAGCAGAACTACCCGACTCACGATCTAGAATTAGCTGCAGTTGTGTTTGCACTGAAAAAGTGGAGGCATTACCTATATGGGGTGACCTTCGAAGTGTTTTCGGATCACAAGAGTCTTAGGTACCTCTTCTCCCAGAAGGAACTGAATATGAGACAACGGCGATGGATGGAATTCTTGGAAGATTACGACTGTACGATCAATTACCATCCGGGAAAGGCAAATGTGGTAGCAGATGCCTTGAGTCGTAAAGTGCAAGTGGCAGGGCTAATGATTAAGGAGTGGGATTTACTAGAATCCGTGTGCGAGTGGAAACCCTGTCTTGGGAGTCATAAGGTAATATTTAGCAATGTAAGGGTGACCTCCACTCTACTGGAACGTATAAAAGAGGCGCAAGGCGAGGATTTGATGGTACGGAAGTGGAGAGAGAAAGTGGAAAAGGGAGAAACAACGGACTTCAATTTGAGTCCTGAGGGTATGTTGAAATATCGAGATCGAATAGTGGTACCAAAGGAGGAATCGTTGAAAGCAGAAATTTTGGAGGAAGCTCATAGGTCCAAGTATACAATCCATCCGGGTAGCAGCAAGATGTATCAAGACCTGAAAGGAACCTATTGGTGGGACAATATGAAGAGGGAAATCGCGCAGTACGTGCAGAAATGTCTCATTTGCCAGCAAGTGAAGGCGGAGCATCAAAAGCCATCGGGTTTGTTACAACCCTTGGAGATACCCGAGTGGAAGTGGGAAAACATCACCATGGACTTCGTTTCAGGTTTACCAAGGACGCAAAGAGGACACGATGCCGTTTGGGTGATCGTTGATCGATTAACCAAGTCGGCCCATTTCTTGCCAGTGAACATGAAATATTCAATGGACAAATTGACCCGACTGTACATGGATGAAATTGTAAGGTTACACGGCGTGCCGGTGAGCATTGTCTCTGATCGGGATCCACGGTTCGTATCTCGGTTTTGGCAGAAGTTCCAAGAAACCTTAGGGACGAAACTCAATTTAAGCACTACCTATCACCCTCGGACGGATGGCCAGTCAGAACGGACGATTCAGACTCTTGAGGACATGCTACGAACCTGTATTCTGGACTTTGGAGGCAATTGGGGTCAGCACATGACCTTGGTAGAATTTGCGTACAACAATAGCTTCCATTCGTCAATTCAAATGGCTCCGTATGAAGCTCTCTACGGACGCAAGTGCCGCTCACCGATTTATTGGGATGAGGTTGGCGAAAAGAAAGCACTGGACCCGACAACTATTCCATGGATGGAAGAGGCACACGAGAAGGTCAAGTTGATACGGCAACGAATCCAAACTGCCCAAAGTCGCCAAAAGAGCTACGCGGATAACCGAAGAAAAGACTTGGAGTTTGAAGTTGGAGACTACGTATTTCTTAAGATCACACCCTTACGAAGTCTTACAACTGGTAAAGGAAAGAAGCTTCAACCGCGGTACGTCGGACCCTACAAGATCCTTCAGAGGGTTGGAGTGGTCGCGTATCGATTGGAGCTACCGTCCAGTCTTTCTCGAATCTACGACGTATTTCACGTCTCGATGCTAAAGAAGTACCATTCTGACCCATCTCATGTTTTACAACCGGAGGATATCGAAGTAGATGAATCACTGGCCTATGAAGAGAAACCGGTTCAAGTACTCGATCGAAAAGTCAAAGAGCTCAGAAACAAGAAAATTCCGCTAGTGAAAGTGCTATGGAGAAACCACGGAGTGGAGGAAGCTACCTGGGAGATGGAAGAGGAAATGCGAAAGAAATACCCAAACCTTTTCGGGAATTAAGGTGAGAAATTTCGAGAACGAAATTCTTTTAAGGGGAGGAGAGTGTGAGAACCCGTAAAACCCTAATTATTTTCCTAGGGTTTATTTCCCCTTAATTGCATGTTTTCTGCATTTTCTGGCTTAGAAATATTTTCTTAGTGGATTTTATGAGCAATTATAGTTTTAAAATGATTTTTCTAGCATTGGTGAATTTTTAGAAAATTAAGAATATATATTGGATGTGGGACCCACTAGTGCGAAAAGTTCGGAAAAATTCGGCCAATAAGGTTAAGTTTCGGATACTGTGTAAAATTTATCGGGTGTTAAGAGATAAATAGTGTGTGTGAAATGATTGATGTGAGAGAGGAAAGAAAGATAAGAATGCATTTATGAAGGTGACAAGTGTCACCTTCTTATTGGATGCCTTTTAAGAATTACTATTCACAATTTTGACTTTTTTGACCAAAGGTTAAATATCCAAAAATTGCACAAAATTCACCATTTTTCTCCTCCTTATGGCCGGCCCTCTCTAAGCAAGAAGAAAGACAAAACTCTTCAACATTCTAGCAAACTTCTAGCTCAAATCAACTAAACCACTTGCTTAACTTAGTTTTCACTCCATAAAATTCTTCCTTCTAGTGCTAGTAAGTTGTTTGGTGAACTTTGTTTGAAGGACTAAGGTGCACAACATCTTCCTCTCTCTTGGTTTTTGGTAAGTGAAGCTTGAAACATCCTACTACACCTAATGATGCTTATGTTGTGCTTATTAGTGATGAGAGTGCTGAAATTTCTGATTTTTATCTTGGTTTGAATTGATTTGGTGAAGTTTTCCATTTTATGATGATTTTTCTGGTTTAATTGGATTATGATGGTGTGGTTGTTTGTGATGATTGGCAATGGACTATAATGGCTCTAGTGGATGTGAAATGTGGATAAATGCAATCAATTTTGGATTTGGTTGGAAATTTGAAAAGTTAGGGTTCTTAAAATCCCAATTCTGTCCGGTTTTAGATCACTGGGTTAGAGGCCGAATTAGACTTTTCTCAAAACATGAAAGTTTTAGGTATTGATGTGTTTGAGGTGCCTGTAAAATTTCAGGTCATTTGCATTAATGTAGAATGAGTTATGATGAAATTACTGTAGCTGTTCTGCTTTGGACAGAATGCGAAAACTGCGATAGTAATTGGCTATTTTGACTGGAATTGGTTTGGATTTTGGAGTTGGTGTCTTCTGATGAAATGTAGCTGGATGACTTAGCTAACTTATGCCTTTGGAATTTCGGTATTTGGACTTGTATAGACTAAGTTATAGTAATTATAGTTTTGTGTGATTTGCAAACCTGTTTTGGTAATTCTGGTAGGGTATTTGGCATTTTCGACCTAGTTAAGCTAGGAACTGGATTGAGTGACCTTCTACATTGTTGTAGCCCTGTTTCATAGCTTCGAAACGGTGGGTCTTACACCCCCATCCGATAACCGTAGAGAATTTGACGCCATTACCGCATAATAAGTGTAAAACAGTTTTCTATTTGGGGGCCAAGACTAAGGCCATTTTCTAATTTCTGGTTTGCTATTATGCACATTTATGCATATGAAACCCTATTGGGGTTGTGTTTAGCATTGCTATATGACTCGTTATCGAGTCTCATTGCATTTGTTGTGTGATTCTAGGGAGTGACGGTAGCTCACGACGTCTTGGTGACCACGGTGTATGAAACACCACTTTCTCACTTGGTGAGTATACCACTCACTAAATTGTTACTATGTGGCTTTGTTAAATGTTATGTGATGCCTTGATGGCTTACTTGGATATTGAAATTGATTAAGGTGAGGGTGTACTTGACCGCCCTCACCTCTTTTGATATTGTCACTGAATGGCTACCGTTTTATTGCATTACTGAACTTGATATATTGGTTGGTGAATTCCATTTCATGGAAACTGAATTGATGTCATTTGGACGATGTTCAACGGCCTTACTGCATTATTGAGCTCAACCCCGTTTGGTAGTCAATTGGATCGAGCCGGCGAGGGCTTGGTCGTGAAGATTGAATTGCCACGGGGACTGTACTGGGGAACCTTGTGGTAATGAGACCCTTGGTTTCGGTAAACTCGAGTATTACCAAAACTACTGAAATGGAGTGCGGGCCCGGTTGGGGTATGTTGGGTGGAAGGAAGTGGAAGTAAAGGGTGGTCTACGGTTTGGTTCTTTTAATATTGACGGAGGGTCAATGAGGTTGGATCAAGATTGCAAGCGTGGAAATGGGCTCTTGAGAGCCGACTGTATCCTTTTACCGTTGTACTTCATTGCTTATCATGAACTTTAAGTGATTGGCCATGTTTATGTGACTTTGGTTGCTTATGTAGTGGTATACCACTGGGCTTTAGCTCATTCCGTTTTATTTGTTTTCCTTACAGGAAAATGAACACTTTTGGAAAGGTTATGATAGTTGGATGCAAGTTGAGCTCATGTATATGTATTTTGTATAAGCTCCTTGAGGGTGAAAACCCTAAGTGCTTTGTTTCCACCAATGTTTGGTGTGTAAATGGCTACTTGTATATGTATGAACTAAATGGATACTTTGGTAGGCCGTTTGGCTTGTAAATGTTGGTTTTCAATGTATATATATGTTTGGTTGGTGTTTGGACGGATTTCGGATCACCACGGCTTTCAAACAGAAAAGGAAAAAAATTGGCGAAGATGAACAGTGCCGAATCCGGCCAGGAATCCGGCCAGAAACTGGCCGGATTGCAGGGCGGATTGCTTGGGGAAAAAATGAAATTTTGGAGTTTGCTCTCGGCCTTGTATCCGGCCGAGAATCCGGCCGGAAATCCGGCCAGATTCCGGCCGGATTCTGACGTGTATTTTAATGTTCATTTTGGTTTCGAATTTTCGTTTTTTTTTATTTTGAGATTTTGACTTGTTTGCGCGCATTGTTATGTTCCGGAACGTAATAGACCGACGTAAACAGTACCGTTAGTCCTGGCGAGAGCTGGGCAGGCAGTCCGCTAACCCCTTTGGTTCGCCTTAGGGGAAGGTGGGGCTGTCACAGCTCACGGTACGAGTCTATGACATAATGAAGCTGTTAGGGAAAGACTTCCAAGTCCGCCCTAGTCTTCCCATTTATTCATTTTTTTTTAAAAAATGATTAATCATACTTCATACATAATTTTCACTTGATATGTGTAAAAATTCACAAATGTGTTTTTGGATACAACGTATGTCTTGAAAGTCATTAAGATATATGTTTGTAATGCACATCTTCGAATATTTAATCTGTGGAATCCAATATTTTAGTAATTGTGTGTTAGTGTATTTCTCTCTAAAATTCATTCTCTCTTTCTTCTCTTTAAGGCTCCTCTAACGAAAATGGCCTTCAGATCTAATCTTTCTCCATAGGAGGGAACCGTTTTTTATACCTTTTATTTGCTTTTTTAAAATAAATTCCCTCTAGCGAGGAATTTTCTTTGCTAGCATTTCTTGGTAAGTATTTCTTCTCTCCTAGTTTTTTCTAGTGAAAATTTTATTCTATCCTAGGATTTCCCTTGTAAGAAATTTTTTCCTTTTTTTCTCTTTTTTCTATGAGATTTGAGATTTCATATGGTTTGCTAGATTTGAAAATTTTAACATCTACCATGTTAGCTGAATTTCTCCTTGGGCTTCAATCATTTTTTAACAAATGTTATTTTTAAAAACATGCACAAATCTTTTGAGTTATAGTGATTCACCTGGATGCAGGGAAGATGTTTTGGAGATTTAATGTTTTTCATATTCATTAATATCTATTTGCTCAATAGATAGATTGAGATTTCATATTATTTACTCCCTCCGTCCCATTAGAAGTGTCATGCTTTCCTTTTTAGTCCGTCCCAAAATTAGTGTCACTTACCAATAATGGTAATAAAAACTTTCACCGATTTCCACTGATACCCTTAAATCTTACGACAAGATTCTTATTTTTAGTGGGCCCCAAAGTTCACCTGTGAAATAGAGAATTTTCATGTGATGGTGTGTGAGTGTCACGTTAGAACCAGCAGGATTCGTGCATTGCACTTTCTCCAAAAGGGCTTGAAAATATATCATATGTATGGGTCCCACAATCATATCACTACTCTATCCTACCATCAATGGAGCAACACGTCAGGCTGCATAGCTAATTCAACCGGGGCATTCTTGGAACATAACCCATTACCTTTTGAAATCGGAGCACTGTTGAAAAAATGTGGGATTCCCAAAGCACGACAGATTCATTGGGACAGAGGGAGTACTAGTTTTGGAATTTCTCCCATCTCCTATGAAAGCTAAATTTCTCTTTGAGTTTTAAGCATTTTTATCAGATGATTGTTAGAAAATATGCACAAATCTATTGGACTGCAATGATTTATCCAGATGGAGGATGTTTTGGAGCTTCTACTTTAAAAAGGATGCTAAGGACTAATGGCATTTGCCATTTTGTTACCAAGCTTTTTAGGTATATGACAAAAACCTTCTTGAATTACCAAACTATCTTTAGAAAGAAAAAAAAATACAAAATTAATGATATACTTCATTGGAACTCAATCATTTCATGAAATCCTAATCACCACTTTTTTTCGATTCCACAGTATTCATCTTTTCAGTCATAACCAAACCCTAGATCCTGAGCACTTCTATGGCAAAGAAAAAATGAAGGAAGACAAGTGCACAATTTGATAGGTTGACTAAAGATCAGAAGTGTTCAAAATATTCACCAAAACAAAACGCATATGACATTGTCTCTACGTTCATTATTCTATTTAGAATTTCAAGCAGCAAATTTCCCAATAGTAGTTTAATTTTTTTGAACGACAACTTCATCATTTTGTTGCATCTAGTATCGATAGTAAAAGAGTGGGATTAGCAATAATGGAAATCAGCCAAAGGCTTTGAGATGATAGCTTCTTAATTCTCTTCTAGTACATAAATATTATGATATGATTTTATTGTTTGTTCAATAAATCAATAGGATTTATATCAGGAAAATTAACTTTTATTAGTAGTGATAAAAGTCAAAAAATATGAATTTTTCATGCAATAATTGAAAATGTCAGCACAAAATTCCATCTACAGCTGTTAACTCCATTAAGAACTGTTACATGCTATGTACATGATAATTTTCTGGAACAATTACAGTGAAGATACAACATAGAATTGTATGTGCCTGTCAACCACAGCTGCTGGAGAGTTTTTGTGTGTGACTCTGGCCAATAGCAAGCAAAGAGGGTGAAGAATACTTGTCTACATCTTCTATGAGTACTTCACCCACAAAAACATAGAGTCACCAAAAACTTAAACCATTGAACCTATAAAAAGAGCCAGCACAAATGAGAAAATAGAATACATTAGAGATTTTAGCCCATGGAACACTTTCAAAAGTCTATATACAGTAAATATACATTTTACTGTATATCTTATCAAATATCTTCCCTTCAATGGATGATTAACTTCCACAAATATAGAGTAGCCTCTTACTTGAAAGGTTCTATTTAACGAGTGCTCAATGGGCATTCATTAAAATATATTTCATGTGTTAGATTTTCAAAAAATTAAGATTAATTAGAGAAAGTGTATATATGCAAGAAAAGGTGGTAATTGTTAGAGCGTGTCTATACATGGTAAATTAGGTGAAATGTAAGCATGTTGATGAGTGTCAATTGAGCACCCTTTAGAAAAACTCTACTTGAACAAGTTAAGCAAAAAAGGAAAAAATCATATAAGGCCATTTCTCAATGCACAAGAGAATAAGACTTTATCTCGAAAACATTATTAGGGCCTGCAAAAAATTGTAACTGTAAATTCAAACACAACTAGACTGTGAATTAAAAATAAAAAAATAGGACAACATGATTAGAAGAAAATCTAAAAGCTCATGATAAAGCTTGATTCTACTGTATCCTCTAATGAAGCTTGATTCTTTTTGCTAACACAACAAATGAAAAACTGTTTGTTGGTCTATGATTTCGAGTTTGATTTGCTTATGGTGTTTACTGTAGAAGTTGTCACAGTAGCCTCGGACGTCTTCGAGTGGTTCGTTGGGATTTGGGGCAAGGACAGTCATCAGAAAGACCGTCCCTGAACGGTCCCCTCACAAAACTTAAGAAGTGGTTATTATGCATCCACGTCGACAGGTAGAAAGAAGGCATCAAAACGACACCATCTAATTAGTAAGTTTCAAAAAAAATATTAATTTCAAAAACACCAATATAAACGGCGTTATATTGGAACAGGATTGTTAAAATATGAAATTTGAATTAAAAATTTGAATTCAAAACTAATTTTGAAGACGAACCCGCGAAAACCTTGACAAAAAAGAAGGCTTTCATTTTAGTTCTTTGAAGGTATAGTGGAAAGAGAAGAATGGTGAGAAATAACAATCTATCTCCAGAGAAGAGAGAGCAAAAATAGCAAATGCAGATTTGTGTACCAAATTAGGGTTAGAAAGTCTTGTTGTGGTGGGTTTTAAATGTTGATAATTTGGACCTCCACCCATATCTGGGACGGCAAGGGTACAAGCAAATATAAACACCGAAGCAATCATAGTATTTGCATTGACATCGCTTCCAAGAAGTGATTTAAACTAGAAAAGGGTATTACAGTTGTAGCATACAATAATGGCCAAGACAATAGACATTATAACAGGGTGAGCAAATAGTTACAACAATGCGGCGGAGATTGATGAAGGTAATGATGCTGATTATCATATGAATTGGATAGAAATTGTAGTGGTAGCAATGTTAGCAGAAACTAATATTTAAATGAAAAAGAAGTTATGCTCTGTTTTTTCAGCGTGTCTGTCTGATTGTACACATTGTTACCCAGGAAGAACAGTGCGCTCATTTGTATGTACAAGTGAAAAAATCATTGCTATCATAATAGTTAATATATAAGTGTTGTTAATGGGATTAAATCCTGGATATGTAGATGTAAGATAACAAATAGCAAATATATACATGTGGTGTCTATACGCAACGTTAGAAAATATTCACAATGTGTTTCATGAGTATTACATTGAGTTTTGGTATATGTACAAGTATGTCTTGTTAGAGCACTATTTAGTCATCATGTTGCTATATGATAATTTTAAGAGTAACACACATGGTTAGAATTATTATAATAATGGTTATGTTGTACATACTAGGGTATTCTGTTGTATAATCGGATTGAGAGACACCATAATTTGTACATTATAGTTGCCTCTTCTCTTACTTGTGTTTTCTATGAAAAATTTTTATTTTATTATACAACAGTTCTTTTGTGATTCTATTATCTCGTTGTTCCTATATATGCCACATGTTTGGATATTCTTTGCCAGCTAGTTTATTTTGTAATGCATAACAATCATTTTTAGTTGCCTCTATGCAAGTTTGCTTGTCCTTTGGTAAGATTCTTCCAATTATATATATTTAATATTGTGGGTACAAAATTAAACTCTAATTGTTAGAATTTTCCCCTGCATGATTTGGCATATTAATTAGGCATGAGAAGAGTAGATCTGATCAGAGAGCAATAGTATTTTTTTGCTTATTCTTCTTGATGGCTGAAAGAGGTAGCATACACTAGTAGCTCTAGAGTAAAGCAATTTTTGAGGAATGAATTATAGTCCTCATTTCTTCTGCATCCTATTTTGGTTTATTTGGGCTTATCTCTTTTGATTCTGGTCGGATTTAGATTCTTTGGATGTCCAATTTCTTAATTGATAGTTTTGATTCAGTTGTCATGAGTCCTTAACTGCAATGTACTATAACTTATTTTAGAGTTTTGATTCTACATGGTCTAAGATAGCATGTACAAGATATGCATGCAATTATACACTCTGTTATGGAATGTTTACATAATGTTGATGAATTTATACACTCTAAACAAATGAAATTCATGTAGTGGAATGCTTGAAATGGACAGAAGACGAGCCTTGGCAAATTGGAATGGAGTTTCATATAGAAGACAAAGCGTATAATTTCTACAATAAATATGGATTTACCACGAAATTTAGTGTTCCATAGGGCTACTTAAACAAAGACAAGGATGTAGTTACCACATATTGGAGCTAAAGTTGGAGCGTAACTATGTTTTGCTAAGATGACTCTCAATTGCCGGTACCATCTTGGGAGAAAGAGAACAAAACAAGTTGTATGGAGTTCGGGCGTTAAGTTCAAAATTTTAAAGGCAATGCTCTAGGCATTTGTAATTCTTCGGACAAATGTACTATTTGATTCCAAAATTGAGACCATTTCCTGCATTCTTAGAATTTAGTTGATTTTAGCAACTTTTATATCTGTATTCAAAAATTTCACAAATTATTATAATATATAAAAAAAATTGGATAGTTCCCAATTGGCAGAGGTCAATTATTATTCAGCATGTTTGCTGTAACCATACAAATTACAGAGTAAACTATGTGAATGTTGGGCAATATTGCTATTATTCACTTTCTTGCCCACTGTTTACTTTTCGAATTTTGATTAAATTAGTGAATCGTGTCATGGATAGTATAATGCTATTTCAATAAGTTGTTAGACACAGTGCATGACATGTACAACTAAACAATAACTATGTGATGTTCTATCCAGTGTTGATATGGGTCACAAACATAGTAATTGCATCACTATTATGAGAAATTACAAATAGTTACCTATGTCTTATAACTTATTGGTAAGCCATTACACCTTTGAGGAATGATTGTACTCAATGGCATACAACCTTTGCCAGTAATGATTTTCATAAGATATGTAAGGATAAGAAAGTGCCATGAGACTATGAGTCAATAATAATTGAGATGTACAAGTAATAATTGTATATAACATCTATGTCACTTAAACATACAAGCAGTTGAAATTGAGTTAATACCTATTACAAAACTAGAACACCCTCTAAAGAGATTTGGGGTAGGGATAGTTGTCAAATCAACCGTCCCTGAACGGCATAACTCTCTCTGCACAAATTGTAACTCCTCCTTAACTACTTGTACATCTTTATAACAGAGATGTGATATTTTGTTACTATTCATATGAGTCTCATATGTAATAATTGTGTCTCTGTTGTTAAGTTTTACAAGTAGTTTACATTAAGTTATACCTTGTTCAAAAAATATTATATCGTTTAGAATGGTTGTTACTGACAACTGTTGGTGTCCAAGATCCCCATCAAAGATGGCTACCAGTCCTCATCTTCCAACAAAATTTAAGAAATGCTGAGTCTAACCATATTTACAGTAGTAGAAAATATGCATAATATACAACCATGAGTCAGCATGATGAACTAGAAATTGACTCATCAATAACAATCTGATGAGAATGGAGTTCGGCCACTATGTACATGTTGGCCAAAGTTGTTGTTTGAGGCATCGGTAAATCAACTGTATAGAATTTAGAGAGAATTATAAAATTGTTACAAATTATTAAATATTATTCATATTCATATTGATTGAATTTGCAAATTGTAGAAAGTGGACAAGGAATGAATGTAACATTGTCTGAACTGATTGTAAGATAATGTCAACTATTTGTATCAGTAGATATAGCTACTAAATTTATCACACTTATATTGTGAATTTGGACAAGTAATTAATAAGGAGTTACAACTTGTTTAGGTAATGTTACAATGATTAGAAACAATTTATTTCATTTTAACAAAAAAAATTTTCCACTCAGTTTATGTTCAGTAATTTTTGATGTTGTAGGAATAACATCAAAAATTACTGTTTTCATCTCTTTACTACTACCTTTCATATCTACCATTATAATTTACACAAGAAAGAACTAAAAGTGACTTAATAGGGTCACGTCAAAAGACAAACTGATTAACATAGTCTAAAGCTCTGATACCATGAAAACTAAAAAAAGTGAGAGAAAATACTCTTATTCATATTTTTGGACTACACAATGTACAAATATATATATACACAAGTGTAACTTAATTTAGATCCTAAAATCATGCTAGTCTAAATCAATCTATTATCTAATTAATATTTGATACTATAATAAAACAAATCAAATCTAATCTTTCCTAATATTTACAATATCAAATCTTTCTATAATTACATATCTTCAACACTGTCAAATAATATCCCAAACTCCCATGCAATGAAATCGAAACATTTTTTTAACTCAAGGTACAAAGAGAAAGTCTAAAAAGAAGGTTTTTCGGCTAACAATTAGGGTATCAAACGAAGAAAGAGGGTTAAAGGCTCACCTTGACTCACTAAAGGTAGATAAAATAAAGGTAGGTTTTTAAGCAAGTCAAAAAATGCTTCAATCCTAGGTGTCCTCATCATTTTAATGCATCAAATTCATTAAAATGTGGTCTTGACATGCATAACCAAACAAGTTCTAGAATGACAAACCATGTGCAATAACTACTAAACAAACGAAAAAAATAAGCCCACAAATCTCACAAGTGGTCAAAATTATATCAAGTTCAGCATATTCATCAATTAATTCATCATCAAGAAAAGTAGAAAACCCCATGGCATGAACTTACTAATCATACTCGTATCTCAATTGCATTCATCATTGTTTAAGACAAAGAACTACTAAAGAAAAGAAAATGTAAAATGAACAACTAAAAACATAGCTAACCCTTCCCTACATCGAAACCTTACATTGTCTCCAATGTAAGCAATAAAGAATAAGAATAGAAGTAATGGGGCAACGACACTTCCCTGAACACGGAAGAAGGTAAAAATGGACTAAAGCTCGGGAGGAAAGAGTGGCGAAGAAATAGCAGCGGCAGCGGCAAAGGTGGCGTCGGCGTGTGGATGTGTGGCAATGTTGGGCGGTGCAGCAGGATGGACGTGAGCGGTGGTCGACGTGCGACAACGGCGCACTCGGGATTGCGATGAGGGGCTCGATCGGCATGCGTGTGAAGGCTGACGGCGTACGACGCAGGTGAAGGCAGCAGCAGGGAAAAGGGAGAAAAGAAAGAAGAAGAAAGAAAAAAGAAGGAAGAAGAAAAAGTATGGCAACTTTTTTTTTAAAATAAGAGAGGGCAATTTTGTCCTTTCACCCTTTTTCTTTTTTTTTGAACCCCCGTGTTAGGCATGAGCACGCCTAACTGCTTTCGAATTTTCTGACCAACCGTTCGAAATTAAGATCCTTAAGTGCGACCACCTGGCGTGGGCACACCTAACTACTAGAGAGTCTTCTGACCAATATTTAAAAATTGAGTTCCTTAAGCGTAACCACCCGGCGTGGATACGCCTAACTAATGTAGAGTTTTTGCCCGCAGACGTGAATTGCCCTTCCTTAAATGTGACCACTTAGTGTGGGCACGCCTAACTACTGGGTAGTCTTTTGTCCGTCAAATTAAAACTTTCTTTCTTAGGCGTAACCACTTGGTGTGGGCACGTCTAACTGTCAGCTCCCTACCACAACAATAACAAACCACTAAATGCAACTAACACTTAACAAAAACTCCAGAAATATAAGAAAACTAAAACAAAGAGTCTTGGATTGCCTTCCAAACAGTGCCTTTCTTTAATGTCTTTGGCTAGACGTTAAATACCACTCCTTAATCTGGATATAATTCAAATTTTCTTGCAATTGGTGGTATTCCTCCGGGGTCTAGATAGCCATTGAGTGCAACCATCTTTCTTAATTTTCTACTCATTTTCATCTCATAAGTTGTTTTCATTCCATGATACTTGTTCGCAACAATTTTGAATTTGCTCCTACAATCAAACTCAGAAAATTCTTGCATAGAGAAATTAGTAGCATGAATAGCAAACACAAAATGAGAGTTAACAGAATGTTTCATTGTATCAAAAATATTAAAATGGACTATTTCTCCGTCAATTCCATTGTGAGAGCACCCTTACTAACATCAATCTTAGTTTGGGCAGTACTCAAGAATGGCCTTCCTAATATAATGGGTGATGGATTTGGAGCACTTCTATCATCCATGCAAAGCACATAAAAATCAACAGGAAAAATTAATCCATTTGCTTACACTAAACATCCTCAACTACTCCATTTGGATAACCAAATGTACGATCAGCCAATTGAATTATTGTCCCTGTTTCTTTCTTTTTTTGTCAAATGTCAACTGTATATATATGTAATAAGTTACGGTTATATCTGCACAACAGATTTACAAAAGACTAACAACTGCCAGGAAGTCATTATGGGCCTCTCTATTAAGCCACACAAGGAAGGATTGCTTCCACCTAGTTTCTTGAATCAAGTTAATAGCTAACTTAGCTAAACCATGGCTACACATGTTCATTTCTCTCCTAATGTGAAAGAAAGTGCATTTCTAACAGGACTGACTTAGCTGTCTGATGTCTTTAATTAGCATGTCCATTGAGGTTAGGCCTTGACATCCTGTATTGAGTCTATTCACAACAGCTTTGCAGTCAGAAAGAATCAATAAGGATGCCATGTTTTCCTCTATAGCCTTGCCCAAGGCTGTTCGAATGGCTATAGCCTCCATTTCTGCAGTATCTTTAGCTCCAGGATGTGGGATGGACAATGTTACAAGAATCCTGCCATTGTTAGCTTTAGTAATAATCCCAACTCCTGCTTTAGCTTTGCCTTGGTTCATTCCAGCATCCGTGTACATTATATTGCTATGTTGTTCCATCAGTCCAACTAGCATTCGATGTTTGTTTTCTGGCTGAGAATTCTCTTCATTGGCCATCTTAACATCTCTTATAGCCTCATCATATTCCATCCATTCCTCCACAGCTTTTTTGGATACTTGGTGCCCCTCCTTCAATTCCTGGTTAAAACACCACTCATTCCTTGCCTTCCAGATTTGCCAGAGGAAGTTAGTTGTGATTTCAATGTGTTTAATCCCATCATTCCTTGATCTAGCTTCCTGCATCTGTTCCCACCATTTCCAAAAGTTCCAATTATGATCTCTGATGTCGTCCCATGAAATAGGAAAAGCTGTCCATGCCCGCTCTCTAGCCTTGCACTTAAGCAAGGCTTGTTTAATTGTTTCTTGTTCTTCCCCACAGCACTTGCATAGTAGATCCCCCTTGCCAGTCCTTCTAAAAATTTCCTCGTTAGTTGGGAGGATGCAATGGAGACATTTCCACAAGAAGTGTTTGATTTTATGTTTGATGTTCAGTCCCCACAATTGATTCCATACCTTGGACCTTTCTTTGTTTATGCTGGAGTTTACTTGTGGTCTATTCATCTCTGTCAACTCCTTGATTTTGTCTTTAGCCCTCGCATACCCAGATTTAGTGGAGTAGAACCCATTTGCAGTTTATCTCCATTTGTATCTGTCTTTTTTTTTTTTTAAATAAGTTTTGAGGGAATAACATAATTGCCTCTGCTTCCTCCTTTGAGAACAAAGCTGTGATGAGGTCCTTGTTCCATTGATTCCCCTTGATCAAATTGCAGACCTTGGTCATATGACCTCCAACTGGTTTTGGAAAAGTGACTTTTCCAATCTTTAAGCATTCTACCCATCTATTGTCCTAGATATCCACTGTTGCACCATCCCCCACTTGCTTCCAAACCCCACTTTCTAGCAACTCTAATGAGCTATGCAAGCTTTGCCATATCCAAGAAGCTCCCGCCTTTACTTTGGACTCAAAAATGTTAGATTTAGGAAAATATTTGCTTTTCATTACTTTGCTCACCAACAAGTTGGGACAAATGAGAAGCCTCCATGCTTGTTTGGCTAACAATGCTTCATTAAAGCAGAGTAAATCCCTAAACCCAAGTCCCCCATTCTTTTTCCTTTCCGCTATATCAGTCCATTTCTTCCAGTGCATTCTTTTTTCCCCCTGGTCATTTCCCTACCAGAATCTAGCCATCATCCCCTTAACTCTTTGCAGAGGCTCTTTGATAGTCTAAATATTGACATAGCATAAGAGGGGAGTGCAAGAGCAACCGATTTGAGTAGCACATCTTTCCTTGTATTACTCAGTAGTTTACCTTTCCAGTTCTGAATCCTTGACATCATATTTTCTTTAATGAACCTAAACACACTATTTTTGGACCTTCCAACAACTAATGGTATGCCCAAGTATTTCCCTTGCGAAACCTGTTGGATTTCTCCTAGTTTCTGCAGCACCTCAGTCTTTTCTCTCTCACTTGAATTTTTGCTGAAGAAGACAGCTGATTTGTTGATGTTAACTTGTTGTCCAGAAGCTTTTCCATAACTTGTTTTCTTTGTGTCCTGCTTCATTACTATTAGCTTTACAGAAGATTAGAGAACCATCAACAAAGAATAAATGAGAAACATAGGGGCCCTGCCATGAAATTTTAACTCCTGTAATTTGATTGTTTCTGATAGCATTATTTAGGAGGTTAGAAAGGCCTTCAGCACAGAACAGAAGGTAAGGGGAAAGGGGATCCTCTTGTCTAATCCTTCTAGATGGTCTTACATATCCACGTTTAACACCATTAACATTGAAGGAATAAGACACAGAGGAAAGATAGCCATGAATCCATCTAATCCATAGAGGGGGCAAATCCCATTTTACAGAGGATAGCATAAAGAAATTTTCATTCGACTCTATCATAGACTTTAGACAAATCAAGTTTTATAGCCATGTACCCATCCCTCCCCTCTCTTTTTGATTTCAGCCAATGCATGTACTCATGAGCAACCATAACATTGTCTAGAATTTGCCTATTATGAACAAAAGCTGTTTGGGAATAACTAATGCAGGAGCTAAGGAGGGGTTTGAGCCTATTCACAAGAATCTTGGAAATGATTTTGTATAAAATATTACATAACCTGATGGGCCTAAAATGAGCAAGGTTCAGGGGGTTGTCTATTTTAGGAATGAGGGTAACCAGGGTCTCATTAATAGCTTTTGAAAGAAATCCAGTATAAAAGAAGCTTTGAATAGTGTCCATTACATCTATTTTAATGATATTCTAGAACCTTTGGAAGAAAATAGGGGACATACCGTCTAGGTTGGGAGATTTGTTTGGATGCATGGAGAAAACTATAATTTTGACTTCCTTCTCGGTTACAGGTCTGGTAAGCTGTAAATTCATCTGCTCGGTGATAGTCCTAGGAATACCATTTAGAATCTCCTCAAAATTTGAAGGCTGTGAAAATGTGAAGAGTTGGTCGTAGAATTGAGTAATTTTCACCCCTATTTCATCATTGGTTGTACAACACCCTCCCTGATCCTTCTCAAGTCTGGATATTCTGTTCCTTTTCCTTCTGTTACCCACACAAGCATGGAAATATGCCCTATTCTTGCCACCACTTTGAAGCCATTTGTTTCTTGCTCTTTGGCTCTAAAAAAGTTCCTCTTGCTTATAGGCATCAAACAGTTGCTTCCTGAGTTAATTGAGGGATTCTTTCCTATTAGCCCCATCCCTAGTCCTTGCTGCTTGCATCTCCTCTTTGATCCTTTTAATTTCATTCTAGCTGTTCAGATTCAACGTTTTGCCCCAAGCCGAAAGGGCCATTCTACATTGATTAATCTTCCTACTGATTCTAAAGCCTCTAGACCCCACTTGATATTTACCCCATGCCTTTGGGATGACATTGTGATCAGACGCTTCATTCTCAATATGTATCACCCTAGCGTCTTTGAACTTTTCACACCATTCTACACTTGCAGAAACTCTGTCCAATCTCTGTTTTATCTCGCCCTCCTCTTCACATAGGTTACTCCAAGTCCACGGGAGGCCTTCAAAACCAATATCCAGCAGCTTATTTTTGTTGATGAAATTTTTGAAATCAGTGAAAGTCCAGTTGGGCGGAGTTCTACATCCCCATTTCACTTTGTTAGAAGTAATGTCATTAAAGTTCCCAATTACAACTTTATTATTACCCCAGATTTTGTTCCTACTACATAAAATATCCCACTAATTTTTCCTGATTTTATCGCTAGTACTAGCATAAATAAAGATGCCCACCAATTTCCAGTTTCATTATCCCTGTTTCTTTCAAATGTCCTAAATTTAGAAAATCATAAATTGATTTAGACATCACATTAATAGAAACCCCTAAATCTAGCATGGCATTTTTAATCTTAGAATATCCAATCTTATAGGGGATAGTAAACATACCTAGATCCCCACATTTTGGCAGTAGCTACCTTTGCAGTACGGCCGACATGTTCTCCCCTACCACAACTCATTTATCTGCCCTCAGCTTCCTTTTGTTAACACACAAGTCCTTCAAGAACTTTGCATACTTGGACACCTGTTTAATCGCGTCCAATAGAGGGATGTTTACTTGCACTTTACGGAACACGTCCAGGATTTCTTTTTCCTTCTCTGCCTTCTTTGTTTTTTCCAACTTGCAAGGAAAATGAGCTAGATTAGGTTTAATAGGAATTAGAGGAGTAAATGTTAACTTAGGGCCTTTACGAATGCGCCCTTCTTCTTTAATCTCCTTTTCTATCTCCTCCTCGTTTTTGCTTTTTGGATTCGTTAACTTAAGCCTCTCCACTTCCTTGCCATTTCTCAATGTCATGGCACTTATATTCTTGGGATTTGCCTCGGGTTGCGATGGCAATTTTTAAAAAATATGAGATTCCAGGCGATTAATTGCAGTTGCCCTGTGACTTATTTGAATCTCCAAATTTTTCATGCCCGATCTAGTTTTCAACATGCCCGCTTTAGTTTTCATTTGAAATTGAGCAGTACTTGTGGCCAGATTCTTGACAATGTCTTCCAAAGAGTCTCCTGAATCTGCAAATGAAAGTTGAGACTTTGCTTGTCATGGTTGCTGAAATTCTGGAGGATGATTCACAAATGAATTCTGCGGCTTGTTCCCGTAACTGAAGTTGGGATGGGCTCTTCAATCAAGATTGTACATGTTTGAATACAGGTCATATTGCCTACGAGGCGCGGGCATGCCTCTAGCCATATTTACTTATTCAGCTCCATCTTCTTGCAAAATGGGACATGCATCTGTGGAGTGGCCCACGTTTGTACAAATTCCACAGGCTTTCGCTCGCTGCGCATTCCCCACAGCTAGTTGCCTGACAAAAGACATCAACTCTGACAGTTGCTGCTGAATAGATGACGTCTCTACCTTGTTGACCCTGCGGGTACGGTTACTTTCACAGAAGCCAAATTGCTAAGAATTCTCTGCCATTACTTCAATAAGTTCCCATGCTTCTCTTGGTGTTTTATTCACTAGTGCTTCTCCACTCGCAGTATTAATAATACTTCTGTCAGATGATTGCATCCCCTCATAGAAGTACAGGATCAATAGTTATTCACTAATTTAATGTTGAGAACATCTAGTGCACAACTTATTGAATCTTTCCCAATAGTCATATAAAGACTCCCCGGGGTACTGTTTGATGCTGCATATCTCTTTCCTCAGACTTGCTGCCCGAGATACAGAGAAGAATTTTTCTGAAAATTTCTCTTTCAACTATGCCCATGTTGTGATACTATCTACGGGTAGGTAATATAGCCAATCTTTCGCTGCATCCTTCAAAGAGAAAGGGAATGCTTTAAGTTTAATTTGCTCTTCAATAATCCCAAGAGAGTTCATGCTAGAATATACCATTTCGAACTCTTGGATGTGTTTATGGGGTTCGTCACTAGAGAGACCATGGAACGAGGGTAAGAGGTGAATTAATCCTGATTTTAACTCAAAGGAAGTATTCTCAGCCAGAGTTGGGAATGTAATGCACAAAGGCTGGTGGGTCAACTCCGAGGCAACCAGCTCCCTTAGTGTTTGGTTGTTGGCCATGCTAATTTCGTCTTCTTCAGAATCGTATACAGTAAATGACTGTCCCTCTTTGCGTCTCTTGGTCTCTTGTTTTCGCCCACATGCTGTCTTCTCAACCTCAAGGTCGTATATCAATTCACCTGTGCGAAAAGAACGAGACATAAACTAGCAAAAATATCATAAATAAAATGAACTCAAAAAGAGACAAATAATTCAAGCACCAGTCCTCGACAACGGCGCCAAAGATTGACAAGTGTCGAGTCTGTGCAATAATAATAAAAAAACCTAACTACCACAAAAAACAGTCAATAATCAATTCCAGGTACTGGAACGGGGATTCTGGATATGCAATGGGTTACTTGATTCATCATGACTCTGAAGTATTTGCTTAATCCGATATACCAGAATTGATGAACTGACAAATTACTAACTAGTAGACAGTGGCAAGTAGGGTCGTCTCCTCAAGGACTGGAAAAAAGTTCATCTTTTTTTAAGTCAAGACCAACGGGGGGGTTTGAGGATTAAATGCTAACGAATTGCTAACTAAATAAATTAACTGTGAAAAATAATTAATTGAGAGAAATAATTGGAAAAACTCTAGCCAATGGTACACTTTAGAAATGGTTCTTGCAACTGATCATTGATTCAATATAATCCTAACATTCATTAAAGTAGATTTTTAACTACCGATACGATCTGACAGTCAATCTCTCCTTATTGTTTCGATAGTCAAGGAATGACAATTGACTATTTTCCTAATTTAGGAATAACCCTAAGTACGACCATAGGATATAATTCCTCAATTGCATTAGAAACTAGAGAAACTCTAGTTTAATCAATAAACATGCTACGAGAGTTTACTTAAACTAGATTGTATGTTTCCCTGACATAAATCCAATTATGTCAGTTGCTACTGGGACAAAGGTAATCGAACAATTCCGGATTCAACTACCCCCAATTATCAAATAGACTATGTGAATAATTAAATATTGCACATCTATTCAATCATACACAATAGCCACAACCATTAAAAACAAAAAACATACAAATACCAATAAATAAGGGAAACAATTAAAATAATTTCCCATTGACTAGAATTATGAATTAATTCTCCATAATTGGAGAATTGGCCATGCGAAAAAGTGTCTTCAGAAGCTTACAATTGTTGTCTTACAAATTCGGTCCAAGAAAGAAAAGTAAAAGACAAAAATAAAGACTAAAGCAATTGTCCTCTCGTGTCCTCCCCAAAAGTCGGCCAAAGGAGAGAAAAAATAAAGACCAAGTACCATCCCTCACATTTCTAGCCACCCAAAAAATGGAAGCAGATTGTCTGACGATTTCTTTCCTATTTTGACTCCTAATTGATTGGTATTCTAATATCAATCAACTTCTTAGAATAAAACCCCATTACAAGTCAACTTTCTCAACTTTCCTTTTTCTTGGGAGTGGACCACTAGCTTCCTAATTTGAAGCCAACTACTTGATATATTTTTGGAAGCCTCGCACGTGCAATAAATCCCGAGAATCCAGACTTGAAAGCTGGAATTAGGTGTGCCAGCGCCTAACTGTCAGAAAGTTTTGTGGAATTGATTTTCAGCACCTTTTCTTCACCAATTTCTGCAATTAACACTAAGCACAAAATCTAAGTAGAATCTACCAAATAGTGCAATATTTAGTCCAAACAACTATGGAATATTAGTGAAATAACCCACTAAAACGCACCCCATCAGCAACTCAAGGTGTTGGCCCAACGCTTCCCTCACTAGCGGAGCTGTGACCATCACCATTGTCTCCAGGAGGAGAACGGGGCGGAGGAACGGTGCTTAAATGATCCTCTATTCGTCGCATCCTAACATTTTAAGAATCTAGGCGAGCATTGATGCTATCATGTCGCTCAATGACTTGGGTCTGATGGCAGTCTAGAATATTGAAGAGGCACTGCCAGTTGGAGAGCTGTGGAGGTGGAAGAGGTGGCGGCAGCGGTGGGGTAAAAGTAGATGGCCCGGCAGAAGTAAAGGGACCTGCAGAAGTAGAAGGACTGGCCCCTCCTTGCTCGGTGTAGCCAGGTTATCTTGATCGATCTCCCCTTGGGCGAGGTAAAGTAAGGACCCGAATTTTAATTTTACTTACTTTTATTTCATTTTATTGGCTTATTTAATTATTTATTCACCCGTTTACTCCGAATAATTTATTTCATCCATTTTAAATCCATTTACATGGAACAATGTCTCATTTATATTTTTAAAACGTTTCGTTAGCGAATTTAATTTTTTTACAGCTCGTTTAGCGAGAAATAGTGAATGCACTTTTTTCGAGGCAAATTCGATCCGAGAACACATTAATCTTGGAGAACTAAGAATAATTAATGGTAGACTAAAAAAAGTTAATTAAGGAATTGGATGTGAGTGAGTTAAGCTCAATTAGGAGTACTAATTGCTCACTAATTAGTTGTTGACTTTTGGGCACTAAGAACACCTTTATGTCAATCCTTCTTACACCCATCAAATCACCCAATTACTGTGACAACCCCACCGTACTCAGAGGCATATCAAAGGGTTTAGCGGATCGCCTGCCTAACTCGCGTCAGGATTTGATTCCAAAAATGATAAAATAAATTTCAAGCTAAAAGAAAGTTCTATATACACCATTACATCTTCAAAAGTTAAGTAAACTATAACATCAAGATACACATACTGCTAGTACCAAAAAGTAAACCCTAAAAAAGTTACTAACTATAACCATCACAACAAATATATATATCTTACTAGTTAACTTATAACAAGTACTAGGGCAAAATCACTTATTCTATAAACCAAAAGTCTATACACCTTTCCGAACTTTCCCCGCGTTGGCCCCTACTAAGGAAAACAAATGGAATGGAGTAAGTTATATGCTTAGTGAATAATCGGGGATAAAACCGTAAAATCACATCCAAATAAACATGTAACCAAGATATTTCACATCAATAGATAGAAATGTAATACCATAATAGTAGGATACGGGTGGTTTCAAAACCAGTTCAATTCCCCGAACTTGATCATCTGTTGACACTCCGTCAACCAAAATACCCATAGACCATAGACTCCACTTAAATTTTCCCGTTCACCTTATCCACCCCCCGCTGGCCAGTCAACAGCACATAGCAGCTCGAACGAAACAAAATAACTTAGTTTTAATCAAAATTTTAACAAAGAACGAAATCCCAAGATTAGCGTGGAACTAATTTCGACCAAACCCCGACTGACTCGAATAGTTCGTCTATCCTTGGAACCGGGTTGGAACCAAATCTTGAGATATCCAATCTCTCAATAGATGATATCCCTCAACAAAGTACTCACCCCAACAGTACACAGCACAAGGGGTTCAACTCAAGTCATGTAATCACCCCAACAGCACACAGCAAAAGGGTGACACTCAACACAAGGCATGTATTCTCACATATTAAATCAAGAACAAAGGATGAGTTTAGATCAGTGAGATAAAGTACACTCTCGCCTAAATACCCATTTAACATATACAAGGCACTTCGACAATTAGGCCTGTCAATCGGGCCTAATGAGTCGAGATTTGATGAGTTCAAGTTCAGCTCATTTAATTTGAAACATTTTCGAGTTTCGGGTTATGAGTTTCGGGTTCGTAAATGTGAAACTCATACTCAACTCACATAATATTTGGGTTGTGAGCCTTAATCGGACTTAGCTCAATCTCACTTATTACTCCTTAATTTTCTTAATATAATTACTATAACTATTAAGTTGTAAAACTAATTTAACATTTACAAGACTATAATATTAAAACTAAACATGAACAAATAATAGTTCTTAAAAAGTATATAAATCAAAAATTTTTTCAACAATATTTATATTTAATCCATTTAAAATGCATGAAAAATAGTAATAAAACATGCGATCATAAGCCAATACATCTTTAAAAGTTGAAACTTTTTTTTTATAATCTTGTGATTTAAATCCAAATATGCTTGATGATTTTTGTGTTTGTAGACCAAAAAAAAATCAACCAATAATATGCTAATACAAAAATTTACTCAACCAATAAGAAAAATTAGAGATTTAGTTATGCATTACTAATATTGGCTCTCAAGAAAGCTCATGAAAAAGTCTTTAGATGTATTTTTGTGTTTTTTAATTTATATATATATTTAGTATTTAGTAAAAATATATTTGGATATATAATTATACATAATATCAAAATATAAATATTATATATATATGTAATTAAAGGGTCGGGCCTATATCGGATTTGAGCCTAATAAGGCCCAAGCTCGGCTCACATTTAATTCGGGCCTAATTTTTAGGTTCAAACTCAGACCGGCTCACTAAATGATCGGGCTCATCGGATTTTCTGTCGGGCCGAACGAGCTGAGCTTGGACTGGCCCAACCCCATTGACAGTCCTATCGACAATTTATCATATAAACCAATCTAATTACTCACTCAAAATAGTTAGCGCGCAAATTAAGGTACTTTATACGGGTCCACCGACTCCGTCCGGTTCGTCACTACATGTGATAGAAGATTATACTCAACTATTAGTCAACCGACTATCACAAATCGAAGTAAGGACTAAAATGGCCAAGACGGCAAAAACGGCAAAGAAATGTATGCGCGCGTGCACGGAAATGAAAACGGTATAAAAATGAGTTACACGGTTTTGACCATAACCAGAGATCTGGTTATCCGATCAAGGTGTACTAGGTAGCGTCTCGAAACTAAGACAAAGAATTACAACTTTCATGAGTACAATTCAACCCAATTTTTAGTGGATCTAGGCCAAATTTACAGATTACAGAACTCGAACTCCAAATGCTAGTTTATATCTCTAGTGAAAATTTGGGCGGCATGTCCCTTGTGTTTACCTATTTTTCAACCATTTATCTTCTAATCACACATATTTCTTATCTAAAACTCACTCTTACTCAACAAATTTAGTACACATACTTCACCAAGTGATCACACCACAAAAATGCACCAAAGACACACCAAAAACCCTAATATGCACAAAAACCCTAACTACTACCCTTCATTTAGAAAAATCATAACTTGAGTTATAACTATCAAAAATTCATACAACTTAGCCTGTTAAAATCTATACTTCAAATACTAATTATCTTTAGAAGACACCTTAAAGAGATTCAACTCATAAGTTGGTCCAAATTGAGCCATAAGCTATTAAAACTTTCCTATGTTTACTTGTGCAGGGCAGAATTTTCAGTCAAATTTGCCAATTTTTAGAATTTATAGAGATTGAATCAAACTCTAAATTTTACACCGTAGGAAGCTCTATGAGTTTAGTTTCAAACGCAACAAATGGAACTCAATTCCGACTTTCTTATACGAAGTTATAGCCAATTTCCCAAAGCTACGTAGAGCCTCCCGCGAAAATTTTTTTATATTTTCTAACAACTTGAGAATATGAAACTTTTCTTAACAAAATTCACTCTCTTGGCTCAAATTCAACCATTAAAGCAACCTTGAATGGCAGGTAAGTGAGTTTACATAAGGATTATAAAGACAAGTAAATTTTTGGGGTCTCACACTCTCTCCCCCTTAAAAGAATTTCGTCCTCGAAATTCTAACATTTGCTCGCACAAAACTTGATGCTATAGAATTTTCATCAAACTCTCAAGTGATTTTCTCTTACTCATAGTACTACCACAAGCTTAACTAGAGAGAAAATCTTACCACGTAAAGGCTACGCTAATATGCTAATAATCGAACTACCTTTATTCATTATTAACCACAAATAGAGCGAGAATTCTTGTTCAAATCCTTTTTCTCAAAATCTCCATACCTAATTCCAAAACTCTCAATCTCGGCACAATAATAATCAAAATCAAGTTCCTATGCGGTATCGTAGAAGGGTAGAAAATAGAAAATAAATAGTCAAACAAGAGTTAAAATGAATTCAAAAGAAATACATGTGTAACCATAATCAACACGGGTATGAGAGAAACGAAACAAGCAAGACTGAGGTGCTGCAGAAACTAGGAGAAATCCAACAGGTTTCGCAAGGGAAATACTTGGGCATACCATTAGTTGTTGGAAGGTCCAAAAATAGTGTGTTTAGGTTCATTAAAGAAAATATGATGTCAAGGATTCAGAACTGGAAAGGTAAACTACTGAGTAATACAAGGAAAGATGTGCTACTCAAATCGGTTGCTCTTGCACTCCCCTCTTATGCTATGTCAATATTTAGACTATCAAAGAGCCTCTGCAAGAGTTAAGGGGGATGATGGCTAGATTCTGGATAGGGAAATGACCAGGGGGAAAAAAGAATGCACTGGAAGAAATGGACTGATATAGCGGAAAGGAAAAAGAATGGGGGACTTGGGTTTAGGGATTTACTCTGCTTTAATGAAGCATTGTTAGCCAAACAAGCATGGAGGCTTCTCATTTGTCCCAACTTGTTGGTGAGCAAAGTAATGAAAAGCAAATATTTTCCTAAATCTAACATTTTTGAGTCCAAAGTAAAGGCGGGAGCTTCTTGGATATGGCAAAGCTTGCATAGCTCATTAGAGTTGCTAGAAAGTGGGGTTTGGAAGCAAGTGGGGGATGGTGCAACAGTGGATATCTAGGACAATAGATGGGTAGAATGCTTAAAGATTGGAAAAAGTCACTTTTCCAAAACCAGTTGGAGGTCATATGACCAAGGTCTGCAATTTGATCAAGGGGAATCAATGGAACAAGGACCTCATCACAGCTTTGTTCTCAAAGGAGGAAGCAGAGGCAATTATGTTATTCCCTCAAAACTTATTTAAAAAAAAAAAAAGACAGATACAAATGGAGATAAACTGCAAATGGGTTCTACTCCACTAAATCTGGGTATGCGAGGGCTAAAGACAAAATCAAGGAGTTGACAGAGATGAATAGACCACAAGTAAACTCCAGCATAAACAAAGAAAGGTCCAAGGTATGGAATCAATTGTGGGGACTGAACATCAAACATAAAATCAAACACTTCTTGTGGAAATGTCTCCATTGCATCCTCCCAACTAACGAGGAAATTTTTAGAAGGACTGGCAAGGGGGATCTACTATGCAAGTGCTGTGGGGAAGAACAAGAAACAATTAAACAAGCCTTGCTTAAGTGCAAGGCTAGAGAGCGGGCATGGACAGCTTTTCCTATTTCATGGGACGACATCAGAGATCATAATTGGAACTTTTGGAAATGGTGGGAACAGATGCAGGAAGCTAGATCAAGGAATGATGGGATTAAACACATTGAAATCACAACTAACTTCCCTCTGGCAAATCTGGAAGGCAAGGAATGAGTGGTGTTTTAACCAGGAATTGAAGGAGGGGCACCAAGTATCCAAAAAAGCTGTGGAGGAATGGATGGAATATGATGAGGCTATAAGAGATGTTAAGATGGCCAATGAAGAGAATTCTCAGCCAGAAAACAAACATCGAAGGGGATGGGGGGGGCTAGTTGGACTGATGGAACAACATAGCAATATAATGTACACGGATGCTGGAATGAACCAAGGCAAAGCTAAAGCAGGAGTTGGGATTATTACTAAAGCTAACAATGGCAGGATTCTTGTAACATTGTCCATCCCACATCCCTGGAGCTAAAGATACTGCAGAAATGGAGGCTATAGCCATTCGAACAGCCTTGGGCAAGGCTATAGAGGAAAACATGGCATCCTTATTGATTCTTTCTGACTGCAAAGCTGTTGTGAATAGACTCAATACAGGATGTCAAGGCCTAACCTCAATGGACATGCTAATTAAAGACATCAGACAGCTAAGTCAGTCCTGTTAGAAATGCACTTTCTTTCACATTAGGAGAGAAATGAACATGTGTAGCCATGGTTTAGCTAAGTTAGCTATTAACTTGATTCAAGAAACTAGGTGGAAGCAATCCTTCCTTGTGTGGCTTAATAGAGAGGCCCATAATGACTTCCTGGCAGTTGTTAGTCTTTTGTAAATCTGTTGTGCAGATATAACCGTAACTTATTACATATATATACAGTTGACATTTGACAAAAAAAGAAAGAAACAGGGACAATAATTCAATTGGCTGATCGTACATTTGGTTATCCAAATGGAGTAGTTGAGGATGTTTAGTGTAAGCAAATGGATTAATTTTTCCTGTTGATTTTTATGTGCTTTGCATGGATGATAGAAGTGCTCCAAATCCATCACCCATTATATTAGGAAGGCCATTCTTGAGTACTGCCCCAAACTAAGATTGATGTTAGTAAGGGTGCTCTCACAATGGAATTGACGGAGAAATAGTCCATTTTAATATTTTTGATACAATGAAACATTCTGTTAACTCCTCATTTTGTGTTTGCTATTCATGCTACTAATTTCTCTATGCAAGAATTTTCTGAGTTTGATTGTAGGAGCAAATTCAAAATTGTTGCGAACAAGTATCATGGAATGAAAACAACTTATGAGATGAAAATGAGTAGAAAATTAAGAAAGATGGTTGCACTCAATGGCTATCTAGACCCCGGAGGAATACCACCAATTGCAAGAAAATTTGAATTATATCCAGATTAAGGAGTGGTATTTAACGTCTAGCCAAAGACATTAAAGAAAGGCACTGTTTGGAAGGCAATCCAAGACTCTTTGTTTTAGTTTTCTTATATTTCTGGAGTTTTTGTTAAGTGTTAGTTGCATTTAGTGGTTTGTTATTGTTGTGGTAGGGAGCTGACAGTTAGACGTGCCCACACCAAGTGGTTACGCCTAAGAAAGAAGTTTTAATTTGACGGACAAAAGACTACCCAGTAGTTAGGCGTGCCCACACTAAGTGGTCACATTTAAGGAAGGGGCAATTCACGTCTGCGGGCAAAAACTCTACATTAGTTAGGCGTATCCACGCCGGGTGGTTACGCTTAAGGAACTCAATTTTTAAATATTGGTCAGAAGACTCTCTAGTAGTTAGGTGTGCCCACGCCAGGTGGTCGCACTTAAGGATCTTAATTTCGAACGGTTGGTCAGAAAATTCGAAAGTTTTATTTATTTATCTTTTGTCTTTTACAGTTTCCTGTTGTCCTCTTTCTTCGTGGGGAACTAATTATGAATAGCTATGCCTATAGATTTTGTACAGGAGGCTGGTAATTTCGTGAAAGCTACTGACTTGCAACATTTTTCAACATGTTTGATGGACTTTGGTGACCTCATAGACCAAACAATTCAAAATTTTAATGCTCGAATTCACGTAAAGCCTGATTTGTCATTTTCCTGCTTTTTTTCAAAAAAGGGGAAAAAAAGCACTTGGTCCTTGACTGACAAGCGCTGCCATGACACAAAAGAGCATTAGAGCCGGAGGTTCCTACTACAAAGGCAGTTCCTGTCCAGTCTTTATATTCAAAAAGATAGCAATAAATTAACAGATTTTAAGTGGATTCAATCAGGTTCTATGACTCTGGCTAAGGAAGAAAGATGGAGCAAAATTGATATTGAATCTGATTGCAAATATATCATTGACAGATTACAAGGTAAAGGGCTGAATAATAGCATCATAGGCACTATCGTGGAAGATATAGCAAAGCTGAGGATGTTGTTTCGACTCTGCGGTTTTCCTTTACCCGTAGAGTTGGAAATGATTGTAGTCATGGAAATGCAAAATTTGCAGTTAGGCTCACTGAAGATGTTCAATGGGAATCTGATTTCCCTGTGGCGCTTAGAGAAGCAGCACAAAATGACAGAAGAGCAGTTGCTCTGTTTTGTAACTAACTCTTGTATTTTCAAGTTGGTTCTTTAAAATACAAAATTGACGTTTGTCCAAAAGAGAAAAAAAATGTACGTGCTATTGATTGATATTTTAATATGCTAACTTGCTGCAATTGACAGATTTAATGAGAGGAGCAGACCGAAACATTATAGTAGTTCAATGGTGTATATTGCAATTAACCGTTTTTATGTGGCAGGGAAGAGCAAGCAATTACAATTGACTGAATGAGTCAGAGATGCCGCAAGGAAAACCAGGACAGGGTACAAAGCTTTTACTTTTTGTCTTTTTGGAGTTTTTAATTTTTTTTTAATTTTTAGAGAATTAATAATAGTTCTCCACTTACTTTCTTAATTATTCGATTACAGGTGAAGTGTCTTATTAACTAGACTGTACTTTGTTATCGTCTTTTTTGGAGTTAAGTATTGGAAGATATCTCAACTAATCAAGTCAACCAAATTGGGATGGAGATACAGCATGAGAGATATCCTTATACTATATAAAAAAGGTAGTTTGGTTTCACCTACTGCTTGTGCTTTTAACTACCTCGTTGAAAGCAAATTATTTGGGATTGGGTTGTATGTGAATATACATATTGCATTCTGAACATGTTCACCCTTCTTATCTTTTAGCTTTAAAGACTGGTTGCGCTTTTAGTAATTTTTTTATTAAGATCTCATTTGGGATTGCAGTAACTTGTCTAAAAGCCTTTCAATTGGTAGAGCTTTTGGTCAAACTATTTATTAAGTGTTTAATCATATCATTTAGGTGCATACTTACATAAGTACTTTTTCAATTTGATAATTGTAGTTCAAAATTTATAATAAAATAGCTAAAGTTAGTTTTTATTTTTTGCAATGTAAAAGTTGCCCTAAAAGCGCCAATTTTGAATTTATGCTAAATATGCTTTAATGACCAAAAGATCGACTTTTAAATAGTATTTTTATCCTCGAAAAACACTTTTTTAGCAAAAGTACAGCAATTCCAAATAGGTCCTAACGAATGTTCAACGGCTGGCTTTTCTTTTTCTTTCGTTAGGTCTGTCCTCCCATCTTCAAATTTCAAAGCTAGGTTGATGTTTATCAATTTCATTTGAACCACTAAGGGTTAATTTTGTCGCTTGGAACAATTCTGTTAATTTGGTTAAACTCGTTGTACAAGAGTCTGATGCAGAGGTTTGTCTAAAACGGCCATTTGAATCTTTATGTGTTGGTAGAGTGTGTTCACGATGGAAAGAGTTATTAACTGTTGTCATTGTGCCAATTTACTTTCTTTCCCTTAAATTTGCTTGTGAAGTTTCCTATTTATCTTAAAAACTTGGTTTTCAGGAAGTTTATGGTAACTAATCATTTAGTAGTTGTTAATAAGTTTTTAATGTCCTTTAGTGAAGTGAATTATTTCCTATTGTTACGACTATATAGTTTTTTTAATGCCAGCAATTTGAGACCATCATTTTAGCCTTTTGTAGCATAATGTACTGCTCAAATAAGTATACACATTTTTAAATTTATTTATCAGACCTTAATGCAGAAAAATTGTTTTGGGATACCTGGAAAGACAGCCTTGATCTGTTTTTTAGCCTTGAACGAATTTTGTTTCCGCAATACTTTAATTTAATTATCTAAGTAACTCAGCAGCCCACTAAATCTTAAAATTCTTGAGAAGCGGTCTCAAGAATTTTCTCCATATTTATGGGTAAATTATCCATTTGGCCCTTGAACTTTTAGTTTCAGTAAAATTAAACCCTCTAACTATTTGCAGTCAACTTTTAGCCCTCGAACTTGTAAAATTGGGAACATGTGGCCCTTTTGGCTAGTTTATCTCGTTTTGCAATCGAAAAGTCAAATCGCACGAATGACAATATGCTTTAAAGAAAGGTCTGTTGTCTGCATAGAAACAAGCAAAAAGTGAACAATTTCATCTTTTTCCCTTTTCCTAACCCGAATCGCTAATAGATCTCAACAAATGAGTTGCAGAGGGAAGGCAGAGAATTGTGCCACAAAACAAGCAAAAATGTCCAAATATCGCAGCCCTCCGCTTCCTATTTGTCCTTGTGGTAAAGTTACAAAGATGATTATTTCGTGGATTGATAGAAACCTAGAGAGAAGGTATGCCGTTTGCTCACAAGAAGTTGGTAGCTGTGGGTATTGGGATTGAATTGACAAGGAGATGTGCTGTCATTCTATTGAGTTGATACGGGGCCTTCTAAGGAGGATTAATGCAATAGAAAAGCAAAAAGAGAAATTTGAAATTGTAGCATCAAGATCTGAGGCAAAAGCTGTTAAGTTGAAAGCAAAATTAAGAGAAATAGAGGAGCATCTATAGTGACAGAAATGGTTGAATAAGTTTTTTGTAAGCGTACTTGTGGTGAGATGGTTAGTCACTGTAATAATGATACTTATAGAGAAAAAAAGAGGTGGAGTCTATGCTGGGATGCTGAAAATGGAGGTAAATGTACTGGGATGATACTGAAATTCGCGTGATTTGATTTCGAGTTGCAAAACTGGATAAACTATCCAAAAGGGCTACGGGTTCCCAATTCCCAATTTTATAAGCTCAAGGGCAGAAAATTGACTACTACAAATAGTTTGAGGGCTTAATTTTACTTAAACTAAAAGTTCAAAGGTCAAACGGATAATTTGGCCCCATATTTACAGCCTTCCTTCTCACCCAATCCCTTGATTTTAGCTAGATTTTTCTCCATCCTAATACAATCTAACAATGGTCATCGCTTGTCTTTTCATCATTCTCTGCATCATTGACTGTGCGTTTATCAAGAGCTTTTAGATTTGCTTCTAATCATGTTGTCCTATTTTTTTATTTTTAATTCACAGTCTAGTTGTGTTTGAATTTGCAGTTACAATTTTTTGCAGGCCCTAACAATGTTTTCGAGATAAAGTCTTATTCTCTTGTGCATTGAGAAATGGCCTTATATGATTTTTTCCTTTTTTGTTTAACTTTTTCAAGTAGAGTTTTTCTTAAGGGTGCTCAATTGACACTCATCAACCCACCTACATTTCACCTAATTTACCATGTATAGATGCACTCTAACAATTACCACCTTTCCTTGTATTTATACACTTTCTCTAATTAATCTTAATTTTTTTGAAAATCTAACACCTGAAATATATTTTAACGAGTGCCCATTTAGCACTCGTTAAATAGAACCTTTCAAGTAAGAGGCTACTCTATATTTGTGGAAGTTAATCATCCATTGAAAGGAAGATATTTGATAAGATATACAATAAAATGTAAATAGACTTTTGAAAGTGTTCCATTGGCTAAAATCTCTAATGTACTTCTATTTTCTCATTTGTGCCGGCTTTTTTTATAGGTTCAATGGTTTATGTTTTTAGTGACTCTATGTTTCTGTGGGTGAAGTACTCATAGAAGATGTAGACAAGTATTCTTCATCCTCTTTGCTTGCTATTGGTCAGAGTCACACACAAAAACTCTCCAGCAGCTGTAGTTGACAAGCACATACAATTCTATGTTGTATCTTCACTATAATCGTTCCAGAAAATTATCATGTACATAGCATGTAATAGTTCTTAATGGAGTTGACAGCTGTAGATGGAATTTTGTGTTGACATTTTCAATTATTGCATGAAAAATTCATATTTTTTGACTTTTATCACTACTAATAAAAGTTAATTTCCCTGATATAAATCCTATTGATTTATTGAGCAAACAATAAAATCATATCATAATATTTATGTACTAGAAGAGAATTAAGAAGCTATCATCTCAAAGCTTTTGGCTGATTTCCATTATTGCTAATCCCACTCTTTTTCTATCGATACTATACGCAACAAAATGATGAAGTTGTCGTTCAAAAAAATTAAACTACTATTGGGAAATTTGTTGCTTGAAATTCTAAGTAGAATAATGAACGTAGAGACAATGTCATATGCATTTTGTTTTGGTGAATATTTTGAACACTTCTGATCTTTAGTCAACCTATCAAATTGTGCACTTGTCTTCCTTCATTTTTTCTTTGCCATAGAAGTGCTCAGGATCTAGGGTTTGGTTATGACTGAAAAGATGAATACTGTGGAATCGAAAAAAAGTAATATGGCCTTACTGGTAATTAGGATTTCATGAAATGATTGAGTTCGAATGAAGTATATCATTAATTTTGTATTTTCTTTTTCTTTCTAAAGATAGTTTGGTAATTCAAGAAGATTTTTGTCATATACCTAAAATGCTTGGTAACTTAGGATATAGCATGGATTGCCAATGACAGAATGGCAAATGCCATTAGTCCTTAGCATCTTTTGTCTTTTTTAATTTATATATATACATATATATATATATATATACATATATATATATATATAAATATAACATACGTAGAAGCTCCAAAACAATAAATCATTGCAGTCCAATAGATTTGTGCATATTTTCTAACAATCATCTGATAAAAATGCTTAAAACTCAAAGAGAAATTTAGTTGTCATAGGAGATGTGAGAAATTCCAAAACTAGTAAATAATATGAAATCTCAATCTATCTATTGAGCAAATAGATATTAATGAATATGAAAAACATTAAATCTCGAAAACATCTTCCCTGCATCCAGGTGAATCACTATAACTCAAAAGATTTGTGCATGTTTTTAAAAATGACATTTGCTAAAAAATGATTGAAGCCCAAGGAGAAATTCAGCTAACATGGTAGATGTTAAAATTTTCAAATCTAGCAAACCATATGAAATCTCAAATCTCATAGAAAAAGAGAAAAAAAGGAAAAAATTTCTTACAAGGGAAATCCTAGGATAGAATAAAATTTTCACTAGAAAAAATTAGGAGAGAAGAAATACTTACCAAGAAATGCTAGCAAAGAAAATTCCTCGCTAGAGGGAATTTATTTTAAAAAAGCAAATAAAAGGTATAAAAAACGGTTCCCTCCTATGGAGAAAGATTAGATCTGAAGGCCATTTTCGTTAGAGGAGCCTTAAAGAGAAGAAAGAGAGAATGAATTTTAGAGAGAAATACACTAACACACAATTACTGAAATATTGGATTCCACAGATTAAATATTAGAAGATGTGCATTACAAACATATATCTTAATGACTTTCATGACATATGTTGTATCCAAAAACACATTTGTGAATTTTTACGCATATCAAGTGAAAATTATGCATGAAGTACGATTAATAAAATTATGCATATCAAGTGAATTTTTTTTTTTTAAAAACATGAATAAATGGGAAGACTAGGACGGACTTGGAAGTCTTTCCTTGACAGCTTCATTATGTCATAGACTTGTAGCATGAGCAACCCCTTGAAGACGTCCGAGGCTACTGTGACAACTTCTACAGTAAACACCATACGCAAATCATGCTCGAAATCATAGACCAACAAACAGTTCTTCATTTCTTGTGTTAGCAAAAAGAATCAATTTTCATCAGAGGATACAGTAGCAATCATGTATTAGCCAATAGTTCAATTTCAGTTGTATCAATTGGTTAGGTTTCTTGTTATAGCAGTTAGTTAGTGTTAGGCTCTGCGAGAGCCAAACTAGGGGAGAATTTAACCATGAGCTAGAATGGGAACCACAACCATGGACTTGACACCACATCCAACCCAAAATCTTAAGGCATTGGGCCTATGGATCATTCCCACTTATATGTTTCTCATTTTACTCATCTCTTTCCGATGTGGGATATTGATTCACACTTGATATCCCAACAATCTCCCCCTCAATTGTGAATCTCTTCCACATCGGATCTTTCTCCCTAGCCCATCCACTCCATCAAACCCACTTCAATTTGGAGTGTACGATTCTTGCTCAAGAGCCCACATGCCCTTGCCTTACTGCAGGTCTGCATGATTCTTTTTTTTTCCCTGCTCTTATAACCATCGGCTCTGATACCACTTGTTGGGCTCTGCGAGAGCCAAACTAGGGGAGAATTTAACCATGAGCTAGAATGGGAACCACAACCATGGGTTTGACACCACATCCAACCCAAAACCTTAAGGCATTGGGCCTATGGATCATTCCCACTTATATGTTCCTCATTTTACTCATCTCTTTCCGATGTGGGATATTGATTCACACTTGATATCCCAACAGTTAGATCCTACTAATGGAAGAGAGTATACTAGCCTATAAATAGCCATTGTATGAGGAAGTTGTAATCAGCAACGGAGTGAATGAAAGCCCCAATCCTTTTGCATTGAATATTCTTCCATCTCTGTTTCTTTCTTTCATCTTCTTCTTCCTTTCTTCATTCCCTATTATTCTTGCTTTTTGCTTCTTGCTTCTTGCTTCTTGCTTCTATCTCTTCCTTTCATTCTTTCAACAGTCTATCTAATTATTCTCAATAATGCCCATAGAGATAACTAAAATCCAATTGAAATCTTGAAAACTGTGTTCAATTGCATGTCAACCATCCTAAGTATTTAGAGTGCTTCACATGCCCTCAGCTAATGCATGTGCAGGCTACATTTATGCACAAGGTTAGCAGTCTTTATGAGACTAGAATGTCCAAGAACACTAGTTTATTCACGATTGCATCAACTAATTAAGATGTGGTGAACCAACTTAGGGTTATTTCATACTGATAGGAAAAGGAAAAAAAATAAAGTTTTAGTCCCTAGTGTTTCGCACTTGTGTGAATTTAGTCCTCTCCAATGTTTGGCACCAGTGTAATTTTGGTTCCTAACTTTCAGCAAAAATAAATATGGTTCCCAATATTTCCAATTGAAGCAAATTTAGTGTAATTGACGGATTTTCCCTAATTACTAACGAAATAATGTTATTTGCAGTCACATGTTCACTAGATTGAATTAAAAAAAGAGAATAAAAAAGCACCTGACTTTAGACAATAAGAATATTAACTTATGTGATGACACATGACTAATTAATTAACCACAAAAATGGAAATAAAATAAAGAAATTTGTGGTTAATCTTAAGGTTATTTTGTTCATCTACTATAATTGCAATTCTTCGTTCATTTGTTTGGTAGTGGTGGTAGTAGAGTACATGCTGGGAAACTAATGGGACAAAAAAACCAAGTTTTCTACTGGCGATTTTTCTATTATCTAGAGAGGTGATAGAGGGAAAAGTCAATCATCTGATCTCTTCTTGATTCCACAATTTTCAACACAGAAAAGTTGATAAAATTCCGTTCCCTCGACCACGATGACTGGAGTTTCGTGCTCATATGAATTGATGTTGCAATTGTAGCACAAATGATGAAAAAAAAGTAAAGAGTCCACACACAGAAGATGGCGTAGTGTTAAAAAAGGAAATAGCGCTGAAATGCAATTAGTAACGGTCAGGAACCCATACCACACGGTATCAGAATAAGTCAAGTGAACTTGCCAAGTCAATTTGAGGATGAGTGACTTTCTAATGTTGGGGTGGCTTTGCTCAGGGAAGGATCTATATATTGAAATATGGCCTCCTCCAAGAACACCAAAAAAAACTCATCATCCCAAAATTAAATAGTCATCACAGTCCAAAGTTTCCCCAGTGATGAAGCTTGTTCAAATGATACTTTTCGTGTTGACGGTGTCCTTGAAGCCAGCTATCACACCAGCAGCAACATACCCTCCTGTAGCCAAGGATGGCTGCATTGATACCTCTGGAAAAGTAAAGATCCCATACCCATTTGGCATGACACAAGATTGTTATCTTTGAGTCGAGATTTTCAGTCAATCCTAACTCCTCTTTAATCCTCCCATTCTAAGCATATATATTTTTTATTTTTTTTTAAATTTTTTTATAGTAGAAGAGGAATGAAATTTAAAAAGCGGGGGAAGAGAGGAGAGATTTCAACCCAAGCCCTCTAAATCTTGGAATCTCAATCCTAGGCCTCCGTTTGATAACTAGATTCAACATTTAAATTAAATAAGTTCAAATTTTAATATATTCAAACGCATTTGATAACAAAAATTAGAACTTTTGAATTAATTGAGTGGCACCAACTATTCTAGACAAAATTTACTCTAAAAAATAATTAATAAACTAACCACATATCAGTTAATATGATATACACTCAAATGCATCAAATATGGTATTTAACAATTTAATAATTTAATGAATTTCGCCTTCAGATTTCAAATTTCAATTTTATCAAATACACTCTAAGCAGACTAAAACCTCATCGGCCGAAGCACACATCGTAATTACTTTCATGACATACATTACATCCAAAAACACATTTATGATTTTTTTTCTCATATCAAGTGGAAAAAATTTATCGGTTCCCTTATTGTTTTTCACGTAAATAAATGGAAACAGTAGGGTGGACTTGAAAGTCTTCCCTTACAGAGTCTTTATGTCGTTAGCATAAGCAACCCCGTAAAGACGTGGACCCCATGGTCGTCAGAGACTAGTGTGAACAAATGCTCCTTTATATCTTGACTGCATTCATTTGAAGTTAACCGTCCTATTTGGGGTCTACAGAAGAAGTTTCAATGGTAAAATGCGTAGGCCTTTTGTGCGTTTACTGGCTAAGTCTTCCCTTTACTTGGAATGCCTATAAAACGTCCCTATTTGGGGTCTACAGAAGAAGCTTCAATCTTAAAATGCGTAGGCCTTCTTTGGGTTTACTAACCAAGTCTTCCCTATCGTAAGTATAAAGTCCTTAGAAGTGCACAATTAACAATTGCAACTCTCTTCCGTATAAGGAAACTTGCAACTCTCTTTGAAAAACAATTCCAATGGGCTTCAATCGGTTCATTTTACCGATGCTCTTGCATTTGGTAATTGCCTTAATGCTTTCTTCCGCTTCAACTTTGACACCCCCAACATTTCCTATAGCGATGCCCGGCTGCAAAGATCATTGTGGAAATGTAAGCATTCCATTTCCATTCGGTATTACGGAAGATTGTTACCTTAACAAATATTTTTTTATCAACTGCACCAACTCTTCAACCTCTGTCCCTCAAACAGTTCTGCAGAACGCAGTCGATGTCACAGAAATATCTCTGGAAGGTCAGGTACACCTTATGCAGGATATAGCATCTGATTGCTATGATAAAAACGGAAGTTTATTGGACAACATTTCACCATGGACGAGATTATCTAAACGCTTTACCTTCAGTAGTACAGCTAATAAATTCATTGTCGTTGGCTGTGATGCCTTGGCCTTAGTTAAAGGCTTTGGTCAAAACCGGAGCTACGCAACTGGATGTATCCCTTCCTGTGATTATAAGGAAGATGTAATTGATGGCTCTTGTTCTGGCATCGGTTGCTGCCAGACTGATATCCCACCAGGGGCATGGAATATTAATGTGAGCTTGACCAGTCTTAATAACCACACCAAGGTGTGGGATTTCAATCCTTGCAGCTACGCTTTTGTGGTCGAAGAGAAGGCTTTCAATTTTTCTGCAAGTAACCTCACCAACTTAAGCAATGATTTAAGTCTTCCCGTCGTGGTGGATTGGACCATTGAGGAGGGGTCATGTGAAGTTGCCCAAAGAAACACGACCTCTTATGCATGCTCTGGTAAAAACAGTCACTGTTACGAACCTTTTAAGGGGTTGGGATACCGTTGTTCTTGCGATCAAGGATACGAAGGCAACCCATATCTCCCTGATGGTTGCCAAGGTATGTGCGAAAATTTTGTTAAACTCGTCTAATTAACCAGTATGTATATGTGTGTTTCAATTCACATTTCAAATTATGCTTCTGCTTTCTATTTTTTATTGAATTCGACAGATATTAATGAATGCCAAGATCCAACTCTACACAATTGTACGAAGAATAGTGTTTGTCACAACACATTGGGCAACTACACATGTCCTTGTCTCAAAGGGTATCATGGTGATGGGAGAGGTGGAGATGGCTGCAGTCCTGACCAAATAAATTGGTCTATGATTGTTTCAGGTTAGTCTACACTTTGAAATGATTGGAGAAGCAAAGGAGAATTTATCACTATGGATTGAACCATCTCTTAAGTGGTGTGATAAATATGTGCTGTATCATGAGAGTATTAAAACAAAATGAAGATTTCTTGAAACCCGTTCCATTTGGTTTAAGATGGCAACTAATCATAGTATAAGAGAGAAAGAAACCTAATTCTTTTCTTTACCAGGTAGTGAAAGAACATGAAACTTGATAATCACTTGCAAAATTAGAGTCTTTAGCTGCAAAGCATCCGATAGATCTCATCATTTGCTAATTTTTCAGTCAAATTTGTCAACAGGTGTTGGCATAGGCACAGCAATTCTACTTTTCTGCTGCTTTTATTTGTGTTTGGAATTGAGGAAAAGAAGGGAAAACAGATTGAAGGAGGAGTTTTTCCGGAAAAATGGTGGATTAATGCTACAGCAACGACTGGCTCAAGAAGGAAGAAACACAAATGTTGCTAGAATTTTCACTCTTGAAGAACTACGAAAGGCAACCAATAATTTCGAGGAAACTCGAATTATTGGTCGTGGAGGATACGGCACAGTTTTCAAAGGAATCTTAGTAGACCATAATTCTTGTACTGTTGCCATTAAGAGGTCCAGAGAAGTTAACGAAAATCAAGTTGATCAATTTATTAATGAGGTGATTATGCTTTCCCAAGTTAATAGTAGAAATGTCGTTAAACTTCTAGGATGTTGCTTAGAGACGGAAGTGCCATTACTTGTTTATGAGTTCATCGACAATGGTACTCTCTCCGAGCATTTAAGCAGCACAACAAAATCACAGCATCTTTCTTGGAATATCCGATTAAGAATAGCATCAGAAATTGCTGGAGTTCTCTCATATTTGCACTCAGTAGCTTCACCACCGATTATCCATAGAGATATCAAATCGGCAAACATACTTCTAGATCAAAACTACACTGCAAAAGTCACAGACTTTGGAATATCAAAATTGGCTCCTTTAGATGAAAATCAAGTATCTACAATGGTGCAAGGAACATTTGGCTACTTGGACCCCGAGTACATGCTAACAGGATTGTTGACAGAGAAAAGTGATGTTTACAGCTTTGGGGTAGTTCTTATAGAGCTACTGACAAGTGAGAAGGCATTATCATTGGATAGAGTGGAGGAAGAGAAGTTTCTTGCGAATTACTTCATTTCTTCACTGAAAAGTGGTCACTTGGTCCAGGTTCTTGATCGCAACATTATGTTCGATGTAAGTATTGAGCTTTTGAAAGAAGTTGCAATGATTGCGAAATCTTGCTTGAGTATAAAAGGTGATGATAGACCATCTATGAAGAATATAGCAAGAGAACTTGAGGTATTGGAAATAAGAGCAAAGCAATCTCCAATTCAAGTTTCTAAGATTGATTTCACCGACACTGAGGCCTCCTTGCTTGGTATGCAATCAACAAAAGCATATATCGACAGTGGTGATTCTAGCTGCATACATACTGAGAGTCATAGCATAATGGAGCATATGATGGTACCAATTGCTGGTGGGAGATGAATGATAGGGTGTTCTGGAGCTGCAAGTTTCGACTTTCGAGTTCTGGTGCACTTCTTCATTTATTATTACGAGTTCCTCCTAGAAATGTCAAATGGAGTTGAATTTTCAGCAGTTTTCTTGCAATTAATTTTGATTGTGTGCGAGTAGATTATTTGATCCAAGGCCTCTCAAGTTGAATTGTAGTTCAGTTCTGCTGGGTAATGTAACTCTTACAATATTTAGTGTAAAATGGTATAAATTTGGTCTAAGCATAAATTTTGTCACTCATACGGCTGAGTTGGTGTAAAAATCACGATTAAATCAAAACCATATGAGTTTACACTGGAAGTTATAAGAATTAATCAACTGAACCTAACTACAGAGACCTCAACTTGAGGGCACCACTTCAGCAGATAATGATAATTATTTTTACATGACTGATTAAACAAATAAAAAGTGGTACTATTGAGATAAGGAGAATAAAAAGCACCAGCAACCTGTTGGATGCTGCACCTTCTCACTATTAGCCTAAACCTCCATTCCCGCTGTACTGATATGACAGCTTTCTCCTTGAAGTTTATTTATTGAAAGCTCTTAAAAATATCCAGAAAGCTCTTAACTAAATTAAAACTGATTTATATTGAATGAGTAGTGGAAATTGAGAACAAAAAAAAAAAACCCAATTGCAAGAGGTAGTGCCCAACCCAGTGAAGGACGTCTGGAGGGAAAAGATGAGGAAATTGCGAACTTTTGAAGTAGAAGAAAAATAAGGGGTTAGGTGCTGGGGCTAGTTACGGGAGGCAAAGGACGGGCAGGGGACAAAAAATAGAACTACTGGTACGAGGAAGATGGGCAGCGGATGTAGGGAAGGTGGCGATTTGTGGCAATGAATTGAGACGTTTCATAATATCATATTCTCAGGAGCACCGTAGCAAAACTTGTGCTACGGTTTTAAGATGTAGGCGGGATGTAGGCGGCGATTTATGGTTTTAAAATGTAAGAAAAAATCTAGTAAAGTTAACTCACAGGTAGGAAGAAGAATTTAGGAAAGGGATAATATGATCTCATCAAAATAAAAATGAGATAATGGAAGTGCAAATAACATTACTCAAAAAAAATTGCAGTTGTGTCAACAACTCCATCAAACATTTTTTTTGTAAATCTCAGAATCGTAAATTTGTTTTATGGCGTCACTAACATGAAAAGTCATTATAATTTAGACATATGTAGGGAGTAGAAAATTTCTATAATTTCTTAATATAGGGTATCATTTTTTCACTTTGCATCTTTCAATAAAGATACGCTTTATAGTTTAAATCATTTACACACAGCTACTATCCAAGGATCAAATATACTTTTAGATTAACTAATCGTTTTAGAGACAAATAGACAAATTAAGAGAAAAATGATATTAGAAGGTAATGTGCAAAAATGGCCATATCTTAAAGGGATTTATTGTAATTAACCCTTAGGAGTATCAATATCTTTTTGATATTTCCATTATGCAATATAGGAATTGACTAACAATTTAGGAGGTAAAGTGAAAAAAAAAATAACATTAAGGGATAAAGTGCAAAACTAGTTAGGCCTTAAGAGGAATATTTTTTAACCAACCCTATTTTTCAAGAGAATCATTAGTGATACCCTACTTAACCCTAGTTTGTTTTTATAATTGTATAGCTACATATTCTGTTTCGTAAATTTTGTGATAGGCTCCTATTGGCTGGAAGTTAACGTTGCAACCAAGTTGTAACCATTCTTTTCTTATCTTGATCAATTAATGATACATGGACTTACAAAAATGAGAAAATAGAAACCTTTCGTACATTTTGTGATAGGCTCCAACTGGCTGGAAGTTAACGCTGCAACCAAGTTATAACCATTCTTTTCTTATCTTGATCAATGACACATGGACTTACAAAAATGAAAAAATAGAAACCTTTGTATAATAGTTAGGTAACTAATCACGTGCGTGGAAATCCCTTGAGGTTTTTGTTTGTGTCATGGGACGAATTTGGCACAATAATACCAAGAGGAACTAGCTTCACATCCAGGATAAGAATAGGGAATTGTTCTTCTATATGGCTCTTGAATTAGGAGTTCACATGCCAGGCTAATGTAAGTTCTTGGAAAATAAAAAAAAACCAAAAGTTAAAGAAAAAAAAGTACTACTGCAGTGCATAAGATAGAAGTACTTGGAAACTTGAGAATCAACAACATATCAAAGGGTTTCACGTTTTTGCCTTGCATTTGTTTCTTTTTTCCTTTTAATGTTATTTTATTTTGTCAAATGAGTACAAAGCATCTAGGGTTTACTTATGAAGGGAAATCAGACAAAAATTATGGAATGGGCAAAAAAAATATATAAAAAAAACAGGCCTTTCCTGTAATTAGGATTTTGTCAAATAATGTTGCTATTATCAAGTGTATACTTGATTAGTAAAAGGTTGCCTTTTTACTTAAAAATAAAGTAGATAGTCTTATAATTCATCAAGCTTTCCGTTATACATCTAAAAAAGCCATCATCGTACAAACAGGATGTAGCATTCGACTGTCAAGACTGAGGGATAGACCTGGAAGTCTTCCCTTGGCAGTCTAATATTCTCTTGGAGCAAGGGCAACCCCTCGAAGACGTTGACGTCAAGGTCAGAAGCTACAGCGATAGCATCATGCATGGAACTCAACCACTTTGATTAATCAGGAAAATGCCCCAGATTTTGTTAGAGATTCTTGGGATGAAGAAGTTGATGACAAAAAGGGGGGAAAAAAAGGAAGTTATTTGAGAGATGTGTGTCTGACTAAGCACTTAATGTATTCCACTATTTTTTCTTCTATTTTATGGTCCTTAAAGATGAACAAGAGCTCGTTTGCTCTTGCTCTAGATGGGTAGAGAGTGAAATGTTTAGCACCTCATGTATCATCCAAGATGCCTTCAGTTTCATAGAGGTCTTCTTAGTTGTGTGGTTGTTGTCGGGAAAGAGTACACTGTACACTACTGCTGCCTATGCAAATAGTTTTTCCTGGCACTGTTGTCTTTTTGACTGCTTTCTAGATCTAAGAATTTGGGTTTATTACAAATTTTGATATTTAGATGGTCAATTGACATTAGGATTTTTTGGCTTTTCTAGATTTGTTTTGCATCTGGGTTATTGTTAGTTTCAGGTTTTCTCTATTGAAAATTAGCATTAAAACCACAGGGAAGAAATAGAGGAAAAGAGAACCTCAGAAATTGGATAATCAGATATTTCCAAGCTGACGAAATTACTACGATGAGTCAAGATTTATTCCTTTATTTCCTCTTGTGAAAAGGCAAACTCTGTCCTTTGGAGAATTCCCGATAATGGTGGCAATAGGATTGGAGATATCAGTGGTGGCAGATGACGGAAGAAGAAGAATAGGAAAACTAAAAAATAAAAAAAAAGGAAGGGAGAAAATGGGGTAAATTTTCATTTATATCCCTACTTTTCTGGTTTATAACAATTCCACATACATACTAATGAAGCGTGTCTCCACGTCCTTAAGACACCATCAATTTTTTGGATTATGTCATGGATTTTATTTAAGTAGGACAAAATTTTTAGTTTAGGGATTTAAATCTTCTATTTTGAAGTTCAGGAATTGAAGTGGAATTTTGTGTGTAATTTGAGGAGACAAAGTGAATTTATCCCGGGAACTTTAAAGGTAGGAAAAGACCAACTTTTCCATTGGCAATTTCTCATAGGACCAATTACACTTTGCAGCCGCTAACTTGTAGTTGATTTTCCCTTTGCATCATAAATTTTAATTTTAGATATATGGCGCTTCTAACTCTTGTATTTGTTAAATTTGAGCCCTGCCGTTAACATTATACGCAAAAGTAACGAAAAAGCATAGCCAATATGGGGACAAGAGGAGCAGCCACCATTCCCTCCCCTAAAATTTTAGAATTTTCTTTTGGCCCCAAAGAAATTTTGGAAAATTTCATTGAAAATCTTTTTCTTGTGCCCCCCACCCCTCCCTTAAATTTGAATAAAATTTCATTGCCCTCTCCCTTTAACTTTTGCTTCTTGACTCTTTAATTTTTTTTTTACTTGGCTATTACGTTAATTACTGTATGAAGTTCAACTTGTTATTAATTAATATTACATGCTGACTTGTTAAAACCATGTCTATTGTGCCAAGAAAAAATTGTTCAAAACTAAAGAGCGTACAACTTTAATTAATTATTTCATGTTTTAATTAGCCAAATTTTAAATTTAAGTACCTCTTCTTGCTTGCATTTGATCTTTTGCATGTGACTTTGAAACTAATAATCAAGTTTGTACATTTTGAAAAGTTCTCTTCTTAAACATATAAAATGAGTGTATACATATAATTAGCAATATTAAATGAGTATTTCGCACTTATATTTCGAGGTATGATTGCTTTTCAAAGTTTGAGATTAGAGAGAATAATCAAACTATTAAGTTTTGCACCTGAGATTGTAAGAATGGGAAGACATACGAATGAACAGTCGTTTTAATAAATAACTAATGCATATGTTGATTTAGTAATGAATATGCGATTTCTTATTGTGTTTCATACACTTAAGTTTATTTTTGCTTCGTTAAAATAATGTAGCGATAAAAGGATTAGAAAATTTGACAGCAAAATCAGGATTCGACTAAATGCATACTTAGTTCGATTATTAGAGATTTTATTATTTCTCAGATGTTAAGACACCATTTCACAGCAAAGTAACTACCCTTGCGTATAAAATGTTGCCACAATATAATTATGAAAATTCGTGGATCCGACCCCAGAACCATTCGAATGCTGAATGAGATCCATTTACGAATCCCCAGCAACAAAGAATCTGGCACCGAATTTCTTGAGCATTCTGACTTGAATTCGAATATGGATCTGATCCAGGATCCTTATGAGGCCTAGGCCGGATCTTCAATATAGAAGCCCATTGATTTTCTTAACATATCTCACATTTCCAACTGAATATCAGGAAGATAGCATTCTAAGCATATATCTTTTTTTTTAAAAAAAAAAATATTTTTTTTTGTACTGGGGGAGGGAGGAGATATTTGAACCCAAGCCCTCTAAATCTTGGGTCTTCAATCCTATGCTTACGTTTGATAACCCAATTTAGCAGTTAAACTAAATGAGTTCAGGTCTTTAATATGTTTAAATGCGTTTGAAAAAAAAATAGAACATCTGAATTAATTAAGTAATATTAAAATTTTTAGACAAAATTTGAAAATAAGTGATAAACTATCTACATATTACTTAATATGATATGCATTCAAATATATCAAATATAGTATTTAACAATTCAATAATTTAACGAATTCAGTCTTCAAATTATAAATCTGATATTTCAGTTTTATCAAATGCACTCTTAGCCACTAGACTAAAACTTCATCGGCCGAAGCGTATGTCTTAATTACTTGCATGACATACATTGCATCCAAAAACACATTTATGAATTTTTTCTCATATCAAGTGGAAAAAATTTATGGGTTCCCTTATTGTTTTTCACGTAAATAAATGGAAACAGCAGGGTGGACTTGAAAGTCTTCCCTTACAGAGTCTTTATGTCCTTAGCATAAGCAACCCCGCAAAGCCGTGGACCTCATGGTCGTCACAGACTAGTGTGACAGCTTCCCAGAAGATTATTGCCCAACAAATACACAAATCAAGCTCAAAATTATTGCCCAACAAATACTCCTTTATACCTTGACTGCAGTGGCCTTCTGTGCGTTTACTAACTAAGTCTTCCCTATCGTAAGTTTAAAGTCCTTAGAAGTGCACAATTAACAATTGCAACTCTCTGCTGGAAAGGAAACTTGCTTCTTTGAAAAACAATTCCAATGGGGTTCAATCGGTTCATTTTACCGATGCTCTTGCATTTGGTAATTGCCTTCATGCTCTCTTCCGCTTCAACTTTGACACCCCCAATGCAGAGGCCCCATTCTGGACCCAGACACGTGGCAGCCCAGGAATGGCCGAGCTGGGTCTTGGCCCTCAGACCCCTGGGAGCGGCCCCGGGCCGTACCGACTAGGGCTCCCAGGGGAGGCGAAGGTCCTCCCCGAAGAGGTCGGGGGTAATCCCCCTGAGTGCGGGATACTATCTATACTGGGCAAGTCCCGCGTCGTGCGGAGGTCGGGCTCCCTTGCAGGTATAAATAATAACACACATCCACTGTACAAGATACGCTCACTATTGACAATTTACTCTGGACAGTTACTACTTCCCGTGAACCTCACTCACCGGAAAACTAACTTGGCCGTCGGAGTGCCCTCGGGGACAACCCTCGGGCCCCCTTTGTTAGCTCATCCTTTCTGTTTTGCAGGCTTGGAGTCAGCTCTGCCATCAGCGACCCGAGCTGATCAGGTCAGCTCTCCTAGGGGAAGTCCCGTGCTTCTTCAGTTGGCGCCGTCTGTGTGAACGTAAGGTAAGTAAGATTGTGTTGATGGCCAGGACGCGATCCAAGCGCACGGCAGAGAGCACCGGCCCTGGGGGCGGTGAGGGGTTCCAGCAGAAAGAGGCTGGGGCGTCCCAGGGCGCCGGGGGCTCAGCCCTTTCAGGGGAGCGGAGGCAGCAGATCTTCCAGTTTGTGACGGAGAACCTCCCCATGCTGGAGGATATAATCCGGCAGGCGAAAAAGGGAGAGGGGGCTGGGGGTGCGCAGACCTCCAAGGCCAAGGGGAAGGAGAAGGAGTTACCCCCTGATCCTTCGGAGGATGAGTCGCGAGACCAACCTCCTAGGAGGAAGCGCCCCCGGACTCCTCCCCGCCCCCGAGCCTCGGTGGTCGGGGACAGCGAGAGGTATTCCCGCGACAGGTCCGCGAGGAGCCATCCCAGAGACCCCTCTCCGAGGAAGCCCACACGGAATGGGTTCGAGCGTTCCACGGCTCGGTCTGTCAAGAGCCGGCCCCGCGACCCCATTTATCTGGACCCTGCTCGGGATGAGCTCGAGCAGATCTTGAGGCCCCGGCCATACGAGGACAACTATGCAACCTCGCCTTTTACCCGGGAGATAGAGGACTACCCCCTACCCCGGAGGTTTAAGATCCCGAGCATCGAGATGTACGATGCCTCTACGGACCCAGAGGACCACCTCTCGGTCTTCTTGACGCATATGCGCCTGCAAACCGCCGTGGATGAGGTCCGCTGCAAGACCTTCCCCATGTTCCTAAAGGGGAAGGCGCGGCTCTGGTTCCAGGGGTTGAAACCGGGGTCTATACGGAGCTTTCCCGAGTTGGCTCGGCAGTTTGCAGCCCAGTTTGTCTCCTCGAAAGTCTACGCGAGGAACGCAACCCACCTGATGTCCATCAGACAGAGGCCTGAGGAGTCGCTGAGGAATTTCATGACCCGCTTCAATGCGGAGAGCTTGCAGGTCAGGGACAAAAATGAAAAAGTGGTCATGGTCGCCTTCACAAATGGGCTCAGGGTGGAGGAGCTCTTCTATGACCTGGCCAAGAAGCCTCCCGTAAACCTGGAGGAACTCTTACGCAGGGCGCACGAGGCCGCTAATGCGGAGGAGGCAGGTCGTCTGAAGAAAGAATCAGATCGGGAGCTCGGAAATCGGAAAGGTCGGACGAACCCCCCGGAGGGCAAGGACGTCCCGTCCAAGAAAAACGTCTTCGACCGGCTCTCGAAGGAGAAGGCCCCTGCTCTGCCGCCACTCCCAGAGAAGACCTACACCCCTCTAACACGGCCCAAAGCTCAGATCTTGGCCGTTATGGAGGCGGAAGGACTAGGAGATCGGCCGCCAAAAATGGGGACGCCCCGAAACAAAAGGAACCAGGACAGGTACTGCGCCTTTCACCGCGACGTGGGACACGACACGGAGGGATGCTGGGCCCTGCGTAAGGAGATAGAAGACCTGATCCAGCGCGGCTTTTTAGGGCGGTTCGTGCGCCGACCAGGCCAGGAGCCCGGGCGCAGCCACTACGGAGACAGGCACGAGGGACGGCGTCGGGACCGCCCAGAGCGGCGCGACGCTCCTCAGGGCCACTCTCCCGACCAGGACACCCAGAACCTGGCGGGGGTGATAAACACCATTGCCGGAGGTCCCACAGGGGGGAACAGCCATGCAGCTCGGAAGAACAAGCGACCACCCCCCGAAGGGGACGATTCCTTGAAGCGCTTGCGCATGGACGAGAAGATCACCTTCGGGCCAAGGGATGCGGTCCCCCTGGCTTCTGGGAACCATGAGGCCATCGTGATAGACATTGTCACCAACAACTATCGGGTGAAAAAGGTATATGTCGACCAGGGTAGTGCGGTCGACATCATGTTCTACAGGGTGTTCAAGGTGCTCGGATTAAGGGATGACCAGCTCACCCCGGTTCGGACATCTCTGGTGGGATTTACCGGACCACCCATCAGGTCGGAAGGGATGATCATCCTGATGGTCACAGTAGGACAGGCTCCCAAATGCCGGACTGTTCCCGTCAACTTCGTGGTGGTCAGGCAGCCGTCCCCGTACAATGTGTTCCTGGGGAGGCCTGCTTTGAACGCCCTCCGGGCTGTCTCCTCCACTTACCACCTCAGCGTCAAGTTCTCTACCCCGGGAGGGATAGCCGAGGTGCACGGCGACCCGGAGGTAGCCAGGGCTTGTTACCTAGCCACACTCCGGGGGCAGGAAAAGGTGGTCGCCCAGACAACCTGTCTGGAGCCCTACATCCCAGGGGACGAGGCCCAACAGCTGGGCACAGGATGAGACTGAGGAATTCCCCTTAAGGGAGGATCGGCCCAACCAGGTCCTCCGCATCGGAGCCTTGTTGCCCGCCAGAGAGAAGGAGGACTTGAAAGCTCTGCTAAGAGAGTACTCCCAGGTCTTCGCTTGGTCGGTTGATGACATGCCTGGGATCCCAACGGACCTGGCAGTCCACCACCTTGACGTCGACCCTCACTTCAAGCCGGTGAAGCAGAAGAAAAGGAGTTTTGCCCCTGAGAGGAACGAGGTGATCAAGGCGAAGGTCGGCAAGCTGTTGGAGTCCAAGATCATCCTGGAGGTCTACTACCCGACCTGGTTGGCCAATCCGGTCCTAGTCAAGAAGGAGGACCAGACCTGGAGGATGTGCGTAGACTTCACGGATCTTAACAAAGCCTACCCGAAGGATTGCTTTCCCCTGCCTAGAATCGACAGGTTAGTAGACTCTACTGTGGGTTTTGATGTTTTATGCTTCTTGGATGCTTTTAAGGGATACCACCAGATAGAGATGGATGAGGAGGATCGGGATAAGACCTCCTTCATCACTGAAGAAGGGACCTACTGCTACAGAACCATGCCGTTCGGACTTAAGAACGCGGGGGCCACTTACCAGCGCCTGGTCAACAAGCTATTCCGAGGCCAGATCGGCAGGAACATGGAGGTCTATGTGGACGACATGATCGTCAAAAGTCGGACTGACCAGCGGCTCATACCCGACCTGAGGGAGATCTTGAACATCCTGCTGCAAAGCCGGATGCGCCTAAATCCAAAGAAGTGCACCTTTGGGGTCAGGTCGGGAAGGTTCCTTGGTTTCTTGGTGTCACGAGACGGAATCAGGGCCAACCCGGACAAGCTCCAGGCCATCGTGGACATGGCCCCCCCAAGGAACGTGAAGGAAGTCCAGCGGCTCACGGGGAGAATGGCAGCCCTGAGCAGGTTCCTCTCGCGTTCCGCGGTTCGGGGACTACCCTTCTGGCGTCCAAGGACTTTCGTTGGACCGAGGAGTGTCAAAAAGCGTTCGCCGACCTGAAAGCGTATCTGGCCGAGCTGCCAACTCTGACCGCCCCAGAGTTAGGGGAGACCCTATTCCTATATCTGTCCACCTGCAACGAGGCCGTTAGTGCGGTCTTGGTACGGGAGGACAAGGGGGCTCAGAGGCCGGTGTATTACGTCAGCCGAGCTCTGCAGGGACCAGAGACGCGATACTCGCCCGCCGAGAAGCTGGTCCTTGTCTTGGTACATGCTGCTCGCAAGCTCCGCCCTTACTTCCAGGCTCACCGCGTTGTAGTACTGACCGACCAGCCCCTACGGCAGATACTCACCAAGCCCGAAGTGTCGGGCAGGATGACCAAGTGGGTCGTCGAGCTGGCCGAGCACGACCTTAGCTATCGGCCCCGCACCGCGATCAAGGCCCAGGCCTTAGCAGACTTCCTTGCGGAGGGGGCTAACTTAAACCAAACCGATTTGACCCCGACACCCACGGACACCCCGGCGGAGCAGCCTTGGGTGCTGTTCGTGGACGGTGCCTCGAGCAGGGAAGGGAGCGGAGCTGGCCTACTGCTCACCTCGCCAACCGGAAAAGAACTGACCTACGCGCTTAGGTTCGATTTTCCGGCATCCAACAACGAGGCAGAATATGAGGCCCTCCTGACGGGGCTGCGGATAGCCCACCAGATGGGCGTCACCACAGTCAGAGTTCGGAGCGACTCTCAGCTCGTCGTCCTCCAGGTCCGCGGGGAGTACGAGGCCAAGGATGAGGTCATGAAGAAATACCTGGCTAAGGTACGGGAGGCGATGGCCCTGTTCAGAACATTTGAAATAGAGCGGGTGCCGAGGTCCCAGAACAAGCGGGCAGACGCCCTCTCGAAGTTGGCGTCTTCCTCATTTGCCCACCTGAGCAAGGAGGTCTTAGTAGAGGTGGTAAAACAAAAAAGTATCGATCAGGCTCAGGTCCTGGCTATAGACAGCTCGGCCACCTGGATGACGCCCCTCATAGATTTCCTCAGCTCGGGTGCCCTCCCCGAAAACAAAGCCGAGGCACGCCGAATCCAGCTCCGGGCTGCCAAGTACGCCTACACCGGGGGTACCCTCTATAGGAGATCGTATCTGTCCCCCTGGTTAAAGTGCGTGACTCCCGAAGAAGGTGATTACGTCCTGCGCGAAGTCCATGAAGGAATATGTGCGGCACACGTGGGATCTCGGGTATTGGCCAAAAAGTGCCTCCTTCTGGGCTACTACTGGCCCTCTGTCTTCCGAGACGCAGCAGATCTGGTCCAGAAATGCCGAGCTTGCCAGGTACACGCCTCGCTGCGTCATCAGCTAGTTCAGGAGATGATTCCCATCCATAGTCCTTGGCCCTTCGCTCAATGGGGGATAGACCTCCTGGGTCCCTTCCCCCGAGCCCCGGGGAGATATGAGCATCTCGTGGTGGCCATTGACTACTTCACAAAATGGGTGGAGGCGGAGCCCCTGGTCTGTATCTCGGGGAAGGCAATTCGGAGATTCTTCTGGAAGAGCATAGTTTGCCGGTTTGGGATTCCGCATGTCCTGGTATCCGACAACGGCCGCCAGTTCGCCGAGAACCCTTTCCGGAGCTGGTACGCTGAGCTTGGAATCAACCAACACTTCACGTCGGTTGGTCATCCCCATGCCAATGGTCAGGTGGAGAACGCTAACCGAACTGTTCTGCAAGGGTTGAAGACTAAACTGGAGTCCGCCCAATCGAGCTGGCTGGATGAGCTTCCCAGCGTCCTCTGGGCTTACCGTACTACGCCCCGGACGGCTACCCAAGAGACCCCGTTCTCCCTAACTTACGGAGTAGAGGCGGTGGTGCCAGCGGAAGTCGGACTTCCCTCACCCAGAACACAGAATTTCGTGGCAACCTCCAACGAGGAAGAGCTTCGGTGCAGCTTGGACATGCTCGAAGCCAGGCGTGAGGAAGCGGCTGTTCGGATGGCTAAGTATAAAAGCCAGCTCGCCCGCTATCACAACGCCAAAGTGAGGACGGTACAGTACCAGCCTGGGGACCTCGTCCTAAGGAAGAACTCGATCAGCCGAACTCACAGTTCCAACAAGCTCGACCCAAATTGGGAGGGCCCCTACAAGGTCATTGAGGTAGGTCGGGCCGGTTACTGCAGGTTCGCCAGCATGGATGGATCCGAGGTACCCCGTACTTGGCACTTCTCCAATCTGCGATTGTTTATAGCATAGGGTGGCCTAGAAATTCGAGTCTGTACTCTGGAATCAGAATTCTTGTTTTCTCAATCAATAAAAGCCTGAATTTACAATCTGCTTGTACTTGTTTCATGGTCACATTTTTAACGAGTCTGCACCTCACACTAGCACACTAAGCGATCTCTCGCTCAATGTCCTAGTGGGGGGCTAGGGGTACGGAGCGGGTCAAGTGTGAAGTGTTCGACCCAGGAGGTCGGCACGAACGCAATTAATGTTTAAAGTGTGAAGTGTTCGACCCAGGGGGTCGGCACGAACGCACTTAGTGTTTAAAGTGTGAAGTGTTCGACCCAAGAGGTCGGCACGAATGCACTTAAGGTTTAAAGTATGAAGTGGTCGACCCAGGAGGTCGGCACGAGCGCACTTAATGTTTATGAACTGTTCGACCCAGGAGGTCGGATCGACAGAATGGGAGCCGGCAAGAAATGCAGAATAGTCCTCAAGTTTTATACATGCATTCGAGGCCTATCTATTACAAGGCTTACAGAGTCTCTGAGCCGCCTATCTATTACAAGGTATTCCACCTATCTACCGCAAAATTCCCGAGTTGGCGGCCCCCTTCGGTGTCTGTTCTACCCGCTGGTGGCCCGACCGGGATAGGAGCTGAAGGTACATCTTAATCATGTTGAGAGGCGTATGGTGGAAGCCATTCAGGAGCCCGGGAGCAGGGGAGCCCTTCCGTCTCGGATGGACCTCCAAGAGCATTTTCAACTGGAGCACGGTCACATCCTTATAAGAAGACAGAAAGGGTCCCTGGGGTGGCTGCCGCCCTAGACCACCGGCTCCTTCCCGGCAGCTCGGCCAGGAGACCCGTCCTCCTCCAAGGGAACTTCCTCCAGCTCGGCCCCAGTGTCAGCCCGGGTCGCCAGCTCCTTCAGGGAGTGCCCCTTGCGATACCCGTCGAAGAGCCAGTCCAGCCTCGCCTCGGCTGCAGGGTTGTAGTCCTTGAATCTCGCCAAGTCGAGACCAGGAGGATTGAGCTTCTTCACCTTGTCCAGGGCCCGGGTGCAGCCGACCTGGAGGATGGGCAGGTTGAGGTGGGCGATGTCCTCCTCAAACTGGTCGGACGTAAGGAACTCCCGAACAGCCCTCTTCCGCTCCCGGCTGACGGTGCCGGAGAGCTCGAGGACATGCTCCTCCTTCAGCTTGGCCACACCGGCCTTCTCCTGGTCGAGCTCCGACCTGGTAGAGGCGAGCTGGACCTGAGCAGCGTCCAGCTCCTTCTCGGCCTTGTCCAGTTTGGCCTTGAGGGAGCTTGCCTCCTTGAGGGCCTGGGACAGATTCTTCTCCGCCTCCAGGTTCTTTTTCCGAATCTTCTCCAGGTCGGGTGACAGCTCGGAGAAGCAGGTCACCAGGGCGGCACCAGCGGCGTTGGCCTGAAGGAGAAAGAAAGCAGTTCAACGCGTCACACTACCTAGCCCAGACACGGAGGCCAAATCATCCCAGGGGCAGAAAACTTACTTGGGCCTGGGAGGTGAAGTACATATCCTGGAGCTCGGCTGGGTCGGCGAGCTCCATCCACCTCTTGTCCCGCGGAAGGACCGAGCCCACCATCAGCTCCCGAGCTGCCTCAGGGAATTGGACCCGGTCGTTGATGGAGAGCTTCCAGGAGGGGCAGAAGTGGCGGGGATCGTGCATAGTGGAGGCCTGGCCCGGCTTCTGGGGGAGGATGTGGCGGAAGTGCCACAAGCTCGGAGGAGGGGACTCCAGAGCATGCTCCTCAGCGGAGCCAACGCCCACGTGGACGGGACCCCCAGATGGCACAAGGGGGAGCGGCGAGGGAACAGCCGGCGCGGGCCTCTTTTGCCCGACCTGTGGGGCCTCCTCAGCCCTGCCCCTCTTCTGCCCGGCCACTTTCTTCTTGTTGGCGGCCTGCTTGGAGGGGTAGGGTTGTGACGTCTCTTTCTGGGGGGCTGAGCCGCCCCCCGGGGTGGACGCCCCACCTGGGGCCCCCCGAGCAGCCTCAGGCTGGGGGTCGGGAGTGGCCTCCTCGAGGGGTGCGCCCAGTAGCTGGGAGAGCTTCCTCACTGCAATGAACACCACCAGATCAGCCAAACGCAAGACAGTTAAGGGTAAAAAAAAAGGAAAACTATATACTACAAATGCGACAGGGGCAAAGCCAGCGTTACAGGTGTCGAGTTTGGACTGGGGGGTAGCCACCTCCCCAGAGGATCCGGACACCGTCCCCATCAGCCCGGCTGCGGAGATCTGCTCAGTGGAGATCTTGGTGACATCGAGCTTCACCTTGGAACCCAACAGCTGGCCGAGGGTCTCGTAGTCCAGGTCCTCCGGGTAGGGGTCGGCCTTGACTCCCCCAACCTTCCACACATTGGGGGGAAAATGTGTGGACCTGACAAAGAAGAAGTCCTCCTTCCAGTCCTTCACGGAGGAGGGGAGCCCGTAGAACAACTCTTGGGCCCCTTTTCCCCCCTTGGTCTGGGGGCCACGGCGGGAGAAGTAGTACCACCCCGGGAGGGCGGCCTTAAGAATGAAGGCAGCTCGGAAGAGGGAGAGAGAGTAAGGGATGTCGCAGAGAAGGCAGTAGATCAGGAATCCGGTGATGATCCTGATAGAGGTGGGATGAAACTGTGTGATTCTGAGCCCCCAGTGGTTCAGAATCTCGGTTAGAGCTGGATGGATGGGGAGACGGAGCCCTGCGATGAGTTGCTCCCTATAGATGGCTACAAAGCCAGGAGGAGGCCGGCAGGCCCGGTCGTCGGGCCCGGCCAACCTCGGCTCGTAGGCTCGAGGGATGGAGTACGACCTAGCCAGTTCGGCCAAATCCTGGGGAGAGAGGGTGGCCTCCTGCAGGTCGGGATAGCCATAGGAGAATTCAGGATCATTCCCCTGCTCGGGAGCAGGGGACCCCCCCGATGAGTCCCTATCCTCCCCGGCTCCCTCCTGGGCTCCGCCAGGGGAATCATGGGGGGATTTGGGGGAGGGAGTGGAGGTAGCCTGCCGCGCGATGAGCGCGTCGAGCTCGGCTGCCTCCTCAAGGGCTTGGGCCGAAGGGGAGTGGGCAGACGGAGAACTCATGGTATCGGTAGGCTCAAGTAGGTTTGAGGTGTGGAAGCTGGGGTTAGAGAAAGAAGAAGAGGAAGGGGGAGGAGGAGAAGATGGTGATGAAGATGAGGGGGAAGGCGAGGAGAGAACGGTGATCCGGGGGGCTCTGCGGCGGACGGAAATTATAGCAACAGAGGAAGAGGCGCCGGAATGATCCGACATAAAAAATGGGAGGCGGCAGAAGGCAAAAGAGACACTGCAAAGAGGGAGGATGAATCGCAAAAAGGACTTACTGATGACGGCAGGAGAAGGACTGAAGGCTCGCCGGAATCTGGGCACAGGACGCCGGAAGTTGCTGGAAAACGGAAATGTGGGTGCACAGGGGGAGTGATAACTTGAAATGCACAAGAAGAAGCGGAAATGGCAAATGGGACAGAGGAGAATTTGGCATCCCCTATTTATGGGGGGAAGAGTGGAGGGAGAACGGTTGCGTGAATTTGAACCGACCCCCATGTGAACGCATTTAATGCTGACACGAAAACCGAGGAGGCGGGACAGCTGAAAGGACGCGGGCGCAGCGTCCCTGTGACAGCCCTGTACCAGAAGTGACCTCGGCAGAGTAGTGTGCGGCTCTGGCCTCCCACGTGGCGGAGGTAGATTAGGTCTGCCTGACAGTCCTACCTAATCTAGGGGGCTAGTGCAGAGGCCCCATTCTGGGCCCAGACACGTGGCAGCCCAGGAATGGCCGAGCTGGGCCTTGGCCCTCAGACCCCTGGGAGCGGCCCCGGGCCGTACCGACTAGGGCTCCCAGGGGAGGCGAAGGTCCTCCCCGAAGAGGTCGGGGGTAATCCCCCTGAGTGCGGGATACTATCTATACTGGGCAAGTCCCGCGTCGTGCGGAGGTCGGGCTCCCTTGCAGGTATAAATAATAACACACATCCACTGTACAAGGTACGCTCACTATTGACAATTTACTCTGGACAGTTACTACTTCCCGTGAACCTCACTCACCGGAAAACTAACTTGGCCGTCGGAGTGCCCTCGGGGACAACCCTCGGGCCCCCTTTGTTAGCTCATCCTTTCTGTTTTGCAGGCTTGGAGTCAGCTCTGCCATCAGCGACCCGAGCTGATCAGGTCAGCTCTCCTAGGGGAAGTCCCGTGCTTCTTCACCCAACATTTTCTATAGCAAGGCCTGGCTGCCAAGATCATTGTGGAAATGTAAGCATTCCATTTCCATTCGGTATTACAGAAGGTTGTTACCTTAACGAAAAATTCTTTATCAACTGCATCAACTCTTCAACATCTGTCCCTCAACCAGTTCTGCGCAACAGTACAATCAATGTCACAGAAATATCTCTGGAAGGTCAGGTGCACCTTATGCAGTATATAGCAATTGATTGCTATAATGAAAACAGAAGTTTATTTTCCCACAATTCACCATGGATGAGATTATCTAAACGCTTTACCTTTAACAGTACAGCTAATAAATTCATTGTCGTTGGCTGTGATGCCTACGGTATAGTTTATGGTTTTGGTCAACACCGGAGCTACGCAACTGGATGTGTCCCTTCCTGTTATTATAAGGAAGATGTAATTGATGGCTCTTGTTCTGGCATCGGTTGCTGCCGGACAGATATCCCACCAGGGGCATGGAATATTAATGTGAGGTTGACCAGTCTTAGTAGACACACCAAGGTGTGGGATTTCAATCCTTGCAGCTATGCTTTTGTGGTCGAAGAGAAGGCTTTCAATTTTTCTGCAGATAACCTCACCAACTTGAGCGTTGATTTAAGTCTTCCCGTCGTGGCCGATTGGACCATTGAGGACGGGTCATGTGAAGTTGCCCAAAGAAACACGACCTCTTATGCATGCTCTGGTAAAAACAGTCACTGTTACGAACCTTTTAAGGGGTTGGGGTACCGTTGTTCTTGCGATCAAGGATACGAAGGCAACCCATATCTCCCTGATGGTTGCCAAGGTATGTGTGGAAAAAATTGTTTCATTTATCTAATTAATCCATATATGTATGTGTGTTTCAATTCACATTTGAAATTATGCTTCTGCTTTCTATTTTTTTATTGAATTCTATAGCTATTAATGAATGCCAAGATCCAGGTCTTTACAATTGTGCGAAGAATAATGTTTGTTACAACACAGTGGACAACTACACATGTCCTTGTCTCAAATAAATTTTTTCCCAAAGAACTTTCAATCCAAACAAACACGGTCTGGTGTACTTTTGAAAAATGATTTTTACTTGAACAAATCCTTGATAGATCCAACATGATTTTTTTTTTGGGGTAACATTATGCAGATATTGATGAATGTCAAAAAGAAGAGACCAATAATTGCAGATTCGGAGAACTTTGCATAAACGTCGAAGGAGGCTACAATTGCTCTTGCCCGAAGGGGTACCTTAAGAAAGATGATGGAAAAGGGCGTGAAGGTTGCACTAAGAAAAGCCATCAAGCACTTGTGGCTGGTATTCTTGCAGGTAATAGTTTGTCTTTTGTGTTACCGAAGTGTTCCCAAGTATTATACAGATAGGCACAAAGACCAAGCTTGGTCAAAAAGCAAATTACTGTTCTCAGATCAGCTTAATTTGCATTTTGTTTAGGATAAATTTCACTTTATTCCCTGTGATTTAGTATTTTTTACATAACTCCCTATGATTTCAAAAACTATATATAATCCCCTCATGATTTGGATTAAAGTGTCAAAGTGACGGGAATGATAATTTGTAATGGAATCACCTAAAATGTCAAAAATAACCTTATATAAAGTTGAAAATTATTAATTAACCAAGGGAGGTTATGTGTATATTTTGAAACCATAAGGGGGTTATATGGTAAAGTATTAAACCATAAGGGAGTTAGTGTGTCATGTATTTATAAGGGTAATTTCGACATTTTTAGAAGTTCCGTTACGAATGATTATTTCCGTCACTTTGACACTTTAATCCAAATCATAAAGGGGTTATGTATAGTTTTTGAAACCATATGAGAGTTATGTATAAAAACGCTAAATCACAAGGAGGTAAAATGTAATTTGTCCTTTTGTTTATAAACACACATACGCATACGATCAACCCAAACTCCACTTTTTAAATTTTTTGCATTTCTTAAGGAATTATTGTTAGAAAGCCAAAACTACCTAGCTGAGTCAATGTCAACCCAAAGCTCGACCACCTCTTAATCAGGTTTACTTTTGACCTCGAATTTAGCCAAACCAAAGTCAACATATATGTAAACTAAAGAGAGTTAAGAGTATGAAGCACAAGACCAATTCGATGATTAGCCGCATTAATCAAGTGACGTTATCTTTTTTATTCGAATTCAAAGTCTTTTCTTTTTTTTTTGCTCCCTTATTGTACGGTTTGAAGTCTCCATTAAAGTGAAAAGAAAAAAAAAATTCTAGGGTATACATTTTCTCACATTGCCTATCAGTTAAAAGCATCACATATAGAGAAGCATTCTATTATTGCCGAAGCAATAAACTCAGGGACAAACTCTTGCTTAAATCTTGATCAGAAATATAATCGACAATTTCACTAATATAAACTTGATAATAATCACTTGTATTATACTTCGAAGTTGATATTGCTTTACCCCTGCGCAGTTCAACATGTTCCTTCTCGTTCCTTCCTTTTCTGGGATTTTTCTTCCTCTAAATATTGTAAAAAAAACACTGTCTTAGGTGTTGCTGTGGGCACTATGGTTCTGCTAGTGGTCTGTTCTTGGTGCTTGTACGTGTCCAAGAAAAGAAAGATGATGTGGTTGAAGGAAAAATTCTTTCGAGAAAATGGAGGGCTACTCCTACAAAAGCGACTCAACGGACAAGAAGAATCCTCAAATAGCCCAAGAATTTTCAGTGCCAGAGATCTTGAGAAGGCAACAAACAACTTCCATGAAGGTAACATTATTGGTCAAGGAGGTTTTGGGATAGTCTACAAAGGTCGTCTAATAGACAACAAAGAAGTCGCTATCAAGAAGTCAAAAACAGTTGATCCCAACCAAATTGAGCAATTCATCAATGAGGTTGTGATTCTGTCACAAATTAACCACAAAAATGTAGTTAAGCTCTTTGGTTGTTGTCTCGAGACAGAGGTACCTTTACTCGTTTATGAATTTATCAACAATGACACTCTTTTTAACCATTTACACAACAAGAAGCGGGCACGTGAAATTAGTTGGGACATCCGACTGAAAATAGGTGCAGAAACTGCAGAAGCCCTCTCATATTTGCACTCCGCTGCTTCACCTCCAATCATCCATAGGGACATAAAGACCACGAACATACTTCTGGATGAGGAATTTACAGCAAAAGTATCCGATTTCGGTGCTTCAAGATTGGGCCTTCTTGATCAAGATCAACTATCTACAGTGGTGCAAGGAACTCGTGGATATCTGGACCCTGAATTCTTCCAAACATTTCAGTTGACAGAGAAAAGTGATGTTTATAGCTTTGGAGTCGTTCTTGTGGAGCTACTAACAGGGGAAAAGCCCGTATGCTTCAATAGATCAGAGGGTGAGATAAGTTTAAGCAATCATTTCCTTTCTTCGATGAAAGAAAATCGACTGTTTCAAATTCTTGAAGATTCTGTCGCGTCTGATGATAATATTGACCAATTGAGACAAGTTGCTGTGCTTGCCGAACGATGCCTAAATGTAAAAGGCGCCGACAGGCCTTCCATGAAAGAAGCAGCAATGGAACTGGTAGGGTTGCGAATCACATCAAAGCATAGTTGGACTCAAGGTTCTCAAGCTTTAAACCAAGAAGAGATTGAGCCCCTGATTGATCATCAAGAACAATCCAATCCCTCCCGTGGCGGTGATATTATGTTGACAACTACATATTATAGCCTCCAAAATCAAGAAATACAGCCAATTGCCCATGGGAGATGATCATTTGATCCTGCGGTCATGGGAAGGACTGGATTGCATTTTTACGTCATCCTTACTTGTGTTTTTGATATTACTAGTGATTATGTTATCACGATATGTTAACATCTTTTTAACGCTAAAGTTCGCAATTATATTTTTATTGTCAACCTCACAACAACATATTAGTATGTTTTTAATTTTCTTTAACCAAGTTCTTTGAAAAAGGTATTGTGTACGATTAATCACCAAACTTTTCTGAAATCTCATCTTACTCCATTGAGCTATATTGATGGATCCAATGGATCCAAATTGATAATCACACATAAACCCACAGGAACAATCTCAAGAATTTGATATATGAGTAAAGGAAAGAAATTTTTTTCTGTTACTCAAAGAAGGCTGCGGCTCCAGAAGAACGAAAAACACAGAGGCTATGCACAAAGACCAAAAACAAAAGGCAACTGCTACTTTGTACAATAGCTAGACACAAAACTTCTAATTCTACTATGACTAACATTATGGGATTTGATCCCATGTAGCCAACTTTAGACTTGCCAAGAAAACTAGCTAATAAACAAATGACATGCGGTCAATAAATAAAACTAACCAATCAATCATAGTTTGGTTTATATTTCTACATTGACTCCCTTAAACCAAACTCCTGTAATTTGGACATGCCCAACAACTTCTTCAACTTGATAAAAATCTCCGTCTTCAATGCTTTGGTGAAAATGTCAGTCACTTGCTCTTTAGTTCTGCAATAATCAATTTCAATCTCTCTCTGTCGAACTAACTCCTGTATGAAGTGATATTTGATGTCAATATGTTTGCTACGCCCATGAAGTACTAGATTCTTGAACAACTCAATTGTTGACTTACTATGACAATAAATTTTCGTAGGATCAACCTGCTTGTACTGTAGAATACCAAGTACACGACGTAACCACAAAACTTGAATAACACTGTTAGCTACTGCAATATACTCCGCTTCCACTGTAGACAATGCAGTCACCTGTTGTTTTTTCGAACTCCAAAAAAGCACTCCAGAACCAATAAAAAATACATAGCTTGAAGTACTCTTTCTCTCTATTGTATCACCTCCCCAATCACTATCTGTGTAGCCAAACAACTCAATTGGATCATTTCCTAAATAAAAAATGCTATCACTGCAAGTACCTCCAATATATCTCAAATGCCTGCAAATGTGACTAACGTAAATTTTTTATGAACCTACTAATCAGACCAATAGCAAAATTGACATCTGGCCTTGTAAATGTAAAATATTTCAAACTCCCTACCAAACTTTTAAAATATATGGGATTCACATATCCACCAGCACACTCCTTGGTCAATCTCAATTTTTCTTCAACTGGTGTCATAATTGGTTTTGCTGTATCCGTTTTGAACTTCTTTAAATGCCACTTACATATTTCTTTTGAGATATAAAAGTTCCACTATCAGATTGAAAGATTTAAATTCTCAAAAAACATGACATGAGTCCCATATCTATCATCTCAAACTGTTTAATCATGGCCACCCTGAATTCTGCAATCATCTCTGGATTATTTCTTGTAAAAATTAAATCATCTATGTACAAGCACACAATAAGAATATCACCACGAGCATAAGATTTAATATATAATGTGTGCTCATATGGACACCTCTGAAAATCACGAGTCAGAAAATAGGAATCAATTCTTGTATACCACGCTCTTGGGGCTTGTTTCAATCCATATAAGGCTCTCTTCAATCTATATACCTTATTTTCCTGATCTCTTCTGACAAATCCTGCTGGCTACTCCACATATACTTCTTCAATAAGAACTCCATTTAGGAAAGTTGCCTTGACATCCATTTGATAAATTCTTCAGTTATTTTGGGCAGTTAGAGAAATTGGACTGTATCAAACCTAGCAACGGGTGCAAATATTTCAAAATAGTCAATCCCGGATTTCTACTTGTATCTTTTCACCACTAATCTCGCTTTGTATCTATCAATTTCTCCATTGGGTTTGAATTTTTTCTTGTACACTCACTTCACTCCAATGACTTTTTTACCAATTAAAAGAAAAGTAAGTTCCCAGGTGTCATGTTTTTCTATTGTATTAATTTCTTCCTCTATTGCTTTCACCCAATGATCATCACTGGCTGCCTCCTCATACACAACTAGATCACAATCTACAAACAAAACAAAATTAATAATATTTTCGTCAGAAGGAACATCATCTAGTGTAGTAAGTTGACTAGTCCCAAATTCCTCTTTCATCAAAAGTCACATCTGTACTCATTATATCACCTTTTTCTGTCACAAGAATATACAACATGTAAGTACGGGAGACTTCACTATAACCAAAAAATACACACTTCTCCCTCTTGTCATTAAGTTTCTTTCTTAATTGATCAGGAATATGGAAATAGGCAATACACCCAAAAACTCTGAAATGACCAACAAATGGCCTTCTACCACTCCAAATTTCTTCAAGAGTTTTTTTGAAAATACTTTTGGTAGGACTCCTGTTTAACAGATAAATTGCACAAGAAACTGCTTCTGCCTAAAAAACCTTTGGCATATTTTTCAATTTCAACATACACCTCACCATATCCATAACTATCATATTCTTTCTCTCTGTCACCCCATTTTATTGGGGAGTGTACTTGTTAGTCAATTGATGCTTCATCCCATTTTCCTCAAAAAAAATCATCACACCAAATATTCCTGACCCCTATCTATTCTCAAAATTTTAATTTGACACCCACTTTGCCTTTCAACGAAAGTTTTTAAAATTTTAAAAGTGTCACAGGCATCAGATTTTTGTTTCAAAAAATACACCCAAGCTTTTCTACTAAAGCATCAATAAAGGTAATAAAATACCTACAACCACCATTAGAAGGAACCTCCACAGTACATAAATCTGAATGAATAATTTCTAATGGTCTTCTGGCCCTTCATGATTTGTCAGTTTGAAAAGTATCTGATATGAACATGATTCTCCAAGGACCGCTCAAGAGAAATGCTTACATAAATCTGAATGAATAATTTCTAATGGTCTTGTGGCCCTCCAAGATTTGTCAGTTTGTGCATATTTTCTAACAATCATCTAATAAAAATGCTTAAAACTCAAAGAGAAATTTAGCTGTCATAGGAGATGTGAGAAATTCCAAAACTAGTAAATAATATGAAATCTTAGTCTATCTATTGAGCAAATAGATATTTTTTAATGGGTTAAATACCAAAAACCCCCCTGTGGTTTGCCAAATGTTCACTTTACCTCCCTATGGTTTGGAAACCTACAATTTGACTCCCTGTCATTTCAACTAAAGTAAAAGTCTAACGGAAAGCATCAAAACTAACGTCTGAAAGGAAAATGTCAAAATTGCCCCTCTATAAGGGTTTTGGGTTAAGTACCAAAAACCCCCCTGTGGTTTGTCAAATGTACACTTTACCTCCCTATGGTTTGAAAATATACAATTTAACTCCCTGTCGTTTCACCTAAAGTGAAAATCTAACAGAAATTCTGTTAAATACACTTTAGTTAAAACGACAGGGAGTCAAATTGTAGGTTTCCAAACCATAGGGAGGTAAAGTGAACATTAGGCAAACCATAGGGGGGTTTTTGGTATTTAACCCTTTTTTAATTTACTGTTTTTTTATTAAAAAATTTTGGCAGAGTTTCCCCTTATAAATGGACGAAACTCCCTGTCAACAAACCCAATCTCATGAAAATATTCACATGACAGTTATTTAATACAAATTTTTAGCTAAGCTATAGTAATTTTCTACGAAAATCAGGGAAACCTAAAGTGTCCATGATGATCTCCCTACGGACAGTAGCCAGCAAAGAACGAAAGTTGTCAAAAACATCCTCTTGCTCCGAATTTGTGCCAAGGTTAGCTAGATAATCAGCAGGTTTGTTCACCTCTCTATAGCAATGGGTTATCTCACGGAAATGATGCTTGAAACTGAGTAATTCATCCACCTCCCGTTGGAGTCTCCAAGGGCAACCATGTGTCCCTTGGAGTATTTGAACCAAGACAAGTGAGTCAGATTCAACATGGAAGTCTTGTAAGCCTCGAGCAACAAAGAGCAGCACCCCAAAGAGTGTGGCCTTGAGCTCCGCGTGTAAACTGGTCAATGACCCAAAAAAACAGGAATAACCGACGATAAATCTCCCTTCCCCATCTCGCACAACTCCCCCACCCCCACTAACTCCTGGGTTCCCCTTTGCACAACCATCCAAATTCAACTTATACCCTGCCCTAGGAGCCGACCATGTAATCGGTAAATAGAAACCGTTCTTTTCAAAGCTACCACTGAAGAGTGAAGAACATCCCAAGAGACGAAAGAACATGCTATTTTCGGAAAATTACAATGTAGTAACTCACATAACTATTGAAATACCTGATCTGCCACCTCCGTCCACCCCACCTTCCTTCCATCAAACAGTCCCCTGTTTCTCGCTTTCCATAACTCCCAACAGACGAGCATAGGTAATGTACTATAAATGAACCTGAGATACACGTTGTGCCCCTTACGCAGTTACCACCGTAACAGCACATGTCTCAATGTGGACACCATATCCAAATATCCCAAGACACCCTCAAATCTATTCCTGACCACCTTAGCTAAATCCCCTGTTAAAAATATGTGATTAACCTCGTCATCTGCTGGCTTAGAACAACAATGACACTTAGACGGACCCTGTACCCCAAATCTATGTAGCAGGTCCATTAGGGGAAGATGCAAACGTAGCAACCGTAACATAAAGAAGGAGATTTTGATAGGAAACCCCTTCAGCCACACATGCGAAACCACCCAGGAATAATTAGAAGCCTGCGAAACAAGCGTGTAAGCCGAAGAAACCGAGAATGAACCATTCTGTGTTAAAGCCCACATCATCCTATCAGAGCTATGAGTGGATGAAGGGGGAATCTTCACAACTTGCCTAACTAACTCAGGCTCTAGAACTTGATTAAGGAGTCGCATATTCCATTGCGCTTGGAAGACAAAATCTGACAGAACACGATCTTGAAAATTTTCCACCTGATGACATATAGCCCCAGTTCCCATCCAATTGTCATGCCAGAAATCCATTGATCCCTCACCGATGACCCAACAAATATGCTCTTCTGCCAACTATTGAATCGAACATAACCTCTTCCAAGTGTAAGAAATTGAATAGCCCTCTTCTGCCAAACAAGGGTGCACCTCTCTACTATATTTTGTTGTTAAAATTCAGCCCATAGGGATCTCCTTTTCCGAAAGTTCCACCAAAACTTAATGGAAAGAGCATCATATACCTTCGTCAAACTACGAACTCCAATCCCACCCTCCTGATGTGGGCAGCACAACTCCCCCCAACTTAACCAATGAAATTTCTGGCCCATATCCGTCTAGCTCCACAAAAACATTAAATATCCAAAACATCTTCCATGCATCCAGGTGAATCACTATAACTCAAAAGATTTGTGCTTGTTTTTAAAAATAACATTTGTTAAAAAATGATTGAAGCCCAAGGAGAAATTTAGCTAACATGGTAGATGTGAAAATTTTCAAATCTAGGAAACCATATGAAATCTCAAATCTCATAGCAAAAAAAGAGAAAAAAATGAAAATATTTCTTACAAGGGAAATCCTAGGATAGAATAAAATTTTCACTAGAAAAAATTAGGAGAGAAGAAATACTTACCAAGAAATGCTAGCAAAGAAAATTCCTTGCTAGAGGGAATTTATTTTAAAAAGGCAAATAAAAGGTATAGAAAAAGGTTCCCTCCTATGGAGAAAGATCAGATCTGAAGGCCATTTTTGTTAGAGAGCCTTAAAGAGAAGAAAGAGAGAATGAATTTTAGAGAGAAATACACTGACACACAATCACTAAAATATTGGTTTCCACAGACTAAATATTAGAAGATGTGCATTACAAACATATATCTTAATTACTTTCATGACATACATTGCATCCAAAAACAGATTTGTGAATTTTCACGCATATCAAGTGAAAATCATGTACAAAGTATGGTTAATAATTTTAAAAAAAAACATGAATAAATAGGAAGACTAGGGTGGACTTGGAAATCTTTCCTTGATAGCTTTGTTATGTCGTAGACTTGTAGCATGAGCAACCAACAGATTTGGGGTAGGGACAGTTATCAAAAAGACCGTCCCTTAACGGTCCCCTCACAAAACTGAAGAAGTGGCCATTATCAATCCACATTGACAAGGTTCACAACGGTGTCACTTTGATTAGTGAGCAGGGAAAAAATTACTAAAAAGCATGTGTGAGCTAACGCCTCCGTTACCAACCATTGAAACTCTATTCCACAAAATCCCGCCCAAATTGACTCGCTATGACTATTCATTTCAATTCTTCAAACGAAGAACTCTTTTTAGTCTCCCTCCAAAAAGTTGTCAATATTCATCCACAACTTTAGAACTAAGGCAAAATACAATCAGTGAGTAGGAAAGTGGTAGACAAGGGACGGAAGAAAAGCAGTCAAAATATACTTAGGAAAAGGAAGAACTACCTATTGAAGGAGAAAGTCTTGGAGGCCTAATGTCTATAAAGGCTTGTGGAAGATCAGGACCGAACAATGAAGCTAAAGATGATGGAGTCCGAAGCAATGACAACCAATTGCATCTACGTAAACCCTTCAAGTAACAATATTGCAAGCCAATGACATAATTTTCATTGTTTGGTGAATGGCATCCCATGATTTTATATCATGGTTGTGGAAACCCTATGTATGTTAGAAATCAGATCTAGTCATGGCCCATATGGGAGAGTAAAGTAGAGAAAAATTTTCCACACCAAGTGTTTGCAAAAAAGAAAAGGATAACTTCCAAACCAATTAGTAGAAGGAGTTGTTAGGACGGGATAAACAGGGGTCGTAACTCTCTCATTAATAGCAATAGTGTAATCATTATATGAACTAAATGGGTACGGGAGATTTTAGTTGATAAAATAACAAGGAAATTTTGAAGTCAAAAATTTTTTTTGTTCTGTATGGGTGGATAAGCAGGGACGCCTTATGATGTGCATAGCATTACTGGGTGTTTATGACAGATTACATTGAAGTAGTATGAGATATACATTAAGAGTAAAGGTAAGAAAAGTGAAAAAGTTATGATAAATTACAAGATGGCCTACCGACTATGCATATAAGCTAGAAGAGGGAGGAAAGTGCATACACTATTAGACTTCGATGGGTAGTACCTCATGTTTGAAAATTACTAGTCAATCATACTATAGCAGTGTAGTAGTTGAAGTAAATTACTTCAAACTTGATTGGTATGAATGTAAATGTCAATTTGTATGTGTTAGGTCAAATGTACATCTTGTTGAATGTGACCCACTTAGTGTAATAAAAGAGTTACAAGATGTTTTATTAGCAGTGTGTCCTTACATTATGTTGGACACCTATTACTTTTTGTGAATACATAGTGATAGTGAAAAATATATTCATGTAATAATTAGTAATCAATTAACATAATGATGTTAAAGAAAGGTCACAATGAAGGGAAAAAAATAAAAGGAAGGCAGGGAGGAAAGTGCACATATTGAACATTAATAGTGGTTGTTATCTTGTGTTTGAAAGTTGGTACCTGTTCATACAATAGCAGTCTAGTAGTTGGAGTGGATTGTTTAAAAGTCAATTGGTATAAGTATAGATTCTAATTTATGTGTTAGACTGAATGTCCATAGTGTTTACTGTGCCTTAGTTGTAGAAAATGGTTACAAGATCTGTATATCATGTTGGATAACTATTATTATCAGTGAATAAATAGTGACACTAGACAAACACTTTCATTCAATTGTAACTTAATAATCAATTAACATAATCATGTTAAAGCAAGGTTGGTGGGATTTACAGTGGAAGGGAAATAAATAAAAGAAAGAGAAAAGTGCACACACTATTAAATTGATAGTTTGTTATCCCATGTTTGTAAACTAGTACCTATTTCTATAGTACCAATCTATGGGATTAAAATTGATTGGATTAATGTAGGTTTTAATATGTATGTATTAGGTTAAATGTACTTATCATGATTTTATAGTGTATTATGAATGCTGGGTAAAAATCTTAAGCAATTAAACAAATTATCTTATTTTTGGTCCAAAATTGTTACGGATGACGTGAAGAAGATTGAGATTGGAGAAGTGCTAGCTTAGGAGTTGTTTAATTTGGCTACCAAATGTCATAGAGGATTCTAAAGATTGAAGATACTTTGCATACCAAGGCCAAAGCATCATCCAACAAGCCCAAATCAACGAATAAAGGGAAAAAATCACTACAGGAAACAAAGGTTGTAAATCTAGAATCAAGGGACAAAAATTCTGAATATGAATATGAAAAAGAAGGGGATGATGACAAAGATGCCGAAGAAGATGATTCTGATGAAAACGATGATAAGGGCATAGATGTGGGAGCATCTGGAGCCAAGCAATTTAGGATTCCTAATTTAAAATGAAATAAATTGTTTCTGATCATTGTAACATTACCTAAACAAGTTGTAACTCCTTATTAATTGCTTGTACAAATTCACAATATAAGTGTGATAAATTTAGCAGCTGTTTCTGTGGGTTTCATGCATAATAATCACGTATCTATTATGTACTTATACAAATAGTTGACATTATCTTACAATCAGTTCAGACAATGTTACATTCATTCTTTGTCCACTTTCTACAATTTGCAAATTCAATCAATATGAATATGAATAATATTTAATAATTTGTAACAATTTTTTAATTCTCTCTAAATTCTATATGGTTGATTTACCGATGCCTCAAACAACAACTTTGGCCAACATGTACATAGTGGCCGAACGCCATTCTCATCAGATTGTTATCGATGAGTCGATTTCTAGTTCATCATGCTAACTCATGGTTATATATTATGCATATTTTCTACTACTGTAAATATGGTTAGACTCAGCATTTCTCAAATTCTGTTGGAAGATGAGGACTGGTAGCCATCTTTGATGGGGATCTTGGGCACCAACAGTTGTCAGTAACAACCATTCTAAACGATATAATATTTTTTGAACAAGGTATAACTTTATGTAAACTACTTGTAAAACTTAACAACAAAGACACAATTATTACATATGAGACCCATATGAACAATAACAAAGTATCACATCTCTGTTATAAAGATGTATAAGTAGTTAAGGAGGAGTTACAATTTGTGCAAAGAGAGTTATGCCGTTCAAGGACGGTTGATTTGACAACTATCCCTACTCCAGATCTCTTTAGAGGATGTTCTAGTTTTGTAACAGGTAGTAACTCAATTTCAACTGCTTGTATGTTTAAGTGACATAGATGTTATATACAATTATTACTTGTACATCTCAATTATTATTGACTCATAGTCACGTGGCACTTTCTTATCCTTACATATCTTATGAAAATCATTACTGGCAAAGGTTGTATGCCATTGAGTACAATCATTCCTCAAAGGTGTAATGGCTTACCAATAAGTTATAAGACATAGGTAACTATTTGTAATTTCTCATAACAGTGATGCAATTACTATGTCTGTGACCCATATCAACACTAGATAGAACTTCACATAGTTATTGTTTAGTTGTACATGTCATGCACTGTGTCTAACAACTTATTGAAATAGCATTATACTATCCATGACACGATTCGCTAATTTAATCAACAATCTGAAAAGTAAACAGTGGGCAGGAAAGTGAATAATAGCAATATTGCCCAGCATTCACATAGTTTACTCTATAATTTGTATGGTTACAGCAAACATGCTGAATAATAATTGACCTCTACCAATTGGGAACTGTCCAATTTTTTTTATATATTATAACAGTTTGTGAAATTTTTGAATACAGATATAAAAGTGCTAAAATCAACTAAATTCTAAGAATGCAGGAAATGGTCTCAATTTTGGAATCAAATAGTACATTTGTCCGAAGAATTACAAATGCTTGGAGCACTACCTTTAAAATTTTGAACTTAACGCCCGAACTCCATACAACTTGTTTTGTTCTCTTTCTCCCAAGATGGTGCCGGCAATTGAGAGCCATCTTAGCAACACATAGTTATGCTCCAACTTTAGCTCCAACATGTGGTAACTACATTCTTGTCTTTGTTTAAGTAGTCCTATCGAACACTAAATTTCGTGGCAAATCTATATTTATTGTAGAAATTATACGCTTTGTCTTCTATATGAAACTCCATTCCAATTTGCCAAGGCTCGTCTTTTGTCCATTTCAAGTATTCCACTACATGAATTTCATTTGTTTAGAGTGTATAAATTCATCAACATTATGTAAACATTCCATAACAGAGTGTATAATTGCATGCATATCTTGTACATGCTATCTTAGACCATGTAGAATCAAAACTCTAAAATAAGTTATAGTGCATTGCAGTTAAGGACTCATGACAACTGAATCAAAACTATCAATTAAGAAATTGGACATCCTAAGAATCTAAATCCGACTAGAATCAAAAGAGATAAGCCCAAATAAACCAAAACAGGATGCAGAAGAAATGAGGACTATAATTCATTCCTCAAAAACTGCTTTACTCTTGAGCTACTAGTGTATGCTACCTCTTTCAGCCATCAAGAAGAATAGGCGAAAAAAAACTACTGCTCTCTGTTCAGATCTACTCTTCTCATGCCTAATTAATATGCCAAATCATGCAGGGGAAAATTCTAACAATTAGAGTTTAATTTTGTACCCGTAATATTAAATATATATAATTGGAAGAATCTTTCCAAAGGACAAGCAAACTTGCATAGAGGCAACTACAGATGATTGTTATGCATTACAAAAGAAACTATCTAGCAAAGAATATCCAAACATGTGGCATATATATATAGGAACAACGAGATAATAGAATCACAAAAGAACTGTTGTATAATAAAATAAAAATTTTTCATAGAAAACACAAGTAAGAGAAGAGGCAACTATAATGTACAAATTATGGTGTCTCTCAATCCGATTATGCAACAGAATACCCTAGTATGTACAACGTAACCATTATTATAATAATTCTAACCACGTGTGTTGCTCTTAAAATTATCATATAGCAACATGATGACTAAATAGTGCTCTAACAAGACATACTTGTACATATACCAAAACTCAATGTAATACTCATGAAACACATTGTGAATATTTTCTAACGTTGCATATAGACACCACATGTATATATTTGCTATTTGTTATCTTACAGCTACATATCTAGGATTTAATCCCATTAACAACACTTATATATTAACTATTATGATAGCAATGATTTTTCCACTTGTACATACAAATGAGCGCACTGTTCTTCCTGGGTAACAATGTCTACAATCAGACAGACATGCTGAAAAAACAGAGCATAACTTCTTTTTCATTAAAATATTAGTTTCTGCTAACATTGCTACCACTACAATTTCTATCCAATTCATATGATAATCAACATCATTACCTTCATCAATCTCCGCCGCATTGTTGTAACTATTTGCTCACCCCGTTATAATGTCTACTGTCTTGGCCATTATTGTATGCTACAACTGCAATAGCCTTTTCTAGTTTAAATCACTTCTTGGAAGCGATGTCAATGCAAATACTATGATTGCTTCGGTGTTTATATTTGCTTGTACCCTTGCCGTCCCAGATATGGGTGGAGGTCCAAATTATCAACATTTAAAACCCACCACAGCAAGACTTTCTAACCCTAATTTGGTACACAAATCTGTATTTGCTATTTTTGCCCTCTCTTCTCTGGAGATAGATAGTTATTTCTTACCATTCTTCTCTTTCCACTATACCTTCGAAGAACTAAAATGAAAGCCTTTTTTTTGTCAAGGTTTTCCCGGGATTGTTTTCAAAATCAGTTTTGAATTCAAATTTCATATTTTAACAATCCTGTTCCCATATAACACCATTTATATTGGTGTTTCCGAAATTGATATTTTTTTTTTTTGAAACTTGCTAATTAGATGGTGTCGTTTTGATGCCTTCTTTCTGCCTGTCGACGTGTATGCATAATAACCACTTCTTAAGTTTTGTGAGGGAACCATTCAGGGACAGTCTTTGTAATGACCGTCCCTGCCCCAAATCCCAACGAACCACTCGAAGACGTCCGAGGCTACTGTGACAACTTCTACAGTAAACACCATAAGCAAATCATGCTCGAAATCATAGACCAACAACCAGTTTTTCATTTGTTGTGTTAGCAAAAAGAATCAAGCTTCATCAGAGGATACAGTAGCAATCATATATTAGCCAATAGTTAAATTTCAATTGTATCAATTGGTTAGGTTTGTTGTTACAGCAGTTAGTTCTTCCATATAAATGGAAGAGAGTATACTAGCCTATAAATATCCATTGTATGAGGAAGTTGTAATCAGCTACGGAGTGAATGAATGTCCCAATCCTTTTGCATTGAATGTTCTTCCATATCTGTTTCTTTCTTTCATCTTCTTCTTCCTTTCTTCCTTCCCTATTATTCTTGCTTCTTGCTTCTGCTTCTATCACTTCCTTTCATTCTTTCTGCAATTAGCAATCTATCTAATTATTCTCAATAATTCCCATAGAGATATCTACAATCCAATTGGAATCTTGACGACTGCGTTCAATTGTATGTCAACCATCCTAGGTATTAAGAGTGCTTCACATGCCCTCAGCTAATGCATGTGCAGGCTACATTTATGCACAAGGTTAGCAGTCTTTATGAGACTAGAGTGTCCAAGAACACAAGTTTATTCACGATTGCATCGACTAATTAAGATGTGGTGAACCAACTTAGGGTTATTTCATACTGATAGGAAAAGGAAAAAAAAGTTTTAGTTCCTAGTGTTTCGCACTTGTGTGAATTTAGACCTCTCCAATGTTTGGCACCAGTGTAATTTTAGTTCCTAACTTTCAGCAAAAATAAATATGGTTCCCAATATTTCCAATTGAAGCAAATTTAGTGTAATTGACGGATTTTCCCTAATTACTAACGAAATCATGTTATTTGCAGTCACATGTTCACTAGATTGAATTAAAAAAAGAGAATAAAAAAGCACCTGACTTTAGACAATAAGAATATTAACTTATGTGATGACACGTGAGTAATTAATTAACCACAAAAATAGAAATAAAATAAAGAAATTTGTGAAATTATATACAAAAACCTGTAGGGATTTTTTTGCTTAAGGGGGAGTGGGGTTGGAATAGAGAGTGAAAATGAGTTCTGGATATATGAGTTAGGTACTTTGATTGGTTTGAACTGTGTAGTTTAACTAATTTCTTCTCTCTTTTTTTTTTCCCTTTGTTGTGATTAATTAGTTACTCCAGTGTTAGTAGATGAGTTATTAGTTCATAATGTTCTTATGTAAAGTTATTTGTTACTTTCCTTTTTCATTTTTGAATTCAATTTAACGGACATGTGACTGTGCGTTATTAGTTTTATTGAAATCTTACGGACTAAAATTGTCCAAATTCTACATATTGAAAACCAGATTTATTTTTATCGAAAATTTTAGATATCAAAATCACACAGGTGCTAAACATTTAGGACCAAAACTATATTTCTTCTCTGGGTAAAAACAACTCTTCCATTGGAAATTTTCATATTGTCTCGAGAGGTGATAGATGAAAAAGTCAATCAATTTTTCTCTTTGGATTTATTCATCTTCAAAACAGAAAAGTTGGTAGAAGTCCCAGAAAGAGACTGACTAGACTTATGGTAATACTTGGGATCGAGAGAATAAGTCATCCTATGTTCCTAGAGTGCTTCACACGGCCCGATCAGCCAATGCACGAGCAGCCAAGGTAGAGTGGCAAAGAACATAAGTTCATTCACGATTGCAACAGCCAAGACGTGGTAAATCTTAAGGTTATTTTGTTCATCTACTATAATTGCAATTCTTCGTTCATTTGTTTGGTAGTGGTGGTAGTAGGGTACATGCTGGGAAACTAATGGGACAAAAAACCCAAGTTTTCTACTGGCGATTTTTCTATTATCTAGAGAGGTGATACAGGGAAAAGTCAATCATCTGATCTCTTCTTGATTCCACAATTTTCAACAGAGAAAAGTTGATAAAATTCCGTTCCCTCGACCACGATGACTGGAGTTTCGTGCTCATATGAATTGATATTGCAATTGTAGCGCAAATGACGAAAAAAAAAGTAAAGAGTCCACATACAGAAGATGGAGTAGTGTTAAAAAGGAAATAGTGCTGAAATGCAATTTTGTTCAAATGATACATTTCGTGTTGACGGTGTCCTTAAAGCCAGCTATCACACCAGCAGCAACATACCCTCCTATAGCCAAGGATGGCTGCATTGATACCTCTGGAAAAGTAAAGATCCATTACCCCTTTGGCATGACAGAAGATTGTTATCTTGAGTCGAGACTTTCAGTCAATTGTAACTACTCTTTAATCCTACCATTCTAAGCATATATTTTTTATTTTTTAAAAATTTTTTCTAGTAAAAGAGAATGAAATTTAAGAAGCGGGTGTAGGGAGGAGAGATTTGAACCCAAGCCCTCTAAATCCTGGAACCTCAATCCTAGACCCCTATTTGATAACCCAATTCAATATTTAAACTAAGTGAGTTCATATCTTAACATGTTCAAACGTGTTTGATAAAAAAAAATCGAACTTCTGATTTAATTAAGTGGCATCGAATTTTCTAGATAATTTTTTTTAAAAAAATATAAGTGATAAACTAACCACGTATTACTTAATATAATATATACTCAAATATATCAAATATGGTACTTAACAATTCAATAATTTAACGAATTCTGCCTTCAAAGTTTAAATTTCATATTTTAGTTTTCAAATTTTAATTTTATCTAATACACTCTTAGTCACTAGACTAAAACCTCATAGGCTGAAGCATATATCTTAATTACTTTCATGACATACATTACATCCAAAAACACATTTATGAATTTTTTCTCATATCAAGTGGAAAAAATTTATCGGTTCCCTTATTGTTTTTCACGTGAATAAATGGAAAGACCAGGGTGGACTTGAAAGTCTTCCCTTGCGGAGTCATTATGTCTTTAGCATGAGCAGCCCCGTAAAGACGTGGACCTCAATGTCATCAGCGACTACTGTGACAGCTTCCCCAGTAAACTCCATACACAAATGAAGCTGAAAATTATTGCCCAACAAATAGTCCTTTACGTCTTGACTGCATTCATTTGAAGTCAACCGTCCTATTTGGGGTCTACAGAAGAAGTTTCAATTGTAAAATGCGTAGGCCTTCTGCGCGTTTACTGACTAAGTCTTCCCTTTACTTTTTTTTTTTTTTTTTTTCGTCGAAACGTTAGCTTTTTATATAAATAACCGTAACCTTTACAGTATTTGGACAAAGGTCCAAACAAACGGGCAAGCTGCCCCGCAAGATCACTGATGCCTAGCATCAAGATTGGGATTCACCCATTCTTCATCTATCCAGATGTTTAGAGCATAAATGCTTAGCTTAATACATTCTTGACAGGTGTCGTGCCTGTGCAATAATAAATACCTGTTTAAGAAAAATAAATTTTCTGTGTATAGTAGTAAACAGGGTCGAATCCACAGGGATTGGAAAAAATTCGATTCTTTTTAAATTCGAGACACGGGGGATTTTTATCAGATAAAACTAAAAATAAATAATTAAACAATTTAACTAAAAAATAATTAAACAATTTAACCAAAAATAAATAAATAATTAATACGAATGTAAATGGCAATTAAATAAATAATAAATAAATTCTAGCCAAGGATACAACTACGTAGACACAGTCCATTCATCCGATCATTGATGCAAAGAAGGTTCACTTAATTTTATTAACAGGTTAGTTATAGTCGTCGATAAACTCTAACAACCAGCTTTTCCTTAATTTATTGATAACCAAGGTACGACTATTGATTACCCCTAACCAGGAAATACTCCTAGGTACGACCGTAGAAATTAATTTCCTAATTGCATTAAAAACTAGAAAAGCCTAACCCAAATTAATAACACGCTACGAGGGTTATTTAAATCAGATTGCATGTTCCCCTAGTATGTGAAAATACTAATTGTCACTAATATTAACCAACTAAACAATTACGGATTTAATTGATTAATTTGACAAGAGATTAATAAGTCAAATTGCACATCGGGCCCTTGATATCCAATTAACAAAATAATCCCATGGAAATTAAAATAGAAAACATGCAAATATTAACAAATTAAGGAACACGTAAAATTAATTAGATCTCACAGATATATGGGACTGCGTCGTCGCGTTGATCCTTGACTAGATGAGAAAATTAGCCACGCCTCATAAGAAAATCTTCACACAATTCAATTGAATTTAAAGACATCATCTTTCTTCGATAATTGAGAGAGTGAATAACAAAGCTTTCGGAAGAGAATAAGAAAATTGCACACTAGAATTCAACAAGCCAAAACAACTCCCTATTCTCTCCTCCGGAACATCCCTCGGAGAGAAAACTAAAACTCCTCTTCCCAGACGGAAGAGAAGAAGAAATACTGCCAAGTTGCGTTTATCCCAAAATCAAGTTTTAGTAGTTAAGTGTCAAGACATATTTCTCCCGGTTAGCTCCTGAAATCATAGACTCGTCCAATTCATAGCTAAGTCGTTTAAGAAATCAAAATATTAAACTAGCAAAAGTTAGCAATTGGGTCAACTGACAACCAAAATCTCAACATTGAAGATAGTCAAACGTATCCATTTTGATAATTACATCCAATCATATAATTTCTGCATGGGATCTAGTGTTGGTTGATATTAAATAGAATGTGTTGTTACCTATTTTTGGTACAACATTTATCTTTTATACCTTGCTGCAGTGTTGAACATTCTTCTGACTATGGTGAATTATTTTTCTGCAGGATGTAACTTCTAGGAATTTGGAGAAGCAAAGGTTCTCCGATGAAGATGTTCCAAGTGCACCTCCATTTTGTGGATCTGGTGGGGAAATTAAGATAGACAGGGAAACAAGTCCTGTGTCAAAAATGGAGTACCTGTCCTCCATGAAAGCTGAGAAAGATAACTTGGGGAGGTCTCCAGGTATTAGTCAACAGGATAATGTTCCGAAATACACTCGTGACTCGACTGTGAGGTTTGTATTTGTTTGTGGTATTGTTGGCACAGACTTTAAGTTTTGTATCTTTAGTCATCAGATACTCGGTTCCATAGAAACGTCGTATGATCCATTTTTTCTTGCATAAAGGGAGAAAATGTTATCTTTTTATGTAGGACTGCTGCTGCTGCGGAAAGTGGTATCCCCTCAAGCACTTATCCAACTCGCGTTCCCAATTTTCATGCTATGTATGTTTAACTACAACATTACCCATTGCAGCTAAATAATCTGCTTACTGTTATTATCTCGACTTATAACATTAAACAATTTCAGTGCACTAGGACCATGGCACGCTGTGATTGCTTACGACGCATGTGTTCGACTTTGCCTGCATGCCTGGGCTAGGGGGTGCATGGAAGCTCCCATGTTTTTGGAGAATGAATGTGCTTTGCTACGAAATGCCTTCAAGTAAGTTCTTGGAAAGGGATTTTGTGAACTCTAGTGAGACGTATAAATTTTGTTTCCACTGGATTGACATTTTTTACATAATGATTTTAGTCATCATGAAACGGACTTTTCTATTGACTAATTACCTCACAATCTTAGTGATTTTAGATATCTTGAAAGTGATTCCACTGGATGGACATAATGATTTAGATGATCATGAATGAAACTATTTCTACCGACTAATCACCTGAGTTCTTAGTGCCAACCTTGCTGATCATGTAAAAGAGAGTCATTTATATGGTAATACACTTTATGCCACTCTCACATACTAGCTAGACTTTTCTTTTGAACAGGCCAGCATGTGCTTACATTAATGGATCGTAGTTAGAATTGAACCCAGGACCTTTCGAGTTTTCGTTATATCGTGGTGCATAATTAACTTGTAGAAGGTTAAACTGTTAGAGAAGACAATAATTTATTCTTTTGTGCAGTCTAACAATTATTATGTTGCTTGAAGTTTGAATCTGGTGGCAGATCCATAAAATTAGAAGTGATTCCATTTTCCTAATGCACATGCATGTCTAAGCTTAAAACTTGCATATGTTCTCATTCAATTTTGACATCCGTTTTCTTATTTTGAAAACTGTTTGCCCTTTAATGGGCCTTATCTTTGCTTCAGTGGCAATACAGTAGTATTTGTGATCTTAGACATAGTTTTCACTCCAAATCTGTTACTGTTTGTATGCTACAGTTTGCAGCAAGTGCTATTACAATCAGAGGAGGAATTAATGTTAAAGCGGTCTTCTGAGCTTCCTACAGAAGGTTCTGCTGCTAAACCTAAAAAAATGGTTGGGAAGATGAAAGTGCAAGGTAGTTCTTTGTATCAGATCTTTTATACTCACTGAGATTGTGTGAGAAACTATTTTGACATTCTACTCGTTTTTGCAGTAAGGAAGGTGAAATTAGGTCTCGACCCACCTAGGGGCTGCAGTTTTGCATTGGTGAAAGTACCAAAAGTAAAGATTGAATCTGTCCGCTATCACAGTTCCAAACTGCGGTCGGCTGTTTCCTCTGGTTGGCGAGCAGTGCGTAAAGTCCGTTTTGCACCTCGTGTATCAAATGGTTCTTTTTCACGCCAGAGCTTGGCATATGTTCAGGCTGGCACTCAATACATAAAACAAGTTTCTGGACTACTGAAAGTTGGTGTGGCAACATTGCGCAGCAGTTCATCATCCTATGAAGTACAAGGTGTGGATACACTAATTTTCAATTCTGTGGGAGATTTTTGTATCTGACGAGTCAGAAGCATTGGTGTTTGAGTGGCTACTAGTTTTCCAACTAACAGTAAAGTTCATATTGCTTTTGACAAGTGTGCATAAGAAATGGTTAATCCACACATGAGATGGTATAATGTAGTAAACTTGATTCTCATTAAAAGAAATGTCTACTATTATAAGCATTGGTAACACTTCTATCATGTCTGGCATTGCTACTGTGCTGTTCATTCAAGCAACTCATTTTTCTGGCTGTAATCTAAATTGTCATGATCTGGAGCTTCTGTTACTATTAATGGTGACGTAGACCAGCTTATGCTCCGTTGGTGAAATTTAAGAAAATTAAAGAAAAAGCAGAAGTCTTCTAGTTTTCTTTTCTTATAACTAGTATTATGCTTTAAATGTACTGATACTTTGTTGAGTCAGTGGATAACTGTAAAGATACTTACTGGTGTTTTGTACATGTTAGTAGAAGCATACTCCTGTTTACTGCGACTCAAGAGTTCCAGTGAAGAAGATGCTATTAGAATGCAGCCAGGATCTAGTGAAACCCATATGTTGTATGTTTTTCTTAACTCTGTGCATTTGTTTGACGTGTTGCTTTAGTATGGCGTTGACAGCTTTACAGTTTTCCTGATGGGCTAGGAGATGATCTAATTGTTGAAGTCCAGGATTCCAAAGGGAAGCAATGTGGTCGAGTCCTTGCTCAAGTAGCTACTATTGCAGAGGATCCTGTAAGTTAAAAAATATCTTTAAAGGCTGTCTTTACTATTTTTTCCCCCCTTGTTAGGTTTGGTTTCAGATTGGATCTCAATATGGATGCTACTTGCAGGGTGAGAAGCTAAGATGGTGGTCTATTTATCATGAACCAGAGCATGAGCTGGTTGGGAGAGTGCAACTCTACATTAATTATTCAACGGGTATTGATGAAAATAGTCACCTTAAGGTTGGTTGTTAAATTATTAACATCTATTTAAACTATCTCTTTCTAACCCTACCATCAACAGTAGAACCAAAAGATTAGTGGTGTAATCAGTCTAGAAGAAGCATTCACAATACTGTCCCCAACCACCTTTATGATGAACATTATCATGTGCACCAGTAAATATAGACAAGTATCCAGATACAATAAAAGAGGAAAAATAAAAAGAAAAAGAGTGAGTCAAAGGCTGTATGCATTTTGAAATCCCTTCTGTGGTCTGTCATTCTTATAGAATGTTATAAGATAGGCAAAAGTACCTTGGAACTGGACTGCTGTTTGATACATGGTATTTTATTTCCATAGTGTGGCTCAGTGGCAGAAACAGTGGCTTATGACCTGGCGTTGGAAGTTGCTATGAAGATTGAGCATTTTCAGCAAAGGAATTTGGTGCTGCATGGTCCATGGAAGTGGTTACTGACCGAATTTGCTTCATATTTTGGGGTTTCTGATGCATACACAAAACTTAGGTACAGAATTACTGTTCCATTAGTCACTTTGACGTTCAAGCTGATTAAGCTTGAATTTTCTGCTGCTGTTTGTACTTTTTTGTGGTTCATATGCTTATTATGACCATGTCTCTTGTAGAACATAAACTTTGTTTTGATCACTTATCTCTGTGTCCTGCTGAAATTGCAGATATCTTTCTTATGTGATGGATGTGGCCACACCTACTGCTGACTGTCTTAAACTGGTGCATGATCTGCTTTACCCTGTCCTGATGAAGGGCCATAGCAAAACCTCATTGAGTCGCCAGGAGGTATCATATCATCTTCTGATGATGGCATGCTAATTTATTTCATCAGCCCATTTCTTTGTCGCTTACATTGTGTGAGAAAACAAAAATCATCTACCATTGCTGATCTCTCTTCTTAATGTTGTTTCTCATTTTTGGCTGCTTGCTCCAGAAACGTATTTTAGGGGAAATTGAGGATCAGCTTGAACAGATTTTTGCACTTGTTTTCCAAAATTACAAATCATTGGATGAATCATTGTCTTCGGGAATTATGGACACTTTTCGACCTGCTACTGGGCATGCAGCACCTGTGTTGAAGCCAGCTGTTGAACTCTACAAACTTTGTCATGATATACTATCTCCAGAGGCACAGAATAAGCTCTACAGTTACTTCCAGGTTGGTGAGGAAAAAATCCTTGACATCCCCTTTTCTTGTTACATGATTATTTTCTCATATTTCGTGGATTAAAACAACCTGTACAGGCTGCTTCAAAAAAGCGATCAAGGAGGCACTTGACTGAGACTGATGAATATGTTAGTGGCAACAGTGAAGGCATATTGATGGATTCTCTAACTATTTCTACTGCATATCAAAAGATGAAAACTCTATGCTTGAATGTCAAGAATGAAATTTTTACCGATATAGAGATCCACAATCAAGATATACTTCCCAGGTATAATTGGTTTAGACTTTTCTAGGTGCTTGATTTGAAATAAAGCATTTGAAAGACAATGAGACAATCATGTACTTATCTCTCTGCTCACAGTTCCTTATTCAAGGTGCTATTATAGTTATAGACAGTATGTTGAATTGCATTCATATGCTGGATTTCTGTGTGATGTCTTCTAGTTGGGAAAAATGGGACTAAATACTGGAAATTCTACTCTCCCATCCTCTGTTTGTGATGTTGATGTGGTATTGAAACTAGGTAAAAATTCATATGACATAGCCCAACTGTTGATCTTAGACTTTGAATGCTAGTAAAATCCGTGGAACTGAAGAATTTGCAATTGTCGTGGCATGGTTAGAACAATAAATTTTCTTTAGAATGTGTAGCGTGCAAAATGAAGTGAGTGGACTAGATGTGTTCCCTTTGTGCCTTAAAGTTTTGGTCCTGCTTGTGAAATTCTGATTCTTTCTACGAAACATCTGTTCTTAAAGTCCATTGCAACACCACGACAAAAAGGATCTCCCAGCACTGATCAAGCCCGTTTAAGATTCTGCAGAATTTTGATATAGCTTGATTATGTGTTATGCTTCAATGGAAATGTTTCTCTTCTGCCTGGACCTAAGGATGTTTTTCTCCAACTGCTGTCAATTATTTGAGTCAGTCATGTCATGCTGCAAATGATTGACCACATAGCCACTTAGCTAACATCATTCCCTCTTTTGCAGTTTTATAGACCTGCCGAACCTTTCTTCAGCTATATATAGTGCAGAACTGTGCAGTAGGTTGCGTGCTTTCCTTATTGCATGCCCTCCAACAGGTCCTTCACCTCCTGTAACAGAACTTGTGATAGCAACTGCAGATTTTCAGAGGGATCTTTCCAGCTGGAATATCAAGTACTGTTGTTTTTCCTACATATATCTCTTCTTTCAAATTATAGTGTTCAGACTGGATCACTAATGGCATTGTCTCTTTCTTAGACCTGTTAAAGGAGGAGTTGATGCAAAGGAGTTGTTTCATTTGTACATTGTTCTGTGGATACAAGATAAACGCCTCTCTCTACTTGAATCATGCAAATTAGACAAGGTAAATATTTTTATGCAACTTTGTTGCATATAATCTGTGGCAGAGTTTCTCATAGGCCAATGGTATGTGCAGTTAAAACAATGTCCACAATGTCAAGTGCAATAATAATTCAAGGTCCTTTAGTTTCATCTTTCATTCTTTGTGGGTGTGGAATTTGGGTTTTGCATTATGTGTATGTTGCGATTGCTGGTAGAACTTGTTCCTTTTATGCTTGGCATTTATGACTTTACCAAGTCATAGGTTTCTTTTATTAATTACTCATTGAGTGCTGATGAAAGCAAGTTAATGCAAATGTGCTGATGTTTTCTTGTAAATGAACTGGTTAAACCAGTTAAAATAAGTAAATGGCATCATATAGGAGTCTCTTACAGTTTTCATCGTTTTCCATATTTTGCCTGCTCTACCTTAGTGGTTGAAATAACTTAAATGATGTACAGGTCAAATGGTCTGGGGTTAGGACACAGCATTCAACAACCCCATTTATTGATGACATGTATGATCGCCTCAAAGAGACATTAAATGATTATGAGATCATCATTTGTCGCTGGCCAGAGTACACATTTGTGTTGGAGAATGTATGTGTTCACGAATTCATTGACCTTTTGCCTTTCAGTTTTGGTTGCTTGTACCTAGAGGTGGCAAATCAACCCACTTAACTAAATTTACCCATACCCGCCCATGAATAGATGGGTATGGGTATCTTAAATTTTTTTATATGGGTATAAATGGATTACCCAATAATACCCATTTAATAAATGGGTATTATTGGGTAACCCATCAAACCCAATTAACCCATTTAGAATTCTCTTCTCCCCAAGTCTCTCTTTTTCCCCCACCTTTTTTTTTCAAATTTTTTATTTTGTTATGATGTTAACTACTTTTGTTTTATTATTATTATTATTATTATTATTTGTTGGTTTTATCTTATTATTTTATTTTATCTTAGTTTGTTAATTTGCTCATTTTTTAGCATTACTAATTTATGATAAATTTTAGCCTATTTTCTTATCTTTATAAAATGAAATTTTAAATTTATATATGAAAAAAATGTTAGGGGTTCAAAATTTTTGGATTAAGTTTTTATATTAATTTTTATAGTACTTAGTTCAAATTTTTATATTCTTATTATTCAATTATTAAATAATAGGTAATTTTGTGACATAGAGTATAAATGAACAAAAATTGGTAATTAAGTTTATTGAACATTATAAGTAAATATTTAAAACTAATAATGGGTACAAAGAGTGGTATAAATTGATAATTTAGTTTGCAAAAATGAATTTAAATGAGTTTACAAAAAGTTAAAATAAATGGGTTATAAATAGGTAATTGGATTACCCCATTCATTTTTTGACTTACCCATTTATACCCATCTAATTAAATGGGTATAAATGAGTTGAGTCACTTATACCCATTACCCATTTTACCCAACCCAAACTCGCCCAAGTCACCCATTTTGACATATCTACTTGTACCATAGCTAAAATATATTGCACAGAATTATTTTTCTGAAGAAAGAGCTGAAACATTTTTTTTTTTTTTTTTGGGGAAAAGGCTGTTGCTGATGTTGAGAAGGCAATTGTCGATGCTCTTGAGAGGCAATATGCCGATGTTTTGGCTCCATTAAAGGAAAACCTGGCACCTAAAAGATTTGGTCTCAAGTATGTGCAGAAGCTTGCCAGAAGAAATGTTTCTGCATACATGGTACCTGATGAGGTGAGTAGACTTATCTTAATATCAAGTTGTTTAATCCCTGTCACTGTTTTGATCTGAAATTTTGTTTTCTCTTCTTCCAGCTTGGCATTCTTCTAAACTCAATGAAGAGAATGCTTGATGTTCTGCGTCCCAAGATAGAGCAGCAACTGAAGTCTTGGGGCTCATGCATCCCTGATGGTGGAAACACAGCCCCTGGAGAGCGTTTAAGTGAGGTGACTGTAATGCTTAGGTCGAAGTTCAGAAACTATGTGCAAGCAGTTGTTGAGAAACTAGTGGAAAATGTGAGTAACCTTGAGCTCTTCAGTTGAAAAATTCTCGGTAGGACATAGTGCACCTCCAATAACCCAAATCTTTTAAGAATAGCTTCTGAAAAATCTGTGAATACCATCACTAACTTATGTCATATTGTTGGTGATGTTGACTGAAAATTGCTATTGTATTGTAGACTTATTTTGATGGAGGGGAAGAAATTGTTCTTCTGTTGTAGATACCTTAAAAAAATTAAAATAAAAAATAAAATAAACATTTTTGAGAGTCTTGAACGTTATCATATTAACATGTATACAGGCTAGACTTTGAGCATTAGCAGAATAAATGCCTTGGATTCCTCAAAATACATGTAACTTAACATTAAATTTTTTATTTTTATTTATCTTTTTTTTCCTCAGACAAAGTTGCAGGGGAGTACAAAGCTCAAAAAGATTTTGCTGGATTCCAAGGGCACTGTGATAGAATCAGATGTCAGGAGCAGGATGCAACCTCTTAAGGACCTTCTGGCCAGCTCAATTAATCATATGCATTCCATCTTTGAGTCTCATGTTTTCATCGCATGTTGTCGAGGCTACTGGGATAAAATGGGACAGGTAAGCTAGAATATTTTACTGCTGTGTGAAGTTTGCACTGGTAGTGGCAAATTTCTTGTTTTCTTGTTTCTCAGGAATATATATATATATATATATATATATATATATATATATATATATATATATATATATTTTTTTTTTTTTTGTTTTTTTGGCTATAGGATATTTTAAGCTTCTTGGAGAGCAGGAAAGAGAATAGGGCATGGTACAAGGGATCTCGGATTGCTGTGTCAGTAAGTACACACGCATCCTTTGTACAATATTTATTGGTTATACAAGTTGCTTTAGAGGTTAAACCAGGACCCGTTTCCTGAACCCTAACCATGATTAGAAATTTGTCTTTTGGTGGATAGGTTTGTCTTCGTCTTACAGTATGTAGAGGGCAACTAATTGCAATCTCATTCCATTTTTTTCTGATGTAAGTTTATCACATGGGGTGGGTATATGCAGGTTTTGGATGATATTTTTGCATCACAAATGCAGCAGCTTCTTGGGAATTCCCTACAAGACAAGGACTTGGAGAATCCTCGATCTATAGTTGAAGTGCGCTCAATGCTTTGTAGAGATGCTGCAAGTAATAAGGGGGGCAACTCATTCTACTTCTAGAGGTAGCAAGGAAAGATGAGTTGCAAGGGCTGGAAAATGCTTCAAATGGCACAGAAGAGAGCCCTGACACTCGGGGATGAACTTTTTATCACTTTGAGCCTTTCATTAGACGAGCTACGCAAGTTGCCTGCTCAAGTAGGCAATCCTGCTCATCCAGATTCAGCGATATTCCTGAAGGATTACAGTTTAGGTATTTGCAGTTCAGTTGCAAATATAGAGTTGTTTAAAAGGATCTCCCAATCTTAAAGCTTTTGAGATGTGCTTACTGGCCATTTTGTTTTGTATACATATCGAACCTTCTGACTACGTACGTATATAACATATCATATTTAATGCAATTCAGGACACATGCAGATACATTGACAAATAGTGTACTTACAAGCATATGCAAATTGGCCTCTTGATATACTGCTGCTGATTGCAGGTACTTACTGTCCAAACTCGAATACTTGTTGCAGCTGATGTTTTACCTTCTCAACAAATTGTTTGTGCACACTTGAGAGCTCCAATTCATTCGTTTCTAACAATCGCCAACCCAGTTAACAAACGTCAACTAGACATTACCAAGATTGTTCCTCGTGGCTCAAAAGATAAGAAAGAGTTGCTCTTGATTGGCATTTCTTCGCTTTTCCTGTTTTGCAACCTACACAACCCATCTCTCTTGTACCGTTTAGCTATGTAATTTGGCAACAGAAAAACCGCCTAGCACGTAATTTTGCTAGAGTACAAGAGCCTTGGCTTTCCATGTTGGTAGCAATTCTGGCGGGCTGTATTCACTTTGCCTGGTACGATCTTCGGGCCTCGTTTGCCCTAGCCACAAGGAAGCTGTCCTCGATTTATTAGTTTTTTTTCTTTGTTTGCAGCAGATAGATGGCTTTTCAGATCTGAAGAACCATGTCAGAACACAAATTTTCATAATAAAAGCACAAGTTCAGGTAAAATTCCGCGTCCTGCTGCCAGCAGGAGGAAAATGCTTTTCATTTCATTTTCTTTACCATAGAATTAGTTAGTTGATCCCTTTTTTTTTTCCGGTGTCCCCGAGGAAGTTAAACTGGACAGGAATGCAAAAGGGCGCTTGTTTCTCAAATGCCACTTGTGTTTGCAACTTTGCAAGAGAGTACTTGAAAATGCTTTCGGTTCATTTTACCACTGTAGCATTAAACAGGTTGCTTGTTTTTCACATAGCAGTCAGCGGCCAAGCAATCACTATAGACTAGATGATTGGTTCGACCCGTGGAAGACGACAAGTATTCATTGAAAGAATATTTACAGGGTTAAACAACATTGGAGCTATCAATTGCAACACACACACACACAATGAATGGCATTTATGTTACACATTTCTAAAGAATAGGGAAGCACTTTTGGCAGCACAAGCACACGATTGATTCCCGCAAAGTGTGCCACACTGCTCAGAAGAGCTTTGATATTACACGGCAGGAAGTCCAGAATGCTGCTGAGGCAGCCTTCAGAATCGCTGGGTTTTGGTATATGCTGGCGAATAACAAACACAACGACAATAACATCAGAATTGAGGCAGTGACAGAGACAAACCAAACAGTATTAAGCAAAAAAATACCAATTGCTTACCCAATGGCTGTAGCTCCCCAGGATGCCACATTGTAGATAACTTTGCTCCCATCCCAAGCCTTCCGAAGTTTTCCTTTTTTCTTTTTTACAGAAAATGTCTTGCAAAGGGCTGAAACAAAATGCTCAAAGATTTTATCACCTATACTAGCATAGCATCTAAGCAACTACTGGAACTCAAAGACACAAGTGAACCGTCATATTCTGCAGTTCTCAAGAGAGTAGTCTTGCTTTCATCCAAGATTAAAGGAAAAAGATGACACACGGAGCAGCTTACCATCCTGAAGTTGGTTTGGAGTCAACTCCTGCAAGTACAAACACAAGACATTACTATGGGGACGAGATGGGAAAAAAATATTCTTTTCCTTTTTGGGGAACCGCATGCAGCTTGGGCTTCTTTCTTTCTTCTACTCCTTCACCACCTTGTACTTTTTCTTTAGCTTTGGGAAGAGAACCCACAGGGGGGGGTTGTGTGTTGGGGCAGAGAAATGGATAAATGAATTAAGATAGCACACAATGCACTATTCAAGCACCTAAACCTTCTTTGCCTCAAATGTGTACCTCATTGTCCATTCACAGTTCACACAGCAGGAAAAGGACTAAATGCAGAAACAAAATTTCCTTAATCGAAAATAAAATGCTACATTCTGTTTCTGTGGTTACAAAAAGGAATGATGCAGCTTAGCCTCTTGAATGGACTGTTGCTTTATACTAATATTATAACCACTAAAAAGTGCATAACATAAACTTAAGACAATGCTCCTAGAACGTCAATCCTTATAGATTAGCAAAGCCAAACAGAAGACCCTAAAATACAAGCAACAAGTATATACTAATCAATGGTTGAATTTAGTGAATACCATCAATAATCACGAAATATGGAAAAATAATAATAAATCTTTAAGAAAAAAGAAGCAAATGAACGGACAAAAAAATATACAAGGAAAACAAAACGGATCAAGATTTAAAGGCAACATTGAGACTTTATCTACCTTTGTCTGTTTAAGAGACAGCAAATATGCAGCCATGAAACATGCTATACCATCCACAATATCCTCTTGCCTAACCAAAACATAGTCTTCTTGATCTAACTCGGAATTTCCACCTTCCCACAGATCATTCTCATTGACCATGTCCCACGAAGTACCTTCTTCTGCATCAAACAAATTAGACTTCACATCATTCCCATTTCATTGGCAAAATCTTTTGTTTTTGGGGGAGGGAGGAGGGGGGAGAGAGTACAACAAAAATATCTACAGAGTGATAGTGCTGCTTAAGGTCTATGTAATTGACTTGAATTTTCAAATATGCACAGAAGTCCTTAAACAAAAAAAAAAAATTTGCCATCCTTGACAGCTTCTCAAGCGTCTAAGAAAAACAAGAATATTGGCTAAATAGAAGCTTTTAAATGTAGAATAGCAGAATTTAAGTCCCGCATCTTGCCACTGCTCACCCAAAAAAAAGAAAAAACCAAAGGACAAGATACCTATATCTTGCCACTGCTCACCAAATACTATGTATCTATTTACAATGTTATGCATCCCAAAAAATTCACACACAAAAAGTCTTTGAAAACATACCAGCTATGTTTTGTGGAACTGATGCCTGCGCATTCTCAAGCTTTTCGAGGAAATCAGTACATTCAACTCTTGATTTGATAAGATCGCACCACTGCAAGTGAGAAAGAAATGACGACATCAATAACATCGCCATATAAAAATCATTACAATAAGCACAATCAGATGTGCCTTCAACATGTTTGCACTGTAGGATCTCAAAACTGTAAGATGTTCACAAGCATATTCATATTTGGCCTTCTCAGATAACCAAAACAAGCAGTAATTGGTACAACCATTCTAGCTACCCTTGCATAGACTTAATAGAATCGCCAGGAGTTCAACATATTCCAACTGACTTGTTTCCTTTTCTGGTTACCCACATTTCAATTGACCCTCCTCCAAAAGAATGTCTTTTGAGTTCCCTACTTGCACTCTATTATATCCTTAAGCTAAGCTAAGCTATCTCATTCTAAACATCGTCAATCACCATGTCTCCTAACTTCAGCTACTTCCCGTACTCTTCGAGATTTCCATCAAACTTCTAAAATTCAGTACTCTTCGAGGTCTCCATCAAACTTCTAAAATTCAGTACAATTAACATCACTTTTCAGACTGTGTTATTCCACTCCGCATACTCCAGCCTAGCATAATTTCACTCACTTAGCTCGGACTACACATACATACATACATGAAGAATTTCTGAAGTTCAAAATTCTCCAGCAAAATTTACATCTCTTCCCAGCTCAACAAAATTTAAACTTCAAAACCTTGTGACTTAACTCATTGACCTAATTCCGTTTGTCAGGAGATTTCACCTGAAAATCAACAAAATTCACAACTTTTTTTTTTTGCGCTTCAAAACTACGGCTCTTTCCAGCTCAACGATCAGACAACTGGAGAGAATTCAGCTACGCAATCTATCATACGACTTCAATTCGACAAGATATTCCTAAAAAACCAGCTGAAAAAAAAAAGCAACAAAATTACAACTTTGTCCTCAAAACTACCTCGGAGGTCTCTTTATCCCGGCTAGGAGAGGGCGACGAGCTTCCTCCGGCGGGCCCATCGTCATCGATTTCATAATGGTGACTAGCTGGTTCATCATGGTCGACATCATCATCGTCTTCTTCGTCGATACAACCGGCAGTGCTGAGCAATTGGAGAGCTCTTTGGCACTCTCCGAGCACAGCTTCTAGGGTTTTCCTCTTGACCCGAACCCGATCCCGATCTGAATTCATCCTCTCTAATTGGAGGATCGCCTTTTCACCCGCCGCCGTCACCACCTGCTCCACTTCCATTCCCTCTAATTTAGAAAAGAATACCCAAAAAAGGAAAGGAAAGGAAAGTAGATTGAGTAATTATAATAGTAAATCGTAGAAGTGCTTTTTTTTTTTTTTTTGCGGGTGTTTTTGAAGTGAAAATTAAGCGGAAAAAAAGAAAAAACCTCCGTCAAGTTGAGTTGTGCTTTGTAATTTTGTCTCAGGAAATTGGTTGTTGATAGTGGTCCATCATGATGATATATGAGAGATTGGAGGGGGGACGGGGAGGCCTCTGATGTTGAATGAATGATTAGTTTTGGATGGGTGGCGCGAGAGACGGCTGCGTTTCGTTTGGGTTTCGTAAAGGTACTGGGAAACTTTCTTTTGCTTTTGTGTGATAAATGTGGATTAATTGGTCCCGTCCTGTCAGCTGGAAATAATTTTTTAAGAAAAACAAAAAGGGATCTTATTGACGACCTGATGTACCTTAAAAAAAAAAAAAAGATTTAATTGCATGTTTTGTTATTACAGTGAATTACTTATCACCTATTTTTTAAAATAAATCCTATCTAAAAAATTTAATGTTAATTAATTTAAATATTATATTTTTGTTAACAAATGCATCCAAATATATTAACATCTGAATTTATTAAATTTAAATACTGATATTAAATTTAAGTACTGAATTACACTGTCAAACAGAGCCACTCTACCTTTTTTTGGTGTAAATAATTAAGTGCATGCGTGTTGAAAATCCAATTTTACCGCATGTTTATAAATCAAAATCAAGTGCTTGCCACGTAATTTCTTGAAATTGTTTCTCCATGTTTATAAACTCGAATCCATCCAATTAACTTTTGCGATTTCTAGAGCAAATCTACTGTCACCTCATGCTTATCAATTCAACTAGAATACTAGTACTCGCTCCGAAACTTCTCTGTTTCAATCGTATAATTTTTAATTTCATGAACAACACTCTCATAATTTTCAATTGTTTAATAAGATTATCGTATATGTGATTGTGGATTTCCATGAGCAAAGTTATGGTATAGTTATTTTTTTCTATTAAATTTCCATAAGTTTTTTTTTTTATTATTTCTCATAGTTTCCATCGTTATGTTATCGTTTGTATATGTGCATGTTTGTTTTTTTCTTTCTGCTGTTAAATTTTAAAAGTCATGCTACCTTTCACACAGTCGTGGTTCTATTAAAAAATTTTCTAAGTCGAAGGATTTTTTTTTGTTGTTTTAACGACAAAGTAAAAAATCTTAAATTCAAAACATTTTACTTAGAATCGTTTGACATCTAACCCAAACTCTCCTCTCATTCTATTACTTACATCATGCTTGGCACTCAAGACTCGCGAAGACGGGCTCTTTCAACGAGTTAAAAGGTCAGTTCACGTCTTTGAAGAGCGTGGAATTTTAGCTGCATATTCTTTTACGCCTCCTGTTTCAGATTCTGGGTAAATTACCAGCTTTCTCCTTCAGCCGGAAGCGAAATGCTGGTTCTTTCAGCGTCGTTCAGCAGAATTTCCGGCTCATCTGATAATCCAAATTCCAAACTTTCCTTCGCACATAGCTCCACTTCCCGGAAGTCGTTTACACTTAAATGAACAAAGCCCTCATCTTTTTCACATCCAAGATTCTAAAAAGGTCTCATTTCATCAAATCTTCCCGCAAATTATTCTCATCCACACCAATTCAAATTCAAGCAGCCCACCCTCAAAACCTCACTCTCACAGCATGCATTACACTTCTTCAATCCTGTGCAGATCAAAGCGACCTCGGAGGAGGCAAACAACTCCATGCCCATATGCTCATAACTGGTTTTTTTCACTCCTCCCCACTCTCCGCCACCAGCCTAATCAACATGTATTCGAAGTGCTCTATTTCCATATCAGATGCATTGTCTATTTTTCTGGCCTCGCCCCATTGCCAAAATGTGTATGCTTATAATGCTATTATTGCTGGATTCATTTCCCATGACTTGCCTAATAAAGTTCTTGAATTTTACTTTAACATGCGGATGGTTGGTTTAATTCCTGATAAGTTTACTTTCCCTTGTCTAATTAAGGCTTGTTGTCATGCCATGGATGTTGAAAAGATTCATGCTTTGGTTTTTAAACTTGGGTTGGAGTTTGATTTGTATGTAGGTAGCGCATTGGTGCATGGCTATTTGAGAGTTGGGTTGTTGTCGAGTGAGGCATTAAAGGTGTTTGATGAATTGCCTGAGAGAGATGACGTTGTAATTTGGAATGCCATGATTAATGGGTTTGCTCAGCTTGGGGAGATTGACAAGCCATTGGGAATTTTTAGGAGGATGGTTGAGAACAGGGTTGTTCCGAATAGATTTAGTGTTACGGGGATTTTATCAGTTCTTGCTGTGGCTGGGGAGATTTATAACGGACGAGTGATACATGGATTCGTGATAAAAATGGGGTATGATTCAGGGGTTGCTGTGGCAAATGCATTGATTGATATGTACGGTAAGTGCAAGTTTGTCATGGATGCTTCCAAGGTTTTTGATTCCACACTGGAGAAGGATATATTTTCCTGGAACTCGATCATATGTGTTCATGGACAATGTGGTGAGCATGAAGAAACTTTGAGGCAGCTTGAGAACATGCTGCACGCTGGTGTTCAGCCTGATTTGGTGACTGTTGCTAGTGTCCTTCCTGCTTGCGCTCATCTCACAGCATTAATGCGTGGTAGAGAGATTCATAGGTACGTGATTGTGTATGGACTAGGGGGTGTTTATGGAGGGCATAATAATATCTACATCAACAATGCTGTTATGGACATGTATGCAAAATGTGGTAGTCTAAGGGAGGCTCGCTTGGTTTTTGATAAGATGAGCCATAGAGATGTTGCCTCATGGAACATTATGATTATGGGTTATGGCATGCATGGATTTGGCAATGAGGCCTTAGATATGTTTCACATTATGTCTAAGACAGAATTAAAGCCTGATGAAGTCACCTTTGTCGGGGTTTTGTCAGCTTGTAGCCATGCAGGTTTTGTGACTTGGGGGCGTGAATATCTTGCAAGCATGCAGCCAAAGTATGGCGTCTTTCCGACTATTGAACATTACGCTTGTGTGATTGATATGCTTGGTCGAGCTGGGCAGCTTGAGGAAGCTTATGAACTGCTATCGACAATGCCTTATGAGGCCAACCCTGTTGTATGGAGGGCATTTTTGGCTGCATCTCAGCTGCATGGTAATTCTGATCTGGCCGAGGTTGCTGCACATCAAATATTTGAACTTGAACCAGAGCATTGTGGAAGTTATGTTATGTTGTCGAACATTTATGGAGCATCAGGTAGATATGATGAGGTTTTTGGTTTGAGGCATACTATGAGGCAACAAGATGTGAAGAAAATCCCAGGTTGCAGTTGGATTGAACTCAGTAATGGGGTCCATGTATTTGTTACACGTGATCAGAATCATCCAGAAGGAATTGAAATCTATGCTGGATTAGGTTCACTGACTGCTTGCTTATGTGAGAATGGCTATCGACCTAGTCTCTTAGAAGCCACTGTGTAAAAGTTTGAGTTTTTTTTTCCTCCGGGCTGGCCCAACAATATTGTTAGTTGATGGACTTTGAGTCCCAAACATCCTGAATGAGTTGTTTTGCATAAGATTGGAAATCATACGAAGGATGATGAATTTGGTCCTCTGCAACCAAAAAGGTGCTGGTTTTAACAGTTTTGATAGTTGGTTTGGAAAAGAAAGTGTATGGGTTTGCTGCAACAGGATTGCATATGGATTTGTGTTGACTGCACACCACATGCGGATTTACATTTCCATGGTGAGAGCTCAAGCACACATTCTCAATCTGATTAATTGGTGTGTTTCGTAGATTTTGCTATCTCAATTGCTAAGAAATTTTGTTTTGGAGAGTTTATTTTCTTTTTTGTGGATTGTTGTTTGTTGTTGACAAAATGCACATGTCACCTTTTCTCTTTGTTGGCAAAGTGGCTCAACATATGATTATTTTGATTGATGAATAGTATCTTCTTCTTGATGTTTTTTGTATCTGGATCCTTGGGCTGCTCAGAAACTGTAAATCATGCATACATATCTATTAATCTAGTCCGTCCACCTGGGGATTGCCCCTGACCTAAGTTTATATTTAAACAGTATGATCAGAATATCAGCCTGTCAAAAAGAGATAAGTGATTTGGCTGAAAAAGGAACAATAAAACAGTCATTAGAATCTGTGGATGATTCAACTGAAAGCTTACTCTTTGCTGCTTATGGATTACCTTTAAGTGAAGAGGTCTATCTTAATAGTATGATTTTTGCTGGATGGCATTGCTGATGTAGGACAGTTTTTCAGGAGGCAACCTTCTTTCCCCGTAAATAAACATAAGGTTAAGGCGGGGAGCATGCGAATAGATAAAATTTCTTCTGACAATAAGTGAACCACATCCCAACTAATGTTATGTATTATTCCTGGTTGAATAATTTCCCTGACTAATTTTTGAATCATATTGGTTTTGAAGTAGCTACTTGTTGGAATATGAGGCTTCTTCCAATTATAAGACAGAGGTCCCTTTCTCAGCCACCAACTGAAGGCCTACAATTGATCATCTCTTTAGTATATAAGACATGGAATTGCCTTCAATGTACAAGTTCCAGAGTGGTCATTTATGAGGAATTTATTCCTGTGCCTCGAGGCATCCCTGGAGAAAAAGATGACAGTAGGTTTTTTTGGATAATGACATGAATTTGGACTCAGAGGAGGAACTCATCATCACAGGATGGCCAAGTTTCCAGCGGCACCATTGCTTCAAAGTGCCACAATTCTGTGTCAAGGCATGACATGCCAATGATGCTGTGTATTCACTGATGTTACTTCATCAAGGGAAGCACAGGGAGAGGGCAAGGAGATGGGGCAGATTATTTATGAGAGGTGCTGATGCTGTGTAGTGCTTATACAGAGGGTGTTATTTCCCATTCTGCTGCGAGCTCCGAATTTCTACAGCTAGGGGGACATTTATGGGAAGGTGCAACCTACTGGTACCCGTGTGCCTGAAGGGTGTGAGTTCAGTGTTTCTTCAATTTGAAGATAGAAACCTTGACAGGATAGGTAAGTCGTGTCGTTTCTCAGAACATGTAATTTTGCTGTCATGTTCATCAAGTCACCAATTTGTTTCATTTTCATTCAGGAAAGCCTGACCTTCTCAGTAGGTCTTAACCCTACAGCAACCATACTCAACTCAGAATTCAAATGAGTGCTGCTGTGCTTGTTTAAGGAACAATAGGAGAATCAAAACCCTTACCAGAAAGAAACAAACATGACACAACAAAAAGAGGAACAGTGCAAGATGGAAAAGAATATTGAAGTGGCCCTCGATGTCTCCTTCATAAAAGGACATGACCAATGAAACATCAAACAATGATAGAACTTGATATGTTTGGTGATTTAAATTGTGTAGTTTCGTGCATAAATTTCGGACTCCGCAGGTTGGATAGCCATTATTTGGTCAAAAATTGTTTGTTTGCATCACAAACAGTTCAATACACTTTTTTATCTCATATACATCAAATTACAAAAAGTATTGCAGTAATTATTTCAAATAATAACCTCCTATCCAAACACAATTATTGTGAGAACTCGAACATAAGCCAAATCAAGATCTTGAATTTTTTGTTAGTTGCTTGACAATCTATCTGGGAACCGTGATCAAAGTTCTAAAGCCAATATCCGTGTACAGCTAAATGTTGTCTGCTATTGGATATTAATCTGTACGTAACGTGATTCACTGTCGGTTGATTTTCAAGAATTTCATTTGACAAAAATTGCACCGTGTTTGGATTGCTATTTTTTAGAATTTTTGTCAAATAAAAAGGGTGATTAAAAATTATTCTCAAGAGAAACGTAAAAATTTTTTGATTGAAAACTACAATATCCAAACACCATTTTTAGAATCAGTCCCCTCTCCCTTTAGATTTTCAGAGACATTCTTGCAGCAGCATTAGATCTTACAAACCCAAAATAAACCCTTTTTCATGATACAAAATTTGTGTGTCAGGTATTTTTCATTCTTTTGACACAATTCTTCTTCACTTTCCACACTTTTTCAGCACTGGCACGTGCTGCCATAGTCCTTGACCGCTGAGTCCAAACTTTGAGGCAGTCTGAAATCTTTTCTGCAACAAAGTCACGGAGAAGTGATAAGTGATAGCTCACATGGCAACTGGCCAAGCTGCTGCTGTTCCACCACCGTTTTCTTTAGATAAAGCCAGCTTGTCCTCACCATATGTAGGTCACCTTGCACGGACCATTGTCTTTCTGAAACTCGTACTATAACTTTTCTGAGTCTTGTGCTGCCAGCAACTTACTCGAAACTAGGCATGTAATCGAGCCGTATATTCGAGCTCAACTCGATCTATAAATAACTTGGCTCGAGCTCGATCGAGTCGAAAAATCTCAAACTCGAGTTTGACTCGAGAAAATCTTTAAAAGCTCGAGACTCGACTCGATAAGGCTCGACCTTTAGTCAAATTTTATCGAGTCGAGTAATCAAACTTTTTGACTCGATACCTTACTTGTAATACATATATATTATTTAAATTATATGGCTCGACGAGCTACTCGTGAACTCACAAGCTACAAAATTCTGACTCGAATTCAACTCGAATGTGTACTCGAATAGCTCGAGACTCGGCTCGAATTCGATCAAATCGAGTTCAAGCCAAGCCATTGACCAAGCTACTCACGTGCAGCTCGACTCGCTTACATCCCTATTCGAAACCACCTTGCCAACACAGTTTTAGGTTAGTAAAGACAGACCACTTTTTCATAAAGTGGGGAGCGTTTGATTCTCGTTACTACCTTGTTAGTGAATGGCGTGTTTTAACCCTTGCTGTTGGTGGTAACTGAAATCATTCAACATTTTTTTTTTACCAAAAAGAGATGCTCATTTATACCCTTCACTGAAAACTCAAAAATAAAAAACTTGTAGTACTAGCTTTTTTTAATAGAGACATACTTGAACACTAGGAAGTTCATCATGTTAGCTGCATTTAAAAGGTTAGAATTTTAAAGTGTAAATTACCTTTTTTATCCTCCTGTAATTTGGTTCTTTATCACATAGCTTCCTATTGTTTAAAAATCTATATATAATCTCTTCGTGATTTGGATTAAAATGTTACTGTTAGTTTTCTCATTAAAATTAACGATCAATAGTAAAAAGTCAAAATCAAACTAATGAATTGACAAATTCACCCTTTCACTGCCTTTTTTTTCTTCTTCTCTCTCTTTCTCAATCTCTCTCTTTGGGAAGAAAATGATTTTGAAAACCTATACTCTAATTGACAAAATCTTAATTTTTTTTCCAAATGCGAAAAAGATGGAAGAGAAATATAAAATAAATAAATAAGAAACAAAAAATAGTAGGGAAATATAAAACAAATAAATATGAAACAAAAATACCAAATCTTTTACTACAAATATCATTATAGGTTTTTAAACCAAATCTTTAATTTCAATTTCTTCTTTTTATGTTTGGAGGAAAAAAAGAAGCAATTAAAGGGTAAATTTGTTAATTTATTAGTTTAACATTGACCGTTAAATTTAATGGAAAAATTAACTGTGATACTTTGACTTAAATCACAAGGAGGTTACATATATGTTTTTTAAACTGTATGAGGTTATGTGATAAATCATAGGCGACTAAAAGGTGATTTATCCAATTTTAAACCATAAACATATCACAGCATCATCAATAATTTTTTATCCCCAGGAAAAATTCTTTGTAGGCCAAAAAGGTGGGAAGACCAGTACATTATTGATGCTGAGCAACATTTGCATCTCTTTTTTAGCCGGATGCTGATCATATTACAGTAGTATTATTCTCCACTGTCCACAGCACTGTAATGTAACTTTTTACATATGAATGCTGCTCCATTCAAAGTCGGAATTTTAACAATCATGCTTGCTGGGCTGCTGGGAGCGTCAGGTCAACGAGGGTGTTTGTGATGGATGTTTCATGAGTAATCCAGTAATTGGACCAAAACATGAATGATGAACCCTTTGAAAGTTTTAAATGCTTTATGAATACTATTATGAACATTTGAATTTTGAGAGAAGGGGGGGGGGGGGGGGGGGGGGGGGGGAGAGGAGGAGGGGGGTTGGGAGCATGCTTCTCTGGACATTATGACAAAGAAATCCGGATAAGTCTTTCTTGACATGGACAATAATGCTATCAGTGAATGGCGCCGAGACTAGTATCCCATCCATGGAATTGAGATGCATTTCTTCCAAAAAGGGTTGACCTATTTTTTTATTGTTGCACAAGTTGAAATCTTTGGTAGTTGAATCAATGGTAGATTAGCCAATGGAAGAATTGCCTGTTGCAATGTGCACTATTATTGTAAGTCAATAATATTTTAAGTTTCAGACTTTTTCTGGGCTTAATATATAGTAATATTCCAAGAACATGTGTGTGTTGCGGTTAAATTGCATTTTTCCTGTATCATCGATGGATTGAGTTGACGATTTGATTTGAGAAATCAAGATCGATCGAATCAGTCAATGCAATCGAACTAGTGTAGAATAGATTAGATTATACAACTGTTATCGTCTCCAGAAAAAAAAAAAATTCAGTCAGTGCAGGACAGGGACGACTTGACGGAGGTGTTGGAATAGCGCAGGAGAAACATTTCCATGCTTCAACAGGGACTAGAATACCAAACCATTGAAATGTTGGAAGGAATGACATCGTAGAAACTTTTTCCGGTTGATGTTGGAAATAGCATTATTGAATAATAATGAAAAGCATCTGGAGTCTTTGAATTTTCGACACATTATACTACTGATATTTTGTTCTATTTGCATGGAGTTAGTATTAATGTGACAACCAAGTTTGTTCTTTTTTTTTTCATTTTTACTTTTGTTCATAAACATTTCAATGAGATTGACTACTCCAAATTATATTGTGGCTTTGTATTCTTTTTTTTTTTTTTTTTTGGTGGTTGATAGATTTTGCAAGGATCTATCTAACGCTAAAAGTTAAACTTCAATATCAATACATTAAAACCAATCCAATAACAAACTCTATTTAAGCTGAATTCACTCAATTGAGTATCGAGCAACATTTATTTATGTAACAATTCGGAACGTAAATGAGAGTGTTTAAGTCTATTCAAACTGATTTTTTGTCTAGTTAAATTTCAATGTTTTGAACTTTTTACATGTAAATTTAAATTGTATGCCAGTCGATTCAAATTCCAATCAACCCTAGAAGTTAATCGAGTATAAATCGATTAGTATTTAAGATTGGCTTTGAAACCATCAACGCACTCGATGAATCAAATTTAACGAGCAATGAGTATCGAAGAATTTAGTTCGTCTTTTCCAACTTCAATTAGCAGATGTAATTGTTGACGTTGATGGTCAGTTGGATACAACTAGTTTCTGGCTTGATAAAGACTAATAACAGAGTGGCAAATAGCAGCACGGTTGAGACAAAAACCCCAAATCACAACGGTTTCTCAATCAGTGTCACGATCGATGAAATTACGGAGAAACAGATATACATATATATATATATATATATATATATGTATATGTATATATTTTCCCTCCAACATGTACGCTACGGTTGAAGAAAGTAAAGAAACAAAGAGATAGGGGACCAAAGGGCAAATGGCCCCATAGCTCAAATTCCTTTCCTTCTCCCTCCCTCTCTCTATTTTTCCGCTCAATTTGGAAAATCGCAGCATACAAAAGAAACAAATGCTTATACGTTTGCCTTTGCTTCTCCTTCGGGTTTCCGTTATCCCAATATTTCCTCCATTTCTTTTCTTTCCATAACAAAACCCAAAAGAAAAGAAAAAGAAGTCTTTTTTTTCCCCACATTTTCAGTTTTTTTTCCTCTCATTGTTAATTGTAGAACTAATTTTGGGATTGATTTTGCACTGATAATTATGTCAGTGTTATTATAAACTTTGTGAAAAAATATAGATAAAGAGAAGGGGGAAAAAAAAATACAAACAAAAGGTATGTCATATGTGCGGGGCATTATCTAATAAGCTACATTTACTCTGATCCATATCTTCAAATCTTACCCTAATTTCTCAATCTGCTGATGATGAATGTCATCTGCGAATGCTTCAGATGCAGGTTGTTTGCATATTTGAGATAATGTAAGAAGTATTTGAAGATCAGACAATGACTAATCGGAATACGGAAGCTCCTCAGGTAGGAATCCGTCATGGGGATCATCAAATGTCAGCTTGATCGTTGTGATTTTGTACTGCATTGTGGATTCTTTTTTAAAAATTTATTTTTGTTATTGAGGAAATATTTTGTGAATGAAATATTGGTTGGATGGTGTTGTTTCAGGGCGAAGGTGGTAATAATGCTGTGGCTGCTGCACCACCTCCGCCTTCACCTTCACCGCAGGGGTCCAATGATAGTCTGATTTCTCGCGGTAATAGCAAGGTAAATCATTTTTACGTGTTTCCCTACATTTGTAAATTCGCACATTTTGTTTTTTTTTTTTTTTATGATCCGAGGTCATGCTCCCATGCTTTTAAGGTGTATTCAGATCTCTTTCTTTCTTTTGATGTTACTGCTGCAAATCGTTTGGATGATTTCCTTTATATTCTGTCAAAGTTTATCTTTTTCTTTCTTTTTTTCTCTACCCAACAAATACTAATAAATGTTCTTTTGGGCTTGCGAGGTTAATCAATGTTCAGTTGCACTTATTATTAGGGATGACATCGCCAACAATTAGCTTAGAAAAGTTTGAATAAAGTAGAGAAAGAAAATGTAATGAATATATCACTAGTATTGTGATTTTTGATCGTGATTAGTTTTGGGGTTGCATGCTTGTTTACAAGCATGGTTTAGGTAGAATAGATTTCTGGCTATGAGCAAAACTATGCATACAAATTGATGGCCCAGAGAAGTTCTGGCTATTTGGATCGTACAAAGCATTTGGACTTGCTAAGTGTTTTTCTACGTCTTGGAGCTTAGAAATTTGATAATATTACTGCCATATACACACCGATACTTTGTCATTATTACACACACACACACCTATGTTTTGTGATTATTTTACTCTTAGGCGATTTGAGAATGTAATGAAAATTAAGGTTTGTCAGCTGAATGGGATTTCCTTATACGCCTGTATTGGTGGCTTGCTTTGGTATTTATAGAGCTGATTTGAGAGGATATTTGATATAAACTACTCAATGTTGATTGCAGGTTTACAAAAGTGGTCCTCTTTTTCTATCATCAAAAGGTACTATGGTTCTCCTTCATTTATTAGTGGGTTTGAAAGTACGATCTTAACAAAGTTCTCTCCTTTTTTCCGTTGCAATTTCATCAATGTGTTGTCCTCTTTAATAAATTTACTGCTCAGCCTCTTTCTATCTTGTTAGAGGAAAAGACTACTTATGGGACTTTTTTATTTTATTTCTTAAGAATTTATACTGTTCAAAATTAGAGCTAGCGAAAACTGAGCAGTCGGATCTTAAAATATCACCTTTTTAAAATTTTTTATTTATCAAGTTCTAATTGAAAGAACATCAATCCACATTTTAAGCAGTTGTTCTGGATCTCAGCATGGTGGAAACCTCTGTTCCATATGAGGTCATCAATCATGTAAATTTTCTGAGACAGTAGATCCAGAAACTATCTGTGCAGTTTATCTTTGCCAAGCCTAAGAAGCTAGTATTGTTTAGTTTATCTGTTTAAGCCTGTATCTAAGATTGTTTCTCCAGAACTGCATACCCATGATAATTGTGTATGAAGAACAAGAATGTCCTTTTTCATTTTTTCAAAGAAGCAGCAGAGGAATGAGGAATTTGCTATGACCAGCAACACAGACACAAAGATTTTGGTTGGATGAGAAGCATCATTGAAGGGGTGAAATTGAGTCTATAGTGAATCGTACATGAAACCTGATAATTGTAAGAGATGATAACAGACAAGGGTATAGCAGTGTGAATGAACACAATTTCAACTAGTGGTAGGATCCTCCAGCAAAGTTCTAGATATTCGGTTTTAGTTAGCATATCAGCATGTCAATCTCATGAGTCATGGTGCAATGACCTCGTTGGTGCTTAAATTTTTTATTTTGTCCTTCCGTGAGACCCAATTAAGTAACTCTTTCTTTGGTTTGTTTGACCAAGTATAGCATGACCAAGTTTTGCCGGATTGAAGTATCTCTAGGTGAATTTGGGTGTGTCTAGCTGTCCATGCTCCCATTTATTGTTTTCACCTCCTTTACGAATCACACTTGTACTTGAAGGGTATTTCAGGGACATCAATGAATGAATTACTCTGATTGGTGGCCTAGGCTTACATAAAGATGGTTAATTCTACATTCATCTCTGAAGCATAGATTCATCACGATTGTGTATTGCAATTGTAATCTTTCATCTTCAAAGAGTCTTGGAGATGCCATATTGTAGCTTGTTTTCAGAAGCACTTTTTCATGCCTTAATGACATGAATTTGCATGAATTTTCATTTTGAAGTTGTTGGATTACATGCAGGAATTGGATGGACATCATGGAAGAAGAGATGGTTTATCTTAACACGTACATCGTTGGTCTTCTACAGAAGTGATCCTGTGAGTTTGGATATCTTTCCCTGCATCCAGAGATCTGAGAGCTTCTGATATAATTTTCTACATTAGTATATTACTATCACTTCAGCGTTCATTCTTCTTGAATGTAATACAAATTACAACTCTTTTTATGTTTTTGAATGACTAAGTATTTCTGCTTTAGTTCTCATCAGGAGGTCATTTTCTTAGCTCTATTTGGAATACTCAGTAAGGGCTGATGTCTGCCTTACATTGTACATATATTACACGGAAATGTTGCTAGATGACCTAGTGCATGCTGTTCATTGTAGAATATTATGATGAAATTCTGGTATTATGATTTGAAATCACCTCGTTTACAGAATGACAATCTATAGGGTCTCCTCTTTTCTTGTCATTTTACTTACGATACTCATGTCTTTGTCTTCTGAGTAGAAATGTGTAATGTGTAAAGTAATTAACACATCTTCCCACATATAGCATGAAATCTGGAACTTGATTCATTCTCCTTGATGTAACAATAAACAGTTTTCTTTTTCTTTTTTTAATAAAATCTGTAAAATATTTGATGCAAAGGGAAACATCTATTCTACATGTTGGGACTAGGCTCCTTCCAAGTCTTGCACACTACCATTGTCTGAATGGTGCTTCCAACATGCTGAATGTATTCATTTGATGTAAGTGTAATTTTGCTAACTCAAACCTACACCCAGGTGGAATTGTTCATGTTAGAATTGCATATACGAGACAATCATCTTCTTAAGTGCTTGAATGTAGGATAAACTTTAGATTAAGCTTGTCTTTATTGAATAAAAGTAATAATCTTGTAGAGATATCAAAGGCTTGCTAAAGTTGCTTTAATTTTCATCAAAATAGAGACACGCTAAATTGAAGATTGTTTTTATATTTCAGAATGCAGTTCCTCAAAAGGGGGCTGAAGTGAATCTGACCCTTGGTGGTATAGATCTCAACAGTTCAGGCAGGTTGGCTTGTTTTAAGCATTGTTCTTCATTTCTATGTATTTCTTGCAGTTCTTCCCACGGTTGCTATTATAGCTTAAGATTTTTTACTGATGCTGCTCATTATGTTGATGTAATGTCTAGTGTGGTTGTCAAAGAGGATAAAAAACTCTTGACGGTTCTATTTCCTGATGGTCGAGATGGACGAGATGGACGAGCTTTTACTCTAAAGGTACCATCCTCTCTTCTCTCTCTGACACAGAGACAAATGCGTCCCATTCCAAGGTTCATCTTTTGTCTTGTTGGTATGTAAAATTTGTAGTACTTCTTTGCATTAAATCCTCCTCTTCAAATTCTTCTTTACCCATTTTATCTCATTTGGTCTAAAATCTGAATTAAAACTGCTTCTAATGCAATAAAGTAGTATGAAGTAGTATTTATTGCCTGCAAAGATCCTTGTGCTAGTTAAAAAATTTTATGCCGTCAATGTTGGATAATCATTTCACTGAAGTGGGAAGTAGTAGGCTTATATCTAGGAATAAAATCATCTACAGAAAATGTTCTGAAAACTGGCCTTTATCTCTTTTAACTTTTTTATGTACCTTTTATATTTGAACACATTTAAGAATGTAGTTTACTCTATATGCGATATATGTTTCAAGGATGTAACATGACCCAATTCTATGTTTAGTGCCTCAAGCTTCCCATTTTTCTTTAAGTTGTAAATTCTTCATTTCTTGTTCCTTTTGCAACAATTTTGCCACAAATCGCAGGCACTTTGATCCTGCAGTCAACAAACTGTAGGTACAATTCCTGGTAGAGATCTGATACTAAATTCTAAATTCTATAATCATCAGTTCCACATTTAACTTTAATGGTCTACAGCATTTAATGTGGAGAAGATCTTTATATTGTCATCAAACATGCAACAGTTCATGATGGGATCAGTGGTCATCCAGTGAGCAAATAGAAACTGTTGTAGTTGAGCTGTAAAGTGTTTTTGTCCTCTGTCCTGTGACATTCATGTATAGAAAGGTTTATCCGCCAAATTCTCCAAGATCACATTACAATGTCTAAAATGGATGATGGAGTTGATATCTTTAATCCTGTATGGTTTTCTAAGATTAAGGCTTCAATTCCCACCAACTTGAGAGGGGTTGGAGGTTCATTCTTCTTGTATTACTTGTGGTATCAGAACTGTGGTCCCTTGAATTTTCATGGTACTCCCTTGAACTGAAGCAGCTTTCACATGGTGCTCATTTCAACTGAATTTATTGCTGAGCTGACCAAAACCTTTTATAAGGAAAAAACTCCCAATCTCACTGACCCACAAACACATGATAATGCATGGGTGTGCATGTTCACGTATTATGTATGTATGGAATAGAAACTTGGGAGAACATCAACAGATTTTAATGAAGAATACAGTAGGGTGTTGGAAAGGACCTGACTGTGGCGGAGAAAATATATCCACTATATGAGTATCATGATTTAGACAAATGTGAACCTACCTTTTATGGCCCAAGTTCTTTTTTGTTTCCTTAAATGTGACACAAGAATTGGCATTTTAGGTGTGCAATAAAGTAGTAATCTGGGTCTATTTTAGTGGTCACCTTCTGAGATCTCTTTGTACCACAGGCAGAGACATTAGAGGATCTCTTTGAGTGGAAGGCTGCGCTTGAAGAAGCTTTGGCAAATGCTCCAAATGCTGCTCTTGTTATGGGACAAAATGGTATATTCAGGAATGATCAGGGCAATATTGCTGATGCTTCTTCAGAACAAGGTAAGTTTCCTGTCATTTAGATAAGTTGTCCCCGACTTAACTGTCTTGTCTTTAAGTTTCTGCACGTTTCTTCAAAACTATGTGAATTCCCATGGCTATTCTTTGCAATTTTTCTTTAGTAGTTGAAGCTTCTTTTTCACAAAAAAATTGTTTCCATTTCCGTAAGGTCACGAAGAATGCAGATTTTCACCATTGGCCACTGACTTTTTTGTGGTTGTTATAAGTGAATGAAATAAACGCGCATTGTAGCACGAGAATTATTAACTAACAACATTTATAGCTGTTTTCTTTTACATTTCTCAAGAACATATAATTAGAAGTAAGTATTTGTCATTCTTTAATTAATCCCTGGAAACAAATTAGTCTTTCTGATTTGGCATTTCTTGCATGCATTTTGCATAATTTTGTTGTAATTTTCTTTCAACAATTTTATGTAAAAACTTTTAATGTATTGAAGAGATTAATCTACCCGGTGGCTAGCGCTCCACTAAAATTATTGTGGTACACAGTGAAAGTATTTATGATAATTCTTATGTACTGACAGTGGATACACTATCACAGTTGGATAAATGACACATATGCAAAATTTGGATTTCAAATTTTAATTCAGTTGAATTGTCACACATCCATTGGCAAAGGTGTATATACTATCAGTGTATAGAAGATTAATTTTTTATGATATTTTAGGATGTTGTTACAGGATTTCTGTTGGATTCTTGAATGGTAGTAGTTTTCCTAGTTTAGATATCTCTGTCATGGATATACATGAGGACTGTATTTCCTGTCCCATCTACAGCGAAGGATAGACAACCAGTCAAATCTTTGGTCATTGGGCGACCAATTTTACTTGCTTTGGAAGATATAGATGGAACTCCATCTTTCTTGGAGAAAGCCTTGAGGTTTCTGGAGGATCATGGTAAGGTCTCTTTATGGAACATGGTAATATTCCATTTCATGTCCACAAACTATTCGGAACCCCCTACTAGTTGAGGACTTTGTCTTGGTAGCCTACTTGTCTCATATGCTTCGATTTTGGAAGAAGTGCATGTTTGATGGATCATCGAGCACTGTTTATTTGACAATTCTCTTCCAGGAGTTAGAGTTGAAGGCATTTTACGACAAGCTGCAGATGTTGATGATGTTGAACGCCGAATTCACGAATATGAACATGGTTTGTAAGCTTTGTGCAGTGCTTTTGATGATTTGTATCTGCATTAGTCACAGCTTTTTTTAGATTAACTCGATATTTGCATATGTAGAACTATATTGTCTTTAGTCTTTTTGTAAGAAAGCTAGTGAAACAATATGTGGATTGGGGTATTCATAAGACTATCTGATGCCTTGGTTCAAATTAGAAGACTGTTTTCCATATAAACGTAAATAACTGATACTTTCTACTTTTTAACTTGTATCTGAACTTTGGACCTGCCGTACGTACTCATAACTTACCATGGAGTTAGGCAGCGCCAAGATATTAGGGCAAATCGAGGCGGTAATTAGTGAATGGCTTTTCTTGTCATAATTCCACGCCAAGACCTGTTTCCCTTTCATTTTCTGCTTTCAAATGATTTACAAAGAAGCTATACAGATGAGTTACGTAGCCATAATGAGATTATCATTAAGCCATTGATTTTATTACTTTTCTTACATTAGATAAGCATTGTAGTTGATGCAATATATTCAAGATAACTAAGTGAATACACCTAGTTTGTACTTCTTATTCCAGGGAAAAGTGAGTTTTCTTCAGAGGAAGACGCACATGTTATAGCAGACTGTGTCAAGGTATCTCCTTCAGTTACAAAATAAACAAAAAAAGAAAAATTGTGGATTACATGTTCGTAGGCATACTCAGCTACTGACTGTTTCTCTATGGACTTCTCCAGTACATTCTCCGGGAGCTACCATCTTCTCCAGTTCCTGCATCTTGCTGTAATGCCCTGTTAGAAGCGTATCGTAAGTAGTTTCCCCTTTTATCTGTTTCTCTTCTTGCTAACATATACTTATGAACATCTACTGTGAAGGGGAAAGAGCAAAGTATTCATAATTAGGATAGTGTATTATTAAATTTTGCAAACTCTGATAATTGCATCATGTGCTCATGATCCATTCTAGCTGGTTTAGTTCTTATCTCAAATGACCCATGCTTTTCCTTACATATTACATCAACTTACAGTGAATGGTCTTTAATCTATTGATTGAATTATGTCTTCCCTTTATTTCGTTATTTCAAGTATATGAATGAGGGATAATACCTTTTTTCTTGATCAAATTTCTAGCAAATAGAAAATTTGAACAGTTGGACACTTTTGCACATCAAACATTAAGAATATGAAAGATGGACAGACAAACACTGTAAATTTCTGGATTATGTTGTTACATTAACCTATAAAATTACAATGGATATATTATATCTAATTCATCCTTCGTAATGCTTTTAGTTTAATGGCTTTCAAGGGTTTCTAGTCTGTCAATTAGTTGCTGGATCACTTATGAATGTCAACATTGTTTATTCCTTCAGGAACTGAGCGCAGCATGAGAGTCACTGCAATGCGCACAGCCATATGTGAGACATTCCCGGAGCCAAATCGGCGCTTATTGCAAAGGTAGCTGCTATTTTGATGATGTTATAACGTGCTGGAACGGAAGCTATTCCAGGATATATGTGACTGTTTGCCTCACTTTTTTAATCAGTCAAGTACTTGATAATTTGTGGTTTATATTTCAGCCTTGAGAAACTTCATTTTTTCTGTAGCACTTGTATTAGCAATGCATCAACTTCCTTAAAGTTGGCAATTGGTTAACTGGGATTATAACTTCATAAATAAGGTTCACTGGAAGTGGTTTGGCCTGGAAATACTTTGTTTGGACTTTATTTGCCTTAACAATTGGTTTATTTCTCTGGTAAAATCTTATGCTCTTTCTGCTGCGTTTAATATTAGAAAAGGAAATCCAAGTTTATGGTTTAGGATATTTTGGGTGCAGTTCTCATAATAGAAAGGGGAATCTTAGTATATTTCAGGCAATGATATAAAGGAGGTGGATCTGCTACATGTTTGCCATGATATATCTTGTGCTAGTATTCCCACAGTTGGCGCGTTGTGAATTGGAAAGCAAAATTTGAACACTATAAATTCATATCAGTTTATAATTGACAGTATGTTATATTCATCAGCCTGACAGTATGTTAATGCCATCAGTCATGGTGACTATCAAAAGACTTCCAAAATCCATGATTGGTTGACTTATTTCCATGTGGTTGTCTGAGTAAGTCTTTTGAACCTAGTTATTGTTTAGGTTGCTTCTTAACTTTTTATTTAAGCCCTGTTCCATAGTCTGCTTTATAGTTATTTTTCCCTCTGTCCCCCCAAGCCCCACACTGTTAAAAATTATGAGAAATATTCTGCAGGCATTATTTGTGGCAATCTCTCTCTCTCTCTCTCTCTCTCATATTTTTGGGGATCATGTTATGCAAAATTAGCTTATTTTTTATACATGAAATAGAGAAATTATTTTATGGGGGAAAGAAAGATAACTTAAGTGTGTAAAGAAGAGCTGGTTGATCCAAAGCTGAGTAAAAATCGTAAGGAGCTGTCTACCTCCGATGTCTGTCAGGTCATGTGATCTGGACTCATAAATATAGGATAAGGATTTTCAGTTATTATAGCCATTGGGAATGGGAACTATTTATCCATTTCTTATTAAACCTCAATTCACCATTTATCATGGATATGCATTTCTAAATGTCTACTGAGATTCTAACAAAATATTGTGCATCTAATCTTTTTCTTTTGTCTCAGAATTCTTATGATGATGCAGACTGTGGCTTCTCACAAGGCTGAGAACCGAATGAGCATTTCAGCTGTGGCAGCATGCATGGCACCTTTGCTGCTGCGTCCCCTTTTGGCTGGTGATTGTGAACTTGAACATAACTTTGACATGGGTGGTGATGGTTCTGTTCAACTTCTGCAGGCTGCCGCTGCAGCAAACCATGCTCAAGCCATCGTTATCATTTTGCTTGAGGAGTACAATAACTTATTTGGGGTATGCTTCTTTGGTTGTTATCATTTATTTCTATTTTCTAAAGTCATTACTGCCGACCATGAATAAAGTGGTGTGAAGTATCTCATAGTCATTCGAGCTTATTAGAATTCTTGTGGAACAACATCACAAAGTTTAAATTGTTTCGGACTGTCATTTTCTTCTTAATGATCTTTGGTATAGTCTACCTCTTTTTTCTTTTTTTTTTTCAATGGTCACTTAATTGATTCTTCAGAAAATTAGACCGCTCATTTAAATCCCTTTTGTCAATTCTGTACTGGAGAATGTGATTTTTTTTTGTGTGAATTTCACATCATTTTATTTTTTTGCCCTAGCTTGCCTGATATTTTTTGTTGAGTTGCAAAGGCCATGATACTGGGCCCTGCCTTTTGAAATTTTTCATGATTTGGACATAAATCACCTGGAAAAGTAAGGATTTTTCCATCTTGAAGCCACTGAGAGTAGCAGGATATATATTCTTAAGGTTTCTAGATGAAGTTGTAGAAACTGAAGTAGTAACTTCATGTCACAGGTATTTACTTCTATTTATTTATATAGTATCTGATGCATCGATGCATTTTTGACATCCATTGCTATAAACAAAAGAAGAATATTGCAATAGGTAGGTTATCAACTGCAGCCACATTTCAATTTACTGTCTTTGGCGGAATATGTCCTTTCTTCTCTATTAGGTGATTTACCCTATCTTCTGGTCCATGTCTGCTGCTCACTATGTCCCTTCTAGCATCATTGAATCTCTTGTTCTTCAAATTTGATCAGGCAATTGCCATCTATTTGTGTTGTTCAAATCTTTGATAACACGATAAAACATTGTTCAACCCTTCGACAACATGAAAAAACCAGAAGCTTCGCCTGCCCTATCCATCCAAGGGATGGAAGGGCAGAGGCGTTCGGTGTCCCCTCCCCCTCGCCAGTCAAGAATTGGGAATACTGTTTATACATTTTCTCAATTCTGGGGATCTTGGAAACAGATTTTGTAGTTGGTTTGCTGCCAGATGATTTCTCAGCAGCGAGCTTGTTCGAGATTTCCACATTCATCAGCTCATTAAATATCAATAACCCGTATTTGTTGTCATATATACTCTCTTCTATCTACTTGATGTTTTTACTCTTTCTCCTTGTGTTTGAGACTGACATGTGGGACATTGATACCGCAATTGTGAGAGTTCACATATAAGTTTGGATTTGATATAGTATGACTTATTGCTGCAGTATTTTAAGGTGTCTTTATGAGCTTATGAAAAGATTGCAGTGGTTTAAGAAGTCTTTATGAGCTTTTTCATTCATACTGCAAGATAAGTTGAACTTTTTTTCTTGCCAAGCTCATAAACCATCCTTAGCTTATAGTCTACAAAAATTTAGATTAATAAGTTGACTGGAACAGTAAGTTAGATATTGGATGTGATGTTGGTCATTGGAAACTGAAGATCATTGTTCTTTTTGTCTAATTCATTGATTGTTTAATGTTAACTGTCCTTTTGGTTCTGCTCAATCTAACTAACTATGAGAAATTTTACAGGAAGGTCCTGTATCACCTGAACCATACACAGATTCAGAAGAGAGTGGAACTGAGACTGATGAACTCACTGATGATGATGAAACCTATGAAGACGAAGATGATTATACAACAGAGGGCTCTGATGCAGTTGCAGATGATGATAGTGATCATGCATCCGATACAACAAGTACTGAGATTGATGGAACAGAAGAAAATAATAAAGTGAGTTCTGCTGTTATTGAAACTGAGCATTCATATGACTGAACCATATAATGATGTCTTTGTCTTGGTCCTGGAGTCCTGTATATTAATTTATTCTATATTTCTCATCAATTTATTTGTAAATTTTTGAGGTTGCTCGTGAATATAATATCACATTGACACATAATTGAAGTGTGAGTTAATTGTCAATCCACTGTTACTCTATTCATGACCCACCACAAAAGTGAAAATCAGGGTTAATGCTTATCAATTTTGTTTAATTTTCTCGGATGCTAGGACACACTTTGTTATTTGACCATTCATTTATGCTCTGCTTTAGTTTATTTTTTATGGAGGTACTCAAGAATGCTGACATGTACATCTTTGGATACACGATTCTCTGTTACTCTTATCCTCTCCATTTTTAAAGGAAAAATATCTAAGTCGTACTAATGCTAATTGAAATGATGCTGCAGGAGTCAGAGTGTTCAAACTCAGGTTTCAATATTCCTGAAGTGGAAGATGTTCATGAGTTGAATAAAACATCACCAAGATTGCCTAAAGCTTCAGGGTTTCAACAGGAAAGCATCAATGTTAGCCAGGAAATTCCGGGGGGGAGTAATGATGATTCTAAAGTTAAAGATGATGACCCTGATGGTGGTCTATTGGTAGGTGATCCTGATGAAACATCCAATGTTAACAAGTCGTCCTTGAGATCTTCAACAGGGCAAGCTCAGAGTGTCCGTCGGCCTGCTAATTGGGGCCGTACTCCTGTGAGTATAGTATAAAGTTAATTCATGAAACAGATTTGACATGGTGCCTTCTTCTTTTTTCCCAATTGGTTAAAGTTGTGTGAAGTTATGCTGTTTGCATTCTTATTACAACAACCTTTTCATTCTCAACGTCTCTTGTCAACATTTTTTCTCTTATGCCAGTTTATTATTTTTCTTCACGTCACTATAACTGGATCCTGTCTCATGTCTATGGGTCCAGGGAAGGAAGAACCTCTCTATGGAATCTATTGATCTTACGCTTGAAGATGAGTAAGTGACATATTTGTGTTATCTCAATATTAGTTCACAAACAGATTTGTGTTATCTCAAAATTAGGTCACAAATACATCTACACGTTCATGTTATTTTGGAACAGAATTGGCAGATATCTTTTAATGTGAACATTGAAATCTCTAGATTGTTTCGATAGTACGATACTTTCTTCTTTGATGCTCTATATGCTTGTTCAATGGAAGTCACTGCAATACATTGATATCATCTATTAGGTTTATTGATTGTTTGCATTCTCTCTAGAATGTGTTTGACAATGAAAACCTCTTCGAATCACTAAAACTTGGATTCTGATTAGGCCTGAAATCCAGAGACTAGAGGCTGCCAAAGCTGAATTGCAAACTAGAATTGCAGAAGAGGTTCTATTTTTCTTTATTCATATGCTCTATCAAGTATCATTTGAAATATATTGCCAATTGTTTATAACTGATCATTTTTTTTGTCACAATAGGCTAAAGAGAATGCACATTTGCAAGCAAGTTTAGAAAAACGGAAGAATGCTTTGCATGATCGTCGTCTTGCTCTTGAGAGAGATGTATGTGCTAAATGAAGAATCTAATTTTTCTACATCCCTTTCCACACTTCATTTACATTTTTAGTACGTGCTACATCCAAAATGAAAAAGGAGATTTTGATGAAGTTCACTTTTCCCAGGTGGCAAGATTACAGGAGCAGTTGCAGAAGGAGAGGGAGTTGCGGACAGCACTCGAAGCTGGACTTAGAATATCTCAAAGACAGTTAGCTGTCTCATCTACCATTGATGAAAAGGTCATTATACTTCAAAAAGAAATTGATTAGATCTTACTTATGCAGTAAATAATTAACTTATTGGCGTAACTTAGATGACGGCTGAGATCCAGGAAATTGCTCAAGCAGAGGCAGATGTTATCAGTTTGAAACAGAAGGCTGATGATCTTGGACTGCAATTAAATCAGCAACGTGAACAAAATTCAAGGTTGCAGCTCGATATAGGCAATCAACAACCAAGTTCAAATAATAAAGCAAAATGGTAAGTATTTTTGTTGCTTTCCTCTCTTTTTGTTTCAGCTCTGTTCTACATGAGTTTAGGACGAGGCTTCTTGTTGGTCAAGTTTTATATTAGCATTCTGATTTCTTTGTTTTCCACTTGGAACAAATTCCTACCTTCAACCCTTAAAATCTGCACAGAGAGAGAGAGAGAGAGAGAGAGAGTGTGTGTGTGTGTGTAAAAGAGTTGTAGAGAAAGGAATGACTGTAAGCTATTGCCTCCCTTCTGCTGAAGTGTAATTCCAGTCCTGTACTTGTACATCTGTCCACTCATTGGAAAATACCTACTGCTATCTTTTGTTGTTAGAAAGATTAAATGGCGTGCTCTGGTAATTGTTTGTATTATGTCTCTTACATGCTCCTCTGTCTTGCATACAGGAAGGATAGGCAGAAAAAGGTGGAAACTGCATCTACTCCACGTAATAATGAAAAGTTAACAAGAAGTAAGGTGTGCACTGTAATGATGGCTTGGATTTTGATGACAATTATTATTATTTTGTCTGATGGCATAGTATATGGAAAAGTATCAAATCGAGAATTTTTTTTTTTTTTTAACTAATCGAACATAGCACTCCGAGGTGCTCAGGATGTCTTCCAAATAATTAGCAATCACTCTTACGTCCATATATTCCCATATTTGTGCTTTCAAGCATAGACTTTATTTTCTGATTTGAATCTTTCAAAGGTTAATTTTTGCTTTCAAAAGTGTTAGTATTTATCTCCTTTTTACCATTCTGACTTCTTGTACAGATTACTGGATTAATATCCTTCACACCTAGCTAATTAAAACAAATTTTGTTGACATATGCTCAAAACAACTTTAAGTCAGAGAGATGAAGCAAATTATGCACTGTAATGATGGCTTGGATTTTGATGACAATTATTATTATTTTGTCTGATGGCATAGTATATGGAAAAGTATCAAATCGAGAATTTTTTTTTTTTTTTAACTAATCGAACATAGCACTCCGAGGTGCTCAGGATGTCTTCCAAATAATTAGCAATCACTCTTACGTCCATATATTCCCATATTTGTGCTTTCAAGCATAGACTTTATTTTCTGATTTGAATCTTTCAAAGGTTAATTTTTGCTTTCAAAAGTGTTAGTATTTATCTCCTTTTTACCATTCTGACTTCTTGTACAGATTACTGGATTAATATCCTTCACACCTAGCTAATTAAAACAAATTTTGTTGACATATGCTCAAAACAACTTTAAGTCAGAGAGATGAAGCAAATTATGCAATGCTTATGATAAACTTCCCTCAGGCGTTTCAGATTTCTGGATTGGCTGTGATTTACTGACTGATGTTCCATCCCGGTTTTGAAATGTATCACCCTATGTCTCTAGGACAGTAAATTTTTTACCTATTCTTTATGTACTCTCTTCCATACCACATATTGTTGGAACTTTCCTGGATTGAGTTTCCTATTTTGTCAACATAATTGAGTAAAAGGATTACATCAAGAGGCTAACACAGGTCTTAATTTCTCCTTGTATAGCACGATAATCGCCCCGATAAGGCAGATAGTGACAAAGATAAGAACGAAGAATCTCCTTTTTACACCAATGAAAGTTCACTTCAGAACCAGCAAACAGATCAAGTCCTTTATCAGAGCGCTGGTGGAATTTTGGCAAATACACCCCCTTCTGAACAAGGGGTGGTCAGGCCTGCTTCAACCAATACTAGAAAGTCCAGTTCTAGAAGTGAGGTAAGCACATTATCTTTTCATAAAGACTTTTCCTTGCATACATGAATTGATTAATGAGACTGTTTACAATCTCTCACTCTCCTTCTTTTTTTGTCGTGACAGGGAACTAACTCTACCTCTTCTGCACTGTCAAAACTAACAACCCGACTCAACTTCTTAAAGGAGCGACGCACTCAAATTGCAAATGAGATCCAGAATATGGACAAAAGCCGGAGTTCTGGTCTGCCTGTCCAAAATCCTGAGAGAGGTAAAGGATCTGAAGCACGTCAGTCACTTCAGAATACAGAGAAATTGCAAGTTTCTGAAGGTCAATCATCAGAAAAAAATGAAATATTGGATAGCTACAACCAAGCACTTCCTAATTTTGATGGTCAATCAGATCAGGGAAAAAGACCAGATGCCCATCCAAACCTGGACAGAGGAAAATCTGAAAGCTTCCCACCAGTTGACAAAGGCCGATCAAAGGTCACTCCAAGGATAAATTCTAGATGATACGAAGTTCTTTCTTGAATTTGCCACTCAGGTTCATGTATTCCGCTACAGGGACTACATTGTGGATACGTTGGGGGCTTTGAACTACCAAGTTGTGATCAGAGACACTTATACTCAGCCCCCATGCTCTGAAAACTGCTGATGGAAGCAGACACTCCCCATACCCCTTAATGTACAGGTTGGCCATCTATAAGATGGGAATCCAACTGTTTGAGAAGTTGAATAATAGCTGGTTTTTGCTTGTTTAGGTGCCCAATGAATTTCCATTTCTGCAAATGCAATCCGTGATTTTCCTCGCTAGCTGAAGCGTAATGTAATGAACCTCGTGATACTGTCCTATTTTCAAGCTGTCAATTGGAGCTTGAACTTTGGCTGGCAAAAACAAAAACAGAAAGGAAAAGTTTTGATTCTGTCTCCTGTCATTAACTCTTTTCTCTTTGGTCATATTTCTGTTGTAAAGACATGCGGACGTGTTAATTAACACAGCATATATTGGAATAACCCGCAAAAACCGGTTCCTTTCGCAAATGCACCTGTGTCAACCTACCTTCTTTTTGTTTTCAACCCTTTTTTGTTTTCCGACAGGAAGGCCTGTAGCAATTAATGTCGAGCTCAAACAGGAAGACTGGCATTAACCCCATTTTTGTTTTCAACCTTCTTTTTTGTTTTCGATTATCTAATAAATGTAGAAAATTTTTCTGTTCGCTTAAGAATGCAGTTCTCATTAAACAATCAAAAGAATGTCTCATTTTGTTACCGTTACTCAATGGTCAATCATACAAAATTGGCCTCAAAGATTTAGAAATCCTTGAGAATTTTCCTGACTTGCTCTAGCGTGACAAACAAAACCACAGTAAAAGGGCCCTGCCTGGAAATTGTGGGAATAAAGCCCTTGTAAAGAGCCATTGGCCCCTCGGACCTAATTGTCTTGAGGGCACAATCTACCGCACCCGAATATGGCGGTGCCATCCCTGGCTGAACTTTCATATTCATCACCCTGGTCTTGATCACATCCACCGGGTTCGACGCCACCGCAGCCACGAACCCGGCGGCAAAGCTCGCCGTGACATGGGTCCCAAGCCCATCATTCATTACTCCATGATCCAGTATGGCTTCCTTGATTTGATCATAGGATGCAAGCTGTGATGCAGTAACAATCATGGCTCGGTTCACTGTGAGAGATGAGCCGCGCCACAGGCTCGCGATCCCCTCCTCCCGGGACATTTTAGTAATTGCATCCACGACCCCCTTGTAATTACGCCGCTGAGACACAGGGAGCCTTCCGTCGGCTTGCATGCGGACCATTGCCACGTCAGCCGGGTTTCCCACGGCGGCTCCAATGCCCCCGGCGAGCAATCCGGCTGCGATTTTCCGGCTGAGCGGGAATTTCCCGGAGCTGGGGTCGGACCATTTTTGCTTGAAAACCTCGTACAAGCCCATCCTGGTGGTGGAATACAATGTCTGGCGGAGGACAGAGGCGGAGACGCCGGAAAACAAGGCGGCTACGCCTTCGGTCTGCATAATCTTGATCCCCACAGAAATGGGCCCTGATTTAGCGACTTGCGGGAGCGGCGTAGGATGAACGTCGAGATTGTTATGAACAGAGATTGCATGAGAAGGATGGAAGGCCAAGGCTGGACGAAGAGTCAAAACCTGTTGGGCAGGCTGTTCTCCCTGAAGTTGCATTCGGACCTTGATAAGGTCCAATGGGTGCGTAGAACAGCCGGCAACGATGCTAGCAATGCCACCCTCGACGAAACTTTTCAAACCCATGGTTTACAGTATATAGTGCTATTGTAACCGAAAGGTAGGATTTTTGAAAACTTTCAGATGGGTTTTCCAGCTAAAAAAAGTAGTAGCGATTAGTGAAAGATGTCGATACAGGATCCTTTGGACATGTATGTACTTTGAGAACAGAAACGGTTTGGAGTTGGTTTGAAGGAGAGAGGAGGGGTTGGGAATTTATACGGGGTGGGGTGGGAGAAATGGGAGGAGGAAAGTGGAAGGAAGAAAGAAAGAAAGAGAAAAAAAGATGGAGTCAAGGCGCGGGGGGTCAGGGGCCGCGTCCGTGTAGGAGGGGAGGAAACCGAGGCCCCCGAAAAGCGAAGAGTGAAGGCAGCTGGCTGCCTGCCTAGGTTAAAACTGGAGCTGATGCAGTTTGTTTAGTCCGCTGAATTTCTAGAATGACTTCCCTTTCAATCCGTCCTACTTAATAGTAGTGTATTTTTCAATTTATCATTAATTTATCTCTATTTTTTTTTTTTTTTTTGTATTTTAAGTATTTTCATTCTTAATTCGTAGACACTTTCATAAAATTTAAGGATAATTTCAAAAACGTCCCCTTAAGTTTTTGATAATTTCATTGAACTCCCTTGAGGATTTTAATATTACACGTACATCTCTTAATAATAGACAATGATTACAACAGGCTTCATAATTTTCCAAATGACAAGCCATTGAAAAGGAAAAAAAGAAGGAAAACCAAAAAATAAAAAGAAAATTCTTCTTGACCAGGTCACCAGGGCATATGTTGTGCCCAAATCGGCTACTAAATCGTAATCTTTTACTATTAAAAATACACCTATCAAGGAAGATGTCTCATTTCTTATCGTCAGCTTGCCATCACTATTATTGTCACCTTTCCTTTCCTAAAGTGTCTCCTCAATCCTTGACCTTTTAAAAACTAATCTGAAACCTGCAACTCTTTTTTTTATTATTTTTTTGTCCTACTCATTTCAATCTTGATGTCACCATCCATAAATTGAAATAAAATGGAAACCCAAAATTTTCGCACAAAAAACCTATCAAAGTCTTTACCTCACCAATCTTATTGTCATGCCAGCGTTGTTTTTTATGATGATGGTAGCAATCATCACCACCAACAACCCCATTATTCATATCATTACGCACAAAAAATTTACCGGATTACGAAAAGAGTGTAACTCGATAGATGATACTAAACAACTACCCTAAACTTGCACTTTGTTAATGTTTTGCCTGGTTCCTCTTAGTAAACATTGAAAATGTTCTCAATTGAAATTTGTCAGTTTAAAGGAAAAAAATGCGGGGTGACTTAGCATGACAAAGGTTAGAAGAATTTTGGTAATTGAGGGTTTGGGCGTTTGAGTGGGGGAGGTAAGGGTTGTGAGTCTTATGACTGACAATTTGGTAGGCAACCCAAAGAAGAAACCTAGAGAGGTCTAATTTAGGGCAAGGTGTTTTTTTCCGAAAAAAGAAGTGATAAGAATTTGAGAGTTTTGATAAGTGTAGGAAACCATAGGGATGGAGAACATCAGAATATTAGCCAAAATGATTAGACTCAACATTTTGGTAGTATACAAGTGTATTTTAGACTTTTAAATTTTTTTATTATTATTAATATTTTGAAAATCAGATGAGGGCAATTTTGGGCATTCTTATACTTTTCTGGTCTGACATCATCAAGGTGAAACCCAAAACTATACAGTATGTTCTAAGCGAAATATGTGTAGTTGTCAAAGCATGAGAGGAGCTATTTAAAATATTCAGAAGCTAGCCTCGGGAAAGAGTTATGAAATTATCCCTAAATTTTAGAAGTTGTAAACAACACAAAGTAAAGTTTAAAAAGTTTTATATGTATTTGTAATTTCCAAAAATTGTAGTAACTGTAATGGGACTAGAATCCACGTTTGAACGTAGTAGAATAGGACTTGGCACAAACGGGTTGATGCGAAAGAAAGACAAGCTGGTCACTCTGTTCCTCGAATGAAATTGGAAATAGAGGCAGATTGCCAGATGCCAGGCAAATCCAAATATCAAACTGTGTTGACTTGGTTATCACCTTTTTTTTTTTTTTTTTGCATGTTTTTTATTTTAACTTCCGCAGTAACTTATAAAACATCTCATTTGTAAATTGTAAATGATATCTAAAATCCAACAACGGCTATAAAATTTTAACTTCTGCGGTAACTTATAAAACATAGACGAATCATTTGTAAATTGTAAGTTGAAGCTGGCTATAGAAAGAGTTTTATTTTGCAGGTTGGTTTCACCCATAGAGTGCCAGGCGCCATTTGCCGATCGAGTGGAGTAGGACCCAAAAAATGGAGACCAAAGCTGATTGGAAAAACACGGCAACGTCGCCTGAGAGATTCGAACTCTCGCGGGGAAACCCCATGTACTTAGCAGGCACACGCCTTAACCACTCGGCCAAAGCGACTTTGTTGCTTTCACCGTAATTCCTCTACGCTTTTTTTTAATATAATATAGGATCATAATTGTTCCTAGGCCAATACCAGCCTTGAAAATTCAGTTTATCTATAAATTTCAAAAATATTATGAGTCACATAGGTATGTTTACAGTCTAAAAGAGATTACTCAAAAGAGATAAATATTATACAACCTTATTTTTGTTAATGTCAAATAAAAGGAGTATCCAAACCTAGCTTCCAAATGGATGTCAAGAAAGACTTGGCAATTACTTGCATCATAGTTAAATGCCAATTGCCATTATTTCCAATAAATATTGTACAACCTTATTTCTTAATTAATGTCAATTTGTTGCCAAAATATAACTGTAATTTCCATTCCCTTCTAATAGCACTCAGTTACCTCCTAATGCACACTTCAGACTAAAATCCCATTATATAGCATATCATAAATGCATAAAAGCATATTTACAGAAATGAATTAAATATCTAAATGGTAACCAAAAAAAAAAAAAATGCTTACATGTACCAAGACATATTTTGTTATCGAAATACCAGAATTTATTTGCCATATAGAAATTAATACAGCAAGTATATATATTCGACTTTATTTCGTGTATAGGAAATGAATTTATTATTAAGATGGATTATTGTACTAGTGGATATCAATATTTCTTTTCAACTTTTCTTGATTGGCTTGCAAGAAAAATCTAATATGATTTCAAACCCAATAAGTAATAAAACACGAGTAATTAATTTGGGAAAGTATAGAAATGCACGGGGTAATAAACGTGAATTTATGTATTTATACAGTAGTAACTTAAATGCATTTTAAGTCGTACAAATGATTACCCTGGACACTTGTTAGGAAAAAAAAAATCCCATAAAACATATTTTCCATGATCGGACCCGTTTGGATTGCATTTTCCATCATTTTTCATGGAAAAATTACTGTAACGATTTGATGTATGTGAGGGAAAAAGGTAATAGGGAAATGTGTGTATGGAAAACGACGTAATTTTTCGACGGAAAACAGCAATCCAAACAAGGCAGTACCTGTCAAATTAAGGAACTTGAAAATTATACTACGGATTGCAACTAAAATGTAATCGAAATAGACAGTCCCATGTTTTCCAGTAATAACGTTTGTTTGCTATTGCTTCTGCACCAGAGACATTTCTGCATGACCAACCATTCTCTTAAAACCAGGGTTTCCCTCCTTTATTTGTTACATTTCACTACTTTTCCTCCACGAAATTCTCTTTCATTCACAAATTCCTCCTCCCCTCTTATAATATTATTAGTGTCTGCAACCCCAAGAGTTCGAAAAGGGGAAAAAAAAAAAAAAAGGGGGGAAGCATATACTACTAGATAAGTAGATCAAAATTTTTTTTGTAGTATAGAAAAAGCTGAAAACTCTCTCTTTCTCTGTCACCTCCGGCTTTCCTTACTTCTTTTCGATCGATGATTACGCCGTTGATGGAGCCCTTTTAAAATGCATCGCTAGATGGCTGAAATCAACGTGCAAACTCATTTCTAAAGAAAAAAAAATCGATCTGGAAACCTTACAAGGAAATAGATCTGTAGAAGTAGGAAATGGAGGTGCAGAGAATACAAGAATTGTTATTGCTGTGCACAAGATTGCAAAGTAATCGTGTTTCCCTTGTGGGTGGGAACCACACCGCTGCCAGATTTTGCACCCGCTAAGTTGCACTGGTTCTGCCCGTTAACCCTCATCTCTTTTCCTGTTTTTAGATTAACTACAAGCATTCTCTTTTTGTTCGATTAGTATACTGTTTTTTATACCTTGACTTTTTTCTTCACAAGACCTCTCAAAATTTTTTGATTGTATTGCGAGTTTTTCTTTGCTCCTTGCATAGAAAGAAAGAATCCCTTCGGCCGAGACCATTCGATCCCTGGCTAGCTAATACCATGAGGCACATGACCATGGATAATGTGCTTCATGGCACTCAACCCAAACGGCACAATCACAAAGTGAAAAACCTCTACACGGATGCCCTTAAATTCCATGGCGATTTACACTTTGTAGTTGTCAGGCTACCAAGTTCTTGGGTTTTGAAAGTCATCACCAGGGCTTTGTTTTTGGCTTTTGTCATCGTTTCACTCCCTTGGCTTAACACCGCAATTGGAGATCTTACGTCGAAGTTGAACAATGGAGCCAGGGTTTCATCTGTTGCTGATCAGATAGCTGTAGATGATCCCAATGACGCCGTAGGGACGCTATCCGTGTTGTTTCATGATTTGGCGAACGAAGGCCTTCTCAAAATGGGCGACCGAGCCCTCATTATCAGCAATGGTGACGATCATGAAGCAGCTATATTCAACACTCAAGCCATCAGCGACTACAACATGGACGTGGTTTCCTGCTCGGACGTGGAGCGACAGAGTTTGATCCCCAATCAGACGTATGATTTAGTGTTCGTCCGTGATTTCCATGCAGCTTCAGAATTGATTGAACGGATTATCAAGAAAGATGGGACGGTAACTGTCCAGCTCAGTGACAATCCTGCGGTTTCATTCTCAAAGCCATCAAATTACAAGATTGTTTACCTGAGGAGATTTAATTCCACCATCATTGCGATGCGAAAATTGATCAAGATTCAGGTGGTGCCTGCGGGCAAACATTCAGCAGCAGCAAGGAGACGATTGCTCGGGCTTAACACGGAAGTAAAGAAGAAAGCCCTTAACAATCTCGAAGACGTGTTACTCGAACCGCCAAGAGCCGCGTCAGGGAAATCAAACAGCTATCGAAAGCGAACTAGATTCTTACCAGACTTGATTGGTGACTCCCTCGAGAGCTACTCGCGCAGAGTGTTCATCGACGTCGGTTTGCCTGACAAAAACGACGACTCATCAGGTGATGTTAGCTGGTTTAAAAAGAACTATCCTACTAAGAACACCGAGTTTGAGGTGTACAAGATTGAGACCGTGAATGAAGGACCATCAAGAGAAGAGGTAGCTCAAATCGGGATGTCTGATTGGCTAAGGAAGAATCTGAAAGGGAATGAATATGTTGTGATGAAGGCGGAGGCTGAAGTGGTGGAGGAATTGGTAAGGAGCAAAGCTATAAAGTTAGTGGATGAATTGTTCTTGGAGTGTAAGCATAGAGGTATAAAGAAAAGTGTCAAAAGAAGTAGGAGAGCCTATTGGGAATGCTTGGCTTTGTATGGATCGTTGAGAGATGAGGGTATTGCAGTGCACCAGTGGTGGGGTTGATTAATTAATTACAACAGGCAATTACAAGAAAAAAAAAAATAGAAAGAGAGAGAGAGAGAGAGAGAGGAGCTAGCATGCATGCACTTTCAGGCAGAGAAGATCACTTCATGGATGAGCATGGCAAAATGATTCGGTATTCTCATTGATTTCTTGAATTAGTATCTGTCTGCGTTCATTGTACTACTAGTTTTGGATTGAATTCAATATTTATAGCAGTTTTGGCATATTGTGGTATTATGGGGTGGGGTGGGGTGGAAGGAGAAGACTAGATAGACAGATGGGGAGAGTACGTACGTTATTCTTTGGTTATTGTGGAGACACAATATATATATATATATATATATATATATATATATGGTTTAATCATATATCTGTTTCCTTGTGTCTTTCTTTAATGAATCTATAATACCTTTCTTCTTATGTAATTATGGAGACGTTCAATTACAGTTTTTGTTATAATAACATTTGGTTGATAATAAAATGGTGGTAGTGAATCAGTATACCTTTTGAGTTTAACAGATCGACAGCCAAGAAAACCTCATATGGTATCTATCTAGTAATATTGGAAATGCATTTGCGACATGATGAACTTAATTAAACTTCTTGATCTACTTAAGTTTGGGTATACATTCACATGGAAAAGAAAGACCCCATATGAATTTACCTCATTATTTTTTGATTGAAAATGAGTTAATTTCATGATAACACAAGAATTTCAACACCAGCAAGCTGATAGCATTCAAGGTTTTTTTTTTTTTTTTTTTTTTTTCTAGTACTTGCTGAAGATTTTTATTTTGTAAGATTAATATTTTCAAACTAACTTGAGGTTAAATCCATGAACTTTGGAGTTGTTCTGCAAATTCTTTGAGATGACTCTTTGATTTGCTCTTTTTTTTTTTTTTTTTTTTGGAGAATTGGCGAGTTTTATATAATAAAATAAGAATTTACACTCAAATCATCAAATTTTTTCTCTTATCTTCTTCTACAATTCTAAGAAGATCGGGAGGAAAATTTGACTCAAAAATAACTTTATCGACCCTATTGAGATCACTAGCCATAAAGTCAGCAACTTGATTACGTTGGCAATATACAAAATATATAGTCAGCTCCTTAAAGCATGAGATTAAATCCTTTATATCAGAATATGCAACTAGACTCTTTGATTTGCTTTGTTTTGGTAAAACTAGAAAAGTTGATAGGTATATTCATTGGTTTTAAGAAGAGGACATAGATTTCACACCAAACATGCTTTTTTACAAGATTTCTATCTAAAAATAATAATAACTTAACATGAATAATATAGCCAACAAAAAAAAAAAAAAAGAGAATTTGGCTCATACAAATACAAGTACATGTGGCCAACAATTCTTTTTCTGGTCACTTTTTAAATGTTCTTTGTTCTTCCGAACAATTAATTTAACAACCAATCTTTGTTGTTCCTATGGAGAATTTCTCTTTTCTTTTCCTAGCAATCCAAATACACCCTCTTCCCAAAGAAAATACTTCTTTTAAAAATAAAAATAAAAAGCTATAGGATTATAATGACATTGGTTTGAACTAGCTCTTTTGATAACCCAATATACCAATATTCCTCTTAAACAAAATTCATATGCGAATTAGAAATCAACACATCTTATTAAAATAAAGGATACAATTTTTAAAAAAAATTAAAACAAAGGATATAATTATCTACCGTTTGTGGGAAAAAATTTAAAACAAAGGATACAAATGTGAAAACTATAGAAGTTACTTGGGATTCAATATTTTGACTTGCAGGATTTTCTACTGCATATAAGAAAAATATATGAATAATTCATAATACAAACTCTTTAGCTAGCTAGCCCAAACTGAATTATTTAGAATTTTTTTTTTAAATTGAGATGTATGAATACACATAGTTAGTTGCTTGATAACCAGAAATAAGCAATTTATTGATTTCAATCTACAGTAAATGAGCGTAACTAAAGTTAATAAACATGAATTCTTTTTTTTTTTTTTTTTTAAGATTTCAATTCTTCCTCATAAAAACATTGAGCAATATGCTGTTATGAAATGTTAAAGACTGAGAATATGAACTGAATAAGTATCCTAATAGTGATATACATTATTCTCCAGATGCAAATAAAATGAGAAAGATAATTTGATTGAGATAATTTGAAGCAAAATAATTTATTTCACAAATCCCAATCACCTTTTTATCTCACATACATCACATCACAAAAAATGCTACCGTAATTATCTCAATCTCATTGGGTAATGCTTTTTATCCCTAAATCTCATTGACTAAACTAATCACTCATATTATTCAACAACAGATTCACAAAATATTCAGATGTTTACGAATAAAATAAGATAGTTAATTTACTTGTAATTATGTTATGATACATTCTAACGTCTTCTATATATCTTAGTAAATATTTCATCTTTCCCTTCTCTATCTCTTAAATTCCGTTTCTCCTCTATTAAAAAAATATATAAAAAGAAAACTTTCAAAATTTTTTAAAAAAAAGCTTCCCCTATAGATCTTAGTAAATACTCCATAATAATGATCGTTATATTCTTAAATTAAGTAAATAGATTAAAAAAGGAAACAAATCTATATATATCAGTAAATGCTCAGTTATTATGATGTTATTTTCTTAAATTAAGTAAGTAGCTACCTTATTTTCTAACCAAAAAAAAAAAAAAAAAGGCACGTTGTATTTACATATTTAACCTTTCTGATAAAATTTCAAAAGAACAAAATATTAACCGGGTTGAAACTTGAAACCGCACAAGACTCTCGGGTGGTTGCATTAAATTTAGAACTAAGGCGGGCCTATATTTATGAGCACGAACTCGCATGCTGCCCAGCTGAGGCCCAAAAGCCCTAACTCCTTGACTCTAACGCCACGCCACGCCACCACCACCAACAGTGTCTCCACCACCTCCTCCTCCGTTCGGACTCCGCCCCCTTTTTCCACACACTCTGTCTTCGCCTCTTCCTCCGGCATCATCACTCTGCCGCTCCTCGAGAGGAATCCACGGCAGCTTGAGGTTTCTTCCGCGCAATTGGAATCTACCTTCCTCTAAAACTGACTAATTATTCCTCTTGCCTAGTAAGTTTTGCTTGTGGCAGTGGTTAATAGCACTTCTACAATTTCTTAAGATATCTTTTTGTGATAGATTAGCTATGTGAATGCATTTATACAGGTTTTTTCCCTAGGTTTTAGTGTTTTTCCTTTTCTGGCAATTTTAGAAGGAAATTTGGGAATTAAATGGAAATTGTTGGTTGTAGTTGACTAGATTTTCTTGAAGACAATGATTCGTCTTGAATTTTTTGATTTGTTGGTATAATCATGGATGATTAATTGAAAATACTTTCCCCTAATCTCTTTTGCCTTTTATTTTATTTTAATTTTTTTTGGCAATATAGTTTAATATTGTACTCTTTGCTCCTAAAATCAAAACTGATCACCATTCTAGGTGCATGCTTAAGATGATTATTGGCAGCTTCCGTAAGAGTTTTAAGAGACTTCCTGAGCTGAAATTTTTGTTGGTTAAGTTCTGGAAACTAAAAGGATAGCTGCTGTACTGAAACATTGTAAGGTTGTCTGGATGTAAAATTTGTTTTTTGGTTTCTTATGGTTGGTTGGATGGTTGGTGGTCCAAACGTGCATTACTTACTTGGAGTCTTCTAGGGCTTGAGGTGGAGATTTGACTTTGAATAGCATTTAGAAGGTCAAATTGAATTTGCTTTCTGTATGATATGTAAGGAAAAGGTGCATAAAAGAGCTAGATGAATATAAAGCTAATTCAGCAGGAAGAAGAAAGGTAGAGAGAGAGAGAGAGAAGGTTAAAAAAAAGTAATGATGTAATGAAAAAGACGCCTTTTTTTTTGTTCTGTCAGGCTACTCGGTTTGGAGTGGGGTTTGAGGAGTAATTCTTAAAACGAATATACTGAAAAGAGATGACGAATGTTTTTATGTTAGCAGTAATAGCATGATAAGGAGAACGAAGTATAAGATGATGGTGGAATAGAAAAGATAAAATAAGATAATGCAGTGGGTGCAGGAAATCTTTGTTTGTTTCTCTTAAGGAAAAAATAAAAAGGATACCCAACCTAAAACAATGATGAACAAGGAGGAGGCAGAAATTTTGACGCTAAAAGATCATAGAAACTAAAAAGTAAGAAAGAACATTAGACACATCTCATTTGCTTTTGCTAATTGGTCCTTTATTCTGCAAGCATGCGCTTTCTTTAGTTCTTGGCTGTAAGAAGAAGTGCAGCACATGCGTTTGTTAGGGTTCGTGGCTAACTGTGACTCTTTCTGTAGTTTTCTTTAGTTTATGTGCATAACTTTTTTATTGCATGGTGATACTTTTTTTTTTCTGAATTTTGAAATGAAATGGCCATGGAAATCTGGACTTCAGTGCTTTCTTATCTTCCATACCTTTGTTTACTCATGTATGACGTGCAAATAATCCTTCATTTCCTTTGACTAATAATTGTGGAGTATTTAATCAAAGGTTTTACTTGGCCAATGAATTTTAATAGAATTACTGTCTAATAACTTGTAGCAGGTAAACGGTTTTACAAAACCGTCTGTCCTGCTGCGTGCAGCTAGGCATTTCTTTTAGATTATAAGTGAGAGGTGGGATCCCCCATTTCTATAACAGACTTTGCACGATTTACAATTTGTTTGCTTTGCAAGAGCTAGCATGGAAAATCAATTCAATGGGCTAATTAGTATTTTTTGATTGTTTGGAAGGATCAGAAATTGTTGTTCTTTTATATATTGTTTAACTACCTTTGACTACTTTGAAGTAGATTAATTTCTCTTCTTTGTCTTTGGAATCTATTTTTTTTTCCCAAACATCCCAATGATAATTTTCTTGAGGTACTTCATGTGGGTTTTATGTAACAATTGGTAAATTCTTAAAGATTTCAGACCCTCTTGATAAATATTTCTTCTCCCCCTAGTGAAATTTATGCAGTTATCTTACATTTGTTTGCCTACCAGATTTTTAGTGAATAGTTGGTGGACATGTAAAAGGTCTCACTGGCGGACCAAATTTTCAACATTTTCTGTTCTTGATGCAATCTTTTAGGAATGCTGAGGGTTATGTTTGTAACTTGTTGCAGTTTATATTCTTGCTGGCTTGCTGCTTAGTCTTCTACTTATTGGCATTTAGGTCAGCTGCTTGATCTTTATGGGGGAAACCTAGTGGTTAGTATGTATTCAAAGCGTTCTTCTCAAGATGATGGTCCTGATTCTAAGCCAGTTCGCACAAGTGATAGGCTTCGCAGAAGGCCAAAATTGTACGGTCGGCCATATTTGTACTATACTCCAACCATTATTCGTCCTAAGAGAAGGAAGACAAAAACAAAGACAGCTTCTCAGATTGCAAAGATGCTACGCCCTGGAAATCGCCCAGTACACACATCAAATGCAGATGTATGTGTTTTTCTGTGTTTCTGGTGTAGTATCATGATCCACATCAATTATATGTGTTAAAATTTTCCCTTTCTATGGATCAGCAGTCTATCAGACAATGTCAACTTAGAAGGAAAAAGCAAATTGACCTTGTATCCTCCTTTGCTATTGAATGCCTTAGCTCGTAATGTGCTATCTTTGCCTCAGAGAGCTTAATTTGTATGATTTACATGTCTTTCTTAATTCTTGAACTATTTTGAAAGAAAGGGGAAGATGTCGACCTCTGGCAAAGATTGGAAAGTGCATTTCTCCATTTAATATTTCTTGTTTCTTTCATTTTTTTTTTTATTTTCATGCATCTTTTCTTTTCTTTGGTTGTGTCTGTGTCAGTTCTCTCATGTTGGTTGATAAAGTTCTCTATCTTATTTAGTTTGTTATGATTTTCTTAAGTTCCTGGGCCAACTTCTGTAGGTTTTTATTGCGATAGAATTTTCCAAATAGTATTGTGCCTACATTTTTTGATGCAAGCTTATCAATTATATTTAGTTATGTAAAAGGAAAAATATCAGAATTCTGAATGAAATCTTGCCTGATGTTGGCTACAAGTTAATATTATAGGGTCCATATGAATTAGGAATTTTTTCGGGGTGTTTTTTCAAAAACTCTACTACAGCATCATATGTCAAAAAATTTACTGTAGCATTGTATATTGGGGCGTTTTTAAAAATTTTTTAGGGTATTTTTGAAATATTTAAAAATTTTCCCTCCTTCCCTCCACCACCACCTGCCACCCTTTTCCTTCTCTTCCACCTTCTCTCCATCCTTCCCCAGCACCACCTCCCCACTCCTTCCTCCTCTCCCCCTTCCTCCCTCCTCCCTCCTCCTCTCCGCCTCTTCCTGCCCTCCCGCCTCCTTTCCCCCTTTCACTCCACTTCCTTCCCTGCTCCATGGTGACCAGATCTGGTTGCCAGGGAGCAGGGGAGGGGGTGGGACAAAAGGGGGGAGGGGGAGAGGAGGGCTGGAAGAGGGTGGAGAGGAGGAGGAGGGAGCAGGAGAGGGAGGAGGAGGGAGGGGAAGAGGAGGGGAGGGAGGGAGGTGGCAACAGGTGGAGGAAGAAGAATGGGGTGGAGGAAGAGGAAGGGTTGTTGATTTTTTTATTTTTTTGAGATGTGTGGGAGTGTGTTTGAAGATGTTACTGTAGACTTGTATTTGGAACACAAAGTTCTTGGCAAAAACACTAAACAGAGCTATATATTTAAGAAAATAAAAAAGAAAGCAAAACAGGTGTTTAACATAATGACTCGAGTTTTCAGATTCTTTTTGACAGCAGATATGTTAGTTTGTAATAGTTTTACAAGTTAGATTAGGAAACCAACCTCTTCCTTTCAATTACTTGACCTATCTATACACCTGAATGATTATTAATGGGAGTACAGCTAAATAATTATAGTTGATGAAGACATTCAAATCTGTTTTCAGTTATTTCATTTGTCTGAAGTTGATGGAATGCTCTTCATCATGCTATTACAGTCAGTTGTGAGCAACCTTCGGCGCTCTACTAGAAAGAGGAGGGTTTCCGTAAATCTAGAAGATTACACCAACAGCTCTGGCACAGAGGATAATGACCTGATGGTTAGTTTCTGTCCTATCCTGTTATGCGGTTCTTTTAGATGGTATTTGTGGGATAGTTAGCTTCTTTTTGCATTTAGTTTTTCTGGTTTGCTGGAAAATCTTAGGAATCTTCCTTCACTTTCGTGCATTTTGTCCTACAAATTATGTAGCATTTTGCTGGAAAAGAATAAGGTACACAGAGAGTAGAAGTAAATTCATCTTTGATCAGCAATGTTGCACCTCACTTTTGCACATAACCTTCCCTTTATTCAGACAAAGCCAGCTCTGGCTTGATGGTTTTAAAGCCTCTAATTTTCCGACAATACGAGACTAGATGATTTTGTGTGTATACTTTTCCAGAGTCCCAAGTATCGAAGTCCCAAGTTCCGGAGTTCTAGAAACCATATTGATCGTGAGAATGGAAGTCAAGACGAATTAGTGCCTCGCCGTGAAGGATTGAGACCTCGTCGGGAAGGACTACGACCTCGTCATGCAAGAAGAGTTGCGAGGGCACGATTAGATTTGGAGTCTGACGATGATGAAGATATGTCTGATGAAAACGTTGCAGGCGATGAACAAGAGAATGGAAATGATATAGAGGGTAATGAAGCTGATGATGGTGAGGGTGAGGATGATGGTGGTGGTGAAGGTGATGGGGAAGATGAGGGTGAAGATGAAGGGGAGGATGATGGCGATGATGAAGAGGGTGAGGAACAGGAAGGTAGAAGACGATACGATCTTCGTAATCGTGCAGAAGTTCGTAGGCTCTCCATTGAGGAGGGAAAACAAAGGCCAAGATCCCCCCGGAGGGTGCTTCAGCAAGGAATGGGGACCAAGGTTAGCAGGGATGTAAGAAGGGGTGGGTCTCGAGTTCATAAGCGGCATCGCATAACCAGAGCTGAAGACTCTGATGATTCCCTTCTTGTAGATGAGTTGGATCAAGGTCCTCCTATTCCTTGGGGAAGAGGTGGGAACAGATCTGGACCACCTTGGCTTTTTGGGGGCCTAGACATGCATGGGGCAGCAGCATGGGGTTTGAATGTTGCTGCTTCTGGGTGGGGACATCAAAATGAATCTCTTGCTAGTTTAACTTCTGGTGTTCAAACTGCTGGGCCAAGTTCAAAGGGTGGTGCTGATATTCAACCTTTACAAGTTGATGAGAGTGTAAGTTTTGAGGACATAGGTGGACTTTCTGAATATATTGATGCTTTAAAAGAAATGGTGTTTTTCCCTTTGCTCTATCCTGATTTCTTTGCAAGTTACAACATCACTCCTCCAAGAGGAGTCTTGTTATGTGGTCCTCCTGGAACCGGGAAAACACTGATTGCCAGAGCATTAGCTTGTGCTGCGTCAAAGGCTGGGCAGAAAGTCAGCTTTTACATGCGAAAAGGTGCTGATGTGCTCAGCAAATGGGTTGGGGAAGCTGAAAGACAATTGAAACTTTTATTTGAAGAAGCTCAAAAGAATCAACCTTCTATCATTTTCTTTGATGAGATAGACGGTCTTGCTCCTGTTAGGTCTAGCAAACAGGAGCAAATTCATAATTCCATAGTGTCAACATTGCTTGCTTTGATGGATGGTCTTGATTCCAGGGGTCAGGTAGTTTTGATTGGAGCAACAAACAGGGTCGATGCTATTGATGGAGCTTTGCGTCGGCCTGGAAGATTTGACCGTGAATTTAATTTTCCATTGCCTGGTTGTGAGGCACGTGCTGAGATTTTGGACATCCACACCCGAAAGTGGAAGCATCCTCCTTCAAAGGAGCTAAAGTTGGAGCTTGCAGCTAGTTGTGTTGGATATTGTGGGGCTGACTTAAAGGCCTTGTGCACTGAAGCCGCTATTCGTGCTTTCCGTGAAAAATATCCTCAAGTTTACACTAGTGATGACAAGTTCTTAATAGATGTTGACTCAGTAAAGGTTGAGAAATATCATTTTGTAGAAGCCATGTCAACTATCACTCCAGCAGCTCACAGAGGCTCCATTGTGCATTCTCGGCCATTGTCTTCGGTTGTTGCACCGTGTCTTTTAGGAGGGCTCCAAAAAGTCATGACTATTATCTCAGATATCTTCCCTGCTCTTGCAGTTTCATCAGAAGTGACCAAGGTTTCCATGCTTTCGTACGGTTCTGTAATTCCTCTTGTCTACAGGCCCCGACTTCTATTACATGGTCATGAAGGTGTTGGGATGGTAATTACTCTGAGTTTCACATTAGTACCTCTTGTTTATTTAGAGAAACTGCAAACTAAGTGTACTTACTGGTTTAGTTTTGCAGGACCACCTAGGACCAGCAGTATTGCATGAACTGGAAAAGTTTCCTGTTCATTCGCTTGGACTTCCCTCACTTCTTTCTGATCCTGGTGCAAAAACACCAGAGGAGGCACTTGTTCACATCTTTGGTGAAGCAAGGAGAACAACACCATCAATTCTCTATCTACCGCAGTTCCATCTGTGGTGGGAAAATGTCGGTGCTTTTTTATTCAAAACTTGTACTGGTATATGATTCTGGCTAGCCAATCTTTCATAGGTGCAAATATTTATGTAACCTGAAATATTCTATTCAGGCACATGAACAACTTAGAGCTGTTCTGATAACACTGTTGGAAGAACTGCCCTCAGACTTACCCATTTTGTTGTTTGGAACTACCTTGATGTCACTCGATGAGCTTGGTGGAGATTCTATTAAAGTATTTCCTCATCACAATGTGTAAGTTTTTGAAACTCTTTTTTTTAGCTCTCTCTCTCTCTCTCTTTCTCGACAATTACATATTTGGCTCTCCTCATTGTTGGGATTTGCTTGATATAAACTTGAATATCCAATATACTGTTACCAGCCTGTAAGTTTCACCTCTGTTCTTTTCTTACATGAGGTTTGCTTTTTTCGCTAATCTGCTTCCAGCTTTCAATTTTGTAATAGTGGCCATGTCACGATCTTCTTTATGCATTATGAATTTTTAATTAGATGCTTCTATGTAATAAAAAGTTTTTATTTGAAAAGCTGTGCATTATACATTTAATACAGTTTACAGCTTCGCTATGGAATCATTGTATTTGTATAGCAATTTCTCTGTTGCCAAAATCTTATACAATGTTCCTGTTGATTTTGCTATTCTTACCTCAGGACCTGATTTCCTTACCAAATAAATTGTGAATTCATTCTGTTTTCTTGGACACAGCCTGCATTTAAGTGGACCATCCACTGAAGATAGATCTCTGTTTTTCGACCGCCTGATTAAAGCTGCCTTGTCAATCCAATTGGAGGATGTGGCGAATAAATCCCGTAGATCTGAGTCCCTTCCTGAACTTGCAAAGGCACCAAAAGTGGCTACTGGACCAAAGGCCTCTGAGTTAAAGGCCAAAGCAGAAACGCAGGGACATGCTCTTCGCCGACTACGGATGTGTCTACGTGATATCTGTAACAGGTGTGTGGGAATGGTTCTTTTCTGTTGAATTTATGAGTTACTTTTTTCTTAGTGTTTTTGAATAATGTTTTTCTACTTTTATGTGACCTTTAGTTGCTGTCATTTTTGGTTGAAGTTGCTTGTGATGTGATTAGAATAATAATCTACTTTTGGCACTGCATGTATCACAATGAAGTCACCTGCACTAATTTTGGTGCAGAATTCTGTATGATAAGCGTTTTAGTGCCTTGCATTATCCGGTTATGGATGAGGATGCACCAAACTATCGTTCAATCATCCAGAACCCAATGGACATGGCAACATTGCTGCAGCGTGTGGACAGTGGAAAGTACATAACTTGTAAAGCATTTTTGGAGGATTTCGACCTCATTTTGACCAATGCCAAGGTAGAAACTTGTTAAACAAATTTTTCTTTGTCGTTTGTGTACATACTGTTGGTTTGGATTTTTTATGTGGATTACTAAATTCAATTTCTTTAAGCAGGAATTTAGATGCATAACTGGTTTCTGCGTAAAAACCAAACTTGTCCATTCTTTATTGTGGCGTTTTGAAAAACTTATCTTTGTTAAGGAGGGTAAATATTACATTTCATCTAAACATTTTGGAACTTTTCGATTTCTCATACAAATTGCTATCAATTTTATCTCCCCCTGATATTGCTATACATTGGATTTATCTATAAGAACTAAACTCTTATCAATATATTGACCATAGTAGCCTTTTAACTTGTTCAAATGCTTGAAATACTTAGATAATCCTTCTGGAGTTATTGATTCTTAGTTGTATATTTAAAAAAACTGGTTTTAGGGATATGCCATGATTTGGCTTCATAGCTGTTGGCAAGTTAACCTTTTTGATCAAATCCAAATCCTGTTGATGTTATAGAGGTGGACCGACATGGATAATTGGACCAACTTGTAGTACTTAGATGCCTAATAGTAAATTTGGAGGACAAAATGAGATTCTCTTCATAAAGTTCAGAGATAAAGATCAAGACTTACATAATTGTGAGGCATTACTTGTGTGCAAATGGCAGAACCCTTTAAATCTGTATGTTCTTTTTGCTGAATTGACTCTTTTTGCTCTTTCTAGTTTTGCAGTATCTTAGAATGCTATTGTAAGGTACAGAAACTATTGTTTTGACCTATAAGTTCTGCTAAAGTTACCGTCTGGGAAAATGGCCGATCAAGCTTGTCATAAGGCCCATTGTTGGCTTTCATATTTTTGGCTTTATGCTGAGAAAAGAGCTCACTATGGGGAAGCAATCGCAGGAGAAACTTTTCAAAACAACTTTTTGCATGGTGGATGACCTACTGCATGTTGATTTCTAGTTTATTATTTCATTCTGTCCAGACCTTGTTCTAGTTAACTAACCAGCGAGGGAGTAGCTGCCTGCTTAATTATTGGGTTTACCTGGAATTAAGAAACCCTAGATTTTGGATTTCAGAAAGCAGAGTCTGTCGCATTAAGTGCAATAGTAAGTGTGTTTTTGGGTGAGGCAGCAATAAGATGTGTTTCCTTACTTGATGCAGAAGTACAATGGAGATGATTACAATGGGGCCAGGATCGTCAGCCGAGCTTATGAACTTCGAGATGCAGTATGTTGGATGTCTTCTTTTTTTTTTTTAACCTCTTTGAGAGCTTTAGTTCCTCAAATTTGTTCTAAAATGTATTTGGTTTTTAGGTGCATGGGATGCTATCTCAAATGGATCCCGCACTGGTTTCATTCTGTGAGAAAATTGCTGACGAGGGTGGTCCATTGCCCATACCTGATGATTTTGTGGACTCTGCTTTGCCTCAAACTCCTGTTGTACAGATGAGTACTATGACTAGAGCAAGTGCTCGCCTTAGAAACGTGCAGCCTGACGTTAATCTAGATCAGAGCTATGAAGCACTGAAAAAACCAAAGAAACATGTTGAATCTGCACAAATAGGTATGGATCACATCTCTTAATATCATCAAAATCACTAGGATCATCACTTTGAGGTTAAATGAGCTAGTATTTCTCATTGTTTTAGGGTTCTTTTTGCTTGTTTTTTCTTGTGTTCAAGTTATATGTTTGCATGGTATTATATAGCAGTGATTATGGGCTTGGATTCAAAATAAGGCGCTCAGTTTACTGCATGGTTAGTTGCTAGGGATCTGCCAAATCTTGATTTCTTCATCAAGGAACGAGATAATGTGCTTGTACTTATGTTCAGCATGTGCTTGTGTGTAAGTATATTGTGTGAATATTTTAGCATGATACCTTCTGGAACTCTGATAGATTGTAGTTAGAAGAAAAGATAAATTGCAAATTGCAATCAACCTGGCAAAAGGGCTTTCAGCCTTTCCCTTGAATGCCATTGGAAAATGAATATAGATACCTTTAACTTCTTTGACGGGAGGGTTTGATACTTTATAATCCAAAGTATTTGTAATTCCTGGATTTTGTCATTCATGTGGAATTTATTAATCTTTCAGGGGGAGGGGGCTTGATATATTAATTACATAATGTTGTCAAACATCATTTGAGTATAGAAGAACCATGTTATGTTTTGATATTGAAATGTTCACATCAGTTTTTTTTCTGTCTGCCTGTCTATCCTCTCATTGTCCTCTTCCCTCCTCCCTCCCCCTCTCGTATTCATATTTATTTGGCTATTTGTTTGGTCAACAGTGCAAGGATACGGCCATTCTTTGCCTGTTATTATGTATCTGCGATGAAGTTACTGTTAATCAGTTACCAAGCCATGTCTAGCAAGTTGAAGGAGAAAATTCGAGTTTAGCTATGTATAAGATATTTTGGTTCCTTTCTTTATTTGTATGCTGTTAGTATTTTTTCTGGGTAGGTTGTATGCTGTTAATATTACAATTTAACTTATTCTCCTTTTGTTCTTGAGGAATCTGTGGTTAATAGACAACATGGATGTTGGATATGTGGGAATCTATTTTCCAAAGATATGTTTGTCTAGCAGAGTATTCTACAACTGTCAAGTGTCGACTACTGATGTGGTCCAATTAGAAACAAGGGCTACTTGAAAACTTGTACCAAATCCGTAATTTGAGCATAAAAGTTACCTGGACATCCTAAAAGCGTCACAATTGTGACAAACATCACAAAAGAAGTCACTTTGGATGTGCTGCTGCCTGATGTGATTGGTGATGTGGTAGGGGCAGATTAGTACTATCTTGTCACCAATTAGTTTTCAAAATCTTTTTACTGAGCCTCTCTGCGGGTCATATATTTCATTTTTACTGTACTAGTATTTGGTGAATGTTGCAAATCCTTCTACCTTTTCTTAACTTTGGACCTTCTATGATGTTGGCTTTGGTGGCAGAGGAGGGTCCTCTAGATCCAGGAGTACCAAAGTCATCTGAAGAATATGAAGCTGATAGCTTGGATCAGCAAAGGCCAGACAACCAAAGGCCAGACAACCTGGTGACGGATGGCACTCAGCATGAAAGTTCGGATCTTACCAATGGGTGCACTTCCCAGCAAGATGTTCCAATGTTAGATGGAGAATTATCCGATAAAGTTGAGACCATTAAGCAGCTTTTTATAGATCGTACAAAAGCCTGTGGCATTCCACAGCTCGAAAGATTATATACTCGGGTCATGAAGGGTGTTTTTGAAACAAAAAATGGTGTAGACGGTGAAGATCTTCAGTCTTCAATTTTGAGGTTTTTGATGAAGTTTGCCGAGGATGAGTCAAATTTTTAATGTAACTCATTTTTCAGTAGGAATCAATTCTTTTTTCCTTTCATGAGCTTGGCTTGAAAATTAGGCCTAGTAAATGAATAATGTTTAGGAAATTTTCCCTAGTGATACAATTCTTGCTGCCTCTCTAACAGACAGCAAACGGCTGCAAAAGCTCGGGCATAGAGTGTCTGGTGGACATTGTTCCTACGAAGCTTTGTGTGAGTTCGAAGCTCAGGCGTTCGACAAATAGGTGAATAGGAGGAGGTCAAGGGTTCAATTCTTGGGAGAATCTTTAACCTCTCACCTTGCCCACTTAATTGTGGCTCAAAGAGGCTCTTGGTACTACCAAGACATTTATGTCTTGTCTTGGTGCGGGTAGGAGGTCAAGGATTTAATTCTTGGGAGAATGCTTGACCTCTCACCTTGCCACTTAATTGTGACTTTCTTCGACGGAAAAATCCTGTCGATTTTTTTCCTTCTTAGATTAAGTTAGAGTAGATTATACAAATATTATCGTTGTGGCCAAAAAAACAAAAAAGAATCAGGAGTCAACTATTAGAGTCTCAAATCAAAATGTACTACCACTTTGAATGGTAATCCATGTACCAATACAATTGCTATTTAATCAAACCAAGCATACAGGACATAATCAAGTTACAAAGCAGAAAAGGTCCAGATAAAAAAATGCAAGAGTCTAAAATCACCACCGGGCTGCCAATGCTGAGAAGACTAGGGTCTACTTAATTAATTACAGAGTTCACGAGCAATTCCCAGGCGAGAGTTGGCTGTGTCAAACAAAATCCGAAGATTCTGCTGCTGCAAATTGGCAATGACATTCAATACGGAATTCACATTATTTGGAGCGGCTGCCATTGCCAAACAAGCCAAGGAACCTGAACTGCTGTGTATCAAACTATTCTCCAGCGGCAAAACCAAATCCAATCCCTGAAAATGGAACGTAACAGGGGGCGCTACGTCTTCATTTGTAGCCGCAAAACACGTATCAAATGCACCCAAGGAACTAAATGGGCCTTTCACCTGGTTCCTAAACTCATCCCTCAATGCGGTATAAATGGGTAGGATGAATCGGGTTATAACCGTGCCCGAGTCAATTATGGTACCCGCTCCTGTGGCTGGGTCGAATGCCAGGAGCTCCGGAGCAATGGGTATCCGGACCTTACCCACAGTAATACCCGTCAGGTTGACATAGTACAAGGAGGACCGGCGCGGGTTCTTGAGGAGCGGGGTGGTTCTGATGCTCTTGGGCTGGCCCACCGGCCCAAGTTTGAGTGATCCAGAAAAGTAGTATGACCGGAAGCTGGGCAAGCAGTACGAGAACACCCCGGAATATAGTGAGCCGGATTGAGAGAGCAAGGACAAGGAGCCTCGGCCCAAACCCAACAGACCTTGGGGCGGTATTGACCCACCGGAGACTGCAGTTATGCATCCGAAAGCATAATTCGGAACCACATCGGGCCCAAACGTCAGAGAATCATGCGACAGCGTAGCGGAAAACGACGAATCTCCGCCGTAGGACTGGTTGAATAAGCAAGCACCGGCACCGGTGGTCGGGCAAGAGAGTCCGCGGACTTGAGTACATTCCGGCAAGGAACAGTCGGAAGCCGCATAACTAGTGGAAGTGTTCGGAGAAAATACGGTAGAGGAGCAGCCTGTGCAGCCGCTGCATGGGACCCATGCAAGGTCATTGCTGGTGTCCAGCACCATGAACAGGAGCTGGGCAGGAGTCCCAATCTTGGCCCGGACGATATAGTTGCCAACGTTCAAGACATTTTGGCCGGAGGCAATGGGGATGGAGGTGGCTTTAGTAGCCTTCTTAGCTGTCACTAAACTTGACAAGTAAGCAACCCTTTGGGGGTCTTTGGAGGCCATGTTCAGAATTGTGTTGAGCCATGATGATGCGGCGGTAGGTGCAGGCGCCGGCTTAGTTTGAGGGGTGAAGGGGGAGCATTTGCCATAGATGTGAATGACTGAGAGGTCTGATTTTGAGGAAGCACAAGGATCATGAGATGCTCCAGCAGTAGTTGAGAAAAGGAGAAAAGTGAGGAACAATGCAGCGGTAGCTAAGTACTTCATGTTTTCGGCACTTAGCCTCAGCCACAGCTGAATGAAGGATAAGGGGAATGTTGATGACAGTGCACGAGAGAGAGCATGCAAGACGGACGAAAAGGGGAATCAATTTATAGGCGGGGGCGGGCAAGCATAAATGGTTGAGCAGAATAATACAGAAATGGTGGAATTCGTTGAATTACTGAAATACCCATTTTTTATTTTTCTTTTTCTTTTTTTCCCCTGGGAATGGGGGCAATTTTCTCATTGATATCAAGCACTAAACCGAGTAGGTAGGTGACGCGATTCGTTCTGCTCCACTCAACTATAAAATGCACAAACTTGGTTAATTAGGTTATTATCTTGCTTATCTCAATAGATTTCTCAAGTTAGTTATGAAACAATTCTTTTCTTTTCTTTTTGAAGTCTTGGCAGTGGCATAGCTACAATGTGTCATTAATTTGCCCTTTATGATTGAGTGTTATGGATGTGTAGTTTATCATTCTGAGAACAGGAGTGTATGGGAATGTAGATTCACATTTTTGTTTTTCAGTTTCTCGCGTCTTCTTTTGTTTTGTACAAGGTTACTTGTACAAAGAAACTAATGGCGACTTACTGATGGCCCAAAATTCATCAATTCATCAAGAACATCGTTATAGTAATTCTATATGCTTGGACCGCAGGAATGGAAATACGGGTCTTTTTCATCAAATCTGCAGAAGAAGGATGGGACAACATAGTCATTGAATTGTACTGTAAGCAAGTAGTAGTTGAGAGAACCTTGGAAGGATGTGTACAGTGGAAACATGATGCATGCACGGTAAACAGTAAAGCCATTGACTCATTTTACTTAGGCTTCATGTCTTGAATGCAAACTGCAAAGTTGCCGTTTTTGAAAGGGGGGAAAAGAAAAGAAAAGAAAAAGTTATGGTTATGCCATGCAATAGTAGGCCTAACAATGACAAAGCCGGGGGATAGTCTAACTGAACAGAGGTGATCATGAGAAGCTTCCACTTTTACTGCACATAACTACATGAATGGCAATAAACTGAACATCATATACATGGTTCCTTATCCGGTAACCTCTGAAACCAACAACCGTTGTGGCTGTTGTTGGCCAGGGGCTTTGTACCATGCCTGGCAAACCAGGGCTCGAAGCTAAGCTAGCTGCCAGGTTTGGGGGAAGGGAGGGATTAAGGGAGAGGGGAAGGTTAAAAAAAAAAAAAGAGAGAACTTTGAATTTATTTCACTGCCAACTTTCAAGTTCCTATGGCTCAAAGTGGAGGGACATTCTCATTTAGCTTTTCTTCTTTGGACAATGACAAGCATATTAATGTTGGGAAGAATAATTGGGCCAGTCCCTTTGTTTTTTTTGTTTTTTTTGGAAGGGGTCCTCTTCTTAAGGAATATGCTGAAAACCACTTGTGCGTACTGCTACAATATGTTATTTGGTGTAGCAATTTGATTTAAAACATTATGCTTCTTCTGTATGCCGACATAACAAATTTGAATGTCCGCAAGCAAAAAACCACGATCTACGAGTATTTTCAGGTTATAAGTTTTTGTTCTAAAGCTAATCACAAGGAAATATCAATGATCATGGTTCATTAATTGGTGTCACCGCCAAACTTCTGTCCCACTGAGACCATGGTTCTCCATCATGGGTCGCGGTCGCATCGCGGTTACGATTTTTCTACATCGATCATGGCATATTGGTTGAATATCGGATGATACACATATTATAGCATATGAAAGTTTTCAAAATTTTTGAAAAAATTATTAAAATTAAAAAATATCAAAAAAGATACAATTTAAAAAAATATCCGAGTTAACTCTGAGTTGAATATGATATATCGACCGATATCATGCATCACGGATTCGAATCGGTCAATATCAGCCAATTCAAAGCAAGTCATACCATATTCGCGATTCGAAAATCAGTATTGTACCAATCTCCTCCGTTCCGATTACGGCTCAGCCAATACGTATCGGTATTGCCCGATATTGCGAACCAGGGCTAGACAGAATAGTGTGAACAGCTTGCTGGAACAGGCAGCAAGATTGTTCTATCAAGCGTCTGTTGCCATAACAAAAGTAGGAGTAACAAACTGCAGTTACTTCAGACCAAATGGCATGCATGCAAGGCAATGCATAGCCACACATCAAAAGCTAAAAATTTAACTTTGGAAATATCAAAAACTTTCCTAGGAAAAGATGATCAGAATGTGTAAATAGCACTGGGGTCTGGAGATAACAGAAGAAACCAGTAATAGCCCGTGAACCCTTTCTGTTGTATGGAGTAGAATGAAGTATACGATCCTCCGGAGAGATAATTGAGAAAGCCTATGTCCATATCAACTTAGGCACGAGCCACGGTCGGTCACGGGCATTCATGTAAAGAAAGTCAAGAGTTCCAAAAAAAAAAAAATCATCTCAAGAACAAAGAAAATCCCTATCACTTTGTGGGTCACGTGCAATTATTACTGTACCACTTCAATACTCATAATCTAACTGCTAGTGCCTATTGACTTTCTTGTCTCCATTTGTATGGTTCCCTGATGAACGAGGATGGATGTATGGCCTATTACAGCCAAAATATACCAGCTGTGAGGGGCTTCGAAGTTCACTTGGAATGATACTGATCTACATTCTCTAATACAACACCCCTAAGGTATAGGAAATACTCCCCAAAACCCGACAATTGAAGAAAATAAAAAACACCAAGAACAAACTTGACTTGGATATAAGCTTTTCTTGAACATTATCCCCTTGTGCATCAGTCCAAAGAAAAAGGGATTGTTTTGCTGCCTTAGCTAGAACGAATAGCATTTAGCTTATCCATAATTGGTAGAGTGCTCTCGCCTGGATTAAGGTGAACAAGCAATTGTTTAACATTCAATAATTGCAGTTGCAACCATCTCTGTTCTGCTAATTTTTTTGTCTTTGGCTACCTTCTACCTCAAACAGTAATCACAGGTCTTGAATGACTTACATCTAGTTTGGTAATCACGCAAATCCTATACTAGTACCCTTAGAAACGAAATTCAGTATTACAAATAGGTGCGAAAGGAAATTTTCAACTACAAATGATGAACTTCCTTAGTAAAAATGTTAGCTGTTAAGAATTTTTTGACATTAATTGCTCTTCCAGCTAGCTCAATCATTTCTTTTATCTCTTATTTTTTGTGGGAGTGGAGTGTGGGGGTGGAAGCTGATAACAAACTTTTATCAAGTTTTAGAGTTCAGCTAGAAGAATTAGAGTAACTCAAAACTCTTTCATACAAACTACTTTAAACAAAAAAAATTCTGCAAGATTGAGGCTTGCCAATCATCATCCTCAATTAAACCTGGTTGGCACTTGTTTCAGAATCTGACTATATACCTAAAGTTAAATAGTTGAGACAAATACTGGGAAGTCGATTACAAGTGACTGCACCAGACTTGTATACCAAACCCTTTTGAAGCATGTCACAGCAGCAACGTCCCCAACACGTTGCAGCTATTTCTTGAAGTTCTTACTCTTTGCTAGCACACATTACTCACAGGAAAAAGGTATTCAAGCACGACCAAATTAGTAACCAATAATACAAGCAATAAGTGGGACTAGCACCCAGAAAAATGTAAAACAATTGAGAAAGAAAGACAAAACCTTTCGCCCTCAACTTATCAGTGATATATGGAGGGGTCCCATAGCATTCACGAGATGAAATCCCAGCATGCAGCTAATGTTCTCCAAAAGATTGTTCTGTGGCATGTCTCCTTATTCAGACGTCAAAATTGTGTCAGAATTCCTATTGGAAGAAACAACGCCTAATTAATTGACGTAACACTTCAAGCACAACGTGTATTGCAGGACAAGGATTCTTATTCTTTTTTGCTACACTTGGTTCCATAAGGTGTTCTACGAAGGAAAATTTTTTCTTCAGGGAAGGATTGTGGACCATTTTATCTGTTGCAATTGTGAAAATAGTCATTCGGATACATGAGAAGCAAGAGAAATAAAACCCAATGGATAGTTTGAAAATGTTTAACTTTCAATTCAATTTATTTTATACTGTAAAATATTACAATCATTTTTGTCATAGTGATGCCTCCACGCCACCAACCCCGCAGCCAAATCTAATTTACGAGATTTGCAGTAATATTCTTTTTGTTTTGTTGTTTAAGTGAATATTTATGATAATGCTTTTCTATTTGGTAAATTTATCTATATCCTTCACTCTGGCATCCCTTGTGGTAACTTAAAATTTCATGTATGTAATGCACCAGGATGTACACAAATCTGATGCCGAATTCTGAAGCTAGATTTTTTTTGGGGGGGGGGGGGGGGGGGGGGGGTTCTAAAAGTTGAAACAAGAGAAGAGAAGATTATGAAAGTATAAAAAGCCTATTGAAGTTAATTTACTGGAACAATTAATAGAGCAGGCTGAAACAGTAAGCATGTTACATGGATTATGGCAGTTTCCTGCTTCGCTGAAACATTCTTTATATCCTTTCAAATGTATGTAGAACTGCTAAAGAAACAACTGGGGTATGACATTCTTTAATGAGCTTGGGAAAAGGATGATGGATTCTACAGCTTGGATTTCCATTTATCAAAAGGGGCACACATAATAAAAGCTGAGCAAGTGGTCTCCATTGATAAGTTTCAGTGTAGAATAAAGCCTAGGACATCAAAAAGAGGGTGTCTTTTTCGAATGACAAATGAGCTCAACAAACTGTTCTGCATATTAAAACTGAGCGAAATAACATCCATATTTACAAATTACGGAAATCCATAGTCAGAGAGGCATGAATGAAATGAGCATCATCCTCATCTAACCATATCAATGGATCAACCGTTCAACGTACAAAGTGCAATATTACAAGCCCAATTGTCCAAACCCAGAGTTTGCTTCAGTGTAATTGTCATACATATGGGAACAACAACAAAACAGAGACAGAAATAGCGTTGATGCAGATGTACAACGAGAGCATTCCATCCTAAAGTTTGATATCCATCATGCAGTTGAAACGTGAACAAATCCTTTTATGATAAATAAATCTCAAGATGGATAAACTTCCATATACACATGCTGTGGAGACTTTTCAGCAAAGATTGCCGAGTATGTGAATTGCCATTAAGAAGAGCCCTTAACAATCATGACTGGGCATTGAGCACGGTTACTGCAGTAATTGCTGACACTTCCCAAAAACATCCTGCTTAAATAGACAGAACAGTCAAATTATTCATTAAGATAGATTTATATAAGCAATGGCCAAATAACATATAATGAGGAACATAGTTCAAAACTGAAAGAATTCCAGGTATAAAACTGCAAATTTGGAATACTTAGTTACTGTTATGAGTTGCCCGGAAGATGCTAAAAACAGGGCTATAATTGCTCTTCCATCTTAAAAGCTTTGTCCAGGGATGGCCTAACCAACATTCACTCAAAGGAATTACAGTTCAAGCCATCCCGACACAATTTGGGCTGTTAATAAATGGTCATTTTCATAAAGTTGATGAACTTTAAGAGAAATATGTAAACAAGCTGACAACAGTTAAATAGAAACAAGAAAGGAAAGCCTACAAATGATTAATAAAACTCTCAATTTTAATGTTTCATCTAATAACTTGACTTTGCACACACTTTCACATGCACAGAAATGGGCCGTGCGGCCACAGTGACAGAGGAGAACAAAAAGATATAACAGAAGAGAATGCGCATTAATGACTTGAGCTCCCATTTACCACATCCACTAATCATGGCAGACAATTGCTGTAGTGATAACTTCCAGCTGGAAGCACTTATACAACTACTTTTTGTCTGATGAGTGGCCTTCCAATTGGCTCAATGCACCATTAACCTCTATATGCTGCTTTTCTAGTTTCATTGGCAGCTTAAGAACTGTACAGAGAAGCAATTTATAAATGGATGAAGCTAGAAACATCAAGTCTCGTTGTCGTAAGGCCAGAACAACAAACAAAAAGTGAAGGCCCTAAATAACGAAACTTTATATCCTAAGAAAATCCACCAAAAATACGACTTATGTCTTGGTTAATAGCTCAAAGAGGCTAGCCAAAGAGCTAGCTGCCTCAAATTGTCCCCAAATGACTCTAACTTCTGCAGGCATCATAAAAAAGGTGAAGGAACAGATTCTTCAAACTGAGAATAAAGAGCTATCCTTCCTCAAGCAACTAAAGCATCTTATAGATTACCCATGCAGCACAGAAAATAGAATTTTCTGGTTCATGAGATAGGGATACTATAAACACCACGAGTCAAGGTCTAGTAATGCATATGATCAAACCAAAGGATAATATAATTAGTGATGCAACAAGAAAAGTGGTCTAGTAACTTATTCTATGCGACTACCAGGAATATTGTAGTTTGTGACTTTCTATAACCAAAATCAATAAAATTTTAATCTCGTTCAGTAGAACCCCAAAAAAAAGGAACAAAGCAAAAAAATTAAAATATAAAAGAAGAAGAAGTTTCTTCACATTAGGTTGTTTGACTTGTTGGCCATAGGCTTTTGAGTATCATTATCCAAAGTAAATCATTAGCAGAAGCAAAATTAGCAGACATATTGTTCAGATATAACTATGCATCTTTCGTCAGATAGAAAAACAGCTTGCAATACTGAATTGCTTTCATTTAAGGGGAATGAATCCTTCACCTTGTTGTGTCAAGCCTAGCAGTCTAAGCAAGTTCATGAACAAAGCATGCTCAAGCATGTTCAAGATTGAAACGGGCTCATTTTTTAATGAACCAACCAAGTTTGAACTTTTTGGGTAATCTCTGTTGTTAGTCGTGCCAACAAGAGCTTCGTCCACAAAAGCTCACATAAATACCAAGAAGTTACTTTGTTTTAGCAAATTAGCATCTCCAAGAGACAAATCCAATAATAAATCAAAGGACCCCAGACCTTTGCAAGGTTATCAAGTAACAATTAGGAATCCAGGGGTGGACTCATGACTACTGCAGCAATTCCAGATAACTATACTATTGCCGAAATGAAGGGCAGTCGGGTCTATGGAAGCGTTCTGTGAAGCTGGATGCCTCTCCTCTCTTTTCATTCGAGTGGCTTCCGTTCCTCAACAACTTCACAAATTGATTTCTCAATGTAGAATTATAAGATTGGGAGAATTTACCTCTTAATGGGACCAAAAGCGCGTGACCCCATCACGAGCAAATCAGCATGCAACTCCTCAACAACTTCACAAATTTTCTCCTTTGGATCCCCAATAACTACCTTGGTTTCAACTTTCACCTATTTTCATTTCAAAAAAGGAAACAATCAACAAGTGCCATTGCCACGTTCGTTTTATTCTATTCTTTGAACTCTCCGGGTTCACATCCAAAGTAACACGAAAATTTTTTGTTAACTCTACCATGAAATTCCAATAAAGTCAAGAACTTTCTCACAATCCAAAACCAAGGCATGACTAAAATCACCTCACTGACCAAAAGTAGCAACAGTGAAGTAAACCAGGTTAAGAAAGAATAAAAGATACAAAATTTAACTTCATAATACAATGAAATTATCAGATGATCAACACACAAGCACACTGATGAGTGAGAAAAATTAAGGAAACACTAACATTTTTTTCAGAGCAAATCTGAAGAGCATGCTGAAAAATGGCGTGAGTAATCCGCTTTTGGTGAGCTTCAATGGCGGCGGTAAAAGCCGGCACCTGGAAATCACCTGCTAATAATAAATTAATCAATAAACAAAATCCAAACAGTTACTACTAAAACAAAAAAAAAACCAGGATCGCTAAATGAAAGAAGCTTTGAGTAGGCTTAACTAGGACCGCCGAAGGGGATGGGACCGGGATTAAGACCAGTGGCGATGGAGGGCGGCGATTGAACGTGCAGGACGACGAAGGATCCATCTTCGGATTTAAGCTTGACGTTATCCAGCGCCCATTTTAAACCGCTCATGCTCTCTTCGCTGCCATCAACGGCCACGATTACGCAACCCAGCTTCCCGCTCATCTCTTTGATTGTTTTGGGACTTTTCGATTGATTGGAAACTGGATATTGGCTTTGATTATTCAGGGGTTGTGCCTTTTTTGGGAGCTACTTTACCTACCTCTCTTTGCTGGCTGCTGCCTTCTCTCGAATTTTCATTTAGTCTTGATTGATGATTGCTTCCCTTGCTGTAAAAAGTTTAAAATTAAAAAAGGGTGGTTTTGATGGCTCTCCCTCCTTTTTTTTTTTTTTTACCCCACTTAATTTTTACCGCTGAAGATTACGCGCCAATTTGTGACAACGGTAGACGAGCGAGCCAGTAACGCTCTGGATGAGGTTGGGCCTGAAACTCGCGCCATGTACATCAGACGGACTTGCATCGCATGACAAATGCACATGCACGCAGGCCCGGCCCAAAGCGCAAATTCTTTCATTAGTGTTGAGTAGGGTAAATGACCAATGTCATCACTCAGAGTGACCCAAAAAAAATAATAATGATAATCTTTCATGTAGGAAATGGTGCAAATAGTCCCTCGCATGTAGCAAGTGTACTAATTTAACCTATAGTCTATTTATGATTGAATTTTCGAGCAAAAAACGCACGCCCAAATCGAGTGTTCGTGCTGTTCAAAATGAAAATCAAAATAGCATTTCGCTTTAAAAAGATCCTCCGCCACCAACTCTTCTTTCTCTCCTAACCTACCACCAACTTGCTTCACTCCTCCCCTCCTTCTCTTCCTCCCTCCATCTCCACTACCGCCAATCCACTCTCAATTCTTCGCTAAAGAGAAAGGAGAAGAGAGGGGCGATGGGGAAGGGTGGTTGGGAAGAGGGAGGGGTGGAAAGGGTGATAGAAGAAATAGGTTCTAGGACCAAATTAGTATTTTTGTTATATTGTGGTATTATTTTTTTATGGGATGGACCAACAAAAGGTTTCCCCAAAATGTGAATGACCATTTTGGTAATTTTCCCCTTTCAAGTAATATCATCAAATGTGTTGCAAATTTGCCCTTTAGTTGTGGCTTGCAAATTTCTTTAGGGACCAAACCAGCCTCAAAAAACTTACATGAAAGCGCTAAATTTCACAGTGTTCCTTTCTTTTCCCTTTAATTCTGCATCTAGAATGGCTTTCCTTTGGAAAACTCCCCGTGTGCAATTTGGCTTCAGCGGGCACGTTTGCTCAACTGCTTTCTTGTTTCACTTAGGCAAGGCATCACGGCAATCAGCTGCTTATATATGGCCTTCTGTCTTTGACTTTAAAAAAGAAAGATTTACTTCCCTATAATTTAATGGTGGAATCCTGCATCAGCTTTTTATTATTTTTTTATGATTCTGTGATCGCGATCGCATGCATGCTCTATCATTAATCTATCATCCTTTACTTCTTTTGGCTGAGATATGAAAAGTTCTGCTCCACCTCACTCTATTATTTTTTTTTTAACTTTAGCAGTATTATTTTTTTTTGCCTCCAATTCTTGGATTTGCATGCTTTGGCCGACTAATACTACTGATTCAATAATTGGTTTGTTTGGATTGTAAATTATTTGAGACATTTTTTTACTGTAACACTTTCTGTGATGCGATGATGTATGTGAGATAAAAAGGTGTATTAGAAATTGTAATGATGATGCAAGCAAATATATTTGGCCAAATAATCTGCTGTCCAATGTATATTTTACGTATCAATAATCAAGTTTCAATTAATCAGAACGTGAAAAAGATTTTCTGGCTTGATTAGGCTTAATCAGATGATGATGGTTCTGTGCCTAATCAAGCCAGAAAATCTTTTGTATTGAACTCTTGCGGAGTTCTTAGGTGTTGGTGAAAAGAACACATGCTTTATTAGGTTTCCCAAACGCTATACTTGATTTGGATTGTTACTGATAGTTTAATACTACTCACAGCATTTTTATTGAAATCTTAACTTGATTATTCTTCATGATCAGGTAACGGTCGGATTGACCAAATTAGCCAACCTATTAGTTAATCTTTTCATTAATCACTTGAAATCACTGCAGGATCATTTGTGGTATAATTAATATCCCCCGTACTCTTCTTTTTTATACAATCGCCTGTAAGCAATGTAATGTTATATTCTGATCCATCATGCTGATGATCGAAATCGAATTCATTCAAATTATTTTATAAAAAAAGAAAAAAAAAAAAGAACATCCCCCCCCCCCACCTCCCTCTACCTCATTAATTTTTTTTTAAAAAAAAGAGAAAAAAAAAAAAAAAAAAGAAAGGGTGTTGGTGTCATCAGAAGTTGATCAAGACTTGGAAGATCATGATGCTTTCACAGTCAGCCATGACCCATGAAGTCATGCTGCAAACTAAATGGACGTACCGCTTTGTTGACGAATCACATGGCCCTTAATGCTTGACCCACATAGACAAATTTGGAATTTAGAGCAAAAAATTCGTCAATTTCCACGGGCGTGCATGTTCCCGTTTCCATCCTTTTACCAGTCACGCATCTATTTATGAATGACTAAAGCAGAGAAAAATTGACTTAGCTGCCCCCCACCCACCTCGACGTCAAAATTTATGAACAGAAAACAAAGAAAACAAAAGTCAGGGCTTTCATGATCTCACGCAGGAAAAGAAGAAGAATACCATTTGCCTCGTTGATTGGTTAATACTCCAAGTCTCCAACTACAGAATCTTCCACGTTAACATGCAACGGTACCGCTATAAATAAAGGGATAATTTCAGAATTTCGACTATTTCACTTACCTCCCTTCAGGTTTTAAAAATTACACTGATCTCTTTTGAGGTTATTTATCTTGTACTATTTAGGTTCAATCGATAATTAAAAAGTGATATTAGAACAGATAAAATAATATGATTTTATTATTACCCATCATCTACTATATTATTTAATTAATTTAATACCAACCAACATATTAAAAAATGTATTAAAATCATAGGAATCAAATCACATGTAACATCAAAAAACAGTATATTATTTTATATTTTTCACTAAATACAAGATCCAAATTACATACCCATTATCAAACATGATCGCCAAAAAAATCAAAAAATTTGCAACCAAAATATTACGGAGAACAATCTTTAACATAAAAAAAAAAAAGTTCTTATCAACATATATTATGGTTAATTGCTGAGATTTTTGTGGTATTAAAGTTTGATTTTTGTAATATTTTGATTACAGGTTTTTTTCCTTATTTGTTATTGACCATGTTTGACAAATGAGTTTGTAACTGGAAAAAAAAAAAAAAAAAAGCAGTTGGGACCTTACATTGAGTGAAGCATATAGAATAACATACTACTGTTTTTGATGCCATGTGTGATTTATTCTCCGATTATAAAAAGCAAATTCTAGTATTTTCTTTAATGGTTTGACATGTATTAGATTAATAAAACAATTTAGTAGATAAGGAGCAACGATGGAACATATTATCTTCTCTATCATACTATCACGTTTTAATTGTTAATTAGACTTAAATGTTATAGCATAATAATTTTTAAAATTTGAAGGGAGACCAATGAAATTATAAAAAAAAATCTCAGGGGAAGTTTCTGAAATTATCCCATAAATCAAAGAGGAAGAAGGTATGGGGTTAGTGATGCATATTATTTTCGCATCCGGTGGCCCTTTTGATTGGATTTGTCATTCGTACAAACGCAGCCAATTTCCACCGTCCGATGCTTGGGATCCTGCCAAATTTGCACCTGCCATCCATCAGTCTCCTTCACATGGCAGGCATTCCTTCGGATTCCCTCCGTTTCCTTGGCATAATTATGGAAACCATGCACCAAGAATCTTATCACCTTCATTTGTCATCTACGCAATTAGTCCATAATACCTCTCATGCAACCACCTGTACGCTGCAAATCGTACCATAGGACTTGAATGGGACCATTCATGCTTTCTCGGGGTCTCAATCCGAATTCCATTTTTACATTCCATTAATGCCTACATGGCAATGCAACCTACAAAGTTCCTTCAAGAATTCAAAGTTGTCCCTTTTCTTGAAATACGTGCCCATCTTAAGCGCTATACGTACGTACTAGGTACTATATTCTATTGATTGTAACCTTTTTTTTTTTTTCTCCTTTGAGATGATGCGAGGCGAAAATATAGGTTCTATTTGAATTAGCTGTTTTTGAAAATATTTAATATATTATATGGATAGGATTTTTTTTAAATTATTATTATAATATTATATTTAAAAATTTTATTTTTAAAAAAAATAATCAATTCAAACGGAGCGGAGCAATAGAGCATTCCATTAAAACATCGCCAAAGACAAAAAATTGGTTCTCTAGCTCAAAATGAAATAAACCCTTCTATGGCTTTATTAGTTGTGGCTTTATTAGAGTTTTGGACGTAAGAGCAAAGGAAAAATCCACTTGAATTATCTTTAGTCGTTTAAGGAAAAATCCACTTGAATTATCTTTAGTCGTTTATTCTCGCTCTCTTATATTTTTGCAACTATAACAGGTGAGAATGATCAAAATCATCTCAAGTTACTATTTGATAGATTTTGGAGTTAGTTATATTATTATCAAAAAGTTTAAGAACATGTCAAAAGTAATAACAAATATACTTTCTACCTGTAAAATTAGGGATAAGTTTTTTCATATACTGTCGAAGTATAATTTTTTTTATATTAATAGATTTAAATTATGCTGTATGTGACATACATTTTAAAAAAAGTTTTTACACAAACAGGTTTTAATTATATTATACGTGGCATATATCCAAAATTAATAGCGTAAAAAAAAGCACTATACTATTATTGTATAAAAAGTTAACTCATAAAATCAAATTAAAAAGCAAAAACTAATTGATTTTGAAGTACACACTACTACTATTTTTAGAATGTGTTGCTAAACCCAAAAAATGTAGCAACAAAATTGCAAAAAAAAAAAAAGAAAAGAAAAAAATTGGGCCGTACGTAACCAGGAAACTGGTTCACGCGGACACGGTCGGTCCAGCAGCTCCGGTGAGAATATTTCGTTGAACCAAGTTTTCACGCCTCTCGAGTCGATACTCTGCAAAAAAGAAGGGGAAAAAACAAAACAAAAACAAAAACAAAAATTCCTTTCCTCCGCTCCAACTCCAACTCCAACCCTCCTCTTACTAACAGTTTTAATTTTCAACCTCTCCACTATTTCTATTATTCCGTTTTAGAAATTCTTCTATCTAACCTTCTCTTCCTCCAATTATAGAAATTCTATTTACTGCAATTTCCTTCTTCTTCATCTGTCTTAAAGAAAATAAAATCTCAAAACCCATAAATCTCGATCTCAAAAATTTCCGGGTGGGTCAGAATCTTCGTCACTCTTTCTCGGTCTCTCCCTTTTCCCTTTGCATTTCTCTTTCTCTTCTACTCTCCTCACCCAATCTATGCTTGCACCTTCTTTGGTACCTGTACCCAATTTTGGTAAAAATTTTTTTACGCGGCGGTTCTCGAAGATATCGCTGTCCATATTCAGCTCACCGGGTGATGACGCGATTTTGATTTGTTGTTGTGCAAGTGAAATAATCCTGATTTAATAATAATTTCTGCTCAATTGCAAGTGGGACTGGATGAGTGTGAAAGATTTAGGGTCTTCTGGATGTAAAGTTTTTGGTTTTGTTGCTGCTTTTTTCAATTTTAAGTTTTTTTTTTTTGGGTTTAAATGCTCCTGGGAGGGGATCTAGGGTTTTTAGCTAGAGTAGTAGTGGCGTTTTTTGTGGTGATTTTTGTTCCGGTTGTGGGTTTTGTTGTCCGCCTGAAATGGCGGAGGTCGGTGGCCAGGAGGGAGGAGATCAAGCGCCTTTTGGTTCTGGTTTCAGAGGAGACTGCAAGGGCTGAGCTTGAGGCTGAGGGGGACTTTGGCTATGGCTATGATGATGGGCATAATGGTTATGGCTACAGCAGCTCGTTGGCGGAAGTAGCTGCAGAAGAGCCCGTGCCGGAATCTGTGGCAGAAGTGGAGGGACCGGTGGAGGTTAATGTTGGGGCACAACCTCCTGCGGCAGCTGTTCAGGCGCCGCGGCGATTGCCGTACCAGTGTGAGGTGTGCAGTTCTCCGACCACCACACGGTGCGCGCGGTGTAAAGCAGTTCGTTACTGGTATGATGAGTACAAAAACCCCAAATGCTCTACGCGAAAGTTTTGTTCTTTTTTATTTTCCCCCTTCAATTGTGAGCTGATTTTGACTAAATGGACTGAAGCATTTTGTGTTTTCCTTTTTGTTTTAGTAATTGGTCTAAATTTGTGGCAGAATTTTGCCAACTCGATCTACCATTATTTGATCTTTCCTGTGGAGGTGTTAATTGTGAGTTAGGGGGAATGATTGGCAGGAAATGATATCTTTTTTCATGTTTTAGGCGACAAAGCAGAATGTAGTTTTTGGGAAATGGAGGATTAGATGTCATTATTTGTTCAGTAAGGGGTATGACTGTAGAAATTGGTTTAGCACCCTTAGAAAGTCTGAATATTGTCTGAATTGCAATTTGTGCGCTGTAGATTGTGTTTCTGATCAACTTAGTTTGTCGTTTAGAAGCATGAATTTCAATGGTTGTTGGGGATGGTGTTCTTTGCGCTTTGTAGCAATTGAGTGATGTAGTCATGATTGACAGTTTCACAATGCTGTTTGTTGAGTAATAATTCTTGGGTTTTAAAGAATTTGACATATTTGCTTGGGTAGAACGAATATTATTTTGAGTTTAGTTGTTAGATGTTGGTGTCACATGCAGATCTTTTTGAACTGAAAAATTGCACTACCGCACCAAATAGGGCCCTGCTGGCCTGATATCTTAGCTGCATGTAACACATCATGGCAGTCCTCATCATCTTTTTTTTTTTTTTGCCTTTGATGCTCACAAAGACTGCATCAAGCAAAATATTGTTCCATATCTCATGGAGATTCACTAGCATCTGCATCAAACTATTCTGCATCTGATAATGAGAGCTACCTTTTCCACACCCTTGTGGGTCTAATTGCAGACTACATTAAATTATTTTACATTAGGGAAGTTATCCATGATTGAAGTATGAAATCCAGGTTGTGGGACATTTTAACCGGTTCAGTAGGTCAGTTATTCATGACAATCAGAAGGTGCATTTTTGGGCAAAAATTCCTTCCATACATAAAGCAGCTGCTTCCAATTTTTTACACATTACCATTGAAGCATGCTTTGTTTCGGAACATTTACTTTTCTGGAAGCAATATTATACATTAGTAAACCATTGTGTGACGCATCGCATTCTTCTTGGATCAACTGACAATTTGTGGCTGCTATATTTGCTGCTTTGATAGTAATTTTTCTTCCTGAAACCAGTGAGGTTGCATATTGCGTATTTGGGCTTTGGACTTATTGCTTCATGAAAAGAATTGAATCACACTGTTGCCATGTAGAGTCGTATAATTGGCACTCAAAAATGGAAGATTCTCAAGGATGGCCTCATCTGGTACCTACGCCACTTTTGAATTTGAATGCTTTCATCATCTTGAAGGAAAATCTGTCTGAAATTGAGACGGACCTTGGTTTAGTGGGTAGGATTAAATCATTGACTTGGCAACTTTCTTCTGGACGTCGATTCACCTCACAACACATGCAGGTTGATTGGTGGCATGGCATCAGGATCCTTGATTGTTAACTGAAGCCGCTAAAATAAATTAACAAGCATACTAGAAATTAAATATATGCTTGGGGATTTAAAAAACATTCTGGAGATGCCTAGTGTGTCGATGGTTCTTTATTATATGACAGTTTTGCATATTTAGCATTGATTCAGACCTATTTTTGCATATTGCAGCTCCGGTAAATGTCAAATTATTCACTGGAGACAAGGTCACAAGGATGAATGTCAGCCATTTACATTTGATGACCAAAGCCATAAAATGGGTATCACTTCTCCTGTGAAGCTGAAGGCAAAACAGAACGAAATTCACAAGAATAGTTTTGAGACAGGAGTGAGATATCCTGCTAAGGCAGATGAAACATCTTCTGGAGAAGCTTCTGATTCCAGTCTTTCAAATTCATCAGATTGGGCAGAGAACGAAGTGGACATTTCTACTGATGAGAAAGAAAGAATTTCAAAATCGAAGTTGATTGCTCCAATGATAAGTGAAGTCTCTAGATTGACTTCAAGTGGATCCTCAATTGATGCATCTGCTAGTGCTGTGCATAATCAACGTACATCTCATGGTCATCAGCCTGTTCATTTCCCTGTTAAGACTGACGGTGATCATGCTAATGTGGGTCGAACTAAGCCTTCCCCAGAGCACTCCAATTTAGTCACTTCTGGGGTTAATTCTGAGCCCATTTCTGTTGATGTGGATACTCTTTGTGGATCATCAACATCATCAGCTTCAAGTGTTGATGGCTGCAGTGAATCTTCTTTCTCTGAGCCATCTACATCATCATCTGGCTTCTGGGATGGAACAATCAACCGTACTAGGTCTAGAATTGATGCTGTTGATGATACATCTCATTCTTGTGATGCTGCAGCACATGTTGACCTCTCAAGTTCGGAATTTTCTTCACCTTGTTCCTTTGAATCGCCGAGAAGTGTTCTTCCCCAGAAAGATATGACTGGGTTTTGTGATGAGAAAGCATTATCAGATGATCCTCATACTTCTCCGAGTGAAGAGAAGAAGCCAACAAATGGATCTTCATCACCAGTAAAACTGAATAAAGATGATTTGGCGTCATCAGCACTATGTTTGAAGAGACCTGAGCATGTTGATTTTCGTGATTTTAGTACAAGAAAGGTATTGAAGTCAAGAGATCCAGTAGACCATGCCATGAGTAAAGATGTCAAGGCTGGTAGTTTACCTTCCTTGAATTCTGAGAAGGTAAATTGTAAGGTTGCTGGCCAAAGCAGTATCCCCCAGGAATCAAAATCTGTGGAAGTAAAATCTTTTTCATCTAAAGCTTCTACTGAGCACTTGTCTCCAAACTACGGAACATATACAGTTCAAAATGTGAAATCTGTAAAAGCTGATAGTGCTCATGAGCTGCCTGCATGTGCTTCAAGTTGTTTTGATCATTCAGAGAATGCTCGGAATAGCTCAAAACCTTCAGTGTGGAAAGTTGTTGACGAAATCCGAGCTTCTAAACTAACGCGGCTCGCTCCTTTAGGTGGCATGGGCGAGAATGTTGGAAAATATTATAACAAGGTATCATCTCTTGCAGCAGATATTCCTGTCATACATTGTCTAGACTATGGCTCTAAAAGATAGAACTGACTACAAGTTTATATACAGGGTCTTTTTCCATACGATCTGTTTGTGAAGCTTTACAACTGGAACAAGGTTGAACTACTTCCTTGTGGACTCTTGAATTGTGGGAACAGGTAGGATGCAATGGACTCACCGTATACTAGATCTGCCAGAGTGTATGGTAGACGTATTATTTTAATTCACGTCTTTCGCATTAGTAAAATGCTTAAAATGCATGCTGTTTATTTGGGAGCAGTTTCTTTTCACAAAGAAATAGATATTGTTAAACTCAACAATTCTGATACTATCTAATTTCTTTTGGACTTTTCCTGCAGCTGCTATGCTAATGTTGTCCTGCAATGCCTGGCTTTCACCCCTCCTCTAACAGCTTATTTTCTGCAAGGACTACATTCCAGAGCATGTATGCCCTCTTGTTTAAGTTTTTATTAATTGACAATTACCTTACAGTTTGGAATGTTAGAATTCATTCTTTTTCTTGATTTTGTTTATGTACATAACTGAATTCTTGGTCATGTCTCCAGGCAAAAAAAGAGGCTGGTGCTTCACTTGTGAGTTTGAGAGTCTTGTTCTTAAGGCAAAGGATGGAAATTCTCCCATCTCTCCTAGCCGTATCATATCCCAATTGCAAAACATAGGGAGCAATCTTGGGAATGGAAGAGAAGAAGATGCACACGAATTTCTCAGGTAAGCTGGCTTTGGATTCCTGGAATGTGTTTGGAGTCAGCTTCACCTTTCTGACTTCGAATAGAAAACACTCTGCTGTGGGCTAATTATTGTACGTCATAGGTGTGCCATCGATACGATGCAATCTGGTTGTTTGAACGAAGCTGGAATAAGTGCTTCAGGTACTTTGGAAGAAACAACCCTCTTGGGGCTTACTTTTGGGGGCTACCTCAGATCCAAGGTAATCCATGGTCTTTTGGGAATGATAGGATTGAGAAATTTCTTCTTTGTTAAAGATCAAAAACCAATTTTGAGCTGGGAAATTGATTCTATAATTCCAGATCGAGTGCATGAGATGTGGAGGCAAATCTGAACGGCAGGAAAAAATTATGGATCTTACTGTTGAGATAGGAGGAGACATAGGAACCTTGGAAGAAGCTTTGCGACAGTTCACTCATACAGAGACATTAGATGGAGAAAACAAGTACCACTGCAGCAGGTTAGTTGGCAGATTTTGGCTTTAACTCAACTTTTTAGCAGAGAATGAAAACGGATGTTTCTTTTACATCATCTTTTGTCAACTAGATTAATAATTATTTGATTGAGATTGTCTTGAAAAATCTGAGAATAAGATTTATGTCCTTTTATGCACAGTGATGTTCTAATCCACCTGGCTTTTTCGAAATTCTTTACATCTTGTTGGATTTACATACTACTGAGCTGCTGTAGTCCAAGATCCTTGGTGGATCATCTAACCCCTCCTTATTTATATTCCATAGTTTTAACTGCATCCTGTTTCCTGTCTGTAGTCATGATCCTTCTGTGTCAAAGATTGCATGCAAATTGTCGTCATGAATTTGAAAAACTTCTATAATCCTGTTCATTCTGCCTATTATAATTTATAACACTAAGAGCTGTTGCTTCAATTTAGAAGAGTTGAACGTCTTAAACTTGTCATTTGGGAATACTGCTTTAACTGCATCCTGTTTCCAGCCTGAAATCATGATCCTTCTGTATCAAAGTTGCATGCAAATTGTACTCACGAATTTCAAAAACTTCTATTAACACTAAGTGCTGTTGCCTCAATTTAGAGAAGTTGAACATGTCTTAAACTTGTCATTCGGGAATGTTGAACATGTCATAAACATGTCTATTGTCTATTCCTATGTTCAATCATATTGATATGCAAATCGCTAAGTTTTGGTTCTTGTAATATTAAGTGTTGGATACTAAATTACACGCCGGACTGAAGGTCTCTTATTGTAATCAGATGTAAATCCTATGAGAAAGCCAAAAAGAAGCTCAGAGTGCTTGAGGCTCCTAACATTTTGACTATTGCATTGAAAAGATTTCAGGTATTTTGTTAGGAACTTTGATTATTATTTACAATAAAAATAAAAAAAGGACCAGGATTATCTCTGGTGTTTTCCTTTTCATAATGGTATGTGATGACATGTTATGCAGTCAGGTAAATTTGGGAAGCTCAATAAGACAATAAGGTTCCCTGAGATTCTCGATCTGGCTCCTTACATGAGTGGGACGAGTGACAAGTCCCCCATATATCGCCTTTATGGGGTCATTGTTCACTTGGATATCATGAATGCTGCATTTTCCGGTCACTATGTTTGTTATGTAAAAAACACTCAGAACAAGTGGTTCAAAATCGACGACAGCATGGTATGTTTTCAACCTTGAAATCTGTATAACATTTTATCCTTGTAGAGAACCTGTTTTATTGTTTATTCAGACTTGGGGTTCCAACAATCATCATCGTGGGTCTCTATGGCCTCGTGTCTTGTTATTTGTCTAACTAATGAATCTCATATGCGTGGTTTCATATTTGGGTTTTGAAGTCAAACTGTAGGAACTGCTTTGATTCTTTGTTTAATTTTGTTTTTTCTTGTGGCTTTGCTTGGTTAGTTACATGTTAGGTAACCTAGTTGAATAATATGAAGCTTGTTCTATTCATCTGTGATGGCAATCTTCGATGTGTTTTCTCAAGAGTTTGTGCCGATGTAAAACATCATTGATAGTAGGATGTAGGAAGTAGTCAGGCAATTAGATTTAAATCTTAGAAGCTTATGTTCGGTCAGATAGGTGTATGTAGGAGTGTGTGCTTTACCAAAGTTTGAGCAAATCTCTTGCTATCTGCATGCTGAGTCACATTATGTGCATCTCTGCAAAATTTGTTTGAAGCGTCTACTCTCTCTTTTTTTTTATAAAAAAAAAAAATTAAAATGAGTGATAAAGAATTAAACCCACATATTTTTATGATCTCATGTTACTGCAATTGAAGTATGCTTTGGCATCTGATATTTTTAGCATGTGTAAGCTCCTAGTTTTCAAAGTTGATGTCAAGATTGTCATGTTGGTAGGTAAACGCTGTGGAGCTCGAGAGGGTCTTGACAAAGGGGGCATACATGCTTCTTTATGCTAGGTAGAACATTCTGGATCTCCATTTTCAACTACGATTCCAGAATTGTTTCGAGATATTTTCTAACTGTATAAACCTCTTTTAGGTGCTCACCACGAGCTCCAAGATTAATAAGGAGCACATTGGTTCCTCGTGATCCAAGGAAATCAAGGCATCCAGATTCTAAGCCAAGATATCATCATGCCAGGGGTCCATGGGACATTCATGCGGATGATTCGTCAAATAATGAGACCAATGATGAACGCGCTTGTCCAAATTATTCGAGTTTCCAGCCATTCCGTACAATTTGGGAAGAGGACTCTTCAAGTGATAAATCGTCCTCTTTCTTCTCAGAAGTAAATTCTTGCAGTACGGACAGCAGTGCCAGGGATTCAATGTGTTCAGACGACCTTTTTGACCAGATGCTAGGAATAGGAGATATGGGGGTGTATTATGGTGGCAGTTCCTGGAGGAATGCCTCTGATTCTGAGACTTCATCTTCCTCGTCATCTCCATCTCCCTTGTACTCGAGGCATCCACTGCACGACTTGGAAGCTTATGCTTCTAAATATCCGGAGGAGACTGACGAATGCATTGATACTGCAGTACCAACTGTTGACGATAGGCCAAGGCTTCCTGGCCGCACTGAAGTTGAGGTCACAGGAGGCAGGGGAACCACGCTGTGTCCAGACTCAGGCAAGGAAAGCACTCCCTTTTTGTGTCCTGACTCGACTAAACGGTGTAGAAAGCTAGGTAGCAGTAGTTGTAGGGAAACCGGCTCCAGTAAATTAGGATGGATTAACTTTGAGAACTGGAAATCTAGTGTAACTTTTAGACGACCTACGAGGGAAAGATCAGATTGAATGAATATCTATCTGGTCGAGCGGAAATAAAAGAGGGTCGGAGGCTGGGGTTAGGGAGTGGCTGTATGTAGTAGCATCATACTCTCTCTGGTTGGCTGCGTTCAAGAAAGAGCCATCATTTTGTCGCTCTCTTCCCTTTTATATAATATATATGTATTTTTGCGGTCAAAAGTCCATCATTAGTATGTATATAGAGTGTAATGGCAAAGAGCATTCTGGACCTCCTGTCCGAGGATCCCTAGTTTTGGCAGAGAATGGTTTCTGCAATAAAAGGGAGAAGTATTTGTCCATTAGATGTTTCATCGTTGCTTTCTGCTTGTTGCTAACTGGGAAAGTCGTCATGCTATTGCAGTGAAATGGATAATGATACATCACCGTGCAGCTAAGAAGGGTCTTTGAGCAGCTAGTGATTTTGACCTCCTGCTTTACTTTACAATTTGGCTCAGGCAGGTGAAATGAATATGAACAAGCAAAACGGATCAAATGAAGTCAAAGGTGGAAAGCAGGAGCAGAGTATTGTATTGAATTGTTTAATGGGTTGGTCAGAGGCAAAGGTAATTGTGGAGAGATAGATGGGGAAAAGGACACATCACGTGAGGATATATGGTCCAGATGAAGACAAATCCAATTCCCATCCAACAACAACAACAACAACGCAAGAAGACCCACCAACCCTCCCTAACTGCAACCAAGCTGCCACCGATGGAATGGGCCGACAGAGACAACTAATCCAGCCCTTCACATGCCCCCCTTCCCCATCCTTCTCTTTCGTTATCCTCCTCCTCCTCCTCCTCCTCCTTCCTTCATTTCATCTCAACGTATATGCATCATTTACGTAACTTCAATAATCGCCATTTTTCTTTCTTCCAGAAAAAACAGATTGGCAAGGGATGCCCTGCATGCCACGCGTCCTTTTCATTTACTCGCTTACTTTGGCCCTATATAGCCTTTTTTTTTCTTCTTTCTCCCCTCCTCCAACCCTCATCTAGTCACCACCACCCCCCGGCAACACACAAAAAAAACTCCAAAAGAGAGATAAATAATAATAATTTGGACGCGTGTACGAGTAAAAAGAACAAGAGTTTTCTAATTCACTGAGAGGCTAATGCGGTTGGTTGCAGAGTACAAATAATAATAATAATAAATTTTAAGGAGTGTGTTTGGATACGAGATTATTTGAAATGTTAGTGCGAATAGTTACTCTAGTACTCTTGGTAACTTGATGCATACGAGAAAAAAAAAAAAAAAGACTGAGACGATTGAAAAGATAAAGCTGTGTGCTGCCATTCAAGTTAATAATTTACATTTTTTTTTTTGTAAATAATGCATATCTACGTCAGGGAGGACTAAGCTGGTGGTAGAGCTGCAAACGAATCGAGTCGAGTCGAGTTTTAACCTAATCGAGTCGAGTTTGACTTAATTTTATCGAACTCGAGCTCGATGAGCTGACCATTTGAAGCCCAAGCTCAAGCTCGAAAAAATAAAAATAATTATTTTATTTTTTTTAAAAATAAATAAAATAATATTTTTTAATAAATAATAAAATATTAAGGATATTTATATACTTTTACTATTAAAATAAAAAATAAAAAAAAATATATATATATATATATATACTCGAATTCACGAGCTAACGAGCTTAATATTTTGAGTTCGAGTTCGAGCTCGACTTTGATTCGATCGGCTCGAGCTCATTCGATTCGTTTGCACCACTAGCTTGTGGACTAGATGAAAATAGTTGCGAGTTACTATAGAATTATTTTTTTAAGACATTTTTTTTGTGTGTTCAAATTGGATGATAATAACAATTTTAAGACATTGGGGCGGTAAAACTTGGGAGCCCAGCCGCGCGTAGTTAAGTTAAATTCAAAGTGATTAGTACCATTAATTAATTGGTGATACTACTGTATAAAGTGATAATTAAGAGGAGAAAGGTGCAGAAAGATACGTGGAATCCATACACAAGGTTGGAATTATTCGGGGGGTCATTGCTCATTTAGTTGTCTTAATCAACCCCATCACATGGGTATTAGTACTTTAAATCTAAGATTAATCTTTGCCAGAGCGGCGACTAATTAGGTGTTAGCAGAAGTCAGAGATAAGAGGTGGAATGGACCTTTGACTAGACGGGAAGGAAAGAAGGGTGCAATTGCATTTGATTGATTACAAACTTTAGTGGCATACAACGTACCGAATACTCCTCACCTCAAATCATCAATCAAACCCACGGTTTTTGCAACTTGCAACCTGCATAATGGATTGTCTTCAACAATTCATTCTCCATTTTTTTTTCTTTTTTATTATTTAGAGAGTAGTAGACAAAGAAAAGAAACACCATCTCCCAGGTCCCCCAGCCCCAGTCCCCACCCTCTTAATGATCAGCATTGCATTACCAAACACACACACACACACACACCCCTCCCCCAAAACAAAAAAAAAAAACCAAAAGAAAAGGGATAATTTTAGAAGCCCGAGATTTCTGACAATTTCACCGAACTCCCATAAAGTTTAAAAAATTACATCTACCTCCCCTAATTTGATGGTTTTTACTTGGTCAAATTTTTAAATGAATACTCAAAAATGCTCTTGTGTAATGAGTTTTAATTTACTTTTTTATACAATTACAAGATTATTTAGTATAATTATAAGAAAAGGTGTCAAATTTTTCATTTCCATACTTCCAATTTAATAAACAACTATAATAATAATAATAATCTTATCACTATGATATAATACTTTTGATGGTATTTTATTATGGATTTAAATTTATAAGATAGAAAATAAAATGTTGAAATAATTCATTTAAAATTTATGAATTATTCGAGTAGTGGAATTACCATAATTTAGTAGTAGTTTTGGGTCATTTTCTTTTGATTTATTGTTAATTTTAATACCCAAAAATAGAAAATAAAGATCAACAAAAACATTGAATTGCATATAAAGTTAATTTATCAAAAAAATCACTAGTTCGACATTTGATTACAATAGAAACTAGAGGTAATAGTAGTAATTCTATAGTTTTATTGGCAAAAAAAAAAGAATAAGAAGGAAAAAGAATAAAAAATAATTTTAAAAGTCATTATAAATATAAACATATCAAACAAAAGATTTTCATTAAAATATTTAAGAGTAGTATTATTGTCATTTGAAATGATAAGGGAGGCATGCGTAATTTTTAAAATCTCAAGGGCGCTAAATAAAATTATTACAAACCTGAAGGGAGGTTTCTGAAATTATCCCAAAAGAGAGAGAGAGAAGAAGGAAGAACACCTTATAATGAGATTCAAAGCTAAGAGCCAAAGTGCATGGAAGTCAAGAACTGATCGATCCACCCCCTAAAGGCTAAAGTTTGTAGGTGGAAACTCCTTGGCGGGTCAAGGATTCCAATCTAGTCACACACTATTGTTTGTTAGTCAAATTGAGACTAATCAGAGCTTGGCACGACATCAAAGCTCGTCGTTAAGATAAAGTAGTTGCAATTTTTGAAATAACAAAAAATAATATGCTTCTTTTTCGTTCGCATCCTTTGTCTTCTGGCATGGCAAAAAGTGCAATTGATCGGTAATGAGCTCGAAAGAGCCCTCCTGGTCCAGCCAAACAAGAAAAAGAGTAACTTGAAGGAACAGCCGCCGCAATATGACTTGGGCTGTTTCTGTTCAAGTGTTGGATGAATCAACTCGTCATTATACTCATCAGCAAGAAAGAAAGGGTGTCAGGATATATATATATATATACATATATATCAAGGATAGGAGGGGCAGCAGTAGACTCTACTGTAGATGTTATGAAGATGAAAGAGATCCGCCGCAACGGCAAGTTCCAGACCAAGCGGGAAGCTCTGTCCGCCAAAACACCAGCACATCCAGGCAAAACATCGAAGTACCGCTTACTTGTGCCCAGTGCCCACCCACACATTCTTCCTTCAGAATATTTATTATTATTTGAAAAAAAAAATGTAGAATGGCATTTGTGTCATTCTGGAACTCAATATATTTTTAAGATATATTTATTTTAAGGATTAATCTTTACTACACACAGACAGTGTATACACTATACTGTCAGCAACATTGGATAAATAATAATTACAAAAAATTTTTAAATTTCAAATTCAACTCTTGCACGCATGGTCACGAATCAAACGGTGACAGTGCATGCACTGTCAATGAGTGTATATAATATGTACTCGTATTTTGATTCATCGTAAGAGATCCGAATTTGAATTTACCTTTTGAAATTCACGAGAATCTGAATCTAGTCTAGATCTGAGTGTTTGACTAAATTTGATGGGTTTGGATCTGAATTAAAGAAATTCAACTCAAAATTTATACATTGGCATGCCTGTCTTCAATCATCCATTTCAAATAAATTGATAGATATAAAGGCCAAAAAAAAAAAGAAAAAAAAAGTTGCCACTTAACGAGATTTCTCTCCGGCTTTTAAAAGAAAAGTAAAGGAGTGGTGTGTATTTCTCTGCCTTTCGGCGAACAGTGTAGAAAAGGCTTCCCTGTGAACAAGCCGTGCATCATGGAACTTGTGCTGCGGATTTTTAGCTTCGCTTCACTTTCTTATTGACAACATATCAGATCAGTAGATCCTTTGCCAATCATTACGTACTGAGGAAGATTTCGTCTTCTTTTCCCTATTTGGTTCATGCTGCTAATTCTTTTCACTTGCGCTTGTCTGCACCCTTCCCATTTTGGCATATATCTACTCCACATAACCAACTCTGTATTTTATTGATTTCGTATTAACTACTCCATTAAAAAATGATCACTTCGCAAAAAAAAAAAAAAAAAGGAGGTTAGAACTCTAAAGAATATAAACCAATCAAAGTTCAGATGTCTCGTGTGTAGAAGAAATGATTGCTAGCATTACTGAAAATCCCTGCTAATAATGAAGTCAAGGATGAACAATTTTCTCCCACCTACTACCAAAAACAATTAATTGCGAAGATAGAATCTTAAGATGAACAAGACATTTGAATATGGAGGCTGAATTTGTTTTTGTCATATATCAACTACGGCAAAAAGAAAGAAAAGGGGGTCGAGTCCAACTAGATTCTTAAGATTAATATGGACTAAATTACCGTCGAATGATCCAGATAAATGCTTCTCTAAATATTCACTGAATTTTAGAAAAAGCTATATATTACTGGCAATCAATTGATAGGAATAAGATTCGAACCTTAGGCGTTGCATCCCATAAAAAGCCTGCCAACAAACCAACACCCCGTTGGTTAAATACGGAGGTTGAATCACTAATCCCATTATGCCCATAAATCACCCCTCCTTTCAGTTCCATCTATTTTTTCTATTCTGCAGATACACCCGTAACCACCAGGGGTGTAAACAAATCGAACCGCTTTGCAAACGGTTCGATTCAAAGTCGAGATCAAACTCGAGTTCAAAATATTAAACTCGTTAGGCTCGCAAGTTCAAGTATATATATATATATATATATATATATATATATATATATTATTTTTTTATTTTAATAGTAAAATTACATAAATATCTGTAATATTTTATTATTTATTAAGAAAAAATATTATATTATTTATTTTTTTGAGCTCGAGTTTCAAAACTATCAGCTCGTCGAACTCGAACTCAAGTTCGAGTTCGATAAAATTAAATCAAAACTCCACTCAATTCAACTCGACTCGTTTGCAGCTCTACCCGTGATTCGTCTTTTTTTTTTTTTTTTTTTGTTTGTCAGCAGCGATACATTTGTATAAGCTATTCTATCCTAATCTAGGAGAGGGGGAGCTCAAGGAAACTGTGATTGGGGCTAGCGGGTATATGAATGGAAGAAGTCAGATGTTTTGAATCCTTCAGAGTCGGTCTATCATAAAGTCCAAACCGGACAGCTCCCACCAAAATGATCAAATACTGCAGCTTGAGTTTTCAGACCAGTATTTACTCCAACTTTTTGACTTTCTTTTGCCAAAATGGTCAAAGCCTTATATCTACCTAGACAAGGGCTTACTGGCTACTTACACTAGGCTTCGGTTCAGCCCCCCTGGCCCTGGGCAAGAAAGTGTCCTTCTCAAAATTGCGACTACAAAAAAGTCCAGAACAGAAGGAGATTGTCACCGTTCCAACGTAATTCTGGTTTTTGATGATACAAGTACTGGCCAAAAAGCGAAAGCTGAAGAAACCTAGCACTTGAAATATTTGACAACGTTTGCATACAGACTTAAAAAATCATAGCTTATTCGTCCAGAAAACATCATTCCTTTAACTTTTTCCTCCTGTCTATATATACATAGGCCTTTAAAAGTGTGCCGTACATTGCATGCATTAGTAGAAAATGCAATATCATCTCCTTCATTGTGTAACGTGTATGTGTACTGTATTCCCTGGATTTTGCATGAAGAAAATTTGAAAGTGGTACCGAAGAATAGGTGTCCTCAATTTGTCGTCTCCTTTCCTCCTCTAAATATGTGGGCCGGCTGCCTTTGCGGCTACCCAATTCATGGATAAGCGCACCTTTGTGTTCAATGCTGTGGCTGATAACGATGTCATATTCAGAAAGGTTTTTGGAGATAAATTTCAAACCGAAAAGAAAAGATTAAAAAAAAAGAGAGAAAGGTTTGCTGATAAGGAGAAAAGTTCAAGAAAGACCAAACTTTTACGAAAAATATCCGATTGATGTTTAATACTCCACTAATTCCCCTTCAAATCAAGGTTGGGATTTGCGGCCTTGAGGTTGAAGCCTTTCCAAATATGTACAAACATTTTATGCATGTCTATTTGTTTGTCCAAATTCGTTAGAAACATATGCTGTATTCTCTCCAAGAGTGAGAGCATTTAGGTAGAAAATTCTCATCAATCATTTAAATGTGATTTAATGAATTGATCTTTTCTATAATGCGAGCGTAAACTGACAGATTTAAACGTACGATACGTGACCTCTAATCTTGTCAAATATGAAGCTCATTTTACTCGATAGTATAAAAAAAAAAACAAAAATAAAAATCTTTACACCATCAATTGAAGAAAAGAAAAATTTACCAGTTGGAAGCACAAGTGTTTTTTATTTTTCTCCTTAACTTGTTGAGTAATATGAGTTTGCAATAAATATCAAAAATTGCAAGGCGAGAGGGGAAGTGAAACAACCTTTACTTCCAATCAATCACTTGTTGGGCATGGTAAAACTTTTGCATGCTCTATCCGTATAAAAGTTCAATTCACATACTTCTTCTCCCAAGCATATTGTGATCTAATCTAATTCGAATTAGTAACCCTTTTTTTTTTTTTTTGTGTAGATGGTGCAGTGAGGGGCATGGCAATTGTATCAAAGCGAAAACGATCCTTCTCCCAAACAAATGATCCATCCATATGTTACTTAGAAGGCAAGCGCGCGCTGCGCGGAAACCACAGCACCAACAAGAAGCATGCGTAATGGGTACACGAGAACCAGTCGGTGGGTCTGTCTCCCCCGCAAGGCCATAACTGCATACCACTAACTTTGCCTGGCTAGACCCATCCGAGGACCAACAAAATTGGTTGCCGACGATTACCAAAGGGCCATGGAGTGTTCTAGTTTCGAGGGAAAAAAGTCTTGCAGGAGAAGAATTCATGTCACCTCCGTCCTCCACGACCATGAGCAATGATGATGACGATGATGCTACACCTGACAAATGGCTTGCCCGAAACAGAAACACCTTTGAGATGGTTGAAAAATGTATAATGGGGGGGTGGTCAATAAAAGGGGCTCAAGGTCAAGGAAATCAACTGTCTGGCGTTACTGATAGCCAACCGGAACCACACTCATAGGTGCACATGCCATCTATTTCCCCATTGCTCTACAATCTCGTTCCAGAATTTTGATGGCTGATCAGAAGTCCAAACTAATAATAATAAGTCATACTTCCCCCTTTTCTCCTTCTTTCCTTTCATTCCATTGAAAATGTTATGTCCACGAATATGCACGATGCCTAAAGAAAAAGCTGACGTCTTGAATTTCGTGGAAAGATCAAAGAAAATGCGTGGATTAAGACAATTGTTTGTGAACCCCCCCCCCCCCACCCCGGGAAGTTTTTTTTTTTTTTTTTTTCAATTGTCATCCCTGCTCTTACTTTAATCACAGGGAATCTCAACTGAACCTACGAAAAATCGATGGGAATAGAACCATCACCGGACCATATAGATACGTAGCGCACCCATCTGAATTTGAAGCAGAGCCACAAGAGTGACATTTTGGTGGAAGGCAAGAGTTCAAACCTTATCTTCCACCCCCACCAAAGCCGTAAGGGCTTGAAACAGCGACATCAAGAGTAATACTACTAGTTATGTGACTTTAGTCTCAACAACTCATCAATCTACAAAAAAGAGTTGACAATTTTCCTCCACACAGTTCTAATTTCAATTTTTTTGGCAACCAACCGTAATACTTCTTCCAATCTTCTGTTCCTTTTGCTCCTTCTTTTATACTTGCCACGTTGCCTCTAGTATTTTGATATCCCAAAATTAAACAAACTAATAATAATAATAATCAGTTTACAAGTTTACTCAAAACCAATTAAAATAACTAACTCTAAACTTGTTTTTATTTTCTTTTTTAACAAAAAAAATGTCTTGTTGGCCGTAAACATAAAAATCAATTAAAACTCTTCTTTATTTTTTATCCCAAATCATCTTTTTCTTAAACCCTAACGAGGACTTTAATTCACTCATTATATCTTTAATATTGCAACAAAAATAACGGGCCCTCACGGTTCTCATGAGCAATTGCGGGTGTAAACGATATAATCCAACATGGTAGATAGAACTAAAGACAACGATATCGTAGGAGTTTGGTGAGCAATTGAATCAAAAGAACAAATAGTTTGGGGATCAATTGATGGATGTAATGTTGCAGACTTGCAGTCTTCTTCTTCATGTAAACTAGAGTTGAAGGAATTCTGATTAGAGAACCACCGCTCGATTTATCCAAAGAAAAAAACAGTTTTAAGTTATCGAAATCTCTTTATTTATCCAAAGAAAAAAAAAAAAGCTTTGAGTTACTAGATGAATTAGTTTTGAGTAAACTTGTCAACCGATTATTATCGATTTGTTTGAGTTAAAGTTGTCAAAAAATTAGAGACGACGTGACAGCTATACAAAGAAGGGATGAAGACTAATCTAGGTACAGAAAATTCGAAGCGTAATACTACCACTTGTTTAACTCTTTTATTAGTTTGCTCTTCCTATGACATTTATGGTCAAAACTACTCCAAAGTGTTAATACTTCTCCTCAAGATAGGGCACAGCGTCTGCTGCACAAGGAGCCAGGATTTTATGGTGAAGTATGACTCTGGACATTAAAATTAGAAAACAAAAGTGTTCTTAGTATGATATGAACTCATTCTAGTATTCAATCTAAGTTTTAGGAATTTCTTATTAACTCCAAAATATAAGAGGGTACTAACTAAATAGCAGAGGGGTATTTTTACCCATTTATCAGTGAAATATGGGCAATTTCGCTATTACATCAAATTTATGACGGTGTTAGCAAAAATTAACCGTTGACTTCCTCTGAGAGGGGCCATACTGCAGTGTGTTGCTCTGGTTGTGGTACTTCTTCTACTGCCACTACTTAGTTAATGCACAGCAATTTCATTTCATTAGTTAATGCCGGTACTTCCACGGCTAAAACTTACAAAGTCATCAAGAAAATTGAGAGTCCAGTCTTCTTCATCCTGTTCCAGGAGTGAAAGAGCAGCACCCACTGCCCACTGATTTACTCCTTTAATTCCACCCCCCAACACACACACAGCTTCCTTAAGAAGGGGTCAGCGATCAATCAATCACTTCCAAGTTGGCACTGCAAATTGCGCAGCCAGCCCCACGAAAGTATCAAGTCGCACGACAGAAAGTGAAAATTAGAGAGTGAGGTGAAAAACGTTCTTATGTGCCAATCCAATAAATAGAGAATAATCTTTCACTAGTACACTGTTTTGGATCTGAAAGAACTTCTTCGATTGCTGAATTACGGGGACCAAAATTTTCCATCTAGAACAAGGTAACCATGCAAGAATGAATAGTTGGAATTCGAGATGACCCCTATGAGCTTAAAAATGAGTTGTACCAAAGACTCGCTCCTTATCTTAAGACTGATTATGGTAACCAGAGCAGATCAGACCACAATGGTTAGATAGTGGTCAAAATTATTGTATTTTGTGATACAATGTGCGTCCAATGTGGAGGCCAATTGTGGATTTGTCCACCTCGACAACCGTCTTGGGCAGGAGATACCTCTACTGCCTGTTGGTGTATCTTGGGGGGCCTCCCCAGAATTCGAACCTTGATCCTTATGTATAAGGGTCTTGGGGTTGAAATCCTGGTACCCATCGTGAATTTTCCGTATAACATTTCTTTTTGTACTTTTAAAAGAACGGATGCACCTTAAAACTCTTCAGAATTAAAGAAGTTCAAATCTTCTAATTTTCCTCCTGACTTCTTAACTCTCACCGTTTTCCCATTTTTTTTTTTTTTTTAAAAAAAAACTGATATACACCTAATTGAACAGGCAATCTTTTTATTTGCGGCTCGTATGCTGTGCACAATCTTTTGACGCCACCAAAGTGATTTGTTGTTGGCTCCTTCGCGTCCCGGGGATCTTTTCCTGTTTCAAATTAACAATTTTTTTCGAGAACTGGAAAAAGTCAAACATGCAATGAACTCTCGACATCTCTATGATTAAGTTGACTTCGCAGAGAAGAGAATCCAATTCAAATTTAAAGAATTCGAGCTGTGTCTTGCGAAGAAGAAGACGATGAATTGATTTGGATGATAAAGATGAGAGGGAAATTGCAAATAGTAGAAGTATTAGAACAAAAAGTGTAAAAGTTATCAAATTCCAGCTGTTAAACGAGTAAAGAATGTGAATTTTTTTTCTTTTTTTTTTTCAGAAAAAGGTGAATTTTCAACAGTAAATTTTTTTTTATTATTGAATTACGAAAAACACATGGATGGGGTCGATCTAATTTTGGGATTATTGCAAGCCGACACCATTGATGGGAAAATGAGAGATCAAGCAGTCAGACATTGTTATACTTGTCACTCGCTAGCCAGGCATTGTTGTTAAATCATTCACAAGGTAAACCTCATTTTGCCTTTACTTAATTTAAGTACTGACTTGCGTCAACAAGTACCTGTTCATGTTCATGATAAAAATCACCCTAGGCTTTTTCGTCGCATCTTCTTCTTCTTCCCTTTTTTTTTTTTTTTTTTTTAAAGACGAGCGGACTTAAATCCAAAATCTCTGATTTATAGTCTCTTCTTCCCTTATCGTCTATACTCAATCCACCCCTTCTCCCAACAACCCTGACCCCCAACTTTTATTGCATCATAAACACGTAATCAAATAATTAATTTATAATTTTTACAAACACGTTATTTTGCGACTTACATACATCGCATCTTAAAAAAAAAAAAACCAAATTATCTTCAATCCAAACAAATGTTGCTCTATAATATGGCAAAATACGTCCTACGCTATAATAATCGAGATTGAATTGCCCACGAAAACTGTGAATTTAAATTTATAAAGTTTATGTCACCATGACCATGATTTTGAGAGTAGAGGCACACATTAATTTGTTTTGTCGGTAGGCAATTAAACAGTTAAGGTTAATGTATTCCTACAATTCCTTTACTTAATAATAATAACAAGGGTAAAAAATAAAAAAACTCCCTATGATAAGTCTTATATACAGAAAAGTCCCTTATGATTTCAAAATATACAATACGACATCTCATGCTTTGAACTAAATTGTAGAATCCGTTAAACTTAACGGAAATGACATATTGAAACCTAAAAAAAAAAATTTATACATAATTTTTATCAAATATACCTATTATACCCGTTAACCCTCAATTCTCTTTTTTTAGAAAATAAAACAAATGATTTTTTTGAACTATCTTTTGCTTAATTATATCAAGACATTTTGGTCATTTCGTCCATTTCCATTAAGTTTAATCGATTCCATCACTTTTACAATTTAGTTCAAAACATGAGAAGTCATATTATATATTTTGAAACCATGGAGAACTTTTCTATGTATTAGATTTACCACAAAATTTTTTTTATTTTTTACCCTAATAACAATAATAATGACCCAAGACATTACAGCAATGTCCGTATTCAAAATGCGTCCACGTGACAGTAGCATATTATAATCATAATCAAAGAAAGAAAGAAGGGTAAAAAAATAAAAAAAACCCCTTGTGATAAATCTAATATACAGAAAAGCCTTCCATGGTTTCAAAATATACAATACGACCCATCATGCTTTAAACTAAATTGTAAATGTGACGGAATCCGTTAAACTTAACGGAAATAGACAAAATGACCAAAATGTCCTTATATAATTAAGCAAACGACAGCTCAAAAAAATCATTTATTTTATTTTCTAAATAGAGAAAATTGAGGATTAAGGGGTAGAATAGGTATATTTGATAAAAATTAGGTATAAAATTTTTTTTAAGGTTCCAATAAGCCATTTCCGTTAAATTTAACGGATTCCGTCACCTTTACAATTTAGTTCAAAGCACGAGATATCGTGTTGTATATTTTGAAACCATAGGAGACTTTTCTGTGTATTAGGCTTACCACAACGGGTTTTTTTGTTTTTTACCCAAAGAAAGAACTAGGGTTCACCGTGACTTGCAAATAAATAAGGGCTAATCACATTTAATCTCCTCAAGGTATACCCCATTTTTCAGTTTACCCCCTAACCTTTAATTTTGCTCACTTAACTCCCTTTAGGACAAAAGTACCCTTGCATTTTTTTGACTTTTTATTTACCTTATTTTCCTTTCTTTTATTTCCTTTTCTCTTTCTTCCTTATTTAATTATTCCTCTTTCTCATAAAAATTTTCATCTTAATGATTGAAATTAAAAAGGAGAAATTGCAGAGATCTATCTTCTCCTTAAATAATTTTAAAAAATATTCAAATCACTCTCCTAAAATACAATTTTTTTAGCCATTCAATTCTTTTAATTTTGAATTTTTCTCTTTAACTTTCTAATTTCTCATTTTATTCTCAAGAAAATATCAGAAGATGAAATTATTTTCCTTTCTTTTATTTCTTTTTCTCTTTCTTCTGTCTTTCATTCTTTCCAATAGAAAATTCCATTCAACGAAAATTTTTATTTTAAGTTTGTAATTGCATATTTCTGGGTGAAGGTTTAAAAGGCATCAAAAATTAATTTTGATTTTTTATATGATGCTACGTGTCACAAAATTTTTTTATTTCAAAACTTCCTAATCCAAACACACCGTACATGCAAGTAAACTACATTATTTCTCTGATGTCAGTCTCTGATCGTGTTACACAATTATTATTGTACACTACCACATTCATTCATTTACATAATCCATAATTAATTAATTAACCGAGTGGAAATAAACAAATAATAAATTTGAGTTTGTTTGGACAAAGATAATTTGATTTATAAAATTTATTCTCACAAATGCCAATCACCTTTTTATCTCACATATATCACATCACAAAAAATACTACCGTAAATATCTCAAATAAATCATACAAATGCCTTTAGAAGAAAACCTAACCAAAACCGTCTTTCGAGAAGAAGGGCAAAGCCAGTTCTAGGCTTTTACCACCTTTCTCTTTTTCTTTCTCTGAATAAAATGTTGTCGCTCGTGATTTCCATTTGTAGTTTTTTGTTTGATCAAATCACAGAGAAAGGAAAGGACCACCGAAAGAGACAAACCAAAGTACAGGAGGGATCAGAGTGCAAAAGAGAGGGACGGAAGAAAATAAAGGAAAGGTTTGAAATGAAATGAAAGCTTTTATTCATCACCACCGCCACCACCATATCACCATATCGGATAAAGCACCATTCCTGATTCCACTCCTCCTTTGAGTCCCCTCTCCTCCACACACACTAGTACATTATTACTTACTCTCTAATTCAAGTATGATGAAATATCTATCCATCCCTCAAAACACACACAGTCACACGCACTCTCTCTCCCCAGCATTCTGAAAAACTCTGAAAAGAGAACTCTTCCGCTAGGGGTAGGCACAGGCTTGTGCCTAGCCACGTTTTCCACTGCAACACACAGTAGAGTAGTGAAAGCACCGGCACCTTTATCCAAACCAAACCATGAAGTTACTTGCTTGCTCAATGGGTGGACGAGAGAGAGGCTACGGCAAATCAATAAGACGAAACATGGAGGGCTGTGTGACAATCCTGAGCCAGTTATTGCCACTTGCAGCCAGCAGCAGCTGAAGCAAATTGCAAAGAGAGTAAAAACTTTTCAGCACCTGCTGCTCAGCAGATAAAAAAGCTCTCTCTCTCAGAGTCTCTTCGCTGCCAGCAGCAGCAGGCACAAGAACATGATGATGGTCTGTTCTCTTATTCCAAGGCAATCCCCCAACCCCATAAGCCACAACCTTTCCCATCCACAAACAAATAACCTCCCCTCTCTTTTCCCACGTCCCGCCATTACTACACCTCAATTTATTATTCTTGCATACTAAATTCCCCAAGACTTCCTGGTTACAATCCAACGACTACTGACTAGCATTTAAAGGTAGTCCCGTCCTACGGCTTAACAAGGAATACCCCCATCAACACTGCTCCCATACCGCAGCGTGGGATCATTTGTATTCTTCTTCATGTCATTCATGCAAATTCCTCAACATTTAACCAAAAACAAAAACCGCAAAAATGAGCCATGCATTTGAAAATTTTCTAAAAACTCGGAAATTTCAATTCACCTCATCAAAGAGAGAAGGAAAGTGATGATAACAAAAAAAAAGGTTACAAACAGGCAACTAACGGAACTAGGATTTAGTGAGTATTCATTTCCATCTCATAACTAAGACGAAACAACTAGTAAAGACTAGCCAACCCTACATAAGAGTGGTAAATGATAAGCAAGGCATAAGTACACGGGAAGGAGAGATTTCAAAACAAAGATTATGCTGGTAGAAATTAAAAACTAGCGAGGACGAGGAAGGCCTCTCAACGTTGTTCATATTACCATGATCAGACAGTAATCAGTCGGGAAGCAGCGAAAAAGAGAAGAACCCAAGCCCACCACATAGATTTGAACAAATTACTCGTCGTCATCAGTAAGGCGGTGGATGTTGCTGCGGTTGTCTGGCTGTGGGAGCCCAGATCACGTCAGAAGGCAAGTGACAACTGTACAAAGAAACCCCACTGCAAGAGTCCACACCTCCCCCCTGAGCTGGCGACCGTCCTCCACCACCATCGCCGCCTCCTCCTCCGGATACCGTAGGCCCCTCGCTACCTGCAGCTGCAGCAGCCGACCCAGAATTCCTCTCGTCTTCCAACGGCAGTCTATGGAAAGAAGGGCTATTGAAACTCGCCGCGATCAAATAAACCGTCCCAGCTGTGAACAACGATCCCACAACTGTTCCTCCCACGACTTGCCCTTGCGGCCCGGCTAGAGATATAGTAAACCCATTACCTATTCCGTTGCTTAATGCCGCAGAAGTCGAAAAGGAGTGAGAATTCTGCGGAAGTATCGTTGCAGAAAGCGACAAAATATCGAAACGGCCATGGAAAGTAACGCTAGCTCCTGGGGTGGTGGAAGGTTGGCGAAGAGTAACGTTGGAAACGGTGCCGGAGCCGTTTAGTATGCACAATCCGGTGCTGCGTTTGCGGCAGAAGGTCGTTACGGTTTCGAGAATGTCTACTCCGCCGGAGATTTCGAGAACGTAGGGGCTCATAGAAGGCTCCGCTTCACGGGTAATGATGACGGGAGGCTTGGGTTTGTTTTTGGACCCAGGTGGCCGGCCTCGGGGGCGGCGGACAACCTCTATGGTGGCCCCATCGTTACCCGAGGATGGTGTTACTAATGTTTGGGTCTTGGAGGTGGTGGCGGCGCTGGCGGAAGGGGTGGTGGGGCTACGGTGGTGGCTGTCGACTTCTTCGGAAGCTTGGCATTCCCGGGGGTTGAAGGAGTGGTGGAGGAGGGTGGTGGGCTGGGGCTGAGGCGGCAGAGGGTGGTGGAGGAATTTTTGGGTCTGATGGAGCTTGGCAAACATCGGGTTGGAATGACCATCTTTTTCCTCTTTTACATAATCTCCCTTCATTTTTTCCGCCCTATATTTTCTTGAATACTTTTTTTTTTTTTCCTTTTCTTTTTTTTTTTGGTTTTGTTTTGTTTGTGTGGAGGAGGGCTTATTTCTGGAGTATAAAATATACCACCTCTGATATACTTAGTGTTATTAATGATGATGGAAACAGGGAGGGAGGGATGATTGGATAGTGTACACTGGGATTTTATATTGGAAATCAATAAAATAAGGGCAGATCAATTCAAGAAAATGAATAAAAGGATGGGGAGAGGAGAGAAAGGAGGGGACACACAGTCACACAGTCAGAGAGAGAGAGATGTGGGACTTGGCAGGTAAAGGGCCTAAGCTGGTAAAGGAAGTGGGAGAAGGGATTGGATTTGGACAGGAATTTTCCCTATATAGCTTGGTGATAAAAGAACAGATGACTTGGAAACGATGTGGTTGTGTGTGAACAGTGAATACTACTAGTCTACTACTACTATTATATATATATATATATATATATATATATACATACATACATATATGGAGGAGGCTGGGGACAGGGGGGGCATGGGAGCATGGCAAATGGTGGGGGGGATGGGGAGGTGGGTGAACTTGGAAACTAAGGAAGCTGGTAAAGACCAAAGGCTCCACTTAATGCTGCTACTACAACTTGGTAGGGCGGGGGGTGGGGGGACTTGGGGGGAGAAGAAGATGGGAAAGCAAGGAAGGTTTGGAGGAAGACTTTGTCCAGAGATAAGAAGAAGGTTGGCGAAGAGACTAGAGGGTAAAACAGTAGTGTAACAGTAGAAGATGGAAACCTCAAGCTTTGGTTTTCTACTCTAGTTGTAGGAGTAATTTTTCTTTCTTCCACTCCATCGAGTTTGAGAGAGAGAGAGAGAGAGAGAGAGAGAGGGGTTGGGTTGGGTTGGGGGAGGAGTCAAGAAATGGTTAGCCGCACCTCCCCCGACCGAGTGGATTTGACAAGGACATTGGGGGGTTTATTTCCCAGGGTGGGGGGCTGAAACTTGAAGAAAGAATGATGTGGCTTGTTTGGTTTTCTTTCTTTTTTGCCCTTTCTTCTTTGCTTTGCTCTCATCCTTTATGTCAAAAATCTATCATCATCTTCCTCGATCTATCCATCTTCCTATCTCTCTCTAGAGTGATCTATTTGTCACCTTATGCTCCCAACCAAATATTTTTGTCATCTTTTTTGTTGATAGAGATAGAGATATATATATATACATATATGCAAGGAAGGAAGGAAGGAAGGAAGGATGTAGGCTTTCTCATCCCTCTACTGTGTGTTTGTCTTGTTTGGGGATGGCAAAAGCAAATTCAAAGACTCATTGCTGCTGCTCGCATCCTTTGACGAGAAGCCCTTTTGCTGAATTTGCACCATCCATCCATCCATCTCTCGCTTTTTGTTTTTTTTAGCTGCTTCTGCTCTTTTTCTTCTTCTTTTGGTAAAAAGATAAATAAAGATGTTATAGGATGACGACAATTATTACTATTAACTCATCTACTTCTAAGGTCAGGTAGTAGACTAGTAGTAGTAGTATTTTCCGGGACCAAGGGGGGGGGGCAGCAACAAAACAATCAATGCTGCTCAAAATTTGGGCCATTGCATAAACTTGTGGTTGGGATCCAATTGGGTATCAAAACTAATCACAATTTCGCGTTTTGGAGCTACACTACTATCATCATATTGGTTCTTGCTTATCAAAAATTGAACCTGACAATTTCTCATTCACTAGTTTATGTGCCCAAGTCTTTACCAACCCAATCATAATCCCACAAAAAAGCACTTCTGAGTTCAAACAAATACTACCACTATAGAGCTAGCTAGCTATCTTCACGGGGCTTCACCGTGCGTGCATGGTAGTGTGTCTTGAGCCCACCATATCCTTCCTTCCTTCTTTTTTTTTTTTGGTTGGGGATACTGTAGAATTTGTTCTAGACTTATTTCTATTCTATACACTAGAGGTTCGAAAGGGATTAAATCTTTGTTTGGATTGCATTTTTTTGAATTTTTTTATAAAAAAATTAATATAGCGATTTAATATATGCGAGATAAAAAAGTGATTTAAAAATGTATTCACGCTGAATCACCGCCGATCGAGACGACGGGTACCTATGCAGCATATCCTTCCTGTGTTTTAGCGGTAGTATCATTTATGCTGCTGTTTCAACTCTGTGTGCGTAGGGACGGCCCCTAAATTGTTTTCTTTCTTGTTTCCCCGAACTTTCTTTCTTCCTTTCTTTCCATTAAAGCTTAATTGCAAGCGGTGACATTTTGGACGGAGTTTCAATGCTTGCAATCATTTGGGTGGCATGGCATGCTAACGTGTAGATTCAGTTTTTTTTTTTTTTTTTTCTCTTCTTATAAGAAAGTCAAAAAGGGTTGGTGATACATTTTTCCTTCAATTTTGAATTAATGTGACGGTGAGAGGCCTCCAATTTTGGGCTGCTATAGTATTTACTAGTAGTGATTTACGGGTTACTATTCCATTTTGAACGAGGACAAAAACCTCTAAACATTTGAAAGTACTCACTTTTCAGGGATAAGTAGTAGAAGTGTTTCTAAAATTAATTCAGGGATTAGGTTAATATTAGAGTGATAGAATAGAACAGTAAATTATATTATCAATGGTTTATTACGACGCCTTGTAATCTTGATGATATTTTCCTTCCAACTAATGATATGTATGTTTGAATTTACAAGCTACAATTACCAGGTCGAGCATTTGGGTTGGCACCAGACATATATATCCGAAGTGCTGGTTGTAATAGGTCTCAGAGAGGAGGAGGAGGAAGGCGAGGGAGGGAGGGAGTGATGACGGTGGTGGCTGTGAGTGGCAGTATTAATTTTTTTTTTTGAAAAAAAATATCTTAAAAAACTTTTTAAATTTTAAAAGCACACCTAACATTTATTGTAAAAGTTTTTTCAATACATAATATTGTTACAATAAAATATTTCAAAAGCACCGAAAAACACAGCTAATCCAAACGAAGCCATTCGGTGGGTATGCCGTATGCATAGAAGTTAAGCGGCATTTGGTTAATTTGATCTAAAGAAAAATACATGGAGACCTCACAATACAAATCAAAAAGCAGACAAAGGATGTAAGATGCAAATCCTGATCAGCATGGTCGCAGTCCAATTCATGCGGATTGACACATGAAATGCATGAAGAAAATTCGAAAGGAATAGAAACAAAGGATGAATAATTAAGTAGAACCGTAGTAATTATGCAAGTCTGCTGCCAATGCGTCGACCTTTCTTGTGATGAAGTTTTGAATCAACAATTGCAATTTATCCAGCTTCGGCTTGTTGATTTTCCGAGGAGGAGGGAGGGGTTAATACAATTGTATGATCGTTGTACTTTTTACCTGATTTAGTATATATTTTTGTTACACGCGTAATTTTTGTTCCTATGTATCAACTCAATAAGATGAAAATCCCAATTGTACTTCCCCTTCTTTAAGATTTTCCCGTGAGAGTTTTTGCCACTCTTTGCTAGTAGTTTCACAGTAAGGCGGGCCCAAAATGTCAGAGCTTGAGCGCAAAAAGTAGTAGTAGTAGTAGTTCGCAGGGTGTGTAAAATGGAAAAATTTCGATTTATCGACTGAATTGGAATTCGGTAATTCAGAATGAAAATCAGAAATTTGATTTCAAATTGGTCGAATTCGGTAACAAGATTTTTCAAATCGAAAATTCCGATTTCGAATTGTTTTTCATTTATATATAAAATATAATATAACATTTATATTATAATAATAATTTTTATATTCATGAATTCGGTGAAATCGAAATTCCTATTTCGATTTCAATTTCGTTTTCACACACATATATATAATATTTTATATATATATGTAATATAATATTTATATAATAATAATAATAATTTTTATATTCATGAATTCGGTGAAATCGGAATTTACCGAATTTCGAATTGAATTCTGAACGAATTCGAATTTGGAATTGGTGAATTCCAAATCGAGTGTGTTTAGATTGTAAGTTATTTGCCCAAATATATTTGCTTACATCACCGTTACAATTTCAAATACACATTTTTATCTTCTCAATTACCTTTTTATCTCACACACATCACATCACAAAAAGTGCTACAATAAAAATATCTCAAATAACTTACAATCCAAACACACTCTGATACCAAAATTCTGAAAAATTTCGATTTCAATGTTCTGAATTACCGATTTCGATTTCGATTCACACCCCTAGTAGTACATACTTAAAGCTACAATTTCTTATTTTCTAACAATTTTTTGCAATGCAACTAGTTTCGTTCTTATTTTGGATGGGCATGGTTTTCAAAATTCTCAAACAGTTTTTCACTATTTCTTTTTTTTTTTAAATTCTTATAGACACACTTTTTTAAAAATGCACTACAATAAAAATTTTCTAAAATTAAAAATAAAAAACAAAAACAACTACCCAAATGGACAAATTTTGTAAAATAAAATTTAGTCAAATCGAACAAAATGCAGATGAGTAATTATTGAGTTTTCCTAAATATATAACACAAATCTTTTAATATTTCTTGAGTTTCCATTCGTTTGAGTATTAACAGCTTTACGGCTAGTTTGGGAGATAAGATTTGAACAGAAAAAAAAAAAAGGGAAAAAAAAGTTAGGTGTTTCGAATGTTTAAGAAGCCGATTTGATTTAGGACGATGGAGATGCCCTCTACAATTAAAAAAAAATTTCCCATCCAAAATCATGTAGAAAATGAAGGAAAGTTGGGGGAAGCCTAAAAAATTTTAAAATTGTGCATTCTATCTTTAAAATGCTATTGAATGAAATTTTATTGACATATATGTTTATAATCATCTCCTTTCTTTTACAAACTCACAAATATCATCAAATTCTCTTCTTTTCTTTTCTTATCCTCTCTTTTCCTTATAAGCCTTTCTCTTATTTTCTTTTCTATCCTCAACTTCCAAACTAACTACCTGTAAAAGTTTTCATTTATCATTTGAAATTTAATTGCCCTTTGAATTAGTAGTAATAGCTTCCTTTACAATTTTTATTGCATCCATGTTGCAAACAAAGGAGACCCCAAACGGATAGTTCGCTGGTTAGCTCTTTGGGCCTTGACTAGGGGTCACTGTTTCGATTCCCACTTATTACCGTATGGTACATCTTTGGGGTGAGCTCTGCACCATCGGAGGGCTAGTCTGATGTAAGTCAAGATACCCATGTATTGACAAAAAAAAAAAAAAAAAAAAGTTGCAAACAAAAAGGTCAAAAGATGCCACTTTAACTGTAGCCTAGAAGTAATAGGCTTCCAAAATAGTCGGTGGATTCCCGGTAACTATGCCCTCGATGTTCTTTATTGCTTTCCTCTTTTTACTTCTTTTCACCAAGCACCATGGAGCCTCTCTTTGTGCAAATAGTCGAGGCTGTTACTCAAATTAGGAAAGCCGGTCTCAAAGTTGAATCCATCAAAGAGAAGGCAAATCAAATGCACCGCCCATGACACAGATACGCGAAGCTTCTGTTATTCTCGCTTCTCAGGAAAAAGCCAAAGCAAATTCTGTGCTTGTCTTTTAGTAGTTTTTTAACTACTAGTAGGTCATTCGGAAGGCCTTCATAATGCTCTTCTAAACATAAGCCAGATTTCCCTTAATAATTCTTGCAGCGTGCTGATTATGCATGTTAAATCCTCCTTAGACTGATCACTTGATCATTCTGACTAAGAAGTCAAATTCAAAATGCAATCGGCCCAAAACTCCGAGTCAGATGGAAGTGAGAAAATGGAATTGAGTGGAATATAACTCCTAAATTCACAGATTATAGATGATTTTGTTTAACCACTTTGAGCCCACCTAGTTACAAGTTATATGTCAACATTGACACTTTTGGTTTAGCGGTTAAAATTGAGATCTCAGGACTTAAAAAGATCCTCGAGTTCTAATGTCCTCTCCGCGTCTTAAATTTCACCCCCATTTCGATTAAAAAGGGAAATAATAGACTAGTTTTTTTTTATGAAGTTACATGTGCAAGTAACTCTTTAAGATTACCGAGCGAAGGCCTCGTTCCCTTTCCATCTCTCAAATTCTGGTTTTCTAAATTTGGAAAAAAAAGCGAAAGTTGCCCAGGGTATCTAAGAAAATTTTGGAAAATAGCAAAGGTCCATGTGCGTTTAACTTTTTAAGATTTCAAGTCCCTGTTTGCATGTGCATGGAACCCTTGATCACAGAGTCTACTTTTCTAACTTTGAGCTTCATTTACTCTTACGCTTCATTTGCACAAACTTAAAAATTCGAAACAAAAGAAATTGCGCTTTATGATCACGCTTCATCTCATTCGTAAACGACACGAGGTTGCATATTAAAAATCAATTGAAACTGGAAATAGATCACAGAACACTCTCGATTGCAATTGAATTTAGAGAGCATGCAAAACCCAAAAAACATAACACGTGCACAAAGGCAATGCTCCGAGCTTGGGCACGTCACTCAGGGGAGCATTTTAGGTGCCTCAGGCTTGGGAAGTCAGGGCTTGCAAAAGGGGTAACTCAGGAGGCTTCGGAAGGGTTGGTAATTGAGGCAATGCTGCTGGTAGTTCAGGCTCAGGAAAAATCGGTTTTGACAGGGCTGGGATATCGGGCAAAAGGGGGAAACTCAGGATTTGGCAGTTGAGGCTCTCAGGTAAAGTTGGCAAGTCAGGTAGGTTCAGGCAAAGTTGGAAATGCAGGAAGAGATGGGAACTGGGGTTTGGGAAGCTCAGGCACCGCAGGCAAAGCTGGTGGATCCAACAGGCAGCTAATATTTACTTCGAAGCTACTCATTGCAGAGAATGTAAGCAGGAGGAAAAGAAGAAGCAAAGCAAAAGAGCTCTGATAACTTGCCATGTCTCTTTTACTGTTGCGCAGCTGTTCATAACTTTGAAAGAAGAATAAAGTAATTCCGTAGAATGCGATACTTGTAAAAAGCATTCTTTTGGAATTCATGGCTAGATGCTGCCTCTAAGAGTCCGGCAGTGGACTACTACTATGATAGGAAGGAGAAAAATATGAGAGGGTAGTCAGGAAAACGCACGGAGTTTTTCAAGCAAGTTAGTTGAACTTCTCCAACTATTTCTTCACACAATAACCAGCCTACTCTGTACGACTCCTATCCCTTCCAAATTTCTTTTGGAATATTATAAGCTGCTTCATATTCATAAATTGCACAGTGATTAATCCCAGGCCACTTTAAGTTTAAGATAGGGAATTGATATTCGCATTCCCTATTTAATTTCCTGCGCTCCGATTCACCCACAAAAAATATATAGTCTCTGAGGAATGCTACTAGAGGCCTAACTGAAGAGTGCGCATACCAGAAAGAAGTGAAAAATCACTCACTCCAGTATCATATGATCGACTCTCTATCACAATTACATGGAAATTGAGAAGCAGAAAGGATAATAACAAGAACGAAAAATTACGTCTCAGACAAGGGCTCTTCCATCATATGCGAGCAACATAGGAATTAGCCTGGGTTACGTATCTCACCCATCTATACGGATTGTAAGTTTTGGATTTTTTTGCTATCTGCAAGTATTTCACCTGCATCAGAGAATTCTGAATATTAGTCAACTGCAAGAAGAATGACAACTCATCCGGAAGGGGATCCAAAGAGGAAATAAGAAGAATCAATAACGGCCTTTAGATTACTAAGAAGTATTGATATTCTTACCTGGAGCCTAGAAGGGTTGTACATTGGTACGGTGAAGGTCATGCTCACAGGTCCAGCCTCCTTTGTGATATTCCCTGCATCAATCAGCACCATTGAGATCAATATAGCAATGAATGAGGAAATATCTAACACACAGAACTAAGAGAATCATCTCCCCAAAAGTTCAAGAATCTTCTAGCGTACCATGTAATTCTTGCGAAAAAGTCAGCTTAGCACGCAGTGTATGTTCTGATCCACCGATGATCTGCAGATATTGTATCAATCAGCAACACTTGCCAGATAATTAAGTTACAATACACTTCAGCAAACTGAATAAAAGAGTTTTAAGCATGTTGAAAGTCAGGAATGCTAGGAAGAAAACGTTGCCTTCTTCAAACTCCACTCCAGTCTCCTATTTGATTCCTTGAAATCAGTTGTCTGTCCAACGGCTCCAGGTTCCAACTCAAAACTAACTCTGAATGAAGGATAGAAAAGAAGTTAGCATCCAACACCAAACAATTTATAGTGCACCTTATTGGTTAATACACTCGCGTTGCCAGACTTTAGCCTTTTGATCTAAAGCAGATGCGCAATACAAGTCTAACTAAGCCCGACCAAGAACAATGCATATCATAAACTGGTTGCTGTAAAGCTTAAACGAGATTCCCTGCCCTCTAATCAGCAGGATCTATCACTCCGAATAAAGTAAATAAAAGTGGAGAAGGGGGGATAAAAGAGGGAGAGACAAGTTGATGCAAGCTTTTGTTCGAGATAATTAACGGAGAGGTAAAGTACGATGTCTTGTTTCCTTGTGATTGTGAAAGCAGCCTAAGGCTAAAGAGTAATGAATGCCCCCGCAAGAAAGAGTCCTCCAACCTCACAAATTCTCGAGCCTATCTGAAATATAGCATGGTGGTCAAGGGCCCGCTAAAGACAGGGATTAGATTCTCACCATGCCCATCACTATTCCTGCTTTCTCCGCTCTAGTCTAACTTATAACTAATCCCATCCCACTTCTCCACTCTAGCTGAATTCCTCAGTATCCGCAATCCTCTCCACCTAAACTTCTCTCTCATGCAGAAGAGAAAAATGATCTCAGTATGGCAATTATTTTTGCAAGTTCTATGCTCCTACATTCTTCTGCAACACCCCCCCCCCCACAACACACAAAAAAAAACCCAAAAAAAAAACAAAAAAACGAAGAAGAAGCTGTTTTTGTTAACTCGCACAAAAGGACGTGCAACTCACTTCAGAGAAGGAAAATATTCCAAACTTACCTTGTGGTGTATTTAGGCAATGGCATCTGCACTACAATTGTATTTGCAGTAATGCTTGAAGGAAACTCAGCACGGATTTTCAACATAACTTCAGCCTGAAGAAACAGAAAGATGGAGAATTTACAGCTAATCAGAAGCACAATCTCACAGTCCAATTTTGGCCAGTAGGATTGCCCCTTTTTTTTTTTTCAGTTGCTCCAATTTTAAGGAAGAAATGCATGGAAACAAGATTTGTAGACACTACCTAACAAGTCTAACAACTTAAGATATAATACAAGTTAAAAGGAAAGCTTATACGGATTAAAACATCAAGTTCCAGGAAACAGAAATCTACCCTAAGCTGTCCAGCTTCTTCAATTAATGTGTTAATACGGAAAGGAGGCTTAAATTCCTGAGTTATACGGTAATTCATGACTGGAAATTCACCGTCTGGTGGAACCTGATCAAACAAAAAGGACAAAGCAACCAATTCAGACAAAAAGGATTCTCGTAAGGAACCAAAACCGATACAGTTCGCGAACGTCTCGTATCATTCACCAGACTTAGGGTCCTGTCCACATCAAAACTATCCAGATGTACAGACTCATGGAAATTGCAGTCATCCAGTATTACAGCACCTGAACCTGACGAACCCCCATAATCTGACACAGAACATAAAGTTTGATGAGGTAGTGTCCTCCAATACAATGCAGTATAGGACACTTCTGAGAGTCTGGGAAATAGGAAGCCTTAAAAGAACATATTACAATACATGCACAGTATACGATAAAAGATCTATTGAATCATTGTATGGGACTTTTAGATTGAGAACAGGTTAAAGAACGAATCATAGAAGTTTAGAAATATATATGTAGGCAAGCAATTTGAAATACCATATATTGACCTCCCGCCTCTTCCAATGGTTAGCTCATCAGTAAGAGCTAATCTGATTTCTGGATTTCCAGTCAGATAACTCTTCATTTGAATAGTTCCATCAATTTCAGAAGTTAATATATATCCCTGAAGAGCATGAGCAACATAATCTTACAACAAATGGAAATAATCTGAAAATTACATAAGTCAAATTACACTAGAGATCCTAAAAAGAATGCAGATTCAAGCACTACATCACAGGCAAGTTACTCCTTTTACAGAAGATTAGCTGGGTAATGATAAGCATGAACACAACAGTTCACTGTGTGTGGCACATAAAGCGTGAAACATCAAACTACAGGAAAATAACAAATCCCTTAGCTGAGAACTATATAGTACAAAACTTTAACTTTCTTTTCCCCCTAGATATGTTGATTTTTTAGTTTTCTTCCTTTATTGTCCATTACTTTCATTGATAAACAACATCCAGAGTTTTGCTGGAAATACTCAAAATTGTCTTTCTTCTGAAAATAATACAAAAACACATGAACTAGTAAAGTTTATACTTGATGATTTTAAGCTTCCACTTTCTACTGTAAAAAGCAGAAAGACAAACTTGCTCTGGATTCCTGAACAGATACAGAAGCCACAAACTCCAGGCATTTACACTTAAATCCATATTCATGGACATGAACCTTCGCCTTCACTTCATCTTGGTGAGGCAATAAAGAGTTATCATATTGCTCAAGTATTGAATTTCCCAAACAGCCAACACTGGAAATTATCTGAAGGAAATATCTCATTTAAAATGGATCTGATCTTACGACTAAACATTCTCTCCATCCTGAACGTAACGTTAATATTTCCTCACCCTTCTCATAATTCTTGTCATGGTCATTCATTTAACTAGACCTCCTGTTTAGATTAACTTTTTTCTTGTTAACAGCAGGGGCTGCACGAACACAGGCCCCCACTGCCACAAATTATGACGTAGGCGGGCACCCCTCTCAAGTGCAATGGAGGTCACCGACCTAGGCCATGGGCCTTCTTGATCACCCATTGACCCCATCCAGGTAAGTACGCATTTAGATTAACTTCCACATGCATAAGAACATTATAATGGCAGCAAATACAAAAGATTACTTTGAGATCCAAAAGGAGGAAGAAAACCACTCACACTAGAGCTAAAAGTGACACTGATTTTCTCAATAATGTCCACAAATATCTCCTCCCTCTTACGACCTCCTGGTTCATTTGCCACCACAGACTTTGTAATGGCTGTTCCGGGCATTCTTTTGCTCCCTTGCTGAAACCATTAAGGTTATAGGAGTTAATGAAAGCATATCATCTTAGTACCAATACAAAAGCCATAGCAATGTATAAACTTGGTGTTGATGTTCATGAGATATGCAATACCATAAACAAGGAAGCAGGACCAAGGGGAGGCAAACGGGCAGCATCAACCACAATTGGCTCGTTAAATACATATGACTTCAACACTTCAGTAGATGTTGTTTGTACGTATCCAAAATCCTAGCAAGGAAAGAATATGAAGCCATGCTCCAAGTTATAAGCTACTGAATAGCATGAAATGCAAAAAGGAAACAAAGGGAATGCTACACCAGACTGTCATTAACCACATAAACAAGACCCCATGTAAATTTTAGAAAATAAAAATTCCTAAATATAAATGGGATAGCTAGAATGGTGTGAAGTTATGAACAACCAGACTCAGAAATGTAATATAAGAAACAAATACCAGTGATAAATAACTCCTAGCAAATATCATCATTGGAGAGACAAAGACTAATATGTAATTCTTGGTGATGACGAAACTCCAGCAGCAGATAATTACATGAATTCTGAGTTTCTTTGCAATAACAGGCAGAGTATACATTACTAAGTACATCCATCATCCTAGCACTTACAATGACTTCGTCAAGCAACTCATAGACGAGAACAAAATTTTTGCGCAGTGAATCTTCACTAAGCACACCAAGATAATCTTTGATGACACGCGCAATCCTCTGTAAAAGCTCCAAAACCAGAGAAGGCGAGGTATTTGTTCTCATGGTCGCAACAAACAGCAGACCAACCACCTTAACATGGAAGTAGTTTACACCGTCCACGTTCTATTCATGTAAGAAAAGTAACATCATTAGCTTGCACTGTTCAGAAACAGTTAGACGCTAATAACAAAAGCATGCCAGAAAAAAACATGAGAAGAATGATAACCAAGGTACACAAAAAAACATATATGCCACCTGTAGGTAACAGATATCCATCATTTTCAGAATTACATTCTTCCAGTTGAAATAACACTACTAGTGAATAAACAAGGTCAGCATTACTTCTTTTTTCTTGTTAAAGGAGGTACTTTGTGCATGTTGTTACCAACCTTTGCTAATTTCAGAAGCAAAAGTACTCTAATACAGAAAAAGGATTTCGTCTCTTGGGTCCCCCAGAGGTGTCAGAATTTCTAAAGTACTCTAATACAATCCTTTATACAGATAAATATCACACTTACAAGCAGTTCCACACGGAAACAAAATACCTACAAAGACAGGTGGAGCCTCCTCTTCGGCATCTTCACTCCAAAACTTTACTTTGCGGAAGAAAATCTCTGCACTCCCTTTTTGCACATCACCACGATCTGAATTCATTCACATAATCTTAGCAAGAAAGAAGTGACAATCTGATAAATACAATTTAAAAGTGCAAGTATATTCATATTTGTAACATATAATATCAGTCGCCCCTATTACGTGAGTTCAGGCATTCCCCAGGGTCTGGCCACAATGAGCTTAATTGTTTATCATTCGATAAAAGTTCCAAAAGAGCTAACCAGAAAATTAGAATCAAATTAAATCATGGAATAGCGAAAAAAGATATAGTACTCTTTAACAAATAGGAAAAAGTAGAATCATGGGAGTACTTATTTGCTTACGCTATTCAGTGAATCAAGCATTAACATAGAAAAATGAAATATCCAAAAATTACGAAACAAAGAACAAGGAAATTTGCGTCGGCATTGATGGAACTTGGATTATTGAAACCAAATTCAATTCCCAATTGGCATAACTTTTTTTAGGTAAGTACACAATTAGCATACATACAGGCAGAATCGCACTGATTAGCATCTATAATCGATAGAGATATGAAAATTCGAAGCTAAAGAGTTAATAATGAGATCTGCAACGAACATTCTGATTTCAAAGTTTTCGAGAGACGCATGTATAGAGAGAATAGAGGGGGAACTCACAGTCGCGAAAGACGATGTTATCGCCTCTTTGCGAGAGGACGAAGAACTGAGAGATCATCACCACCAGTGCACCACCACCACTTACTGGACGCTTCCGATTGGGAGCTTCGAAGCTTTTTCAGCTTTAATTCCTATCGGGTCGGGTCAACCTGATTTCCTGTCTGCACTGAATAGTACGGTACCACTCCACTTATAGGGACAACTGAGAAATTCAGCGAGACGACGTCGTCTATATTTCTCTTTCTTTCTTTCTTTTTTTTTTGACTAGAGGATTTGTGAGTAAATTCAGCTAGACCAACGTGGCATACATCCTAAAAGGTATAAAAAGGGGAGTATGAATATGAGCAGCAGTAATGGTAATGGCACCATGACTAGGTGGCTAAATTTGGAATTTCACCTTAACATATTAGTATTGTACAGATTGAGTTGGGTTGGTGGAACATTGGTCTTGTTGCCTTACTACGTGGAAGCAATTGGAGGCTGGTGAAGTTGCATGTCATTTAGGGTTCGTTTGGTTCCCCATAGAATTGGGGTTTAGAATTGGAATTGGGGTCCCAATTCCAATTCTTCAGTTTGGACACCGGCAATGCCAGAGAATTAGAATTCAATTTGAATTCTACGAGCCATCAATTCCACAAATTCAATTCTTTGGTAAGACCTAAGAATTACAATTCCAATTCCATAATTTCACCTCCTATTCGGGTTAGTACGCGGATCGTAATGGGTAAAAAATTAAAATCGGGTCAACTATGTGAGCAGCCCTCTCTCGCGATCTAATTAGTCACTTTTCCTCAACCGCAAGTGCTTCTTCTGTGCGTCATCCCCTTCACCGCCACCCTAACATTTTGTCTCTTCCACCACCGTCTCCGGCATCGCTCTGCCACGCATCTACCCATCACTTCAGCAATCGCAAGACTGCTCCAAACTGGGTTCTTCAGTCCGGAAGGTAACAACTAAAAGCTCTCCTTTGCCTTCGATTTTTAACTTTGCAGCATTGAATATTGAATTCTGAATTTCTTTGACTCTAACGGCTATGCCCCTTTCGTGCTCTGATGGCCAGTGATTTGATGTCTCTCAGATCGTACCAGTGAATCGGCCCTCTCACCTTACTTCAGTACTTACTACCTGCTTTGGTAATTTGGATGGGGTGGAAGTCCCTGGGATGGCATTTTTGTTTTTGATGGCCTTGCATGATTTCAATGGCTCGAGTCTTGCCTTGATGTTTGCCTCTGCCATTCATAAAGTTTAGTTTATTAGTGCATGGTTTCGGTGGTAAGTTTGCCCTTCGCTAGGTTTTTCATAACTTACTTGGATGCACAGAGTGTAAGAGGAGGAGTAGATTAGTATTTTATCTTACTTGGAAGAAAAAGAAGAAGGAAATTGGTCCAGAAACTGATCAAATCACTTTTATGCTGCCTGCAACAAAAGTATTTTCTAACATTTAGACTAGACTGTTTTATGATTTCATTCTGTAAGGGAGGCCTACCTCATCGAAAATTTTGTTGAAAACTTCTTATGTTACATGGTCACATATATAAACTTAAAAACTTACATCGAACCAAATGCTTTGGGTCCAAAATGGAAGATAGGAAGAAGGTGTGGAAAATACAAAAAATCAGATTCAGTTTACCATGTACTTTTAGGAATTGGCATTAGGTTACTGAAATTTTGTCATTACTCCCTCAACCATTTAAACATTAAAGGAAAGAAATTGGAACCGGAGGCTCCACAATGTTGTCAAATTTGGTGCCCAATTTGACAAAGCCGGTACATCTACATGTTGGTAAACAGAGGAAGGATCATGGATGGTTTGGACTCAGAATTCTATATTGATACTCGTCCAAGCATGAGTGATGCTGAGGACGCATAGATTACTGTTATCGTTTATTGTACATGTTAGATAATGTAGTGAATTTGGAGAACCTTGGCTTCCAGTCAATAGATAAGTCCTGTGTATGTACGTTGTCGCAGTTATTCAACTAGAGTTTGATATATAGATGTATGCTAAAATAGTTTTACCAGCAATTACCAAGGTCTTTTATATTTTAACTGGTGCTTGAGACTTCTTTGAAGTTGTTAATTCACATATGCATGAAGGTCATTAAGTAAAAATTTGATTTTTGCCTGCAGCTTGGATGTTTGGCATGCTTTGAGCACTTAAATCCACTTTCTACTGACTTATCCTTTGTCTTCTGCATTTTGAGTGATTTAGTAATCTCTCTTTCTGTCAATGTTCACTTGAGCTCTTTGATATATATGGTCTCTTTTTGGGGGAAAATGAACGACATCATACTACTGCTTGAATGGATATGGAATTCAAAATACAGGGGTCATTACTGACTTCCAGTTTGATTGGTGACAGAAATTGGAACCGGAGGCTCCACAATGTAGTCTTGTTTCTAGAAAGAAAGCTTTGTCGGGACTTTTCTGTTTCTTTCTTTTGTTGCAGTGTGCTGGATAGATTTCTAAAATTGAATTGGATAGATTTCAATTGTTGAAGGGATTTGACTTACTTATGAATGACAGGACAAAGTATGACACTTTTTCTGGTCTCGGAGATGACTTAAAAAAGGATTGGCTATTGATGCACATTGGTAATTGATTTTTTTTTTTGGGTAATCTCCAGTTGAAGTTGTTTTTGTAGAAGAAGTTGAGCTGATTGCTGGAAGCCCAAGTAGAGCAAGTAAAAGTTGTTACTACTCCATCGTGTATCCATGACTTTTTAAATTCTGATGAGTTCTTTTGTCATTTTCTTGTCATTTATTTTTAAGAAAATGAAGAACATATGGAACAAATAGGAAAAGTTCTTGATTGATTTTCGCCGTCCTGCTTAGTTGAATTCATAAACTCTGCTAAGAATGTCTGAGATCTTTATTTGTGAGTCAGTCCTGTGCCTTTGGAAGAATAAACCTACTTGTGTGAGACGTAGCTTGCTGTTGAGATGCTGAAATTTGTTTGCATTATCCATGGTATTCACCAATATCTGATGTTCTTCATATCTAGGTACTTAAGGTATTGACTTATGGACCAGCATTCTAAGTGCTGGATGTGTCATACCATGGAGCTTGCTGTAGGGTCTTTAGTTGGGGAGCAGAGCTGTATGCTTTGGGGTCTTCCTTTTTTGTTGCTTCTGGAAAGTAATTGAGATTGTTTCCTTTGTCTGTCAAGTAAACTGAATTTATTTGTTGAGAATGTTAATTAAATTGTTTTACAAACGTACTATTTGAGTTAATTAGTGACTAATTCAATGTCCAATATTCTACCATGTTTTAAGAAATATGCTAGTGTCATTGGGGATTTACTTTTAAGGGGGTGAGGTCCAATTTTGGTTGGATGCCAATATCTATACCATCTGGAAATGTTCACCAAATAAATTGATATGAGAGTGGGAAAAAATAAATTATTAAAGGCACAAATTGGTTCTTTCTTTTAAATCTTTAGTAAAAATTAGCTAAATGTAAGAAAAAAAGAAATTATTATATAAAAAAGAAAAAAAAAGAAAAATTTTATGTAAGCAAATGTTTCATGAAAACAATTCTAATTCCTAATGAATTCTTCTCTCATACAAACAAAGAATTTGGAATTTCAAATAAATTCCGTATCAATTCTATACATTTCCCAAACGAAAGAATTGAAATGATTTGGAATTTCAATTCATAGAATTCCAATTCTATAGAATTTCAATTCTAATTCAATTCTAATTCTGTAGAACCAAACGTAGCCTTAGTGTTTTTTGTCCTGGCAATCTCTTCTTCCCACCTATGTTTAAAACTATGTAGCCCATCTATGTTTTGTATAGAGGTATCATTGTGATTTGGACGGATTTGGATTGATTAAAATGAGTAATTAGTATAAATAAGTCAATCCATTTATACTCATTTAATTAGATGGGTATAAATGGATAAGTTAAAAAATGAATTGGGTAATCTAATTATCTATTTATAATCCATTTATTTTAATTTTTGTAAACTCATTTAAATTCATTTTTACAAACTAACTTATCAATTTATACTACCCTTTGCACCCATCATTAGTTTTAAATATTTACGTATAATGTTCAATAAGCCAATTATCAATTTTTTTCCATCTTTACTCTATGTCACAAAATTACATACTATTTAATAATTGAACAATAAGAATATAACAATTTGAATTAAATACTATAAAAGTTAACAGAAAAACTTAATCAAAATATTTTGAACCCCTAGCAGTTTTTTCGTATTTAAAATTTTATTTTAAAAAATGTAGGAAAAGAGGCTAAAACTTGTCATAAATTGGTAATGCTAAAAAATGAGCAAGTTAACAAACTAAGAAAAAATAAAATGATAAGATAAAACCAACAAATAATAATAATAATGAAACAAAATTAGTTAACATCGTGACAAAATGAAGAATTTGAAAAAAAAAATGGGTGGGAGAAGACAATACTAAATAGATTAATTGGATTTGATGGGTTATCCAATAATATCGATTTATAAATGGATATTATTGGGTAACCTATTTATACCCATATGCAAAAATTGAAGATATCCATATCCATTTATTCATGAGCAGGTATAAATAAATTTAGTTAAATGGGTTTGTTTGTCACCTATAATTTTGCAATAGCTATTAACATTAGTTTTCTATCATGCAACCATCTACTTTTGCTAAGGTAAATAGTGTTTTTGTCTACGGCTCTTCGTTTGAGCTTTCCATCCTGTAATAATCAACTTTTGATAACGCACAAACTACTACAAATCAATGTACCTAAGTATTCTGAACTCCACTCTTCCATCATCAAATTCACTCACATCCACTCTTAACTCCGTACGCACAACTAACAATGTTATAAAAAACTGGGCACCCTCATGCATCTCATGAGACACAAACAAACTAGTTGCATCACCAAAAAAGATACAATGTTGATGGGCATCGCGATGGTCCCAAAATCTAAGAGGTATTATATAAGAATTTTTTTAAAAATTTATTATAATATTTTTTTGAGATTTAATGTATATAAGGTAAAATAGTAATTAATAAATATATTAAAAATTTATTTAAAAAAAATAAAATTATACTTCAGAAAACAGCAATTCAAACAAGGCTTTAGCTCAACTATTACACACGTTGTCTCTCTCTTTTTGGGAGGTTTCTCTCTCTAGAACAAAGAGCTTTCTCTCCTTAAGGTAGGAGCTTTTGAATTTTCAAATTGCGCCAACTTCTAAATTGCACCAAATTTCAAACTACACCAACTTTCACACCTTCACCGATCCAATCGCAAAGTCACCACAGTTAAGAGTGATCATAAACTTAGATCTTCGTGTACCTTTAAATAACTTCCGACCATATAGGAATCGCAGAAATCAAATGAGAGGAAACAAATGAGCTGCATTAATGGAACTGCATTTATGGGGCAAATAAAGACTCCCTCTGTCAGACAGCAAGTTTGGACATTCATGGCTTGATAACATTAATACTTTTTCTACTTTTTTTTTAGTTTTATTCTAATCTTACTCCTTCTTGCCTTTAGTCTTCTTCTCATGCAATGATTTTCTCATTGTTTTTTATTTTATTTTTTAACTTTGGTATCTAGTTGCTATTTGAAAATCTACGACTTTGACTGTGTAATCCATAGGTTGGATCTCATCTTTAGACATCACTGATAGTTGTATTGGGGACATTTGAAAGACCTTAGAAATGGCAGACGACCTCACTTATGCTTTCACAAGATTTGACCTAAACCCAGAGGAAGAGGAAGGAGTCGACCTGAGCTTAGCAGATATCCAACAAAGTGTAGAGGAGTGCCAACTAAGTCTGCTGGATGAAGTTATTGGGAAAAAGATTACAAATTTCACAGGGATTAAAAGCTTCACAGCTCATGTGTGGGGATATCCAAGGAATTTAAAGGTCACAGAACTTAAAGCCAACCTCTTTCAATTTCATTTTGAATCTGAACAATAATGGAAAAAGCCCTATATAGAGGTCCATGGGTCATAGACAACCAACTACTGGTTATCAAGCAATAGGAAACTGGGATAGAGAGGAAGGTGGAAATTTTTAACAATGCATACCTATGGGTCCAAATCTGGAACATGCTGATCCACTGGATGAGTAAAGCTGTCGGGTTTTAAGATAGGAGAAGTCTTCAAATCTGTAAGGGAAGTCATTATCCTTTCCAGTAGGGGAAAAACACGAAAACACATGAAAATTTTTGCTGAGATAGATATAGCAAAACCGCTGGCAAGAGGAACAAGGGTCAAGTTGAATGGGGTACAACAATGGGTTGAATTTAAGTATGAAAAAATGTCTGAATTTCTGCTATAGGTTTGAAATTATTGGTCATGGTGATAGGAGCTGTAATAGTGAGGGTCTAAATCAACACAACCTAAGAGAAGACCAATATGGAGCTTGGATGAAGGTTGGGAATATATATATATGGGTTCACCTCCGAGGCAAAGGACAATGGAGCCAAATAAGAAAAGTATGGTGAGTGGAATACAACAGGCTAATGGAAAAAATGAAACAAGTCTAAAGGAAGCAAGCAATGACTCTAGGAAAAATAGTAATAGAGGGATCAGATTATGGTAACCCCAACAAAGGATAGAGGGAATTCTAGTCTTGTTGACATGTTCGGAATACGAAGTGTAGATACGAGAGCAGCAGTGAAGGAAGGGATGGAGGGGTATAAAGAGGGCCAAAAGGAAAACAAAAAGAACAAAGAAAATAAGAAAGTAATAGGGGAAAAGATTTTAATAGCTCCAATGGAGGGAAAGAGGTAGAAAGAACTGAGGAGATGATTCTGGATGTAATAGCACCACTTGAGGGAAAGAAGGAAAAAGAAGGAAATCGGGAAATGATGGAGAATTCAGAAAATAAGAAGAACATAGCTAGGCAAAAACAGGTGAACAAGGGTGGACTAGAGTCAAAACAAAAAAAGTTCACAAGAAGAGCAAGAGTACCACTGGAAACTATAAACAACACATAAGTGCCTAAAAAGCAAGGGGAAAAAGGAAAATCAGTGAGTGGAATGAAGATATGAAGATGCTAGAACTTGGACATGATCAAGAAAAGAACAAGATTCAGAGGGTAGAACTGCACACTTTGTACTAGACAGGGAAATTGGAGGCTATTCCCTTAATGCATCCACAGTCAAAATGAAGGTTGCGGTGTGGAACTGTCGAGGTGCAGGAGGCCCATTGGCAGTTCTCCAGCTGAAAAAGGTAATCAACCTCTACTCTTCTAGTTTAATTTTTCTTTGTGAAACCAGAAATAAAAAAAATGTTATGGAAAAGATCAGGAAAAGAATAAATCATGAGAATTGCTTTGTTGTGGATGCTTTGGGTAAGGCTGATGGTCTAACTTTATTTTGGAACAATGAGCTGGATGTGGAGTATGTTAATAGTTGGGGTTTTTACATTGAAGCTAAAATTGTGGAAAAAGATAAACAAATCAGTTAGTGGTTCATAGGTGTGTATGCAAGCACTGATGACAAAATAAGGAAGGAAAAGTGGAGAAATATCAATCAAGAAAAAGGAAAATGGGGAGAAAAGTGGATGATGGCTGGTGATCTAAATGATATACTATCAAATGAGGAACAATGGGGTGACAGAAATAGACCTGATAGTAACTTCAAAGACTTTAGAGAGTTCATAGATAGTAATTAACTGATAGACCTTGGTTTTGACGATGTGCCATGGACTTGGTCTAACCAATAGGAGGGGGTGGACTTGTTCAGCAAAGACTAGATCGATGCCTAGCAAATCAATGATGGATCCAACATTTTAAGGATGCAAGAAAGCATCTGATCACTGTATTATGGTAATTGCTACTGAACCAGCTTAGAAGAAATACAAGAGAAGGTTCTATTTTGACCAGAGGTGGACTTATGAGGAGAAACTAATACAGTGATTTCAAATGTTTGGAAGGAACACCAGCAATGATCCAGGTTTTTTAAAGTGACAAGAAAGATTAAAGCATACAGATTGGCCTTGATGGAATGAAGTAGAAAGAAAAGGAACAACTCAGGAAAGATAACATAAAACTTGAAAAAACAAATTGAAGAAGTCAAGCAGAGTGATTTTGGCCAAAAGAAGGACATTCTAGATGAACTAAAAGGCAAATTGGGCAAGACATATAGGGATGAGGAAATCTACTGGTCCCAAAAGGCAAGAAGTAAATGGCTAAAGCATGGTGATAAGAACACTGCTTTCTTTCATGCCTTTGTGAGAATTAGAAGAAGACAGAATAGAATCTCAGGACTGCAAAGAGAGAATGGAAGCTGGTGTGATACAAAGGAAGAAATGTTCGAAGAGATTAGTAATCATTACAGCAATATTTTCAACACATCACAACCAGATAACATTGATGAGGTTCTTGATAGTATCCCCCATACAATATCTCAACAGATGAATGAAAATCTGATCAAACCTGTGGATGAAAAGGAAGCCAAAGCTGCAGTATTTTCTATGCATCCAAATAAAGTGCCAGTTCCTAATGGTAGACATACTGGCATACCATAAATTTGGATGTAGTAAATGCTATCAAGAGCTTTTTTCATAGTGGTTATATGCTGAAAGCAGTCAATGAAACTTTGATAACTCTAATCCCTAAAGTGTCTGCTCCTACTAATATTAATTATTATAGGTCAATCAGTCTTTGTAATGTTCTCTTTAAAATTGTTTCCAAAATCCTAAAAAATAGGTTGAAAAGGGTACTGTCTAAGTGTACCAATAAAGCTCAATCTGCCTTTGTTCCAAGCAGACAGATTCTGGATAATATTTTTCTATCTTATGAGGTTATGCATTTCCTAAAAATTAAAAGAACAGGTAGAATAGGCTTTATGGCTATCAAGCTTGACATGTCCAAAGTATATGACAGAGTGCAGTGGCAATTTCTGGGAAGCATCATGTTAAAAATGGGATTTTGCCCCATTTGGGTTAGATGGATTATGAATTGTCTCTCTACTGTATCCTACTCTTTTAACCTTAATGGTGAAAAAGTAGGATATGTCCAACCTAAGAGGGGTATAAGGCAGGGAGACCCATTATCTCCTTACTTATTTTTGTTTGTTGCAGAGGCACTTTCAAACTTGATAAACAAAGCTATTGCAAACAAGTTGTAGACATGTATCCAAGTAGGGAGAAAGTGTCCTCCCATCACACATTTTTTTTTCGCAGATAATGCTTTGTTGTGCTACAAGGCCTCAAACTAGGAAGTCTGGAAGGTTAAAGAGATGTTGAACAAATATGCAAAGAACATTTGGACAGCTAATCAACTTTGAAAAATCTGCTATCTACTACAGCAGAAACACTGACCTGGACATTAGACAGGAAATATGCAGCATACTTGGAAACCTAAGAGAATCATTCAGTGCGAAGTATCTAGGCCTCCAAATAGTGATATGAAGAACAAAGAATCAGGTGTTTGGGGAAGTGAAAGGAAGTGTAATATAGAGACTACAAGGTTGAAAAAGAAACTTGTTGAGCCTAGTTGGGAAAGAAGTACTGCTGAAATCTGTGATAATGGTCCTCCCAATTTGCACAATGTCTTACTTTAGAATCCCAAAAGAAATGTGTAAAGATATTAGTAAACAAATGGCAAGGTTTTGGTGGGGGCAGATGAGCATCAAAGGAAAATACATTGGACCAAATGGAGTGCACTTACTGAGGTTAACGGAAAGGGAGGATTAGGCTTCAGGGACCTGGAAATGTTCAACACAACGTTACTAGCAAAGCAACTATAGAGAATCATTGCTCAACCTAACAGGCTTGTTAGTAGAGTTATGAGAGCAAAATACATGAAAAGAGAACAGGACTGGATGAGGCAAGCTTCTACATCAGCATCATATCTATGAAAGAGCCCACTGAGTGCAAGATTCCTTTTGATAAATGGCATAAAAAAACAAGTTGGGGATGAGAGTACTATCAAGGTATGGCAAGACAAATGGATACCAGATTCAAGAGATGGTAGAGTGGAACAAGATAGAGCAACAAATGGGGACGTCCAATATGTCAAAGATTTGATTAAACAAGGACAATGGGATAAGGAGCTACTGAATAAAATCTTTAGTAGAAAAATGGCCCAAAAGATTGCAAAAATACCACTCAGTATATACTAAAGAATGGACAGACTAATCTGGAACCACTCAAAAACTATAGAGTACACAGTGAGATCAAGTTATGCACTAGCAAAGGAAATGGAGGCACAGGCAACAAAAACAGTACAAATCAAGGAGCAGACAAGTAGCCATAACAGGAAGGAAAGTTTGTGAAAAAAAGTGTGGGGAACAAATGTTAAACACAAACTGAAACACTTTATTTGGAAATGTCTGCAAACTGTATTCCAGTCAATGATTTAGTGCACAGAAGAACAGGGAAATGGGACAACATATGCACAAGCTGTGGGGATGGAATTGAAACTCTAGATCATCTGTTTTTTGAATGTGACTATGCTAAAAAGATTTGGAAACTCGGTCCAATCAGTTGGGATGGATTAATAGACTTGCAAGCTTGCTTCTGGAGATGGTAGGAAGGGCTCTTAGAAGCAACTCAAACAGTCAATGGCAAGGAACATATAGAACTAACAATCAAAATCCTTTGGCAAATCTAGAAAGCAAGGAACAAGATTATTTTCGACAATGCAAAAGTGGAGGAAATCATAGTTGTAAGGAAAGCTCAGCAAAAATGGATAGAATTCAAGGAAGCTGTGGAACTAAAAGACAGAGCTGGCATTGTTGAAGTAACCCCCAATCAGCATGATAGAAGATGGAAGCCTCCAATAGAAGATGTGTACAAGATAAACATCGATGCTGCAATTTCAGCACCGATGATCAGAACTGGTAAAGGAATTGTTGCTAGGAACTGGAAAGGAGAGATCATGAAAATTTGGGCCATAATGGAAGAAAAGATAGGGGAACCAGAACTAGAGGAGGCTACGGCAATCAAAGCAGCAATGCAGCTAGGAAAAGAAGCAGGTTGGAGGAAGATTGAAATACAATCAGACTGCAAAAGTGTGATAGACTGCATCCTAACAGTCTTATGCAACAACTGCAACTATGCTGTGATATTGGAGGATATACAAAAGCTGAGGGATTTTTTTAATCAATGCAATTTCTCCTTTATATAGAGAGAAGGAAATGAAGTGTGTCATAGGTTAGCAAAATTTACCTTGAAACTAGTTAATGATGTATATTGGAAATCAAAATTCCCGGATTGGATTAAAGATCTAGCAAGAAGGGATTGTGAGGCAGTTAGGCCTTTTTGTAAAGCATACTTGTATTATCAAGTTTTAAATCAATACAAATGTTATTGTTTTGACAAAAAAAAAAAAAAAAAAACAAGGCTTTAGCTCTTTTCATGCTTTTAGGAAAGGCATGAAATTTCATGGCTTGGAGAAAAAATGTAAAGTAATAGGGATCAAATTCTATTTTAGTTTATAACTTTAAGAACCTCTTTGGTACATTTTTCAAAATTTGGGGACTGAAATTGTAGTTCTTCCTTTTTTAAAAATTATTTTCTTTCCTTCGAATTTGTCATGGGTAGAGACACAAGAGGAAGTTCCATGTTAAGGATAAGGTTAAAAGATGAACCAAATTATACAATACTCAAATCAAGTTTAATTTGGTAAAAGTTTGTTTGAAGTTAATTGGTTAACTAGTTAAATCAAACTTGAACATTTTTTTTTAGATACGATAACTTTCAAGTTCAATTAAAAAAAACTCGTTTAAATTCGATTCGATAACTAAATATGTTAAATTTAAATAATATTTCAAATTCGTTAAAATAATCAAACAACCATGAACACTAAAGTATTCGACTTGATTAGATTCGATTATATCCCTAATCAATAAACCCCTAGTTGCCGTCCATCTATACCCAAATTTTTGGAGACGGTTGGTTGCAGCAATACATTAGGCAAAAAGAGTCACCCTACTACCACAAGGTTATTTATTAATGAGCCCGTCCAGGGACAAAAACCCCAAATATGCTATGTGGATTGGAATTTAATCTTACTGGTTTCTACTTTGATTGGCTTCCTTTGTAAATTAAATGCACAATGCAGAAATCCCAAGTACAACGAATTTGAAAATCCAAACTGTGAAAATGGAAAAGAAATTAACAACAAACTAGTTCTAGATAAGAATGTATGTAAATTACAAGGGAGGAAAAAAGGACGTGGAATAAATATTAGTATACAACTACTTAATACGAACATTGATTTCCTTTTTTTTTTTATATATTTTTCTTAATTTTTGTCATAAGTTGAGTTTTCCTTTAACCGATTTGTCGTCTGTGACAAACTCGCATTGATCACTGATCAAACAATATACTGAAAAGGGCCATCACTAACTACAGACGGCCCAAAACAAGCACCGGCCCCATTCAAGGCCCGAATCTATTGGTCCAACTGGAAATAAGCACCTCGGGGCCCAACAACAACAAAGGAGTCAAGGCCCTGTTTTCCACCACCGCCCTCAACGCCTTCCTCAGCGACCCAACGGTCCCAACCTCCTCCTCCTCCTCCTCCTCCTCACCACCACCACCGCCACCACAATGAAGGCTTTGCTGGCACCATTGCACCACCAAGACCGCCTTGGTCCGTCCTCCAATGGTACCCATCTCAGCCTTGACCACCCTCCCTTCAACAGACTTAACCGCTTCCATCAAATCAGCATTCAACCTCGGCCTGTCCTCACAGCATATCGTGGCTTTCACCATTAACAGTTCTCCTTGATCAACGCCATGATCTCCTCCTTCACCTTCAGAGTAGTAACTCACACTCACCTCATCTTTCTCACCGGGTAAAAACAATGAACAACTCCTTTTGCCACCAATGCAGCACTCTTCTTGGCCATCCTTGTTCATTTCAACATGGTCAGCCACCTTCTTCCTCAGCTCCTTTAGATATCGAACCGTTTCCATAAGCACCCTTGGTTTATCACTCTGCAAGACAACAATAAACTATTTTGCATGAACACAATTTCTTTGAATTGTCCAAAAGTGAATTTTCTATGGTGCCGAAAACCAATGAAATGTGCAGAATCAATGTAACTCATATAATATATGAACGTGACACTGGTGGATAATGTAAATTAAATTTCTAACTTACACATGTGGTGCTTTACCCACATTACTCGACATTGTACCAGTAATCTGTAACTTGCAAGTATATATATGATGTAGCTTCCAAATGCTACATTTAACATTCTTGTTGATTTTAAGACCGTCTAAAGACCAAGTCTATCAAACTACATTTTCGAATAAAGAATATTGTGTGATTATGCATGCATGGTGCTGGGAAATCATACAAACTTCCAATACTATATGTTATTCTTGTTTCTACCCGGCCCTAAAGAGAACAAATTTATGTATTAGGAAAAAAAAAGCCCTTACTTTAGGGAGATTGGGGAAGAGTTTGCGGAGAGTATTAAGGTGGTTGTTGATTCTTTTCCTACGATAACGCTCCGCAAGGGCATGTTTGTTAGCAGCAGCTTGTGGATTTTTTTCAGGAGTCTTGAGTCCAGAACCTGAGCTTAAAACTCCAGCACCATCTTTTTTTGTATACTGCAACCCGTAGCAGCCTTGAACTTGAAGCATTTTCAATACCTCCTCTGTAAGTTCAATTTCAACAAGTTACACATAAAAAGAAGATATAGAATTCAGTTGAATATGCAAGTATAGAGGTTAAAGAAGATTGGAAGAGATTACCGAAAAAAAAAGGAGACAATTTATGGTTATTTATTATAGGGATATCATTTTGTGTGCGTGTGTGTGTGTAGTAGAGCAAATGCTGGCATTGAAAATGAAGATTTGAAGATCTGTGGAGGGTAATGTTGATCTGATTCATGAAATCAATCAACGAAATCCCAAGAAACTTACGTAAGAGAGATTTGGATAATTGATTAATTGGTAAAAGCTATGACAGCTGCTGTTTCTAAAAAATGGGACAACTACTGATTGTGCTTTGGCCTTTGGTTGACGAACTGAAGAGAGGCTTTGGTTTTGGTTTTCTTACAGTTGGAGGTCAAAAGGTAAATGGTTGCATGGGATGCCACACGGTTTGCAGAACAAGAGACAGATATATATATATATATATATATGTATGTATGTATGTATATGTGTGTGTGTGTGTAGCATTCCTTGGTGTGTTATGGTATATTATGGATTGAATGCTTTTGGGATTTTGAAGAAGAAATGGTACTCTTTATTATTCAAGTGTTAGACAGTTGTCACATTAGGAGATTACTAGAACCTGCTGTTTTAACCAAATGAGAGAAATTAATCTGCATGATTCACGCGATATATAACATTTACAAGTAGTCTGCCTTTTACTCATGGTATCCAAAGAAGTTAATGTTCTTCACATTGAAAAGTTGACAGACAAAGTTAATGTCAGTATATTACAATGTTACCAACTTCCGGTACTTCTCTTTCCTTGTCTTGGGGGTTTGGTCCTGTTTTTTGTCAAGGATTTTAGCATTTATGTGTGCAATGGCCAATGATTTCACGAGATTTTCTTCATGGCATCCCTTTTAACATGTTCCTCTGGAAGTCGTTTCTACATTGCAGACCCTGTATACGAATTCTTCAGACGAACATTCAAAAGCAAAAAACCATATTAAAACTGAGTCACTCTTTTTTGCTCGCTAAAAGATCAGATTTTGATAGTTTCTTTGTTAGAACATACTAGTTTCTTGTGTATTGTAATGCAAATGCTCAAACAAGTAACCCTTTATACTCCCCCTTCCCTTTCTATCTTTTTTGGGCACATTATGCTGCTGAGAAATCAATAATTGCATCTTTCTGCTGTCACCTCTAACCTTATGTGGAGCTGAGAAGAAACCAGAAGATGATTTAGGTTTTTCTTTGAGTGGGACCCTGGGGACTTTGTCCATTAATTAATTTGACAAGGAGAGATCATTCTCCGATGGGCAGTGTTAGGCTAATAGAGTGGTACCACTAGTAGTACCAGCCGGCATAGTGAAAAAAAAAAACTAAGATCAGATCGATGATGAAGGATTCTACAGGACTTGTTCAGCTGAGGGGAGGCAAATGCATAAAGGAAGAAGGAAAAAATCAGGGAATTTTTCCTGTTTGCAGATGAACAAAAAGAAGGGTTCATGTTTTTATCCAGTTTGCAGTAAGCATATTGCGACTGCACCAACAAATGCTTTTGTTGCACCAATGTCAACAGAGTACTGGTCTTAAAGCTGCACTGTGCTCGCCCTAAATTAGCCTTTGGTATCAGAACACAGGTCCCACCATTGAAGTTCACTAATCAGTTGCTTCGTCTCTTCTCTCCCAGCAGGAAAACAGGCATCATCACCTTTGTTTTTTTTTTTTTTCCTTCTCTGTTTCGCTTTCGTCATCGTTTGGTTGTGATGACTGTTGACCGAGCCCTTATTCTTTTGACCAGATGAAAGGTCGAGAATGGAATGGTGCATAACAGCCTCTTCCCAAACCATAGCCAACACGATTCAAGAAACTGGAACTCCTTCATGAGCATAATAGCATTGTAATAGCATTGTACGAAGTGTGAATATTTTTCCATGCTGCCCCTCTTTTGCTGTACTTATTCCAGTTACTTTTTAGTCCCTAAAGTGTTAGGAAAAATGGTAGTATAGTTTGTAACATCTTGAGACCCGCAATCACTTTATCTTAGTCTCTTTCGATGAAAATTTGAATTTTCAACGTTTTTTTATTGAACTTTTTTAAGAGAATCAATGGTGATTGTCTACTCACGCCTTTCGATATTTTGAACTCGTGATCTATCGGTTGTAAATGAAGCGTCTTATCACCTTAGACTGCGCTCCATTGTCAAATTTGAAGAAAGCTTTGAAAACAAAAAGAAAAAAAAAGATTAAGGATTTTAACAAAGCAGAGGTGAAAAAAAAAAAAAACTGCACGCCACATTACTAGCTTCAACACCATCTGATTCTAAGATTTGAAGTAATTTTTTTATCCCTCTGAGCTATACTTTTTCTCTTCCCATGTCAAAAAAGGCATTCATTGTTACTATTCAGTGGGACATTGGCTCAGCAAGAGAATTTGGCACCTCCTGCAGCACATTTTCATGCAGCCACATAAAAACAAAGCATACCAGCTGAATGATCAGCGTAGACCAATCACATTCTCTGAACGATTCAGATATTCAAGATACACAACCAAAAAAAAAGGTGGGGAAGGGTATAATTTCATATTCCTTTCACAAAATAAAAAAGAAAGAAGCATACCGTCCAAATTATCAGTAGCTCAATCACATCCTCTGGACATGTTCAAAAGGAAAAGGTACAGCTTCACATGCTTCTTCCAGCATATGCGTCGTGCTCTGATAAGCATCTTTGCAATGTACACAGTTTTAGGTTACAACACAAATATAAGAGTTCCACATTGACAAGTTTACGAGTCAGCCTGCAGAAAAATGTCACGTAGAGTTTTAGTTTCTCAATTAACAATAAGACCATCAATACAGATGTCTTGTTGCAGTTGCTGACTAGTTTACAAGGTGAAATTTCTTTAGTCACTCTGCAAAATCCGCAAAATTTAGGCATAAGCTACATAACTTCCACCACCCCTTTGTCAGTAATAAATGCCGAATAGACAATTTCAGCTACATTGCTGAATAAAGCACCATGACAATGGACCAAAATGTCGTTATTTTATCCTCCCAGTTGCAAAGCCCGCGCATAGTTATTAAAGCAGAAGTCTGTTCAGACCCCTGCACCAGTTCTCATGAATGGAGATGCAGCAGGAGGGATCAAACCAAGAGCTCGCATTATTTTCAGTCTGCGTAAACTCGGATCTCTAGATTTTTCTACCAAGGATGGCAACTGCTAGTAGCATAATAAAAAGCTAAGTCAACAAATGCTGCCCAGGAGATGAAGGATGCAGAATGCTCAAAAGAAAGCAAAGATAAAATTGACCCACAACTTCATGTTTAGTTGCTTTTGCATTCTTCTGCTGCCCCGCTTCCATCTGTGTTTGATGAATCTTAAAAGAATGTGCATGATTCAACAAGATACAAACTATTTGATGAGAAAAAGAAAACAATGAGTTAAAAATAACTAGAGACAACAAGGACTAGCACACGCTCACAGAACTCAGCCTGGGTGTCTTTAGGGTTGCATTCTGTGTCTGATCTTTACTTCTTGATGGTTCGGCTCTCATTGAAAGTGAATCATGATTTTTTTCCCTGGCCTCTGCATTCTGAACAAAAATAATCCTAAAACTATAAATTTTGTCTCATGAAGCACAAAAACAAGATCCAGTAAGAAAGTGCAAGTATGAATTGTAATCTGCTCACAGAATTTGGGCTCTTTGGTTTAAGTTTTTCATGACTACCACTTTCCGTTTCCTCCTCCTCCTTTCCTTGCTCAGACTTTGAAGTCGTCTTGCCCTTTTTAACCGAATTCTGTGCAGCAGTACCATTTGAAGGCTTCTTTTTTGAGGTTTTTACCTGATATAAAGTTCAATTAAAGGAAACCAAAAACCCCAGAATAAAAATGCAAGCCTTGCAAAGAGGAAATTAAGGTATGTAAGACCAGAAAAGATGTTTACTCACAGATACTGAAGTGGCTTTTGGTTTCTTGGGCTTTATATTAGGCTTTGGTTTTCTGCTTTCTGCACTCTTACTTTTTGATAGTAATTGTACTAGGGAGATATTCCCCTAAGATCCCAAAATTGTTTCAACAATATGATAGGAAGACAATTAAGATTCATCCTTAAATGGAACCTAGAATTGCAAATTACTCACAGAGTTCTTCTCTGGCTCCAATTTGGTCTCTTTTCTGCGCTTTGCTTCTGGAGTTGGCTGCGTTTATCATACAAATGCAAAGAAGAAAATGAAAAGCTCAACAAGTTAAACATGAGAAAATGCCAATGAAGAAGGGAAGGAGCCTGTAATCACCGAAATTATGCTATTTGACTTGGGTTTCTTCTGCTCATCTTCTTTTTTCCTTTTCCGGCTTTTCTCTTCTTTGCTCCTCACTGAATCCAAATTTATTTCCTTCGACTTTTTTGTCATTAACTTAGTATTTAGCTTTTCCAAATTTGATTTTACCTGATACACAAAATTGCAGATGCACATGAATTAAAACATATAGATAATGATCCAATCAAACAGGCCCATTAAGAGGCTCAGACCATAAATAGCTCAAGAAGCTATGGAGTAAAAAAAACAAAGCACAGATTTCCATTCTAATGCATTTCTTGAGGACTGCATTACTTTGCTTTTCTTCAGAAGTGTCAGTATGAATTCCAAACATTACTATAAACCTTCAACAATTTAGACTCCCTGAGCACTCACAGTTGGATGGTGATATTGCAATGAAGGAAGAATGTGTTCATTTTCCCCTGATTTTACCAGACGAAAAAGAAGACAAGACAAACTTACAGATGAAAGGGATTTGATATTCTCGCCTTTGTCAATTTTAGTTTGCTTTTCCATTTTATTTTGAGATGCCTCAGCCACAATTGTTCCTGCTCAAACAAGCATGCAACTGTGAAAAGTAAGATAAATAACTGAGTACTTTGAATTATGACTAACACTTTCAATAACTACCATCTTGTGAGTTTCTTAAGTGCAACTTTTTAATACCTCATAAACCTATTACCTTCACAAATAACATAAGCATCAGTATTAATGAGATTGGGGCGCAGAGACGAGCAAAAAAGCTTCAAATGTTTCTTCCCTCATAATGATTAATCACAAATTAAGTAAAGAAAAGACAGCAAATCAGAAAGAGAATAAGAGAAGTCAAGCTGTGTCAAAAACTTTTTGATGCCCCAAAGTAGGAAGTGCGTAACATAAAATTCAACAAAGTTTGGTCATGTAGTTAAGAAAAGAGAGGGAGAGAGACTAGAAAGAGGGTAAGAGAACTGGTAAGCTAAGTCAAAATCCTTGTGACATACCAAAAGGCTAGTATGGCCCATAAAATGGAACGAACAAAAATGAAAACTTCAATAAACATTATTTTGATAGAAAACTAGAAGGAAGCTACCTCTCTCTTGAATTAAATAGTTTCTCATATTACTCATGTAAAAAAGCAAAAACACAAAAAAAAGGGAGAATAAAATGGTATACAAAATCAAAAGATGGGCTAACCTTTTGTTTTTTGCTTACATGAACCTGATTTGGAGCGCTGGAGTTCCTACAGTTCAAATCCATTATTGGTAAGATACATTCAAAATAATCATTTAATTTTCTGGCCTATAATGATGCATAAAGCACCTATGCATTGCCTTCTGCATATGAAATTGACAAGAAAGAATTACCTGCTTCATAGCTTCACTCAGAATAGCACACTATGACAACTCGTGTATCCCTTGCATCTTATCATTGAAAGGTATAGACAACATAACTGTTCAGAACACTGTTAAAGGGTACATGGACAAATTTAAATGCTCAAACTCCAAGCCAAGTTGAATAGGATCTTACAAAAAGATGCAGGAAGAGGAAACTGCTGCCACAACTTCAAAATTAACAAATTAGTGCAGAGACCAAACAACCAAGAAGCAAAGGGCCAGTTCCAACTTGTAGTGTCCTTACAGTGGAATGAGATCTCCACCTGTTTTTCTCCACTTCCCTTTACATCTTCCACTTACAGTGCCTTCATCAACCTACCATCAAATGAAGTAAAAATATGACTCACTTTTGTTCTTTGCAAGATACAGAATGTACTAATTTCACTGGCAGTAACATTTATTTGTGAAATGCAGGAGAACTAAGGTTTTTTTGTAATAAGAATATGGAGCTGAACCAACAAAATTACCAGAATGATAACTCTTGCGAGATTTGAAAAACAGTAGTCGCTCTCTCATCTATTTTTCCAACAGAAAATCTGTTACTTGCCCTTAGTTTATCTTAGCGTCTGAAACTGAATGATCAATTTTGCATTCATGCACATTGCTATATGGAGTTGCACGTTATCAGATCAACAATAGACATCACACTGCAAGAAAATTTACTGACATCTAGGTTTTTCAAGTATTTGATCGTACTTAAAGCAATTCAAGCTGTAAAGAGCAAAAATAGGTCATACTAGATATCAACAGACTGCATTATGCGATATAAGGAAACTGAATGTATCTTATATCTTCCCTTTCAATATACAAAAGCGGCTAATCATTATCATCCATATATCTACATTAAATAGCATTTAAGAGTGCATTATTTTGAAACACAAATGCATTGAAAAATATACCCCTACCGTCAATCACATCCACGTGACAGTGTGGCTGCCCATGCAACACTATAGCTTCAAGCATTTCAACCACTCACATCCTCAAAGAACCGCTGCATGAAGTAAAGATCTTTGTTGCACATGCTCAGTGCAGGTCTTCAGGATGAGAATGCCTAATGGTTCTAGGTATCAAGTTCTACAATTTCCTCAAATCTAGGATATTGAGATGCCAAGACTATCAGAGATGTCTAGAGGTAAAGGCAGAAGACATATCCTTCCTAAAATTTTCAAACTCCGAATCATGAAAACTTTACTCTACATTAGGTACATCCAGTTGTTGGAACTAGCATGAAATGGACAGATATCAATATCAAGGTCTGCTGGAAAGCTGCAAATTCTCAACAATTAAAACAAAAAAAGGCAAAAAAGACATTGTCATGTTAGAGCAGTTGAATGCCCCTGCATAACTACGAACATATACCAATGGTCCAGCATTGCACTTCAGTAACAATCAAAGATCAAAAATCTAGTAGGACCACAAATTGTAGCTAATTATTACAAGGCAATAAAATCATTTCCGCTGCAGCTCAAGGGTTAATACTTTTAGTTAACAACATCAGCTGTGAATTGTCAGAAATTGAAAGTCAGCAGTTAATTTAACACAGGAGATGCTCCAATTAACAGCACTGAGAGACCACATTTTAGCCCAGAGCGTTCATATCGACACAATCGCAAAAAATAGGGGATTAAACCCAGTCGTAACCAAGCAGTATTGGCTTTCATCGATCTTAAATTAATCAAACTACAACCAAAATCAAAAGAAATGAACCAAGAAACAAGAAAAACATTCAAGAAATCCTCCTACCCCTTCTAATTTCCCCAGCCCCCAAGTCCCATTTCCAAATAATAACTATGAATATTGGAAAGAAAAAGGATAAATTAACTTACGTGTAGAAGTGAAAAGAGTCCAGAAAAACTTCAGATGTTAGCTGTCAAAAAACTCAAAACTCTTTCCCGTATAATCTGCACTTCTTGTTGGAGAGTGGAGACAATGGGGAGTGAAACAAATGTGGCCAATTTACAACAGCACTTGCGCAGAAATGAGAGTTCCAAGACCTTGGACGACTTTTTCCCTTCAATGTCTCCCAGGTAGAGCTGTAAACGAACCGAAACGAACCGAGTATCTCATGTTTGAGCTCTGTTCGTTAAGCGATTCGAACTCCGTTCGTGTTCGTTCATTAACTTTCGAACTCTAAATCTGTGTTCGTGTTCGGCTCGTTAAGTAAAGTTCATGTTCGTGTTCGTGTTCATGTTCGACTCGTTTAACATAAACGAGCCGTTCGCGAACACGCTCGAAAATTTCGAATCCAGATTATTCTAGACCTTAAATATGCCACACAAATCATTAATCATCCTAAAAAATAATTAAAATACTAAATGATTAAATTCCATTATTCAATAACTGCATAACCAACATTAACATAAAAACAACAAATAAAACAAAGTAATTTGTCCTTCAAATATAAAAATTCAGCCATAAGACAAGTAAAAATTTTCAGCAGCGGCCAATGGGGAAGGAAAACAAAAGTAAGGTTGGAAAAGGAAGGGGAAAGTTTTAGAATTTCTTATGAGTAACCCTAAAATTTATCAAATGACAATTATGTCCTTGTTCGCGAACGCTCGTTAAAATTCGCGAACATGTTCGTGTTCGCTCGATTATTAAACGAACACAAAAATTCGTTCGTTTAAGGCTTTCGAACGAGCCTTTAACGAACACGAACGAGCCGAAACGAACCGAGCTAACGAACAGCTCGGTTCGTTTAACAGCTCTACTCCCAGGTCCTAATAACGAAACCAAAGCCAAAAGGAAAACAAGAAGGGATAAAGAGTTAATTACAAAGTACCCCCTAAAAAAACCACATGCCTTGCCTTGCTTGTCATTCACATGGATGATGGAACAAATCAATTCTCTCAGCTTTTTATGGTTTCCCATTGCCGAGCGCTCCTAAATTGCCTTCCAGTATGATGATTTTGTAACGGGAGATGCATGTATATTTATTATTGTGATGAAACGACAGCTTTTTTTTTTTTGGTCTAAATAGGTATCCGGAATTACCAGACTAATCCCTTAGTTGGATAGAGTTTCGCCTCAAATATGCCCAGCAACGATAGCACATGGGGATCGAATCTGAGACCTTACTGTAACTATAAATGACCAATCCCAACCGAACTACCTACGGGAGCACGATAAAACGAGCTTGTCATAAAATTCATTATTTGTGACCTAGAGTTGGAAAATGTACACTTGAAAATTATTATTAAGTCTATTATTTGTTCTTTTTCAATTTCATGTTTAAAAATGGTGAACACATATTCGTGGGTAAATGTTGATTTCCTTTGCCGAATAATCTCCAATTTTATTGTTCTATGTAAGATGTACGTGTAACGTAATAAAGTTGTAACTAGGGCTGTGCATCGAAATTGAAATCAGTAAATCGAAAGATTGAAATCGGAATTTTTCGAAATTTTGACATGAAATTTTCCGACCGAATTCGATTTCGAAATGGCTAATTCCGATTTCGAATTCGATGCCGAATTGAATTCGAAAATCGGTGAATTTCGAATTCACCGAATTTAAACCTACTCTACTTTTAGTCTATTGCACTTCCTCCTCCTCGGTCTACTGCTATTCTACTTCACTCCCACCGACCATTGCAAACTCCTGCCAATCTAAGTCTACTCCGTTTTCTCCAACTTTCTCTACGCTACTTGTGATTTAGTAAGTAGTACAAATTGCAAAGAGAAATGACCAATGGAATGAGCGTTGGAGCTGAATAAAGTGACATTGGAAATCTTCTCCAAGCTTGAGCAACAGTGGTTGCATTACTGCCAACCCCCCAAGAAGACTCACATTCTCAGTATCGACGGCGGCGGAGTCGACTCCCCCTCTGCCATCTTGGCCGCTCATTCTTGATCCTTCTCGAAGACCAGATCCATGCCAAATCCGTTGATTCCCAATCTCGCATTGCCGATTTCTTCGATCTTATAGCCGGCAATGGCATTGGAAATCTCTACGCCGCAATGCTTGCCGCCGCCGACGGTTACGGACGTCCTTTGTTCATTGCCAGGGACGCCGTCAACTTCGTCGCCCAAAACCAGTCCCTACTCTTTAAAGTCAAGGCCACCCTCACCCTTTCAAGCTTGCTTTCGATTATCGACCCAATCGCAAGTAAATGAGATACTCTAAATATACCAATCCTGTCCTCTGTTCTGGGTATAGTCTATCGTCCTTTCGGCTCGCTGTGTAGGTCTCTTTCTTTCAATACGACGACCTCCGCTTATTCTTTTAGACTCGTCCCACGGAGCGGTATGGAACTCGTTTCGTATGCGGTATCACCTCTTTTGGTTGATTGTCCTGGCAAACCTGAGTATGCCCCTTTTCCGCCAACCTAGGCTTGGGAATTCTCGCTGACAGAGGTTCTCTGGCAGGAGCATGGATAGGGCGTGAAGATGGAGGTGAAACCGAGAGTGAGAGAGAGTAAGCTGAGGAAGTAGGAAATCACAGTGAGTCGGAGACGGAGAAAGAAAGGTAAGACAGTGAGTCAGACGGTGGAGGCAAAGAAAGGAAGGTGAGAGATAGTCTTGAGAGACGATGAGGAAGATGTGGCGGAAGAATAACAAGAGTTAATAGATTAGGTTTTTGCAATTTCAATTGTTAGATGTATCAGTATTATTATTGTTATTAACTTATTATGTTATATAATATATATTATATATGTATTGTTGAAAAAATTTTTGTTATATATAAATATTAGGTTTGTTTGGATTGTAAGTTATTTGGAATATTTTTACTGTAACACTTTTTGTGACGTGATGTATGTGAGATAAAAAGGTAATTGGGAAGATAAAAAAGTATATTGGAAATTATAATGATGATGTAAGTAAATAAAATTGAAAAAATAATGCTTAATCCAAACAAACCCAATTATTCGAAATTGAAATAACAGTTCCAATTTCGAATTCTCCAATTCGAAATCGGTAATTCTGATTTCAAAAATTATATTTTTGAATTCGATCCGATTTCAACCAATTCGAAATCAGAATTATCGAATTCCATTCCGAAATACCGAAATTTCAAATTCAAAGTTTCGAATTCAATTCGAAATCTGTCGGTAAATCGAAATTTTTTGAATTTGCACACCCCTAGTTGTAACTAGTTGATTAATCTAACTAAAGCATCCCATATAACAAAAGTAGTGTGTCTAACTAACTAATTAATCCACAACTGGTTAGAAAGTTATTTGTATAAAGTACTACTACTTTCAAGGTCAATAATTAAGGCCCTGTTTGAAAGGTGAGTTTTTTGGGTGTTTGTCTAAAATTTTACTGTAACTTATTGTAGAATTTTTTTAAAAAATTTTTGAAGTTTATTTTTTTGAATATTTTGAAATGTATTATTTAAAAACTTTGAAAACTTTTTTGAGGTTACTGTAGTTAAAATTTTTAAAAAACTTGTAGTAGACAAACTTGGCAAAAAACTTGGCTTAAGTTTGGATTGCATTTTTCTAGATTTTTTGTAAAAAAATTACTGTAACGATTTGATATATGTGAGGTAAAAAGGTGATTGGAAAATGTGTTCACCGAAAAGGTAGCAATTTTTCTTTAGGAAATGACTATCCAAACAAGGCCTGCACTTGACAAAATTTGTTTTCCCACCCACATTTATAGTTCCTACTATTTATGTAACTTAAGTTATAATGTTTAAGTTGATTGAAGTGCTATAATCTTATAACAAAGAGTATATTTGGTACACGTATTATTTCTATTTTATTTACACACACTGATTTATTTGTATTATCAATATATTTTTTAATCACCTTATTTATCTCATATACATTACATCAAAAAATGTTACAGCATTTTTTCACAAAATTATCTCAAATAATTTACTATCCAAAGTCCAAACACACTTCAAATTATATGACAAAGTATTCAATTTGATATATAGCTTCCCAATTGGGTTGTTTGTGTCAATTGAGAAATATTGAAAATCCTATCATGGGGCAAAGTGAGAAACATGTTTTGTTGAGGGGCATGTTAGTACCTCCAAAAAGAAACTACGCCGTCCCGTTATCTTTGCTTTTGCTTTGGCTGTTTTCTTCTCCTCCCCATCTGTAAAACCCTTCACCAAGTGCTCTCTCCTTGGCCCTGTCTGATTTTCTCGAAGTGGGTTCTTCAGTCCAGAAGGTAACAATTAAAGGCTCGCTCTTTTTTTCTTCCTTCCCTTCGATTTTTAGCTTTGCAGCATTGAATATTGAATTCTGAATTTCTTTTGACTGGCAAAATCTTTGTATCTGTAGGGTTTTATTCTTATTAAGTGTTTGAGCTTATATTCACGTGCTTACATATTTCAACAGCCATTTGGTATAATCTCATTGTCTTGTATATCCTGTTTTTCTCCGTATTTAATTCCGGATAACATGGGCTAGTAATTTTATAATGTTGATTACCAAAAAGAGGATCTTCAAATGAGGTTTTTTTTTTCTCCTTTTTCTTTTTTGATAGTGCTCTCGTTGAGACTCAGCATCATATCATTTTTCCTTGGTCAAAGAATTATTCATTTTTATTGCCCTGATTCGCTTTATCTTAAGCTTATGCAATCACTTAGTTATGGAATTTTTCTGGAACATTGATAAGCTTATAGTTTATCTAGAGTAATAACAGGCTTTTATGCATATTTGATGCTCCTATGTATGGCTTTTGCTCTTTCCATTTCCCTGCTTGAAGATAAGAAGTGAGATTGCCTGAATGTAAGCTGCTGCAATGATTGAAAATGGTGTACTATTTGTGGAAGTGGTTATTATGCTATAAAATTTTCAAAACAAATTTATATCATTTTGTAATGAAAGGGTTTTGTGGAGGGTAAGAAATACATGGCATTTGAAGGAAAGGGAGATAGAATTTGACTAATAAAGATCAATGTTTGAAAATTCTTTTCTGTACTTTCTTATCAGAATCATTGAGCTGTTGCGTTTCCTTTATTGAAAAAGCAGAACAAAAGAATTCTTGGTCAGGGTGCGTCTCTTTGGTGACACGCTAATTGAATTTTGTGGAGAAAAGTCATGTAGTTTGCCATATTTTAAATAAAAATTAGACCTTTCTTGGTGGATTTACCTTTTCTTCCCCTGTTTCTCCTATTTTTCGCTATAAAGGTTTTATGATAGCATGAAGTGTAGCGGTTGAGCAATTTATCTAGAAATGGTGGATTGGTGGTGGTCTATAGTTGCAGCTGCAATACCAGCTGTGGTTGCAGGGCAGGCTTTCAGGATGAAGAACAGGCGAGCGGAAGAGCAGAGGTTAAAGAGTGCTCGGGGTCGCGAAAAGAGCTCAGATGAAATATTTGTTTGTGAGAGGGTGTGTACTTCGAAGAGGATGCTGAAGAAGGTTGGCGCATTTTCTAAAGACCCAACTCCTGATACTTGCGTGACTGTTTGCGGTGTTTCTGAGCTAGATGCTTGCGCTGATGCTTGTGCCCGGACTGTCTGTGTTAATCAACATCAAGTGCCTAATTGGAATGACATTTGTCTTAAGAGGTGTCAAAGTGAGTGCCTTAGGCTCTCAAATTCTTCTGCTATGTCTTCATAGCATTGCTATTGTTTTTAACATGGCCCTCAGGATTCTATTGCACCTGACGCTCTGTTTGAGACGCGTATCCCTTTTCAAATTCAAGATTTATGCTTCTCATATTGATGGTGCTTTCTTATCTCGGTTTTATCTTCTGGTTGACAATTTCATGTTTTTTTTAAATCAAGTATTTTCTTTTTATATCCATCCCGTCATACTCCACTGACTGCATTTTCCGATTCATTTCAATGGATTTAAACTTGAAGTTGGGGGGGGATTTTATCTACCCCAGACGCAGAATAACCTCAGCACATGGAAGATTAGGGATGTAGCATCCATCATCTCAGATGAGGGATGATCATGATTGGCTCCATCCATATTCATACTGCCTTGACGCATGGTTAATGGGGTTTATTCTGTCACCGATGGATATAATCCAAATGGTAGTATGAGAAATTCTGATTCTCCTCTGTTAAACGCTCACCCATGTTTGAGACTCTAGATCTTTTATTTCAAATGATGGCAATGGGAGATTGCTGATTCTGTTTTGTTTGGTAATATTCTGAGTTTATATTCTCTGATTCTCCTCTGCTAAGCTAAATTGAAGATTAAGCATGATGGAAGACGTGTAAGTTTATTAAATCCCTTGCAACACAAAGCAATTTCCTCCAACATGTACATCCATCTCTTAAGATGGGCACACTGCCCTGGTTAGCGTTCTTTGAGCTTAAAGCTGAGAGAGAATTCCCTGCTAGACTTAGTAGCCATGCAGTCTCAATTCCCTGCTCGTCTGCGTACATAGCCTTAAAATTCAACTCTCAAACACTCGAGTCAATATGAATCAACTGCAAGCTAAATCCTTGCCATATTCACTTTAATTTAGACATGAATTCGCAAGCACATTCACAGCTACTGCTACATACCAAGAACAATCACCGGTCATTGACAAATTATTGCCTGCAAAGAGAGCGAGATTGTACATAGGCTTCCCTACATGGAGCCAGTTCCAGAGCAGCAAAATATACAAACATTTTTACATTTCTACAAACATAGGGGCATCAGACGAACAACTAAAATGAGTACCAAATACACTTCCGACAACCTAAACATGTCCAAAATTTTCAGCACATCACAACTTAGAAGCCGATACTACTGTTACCAAACTCAGTCCCCCTCCCTTCCATCCAACCAATCTATTCCACTTCCAACTTATAAGCAGAGGTTCTTCTTGAACCCACCTAGTCAGATTCTTCTAACTCATCAGCAGGAAAACACATTCCCCGTGTAATCCATCGGAGCCGAATTCCACCATTCACCTCCATCACCAGCTCGCCGCCTCATTCCACAGCCAACCATGTTCACTGCTCATACATTGATCACATTCTTCCTAGGCCTACCTCTCTTTTTAGCACTCGGATTTGACACTCTTGCCACCTTCGCAGTCTTCTGCTCCTTCCTCCCACTCTCCATCCCCACCCCAGCATTACCCCCAACATTTCTATTATTGTTTTCCTCATTACCCGGAAACATCGGAGGCATCCAATTCGGAAACCCAGAAGCATCAACACCCTTCCCACCATCCAAATCCCCGCTCGCAAAACCCATCGGAAAAAAACCCCAACAACAGTAATACGCCTCTTTCCCCGGCACCGTGGGCGGCATTGCCGAAATCTCCATCCCAGTGAACGCCCTCTCGCAATTCTCACACCTCAAACAACACCCCTCGTAAAGCCTGGGATACTCGTAAAGATTATAACAGTACGGACACACCGTCCAAAACGTCGTTGTAGCCCCCCTTTGTCCCCTCATGGCCCCACCACCACCACTTCCGCTATTGCTCAAATTACTCCTCCGGCCCGAAGCCCGGGCAGTGTTGGGTGTAGAGCTATTGACATTGCTAGCATTGTTACCAGCACCACTAGCATTATTAGCGGTATTATTTCCCCTGGAGCTTCGCCGGACGGGCAATTTCTGATTGGAGACATCATCCTTGTGTTGGCGCTGCTGCTGCCGCTGTTGTAAATCTTTCTGCCTCTTCATAGCAGCTAGATCTATCTTGGTAAAAAACGACAGCTCCTTATCGTAGGCGGATTTCTGGACGGGATCGGAGAGAACGTTCCATGCATCGGCAACCAGGCGGAAAGCGGATTCGGCGAATTCGAACTTGTTCTTGTCCGGGTGGAGAAGAAGAGCGAAACGGCGGTACTGTTTCCTAACGAGGTCGGAGTCATCGGTGCGGTTGGGGAGTTGGAGAATAGAGTACCAGTCGTTGTGTTGGCCGATACGCTTTTCGGAAGCTAGCAAGACTTGGGCTACGGCTAAGATCTGCTCGGAGCCGTCGACTAAGGGCTCGGTTTCTTGAGCTAAGACGGCGAACTCTTTACAGCCGGCAAAGTCGCGGTTGCGGAGAAGTTTCTCGGCGATTCCTAGTAAGCGTTCGGCTTCAGCTCGGGTGGTGGTGGTGTGATGTTCCATTTTTTCTTGAGGGAAATTTTTTTCTCTTTTTCTGAGGTTGGATTGCTTTAAATTTTTTCGGATTGTTTTGAGGTTTTTATTTTCCCTCTTGTCTCCTCGAGGACAGTCCGGAAATGGAGCTTGGGAAGTTGGGACGGTTTCAGTGGGTGGGTTACAGTTACTGACTGGCTTTCACGGGTTTGGGCTGCAGTTGGCGGGTACAACTTACTAATGCACAAAGTATAATAAGTGTGTGTGGATTGGAAATTATTTAAAATATTATTGAAAATAATTACCGTAAGAAATTTTGTGATATTATGTAATATATGAGATAAAACAAAAACTTGATTGAAAATTATAATTATGATATAAATAAAATAATAGTTGAAATATTTTTGTTGAGACGTGGCACACTTCGCATGAATTAGAGGAAAATGCACACCCTCTACGTGTGCAAATTAAAAGACTTTTATTAAAGTACAAATATTATTTGCCTTAAAGCTATAATAAAAATCATTAACAACTTAGTGATGAGGAGGAGATTTTTAAAATTCCTTCGATTAGATTTGAATTCTAAACCTGACAATTGAATGTCAGAAGGGTGTGAGGAGAAGTAAGAGAATTTTAAAAAAAAAACCATAAATAAATGTTTTATAAGGCGAACAAATAACTTTTGCAAAATATTAGGTATCCAAACAAAATAAGGACGATAGTTATATATGACAGAGGCATCTCTCAAAGTCTTCCATATTTGTTTTCTTTTTGTAAGCTTTTATAGTTTTTTGGTACATACATTCTTGTTACAGCCAAAGTCCCATTATCATCAACAGGCCAACGGCTCCTTGGACTGTAAGGTTGTGTCAGAGCACTCCCTTGGTCTAGTTGAATCTGTATATCCACTAACTTCTTATCACAGCCTCCTTAGGCTTCATTTTCCCCCCTAAATTAAGATAGAGTAGATTATACAAATGTATCGTTGCTGACAAAAAAAAAATACAGCGGTACACTTTGAGCGAAAAAATGATTTTTTGATGTTTGTCCAAGCCACACAAGTGTCTGTTCAATTATGGCTCCAAAGCCAAAAATTAAAACAGAGAGAAGTATTATTTCAAACATCGTCTTTCTTCTTTTGTGTGTGTGTGTGTGTGATTTCCAGGATAGGTACTAGTACATGACATGTTTATTTGCGGGCATGATCCAGATCAAAACTGCGATCTCGTAATTCTCGCAGTTTGGGCTAAACTTTTCCGAATCACTTATGGGGATCCGCTTGGGCCGAGCCTGCTTCCTTCTTTTGTGCTATATACGTACTCTTTCGTGTCCAAGCGCAACAACGAGTCGCAACAAATCCAAGAGTTAAAAGCTAAAAAAAAAATTGGGCCAAATTGTAACAACATCCAAATCATTAGAGCCGAGTGGACAAAACTGGGAGTTTGGTTTGAAGTTTGAACGCCCAAATGGGCATCGGTGAAGATTTTTCATTCACTCTGATCCCTAGCTCACGTCACAAATACATTTCCAGATGGAAGATTCTTTTGTTTAGACTTGTAAATGATTTGTCATGGATGGATGCTTGTAGGCTCTGAAAAAGCGTAGCATAATTTGACACATATAAACGTTATGGGAGAAGAAGAATTTCTTACTTTTAATGCAAATATAGAGCACATTCGATTCTCATATTGAAAACTAGCACAAACTTTGCTGTAATTGCCTTTACAATAACAAAGACTCTCGCCATTTTTTTTTTTTTGGGGGTTCATTGGCGTAGGAATAAGAGCTTTTTAGAGGTGGGCTAGTGGTTGCTATGTGTATGACGTACGGTTGGAATTTCAATATTGGGCTCAATAAGGAACATTGCAGCCAGATGAGCCCAGCTCTGAGTGGCCGATCCTAATTTTTGTATCCCGTTGCTCTATAGAGCAATACTCGACTCGCACCTTGCGAGTCAGTCATTTTTTGACCCTTACCCGTCCCGTATATCAGTGGGTATCGAATTATCGAATACTCACCGAGATAGGATCGGATCAATTGGTACCCGTCCCGCCTCACTTATTATTTAATTTTCTGTAAAAATACGATTTATATTAATTTAATTTTGTATTTTACATATTCATATAAGATTTAATAAATATTTTTCTCAAAAAAAAGTCACTCACTAAGAAACAAACATGCGAAAAGAATACAAGAAAAAATAAAAAATAAATAAAAAATAAAAGAAATCAAAATCAATAAAAATTTGTAATGCAATAAGATTATGACATCTACAAATGATTTTTGTAAACAAACTGTAGTGTCTCATATTTGTAATGCAATTTGCTCAATGAAATTGTTTATGTAGTTCTAAAATTATTGTTTTATAGTATGTGTATAAAAATATTAAAAAATATGCGGGGCAAGTCGAGTACCTGTGAATTTTTTAATTATGTAACTTTAATCCGCCCAGCATTTAAACCAATATCCGACTCTCTTTTACACCAATATCCGACTCTCTTTTAACACGATCAAATAATATGAATCAAGTATCCTAATTCTCGAATCAGATCGGATTAAATATGGCGAGTTTTTGGGTTAGTGGGTATTTTTGCTTTCCCCTACACAGAAAACGGGAAAAAAAAATGTGGTTCCACTTCCCAAAAAAAAAAGAAGAGAAATGCACTTTCGACCATTGAAGTTTAGGCAGCTAACCATTTGACCCCAAAAATCTTATCCATGAAAGTTTTTAGTACCTGAACATGGACCCTTTGATTGAATCTGCCACTTTGTATATCATCTTTAGCATTGAAGCCGTTACTATCGAGAACACAATCGGGTCTGTTTGAATTGTATTTTTCTAAAAAAAAAATTTACCACAGTATGTTTTATGATCTAATATAGGTGTGGTAATTTTTAATACGACCTGAAAACATGATACGAATCTAACATGAAATTAATGGATTTTGGTTGAGATTTTTGCGGGTTCGGATTAAAATCAGGTCGAACTCGAAAAGAAAATAGATCGAATTCAGATCACATACGAGTTGACCCAATAACCCATTTATGAATTAAAAAGAATTTAATAAATATAAAAATATTTTATCAACAAAACTAAGTTATTCTTTTTTTCTCAAAGGCATTAATCACTTAATCCTAAATGAATTTGTGTTAACTTGTATGAAGTTGGAATTATTATGTTTGGACAAATAATGCATTACATTATCTTCTACTTTTATAGTGTCTTAATTTATTTTAAATCTGGTTTGGGATAAAACACTTCTACAATGTTTGAATTTATTTTAGATCTGGTTTGAAATTGTTTTATCGAGATTTTTATTACTTGATTATATTATTAGTCTTTTGCGAAATTGGTTCTGTTAGAAATTACAGTGATAAATTAGTAAATTGAAATTATGTTTTAGGTTATATCAGGTCAATCTGAAAATTTCAAGTTTAGGTCAACCCAAAATCGACCGGCCAATTCGAAAATTTTAGGTTCAGGTCAAGTATCTTGACCCATTACGGGATGGGGGGTCATGTTCGAGTGAGCAGGTTTTTTGTTATACTCGGGTCTCAATCCGATCCCCAACCCATTCCTGACCCGATTGCCAGCCCTAAATTATGACATATACAAAACAAAAAAAAAAAGGTGATTGCTAGACATGTTTATGAGAAATTTCAGTAATATTCTCCAAGTAATGCTCAAATATTATGCAGGTATTGTAGTTTTTTTGAAGTGTTTAATTTTTATTAAGATTTAAAATTAGATATTGGTCATTCAAAGTGGTGAAAAATGGAAAGTTAGGCGTCAACAGTTGTTAAGGGTATTAGGATTTCAAGTGTTACGACCATCGGTGTATCGGGGGGTTGGGGTTAGGATATTAGTCTCCTCAAGAACCACATAAATTGCCGATTTTTGTGGTTTCTTGCAGATTAAGATTAGTAAACTACTGTAAAAAGTCTTTAAGCTTTGGTAAAAAAAAAAAAAAAAAAAGAGTATTACGACCATTGTGGCTCAAGGGTGTCGGCTGCGAAGTAGCATTTGTGGAAATATTTACTTCACGTTTGATCGGTGTGCCGTATAGTCGTGACATTGTACTAAAAGCAAGGATGCAATGCAGAGTATATTTCTTGTTTTTGGATTGCAGAGGAAAAATCTCAGGCAAACGCCAAAATGGCAAATGCATGCAATGTACACTAGATCCCACTTGCGCTTTTAAACGCAATTGAAGACCTTTTTTCTGTATTTATCTGAGTTGGATCGAAAATGAGAGAACAAGTAGTTTTCATTCACCTTCTTTTCTTGCTTTCCTTTTTCCTTTGTAACATTCGGGATCCATATGGAGCCTAACGGGCGAAGGGGATGGACAAATTATCTCCAAATTTTCATCTTTTCTGTATGAAAAGTTCTTTGACCTTTGAACCTCTGTACCTCTGTTTATAACTAATAAACTACACAGACGACGAAATACCAATTCCACATGTAAACACTAAAGTTCCTCAATATTCTGCTAAGAATCAAAGCGAAAAGCGGGCAGGACTAAAAGATGTAGCATCAACGTCTCTCTGTCTTTTGCCCTATTTGCATTATTGTATGGGCAAGATGCCACTTTCTTTGATCCGCTCATGACCTATCACCGGGTAAAAAGCACCCCACATGAATGCGTACAAACATAGTAGTTTTACTCCTTTTTCTCTTTTTTTCCTTCCTTTTTCACCTCTTTTGGAGCTTGAAAATGTTGTGAGAAAATATATGATTTGGACTAGTTTGGTCTGTACAAAAACTACGCAGAAACAAAAATGACAATTCATCAACTGTGGAATGGAAGTACGCGGTTGCATTATGGCGATAACTACAACTCCAGTAAATTGTCAAAGTTCTAACTTTTACGGAAATGGCCTCATGTTTGATTCAGTTGAAGAGGATTTTGAACTAAACAAAAAACGGGCTCGTCGTAAAACTGCTATACGACTAAATTTTATATACACTGACCTGACAGCGTATATACTATCATGATGATTAGATGCACGATACATATATAAAATTTAGAATTCAAATTCAAATTCAGATTACGTGTCATGAATCTAATAGTAAAATTGTATACATTATCAGTGTATAAAAAATTATTCCTATATATATATATATATATCTCTCTCTCTCTTTGTACCGACCGTTGTGACGTTGGTTGATTCCGATCGAACTGAAAGATTCACAAAACAGAGAATTGCTATATATCTTTGTCCTAATCGTTGTGACGTTGATTCTGAACCGAAAGATTCACAAAACACATCAATTCAAAGCAGTAAACACCCGGATGCTGCCCTCCCATAATATGTTATTGCCTTTGCCAAGTGCATGGAAGAACATTTCACTTCTTCTTCCTTTTTTTTTTTTAAAAAAAAATTTTTTTTTTTTTAAACTCAGACTTTAGAACAAGGAATCTGGATGTGCGATCACCAAGTTCTGTTCACCTTTATAGGACATCGCAAGCAAACAAACAACCTTTGGACAAGATTCTGACTTTCTTTCTTTAATTATAATAGGTGGAGCTGAACAAACAAAACAAACAATAATAGATTCTAGTAGTAATTCTCTAGATCTCTCACACGTGTACACATGAGAATCATACGCTTATGCTTTTTCTAGCATCTGCATAGAAAATATCTAAGGGGGAAGAAGGTAGATTGGAAGCAAAGGAAGGGTAAAGTGGATGATCACTGAATCCCATCGACCTTTTTTACATTGTGCGCCTTTCAACTTTGATTGATAGCAACACAACCAACTTTTCTATACCTTGAGTCAGAAAGGACAGAAGGCCGGCCACGGTACCATGCACTTGCCTAAAAATGGGAAAGCCTAGGGTAAAAATCACAAAACCATTTTGGATCACATTTGATTGTAGGGTTAATTTCGTTAACTTCTCCTGAAATTTATCTTAATATCACCTGGCACCGCTAAAGTTTCTTATAGGTCTCTTATAATTATGACAATTTGTGTGACATTAACGTCACCCCTTATGCGTAAAAGCAATAGTATTTAAAAATGCACTGAAGGAGAGAGATTGTATTATCTTTTTACTTTTATCCTTGTGCAATTTGATTTATGAATTTTGAAATTTAGAAAAAAATTAAATAAATAAGGTGGAGCATTAAACTGAGAGAACACCTCTCTTTGTGTGCAAGGATAACTTCTAAAGCTAGCTACTTCAACATTTTAAAAAACTTACAAAAACTTTGGGATTTTTTTTTTTTTTTTTTTGGTGTGCAACAACAAGGAAACTAAGAGTATAGATATTGTAGCAAAGAGACACAACAAATGTTGTCCGCAAATAGGGAAATTAAAGCAAAAAATTCAAGAGATCATTTGTAGTATAGAGGAAATTAAGAGCAAAGATTTTTGCAACTCAAAAGATAGGAAAACGTTGGGGGCATGATTGTCATTTCAATGCTTCTCTAATAGGGACTTTTAGTCACATCATAACTAATGGTAAGTTAGATGTTTAAGACTTTGAAAAAAACTGGATGATATTAAGGTAAATCTCCCCGGGGGAGATATCTGAATTTAACCCTCGATTGTAAGTGAACCTTCAGCTTTCCAAAAGGCGTAGTCAGTTTGCGAGATGGGTTTCATGCACGACCCTTTGGCATGCATCAAGAACTCCTACCTAGATCTAAAACAAAAGTGTCTTCTTCTGCACAATACCAAATTACCACAATACAAAAGTGGCATGGAAAATTTTGCAGCAGAGCATTTGAATCCCAAGCAAGAAAAGAATTTAGATTGCTATAACTTAATTCTACAGATGCTGCAAAGAGAACGATTAACAAATGATGCTATAATAATGTGGATTGCAAAGGAAACAGCCTGCAGCGACTGTTTGTTTTACTACTAAGAGGGTAGCTCCAGCAGGTTGGATCTACATAGGATTATCGGTGGCACCGTTTCGGAATGTTTTTGTTTACTCGAGCAAATTGTAGGTCTTTCCTTCAACCATGTAAACCACTGAAAACACAACATAAACTTCACAATATTTTATGGACCCAGCACATTGTGCTAAAGGAAAAAGAGGTAAAGTACATGATCTGAACCTGATATATAAAGTTAATCTTATGTATAGAATCCTGTTATGGTGGTGAATTTTGTTAACTTTAACGAATTCTTCTGTTAGTTTATAATGTAGTTCAAAACATGAAATGTCGTTTTATATGTTTTGAAATCACGGAAAATTTTTCTGTGTATTATATATATTACGGAGGGTTTTTTTGTTTTTAACACACACACACACACACACATATATATATATATATATATATATATATATATATATATATATATATATTATTTTCCTTTGGCCAATCCTAACCCTCAGCTTTCGAAAAATGCTGCTACGTACTACGACCGTTTCTGTCCCTAATTCATCTAAAACAAAAGCATCCTTTGATTGTAAATAGTTTAAGCACACGTCGTTTTTAAAGCGTGGTCGTACTCATTTTATATTTGAAATACATAATCTAAAGAAGCCTTTTAATTAGTTCATTTTTCTTTTCTCTTGGATGAGAAAGCTGCACCCCATATGCGTAAGAATCGCACAAACATCCCTCCTTTCTCTCATAACGAGAAGTTACTCCGTAATTAAATGCCCTTGATTTCGCTTCCTTCACCCAATGAGAGTATAGTGCTGCCTGCTGCGATTGATTAGCGGCAAGATCAGTAGTCAATCATGGTAGCATACTCGAGTTTTTCCCCTCTTCCCCGGAAGATATGATGAATCCTTTAGCATAATTAATCATCTGGATGATTTAGAAGGTGCAAAAAAGCACCATAATAAAATGAGCTTTTTGAGAGTTTTATTATAGAAATATATATTGTAGCACCATAATTATAGAAAATGTATCAAGAGAATTTTTTTTTTATTAAATTCTTTTAACAAGTGTCCCAGCTCACTGAAAAGTACATTCAAATTATACCCAATAGGTAGTAGGGTCATTAGCTTGTGAGGTTCGAGGTTCGACTCTCAATCCCTCTCCTTTCCTCTTTCCCCTTCCAAAGGTTTGAAATCTTGCTTCGAGCTAAAAAAAATTATGTGTAACTTACTATGTAGATACACACATTTACATTTAATGCACCTTATGTATTTGGACATTTTTCCAAATTAATTTCACTGCTGTCAAAAAATTAACACCTGAGACCCGAGTAGACTCTCTTATCGTCCTGAGATACCTGTTAACCAAACCCTTGTTTATTAAGCAATTGATCGAATATGCTGCACCCGTCTAGCTTGTTCGTGTTGTGTACGATTTTACATATGGAATATTACGAGTTTATTGTCAAAATAACACTCTTGTTAAAAAATATTCCCAATGTGATTTACTTTCAAAATTTATTCCCATAATGATGTTATTGTTGCCATCTAGTTATCCTGATTACCATGCACGATAACAAGAAAAGAAAGTTCAAATCTAATTTAAAGTATCCAACATGAACTAAAATTTTAAATTTTTTTTTATTACAGAGGCACAAGAAGATTGCATAACTTTTATAATTTCTTTATAATTATTTAAAATAAATTCTACCATTATTGACCTTGCTATTATTGGGCTCTAATTGTTTTAAAATGTATCAAACCTATTGCATATATATTTTTCAAAAAATAAATTTTAAAAATACAAAAGTTGCAACAAAAATTTCAACAAAAATTGTAAGCAATTTAAAAACTTCAAGACTATCATATTTATTTATGTTATCATTCCTACTCCTTAAAAAGACACGAGAATAATTTTCATTTGCCTTGAGATTATCAACTCGAGAATCATATTTTTTAGATGCTGTTAATATAAATATTGATTTCTTAGAATTACGAGTGTGTTTGGATTGAAGATTATTTCACTTTTTTTATACCTTATTTACACACACTGACTTGCTTATATCATCAACACATTTTTCAATCACCTTTTTATCTCACATACATCATATCAAAAAAAGTGCTACCGTAAAAATATCTCAAATATAGGTTTGACAAGGGAAAGATAATGAAACAAAAAAATGCGAGAAGATTTAGAAAGAAAGTTGGAGAAGATATTAGACGAAAAAGAGAAATGGAATGTGCTTTTATCTCCATCCTGACACATATGCTGCCTAAGTGGCAAAAAAAGGGTTATAAAGGTAATTATATTATAAAAATAGATTACTTTGGGTATATGCTTTGGAGGAAGAGTTATTTTGGCAATAAACTCGGAATATTACTGTATTAGATGATAACTTTGAACGGTTGTGTTGCTTTTAGAAGCCTAATCATAGATACAAATGGTATAAGTTATTAAAGATCACGTTCTAACATATTTCAGCGATGTACGTGCACTCTGAAGTGATCTAGGAAGATGCGGCTGCATGGTGCATGGCCAAAAGGAAAAGCTCGATGAGTAGTCTATTTTATATTTTTTTGAGGTTTCAAGCAAAACCCGTTCTGTAAGGTTTCTGAGCATTGCAATAATCAATTGAAGTTCGAAAAATTAGAGAAACCTCCCCAGACAATATGCTTTGGTAATAGTTGATGATGTAAGCACAAAAAATTCAACGAATATCCTATATTGCCTCTATCAAATTTTTAAAACAAATTAAGTAAAAATTTCACAGTAGTTATTTGCTAGAAAATTTGATCCATGTTTTAAAGACTGGTGTTTGGAGTTAATTTTTTTTGGTTTGTTAAGTAATTTGTGAAGAGACTCTTTTGAACTGGGGCCGTCCAAACCAAACCGGAAAATCGGAAAGCTGGGAAATCCGATTCTGCCTGACACAGAAATCTTGGGGTATCCTATCGGTTTTTAATAGCGAGGCGGGTTATTGTTTGGGTTAGTGATTGAGCGGGTACCCAGGCCATTTCATATGTAAGGTTAAATTTATAAATTTATTTATCAAAACTAAAATTAATAGGGAAGATCTAGTCACCATTCATAAAATTTGTATATTTGAGATGATGTACTTTATCATTTCAACAATATAAGGTTATAATTTTTTATTAAAGATATAAAGATGTTTACTTGTTAAATTGTCAATTATATAACTTTTTATTTTTATTTTTTGTAAATAAATGTTATTTAAAAAATTTTAGATGAATATGTGAGGTATAATGGTTATGTGATCATTGTTAATTTTAATGATGAACAAATAACGAAGAAGTTTTTAGATCTTTAGTTAGCTTTTAATTATTTATTATTAAAATTTATCTCTTTTAAAAACTTAGAGGTTAGGCACTCGCAGATGCCTGAACTAGTGTACTAGGCACCTGACCCACATGGATATCCTATGGCCTAGGACGGGGGTATCCTATGGCCTAGGACGGTTACGGTTCGATATTTTGTTGAATTGTTAGAACTAGGTTGGGTCACAATATCATTCCATGGCGCTTGGTACCCGACCCATGAACACCTCTTCTATTAGCTGATCGACTCTGATTCAGAGGAGTTGAAAATTGAATATAATGTACTAGATCATTGGCCTGTTTGAAATCTGAGTTTTTTGAAAATTTTACTGTAGAATATTATAGAAATTTTTGTAAGGTGAAAAACTTTTTTTCCATTTTTTTTCTTTCCTTTTCTCTTTCTCATTCTCTTTTTTTTTTTTTTCTTTCTTTCCTTTTTCTTTTCTTTTCTCTCTTCTTCTTCTTCCTTCCCCGTCCCCCGTCCCCCTTCCCTGTTACCTCTGCCTCCCAATAGCAACTCCACCAATGCCACCTCCCGCCACCCCTCTCCTCCCCTCTGCCCTTCCCCCGCCACTGTCCTCTGCCCACCATCCATTTCCTCTCTCATCTGCCTGCCACCCCCTCTCCTGTTTCACCAGAGCGCCTTCCCCCGTTCAAAAATGGATTTGGCACCGGCGAGAAGAGTCCTGGAAGCGAAACGGGGGGCAGAGTCCCTGGCGCAGGCGATAGTATCCCCGAATTTTGACCCATTTCAAAACTAGTTCTTTCAAGAATTTCCATCAAATCTCCAGCAAAATCAGAACCAACCCATTGCTGTCTCTCTCTTTTCCTTTTCGACGGGCTAGCTTTCTCCACGAAGCTAAACGGGCTACCGGAGAGAGGTCGCCTACGGCAGTTGGGGTGTTGCCTAGATGAGGAGAACGGCCGGTGAGACGTTGGGCCAAATTCATGAAGCCAACGCGCATCTCTGCAGGATGGGGGAGGAAACGGCGGTGGTGGTGGGTTGGGATGGGATGGGGGTAGAAGAAGAAAAAAAGGGAAGGGAATTTTTTTTTTTTTTTTTTTTTGTGTTTTGGATATTTTGAAATGTGTAGGTAAAAAACTTTGCAAAGTTTTTTAGGGTTCTTGTAGCAAAAGTTGTTAAAAAACTAGTAGATAAAAAACTTGTCCAAAAACCAAACTTTCAAACAGGGCCCATATTACAGTATAACTTTTTGATAAAAAGGTATTAATGAGAAAATGTTTCCTTTTTTATCTTTAAATTCAATTTTTTTTATTTAGAATTTGTAAATTTTGTGAAAGCTATTATAGTATTTTCATATAACTCCAAAGAAGATAAGTGTAATTTTTTCAAACTTTAAGGAAGGCGAGAGCAATTGTCAAAAACTTCAATTTTATCATAAATAATGTAATTATCCCTATAATCATTTTGAACCGGTAAAGAGAATTGTAACAAATTGTAATTTATCATAAATAACTCGTACAACTTTGACAATTTTTAGTATTGCTCATAATCAAATAAATGTCAATATATCAATGAGTGTGTTTGGACAGGAGATTATTTGTTCAAATATATTTGTTTACATCACCATTATAATTTTTAATACACTTTTTTATTTTTTAAATTATTCTTTTATTTTTTATATATTACATTATAAAAAATATTATAATAAAAATATTTCAAATAATTTACAAGTCAAACAGACTCAAATGGACAATTAATCTGGACGTACATTGAATTTTTAACCATACCGCGACCTTCCATCATTTGAGACGGCCGTCAACTGTTGCAGCCTTGACTTACAGGAGTTATCACCACCATACAAAATCCGTGGATATGAGGTGCTGATATGCACATTGTCCTAGCCATAATAGCCCTAGGTGAGAGGTGCGACTCAAGTGGCAAAATTGTAGGCCCATATTTGATTTTCTGAAAAGCTGAGAGTATCCAGTTTGGGAAGACCTCCCTCAATCCCCTCGAATAGGGATTTTGAGGGATGGCCATGAATTGGCCAAATATATATATATATATGTAAGGTCTTATCTGCATATATAACCGCATGAGTTTGTTTCGATTGAGCATTATTTCTTCAATTTTATTTGCTTACATCATCATTACAATTTTCAATATACATTTTTATCTTACCAATTACCTTTTTATCTCATATATATCACATCACAAAAATTGCTACAGTAAAAATATTCCAAATAACTTACAATCCAAACAAACTGTTGCAATCTATCTTGCAACTTGAGTTCTATTTTAAGTTCTCGAGACAAAGTTAATTTGAAATTATAATTTTTTTTTTAATAAAGAAGTGATCACACCTAACTTGAGACATCGAAGGTAAATTTAAAGACTCTAACTCTCATCCAGCTGCAGTCGAGCTATCTATCGAGGGAACATAACGGCTGATCAATCCTTGTTATGGGAACATAACTTCTGCTAATACTACGTACAACTTTAGACCGATCGACATCTCAATCCCAAGTGCAAATTGGTTGTGGCAATGGATGATAGTCCAAAAGGGGAGCATCACTCAGAGAAGAAGGTACTCTCAACAGCCAATGCACCTCAAGTTGGCATGATCTGCAAATCGACCCTCAACTTGGATATATAGCTGTGTGCAGCACAAGGCAGGACCATGTAATGATTAACCTTAAACCATAGAGAACGAAGTTAAAGCAAAGATTTTCTCTTGACAGTGGTCGAATGAAAAAGGTTCCCGTGTTTGTTTATGCTCCTCCCATTGAGTTAATCACAAGTTTAACAAATTGATCAGCGAGAAATATATATATATATATATATATATATATATGATGTTATTGCCTATTTTTTCTTCACAAAATATTTGAGGAAGGAAAAGAAACATAATTTGATGTTCTTTTATTTGTTTGTTGTTTTGATAAAGCCAGCGTTGCTAATGGTTCAAAAGAATGCTCAATAGATAAGAGGAGTTGGGTGAGAAACAATTGCCAGTGCCCGAATCGAAGTACAAAGTTCCAAATGAAGTGTACATTACAAATGTATCGTCGTATATTTTTGCGTGTAAAGTCTTCACCCCATACACTGCTGCATGCATCGCTATATTTGGAGTTGAATTTTAAAAACCGGGTCGTCGATTGGAAGATTGTTCTTCTGTTCTGTACCTTCGCTTTCAATGGAACAACCTGGACTGATGATAATCGACAGTTTGTGCTTTATGGGCTCTTATTATTATTGTTATTTTATTTATAGGGCTCTATACAAATGCATGCTTGCAAGAACAATTGATGTGCTTCTTGAAAGAAGACTCCAAGAAGTCATAAATATCTATCATAGAGAGTCGCGGCAGAAATTGGGCTTTTGTTTCAATTGTGTGCAAAACATCCTCGTGGCTTATTTCAAAAAGCCATGTGAAGTTTTATATGATGATTATAGTACCTAGTGATTAATTTCACAGTACGTAGTATTACATAGAATGAGTTCCCTACACAAAAGAGAATAATTTATTATGTTAGTGATGAAGAATCAGATGAAGTTAATACTGCTGCTGTTACCATAACGTCAAGTACTCAAGTGTATGGTTCAATTGCATAGGCTATGCTAATTGCTTGGCTCGAGCCAAATGTCGTGACACATCATAGGGGGTTAAGTAAATATAGCTCCATGAACGTTGCATAATTGGTAAAACCTCCAGAGTCATATGATCAGATGCAGTTAATACATTTGGTTTAGGCCTCAAATTAAGGTTGTGTTTGGATTGCATTTTCCGTCATTTTTCATGGAAAAATTACTGTAGCGATTTGATATATGTGAGGGAAAAAGGTGATAGGGAAATGTAATCACAGAAAACGACAATATTTTCTGACGGAAACAAGCAATCCAAACATGGCCTAAATTAAATTTAAAAAAATCACTGCCAACTTCGTTTTCCAGTTTGGGGCAAGGGAAGGAAGTAATTGTTATTAACGCATGTGTTTGGATTTTTCATTTAAAAGCCTTCAACATTATAGACTCTTTTTCGTGCTTGGTTAACTTAAATCTTGGTATTCTGATTTAACACAATTTCAAGCTATTAATGTTGTAAATACAATCTAGTGGGAGGCATTATCGAAACACAAATTTGGGAATTTTAGCTAAACACTTGCTTGGAAATATGGATAAATTAAAGTGCAGTTTGTCAACATTGCAGTGGACAATCTAGTCAAATATCAACATTAAGTCACTAACACAATAATTGAGTCACCGTACAAAATAGAAATGTATAAAAACACAACAAATTTTGCTACTTGCCAAAAGTGGTGTCAACGGAAGGTTAAACTAAACGCTCGGTGGGAAATAGATAAATTAAGGGTTTCACTTGACTCTCCCAAGGTTTAAATAATTACACTTATGTTTCGTGGTACAGTAAAGTACCTATGATGCCCCTCACTTGGCAGATAATTCATACCATAAGGCAATAGATTTACAACCTAAAAAACGTTCCAATTTCTCTATCTCATGTCTATTTCCTAGTTATTATACTCTTATTTGTTATCTTTGATTTTATGGATATTAGTAAATTGAAATCGTAAAATCAACAGAGGAAATCGATCATGATGTGTCAAGTATATATGCTATAAATTTCCCGAAAGAGAAACATTAGGTGATTCTATATATTATCCATTCCTTCGTACCTATATACTCTACTCATGTCAGGCAAAATAAAGAAAGCGGATAATCCTCAACATAAGTTGACTCAATTAATAAGAATCAAACATATTTAAAAATTCCTGCGAGTGACCTTTACTTCTGAAACGTACGTCCTAACCGGTGATGTTCGGATCCGAAGCACCTAACCTTTTTCCTACCCAAAAAATGTGGATCATGATCGCGCAAATTGGTGAAAAGACTTTTAGGTTTGTTGATTATGGTGAGAAAGTGTACGAAGAGGTAATAATGGCCATCCATGATAGTGATGCAGCGCGGTCTATCTGTACGGACATCTCATCGTCCACATAATATGAAAGAAAAAAAAAAAAGAAAAAGAAAAGCCACACCCACCACAGGCGAGGCACAGCTCCCCAGTCCTCATTATTTCTGTATAAACAAAAAAAAAGAAAAAGAAAAAGAAAATTGTATTCTAGTTGAAACAGGAATATTTCTTCATTAAACTAAAACTCACGTTCTTCCTTCAGAACCAAACTTAGGATATCCACAGAAAAAGAAAACAAAAGAAGACACACATTCTCCAGTCTCTCTCTCTCACGCACACACAAATAGTCTACATTTAGGCCGCTCAGATTTTTTTCCTCTCCTCTTAGGTTTAGGCAAATGTGGAAAACTGAGGATAAAAGAGCGATTGGTTTTGCTATAAAAGGGAAAGTGGACTTTCCTTTCTTGACATGGGGCTTCTGTTCCCAATTCTTCCCTCCCTCTCTCTAATTGGTGGCTTCTTTTGATATTTTCGATTCCATATAGGATATATTTTTTTCTTGTTTGGAAGCTGGTGTTGTGCGTGAGGAGTTGAGCTCAACAGTGGTGTTAAGCTAAGAGTACAACTGTTTCTTACTCAGCGCACGAAACAAAGAACATCTCCTGCAGCTCCTCACCCTCTCACTCCAGTACCCAATAAGGTAAACAGTACCGATCCCCCCCAACCCCCTCAATATCCTTGCACACCCCATCTCCCACTCCCCAGCTTGCATGTTAATGAACATCAATTGGTGGGCTTTTCTGGGTTTTTTCGCTCAGATCTGTACTTGTATTCTTTCTTTAGGGTTGCTTTTTGCTCACTTAATCCTCCTCCTGATTTCCTTGGAAAAAAATTGCACCTGCCGGCGACCACACCGACCACTTTTTGCGCCTCTTTCCTGTGCCCGTTTCTATTTAATACTCTCTTTTCCCATTGCTGCATAAAATTATTTGCCAAACCCACCTGCTCGTGGTACCACACTACTATTGCAACATCTTTGATGTTCTTTTCCCTCTGGGTGTAATTATCAAGGCGATCGAAAAGAAAAAATGGCGAGAGAGAAGATCAAAATCAAGAAAATCGATAACATCACGGCGAGGCAGGTGACCTTCTCCAAGAGGAGACGAGGGCTTTTCAAGAAAGCTGAAGAGCTTGCTGTTTTGTGCGATGCTGATGTTGCCCTCATAATCTTCTCAGCCACTGGCAAGCTCTTCGAGTTCGCTAGCTCAAGGTAAATCTAACCCTACCCTACCCTATATATAATCATATGGTATACTAGTAACTTTTTAATGCAAAGATGAGAGCTGGGGTGGCTTCATTATCATGTTCATATATACACACACACACACACACAGAGACAGTATTAGATGTGTCTCATTCTCCATCTCTCTACCCTCTTTCCTTCCGTCTCTCTTTCTAGATATAGGCAGGGTCTGAGAAGATGATGTCAGCAACATTTTGTTGGGAAGATCGGCTCTTCTTAATTCAGGTGACTAGACGATAGGGAATCAAGACTGTGACCACTGACATGAGAAGTGTTTAGCTCAGCTCCAAATATATTTTGACCCAAAACCAAACAACAGAAAAGTAATTTACAATAAAAGTTCTGGTCTCCTTCGTTACCCCTTACCCGTACTCCTTTTATCTTAGGGTTTGTTTGGATTCATTGTTTTTGAGTCTGTTTTTGAAAAACTGTTTTTCACATTCCAAATGCTACAGTAATGTGTATTTCAAAAACAACTCCAAAAACACTATATCCAAACAATATATCAAAAACAACTCCAAATACATATTTAATATGTTTATTTCAATTTGTATATTTCAATTATGTATAGGATATATATATTATATTAATTTATATTTTATTTTATATAAAATATATTTTTATATTTCTATAATATATTTATACAAATATTATGTATTATATAAATTATATATAATATAAATATGTAATTATACAAATTTATGAATATTAAATATTAAAAATTATATATTTAATATATACATAATATATATGTTTATGTATATTTATAATATACATCTATATTATGTATTATATATAATATTATGCATTTATACATTTATATTAATATACATAATATTAATTATACATTTATACATGATATTAATACCTTTATACATTTATATTTATTATATTAATACACCTATACATAATATTAATATATTCATTTATAAATATTAATTTATAAATACATTTATATTATGTATTATATATAATATAAATGCATTTATAAATACATAAATGCATTTATTTATAAATATATATAAATGTATTATAAATACATAAATGTATATAAATATATAAATATAAAAATTATAATTTATAATTTATAATTTATACATTTAAATAATATTCACTTATAATTTATATATTTATAATAATATACATTTATATATTTATTTATAAATATATATAAATATTTATTTATAAATATATATAAATATTTATTTATAAATATATGTAAATATTCATTTATAAATATATATAAATATTCATTTATAAATATATATAAATATTCATTTATAAATATTTATAAATATTCATTTATAAATATATATATAAATATTCATTTATAAATATTTATAAAGGTATTTACAAAAATATATAAATATATTTATAAATAAATATAAAATTTATAATTTATAATTTATTCATTTATATAATATTCATTTACACATTTATAAAAATATTTATATTATGTATAATATATAATATAATACATTTATAATACATTTACATATATTTATATAAATATATAAATATATTTATCTATAAATATTTATAAATGTATTATAAATGCATAAATGTATATAAATATAAAAATATATAAATTATAAATTATAATTTATACATTTATATGATATTCATTTATAATTTATATATTTATAAATGTATTTATATTATTTATTATATATAATATAATACATTTATATTTATTTATTTATAAATATTTATAAATGTATTATAAATGCATAAATGTATATAAATATAATAATATAAAAATTGGAAATTATAATTTATACATTTATACATTTATATGATATTCATTTATAATTTATACATTTATAATTTATATATTTTTATATAAATATATAAATATATTTATTTATAAATATTTATAAATGTATTATAAATGCATAAATATTTATTGTTATAAAAATATAAAAATTATAAATTATAAAAACACTTGAAAATATGTTTTAAAAATACATCTAAAAATAATCCATAAAATATCTACAGTAAAAGTTTTTCATATAATTTTTGAAAAACAATCCCAAAAATAACTAATCCAAACGGACTTGTATTTGAAAAACGAAATGCTACAGTGCTGTTTTTGAAAAACAACCCAAAAAACAGCTAATTCAAACGGACCCGTACCCGTAAAGATTCTTTTATCTTACCCGTACTCCTTTTATCTTAAGTTTTAAATATTTACCGATAGTAGTAACATTTAAGAATTGCTAAAATTAGAAACCCTAGTAAAGATTCTTTTCAATCTTCAAAGTTTTCTTTACTTTACTTGAACCCCACAACTTCTTTTTTTTTGGCTTCTTTTTACTCAGTTTCTTATCGACCCAGCTCTCGGTTTTCCGTTCAGTAAGTTATACTCCTCCTAACTTACTTGATCACAGTAAATAGGTCTCACTTGTTCAATGGATTTCACATTTTCTTTCCAGGAATGTCTCTCCGATTTTAAAGGGTACTAGACTATTTCATCACACTAGTAAATCGCTCTCACTTGGGCTTCGCAGTTTCTTTCCAAAATTTTCACCAGCTCCCACGTTCAGAAGTAGCTTAATTATTATTTGATCATAGCAGGAAACTCTTCTCCATCTTGTATATCAATCTGAAACGGTACAATTCCATGGACCATTCTTTTTGATTGACTTGCTAGAAAGGAGCATTTGAGCTGCACAATTCCATTAGTCTCTTCACGAAATGGATGCGCGAATCTCAAAATGTTCAGTTTAATTTTCTCCAGGATGTTTACTTGCATCAGAAATTAAGCGGTGTAGATTTCATGTTTTCAAATTCTTGATTTTTAATTTCACTCATAGCATTAGCGTTTGAGAGATGCTAAAGGGAAGAATATGGAGTAGTGAAACTTCCTTTTCATGCAATTAGAAGCTGCTAAGTTATGATCATAGAATAACGATTAATTTGAAAGTCTATCTTAACTGAGTTAACTGGTTCCTAATTAATGGTTCTAAAATAAAGAAACGAACCAGTCATATAAGATCACCAACTGGTTTAATTGGTTCGTAATTAATGGTCATAAAATAAAGAAACGAAGCAGTCATTTGAGATCACCGGTCAAATCAATCTTATCATTTTCTTCACCGATTAACCTGCCAAAACTTTGTATTAATTGGATGATACCAAATAAATCTAAAAATCGATTATACACTTTTGTAAGTGTAAACTATATACACTGCGCGATCTTTAGTTGCACGGTGTATGTTATTCGTTGGGACAATAAAACAGTAAAAATGAAAACCTTTTTGTAAAAGAAAAACTTCATATTAAGATACTTAAAATTCTGCCTGGTAATATAGATGCCAACGGTTGTCTTACTTCTTTTAAAACATCTAATATACTGTGGCATGATCTTGTGTTTAGCTCACTCCGAAGGATGTCAGAACAAATCATTGTAGCTAGATTTCAGCAATGAAAGTGTTTTCCTGTCATGTTTCAGTGGCTGCATGTGAACTATCTTTTTAAGGGTGTAGCTATTAGAAATTAATGTTTGCTCACAAAATCATCTTTCATCCTCATGTGCAGCCACTGATTAACTTAGCATCATTTTGGTTCAACTTCCTTTGTAGTACCTTGTCTTCAACTTCCTATATAGTACCTTGTCTTGCAGCTTATTCAAAAGTTGCTTGCATTAAAAAAATTCGCTTGCCATATCGCTAAAATATGTCTCAGTTGGTAGTTTCGTTGGATCATTGCATAAAATGGCTCCACGCTAACAGACAACCACAAGAAAACACTAAAAATGATTACTTGGACCAAATTCTGTCTGGTTTCTAGGAGCCTGTATCCAGTCCACTTTGGATTCTTTCTTACATGAGTTCCCTTTTTTGTGGTTTGTCTGCTATCTAAATTCAAACGCATATTTTGCTCATACCTAGATAAGGCATGCATGCATATGTCTGTTTTGTGGGGGCTAACCAGTAGATTCGTGATAAAGAGGTAAGAGAAATTCCATTGTATTTCCCTAGTCCCTGATATGATAACAAAACTTCACTCAGGTGTGCCTCTTGTCAGTTTTTGTACTTGCTTCAGGTCATATGTGTAAGTTCTGGATACAGGAAGGAATTTCTGTAAGAGTAAATAGTATTCGTAAAAAGATTTCTAGTCGAGGTCTGATAATGGGCGAGTCATGGCTTCTAGGTTTGAGTATTACTTGGCCGCATTTTTGTGTACTTTTCTGGCCTTTCCTTAAAAGAATTTCACATATGCTTGTGCACAAGGCTGGAAATCACGATTTGAATTTCTCTTCTCTCCTTTATGCTTTAATCAGTGGTAGGATTTATTTTTGGTTGGGCTGATAACTCAATGGTTGACTGCATAGTCCATGATATGACAGGTTTGCAATTTGACTTGAGATGGCAAAAAAATAAAAGACTCAAGCAAGCATTTTTACTAGCCAAAGATAAAAAGATTAAATTCACTTTGAAGAAACATAACTCGAGGAGGTCACCTACTTTTAATTACTTATGTAATTGTATTGTAACCTATCAATGACAAGCTGAATTTTCTGTACTCGTAATTTTGTTTTTCTTTAAACAGATCTGTACATGTATTTCATTTTATATCATACTTCTGATAATGTTTATCTCTTGGTGTAATGAACATGTTTTGTGTTTCTTTCTGACAAAAAACCTGAAAAAACAAAGAAAAAATTACAGTTGGAAATGATTGCATGTTGTAGAATGGATGAACGATATCTACAGTCAACTAAATGCTAGGAAGAGGAATGTGCCTATGGAACACTTGCATGGTTGATGTCATAAACTACCGGTTCAAGTAATGATAACATAACTTTCCATCTGTTTGCACTGATTTTTTTTAACCATAAATTTCTAATCATAAATGTCTCAGCACCTGTTGCATCCCCGAGGATTGCACTTTTTGGAATCCTTGAGCTTCTTGCTTAAATACGTACTCTATATTAGTCCTCCAGATTTTGAATGGACCTGTGAATTTGGGTGGAATGGTTTAGGTTGTAGCTTGTATTTGCTTAATACATATTTTATATATTAGACATGTCCAAGATGGTTTGAAACTTCGACTTTAACTTTGAAAAGGCGTTGGATCAATGGTGAATAGCTAACTACGCTATTCGAACGTAAATGTTTTGAGTTTGAATATCACTTTCCAATCTCATAGAATCTCCTTCTACTCAAAATTGAGAAATACCGTAAAGGTGTCTCACACATTTTCGTGAGGCAAATCGAGTCTTTGATTTACTTTAATGCTAACTGGCAACCTTTGCAAATAACTGATAGTTGTGCTGACCTTCTGTTCATTTGTCATGCTTGTTATACGATAACTATGGCCTTGCGATATGTAGGGCACTGTATTTTTGTCCTGTCATCATGAATTATAAACTAACAGGTCAACTAAGTGCCTGATTGATAAACTTGAAATCTGAATTGTGAAAATTAAATATTGGCCCCCTTTGACAAGTGAGTTTTTTGAATATTTGTCTAAAACTGTACTATAGTTTATTGTAGAAGTTTTTTAAAAAATTTTGAAAGTGTGTAAATTTTTGAATATTTTAAAGTGTATGGTTTAAAATTTTTGAAATTTTTTTTGAAATTATTGTAATTAAAATTTTTAAATAATTTGTAGCAAGCAAACTTGGGAAAAAACTTGCCTGTCAAACAAGGCCATTAAAAGTGTTGAGTTGCTAAATTATTTAAGTTGTATCGTTTGATAATTAACTAAATTATAATACTGTATTCAAATATCACAAATATTTTGTTGACATTTTTTTAAAAAAAATTGCCCTTATTTGTATATTTGGAAAAAAAGAAAAATGTGCGTCTGTGTGAGAGAGAAATGAAGGAATTTAGAGGTGGTATTTAAGTATGTGCATTTGCATGCAAGAGGGTGTGTGCATGCTTGTGCGTTCGTGTATGTGTGTGTGTTGAATATAAAGGAAAGAAATGTGTACCAAGTACTAGAATAGTGTGAGCGTGTTATGTGTGTGAGTGGCATGGTATGTGTAGTCAATTCGGAAGATTTAGTGAAAATTTGTTACTTGAAATTTTATACACAAATTACGGTGTGCTTAATAAATTAAGTGATAAGGTATTTCTGTTATCAAACATGTTGAATTCAAAAACTCTGAATGAATTAATTTTCAACTTTAAGTGGAATTATCAAACAGATTAATAGAACTTAAAACTGAACAGATTATTGCATTTTTATATTCTAGGTAATCTGTTTTAAATATTGTATAAGTAGAAACTATAAAAATAGGATTTAGAAATTAGCGGTCCTAGGTTCAAAGCCCATCGAATTGTCAATCTCTCCTGATTTTAAATTAGTATTTGTCCTACCAAAATGTGAGGATTAGTTGCAATATTCATGTATTGTAATCTATAGCAGAAACTTGACGTGTTTTCAAAATAGAGGTAATGTTATCTTCAATCAAATTCTTTTGTAAATTTCCAATGCCTATATTACTTTTGGTGTAATAAGTTGTGTACTAAAATAGGATTTTGGAAAATGAATTATAATATGTTAACTCAAATTAAATTTACCTCGCTTTCCTTCATATGTAAAAGTAAAGGAAATCTTATTAAAATAAAAATGTCAAATGCTCTCCATAACAAAAATTGTCTTTTAGCTGTTTGTATTTTCTACTTTTACTTGGGCTTTAAAATTTGTGGTGGATATGAGTTTAGTATGGGAACATGGTATCAGCCGACCATGAGTGGCTCTTTTCACGATCCTTACCTTTTAAATGCTTTACAGAGAAGGACTTTTATTTTTATTTCTCTTTTTTTTGTGGCAATGTTTCTTCAAAGTAGCGTCGGTTGAAGTTCTGACAAATTGTGATGAGAGAACATCATAAGTAACTCTAGTCTCCTGCATTTTTGTGCAGCATGAGTGATATCCTTGGAAAGTACAAGTTACATTCAAGTAACCTCGAGAAGACTGAGCAACCATCGCTTGAGCTTCAGGTATTACAACATGGCGTTGCATCTGTGTCATCTTTCTTCTAGAGATCCAGTCAACTTCACGGGCTTTATCTTGTTAACGCTTTTCATGGTTTCCTCGTATACTCTTGGCTGTACTGATCTCATTACCAACATTGCCCAGCTGATGATTGGCAAAACTGTTGTTTCATCCTTAAACACATTGGAAATATGTCTCATTTGTTCTGAACTTGCATTTCATCTAAAGATTTCGAGAAGGATATTACTAAGTGCATTGAAAATTTTGAATAATAAGTGGTTCTGTTTTCGGTATGTAGAGGAATATTTTACGATTTCTCTTTGGTTGTAAAGTGACTGGGTGAACTTTGTTTCGTCTAGGGTGCTTGCGAAATGACAAGATGAAATTTGACTGAATAATTTTGAGTCGAAAATATCGACTCTCTTTAATACCTACTTTTAAGATTCTTTTTAACAAGCTTGTTGATTTTGATATGCTGTGAATGGGTGCTGCTTTCTTCAATCGATGCATTATTCGGTTTTACTTTGCCACACAATTACATTAAACAAAGTCTAATCTGATTTGGATGTTTCACTGCGCTGCGAGATTAGCTTATGCTCAATTGGAACAAATGAAAATGTACTAAACTTAAATTGTTGTAAAGCAAGATGAACCATTGGGGCTGTCGGTGAAATGTTGAAGATGACTGATGTGTATTGTCCCTAATGAAGTTTCTTCCTTTAGCCTCCTTCCCTTCTTTACGCTAGGATTTGTTAATACTCAGCCTTATGCATGCATCTGCTGATTAGGGTCAAGCAAATCTATCATCACTCCATACTCCTCTTCTTTCTCTCCCTCCGTTTGTTTTTCTCATGGCTAGCTTTCTGCTCATATATGTCTGTTAAATGTATTTTGCTACTTTACGCCAAAACCAAAGTAAGTCATTCATCATTTTCTAGTTGTTCCAAGAAGTGCAAGTGCAAGTTTCATCGAGTATTTCCCATTAATTGCTGTATATGCATAGTGATCCTAATTTTTCTTGCTCATTTTAGCTAGAGAATAGTTGCCATGTTAGATTGAGCAAGGAAGTTGCTGACAGGACTCATCAGCTAAGGTACAAATTAGAAACGGAAAATAAATACTGTTTTCCATTATGGATTTTTAGTTTTATTTGAATCTTAGCAAGATGAAATCATTTGATCCTGTCGATCAGGCAAATGAAGGGTGAGGACCTTCAAGGGTTAAAGATAGAGGAGCTGCAGCAGTTAGAAAAAGTGCTGGAAGCAGGACTAACCCGTGTGCTTCAAACGAAGGTTCCCAGTTCACTTTCACTAGCTTTCATCTAAAATTTAGGAGGGTCGCAAATTTACTAACCTAACTTCTTCATGTTATCTTAATTCTAGGGTGAACGCATCATGAATGAGATCAATGCCCTTCAAAAGAAGGTTAGAGTTGCAGACACAAACTTTTTCCTATTAATGCATTTCAGTAATTCTTTCTTTTGACAACTCTGGTCAGTAGTAATAGGCCTCTATAGTCAACATTTATAAGCATCAGTTCCTATACTAAGCTTATAAGTCGCCTTTTATCTTCTGGCAGGGTGCAGAACTGTTTGAAGAAAATAAGCAACTGAAGCAAAAAGTACGATCGTCTACTCAAGTATAAATAAGTTTTCTCTGACAGGTTATATTAACATTGTAGCTGAAACTTTTGGCCACACAGATGGCAATGCTTTATGAAGGGAAGAGGCCAGTGATTCCAGACTTGGATAAGGATATGCTGATTGAAGAAGGCCAATCTTCAGAGTCCATTACCAATGTTTGCAGCTGCAACAGTGGCCCTCCTCCGGAGGATGACTGCTCAGATACATCACTCAAACTAGGGTAAGTGTCTTTGTACTGCCGGTGCTTCCATGCTTGTCAGTGGACTAATCTCTAACTTCCTCCATAAACACTTCTACTGTTTTATAAACAATTGCAAGTTTAGCCCTGGTTATTGAGAATTGAACAATTCGCCAATCTGCCTCTTAAATGCGCTGGTGAGGTTAATTCTCTGTGCTTCAGAGAATTCTCTGTACTTGAGAATCTAAAGTTGGATAGCTTTGTACAGTGAGGATTAACTTCATCTTTGCTAGTGATGAATGTTTCTAGAGGAATGTTTAGCTAAAGTACTTCTTGAGACGAGCAATTTAACTGCAGATTTTCTAGCACTAGAATAAATGAAAGTAATAGTTGAATAAGTCTAGAAATTCGAAGTAGCTTCAAATTTAATTTTGTCTTTTTGACTAGCTCAAGTATGTTGAGGTTTGTTAGGAAAAGATTCATGTAGAATTGTTTCTTGCACTTTCTCTCTGTCAAAAGAGAGTTGTTTAATGAGAAATCTGAGGTCTTTTTCAGCCTTCAATACCAAGTCTTTATATCCATTTTTATGCTCTATTTTCCAACAGTACTCTACAACCAATGCCTTCTGAGGTTCTTCGTGAGATCTTTCTCTGACTATATAGTAAATTATGCACATATATATGTTGGCATTATCCTGAGTACTTTCTCTACGGTCTTGTTACTGTTCTCTATTACTTGTAATACACTCTCTTTTTTTTTCCTTTCAGGCTACCCTTTAACTAGCCGACGGTGCACAGCTTATGGAGACCTACCTTTAAAAACTACTAGTAAACATGGGATCAAGAAATGGAGCTCTCTCCATCTATATGTCTATATGTTACCCAAGATAGTGGTAAGCCTATGAAGTATTACTCCTGTCATAAATTAAGAGTCTGCTGTGTATGGCTCGATTGCCTCCAAAGCCCTAAGGTGCAGTAAAAAAGCTCGTGTTGCTTGCACCTGCTTCAACCAGAACTCAAGATTTGTACTCTTTTGTATGAACTTGCTTCCGGGCTTCAGCTGAAAAGTTAATCCTAATAATATGAAATGCTGCTGGTAGAACTATTTATCTAGAGATGACATGAAACAACTACTGCAGTGAAAGGCTACTGGTCCTTTTTTCTTAAACCAGGAATTAATATATTTCCTAGCTTGCCTGGATTCCACCGAACAAGTGACTGCGCTAGTCTTTTAAGGACTTTTTCTGTCAATTACCAAGTACAAGCGAGGATGAAGAAATGAAACTCAAAGCGCTCAAAAATGGTCAAAATTCTACAAGCCAAGAGAATATACTTGTTCCATAAAGCATGAATTATACTTGTTCGATTCTGTTAATATACTTGTTCCATAAAGCATGAATTATGTGTTTTTGGACTACCAATCATTGTTTGGATAATATAGAACTGGTATAATATAAACTATAATAGTACATATTTATATTATAGAGATTTTTCTTCAAATGTCTGATTAGAAGTTTGGCACAAAAACATACAAGTTCAGCAAAAACTCAGACATGAATAGTAGTACGAATATATTTGAAATTTATGAAGCTAAAAATAGAGATAAAATTACTATAATTTTTAAATATTATGGTACATATAACACTTTTTAACTCTTACTCTTGTATATTAGCCACTGAATTTATTAAGATTTTACCACCCCATCATGTGTGCATGTATAAATATATAGAAAATAATGACATACATAGATGTCATTCTACATGTAACATAACTGAGTAATAATGATATACATAAATTTAAAACTTTTCCAAATATTTGAAGTATAATTTGAAAAGTATAATACGCCAAAAGTTTATTATGTGTTTTGTGAGGTTATATGGAAAGTATAACTATTTCTAAGCCATATAAATTTTTTTTTTCTGAATTATACATACTAACGTATAGTAGATCAACAATATCAGTACTCTTTTTTTTTCTCTGACGGAGTGGGTATCCGGAACTTTGGCCCGACTAATCCCACTCCGGCCTAGGAGAGAAGGCTCCACTCCACTCCAAGTACCGTAGTAAGGGGGCTCGAACTCTGATTGCTCGGGTAAGTCTACCATACGTTAAAGAGGGAGAGCTGACCGCTTGAACTAACCCTCGGGGCCACAATACCAGTGCTCACTGGGAACATAAAAATGTCGAAATTTGCTGTGGAAATCAAGCGTCACAATAATCACTTTTGGGTCCACATGGAATTACTCCTTACTATAGCGGCTAAAGCAATACTCAGGAAACTTTTTGGGGGTTACAAATGGCAATGTCCCATGTTATGTAACTTATGTCAGTCTTTGCCATAAATAGGCAGAGCTTTTCCCACCCAACTACAAGACGACGCTACTATTCTGCTCTACTTTTGTATCAGTCTTTTGGGAAATGGGAATGCAGTGGGCCCCGTGTCACCTTTTCAGGAATCTCTTGATGCTAGGGATGGCAACGGGACGGATTTGGAGCGGGGATCCCTCCCCGATCCCCCACCCCCGTTGCCAAAAACTCCCGCCTCCTCCTATTTTCGTTCCCCCCACCCTCTGCCTTGCCTCGCTTTTCTTGCGAATGTCCACGAATGATAATTTGGTTTTTTTTTTCTAACAGCCTTTATTCAATAAATCAAAACTAAATTCAAAGAATAAAATAAAATACAAAATTGAAAAAAGTGAAACAAAAAAAGTGAAACAAAAAAAGTGTTGAAATAAAATATCAAAAAAATTTAAAAACTTAGGGCCTGTTTGGAAGATGAATTTTTTGGGTGTTTGTATAAAATTTTACTGTTGATCACGGTAGAAGTTGTAGAAAAATTTTGGGTGTTTGTAAGATGAAATTTTTTTTCCTTTTCTTTTTCTTTTTCTTTTTTCTTTTTTCTTTTTTCTTTTCCTTCCTCCCTTCCCGCTTCTTCTCCCTCCCCTGTTCCCTCTCCCGAAACTTCCATGGTAGCAACTAACAGGTGATTCTTTTTTTTTTTTTTGCTTTTTTTTTCTTCCCCTCTCCCTCCATCGCCATCCCTCTTCTCCCTCTCCCTCTCCCTCTCCCTCTCCCTCTCCCCTTCCCCTTCCTTCCCCCGCCACCCCTCCCCCGCCACCCTCCCCTAGCTGCGATCTAGTCGAGCGACCAGATCGGTGAAAGGGGGAGAGGGAGGGTGGTGGGGGAGGCAGAGGCGAAGAGGGGAGGGGGGAGGGAGAAAGAAAAAAAAAAGCACCAACAGAGGAGCAGAGGGGTGAGGGAGAGAGAAAAAAAAAAGAGGAAGGTCGGAATAGTGACCGGCGCCGGTAGCGATGGTGGAGGTGGTGGCCGGCGACGGAGGACGTGGTGGGTTGGGTGGGGGAGGAAAAAGAAGAAAAGTTGAAGGAGAAGTCTTTTGTGTATTTTTGAAATGTGTAGGTTAAAAATTTTGATAAGTTTTTTAGGATTTCTGTAACAAAAGTTATTAAAAAAATAGTTTTATACAAACTTGGTAAAAAACCAAGGTTCCAAATAGGCCTTCAATTGGATTGTATAGATAACATTTGAGAATACTTATAGAATACGTAATATGCTTGTGCTAAATATCAATTAGGAATTTGGATAGAAATGGAATAAATGTTATATTTAGTTGTCAAATATTCTAAATTTATTATTATTAGATTATATAATATATTATATTTATTTATATTAATAAATTGAAGCGGAGGATGGGGCGGGAGTTGATCCCCGCCCCCTCACCCCATTTAAAATGGGGAGAGAAAAATTTTCTCTCGTTCACGCCCCATTACTCCCCCTGCAGGGGCATCTGCCCTTGTTGCCATCCCTAATGCTAACCTTATAAAAGTGATAGATTGGGGTTTGGGCCATTGCCTTGCTAAAGGAATTCCAAATTCTCTTGGTCTGGGCCCTTGTTATAAGGCCTGTAAAACGTGGTCGACTCCACAACATTCAGAATCTTGAATTTTTTTGTTAACTTTGTCATGGTTCAATCGAAACTCTAAACCTTAAAAATTAAAATGTAAAGTGGGAAGATCTGAGAGTTAAACTAATAATTTCATGGTCAACTGGCTAATGCTATCACAATCAACTTTTTTTTTCATTTTTTTTAGCAGGAGAGAAGCGGGAAGGGGACAGAGATTTGAATCTAGAATCTCTAATTCTTAATCACTAGACCAAAATCTCATCGAGATAACGTCACAACCAGTCTTTTTTTTTTTTTTATTACTACATAAAACAAACAGATGAGGGAATGATGTTTCAAAAGTCACATGTCAGAAAATTTTGAGAATGCAATCTAGTTCAGGAATTTGAATGTGATTGGTATTGGTTGCAAAATAGGGGGCTTTCTTTTTTTTGAGGGATAAAGAAATTAGGGGGCAAAATTTGGGCCAGTAAGATGAGGATTTGAGCCCAAATCATTAGAAGGGCCGAGAGGTGAGTGATAATTTGATAGATAGAGGAGGTCCAATAGTTGGGCTAAGCAAAACCGATTGACAGAGGAAATAGCTACCATCATCGTCCTAAGACGAGGGGTGTTGCCAAACGTGAGATTTGTCGTCGAAGAAGAAGCCAGGATCGTGAAGAGATCCCTTGAAATCAACTCGAAGATGAAGAACTCAAGTTAGAGGTTAACATAGAATAGAATTTAATACTAAGATGAACAACAGAAATCAGCAGCAATTGCAATCTCAAACTCGAAGATGGGCTTTGGGAGGAGCGTTTGTGCTGCTACTACCGAATTTGTTTCCCGGCCTCCTCACTCCGCTGGGCCGTGCTTATCCCTCCCTCTTCTCTGTAATGTCCCTGTCTTTTTCTTTTCTTTTTGTGGTCATTTTTTATTGCATTTGGAAGCTTTTTTTTTTCCCCTTGAATTTGAACTCCTGAAGAGTTAGTTGTACGATGGTTTTTTTTTTTTTTTTCCTTTTAGTTTCTGGGATTGTTGAAGTTTGGATTTTGTTTGGCGGGGGTTTTCTTTTTCATAATTTGCTGATATAGTCGAGATAAGTGCATTTTTCTGTTGTTTGGAGTAGTTGTAATTTTTCGTTTGGAGAGTTTTCTTGGGGATGCCAGGAAATTGAGAAGACTGTAGTTTGGTGGTTTATATTATGATGAACTGAGTTTATACAGCCCTGCTGTCTGGATAAATTTGATTGCTAACTTTTCCCTCTGAGCCTAATGCAGATTTTATTTTCGTTTAGCTATAAATCATACGATGATTGGCTATTTGACGAGCTTAAGAGGCTTGGAATGCTCAAACTTTTGTTGCAACTTTCTACTTGCAAATCAGAGCAACTACTCTTTGCCATTGATGTTTTATGTCACACAGAGGTATCTTTGCAATTTTAGGAATGGAATGCTCCGAGACCTATGCATTTGGAATTGATGAATGGGGCTTTACAACAACAAACAGTGAGTAGGTGCTAAGTTTATAGCTTTGGTCCAGAAATGATCTTGGGAACTTGGAATTAGTAGTTCTTTTAATCTGTTTTATCATTCAACTTTCAGTCTGGTGAACAAGAATCAGAACTCTGGTCTCCCTTGCCCGACCAAGGATGGAAACGTTGTGCTGACTCACATGCTAAATCTTGTGAGTCCTTTCAGTTTGCTAATTGTTCCTTGTTACCTTGTTGATGTTTCGCCAATTTGGCTCATAAACTTTCTTGGAGAAATGTGGCCCAGTTTCTTTGTCTTCTGATGGTCCAATACAAAACTGTATTTGCTTTTGTAGCTTTGCCCAAAAAGTCCCAGGGCTACATTCAAGTGTTTCTTGATGGAGGACTGAATCAGCAGCGAATGGGGGTAAGGTGGCTTCAGTTGTAGCTTCTGTTGTGTATGATATCTTGAGTTATCTGTGAATTGCTTAAAAGAATTCTAATAATGATATCAATATGTAATGTCTTTTAATACTTACTTAATTTCCCATTTGTCCCTTTTGAAGATTTGTGATGCCGTAGCTGTTGCTAAAATTTTAAATGCTACACTTGTGCTTCCACACTTTGAAGTGAATCCTGTTTGGCAAGATTCAAGGTACTGTATGCTCAAGATTATGCGTATTGGTTCCTAAACATAAACAGACACTTCTGACCTGAAATCCCATTTTCTGAAGTTCATTTACAGATATTTTTGATGCTGACCACTTTATTGATGCCCTGAAAAATGAAGTCTCTGTAGTTAAAGATCTGCCAAGTCAACATTCTTGGAGTACACGAGAGTATTATGCGACGGGCATAAGAGCCACTAGAATCAAAACAGCACCTATGCATGCACCTGCCACTTGGTATCTGGAAAATGTTTTGCCTGTAATGCAGAGGTTTGTGGAAATTAGAGCCCTGCATGCTTGGTGTTATTAGAGTGGTGGCCAAGACGTCACATTTAAGGCTGGTTAAATGCTTATCCTTATCTCTGTTGTGGAATATATGTCACTACTGTTTCTTTTTTTCTTTTAACAATTGCTGTACAATCCTATTACCATTTAATTCAAAACACTAGGTATCTGCTAAAAAGAATCGTTGTTTACAAGACATTGATTGACTCAAAACCATTTCAAAGGAAAGAACCAGTATCCCAATTCTTAGCAAGGCTTCTTTTTAAGGCATCAATTTACTCATGGAAATCCTGGATCATTAAACTCTGTTCACCTGATGTGGATGCTGAATTGAAGATAATAACTTAAATTCTGTTCTCAGTTCTGATGACTTCTGGGCTTCTATTTCTTTGAATTGACTTCAATAAGGAAAACATGATGGTTGTTTGGGGATTTTCCAATAATTTAGATCAGGTGAATCGAAAGCTGTTGATGTTGCTGTTTTTGGTCCTTGTTATATGGTTCCAATGAAAATTAGTGCTTCCTCATCCACGTAATTTATGTCAATGTTATAGGAGCATAAATATTGTTTATAGACTGAATCATAAAGATCCCAATCTTTCACTTCTAAGGTTTCACCTATGAGGCGTGTTCTTTCTATCATCATGTCATTGGATATTGTTCTAGAAAATATCTATGCCATCTGGAAGTAAATTTTGGCAATCATAGATGGATCCAGGGAGGGTGGGGCCCCACAGTTTCCTAGAAAAGAACAATTTCTTTCTCTTTAGAAATGGAAAATTTTCAAAATGTGTCCTATAGAAGTTTAAGATTTTCCTGTCAACATATATTTTCTGCATCCGGCTATGCTGGTACTTGCTCTTCTTCACAACATGTCCAGTGTAGAGTAGCCTTCCTTGATTAAATTTTCCTACAAAATTATTGGTTTGATTCGTCCCTTGATTGCTTGTTTAGTTACGGGATTGCAGCTATTGCCCCATTTTCTCACCGATTGGCCTTCGACAACCTGCCTTCTGAGATCCAGCAGCTTCGCTGTAAGGTTAATTTTGAGGCTTTGGTTTTTGTTCCCCATATCCGGATGTTAGCAGAGACCCTCATCAATCGCCTGCGGTATGCACCAAGTGGTGACAGGGCAGTAGGCGTCTCTAACTGGGAGGAAAGATTAGATGATAAGCGAAGAGCTGGAAAGTATGTTGTGTTACACCTGCGGTTTGACAAAGTATGAACCTTTCTGCTTTAAGCCTCTGATAAAGAAATGAGAGAATGCATTGCATGTTCATGTGCATATGGCGTTTTTGGGGGGGAGAGGTGTATAGCTAAGATAAGCTCAGTCATTGGTTTAGCATTGTGTGTGGCTTACCAACTATAAGTAAATATGGATTACATTGTCTTGTGTTGTAATAGTTCCACATATGAAATCTGCTACTGAGAAGTTTTTCCAGATAGTTCCATGGTGCAATTCTCCATTTGATTACCTTCTCAGCAACTATTATCTAAAACACATTTCGTTGAAGTTTGAATGCCACATGGCTAGGCTGGATTTTAGAATTGAGGTAGCATTTGTGTCGCTATTGCTCATCATGTCGGTATCTGTTGTGGACAGGATATGGCTGCTCACTCGGCTTGTGACTTTGGTGGGGGTAAAGCTGAGAAATTGGCACTTGGAAAATACCGGCAGGTGCTTTGGCAGGGAAGGGTACTCAATTCTCAGTTCACTGATGAAGAACTACGAATTCAAGGGCGTTGCCCTCTGACTCCAGAAGAAATTGGGCTTCTGCTGGCTGCTCTGGGCTTCAATAACAGTACCACACTGTATCTGGCATCCCACAAGGTTGATTGTGGAGATTGGAACTTAAGTCATTCTCCACTGTACTCCAAAATGTGAGGCTTCTTGTTTCGAGAAACAAGTTTCTGATGATTCTTTTTTCTTGTGCCATACAGGTTTATGGTGGTGAAGCTAGGATCTCAACTCTGAAAAAGCTGTTCCCTTATATGGAGGATAAAAAAAGCCTTTCTTCTGCCGAGGAACGGGCTAAGGTGGACGGAAAATCTTCTTTATTGGCTGCTGTGGACTATTATGTGGGCATGCAAAGTGACATTTTTGTTTCTGCTTCACCAGGAAACATGCATAATGCACTGGTAAGACTTGGTGAATTAGGTTAATTACTTGAATCTGTGTTCTGTTATCATGAATTGGATTGCTGATGCAACAAGAATGATGCTGAGTTGGAATCTCTGGAATCCTCAGGTAGGACACCGAACTTACAACAACTTGAAGACCATTAGACCGAACATGGTGCTCTTGGGCAAGCTCTTCCTAAATAAAACCTTGGAATGGTCAGATTTCCAGCAAGCAGTTAAGAATGGGCACAAGAATAGGCAAGGGCAACTCAGGTTAAGAAAAGAAAAGCAATCCATCTACACCTATCCTATTCCTGATTGCATGTGTCAAGCGTAGTTGATTCTGATCCAAACACAAAACCTTGTTTGGCCCTCTTTCTTCGTACTATAATCCAGGCCGGTAGTGGCTAAACATTGATAATGGTAAGTGGAACTCTTTCATCGCTGTCTATGACTTGTAAGAGAAAGCAGAAGACTACTTGGACTTCACCCTTACCGCGATGTGCTGTTTGCCTGCTGATTTAAGAAGTGTGAGTGCTCTTCTTGGCTCTGGATTTTACCAGTGCTAATAAGCCAATTAGTCAAGTGCATATTCAGTTCTTCATCGGTAGTTGCTGTCGGTGATCTAATATTTTTGCCTTTCCCACCACGACAGTCTTGGCCTCCTCTGCGTGGAATGGGACTGCCATCCACATGAAAATTGAAGCTTTTCTTGGAGAATGTAGAAGTTTTGGTTATCATTTCTGTTTGCGTAATTTATGCTTAAGTAAATCCAAATGAGGTGCATGTAAATCATTACTATGATTCTATGAAGTGCGTGTATGACTAGGTCTGAAATCAGAAGGTTTTATTGTGATCAATTCTATTAGTAGCATAATAAAATATGTGGTATGTACCATTGAATTTCCAGCTCCGTTGCTTGATTTGACACACTGACGTTAACTTGAAAGTTACAGCTCTCAAAACGACTTAATCTAGTCATTGACTCACTTGTGTCTGGATTGTAATTTTTTGGTTAAAAATTATTTATTTACATCACAAACATATTTTTGCACCATGTTGCAATAAGTGAAGGTAATACATAATCATTTCAAATAATCTCTTTTCAAAACAAATCGGAGTATTTTTATAATTTAATATTTTATTAGGATATTACCATTACTACCAATCTATCCTCCTACCTCCTTTCCCCTTTTCTTCATCTTCTCCCGGCCCGGTCATCCCCTCTCCCTCCCTCTACCCCAAATCCCCTCCCCCCCGGCCCTTTGGTCACGACCTTTCTGGTCATGGGTGGTCATGGGCAGAGGGGAGGGTGGTTTGAGGAGGGGCGGGACAGGGAGGAGAAGGAGAGGAAGAGGGAGAGAAAGGAGGCGGATGAGCGATGGAGGAAGGGGGTGGTGGCAAGTAAAAAAGAGATAGAGGTGGTAAATTATTATTTATTTATTTATTTATATTTTTTATTAGTCGTATTTGAGATTTGTATAGATTATATGCTTTTACAATTATATTATTGCAACATTATATTTGAAAATTTTATTTTTTAAAAAAGCTCAATCCTCATAGATCCACAATTTTAACTACTTTTTTTCACGTCATAAAATGTGCGGCTAAAAGTATTGCTCCAAATAATCTCATATCCAAACATACTCAAATTTGTTATCCAATTTACTTGATTTTGTACGGCCGTATGGATTGGCTATCCTGATTAGAGGATTCCGCTTGCTGATGGAAAAAGTCATCTTATGCAATCAAGAGTAAAACCAACTTTTATCTCTTGGGGCTTTCAATACAAACGGTCTTGCAAATTCTGACCCACAATAGATTCCTTCTGATATAAGTTCAAAGAAAAAAAAAACTCTTAACATACTCGCATAAACTTCTAAATTCAATGAATTTTGAATTTCTGAGTTCAATACATTCCCATTTACAGGTGTTATGAAATTCATAACAGTGCAAAACGCAGCTCCAAAAAACACGCTTTATGCATTCTGCACTTTGTTAAAAGATATGCCAGTACTAGACACTGATCACTTTTCTTTTTCCTGCAAATCACGCGGTCCTCCATTTGGAATTTCGCCAATTTCATCCTGCTTATCTTTGCCTACAGTAGCCAACCCATTTCCATTCCAGCAGGCAGCTGCCTCCTTGACCTCTGATTGAGTTGGGGTTGGCATCATATCTTCCTCAATTGGAAGTGTCATTTTCGAGCCTTCTAAAGCAACGCCAAGAACAATATTATCTTCCAATGTAGTCTTTGGAGCTGACGCTGATGGTATATGCCTTTCAACATCTGGCATTGCCTGTGAAGTGCTAGAAGATACAGCTGTGCCATCACGGCCAAATTCTTGGACAGATGGACGCTGTATCTCAGGTACCTTTCCTCCAGTATTCAGACTTGTTGCAACAGCTGAAGCCTCTTCAGAAACAGCTCTATCAGCTCTCTGCTTCACGGAATTTCTTTGGCCTGGATCAATGGAACCCATATGTGGCAAGGCATCAGATGTTGAAGCTCTCTCAACTGTTGCCTTTTGATTGTTGTCAGATATCAGTTCTGTGGAGCCCTCATCATCGACTTTGTCATCATCAACAATTGATGCTGGTCCAACTTTAGCATCCACCTTAGTCTCAGATGTTGAGGTTGCTTCAACCTTCTCATCTTTTTCTTCATTAGGTTGTTCTGTACGACCTTTTGTCCTGATTTTATTGTCATTATTAACTTTATAAGAAGGATCAACCAGCAGGAAAGGACGATTAGATGCCGCTCTAGTACGACGGAAAATGGTCTCAGAAAATGGAATGGTTTCCACGTCAGTTTCACCATATACTTTCTGCACTGTACGTATGGGGGTGGCAAGCCGAGCTCGATGGTGACTGATCACTCTAAGGAGATCTTGCAAGATAGACTCCTATATTGAGGGAATTACACTGATTAAAAGAAGCTATATTTTCGAGCCATTGTACATGCTATAAATATGTATTGAGACAATTAAGATAAATGACAAGATGAACACTGAGTGCATTATTAGGTAAACAACAACTTGTTGATTAAAAAAAAAATCTAGAAACTCGAGGAGAGGTACTCAAGACTTGAACCAGGTACGTCACGGTTACCTACCAGTGAGCTAGGTCTTAGGGAATGCAGACCTGTCCTGAATGTTTAACACTAAAAGCATGAAACTAGTAAATGCAGCTCAGAACTACTCACAGAAGCCGCAGCTTCCAGCAGACTTCCAGCAGACCTTAATGACGACAAGGCCAGCAACAAAGGCAACACAGAAGATAAATAGAATCCATACTACTAAAAAAACCTAATTTAGCATCTGAAATCCCATTTGCATGTACCATCTAGCTAATCTGATTTACTATTAAGTGTTGCTTACCTTCACACACAGGTACTCTTCAAACCGAGAGGTCTTCACGAAGCAAGAGACCATAATCTGTTATATGATACAGGCCAACAAAAAGGTATTACACACTTAAAAATAGCTACAAGCAATAAAGCTAGATGACAAAACAATCCAAGGCATAAAGAATGACAAATCTTTATTTCTGGCAACCAAAGCAGAGGCAAGAGTCAGCAAACAGCTTCATATTGGCCTATTCAGCTAATTTGGTGAATATAATCAGTATTAGTAGCTAATAACAACTGAAGATTAGATGCCCCAGTGTCCTTCTGCATAGATCAACGCATTTTTGTATTTGAATGTAACCTCTCAGCTATGTAAAGCTCATTTCATACACGAACAAACAAAAACTCTTCCACGAATCATCTCTTCTCATCAGATAATGTAGTAGGACTACTTCACATAAAAACGAGCCAATGATAACAGTTATGAAATGAAAAACTCACCATGAGTGCCTGATTCTCTGTATCTATATAATCTAGAAATACTCGTCTATGCAACTTCTGCTGCTCTATTTGAGGATTTTTAGCCAAAACCTTGCGCATATCAGACACAATATTCTGTGTAAAACAAAAGGTATAAGTGGTGTGAAAATAGAGGAACAATGCCAACATCATAGCATATATAAGAAGGAATATCAAATCTTACATTGATCTTATTGACATCCAAATGACTTATGGCAAGGCTGGATTTAATTCGCCAATGAGTCTTCTGGCTAAGATTCCTTACCACATTCATTGTAAACTTGTGACTTGGAATGTGAACTGCTTCACGGTCATCACCTCTTATAACTGTTGGCGACCACCATCCCACATGCTGAACAACAAATTAAATACATTTTAGATTCTCCAGCCAGTATTTCAACGCTAAGTCACATGTTCATACAGTATTTACTGATCCAGTTAACTCTACAAGGAGTTTAAGATTTATATACAGAACTTTGTCACCACAAATATCATAAAGCTTTTAGGACAATGCTGACAAACCTCAACTGTACCAGAAACTTCATAGCCATCAATCTTTGTCTGAATCCAATCGTTGAGAACAAATGGCCGTGTTGCATGGATCATTGCACTTGAAAGAAAATTTGTGAGAATCTGAAGAAAATGGAAGAGAAACTATTTAGCCTTAGAAGGAAAGGGAAGCTAAGACAGATGCGGGGAAAGGTATTTACAGTAATTACTTGCACTAATTGCTACAAAAGATATAGGGAGGAAGGAGAATGATTTACCTCACGACCAGCAAGGGTTAATAATACTGTCCCAAGACCCCCAGCAGTTAGCCACTTCTGGGTTGAAAAACCAAGCAATTCCATGAATAATGAAACAGCAGCAACCCATACTGCAGTATATACAGCTTTTCCAGCAAACTCAAAGCCCATCTAAAGGTGCAAAGCATCACGAAGTTAGATTATTTACAATACCATAGGCAAACTGACAGATCCATTAGACCAAAACCAACCAAATGAACAAAATGCTAGACCTAATTGACAGTCTATCTAAACACATGGATGGAATTCTCTACGAATTAGGATGCATGTTATCCGTAAGAACCTATAAACAGTATCATGAATACGTGACAGCTGAAAACTAAACACCAACTGTAGGTAGTGTTTGTAGAGCAAAACACGAAATCTTTGGTTAACTCAGAACCAAAAGGCAATACCATAGTAAGCAACAGAGAATGTGCATGCATGACAAGGCAGAAAGACTAGCATCTTAATTACCCATTAGTCATTAATGACTGGCAACATAATGGCCTCTTGCATCAATTAATGGGCCTTTTCTACAAGCGGTTTTAGGTTCACATTAATTTCTAGTATGCACAAGATTTGAACGGTTGCACATGTAATGAGAGAATGTAAATCTGTTGCATAGTTCTAAAAGTAATCAAAACGTACTGTTCTTGCATCACTAGATTCTTTTGTTTCCACAAAGAACTTCTGAGTCTGATGAATCAAGCTGTCCAAAAAAAAAAACCAAGATTAGATATCATACTCCAGAATCTATACTAACTCCAACAGAAAGGGCATGACAAGAGAACCAACAGACTGCAGACAAGGTCCAATTACAGCAAGCACATTTACCTGCTCACATCCATGCGTACAAGTATGTTTGTATCTAAGGGGCACAAAGAAAGGGGAGGGAGGGAGGGAGCCGCGGGGGGGGGGGGGGGGGGAGGGGGTGCACAGCAGCATAAAGTTGTACAAACAATTAAATGGAAAGCAGACACTCATCCTAAGAAGATTGTTGCCACAGCAAAACAACTTATATTTTCAAGGAGGGGCAAACAACATACAGTTACAAGATCATATCTTATGATACAAAGAGGGGGGAGGGGGAGAGAGAGAGAGAGCTATGCCTTTAACATCAGCAAAACAACCAACTCCAGTATAAATAAAACAAGTTAAACAACCAATAATGCGAACTTTGAGTTTTCTAAGAGAAATCAATCGTAGAATGACCCTATCCTTTTACTTTAACATAAAAGAAAACAAAGATAGTAATAGATCAAGTTGTTTGTTGCCTAGCACTAGAGAGTTTTTACAGCAATAAGTTTACCTTGATAAACAGTAGGCAAAGGCAAGAATAGTAGACAGTGATCGTACAAAATACAAAAGCCGTCGCTTGACAGCCTGGCTAGTTACTGTAGTTAGAATCACAGGATCAAGTGCTCTGCAGAAGTTCCATCATAAGGAAAAATAATCAGATTGTCTAAAGACAAAACAGGTTATAACAAACATTCCAATTTTGTCCCACTAGTACCTGCAAATGAGCATTGCTCCAGTCCAAAACAGCAAAGGTTGAAGATAGGAAGTCACAAGATTATGTATCCCGGTTTTTTTCCAACTACCATCATTCTTCTGCATGAAAAAAATCACGAGGGACATCAGCAAATTATCAGCTTAAACACCTCATGAAAGAAAAGAAAAATATTGGGGTAATGATAAAGAATGTACACTTAGGAAAAGAATCCTCCCAAAACGCATGAGTGGTCCTAAGCCCCAAGCAGCAAAGGCAATTATACCAATGGCTGGAACCAAATGAAGCACAGGAGGACTTCCATACAAAGTACCATGTGACCTGCTAAAAAATGTTATGAGCTTATCCAATGTGCTCGTCATCTCATGGTGCAAAAAAAAAACTGTATTTGCAATAAATAAAGACAAGCTTATGGTCCATCCTACCATTTCATGACAACCAACGAGGACAACAAGAGGGAAAGGGGACCCTTATAAGAATCCCACAGAAAGCCTTGAAAGCATTAAATAAAACATGTACCTGGAAATTATTTTTGCAGCTGCTTTCAGAACAGGAATCTCATTTCCTCCACCGGGTTTTAATAGGGATCGGCACGTAAAACCATTAAATTTAGCATTATTAGGGCATAGGGGGCCATGTACATTTTTCAAAACGTAGAGACTCCAAGCATCCTGTCGCTACATGATTGACAAAATTAGTGTCCACACATAAGACAACTTCTCTAAAATAAATAAATAAATAAATACATCCCTCACAGATCACAGAAGTGCTGGTCAAGGACTAGGTAAATTTTTAGAATCCACGAAATTTGACAAGTTCCCATTAAATTTAACCAAATATATCGAATTTCGCTCATTTCATCATCCACTTGGAAAGTTTCAACTCCCAAACAAAACATGAATCCAAAAAGATAGCAAATAACAAGCTTAAGTAGATAATGGATATGCTAAAAACAAACTTCTTCTTTGGTATCAACAACATTGAGATATTTGGGTTGGTATGCTATTCACGAATTCCAATCAGTTGCTTAGCATGAAAGCATAAAATTCCAGCAGCATAAGAGGAGTAAATGGAAAGCATATGCGCGTTACATACCACTGAATGCGATGAAAGAGACGCGCTAAACGAGTGTAAGCGGGTCTTCTCCATCATGCCCTGGACACGAACAAATGAAAATTAGAATAACTTACCTGAGAAAAAGTTAGCAAAAAGACTGAAGGGTGCAGATCATGTACCGAATGTAGTAAACCTCCATGCACCTTAAACTGGCCATAGTGGCCACAGATTCGCATTTCACAGGGCGAAAGCAAGGAAGTTGCAGCTGCCATTGTCTCAACATATAAAAAGAAACGGCACAATACCGAGTGCACATCAACTGGAACTCCCCCTGGAACCTACCATCTTCACAAGAAATAGATACACAACCAAAAAATCATGTGAAGTCAAACAGGCAGGCAGACATAATTAAATAACATTTATCCCAGAATAATGATCAAGAAAAAAAATAAAGATTCCATTTTTAGCAACCCAAACAATTAATATGCACAACTCTACAATAGTAACATTTTCTTTTTTTTTTCAACTCTATAATAACAGTTCATCAAAGACAAAAACTAAATTCTCTAATTATAGAAAACACTTTCGCTGGACAACGATTTAGAGCAAATCCATTTTTGTTATAAAGTTACACATAAATTAACAAATAAAAGTATCCAAGTGCATAACATGAAGAATTCTCACTCGCCCTTAAGCTTTGACAATCTCTCTCTCTCTCTCCTTTTTTTTTTTGGGAAGGGGGGGGGGGGTGGTGGGGTTCCAAGGGAATAGAAAAAGGTTGCATTATTTACTTATTTAGCAGTCTTTTCTTAGCTATCCTCTGCTACATTTAGCTGCCAAATCAAACAAAATAACAGAAAAGGTCATCAAAATAATCTCCATCCTTCGGTGCTTATTATATTCCCAGTTCCTCGTCCTCCAAATTTCAGCTCAACCTTAACTCTACAGCCACAACCCGAACAAAATTTATCACAATTAAAGAACCCCAAGATTCAAAATGCAGAGCATCTTAACCAATTAACCCTGCATATATCAACAAGGGCGACGAAATTTTAAATAAAATAAAATAAAAAAGAAAAAGGAAAAGGAAAACTAATGGCTTCTACCTTTAGTTTACCGCAAAATGCAAACAGCAAGAAAAGCGGACCAAAATAAATAAATGAATAAAACTTTGTTTGGAACTGAGAAGGAACGAAAGAGGAAAAACTTGCGCCGGCCGGCTGCTACTGTTCCGTGGTCAAATGGAACTACTACTATTATTACTTGGGGCCTTTTGTAGGGGGGGATTGTTCATTATTGTTATGGATAAATAGGGACTGCTGACGTGGCGGACTGAGAGCTATGTTTTGTTGCCGCGTACGTCGGTCCATTGCCTGTTGCTTTGCTTTTGCAACTAACCCACGTTTCCCACAAGTTGTTTTGCCTTTTTTTTTTTTTTTTTTTTTTTGTTATTGGTACGAAGTACTAGTAAATAATACTACCAAAAAGCGTTTAAAAATGGATTCACATAAATAATTTTTTTTTTGTTTTGAAAAATGACCAATTCATGCAAGTTCAAAATCTTTTCATTTTTCAACACTTGATTATATGCAATAAAAATTATTTTAAATATATGTCACGTGTGTAAAATTTAGAGTTAAATTTCAAAAATAAAATGACATGATATGATATGCATCCAAATTCGTATATTATCAATGTCGATAAAATCTATCTAATCAAAAAAAAATAAAGAGCAAAGAGTATCATTTTTCTAGATGTCAATTGCTAACAGATACATATTTCTTGAGGTTGGGTGCTATAAAATTTCATAATTTGGTGATCACGTTATTCAATTCTATTTGAATTCAAACGAGTAACGATACTTGAGTTTGAACTCGACTCGTGCAAGTAATGCACAAACTTGAGCTCGACTCAAATTAACTCAAAGGTTCCGTCAAGCTTTGTCGAAGTTCGATCCACCCAAACCCAAGTTCAAACTCGAATGGCTCGAGCTTGAAATTGAGCTCAAAGCCTGATTTTTATATTCAATTTCCATTCCTAATTTCCCATTCAACTCAGCTCAATTCGTGAGAATAACTCGAAGTTCCACTACTACTTACTGTATACTAGCCATATTATATAATTTTTGTTACACTACTCATTAGTCACAACTCACAACTACTGATGTTGCCTTGAACGTTGAATCTGGCGCGACCCATGGGAATGAATCCCGAAATATTTTGTTAAGGCACGAATTTAGCAAGTTTCATTCCGGCTTTTATCATTTTGCTAGGACCCATGAATAAAGTCCGATCGAGGCACGCTTCGCTCGTGGTTTCGGGGGCTTGAGTGATGATATTTTATTCTGGCAAATACGGATGACGACGCGATTGGCCTGAAAGCAATTTATTTCTAACGACTAAAGTTCATTCTAGCAAAACCGCATCATGAATCACTAACTTGGAAGGTGCAACTGGGCCGCTTCACCACTGTTGTAACCTCAAACTTCAAAATCTCGGTCCGCCTAATCAATTTGAGCACTTGATGAAACAAACCCACCCCACCCTCGCTCACCCAGTCCAACAAAAATTAGGGGTAGCAATCGGATAAAATACGACTCGGCGGACCGGGGTGAGACCCGGATAATACTAATAATCTGCTGATTCGAATACGATCCGCCAACTCTAAATGGATCAGACATCTGACCCGAATCTAAAAATTTCGGGTTGGCGGGTCAATTCAAATGACTTGAGATATAATTTCAATTTCCTAATTTATCACTGTGGTTTCTAACGGAACCAATTTCGTATAAGGCTAATTACATAATCAATTAATAAAAATCTCGATAAAACAATCCAAAATCATGTCTGAAATAAATTAAAACATTGTAAAAATATTTTATCCCAAACCAAATCTAAAATAAATTAAAATATTATAAAAATAGAAAATAATGTAATATATCATTTGTCCAAACATAGTAATTTCAAATTCACACAAATTAAACAAATTCATTTAGGATTAAGTGGTTAATGCCTTTGGGGAAAAAAGAATAACTTAGTTTAGTTAAATAAAATATTTTTATATTTATTAAATTATTTTTAATTCATAAGCGGATTATCAGGTCAACCTATGGGTGACATAAATTTGACATTTTTTTTTCGAATTCATCAGGTTCGACAAAATTTCATTAATTTCGTGTTGAAAAATTGCCACCCCTAACAAAAAACCAAGAAAGCCATTCCCCATAACAACTATTTTTTGAACTGAACATTTTAGTATAAAAATATAAGGGTAAAAAATAAAAAAACTCCCTGTAGTAAACCTAATGCACAAAAAAGTCCCCTGTGATTTCAAAACATACTATATAACACTTCATGTTTTGAATTAAATTGTAAATATGACGGAATCCGTTAAATTTAACGGAAATAGATGAAATGACCAAAATGCCATGATGTAATTAAGCAAAAAACAGCTCAAAAAATCATTTGTTTTATTCATTAGATAGAGAGAATTGAAGATTAAGGGGTAGAACAGGTATATTGGTTACAAATTAGGTATAAATTTTTTTTTTGTTCCAATAAGTTATTTCCGTTAAATTTAACGGATTTCGTTACCTTTACAATTTAGTTCAAAGTATGAAGTGTAATGTTGTACGTTTTGAAATCATGGGGGGACTTTTCTGTATATTAGATTTATCGCAGGGAATTTTTTTTGTTTTTTACCCGAAAACATAATGAACTGTCTTTTTAACTAATTAGTGCACCAGCTCTTTTTTTGACTATAAATGCTCGAAAATAGATCCACAGTCATTTGACTAATATCTTTATCCATGTTAAATTTTATTTTCTTTTCAAATACAGGCAAATCTGAGTAGTATTGGAAATATTTATTTTTATTAATTTTTTTGGGCCAACACAGTATCAAGATTCAAAAGAATCCATTCTTAGGCATTCAACGAAAACCCCGTGATAATAATCAAACATTACTCTCATTTTTTTCTCCATAAATAATCAATTTTTTTTCTCCTTTCTTTCTTCTCTCTTTTTTTTTTTTTGACTTTTTTGTTATTAAATTCGGAAGTAAATACCACATGAACATTACTCTCATCTCAGTCGACTTGAGAAGTAAATTTTATTATGATAATAAGATAATCTTTAAGAGTATCGGATAATTAACATACTGAGAAAAATCGTTTGTTGGGATGTGAGTTTTAAATGATTTGCTAGTAATTGTTTGGTTATGATGACATATTATTGATACAACAGTTGTGAGTTGTAACGTTTAAAAACTTCAAGAGCACCTGCAGTCACTTGCATCGCACGTGACCTTCGCCTCATTTGAATTTCGGACTCCAGCGCCTTTTCTTCAATTCACCTTTTTAAAGTTTGGAGTTCGCCCTTTCCTTTTGTTTTCTTCTCTGTCCACCGTCCCTCCCAATTCCCCGTTCAAAATCAATCCAACCCTCAACGGTCACCCCTCCCATCCTCCTCCTCCGTCCCAACCCCTCATTCCCACCTCTTTCTCCCCTCAGGTACGGTTCAAACTATTCAACTACATTTTTCACTCGTCGCTATACATTTTGGTCGATTTATAGAATAATGTGTGGTTAATGAGATCTCGAAGGTCAAGATTAAAATGATGGCCTTAGAGTTGGATTTTTTATTGTGTGTGCAGGCTCAATTGAATCTAGCTAGGGTTTCTGTTGCTTACTTCTTTTTTTCTTTCCTGTCGTAGTGATTCAAAATTTCAAATTGCATTGAGTGGAGATGGACAGTTCTGAAGTTAAAGACACATCTCAGTGTGTGAGGGTTGCAGTCAATGTTCGGCCGCTTGTCACTCATGAGCTTGTTGCTGGATGCACTGATTGCATCACCGCTGTCCCTGGAGAACCACAGGTACTTGGGATGAGTATTCTTTTGTTTAATACTTGGAAACTATATAATTATTACTATTATTTTTTAAAAAACATGTGCTCTTTTGATTGAGAATTTTTTTTAATTGTGTGTTTTTGGTCGCGAATTTTTAGTGGAGTATTGAGATTTAGGTGAAAATTGGGAGTTATTGAGGTGTTTGTATGCTCAAACAGGTTCAAATTGGATCACATGCCTTCACATTTGATTATGTGTTTGGGAGTGCTGGGTTATCGTCTTCACGGATATTTGATGAGTGTGTGGCTCCATTAGTTGATGCACTCTTCCACGGCTACAATGGTACCGTTCTTGCGTATGGACAGGTATGGAACCTGTTTCTGATATTACGTTATTTTCTGCAATTTAACGTTCTTTTGTTTGTGTTTCCTTACCTTGTTCAAAATTTGTTTCATGTGAAAGACTGGCTCTGGAAAAACATACACTATGGGAACTAACTATAATGGAGAAGACCATAAAGGAGGAGTTATTCCCAAAGTAATGGAAACCATATTTTCGCGAGTAGAGGCTATGAAAGCCTCTACAGAGTTTCTTATAAGAGTATCTTTTATTGAGGTATGGTAATTTGGTTTTTCGGTGTATTATTACTAAAGTCTCATAGTTCATGTATTGACCGCCTAATTTGGTATCATGTTATTTATTTTATGATTTGCAGATTTTTAAGGAAGAGGTATTTGATTTACTAGATCCAAACCCACCTGTTATTGCAAAAGGTGATGGGGCATCTATAGCAAAACCTGGCCCAGCAAGAGCTCCCATTCAAATTAGAGAAACTGTCAATGGTGGGATCACACTTGCCGGTGTTACAGAGGCAGAGGTTAGGACAAAAGAAGAGATGGCATCATACCTCTTGCGTGGTTCAGTATCTCGTGCTACGGGGAGCACTAACATGAATAGCCAATCAAGGTGTGTGCATTGTTTTAGTGTTATTGATAAAATCTACCTGTATGTCTCTAACTTCTTAGATTTTTGTGCATTGTCTATGATGTTGACTAACGTAGTTAATTTTATATGGAGGTGCTGATTTATGTCTTCAGTTACATGATGATTCTTGTGTGCTCTTTACTGTGTGAGTCATTCTTTTTTGTAAAGAGAGCAGATACCAAAATTACTCAGAATTATGGATCCTCTAAATCATGTTATCTTGTGCTACTCTCTCTCTCTCTCTCTATCACTTCTCTGCTTAAATTACTTTTTTCAATCTCCTTCAAAAGCGTTAGGGCATAAGCCTGTATATAATGTGGATTAACTCTGCAAAACTAGCATTAGTTAAACATTTATGCTTGAGGGATAGAGATTTTGTAGTTTCAGGTTTTGCTTGAAAGCAAAAATTGCTTGTGAAGATGCCAATAATGAGCTGGTCAATCAACATCATCCCCTTCTTTTCTCTTCTGCCTCCCCTTTTTTCTGATGTAATGTTTCTGTGTCAAGAATTTACTGATATTTCTCTGGATGTCCCTGGGTTCAGAATATATATGACAATTGGAGTTACTTAAACAAAGGTGTTAATGGTGTCTTCAAGTTACTACAGTCATATGGCGCTTACAGTAGCTCTAACTCTTAAAATGAAACTCAATGTATGCTAGTTGGGTGCTGCCTTTGATTGAAGGATACGTAGTGTAAGAGTTAGTTTCTAATGACAATTAGCTTGTTGCAGCTGAGAAATTAAATCAGATCATCACAATCTTCTGAACTAATGTAATAACTTCTCGTTTCTTCATTGTAGCCTGCAATTGTTTTAGGAGAAGTAATTTTTCTATTGTTTTTTACCTGTTTAATTTCTTCTTTATCACAGTAAATGTATCGGTCTAGCTGACAGAGTTGTGTTAACAAGAAGTCTCATTAATCTTGGAGCATGTTTCCAATCTTAATACGAATTGTCAGTGCTCTCTTATTAGCACCCTAGTGAAATCTGTAGAGAGCACTCTAGATAGGTTGCATACCTTGAAGAAACCAGCAGATTTAGCTGTTTTCTTGGCCTTTCTTTTAACGTACTCTTTCAGTCATTACAATGAGAATTTTTTAATGTTAGTGTGATATGATTTTTCAGTCGTTCGCATGCAATTTTCACAATATCAATGGAACAAAAAAGAACAAGCAGTTGCTCTAGTGGAGACATACATGATGAATTTAGTGACGAAATCTTGGGTGCTAAGCTTCACTTGGTGGACCTAGCAGGTTCTGAAAGAGCAAAGCGAACCGGAGCAGATGGGATGCGTTTGAAAGAAGGTGGAACTATCCTTGATAACTGAAATATATACTCTGGCTACTGGACCTGCTTGATGATGCTTTTTTTTCTTTATTGTTTTTGCTACTTCTCATTTATTTGGCATTCTTTTTAATTGAAAATATGGATTAGGCATTCATATCAACAAAGGGTTGCTGGCTCTTGGCAATGTGATTAGTGCTTTGGGTGATGACAAGAAACGGAAAGAAGGTGGTCATGTTCCTTATCGAGATAGCAAATTAACTCGGCTGTTGCAGGCAAGACATGTTTCTTTCTTTGCTTCCTTATTCATCCTTCCCAAGTTTCTAAACAACCATATATTATAATATGGTGTTCATATGTTAGTATATCTTACATTTCCGTCTACTTTTCAACCTTAGTCATAATCTTTCTTACGAACAAAATTTTTTCTATTGCTTTATATGGCATTGTGTTAGGACCATGCAGTTAACAAGTAAAAGTACATATCAGAATGAACTCTACGACGTATTGAATGGAAACATAAAAATCAGCTTATTTCAAAGTAGTAATCTGTTCTTGAATCTTCATTCTCATTTTCCTTTTTCCTTTCCAATCAGAAGACATGATCTTATCTGGTTTTTGTTCTCTGTAAGTTGTTTATATTGTTTGAACTTTTCTAGAGTGGTGGCTCCTATTGATGCTCAGTTCTATTGACAATTTTCTCTCATAAGGATTGCATTGCATGCCTCCATCAATACCATGTGTTCTAACTAATCCTGATTGTGCTTTCATTTTTTTAACATGATTCACTATATTAGTGGTTGTCCTGTCTGGCCAGCTTGATTTTCCCTGCGTGTCCTTGATGTTATATGTAATTTAAGCAAATCTACCATTGCTAACCTTGGGAATATTCTGTTTCAGGATTCTCTTGGAGGGAACAGCAAAACAGTAATGATTGGTAAACTTTTAATTTTGTTTCCCCAAAATGCTTTATATCTGTCCTCAGGAACATGATATGCTGTTTTATTATATGATTTTGCTGGGCATTTCATCATTTCTTTAATTAATGTCACTTAACTTCTTCTTTCTTTTTGCATTTATGTGGTAGCTTGCATCAGTCCAGCAGATACAAATGCAGAGGAGACACTAAACACTCTGAAGTATGCAAATCGTGCTCGTAATATTCAAAATAAAGCAATTGTAAGTTTAATATTGTTAAGAAAAATCATATTTTTTTTAATTCAATCAGTATACTCACCTACTTTTAATTTCTAGATCAACCGTGATCCAATGGCAACTCAGATGCAAAGAATGAAAAATCAGATTGAACAGTTGCAAGCTGAGCTTCTTTTCTTTCGTGGAGACTGCACTGTTCCTTTTGAGGAACTTCAGGTTTCATTTTTCCTCATAAGTGTCAGTCTGTCAGTTTCTTAGTTGCTGTGATTGGGAGGATGATTAAAATGATTATCATTGTGTTGGGTTGTGCATATAGATTTGAGGTGGTTACTTCTTAGAGCTAATACAAGAGGCTGTATTATCCTTTTAATTAATAACCTCTGTCCATAAGTGTGTCTCGGTTAGAAATTGACTTGTTCCTTCTGCCCTACAGATTCTTAAGCATAAAATTTCTTTGCTTGAAGCAAGCAATGCACAACTACAGCAGGAGCTTCAAGAACGTCGAATTACTTGTGATCATTTGACACAACGAGCCCTAGATGCTCAGGTAGTTTTATTTGTGTAATTGCCAATGTTAAAATGATCTATTTACGGCATCCAAGTTAGATGCATTTTTTGAAGCCGCTTACATCAAAATAATGTATTAGGTGGAGAGGGATAGGCTTGTCATGAAGATTGAATCAGCTCGAAGTCAAAAATCGTGGAATGAAATAGATTCTGATTCTAATCAGGTAGATAGGATTCCTGATCAATTTGCCATGTAGTTTGGGAAACTTGGCTAATATAAATTTTCAAATTTCCTACAGGATTTTGATTTGTTAAAAGGATATGTATCCAAGATACAAGAATTGGAAGGAGAATTATTGCGGCTCCAAAGTGCTAACCATTTAAGGCAGAATGATTTTGTTGACTACGTTAGTTTGGATGATAGCGGGCTTCATTCAAAAGATAACTGTTTTGCAGAGTCCGAAACAAAAGCTGATAATTTAAGTGGTGAGCTACCATAAGCTGTTCCATGATAATTATGTACACTCTTGTTTCTGTGTTTGTTCAGGTGGCTGCTATGCGGTGGATGTTTCTTGTTGTGGCTTTCTAGTATTTTATGTTGCGCATTATCATTGACTCTGCTTGACAAGAGGATTATGTTGCAACAACTTGTACCTGAATGGTCGTGATTTATGTTTGGAATTTGACCAAGTTGATTTCAAGTTGCTGGTAGAATAATGTTCTTTCATATTTGTTAGGTGTGTTTGAGGATGAGCAGAAAGAGCGAGAACATTCTTCTCTTCAAGAAAAATTGGACATGGAGCTCAAAGAATTGGACAAAAGACTTGAACAGAAGGAGGTATGTGGTATCTCTTCAAGTAATTATATTGGTTGGCTTAAATCTAGAAGCAATTGTTACCTTGTAACTTCTGATTTCACCTTGACCTATTATATCTGTTTATAGGCTGAGATGAAGCGGTTTGCAAATCCTGATACCTCAACTCTTAAGCAACATTATGATAAAAAAATTCAGGAGTTAGAACTCGAAAAGAGATTCCTGCAGGTATGTCTTTGAGTATGATGATTTTAGTTGATAATTTCTTTGTTTCTGAGCTAATTTTCCATTGCAGAAAGAGATCGAGGAACTTAGACATAATCTTGCAAATATATCATCTACTACTGATGATAGTGCTCAGAAGCTGAAGGAAGATTATCTTCAAAAGTTAAATGTCCTTGAAGCTCAGGTATTCCTTCAACTGTTTTTTTCCCCCACCAAACTTTATGTCTGGATAATAATTTCGGCCTCTGCAGGTTGTCGAGTTGAAGAAGAAGCAAGATGCTCAAGCCCAGCTTTTGAGACAAAAGCAAAAGAGCGATGAGGCTGCAAAACGACTACAGGATGAGATACAGAGGATAAAAACACAGAAGGTACAGGGTCTTGGTATTTGATACTTGTTTAGATATAGAGAATCCCTTGCTTCTTCTAATGGCATTCTATTGTCTAAAAGGTTCAATTGCAACAAAAGATAAAGCAAGAATCTGAGCAATTCAGGTTATGGAAAGCATCACGTGAAAAAGAGGTCCTTCAGGTACTACAGTTTTTTCACTATTCCATTTGGCTTCTTCTTTTACTACAGATTTTTACCAGAAGATGGAACACCAAACTTAAATAGTGAAATTATGAGTATTTGGCTCTAGTGGTGCCCTGGTGCTATCTCATTGACTCGTGTTACTTTTGTATGGATAGCAAGTTGTTAAGTGTGGTAATGTTGCTCATATTTTGCATAAGCTCTGAAATAATGGTAAATGGGAATCTTTGAGCCACAAGACAACATGTACTTTTTTTATTGAAAGATAAGAGTCTGCGAGGGACAAGAAGGCATTCAAGATCCAAGTAGTAGAATTGCAAGTACATAAACAAGTCATTTTAATGGTACTGAAGTAAACAGGCACTAACAAAAGTTTCTTTATACTGGCAAGATTTTTGTCCTATTTAACTACAGACTCTAGATGGAATCTTACATTGGATGAACCTTAAAGGTAGCAAGTAGGTTCTATTAACGATTTATTGAGAACCTGTTTCCACTAAGGGAGTTCTCAGCTTTAGCTTGCTTCCTGGATGTGTAGTTTATGTCATGTTTTTAGATGTTGGCAGACAGAGTACAATGTGGAAGTAACTACACGTGATGTCAGCCTTTGTAAATAAACAATTGATTCAAAAATCAACAAACATGTATTAATATTTTTAGTTAGTGCGTTGCTTTTCTAAATTGGAATCATGCTCCATTTCCAGAATGTAAGCCAGTACTTCCTGCTATTGAGAGTTAAGACTTCGGTATTAGCCTGTAGCAAAATATATTTTTTGTCGGTCCCACCACCCCCAGCCCACCTCCCTTTTAGTTTTCTCTGTTAAGGCAATTAGTGCTTTGCAATGAAGGAAGCATTATAATTTCCTTATTCGTACACAATGTGCTCCTGTAGTATGAACTAATTTTCTAAGGAGGCAATTGTATATCTTTTGAATTTCCTTAACAGCTAAAGAAAGAGGGAAGAAGGAACGAATATGAGTTGCATAAGTTATTAGCGCTCAATCAAAGACAAAAGATGGTGAGTCATTCTTTTCTTTTTCCTCGAATTACGAAACTTATCTATTTGTGAAGAACCATTCTTTTCACTCTCAATTGCATGTTAGGTTTTGCAACGAAAGACAGAGGAAGCAGCTCTGGCCACTAAGAGGCTTAAAGAGTTGCTAGAATCTCGGAAAGCTTCACGTGAACTATCTGGTAGGGATATGCTCTATTACACAGTCCTTAGACTAGACATCAATTTACAGTTTATGGTCCACTAACATTTCCTCTATTACTCTTGCATTTTTGTCTAGGTGTTGGAAATAGCAGTGGCCCTGGAATCCAGGTATCTTAAACTAATGTTTACATGCACATGTTCTAGTGTTTGATTGATTAATCATTGTCCTAGTGTTGTATGAATGTATGGGATATCTCTTTAAGGGGTTCCCCAGATTGCAGCAGATGTTGGTATTCTATTATGCATCCAACTAATAAGTTTTCTATTCAAAAGGCATTAATGCAGGCAATTGAACATGAACTTGAGGTCACTGTACGTGTACATGAAGTTCGGGCAGAATATGAGCGTCAAATTGAAGAGTGAGTTCTGTTACTTTACAATTACAATCTTTTGTTGATCCTTTAATAGTTGCTCAAACTTTAGTATCCTATTGTAATGTCGCTCTAAAGTTCTAGGCGTAACTGTTCATGCGGTACAATTTCTTATTTGATGGCCTCTGCAGTATAAATTTACTTTTACTTTTGGATTGATGGTTGGATATGAATTACAAAAGGGCGCAAAGTTAGTATCCTCTCAGAATCTTACTAAGATATGCTGTGGATGACACAAAAAAAATATGTAGCAGATCTGCTGCACATATAGGCAGCTGGTAGTGTTTTATTCTTTAGCAATTTGAGAAGATAACAACAGTGTCAAATTCTTTACTTGGTTGAACTATGCCACAGCATACTCTTTGTTGAGGTTTATATTGGGCCAGAGTTTTCCTGATTATGGTCACTGTTATCAATTGCTGACAATCACAAATAGAATATGTAAAAGGTTTCATTGTTCTGATTCAGCTGAAGTTTTTGCCCCAAGAGTATGGATTTAGGTATTCTTACCATTTGAGTGGTGTAGGGTTGCCAAATGAGAATATGGTGAAGTGGGCTATTCCACGGATTCCCTGATCTTAGTAGTACTTATTATGATGCTTCTGTAAACATGAGAATCATTACCTCACTTTTTGATGAATCTACTACTAAATGTTTGTAATTTGTCTTATCATCACTAATTTCATTATGTTAGTGATCCGTTCGACACTTACTAGAATTTACTTTAATACCTGACTTTCTGAGAATTTTATTTGTAAATACAGGAGAACTAGAATGGCTAGGGAAGTTGCAGAATTAAAGGAAGAGGCACAGATTACGAAACAAGGAAACTTAAGGTTTGACTTTGGGGGCTTTTGTTATCTGGTTCTAATTATTTTGAGATTTTATAATATCATCATTGACCTGAGGGATCATATAAAATTATTACTTTGGCTGTAACGGTTGCAGACACACCATGTCTCCTGGTGCAAGAGATTCAAGAATTTTTGCGCTTGAAAACATGCTTGCCACCTCATCCAGCTCCCTTGTTTCCATGGCATCACACCTGTCAGAAGCAGAAGAGCGTGAACGAGCCTTTAGTGGTAGAGGACGATGGAAACAAGTTCGATCTCTTGCTGAAGCAAAAGATGTCATGAACTTTTTATTTAACTTAGCTTCCTCCTCCAGGTCTGCATTAAAAAATAGATCTCCTTACAGAGTATATGACCTTCTAAAGCTGTGTACTGAAAAGGGTACTTTGGCATTGTTTCTTGAAGATGCCAGCTGATGGATCGTGAAGTTTACTGTAGAGAGAAGGATGCTGAAATTAGAGACCTGAAGGAGAAGGTAGTCAAGTTGGTTAGGCAGATAGAACTACAAAAGGCTGATCTCCTTCGTCAAGAGAAATTTATGGTTAGTGATTCTTGAGTCTACAACTTTTGGCTTATTTTCTCGTCTGAATATATTGTGAATTTTCTTGGATATGATGACTTTTGGGTTCAAGTTTTAAGAACTTATTTTCCTTTTGAGAGTTGGTGAATATTTGAGTGCTGCACCTAGTTAGGGGTATAAACAAGTCAATCTGATGCCCTACAGCCAAGGTGTTCAGCTGGTTTGGTTGCTAACTTGCTTAAATGTCATCTTCAAGTTTGCTAGTTGCTTAAATTAGCTTAAGTAATATGAGCTCAATCAATGGATTACAATTAGCTTGGTTGTCTTCTATGATACTTTTGTGTGTTTTATAGACTCGTGAGCAAGCCTTGAGTTTGTTTCACAAGTCAATCAACTAGAAATGTGGGGTGTTTTCCTATTTGAATTCACAGCAGATGTGAAGCTCTTATTCATAATCGTCTGCTGTTTCCCTCTTGGTGTCTCACCTTGTTTGTCTTGTAATTATTCCCATCCAGTTTTCTGTATTTTCTAGCGGTGTTCTAGTTGATTGACCTCTCCAATTCAGGAAGGTTCACAATTAAAACTTCCCGCATAGGCTTCCTTGTCATATTGATTACTTAGTTATTAGCCAATGACTTAATCTTTTGTAGAAGTTGGCTGCCAAGAAACCCAAGGGAGAGGCAAAGAATGGTGAAGATGCATCAAAGGGTGGTGCTGAAGGGCACATATATGATTTGAGGCCCAAGGTAATTCTTTTTAAGCTGCAGATACGTAGTTGCAGAGTCCATGAAAATAGATGACTCAATTTCTTTCTTAAAACTTTCAAATAAGAGTAATTGCTTCTGGCCACCTGAATTAGTGAAAAACAAGTGAAACCTTTGCCTTGTCTTTATCAGGGGATACGACAGTCTGTCATCTTAAATGGTGGCTGGAATAATTTGCAATCTTTGGAAGACATGGATACCTCAGATTCAGAATATTCAGACAATGGCCAAGGGGATGATGACCATGAGTTGGGACATACTGATTTGGATGACCCTGAGTGGTCCCTTACAAATGGAAGAAGAAGGCGTGCCAAGAAAAGGAACTCCAAGAATAGCAGCCATTCTGGCACAGCATCTCATCCCATATCTGCCAGTGATTCTGAAGGTTTGAATACAAAGACATCAGGTGGGGAAGATAGTACCGGGAGTCAGAAATATGAGTCTGCAATCTGCTGCTCCTGCAGTAAGAAGTCTTTGTGCAAGACAATGAAATGTGAATGTCGACTTGCTGACGGCATTTGTGGGACATCTTGTGGCTGTGATCCTGTAAAATGCAGTAATAGAGAATCAGCACTCACCCAAGAGGACAATGGCTTGCCACCATCAGAAATTGTTGGACTGACTAGAACTGCTTCAGAGACTGATGAAGCAGATGGAAGTCACGTCCTTGCTTCTCATGGTGCAATGTTACTCCAGTCTGCACTTTCTGAGAAGCCTATGATCTCAAATGATGAAGGTGGACCCAGAAGAAAGCCTTTATCTGACATTGGAAATACTCTGGTATGTCTGTTTTACAATCTTTCTTCTTGTCACTGATGTGTGCATGTTTCTTTTATGATGTCTGTCTTCAGACTTCTTTAGGCTTTTCTTATTTAGCTATTCAATTACAGGCAAAATCAAATGCTCCAAAACCTAATCAAAGAAAGAAATGGCGGAAATCTACTATTCAACTTGTTCCAGCTCCACCACCTGCCGCTGAACCTGAAAATGTTGAAGGATCTGTAAAGCCTGAAATCAGCTCAAGTGAGAGTGATATTTCCTTGAAATTACCCAGATTTATGCGCTCTGCTTTCGTGCATAATAATCCTTTAAGAGAAAGGAATTCAGATGCACACAGTGATTCTACTGTTATGAAGGAGATTGGAGTTACAGCTTCTAGAAGTCCTCAAGAACAATCGAGAACAACAGATGAGAAAGAAAATAATTATAAGCCATAATTTCCTCTGCTGCAGTTGGTGGTTTGATTAAATTTTGTACAAGCTGCTTTTTCTAACATTTTGAAGAGATTGGAGGTTCTTTTGGTGTTCTGTAGTAGGCGATTGGCTCTTTGTGTAATTTAATTAGTGGCTGACCTGTAGAACCGCAATTTGTTTCTCCATTGCTGGTTCCAAAATTGCTGATTCAATCTTCAAAGTGACTCTCAGAGCAAGCTCTTTATGATCCGTAAGGCGGTGCAGTTGTAAAAGCTCCTGTGTTCATCATGCATGTACATTTTTCTTGTGCTTGTTGATGCTTGGAATTGACTCAATATGTAACGCGAGTTTATAGCCTGATTAACAGCTTCTGGCTAGCAAATGAATCCAGTCAAACTGGTTGGGCTACGGCGATTGATCACAAAAGAGGTGAAACTAATTCTAAAGGCTTCTGTTTTTCTTCCACATTGTGCGACAAATCACAGAAGGTTTTTTTTTTTTTTTGGGATGGTTTTAGTTCTCGTTATCCTTACAGGTTACAACATGTTTTCGAGATTACAAATTACGACCTACCAATATAGTCCTCCTCATATTAGCAGCAAAAGTTGAACACGACCTTTTGACAAAAATGTTTCGTCCTTACCAGGCCAACTTGTGTTGGCCTCGAAGATGTTTGCATAAATGGAATTAGTGAAGGATAGGAGGATTGGAGGAAATGATTACCAAATGTTATTCCTGCAAAAAAGTGCCAGGAAGTCTCATGAGTCCTCCAGAAAAGCATCCAGAGGTTAATATGACCACTTCCTAAAATGGCTAATTGTTATCTAAATATATTTTTGTAAAAAGCAGCAAGGCATACAACATAACACTCGGAACAACGTGGCGAGTCTAAACTAAGGCAACAAAATGAATCACTAGATTTAGTACTCATCCATAAAATTCCAGATCGGGAATGCTAAATTTGGAACCAGTAATGAAGTAGCATCCGTCATAGCTGGTTTTGACCTTGAGTTGCCTGCTCAGTTCTGGAAGCAATAATTTGGAGATGACTCGTTCTCATATTTTATAGGCATCACAGCTATGTCTCTCGATTTATATCAAGCTTGGCTGTCCAGTAGTCTAGCTGACTAGCAACACAATCCGAACCTGTTGAACCATACGAGCTGAATTTCTTGACGGCATTCTCCACTCCAAGAAACTCATAGACATCCTCGTCAAACGCAGGACTTATATTCTGAAGTTCCCCTATACTCAGGTCCTGAAGCTGACAGTTTATTGAAACACACATGGCAACTGCCCTTCCGACTATATCATGAGAAGTTCTAAAAGGAACGCCCTGCAGACAAATTCCAGATTGTCAAAGGAGAGGAATTTATATTTTATAGCCTACCAACTATTAAACAAGAGAATAGATGATTTTCATCAAAACGCTGAGGCTACTTGCAGAAGCACATGCCCACACCACTTTAATCATTCTGATTGTCGTCAAAATTCAACTCATCCAAGGGAAAAAGCAAGAAAAGCTAATCATTCTTCAGAAGAGCCTCATTTTTAATACGAGTATAAGAATCCCAACGTCCAGGAAATTGATGCTTAACTAGTCGCATCGACTCTTCAGATGTAGATTCTATGTACCACATACTCAATCAGACATTTCTCAACTTTCCCACCTCTTTGGTAAATGGTATTAGACATCACAGAAGATATACCTAAGAGGATAACAGTTACTGGAAATCTTGTACAGTATTTACCTTTTTAACGAGGTAATCTGCTAGAGTGGTGGCATCAAGATGACCCGCTGGTAAAGCTTTTTGTATTTTCTGCTGATTAAAGGTGATATTCTGGGCAAACTCAGTTGATACCTCAAGCATTCCGATTATTGTTTTGACACTGTCAAATACAGGTTCTTTATCTTCCTGTTTGGGGTGACAATCAAATCAAATGCAAGACTATCAAATGATAGGTACATGTTGAAATCAAGGCAAGACAAAATAGGCATCAGCTCTTCGATAAGTATGTTATGATAAGTAGCCTAATAATAGAAAGCAAGAAGCATGGTATCAAAGGGAGGTGAGGTGATACAAGTAGACCATTAGCTTGTAAACTGTAGATGAACAAATTTTACCTGCAAATCGCGATTGTATGCATGCGGGAGTCCTTTGCACAATACAAGAAGTGAGACCAGATCCCCTATTACTCTAGCAGATTTTCCACGAACAAGTTCCATTGGATCTGGGTTTTTCTTTTGAGGCATTATACTGCTTCCAGTAGAAACTGAGTCACTTGGGATGAGAAATCCAAATTCTTCTGATGCCCACAATACCCATTCTTCTCCAAGCCGAGATAGATGAGTGGCCATGATTGAATTTGCAGAAAGGAACTCCAAGACGAAGTCTCTATCAGAAACTGCATCGATGCTATTTCAAATAACCGTGTCACCAGTGGTACGAGTACAGGATATCAGGCCAAGGATTACACAGCAAGCATGAAAATCAACTAAACCTGAGAACAATATAGATTGTGCTCATGGTATAAAAATTAATCAAAATTAAAAGAGCAAGATACTTTTGTCAAATTTGGATTGAAAAGTAATCAATCTTTTAAAATGTTGCAGGAAATTTTTTTAAAAAAATTCAGCAATATCAAAATGACTACAATTTAGCTACCCTTTGGTGAAGAAGTAAAACCAGTTCAATAGTTCTTCAGCATTTTAGGATGATAGTAGAAAGAGTTGTTTTTGCCAGTACCAAATCCAGTGGAGTAACAGGCTTTCCAAGAAAAAAAATTGTCCCTTTTTATTCATCCATTTAGTTATTTTTTAAAGTCTGTGTCTATCACCAGGATCTTCAATGGATCTAAAAAATATCAATAATTTGTATACTGAATGATTACTTGGTGAGAATCTTAGTTCTATAGCAGCCAGAATCAAAAGCGGATTCAGCTAATACCTGTTTCTCAATGGAGCAGTGAATCCCAAAGCTTCAGAAGTCATAAACCTATCAATGGGAAGACCAGTACCAGCTAATGCACATGCACCCAGAGGGCAGAAATTCATCCTTACTTTACAGTCTAGTAAACGGCCAACATCACGTTCAAACTACAGTTCACCATTGAGTCTTCAGTAAGTTGAAGTACAGTTTGGTTAAATTGTAGAAGTTCTAAGAGATGAATATGAGAGTGTAGTCTCTTTAACTCACTAATCAAATGAAGGTCATACCAAAAAAACTAAGAACTGGAACAGCAAAAGCTGAGAAAAAAAGAATGAAGAAAGTGTATACAAAATAACAAGTGTTTTTGGAGGTGGGGGTTGTTAGGAAGGAGGGGAGACACAATAATACTCTGGCGCATATGTTTTGAATCCTGATCATGGCATATAACTATTGACAACAGGCTGCCAATCACCTAAGGACAGTTAAATAAAAATTGAAAGATGTGCTATTTAAAGCATCTTAAATTGTTGTCAAAATATCATGACTTTCTAAGTCTAACAATTTCCGTTTTGGTATGATAAAGGAATAGCTAAACATTAAAGTGTTCTTCTTCCTATCAGCTATCATGCGTGCATGACAGTTGAATGGAAGAAGCCATCCTTTTAATAGGTTCAAAATTCTATGTAGATTTTTGTGAAATAATTAAGTTCAGATATTTTCGCAGTTAAATTACTTTTGGAATAAGATTGGTAATAAGTCAGAGAAACTGTATGGTGGAGGCTTCAGAGGTCTTATAGGAGAAAAACTACTAGAGGCCTTTGGATGAAGTTCCATTTACTAGGGTTCCCAAGGACAAAAGGGAATCAGGATATTCTTTTAATGGAGTTCAAATTCTCATTCATTAATGAAAAGTTCCCAAACGAACACATCACACAATTGAAAAACCATCAATAATCAATAACTGTAAGTTTATGAAATATATACCTGCTCGACATATGCTAAGAGAAGATGCTGCAAAAGAACAGGTTGAGCCCTTTGCAAATGGGTATATCCAGGAACTATCAATCCCTCATTCCTCATTGCAAGTTTCAGCAGTGAAACCTGCAATATTTGAAGTATAAATTTGACCGATCGCGAAGTTGATTAATTGCAAACTATAAGCTGCACACGAAATCAAAGAGAAAAAGATAACCAAGAAAGTCATGCAACCTGAAGGCGTCTAATGCATGCAACAATAATGTCTATATTGTCACGGCACCATAGGCGAAAGTCAGTTGAGACTTGGTCATTCCTGCTCCTGGCTGTATGGAGCTTCTTTGCAGGTTCACCAACAATATCAGTAAGTGCTGCTTCAATGTTCATGTGTACGTCCTCCCTATCGGTCCTCCACACAAATTCTCCTGCTTCAATTTGCCTCTCTACCTCATCAAGACCTCGTAAAATGCTATCCCTGTCTTTTTCGCTTATCAATCCCTAAATATCAACAATATCCATCAAAGGACACATTTTTATTCAACATCTCTACAAAATTGTAACTTAGTTCCCGAAACAACAAAAAAAAAATTGTAGAACTCAAAATCTCAACCTACTAGCAAAGTACTCCTATATAGAAAATTTTAGTCTCCCATACTTTTTTCCTTCGCTATTTTTTCTTGTTAAAAAAAAAAGAAAAAATAAAATCATCTAAACATTCTGCAAACGAACACCCGATGGAAAGGAATAGCAAACCACGGCATTCAAAAATAAATTAAAAATTTAGCAAAAAAAAAAAGATTAATCAAAAGAAGACCTGGTGAGCTAGCATGGAGGCATGAGCCCGACTGCCCATAATGTCATGTTTGTAAAGAACTTTATCAAATGAGATTGATTCAGTGAAGTTTTCCACTGCATCAGTCACACTCTCTTCGAACCTCCCACCCCATAATTTGACTTCCTTCTTCAATGGGCCGTCGGTGGTGGGGGAAGCGTCGGAGCTGCTCATGTTCTGGGCTGCGTAGGGAGTTGTTCTTCTGTTTGGTTTGGTAAAAGAGAGGTTTTGGGGTTTAAGAAAGATGGGATTTTTATGGAGGTTAAGAGAGCGTTGAACTGGGGAAAAACTGGGAATGGAAGCCGAAGATGATGAAGAAGGAGGAGAGGAAGAGGAGGGGGAAACCAACCGGGTCTCCATTGTGCGGCGGCGAACCGATGCGAGAGGGGGAAGCGGTGATTAATCGCTTTCAAGAACCGGTGGAAAGACTTGTTCCCTGCATTCATTCCTTTTCTTAAAGAGTCAAATTTCTTTGGGCTGGCATAACGGATTTATTGAATGAACGCCACTTCGGTTGTTTGAAAACAAATCCAATGTTGGGCTAATGTTGGGCCAAGCCTAGCCAGCGAGTAATAGCCGAAGGCAAAAAAGGGAGAGATAGCGAAGAGAACTAGAGGAGACAAGGGAGAACGTGATTGTAATTTGAAAAAGCTAATTTGTAGGGGTGGTTATGATTAGTTAAGGTGAGTGTGCATCGAAATCGAAATCGAAATCGGTAATTCAAAATTTTAAATTTAAAATTATTTGAAATTTTGGCATAAGAAAATCTGATCGAATTCGATTTTGAATTCATTAATTTTGAATTCGAATTCGTACCAAATTCAATTCGGAATTCAGTAAATTTTCATTTCACGGAATTTGGGAACTCTTTTTTTCCTTGTGTAATTTTGTTTCGTATTTCTAATTTTTTTTATTATAATTATATATAAGTTTTTCTAAACTAAATGCTAACTTTTATATAATATGTGTTTTTAATTATAACATAATATACAACTAACTTAATAAAACTTATTATTGTATTGTTAAACACTATAATTATTAGTTAGATGTATTATTATATAATATAAATTTTATATTACATATATGTATATATAACAAATTTGAAATTGAAATCGGTATTCAATTTTCGATTTCACACCGAATTTGAACAAAATTCGTATGCCTCGAAATAAAAAAATCCAAATTTCATTCCGATTTTTGATTTACTAATTTCAAAAATTTTGAATTCAGTTAGAATTCGGCAGGTAAATCAGAATTTTTCAATTTTGCACACTTCTAGTCATGCTTATCACACGTTGGTGTATCTTTTACCGAAGAAGCAATTATAATATAAATTAAAAAATTGTTAGTATATTACATTCAACTTGCTCTCATGGTTGTTAAAATCACGATTACGATCCGGATAAGTAAAATCGATCCAGATCATGCATAGAATCGAAAATCACCTTAATATGCATAATATCACTAGAATCGTTTGTGTGACCATCGGATCGTACGAATTTTTGATAATTTTATAAATTTGGGGCTAAATCTTGAAACTAAATGAAAACATTTGGAGTAGGTTTGTAACTTGTCAAAAAATTAGATCCTTTAATTATAATTTTGCAACAATTTTTGTTTAAAAACAAAAGTTACAACAAAAAGGCTTTAGTAGGGATAAATAAATGAAACCACAAAAGGATGAAGAGAGAGAAAGTTTCTTTGGTTCTTCCCCATCTCCAATCCGACCTTCTTCCCCGTCTAGATTCCAATAAAATTTCACAAATTTTGCTAATCTCCTATATCTAATTCTCTATTGTTTTTGTACCTTTGTCCAAGTTCAAGGAATTTTTGACAGAACAAGTCGCTCAATGAAAACAACAGTGAGTACTCGTAACTTCTAATTTCATTGTTTCTTTTAATTATGCCTGTCAACTATATATGTATACTAAATGCTTTTACTATCAAGTATTAAGATTGGTTGTATTCTTATTTCTGATTAGACAAGACACCAGGACCTTTTCTTTTCATTTTGGGGTTCCCTTGCTTTTCTTTCCTCTTTTTTTTTTTGGTTATTTTGTGACATTGAAATATATATAATTCTGGATTTCAATCTAGTGCTTGTTTCTAATATTTGCTGTCCTTGTACTACTTAATATCTTTGTGAATTGCATCTGAAGTTGTATCAATGATGTTTATTCTTTAATGTTGGTATGAGTTTTACTGGAAGTCTTGGTTTTACTAGAAGTCAAAAAAGGTCTCATTCTTCAATGTTGGTTTGGATTTTGCTAGAAGTCTCAGTTTTACTAGAAGTAAAAAAAAGGTCTAAAAATAATTAACATACATAAATAATTAATCTAGTTTTTTGAAAAATTTTGAGGTATTTTAAGAGAATGATATCTTGAAAGTTTTGCTAATTGTAGCCAACCACATAGTTGAATTGCAAAAATAACGAAACCAAATAATTAGAAAATCATGTAAGGTACACGAATGGAGAAAAATAAAGGTGCTATTTTAATAGATGACACGCTTAGATTTTAAATTATTGTTATGTAAACTGTAAAGCATTTAATTTTAAAACTTGTAATTATAATTTATAACTATTTATATTCTTCTTTATTTCTTGTCAAACTATAGGCAAAAAATGCTAAATGTTTATAAATAATTTACTTATTTGATATCTTTTAGGTTGTACAAAATTGTATATGAATTTTAAATTAATTAATTTAGGAGTTTTTGGTGGGATCTTACGACCTACGATTCAATCCTGTAAAACTAAAATCAATCTTACACAGAATCCTAATTTTGCAAACCTGCTTACTCTATGCTTGCATACAAAAACATATACGTCATCTAAGTATATTTTGGATGGTTTTATATACAGTAAGTGAGGTAGCATATTGGATGGTCTATATGCGCTAACTATTATTATCTGATGATAAGTGAACAGTATTGAGTGAATTAAATTGTATTGTCATACCATACATATACATATATATATATATATATATATATATATACATACTAGGGGGAGTGCCCGCGCATCGTGCGGGTGTTTGATGCCTGTAGGGAATGAGATTTTTTTGTTAAACAAACAATAGTACATTGTGAGAAGAAATAAAATTTAGTACGAAAAGATAAACGATATAATCAATCAATTCACACAAAGTTATAATAAAACTGTGTCAAATTGAAGGTCGTTGAAAATACAGAAAGGCAGAGCAACACATAAAACTAACCTTATTCCAGAATCCCCACCGAGAGCTCTTTCTTGCTGTTGCTCCAAACCTATAAGATTATAACCAATTCAGACCAATTGGGGTTAAGCGATGAGAAAAATGCTATCTTGTAGTTAGGCAACGCGATAAGATTCGCTAATTATAGGTACTAAGAACACATCGACAAAATTACGAAAGGTACTGAAAAATTGGGAGGGTGAAGTCTAATCTTACGCTGAACCACCAGGAGTAGCTGAGATTGAAGAGTATTCTGAGCTGATTGGTATGAAGGCAGGTAAAATTATCCCAATTCTAGAATGCAAATAGGGAGAAACTGATAATCAACCGTTTAAGCATTAACATACCAACGGTTCGGCAATTAAATTGGGTGTAATTAATGACGAAATAATAGATAATTTCAAAGTTGAGCTCGGATGGAAGAGAAAACGATAAGGCAAATCATTGTAGACAAAGGCAAAAAGAGAAAACTTAACTCTTGGAACTGAAAGGGGATAAACTAACCAACGTTTGTGCCTCACAAATGCAGATTATAAATGATAGCGAAATGGGTTCCTACCATTGATAGAAAAATCGTTGGCACATTTCCTAAATTCGATTGTCATTCAAACGTTTCAGACAAAGCAACATCTCAAACGGTTATCTGCAATTGAAAAGCGGAATTATTGGTAGTTAAGAGATATTCCAGTAATTACACTAACACATAAACATATATGGGTTGTACAAAATGCAAAAACAATTGCACACTAATTACACATTCCATCAATACTCTGATGGCTCATCAATGACAACTTTAAATGTATTAAATGGGGTCATTTCTGTAAACATACCCAAATACATGTTTCCTTAACTTGTACCTAAAGATTTTAAACTAATATACAATATTTCACATTCCCAATAAGCCCCCACCTATGCGGTTGAAATTCAACTTATTCTTTGATCAAAACTCAATCTTATATAATATAAGGATACAATTTGTGCATCGGTGAATGTTATTGAATGTAAATTAGCCTATAAAGATTGAATAAATCACTCCCTTTTATAGAAAATGTTAGTCTCCCATACTTTTTTCCTTCACTATTTTTTCTTGTTATAAAAAAAGAAAAGAAAATCATCTAAATATTCTACAAAGGAACAGCCAACCCAATTTCAAACCAGCTCATTTCTTCGATCTCCATTTCAAATATATAATAGAATGCATACAACCCCAAGTCTTGAGAACACTTGGGAAACTTAAAAATCATTAAAAAGAATACAAAGACTAATAAAAAGCCAAAAGCCATAAAAGCATCTAGCTTTAAGCAATAAAAAAGAATAACAACCACGACATTCAAAAATAAATTGAAAATTTAGGGGAAAAAAATAATCAAAAGAGGATCAAGCGAGTCACCATGGAGGCATGAGCACGACTGCCCATAATGTCATGTTTGTAAAGAGTTTTATCAAATGAGATTGATTCAATGAAATTTTCCACTGCATCAGTCACACTCATTTCAAACCTCCCACCCCATAATTTGATTTCCTTCTTCAATGGGCCATCGGTGGTGGCAGAAGCGGCGGATCTGCTCATGTTTTGGGCGGCGCAGGAAGTTGTTCTTCTGGATAGTTTGGTAAAAGAGGGGTTTTAGGGTTTAAGAAAAATGGGTTTGTTACGGAGGTTAAAGGAGTATTGGACTGGAAAAAAACTGGGAATGGTAGCCAAAGATGATGAAGAAGAAAAGAAAGAAGAGAGAGAGACCAACAGTGTCTCCATTGTGCGGCGGCTGGTGATTAGCTAGTGTTTCTGTGGGTTTATTGTGTGGGACAAATTTGGGTATTGCATTTAATTAATCAACAAAAAAATTAGAAAAATGAAATGCATTTAATTTTATTCTATAAGAGAAAAGAGGATCCAATCATCTATATCCATATCTATATATCTATATGTACTACAGGAGAGATTTTGACAAGGAGTTTCCAAAAGCGTCAAAAATCCGAATCCTATTTTACGACATTTTACATTTTTTAATTAAGCAATGTTTATTCCTTAACTAATTGTAATCACCCCCATAAATTAGTTTTGCAAATTACAATCGCGTTTAAAAGACACCACTATATCATGTGCATACAACTAACTCCACACACCTTCCCACTCCAATTAAGAATTCAACTTCAATTAAAACTTCTCCAAGACATAGCATTCTATGATTCATTCTTTCAATCAAATTACCCCATATGCTCAATCGTTATTTTTTCATTGACATAACAGGAATTTGTCATCTCTTTCAACTTCCTTGCAGTATCGATCGTAACCCTCAACTTAATTTCACCATGGAACATGACCATTTACAAGCATTTCAACAAAGGTTAAATTTCAAACTCGTAAGATTGCAAATGAGGAAACATTTACTTACAATGTGAAAGAAGCTTTGTAATTACATAAATTACAATGTTATATTACAAATTATATAGATGAAGTTTTACAAATGTCAAAAATTATCTACTTGACACTGTTTGCCACAATGTTTATTTCATTGGTTGAAATAATTCTCTAATAAGATAAGTTTAAAACTAAAAAGAATTGGTTTAGTTGTAATAGGTTAAATGGTTAAAGAATAGTTATAATTGGATATGTCACTATAATATATATATATATATATATATATATATATATATATATATATATATATATATATAAGGAAAGTGCTAAAATATTACCATGTAAATTATTAAAAAATGGGACTAATCACAATATTCCTCTCAAGAAAATTGGAATAAACTGTTCAACCAACGAATCAATTCATGCAAAGATCGTGCATTTTCATTTATAATATGAACTCCACAAAATTCAATAGAGTTAATTAAACCACCAATATTGGCTTTCATACTAAATATTGATTGGTGTGAAGAATATTCGCACCTTCATACAATATTATCAAATCAAATGCATACCGTTTGTAAGTATTTCATTTTAAAATTAAGTAAAACATGCAATTACATTTATTTTTATTCATATATCATTCATTTTTCTAATATAAATTTTTATTATTCTTTCTGGATCTATCATCCGAAAAAAACAGTTCTTGAATGATATATATATTTTATCATACTTCAAACTATTGCTAGACAAATATTACATTTTAATTATGTTGGTACAATTTTTAAACTTTTTTTTAATTCACCGTCTCTTTTTATTTCTTCTAATAATGTCAGCACCATGCGTAGCACGGGTATTCACACTAGTGTATATAATAATAATAAAGTCGTAATCTAATACTTATCCATTTACCTTTATCTCTTTCCTATGTGGCTGTTTGATATATCGAATTTTTTACACTTGTTCTCTCAATGTCTATGCACTCTTTGACCAGCGATTATTTCTCCCAATTTCCTTTTGTCTTTATTTTTTTCCCTCTCAATGTTAGATAATCTTTCCACCAATATCTTTAATTTAAAATTTATTATTATCCTCATCATATGTGTTGTTATTTTTTTTCCTTATCAATTTTGAATAATTTTTCCACTAATATCTTTAATTCAAAATTTATTATTATCCTTATCACACGTGTTGTCATGTTGAATTCTCAATATGTTTCTTCTAATAAATTTCTATTTCACTCTTAATGACTCATTTTTAATCGACCTTGTCAGAATCTTTTTCAAATTAAATTTTGAAAAGAACATTAACCTTATCATCTAACTTCTATATATTACAGGCTCAATTACTTTTTCTTTGTAGTTGCATGTATGTTTATCATCAAAGTTTCATTTTGGGGAGCCATGCGTTGGATGGTATGAGAGGAGGGGGTGTAAATAAAAGGTGTCAAGTTTGAGACCTCCCACCTATCAAAATAAAATTTATTTATAGTTCTCTGCATAACTTTTAATATAAATTCTTAACAATTGTAAACAAATTCTAAACCTGTCTTATTCGAGTATTGTAGTTTTAAGTAATGACATTTAGAAGTAAAAAGAATTTTTCATTCCATTGGAGACGTTTTAAAATTAGGAGTTTGTAACAATTACATGGTATAGAGAAATTATATAAAGTGTTTATGCATAGAAAATTATGCTTTGATATGGTGATGCTACATAAATGTTATTTTGCTTACATAAGTAATCTATACATGCTTTTAGAAAACATTTTTCAAAATTTTCATGGTGATATTATTTTTTTTATTTTGGTTTTTGTTTTGGATTTAGTTAAATTATTTTTACTTTTAGTTATCACAAAGCTAGCGTGAAGAAGCAAAATAGTTACAAATAAATATTGTTTATTCCTATATCCTACATTAAGGGGATTGATCATGAAATTCTTAGCAATTGAGTCCGAAGTTATATTTATGAGAAGAAAAATATAAAAATGACATGTTTTATTTTATGACATATCATTTCCAATCAAAGATATGTGCCAATGCACAGGGATGAATCTAGTTTGACAAAGAGAAAGAGGAAGAAAACAACTCGAGAATTGAACCAAAGTCATTGGTAATCACCAGCTCACATATCTGAGATGCATAAAATACATTATTGTTGTAAGCCGTTTGTAAAACTGTTCTTATTGAAATTAAAATCAAGCTAGCTAGATACAACTTTACTTTGGTTCTTTGTGGAAGACGTTAAGCTTTCCTTCCAATTATTGATTAAGAAAAAATACATTTTCATGTCGTATTCGATATGGAGGTCATATGACCTACCCATTTTGTGGTACAAAAATAAGTCAAAAACTAGTTGCCAGTGGCACATACCATACGTACATGGAGAATTTCCTGTTCTTATCAAACCTTAAGGGCCTGTTTTTTCCAAGTTTTTATTATACTAGTTTTTTAACAACTTGTGCTACAGGAACCCCAAAAACTTATCAAAATTTTTAATTTACACACATAAAATATTTAAAACACAAAAAAGAAAAAATTTCCTTCCTTTTTTCTTCTTCTTTCTCCCCCACCACCAGTTTCGTCGCCGGCCACCATTTCCGCCGTCTCTTCCGGCGCCGATTTTTGGTGCCGATGCCGGTCTTTTTTTTTTTCCCATTTTTTCCTCTGCCCCTCTTCCTCCCCTGCCATCATCCCTTCTGTCTTTTTTTTCTCTCTGCGTCTCCCCCACTCCTCCCCCACCACCATTCCCCTTCCCATCTGGCCGATCTGGTCATTAGACCAGATCGCACCGGAAGAGGGTGAGGGTGGCGGAGAAAGTAGAGGAGAGGGGGAGAAGAAAAATTGTCCAAAAAAAAAAAAACGGAGCCAGGGAAGTGGTCATGGGAGGACCAAGCAGCCAATGGTGGTGTATCCAAATGGGACGACGTTAAGAACAATGATACGGATACGGGTGTGCAATAAATAACTTCAGTCTTGGGTCAAGAATCCTTTGATCAACATTGGTGGTCTGATGACAAGATCAAGAACCAAGAAAGTGAAGGAAGTTTTACGAGCCTTGATCATTCACCATACAAGCAAGGAGCAAGTTAGGTTTGAAGATTTGATGGACCATGACGTTACTTTGTTCACTTGTACGTTTGAAGTGAAGGAATGATCTCATACTTGTTAGTTTAGTTGGTAGTTGTTTTAAGACTGTCTAGTTTAGTAGTTGTTAGGCGTTGAGTATTTTATTACTTATTGGGCCTTATCGGAAAGCCTTAAAGAGCTGGCTCTTTAAGCTCTTTATGAGGACCGAATTTCTTTCAGGTTTATGTGGGCCGGATTTTGCCCTAGCTTTAGCCTATAAAAAGGCACCTCTTCTATCAGTCCGGAGAGAAGATGACAACCAGAAATCGTGAGGAATTTTTCTTTCAAGTTCTTAACCGAACTTACTCTTGAATTCTTGAGTTCATTGCTTAGGATTCAAATCTGACTTTATCGATTAGTTTGTTCTCTAATCGTGGTGTCTCTTCATCCATCTTTATTTGCTTAAGGTTGCTGATTGCTTTTGTGTGTCAGAGGTCTTGAGTTCATGAGAACAATCGAGTTCAATTTCCATTGGGAGAAAAGGTCCAACTCTGATAATTACAAGGTTGGGAGGGTCTAGGAGGGTCTTCCCCTAGGGTTGCCCATATCAAACAAGCAAGCCCAGAAGAATATGAAGTCCATGAGAACTAGAGATCTCTGCTTTTTCAACCATTCCGGCTCTAAAGCCTGCCGTGTGGTGGGTGCTGTCTCTGTTGTCCGTGAATGGTACGCTGATGATAGCGGTGATGGTGCGGTGGATGTGTACTATAGTAAAGTTTTAGACAAACTCCCAAAAAACTCAGATTCTAAACAAACCCTTAGTTCTCGTCCTGACGATGATGAAAATGAAATGAAACCCCACCCCTCCCCCCCTCCACACACAATATTTTTAGGAGCATTGAAGCAAGCATAAGATGATATTGTGGTTATGTTTGGTCATATTAGATTAGATTAGTTTTTTTTTTGGTACTATGATATTACACAATTGTGGTGTCCTTTTTAATGGAAAATGATTGATGCTAATTGCACAGTTTACACACTTTGAATGCCATTTAAGGTCATAAAGACAACTTTCAATCAGGTGGTATATCTAAGATTAAGACTTCAGATGCGTTTGATAAAACTGAAGTTTGAAATCTAAAATCTAAAATTTGAATCCATTAAGTTATTGAATTGATAAGTATTAAATCATATACATTTGATTGTATATCACATTCAGTGATAAGTTAAAAACTTATTACTCGTTTTTTAGATCAATTTTTGTCTAGAAAATTTGGTGCCATTTAATTAATTCATATGTTCAATTTTTAATTATCAAACATATATAAACATATTAAGATTAGAATTTATTAAATTTAAATACTGAATCAAGTTACCAAACAGAGCCTTTGTCACATTGATTGAACTATCCCCGAAGAAAGTTATTCTGGAGGATAGGAAACTTCACGCGCAAGTGTAGAACCAATTACTAGAAATGTACTACGAGTAGTAGTAGTAGTAGTATAAATATTGGACCTTGAGAGGTCTCTATGCATGTCGAATCCTCTATCTCTATGGTCTATTATCTGTAGCATGGAAGCCCTTTCTTCGGTGCTCAAAACTCAGAAGGGTAAGAAAGTGGACATAGTTGCTCGAACGGTCACAATGTCACGCAAACGCCTGGTCATCTCAACTGCCACCTCACCACAATTTTACGCACCCCGCTGGCACTGGCAGCCAAATGTCCGACCTAACCTGGCAATTCATTTTCCATTCAATTCAATTATATTACTCCTTCCATCCCACTTTAATAGTCCCGTTTTCCTTTTTCGTCCGTCCCAAATTATAATCCACTTTTCAATTGAAGAATGTAGTTGTATTTTAATTTTGCTAAAATACCATTATTTAATGTAAGTTGTTGTTACTATAAACCTACCCCATTTAATGAGAGTTGATTCTTTTTTTACCATCAATTCAAGTTCCCATAAAATTGTACTCTATTTAATGTGAGGGTATTTTAGAAAAATAGCAATCTAAATTTACTTTTCCAACAAAATTAACTACTTTTTCTTAAACTGTGTGAAAAAAGAAACAGGACTATCAAAGTGGGGCGGAGGGAGTAGTATAATCCTCCTTTTTTGTTTCTTTCTTAAGAAGATCAAGAGGACACCCTAATCAAAATAATTTAAAAAAAAAGACAATTCATTAATCGAATAAGTATGTCCAATCTCCCTAAAGCACCAAAATGCCTAGCAATTCATTTTTGTTATTAAATTATAATCTTCATTTTTATTTTTATTCTTTTTTTTAGTTCCAATAGATACCCTAATCAAGTTCAAACCCTTTCACTAATACTTTATAAAAAAAAAAACTCTAATCAAGTTTCGAGTCTTTTAAAAAATCGTAACCAACGAAAAGAATAACATAGTTCGTTAATCAAATAAGCACCTCCAATTTCGCTCAACTGCGATGGGAGTCAAAATCTTTGTTGATTAGGCACAGAAATTCCGTGCAATTTGGTATACTATTATATGCTGTATATGAATAAAATATATAACGCATATCACTGTGGTTGAGATTCCATGAGGTTTGATACACTACTCCATTATATACTATTATACATTGAGTATATATATATAGAATAACGGACCCGTAATGAGTATCCGGACGAAGCAGGTTACGGATATCCGAACTAGGCGTAAGTGTCTGACCATCATTAATATTTTATTATTTTGAAAATTCTATCCATACTGAAAATTCGGCAAGTTTATACTGTAGTAGATTTATTCTGTACTACTGACTACTCCTATTGGCTATTAGTCTATTACTACATACTACTAATGTAGTATTGCGCGGGGAGCTTGCCTGAGGTAGCCTACTACTGATCAGCGTACAAGAAACCACCTCTGGGTTGGGTTGGGTTGGCGGTTCTGCCTCTGTCTTCCTTTCTCCTCCTGTCACACGTTTTTATTTCTCTCTCCCCAAGACTACATATTTCTTCGCATCACATCCAAGACTGAAATTTTAAAATTAATCCACCCCCCCCCCTCTCCCGAACCCACCTCAGAAAAACTATTCGGAAGATTTGGGTTTACTGCAAGCTTTCATCCCTGTTTTATTTTACAAGGTTACATACTTTACAAGGAGCCCTTTATCTCCATGTACACGGAAGTCTGTATTTATTTATTTTTCTGTCTTTTTGCTTGTCTTGTACCTCCTGGTGCATTGAATCTTTCATCCACATTCGAATTCTGATTGAGAAGGAAAGTATGTGTGTTCGCTCCGACAACCCTTGTCGGGGTTTTGCCAAACCTTCAATTTGTATGGAGTATTTAAATTTCACTGGATTCGTATCTTTTTTTTGCTTGTTCAATTTTTTCCTTTTTTGCTTGGTTTAATGCATTATTTATTGATAAAATATTGGATTTTTACCCATTTATAGCGAAATTGTGAGTTCAGGGTGCTTAAAAAAATTTAAGGGATGTGATTTTAAGGCGAGAAAGATTAATGTGCTCAATTCGGGAAAGATACTTCATGGCCGCTTCGTATGGCTTTTTCATGGTTTTTAGTAAGTAGTTTTTGACGAGGACGTGTAAAAATTGAATTTGTCTTTCTTTTAGCAGTTTTCGAATCTTGTCTGCTACGCAATAAAGTTATTAATACCCTGAATTTTCTGGGTCAAATTTGGTTGTTTATCTCTTGACCCGTATATGGGAATGTTTTTAGCTGTCACGTTTTTACTTTTGTTGCTGTTGAATGTGTGATGACTTATCTGGATTGGTGGAGGATATTTTCGAAATAGAGGAAAAGTGTAAAAACAGTAATATGTACCTTCGTGGAAATTGATGGCCCTGATTTAGGTTTAAACTAAACGAATCAACTCTTATGATCTACGGTCTTCTTCACATTTTAATTGATCTTTAGCTGATGCATCTGTTTTACGTTGTTGTAATTTTGTCTTGGTTGTTTCTTCGAAGGTTGTTGGTGTCAATTCTTTAATGTAACTGTAATTTTTATTGCTACAGGGATAAACAATACTTTGAATATTCTGCCTCGCTGTCCAGATTCTTTGACAATAAAAGTACATTGTATCCACCTGGATTTTCTCTTCTCAATTGATCAGTCTGGACTTTAAGACCTGGTTGGTGTAGGAGGGTTCTTGGATTCAGGGTAGCCATGGCTATAGCATTTACAAATGTGTCATGGTGGTTGTGGAGTGGAAAGCAGCATGAACATGAGGACCCCAAAGTCCCCAATGGAACTTCTGTGAATCCTTCACCTGATCCCGGATTGTGGGAAGCGGATACTGTAAAGTTTCCTCTGGTTCACAGGGGAGGTTTGGGACCTTCTCCTAGACGAGTTAAGAGAAAATGGCATAGTCGGGAGGCGAGGAAGATTGACAAGGAGTATGATGTTGTTCTTGTCCCATCAGATGGTGGATGCCTTTCAGGGTCTGATTCTGATGATTCAGATTGGTCAATCGGATGGCTGGAGCCCCATGGCCCTGCCTTCCGAACCGATGATGATTCAGATGATAGTTTTGCTGTGCTGGTTCCTTGTTATGGACGTGGCCGGGGAGAACTGGAAGAGAATGTGAAGGACAAGATTTTGGACACCATTGGAAACATCCCTGATCTGTATGCTACAGGTAAGGAGCAGTTTCTGGTGAATTTGGTCTCTTGAAATTGTTATTGTCTAACAACACCGTAAATTTCTTAGAGAAGTTTTTGCCTCATAGTTCAATTGAAAGTTGAACATTACATATCGTCCCTCTCTTGGACGCAGGATAACATACTAGTGTACAACTTGATTTTGGACCTTTACTCACAAAAGTTGTGGTGGTGAATAATGTGATTGGCTCTGGAAAGTCATTAGTTATATGATCCAGGGGAATGAATGTGCTATTAAAGTTGCACTGTATGGAGTTAGTTGGATTGCCCATGATTTCAAGCGAGATGTATCAAGAGCTAAATGAAGTATTCCAGGGTGTTTTGTGGAAAGTTTATATGATTGAATACTCGCTGCATAGAACTCCATGATAGCCTATGAACGCATAAAATGTGGTTGCATGGAAAGTTTTGAAAGGCAGTTGCTATTATTATTGTCTTTAATCTTTGTCTATCTAATTACGGTATAAAAACTTTTCATAGAAAAAAATCCAGGTGCATGAAATTATTTGCTTTCATACTCCTGTAGCTCTGAATGGTATGATGTAAATAGGAGTTGACTTGTTATTTTAGTACTCAGAAGAATTTTTTCTGTTACAAACAGTTTGCTGCATTATTTCGTAGTCTGTCAAATGGATAAGATCTTTTGCAATTATAATCTCTTTCTGCTCTTATTTCCTAGGCATCCTACACTACTTGCAATTTGTCTCCTTCCTTCACTACCCCGGTGATCTTTCAAGGACAATTGACAACATGAGAAACTTTTCACTTTTACTGGTGTTTAATGTAAAGTTGAGAGGACAGTAGCAACATTGAAACTTAGCCAAGCAGATTTACTTGTTTGTATCTCTTTTCATTTATTTTGTTTAGGGGTTTTAGGAGCTCAATTAGTATGATTAGATGCAAAGATGATCCTTTTTTTTTTCCCTCTGAATACTTCAAGTTAGTCGTTACAGATCTAAATAGATAACCACATTTCTTCAGTTGCACAAATAGTTAACTACCATATCAAGTAACCACATCAATTATTGCATTCTTGGAATTGCAAAATGTTTGATGACCATGTGAAGTGATGACATTGACAATGGTGTACAATGATATATGATTTCCTTTTGGCTTGCTTAAGTTGCAATGTTGTCACTTAAGGTTCCTTAAGTTTCAATTAGCATTTTAGGCCTCATTAATCTGGTCAACTCCTAACTATAAAGTATTTTGTAGCTCTAGAACAGTGTGGGATTTGGAAACCAAATGGTACCAATTCAAGACTGCTTTCTTCTGAAAAGAACGTAGTAGAAATGGCAATCTTATTGGTGTGAATAAATTATAAGCTTATGCTTACTACTAGTCTAGAAGTGCAAATCTACTTACTTTACCAACAAAATTGAGTGTTGAAATTGGGATGAATGCTAGACTTGAATATAGTAACTTAATCTGTACGAGTCATCTGAAAATGACATGTCAGAACTGGTGATGAAGGATTTATGTTGCAAAGCCCAATAGTAAGAATTCATGATGAAGGATTTATGTAGCAAAGCCCAATAGTATAAGGTTATTTTGTGCATTGATCTGAGCACAAAATGAATGAATTAAGTCATTCTTGTTATGAATGCTGTTCGTTGGTTTGATACAGGTCATGAAGGCACACACTACTGCATGATATGAGGGGAAACCACGTGTCTGTGATTTGCCTGTATTTCCACAAAAGATCATTTGTTTTGTCAAAATGTTTTCCTCCCTAGAAGTACAGCCCTAATCTGTGCTTGACAAAGTTGAATAAATTTTCTGCATCATTTACCCCGAGATGGAATTATCCTAATTTTGAATTTTTTCTGTTGTTCTGATATGCAGAAAGCAAGAATTATATGGAGCAGTGGCTTTCTTCTCTACAGAACAATTGACATAAACATGCCCTCGTGTGAATCTCCATATGTTATGCTGCACTTCTGTCCCAGTGGATTAACTTATAATGGGTATTAGCCTAAACATACTAGTACTGAGAAAAACTGGAAAATAGAGAAAAAAAAATAGTAAAAAGCTGTAAATTATAGTACAATTAAGTTTGGTGATTTGGTACTTTATTCACATTGGTAGTAGGGGAGGAGGGTTGAACTTATTCTGACCTAGGACAAAAGGAAACGGAAAATAGGGGGATGATGATGTTTCCTTATTTGGGGGATGCTGGTTGCTGAGGAAAGCAAAAAAAGAAGGGGGACAAAGAAGGAAGAGAAACAGAAATTGACTCTTTCTGTCTAGGAGGTGATACGCTTGTGCACTTCCAGGTCCAGGAATTGGCAAGGAACTTTATATTTGTTTCTAAAACGCCTGAGATTATTTTTCAGACACAGACTTGTTTTGAAGGGGAGGGAAGAAATAAGAAAGCTTTGCTTGTGTCATTCTTTGATGTAAATAGTTTTATACATAAGTTTGGCAAGTCGGATGGCTGGACCAGTGATCTTTTGTACATATGTATATATGTCAGGTTGCAGTTTGAATAAACAAATTCCTGTAAATAATTGTAGCGTTCTTGGTATCATTATTGCAAAATGTAGCTATTTTTTCATTTGCTACTGTTGTTTTTTCTGCGAGATAGCACTGTAGTTTTGTACCTTGGTGATGGCTTTAAGCACTGCAACAAATCCCCTGTACCATTCTTCATTTTCGTGGTGAATTATTGATGCAGCTCTCCTGATAAAACTTCAGATTTGCTGCGGTATGGTTCCTCATGATAGAGAATTTTGGGCTAAAGAAAACCTGTTGTGCAATAGTCTTGCAAGATTCAACAGATCCAGTTACAAGTTTACTCCTCTCTCACAGTGATCGACCCAGAAATAGAGCAGTTAATCCGATACAAACAGTGAAAAGCATTGGCTTCTTGTGGAACCATCAATCTGATACACATATAGAACGTGAGGGACGAAATTGTCATTTTAAATAGCTAATGGATTTACCTGTGTCTGTCAAATTGGTCCCTTAGTTTCCGAATGCAGTTACTTTGGTGGCCTTTGATCCGACGGACCAATTATACCAAATCTGAGCACAACTTTACCCAGACTGAAAGTAGATGAGGAGGGTCCAAAACATGGTTCAAAGTCTCAGCTTAGATCAAGACGACTCGGCCAAGTCGTCATCGGAACAGATTTCTCTGATACAATACCGGAACGAGATGACTCTGAAATACTTGATTCGTTGAGAACTCGGTTGAGTCACCGAAAACTCGGCCGAGAAGTCTCCGATACGAATAGTCTCGATCGAGTTGGTCCGTGTCAATTCATAAATTTATATTTTATAGATTTTCTTTTGCTAATATTTAAATTATTTTTGTTTAGCATATTTTTGAATATTATTCACAAATTTTAAAATATTAAATACTTCAAAATTTGCATCTCGTCAAGGCCGTGACCGATATGCCGAAACCAATGTAAAACAGTTCAGGCCACGACCACGACTGCGATTTTGAACCACGGTCTGAAATAAAACTTAATAGTATTAAAGATGAAGAAGCATCAGAGGTGTAATTTACTCAAGAAAGAAAAAGGAAAAGGAAAAAAGTCAATGGCTGAAAAAAACATGCACGCCTCATATTCCATTCTAGGACATGCCAAATGTGACAACAAATTAGCTGATGGATTCCTACATTTGTGCTTTCCGCTTATTTTGACGAAGGATGCTCCCCTCCATTTCTGGCCAAAATCAAGCCATATCATTCCCCCAGAAGCCCAAGATTGTCTCATTACTAGTTTTTTCCATTTTGTATTGATTATATTTCCTCCTAAACAGTGATGGGTCGATTTTCTCTTGCTATATTTTAGGTGAGACAGCAGAGTCAATGCATGTATCAGAGGGATTTCGAAGGGTGAAGAGTCATAGGGAGAGAGAAGAAGAATGTTGCATAGAGCAGCTAGGAATGCATATTCATGGTGGTGGGCTAGCCATGTTAGAACGAAGCAGTCAAAATGGCTGGACCAAAACCTACAAGGTGAACTTTTTCAACTTTCTTAATTGTGTGAACATTTTTTCTGTTCGTATTTCTATACATGCTAACCAGGCTTTTGCTTAGAAGTAAGGGTTTTCCTAAATTTGCATGAACGGCAGCATAGAGTCGTCCATTTTAGCACATGAAACAGTCTTTATTTTTGCCTATTAGCATGGTTCACAAGGAGGGAAAACACCAAGGTTATGTTAAACCCCTTCGGTTCAACTTGCCTATTAGCACTTGAAGGAATTATGTCTGTAAGATCATTGTGAATTAGACAATGGGTGTCCTTTTCTTGATTAATTAAAACAATTATGAATAAAGATTCCGAATAGTGATTAACCATTGACACTGTGCTGTATGGTACCTTTGAAACAGTCAAATTTTAGGATTAACAGGTGTATAAAGATGGTTTAGGTGTTGTAAACTAGCACCTACTCTCACAGGGTACTTGGATTGCTGTAAAGTTATTCAATTAAACTATTTCGGAAAGGTCTCCAACCAATTCATTTACGCTCACTAAATTTGCATAATAGAAGAAGGAATCAGCACATTTCGTAATCTAATATGTACACCTGCTCAAAGATGGTTAATTTAACTTTTGCACAGTGCCTTTTTCTGAATGATCAATTAAAGGTTGAACGGATTCTTTCTACTATTGAAGGGCCTTTAATTCTCAAACTACTTGTTTGCAGATATGGAAGAAAAAGTGGAGTACGTACTTAAAATCATTGAAGAGGAAGCTGACACGTTTAAACAGCGGGCTGAAATGTACTATAGGAAGAGACCAGAGCTCGTAAACTTTGTTGAAGATTCGGTCAGGAGATACAGAGCTTTGGCTGAGAGATATGATCATTTGTCAAGAGAGCTGCAGAATGCCAATAAAACCATTGCCTCTGTCTTCCCTGAAACTGTTGATTTACCGATGGATGACGATGATTTTGATGGACAAAACTTGCCTGTGGCAGCGATGCCTCTTGATAAATTCAACATCCTCTCCAACTCCAAGCATCCACCTCCTGCCCCTGAGATGAGTATAGCAAAAAATAGTAGTGTTAGAAAGAGAAATGGCAAGATGCCAACTAGACTAATGTCAAGGAAGGGGTTGCTGAAGACTAATGCTGATGATTCAGCAGCTGCCGGTCCGATATCAGGATTGAACAAATCTGAGGCATTTCAAAAAATTGACAAGATTCAAAAGGAAATTTTGGCCCTCCAAACTGAAAAGGAGTTCGTGAAAAGCTCATACGAGTCTGGGCTAGAAAAATATTGGAACATTGAAAACCAGATAAGTGGAATGCAAACAGAGGTCAGCAACTTACAGGATGAGTTTGGGATTTGCAAGGTTATCGATGATAATGAAGCTCGAACCTTGATGACTGCCACAGCCCTGAAGTCATGCCAACAGGCCTTAACCCAATTACAAGAAAAACAAGAAAAATCAGCTGAAGAGGCCCGAGGGGAGAACCGAAAACTTCAAGAAACCCGAGAGAAATTCAAGAGGCTAAAAGAGAAATTTAACAGCAATCAGGCACATCAGGAAGTGTACTTGGAAGAAGAAAGCAGAACGAGCCACAACGTTGGAGCATATAAGCAAGATAAAGAAGTAGACAATGCTGAACAGAACATTATTCATGACGTTGAACCACTGCAGAAAAGAATAAAGGAAGAGTCGCAGCTAAACTTAGCAAGTCCTCTGACCATGTCAGAACTTGCAGAGAAAGTTGATGAACTCGTGGATCAGATTATAAATTTGGAAAGTGCTGTATTTTCTCAGACTGCTTATGTAAAGAGATTAACGTCAGAGACAAATGAGCTCCAGACACACCTTAGAAGTTTGGAAGAGGAGAAAGACACTCTGATTGAAGGTTCAGACGGCATGAATCGGAAGATAAGAGATCTTGAAGAAGAATTGCAGAGAGTACAAAGACTCAACAAGTGCATTCAAGAAAAAAACCACCACCTCCAAGATCATTGTGTTGAAGCAAGTTGTAATCTCGATGATCTTTCTGAAAAATTGCTGCATGTGAAGCTAGATGAGGAGACAGAGAAGTTAACTTTATTCAGCAAAGATACCCATGTTCCAGGTGTCAATCCAGCCAAAGATATTCTTCGTAATAAGAAACACGCACAGAATGCTGAAGAAAATTTTCATGTTGTGAACATTCAAGCAGAGAAGCAAGCCAGCAAACCGGAGCAAAATAGATGCAAAATCAAGGAGATAAACTGTCCTGTGCAATCCAGCTCAAGCAACCACCATGACTGTATCCTGCCATATAGAGAAGTGAAATCCACTACAGATGCCAGTGCAGGATTAGAAGTTCAAGAAATTCCTTCCTGCAGCTCTGTGGTTCTGCAATGTAAGGTAGAGAGTGATGGTATCAAGGGTGACAGCAACTCCACAAGTGCTGAATCAAACAGTTGTCTGCTGTCCAACCAAAGCCAAAACCAATTTACTTCCCTATCTGGAGCTTCTCTTGATGTGAATTCAGAAGAGTGGTTTGGAGAAGCAAGAGATGGGATAGGTCCTGATTATGGCTCAACAATTATGAAGAACAGAGTGAAATTTAATCTTGTGGATACCAGCACTTCTGAAACGGCAAGAGACGAAAGCTTTTTCCAATTAAATCAACAACCTAACAGTGATGATTTTCCCACAGCACAAAAAGTAGCTAGTCCAGGTGCCAATTCACAGAAAAAGTGCAGTCAAGATGAATCTGTGAGTCCACCTGACTATCACATTAAGCCTCTAGAAAATGTGACAATGGAAGAAAAAGTGCTGAAAAAGGATGTTCTGGTGCACAGCAGTTCTTCCATATGTGGAAAGGGTATAATGTATTCAAACCAAGGTGATCACCTTTGTGATAAACCAATAAAAGGTCCAATGAAAGATGTTCATAGCGACAGTTCTGAAAGGAGGTCAGCAGAAGAGGGTCGTGGTACAGCTACTTATCAGTCTTTGTCTATTGAAGGGCACATGAAAGTAGAATCCAGCCTGGATGACTTTTTTCTCTCCAACAGGGATGATTGCATGGATGGTTACTCATTGAAAGATCAAGTGGGAGATCTTCTGGATGCCAATCTAGATAAGTCAGATAACAATAACAACATCCAATCAGCTGCCAAGAACCATCCCAGGTCATTTAAGATAGAAACAGGTGGTGATCTTTCGACACCGAGTGCTTCTGATAACAATAGGGACATGGAGGAGGATTATTGGAATACCGCAAAAGCCAGCAGAAATTCTGGAGAGTCCAGACTCAGTAGCCAGCTTAATGATCTTCCAATGAATAGTCAAGTGAAAAGCATTTCAGATACCAGTCCATTAAAGGTGCTTGCTGCAAATGAAGATAACAGAGCTCCTGACATCTCACCCACCTCATCAGAATTGGCAACTGTAAAGGACCAAAAGATGTACAGCTTTCTGGATCAAGGTACATTTACCATATTGAATAGAACCATTTTGGTTCTGTCTGTTTCTAGGCAATAACCTTCAACTATCTTGCAGGCAAGGATCAGGAAGCAAAGCAGCAACAGGTGTTCCAGCCACTTCAACATGATCTCAGTGGGAACCAAGATGAACTTGGTGTAGGGGATGATGATCAGCCTAATTGGAAAGAACTGTTTTTGAGTGGGTTAGATGACAGAGAGAAGCTTCTATTGCAGGAGTATACATCCATTCTTAGGAATTACAAGGAAGCAAAAAAGAAGCTCAATGAAGTGGAGAAGAAAAAGCGAGCTAGCCTTTTTCAGTATTGCATACAGATAAAAGTCCTCAAGAGTGCTAATGCCTCAAAAGATGCAAAGATTGAATCATTGGAGAAGAAACTGAACTTGCTTGGAAAAAAAAAAGATGCAGCTGTTGATTCAATAGAAAGCAGAGCCTCAGCCAGCTACCATGTCTCAGCTGAACAGAATTTACTAACAGAGCAGAAGGCTCTTGCAGATATGGTAGGTGCTCCAACTCCTCAGTCCATGGATACTAGTGTGGAATCGCCTCCACAAGAGCAGCCAAAGATCTCCTTTGTGGAAGAGAATGGAGCCATCAAGGTTATTAACCTAGATGAAACTCAAAATCTTTCGGTTGTCGAAGAAAGAATTCGCACAGACATTGATGAATTGCTGGAGGAAAATATAGGATTCTGGATGAAGTTTAGCACCTCGTTCCATCAAGTACAAAAATTCCGAACAACTGTCCGGGATCTGCAAGCTGAGCTAGCAGAAGTGAAGGCAAACAACAAGCACAGTGGAAGCACAAACCATCAATTACTTGTATCAGAAATTCGTCCAATTTACAGGCACCTGTCAGAAATACAAACTGAGCTAACTCTATGGTTGGACCAAAATGACATGTTGAAAGATGACTTGGATAACAGGTTAGCCTCGCTGTCTGGCATACAAGAAGAGATCACAAGATTGTCAAATGCAGGGTCGAGTGCAGAAGAAACTGAGCTGAGTGACTATCAAGCAGCCAAGTTCCAGGGCGAGGTTTTGAATATGAAACAGGAGAACAATAAGCTTGCTGGTGAACTGCACTTCGGTCTGGAACGTGTCAAAGTCATCCTGGTTGAGATTGAAAGGACACTTAGAGACCTTGATACTGAGTTTGGAGTTGCCGCAAGAAAGCAACAACCTAGGAACTCACCGATTCGATCCAAAATTCCGTTGAGGACTTTCTTGTTTGGTGTAAAGTTAAAGAAACAGAAGCCATCATTCTTTGCTTGCATTAGTCCGTCATTGCAGAAGCAATATAGCGACTTAAAAGCTGTACAGATATAGAGTTGTTGCTTCACCTTCTTTTAGGATTTGATGGTGTACATTAGTATTATAGATTGTTAGCATTCTATGGTTATACCGGACAAACAAAATCACGGGAAGGCCACCTCAATCACCCGTTACTTGCTCTATAGAAAACATTTCTGAATAGCTACTATGATAGCATAATCCTTCTTGTTGAGATATTCTTCAGTTATAACTTCTTACGGGGAAATCCAACTCGCAAGACGAATAGAAGAATAGCACTAGCAGAACCATCTAATTGAAAAGTGAAAACGAAATTAATAGGGTACAACTGCAGAAGTCAAAAGAGGCATAGAGTAACTGAGTCAAGCCCAAGCTTGATCTGAGGAAAGGGGAGATCAAACATTTCCTCCAATATAAGAAATTGATGAAACGAAATATACCCTACTTATGTCAGAACGCCTTCAACTTATTTACAAACTAATCAAAGAGGGCTCCACTATTCACAGATGAAAAGATACCAGAAGTCATGAATTCACAAGCTTTTTCTATCTAACCTGACAGTAACTGCTTCCTGCAAAATTACATACAATTCAGAAAGGTGGGGAGAGAGGAATAATAACATCGGCCAACAGTCATTCCACAAGTAATTAATTCAGGCGAGCAAGCTATTTTTCACTTCGCCCCATTCTAAAAGCTTCTCGTTGCTTTAAATTTGCTTGTCCATCATTTCCATCCAAATCCATGATTAAGCCCTCTTCTCTCTTTGCCATGTTATTCTCAAACATTTCCTTGACGGGTTTATCACTGATGCATTTAACTGGCATACCCATCACATCATCCTTACTTATGCTGTCAAATGTGGTTGAGGCCTGGTTGTCAGTTGGACTAAGATGACCATTGCTAGCTGCCATACTAGAGCTTTGTGAATCAATCAGATCTCCTGCTTTTTTGTTAAGAGCATTGGCTGAAGCAGAGACCTCATCACCACTGGCATGCTCTTTCAATATTTCGCCCATAACAGATGCTTGACCTCCCTCAGCCTGATCACTACATAAATTCTCTGAAGCACCCTGATCCTCTTGGACTTGATTTGGTTTAGTATCAACAGAAACAGCAGTCAGATCTCCTTTCATTTGTTCATTGGACCCGTCACATTTGAAACCAGCTTGATTTTCTTTAAGAAGGTCTTTTTCAGAATTGCACATAAAGGTACCAAAATCCTCAACAATTTTTGACTCGAGCCTTGAAACAGGGCCAGGCACGGCAACACTTGTTACTTCAGACGGTGCACTTAATTCTTGAGCAGTGCCAGCTGAGTTGGGTTGATTTAGAGGTATTGCAGGTTTTGAAGATGTGCCTAGGACTTGCTGAGTTCCACCATTTTGTGAGGAACTTACTGCAGCTGTTGAGTAAGTGGAAAGTGGTTTTGAAGCCAGGCCAGTGCGGATGAAGTGCACATTGCTGGGCAATGAATTTGCATTGCCTGCCATGGACGATTTGAGCACAGAACCTCCGGGCATGATATGGACAGCATTCTTAGATTGTGCAGCCTTGAGTAGTGTTGCAGCATCTGAAGGGGTAGCAATCCGGGCTCCAGCAGCTACTGCTGCCGCTTTAACCATTGAATCCGGACTAATAGTAGATTTTGTAGAAGGTTTCTTGGTTGTAACTCGAGATTTTGATGATCCAATTTGATGCCCTGCAGTTGACACAGAATCATGTTGCAATGGTGCGACAATGGATGGAGTTTCATTAGAATGAGGTGGTCCAAGTTTGCTGTGTGCAACATTTGTATTCGTCCCTGCCATCCAATTTCAACCAGAAACTAGTGAAAGCTTTGCAAAAGTTGATGAAGACATACTGGGTGTAACTGTGATGATGATCTGTTGAATTTAACTGATTAAAAAGTTCAAAAAAGAAAAGCATAATGCTATTCCTACCATCTTCCAAACCGTTGGGCACCTTTGCAACTGAAAATGTAAGATGCTCAACACATTTCTCATCCAATGGTTTGCTCTTTGTTTGTGTTAAAAGAGTTTTGCAAATATCAAACAAATATGTCAGCAGGCATTTCACCTCCTGTTACTCTATTATTCACATAATGAACCTTGACAACGGTCATCCCCAAACAGCCACTCAACTGACAAGTCAGGTGCAATGGAATATATGTCGTTTGAGTTAAGATACAGAAAAACGGAAGAAGATAGGCTTTAAAATATCAAGAACCATTAATTGTATCTGTCTAATTTTTGGCAGGTTAAAGCAACTTTATAACCAAATCATAGAAAAGCCTTAGCATTTGCAGAATAGGTTGAAGAGCTCATTTGATCTAAAGGTGTCTTGTTTCCCAAATTATGGGAAGCAAGTATTAGCTAAAGGCTTTTGTGTAACTTCACGCACTGGTTTGAAATTGACCATTAAACATACCACTTACAGTTGACAAACCAATATCATCTTTGATTTACCCCCGTCTCCATCCCATCTACTTTACACTCAAATCTATACTCAATATTCACCATGAATGTAAGCACAAAAAACATAAACTATCTTTGGATCAAGTTCAAGAAATTTTCTTTTGTCATAATTTTCCACACACGTGCACACACAGATATAACTACCTGATGAAATCGAAGGAGATGATTTCAAGGTATCCCCCATAGGCATATTAAGAGCCAGTGACACAGCACGACGGGCAGCCAGCTGAACCTCTGAAAGCTGTGAGCCTGTTCCTAGAGTCACATTACCCTTTCGTTTCTTGATAATAGCCCACCTCTGCACATATTCATGACCAAGAAATTAGACTAACTGAATATGTAGACCAGTAACAATGCAGAGAACTAATAGTAAAAGTTGTTTACATGATCAGACACATTTTATTAATTTGCATAAGTTTGGACCATGTGACTAGGTCTTCTCTTCACCGAGTATTCACAAACTGCATTTATGTAATACGAGTGCAATGTGTATATCCATCCGCACAGTTAAACTTCTAAATACCTATTCCGTTGCCGGGAATTGAACCCGGGAGACCTGGACAAAATCCAGGCATCCTAACCATACTAGATAACAAGGGATTCCTTCACTAAAATATCTTAGTGAAACCATGTAATGAAGATGATGCAAGTCAACTGTTGATGCGTCTTGATCATCAAGTTTGCTATGACCTGCTCAGACAAAACTGTAGATTCCATCATGGGGGCTGAAACGTATCCTACTAGCTTCAATTTATTATCCTGAATGAAATCATTTCCTAAAAAGTTGACCTTAAACAAAGCAATGTTTGCATCAGAAATTTTGCAAAATCCTCTAACCTGTTTATTCATTTTCTTATACCTTACTTTCCACAGTTTTCATTCTCCACAGGAGTAAAACTCCAAAAGAATACAAAATGTCACCTTACTGAAGGCTTCCTACAAGTTATGTCTTGTATAATTACACTAACAGTCTATTAAAAGGTTTGCCATGCAAATTAAAAATATCTCATATTAAAGCCAAATCCCAACATTCCTGGAAGCCCTGACCAGCCATCATGTAGCAATATGGTAAAAGGAACACCTATCAGGAAACATGAAAAAGGAAAACAAAAAAGAAAAACGGAAAAGAACAGATATACGGCAGCAAACAGACCTAGCTGTGTATCTTTATCACCAACCCTCAAAACAACTAACTAGTCTGATAGGGTTCCAGAAAATTATACTAGATCCGGTATCTCAAAAATTCTCACACACATGATAAATAAAACATCTGAAAAGTTTCACCAATTTGATTGTCTTCCTGATACAACTCGTGAAAATCCTATGTAAACCATGCTTCATCAGATTTCTGAAAATTCAGATGAATCTTTATACAGAAGGATATTCTTCTTTCGGAATTTTATTAAATAGAGCAGCCACTCTTACTGATTTTTCTCTGTGCATGTATTTAAGTTAATTCCCCAGTAACATCCAGAAATATCAATTCTCTTAAATGCCCAAAGGAGTGCAGTTAACTGACTCTCTTCTGAACTAAGGGCAGACTTGTCCTTCTGCCTCTGAACGAGTTAAAGCTACTCGTAATTTTTAAAGTCAAGCTTAACTATGTCATATAACCCAAACAAGAAAACTTTCATTTTGTTAGTAAGGATTTAAGAACATTTTTTGCATCATTGAAGATAAGCCTTCACCATGCTTACATCCAAGAATATCTGGCTCATAAGATTAAAACAAATAAAAACATACTTGGACCATCAAGGAAACTTTGCAAATTAGATAAAGAACCTGAGATAGTTGTGAGGCTGTTCTATCACTCTTAAAGTCTCCTTTTAAGATATTTGCCCAATTTCCTTCACCAAACTTTCGCACAGCAGCCATAAGTTCCTGATCCTCAACATCTGTCCATGCTTTTCTTTTCCTTCGAGGCAAATTTGCATTAGCTGCTCCATTAGAATCCAATGCTTCAGCACTTGCGACAGAAGGCAGTGACGGTTTCTGTACAGAAACTGGAACTGTTATGTTCGTCCCTTGCGCAAACACATTACAATGTGAATTCTCAGGAGCTCTGGATGGCTGGCCTTTCGGAATATTAATAGTTAAGGGAGCTTCAACTGTTAAGCCATTGGGATCGCTTGGTCCAGAAGCAATTAATACCTATGCAGGGCAAATTTTCACCAAAAGTCAATCAGAAATATACAGAATGACACATACGCATTTATGCAAAGTGTACAATGGAAATGTAGTGAAACAAGTGAATATGTGCGTTACAGCTTTGAGTGTATAATCAAAATGTAGTGAAACAAGTGAATACATGCGACAACTTTTCCGAAGCACTAGAAATCAATCATAGAGTGTATCTTAGCAGCAAAAACCAAGAAAAAAAAATCCATCTACATAAAAAATATATACATAGACCATCAACCCAATTTCTCCATTGTATTAGCCAAATAAGAATCCAATCAGTGTAACCAACCAACCAAATCATTCCCTTTCCTATACAGTCTCAACAAAAAAATAGCTAAGCAGTTTAAGCAGCAGTAGGCAAGATCGATAAAACAAATTTGCAACTGCTTTCAAGCTTCAAAAATTTGTACCATCTTAAAAAGCCTAAAAGTGAAGTCCTTCGAGGTACAGTGTTGAAGCACCTTAAAATCATCCCATACAAGATATACGCCACACATTTAATTCTTTGAATCTTACCATTTTGGACATTTATGTCCCAATAATCGTTGTTCTACTAAGTTCCAAATGTAATTAAATCAAGTCAGCTAACAAGCAAAAAGTGAAAAGTAGCTTTTACATTGAAAGCTGCCAAAACTACCAACATAATGGCCACACATTACGCAAATACTCCATCTAGCTAAATATTCGCCTGGAGTACCATTCAATGCAAGCATACCATTCAGCATAAAACTGTAAAAAAAATGCAGGTAAAATATTATACATCAACTTTACCTTCACACAAGCTGCAGCTTCTGCCAAAGCTTCATTACTCACCGCGGGAAAAGCTTCCAAGTCACATTCTAAATCACTATCATCATCCTGCCAAGCAAGCATCATCAAATCTTACCACACCCTCACTACCAACACCCCAGTCCATGCACAGAAACAGTAAGTACATCCCTCAAGCGTACAAAAGAAAAGCACTGCAGGCCTAAAAACTTCTCACTTTTCCCTAAATCACCACAATACACACCTTTTAGAACACGTAACTACGTCTCTACAGATAAACACATACACAAGTGCGTAACTCAACAGAGGTCAAGCAACATCTTCGACTCTATTGACTGAAATAATATACATATTCCTCGTCACTTTTTTTTAAGTTTTTTTGTGTGTGTGTGGGGGGGGGGGGGAGGGGGTGTTGCTAATTTCTTAAGCGCAAGACATCCAGGGCTACGAATTAATTGACCTCAATTGAATCCAAAGCAGCGGTAATTTACCAGAGGTTGAGCAGCAGCATCATCGAGTCTATCAAGCAAAGCGTCGCGATAAGCCAAATGCCGCCAAAGCATCTGGTACTCCCTCGGGTTAGAAATTCCTGTCTTCGACTTTTTCACCAAAACATTCCAATCAATTTTAGAATCCTCCACCTGCGCCACCTCCTGCAGCAGCGTAAGCACCGTCGTCGCCGTATACCTTCATTCACCAATTTCAAACAAGAACACCCGACCCGGGAAAAAAAAAACCTCAGTAAGGGAAAACCAGAAAAAAGGGGGGGGGGAATGATTTTGGGGAAAAAGAATAATGTGTAGAGACCTTTGTAAGAGAGTGGAAAAGTCTTCTTCGGTGACGAAATTCTTTCTGGGCTTCTTTGATTTCTCCCCCATTTTGGTTATGGCAAAACCCCAGATAGAGAGAGAGTGTGTGTGAGAGAGAGGGAAAGGGAGGGTTTAGCAGAGAAATTGTTGGGGGCCGGGGAAGGGGTGGGTTGTAAGGGAGACGAAGGCTACGTTGGACGACGACGTTTCTGAGAGGACGGAGCTGAAGAGGAAAGTGAAAGACAGTTGAAGATCGTGGACGACACGCGCATCCGGAATTTACGACACGAGAGCGTGGGGGAGAAGGGGAGACTGGCTGCACTGACGGCGTGCGCGTGAGCGGACAGAAGTTGGGTACTGCTACTCGTCTGCTACTGTACTCGTACTAGCAGTCTAGTAGTGGTAGTAGTGGAATATTAGTACTAGTAGGAGTAGTACGTGTTTGGGGCTCAAGAAATCAAAGCTGGTTTCACCGATGCAAACATAGAGATGTAAACGAGTCGAATTGAATCTAGTATCTTATGTTTGAACTTTATTCGTTAAATGATTCGAACAATGTTCGAATTCGTTCGTTAATTTTCGAACTTCAAACCTATGGACCTGTTTGGAACCTCAATTTTTTACCAAGTTTTTTAGCTACTAGTTTTTTAACAACTTTAACTACAAGAACCCAGAAAAATTTATCAAATTTTTTAATCAATGCACTTCGAAATATCTAATACCCAAAAAACTTTCTCTTTTCTTCAACTTTCTCCCTTACCCCGATCCACCACACCTACATCGCCGGCCACCACCTCCACCGCTGCTTCCGGCGCCAATCACATATTCCGGAGTCAGTCTTCCTTTTTTTTTTTTTTTTTCCTTTCTCCCTCTCCCTCTTCTCTTTTGACCGATCTGCAACCCCTTTCTTTTCTTTTTTCTTTTTTTTCTCTCCATTTCCCGCTCCTTCCCTCCCCTCTCCCCCGCTCCTCCCCCTCCCCTCCCCTTCCCGGCCACCCTCCAACCTTCTTTTTTTTCTACCCCTTGAGTAGCTTAGTGGTGGGCGGCTGGTGGTTACATAAGCCGTCTCTCTCTCTCGATTTTCCAAAACCTTTACCCTCTTACTCTCATTTTCCGTGTCATCGCCGCTGCTACTCCTGCCACCGCTACCTCTGCCGCCGCGACCATGAACCTCTCATCGTCCTCCTCTTTAAGACTCGATACTAATTTGATTTGCACCAGAGCAGTTGTAGCAGTCACATTCAATGGACCTCAATCTTACTGAATTCCCTTTGGCGGGATGGGTCCGAGGAAAGTGGTATAGTTCAGCCCCACTTGCTTCTCTGCAGCCAAGCCGATAGATGTTGTGGTGGATAGGCAACTGCAGAAGGTGGGTGAGTTGGGGTCCTGTGGGCTGAGTCGAATTGAGTCCCTGAGTCAAGTTTCGGGGGTGCTAGGTTGCTAATGGGGCGATGAAGGGAAATTTGGACCATCTGCTGGTTCTTCAATGTCGAGACAGAGCTGACGGGGGAGGGAAGGGGGAGGGGAAGGAAGAAAAAGAAAAAGAAGAGAGGAAAGATAAGAAAAAGGAAAGAAAGAAAGAGAAAAAAAAAAAGTTTTTCATCTTAAAAAATGTTTTCAAAAACTTCTACAGTGAACTACAGTTAAAATTTTAGACAAATTATCAAAAAACTCAGGTTCCAAACAGGGCCTATGTTCGTATTCGATTCGTTAAGCAAAGTTCATGTTCGAGTTCATGTTCGGCTCGTTTAACATAAACGAGCCGTTTGCGAACATATTCGAAATGCTCGAATTCAAATTATTTTAAGTCTTAAATATGCCATACAAATCCTTAATCATTCTAAAAAACAATTAAAGTACTAAGTGACTATATTCTATTATTCATTAACTATATAACTAACATTAACATAAAAATAACAAATAAAACCCTCCTAATATAATAGTCTAGCCATAAAATTAATCCTAAAATTTGTCAAATGATAATTATGTCTATATTTGTGAACATTCATTAAAACTTGTGAACATGCTTGTGTTCGCAAACGTTTGTTAAAACTCGCAAATATGTTCGTGTTCGCGAAATTATTAATCGAACAAAAAAATTCATTCGAATTTATTTCAAAAGGTTTCGAACGAGTCTTTCACGAACACTAACATATCGAAACGAACCGAGTTACCGAACAATTCGATTCGTTTAACAGCTCTATACAAACATAATCAAAATACTAATGTTAGATACATTCTACTTCTACTTTTCAGCTTTTTCGTCTTCTATTAAAACAAATCTTACCTCTAAATACAAAAGTAGAATCAGAATGTCAAATTCCCACCCCCAAAAAAAAAAAAAAAAAAAAAAAATTTCTGAATGAGCCTAAACAAGAACAAGCCTTTTATATTCCACGATGTACATTCTCATTCCGAGCTGCCTGTAATGACGAGCAAACAAAAGATTATGCATGCACATATCAACTTAGTTGAAGTTGAGCTGCAAACCAAAAAGACCATTTGCGCAATTACCAAACTTGGAGCGATACTCATCAGGAGACATGAACGCATCTCTTCAGACTTTGTTGGAATGCGACCTCTTTCCTGCTATACCGTAGACCGTAGCGTGTTCATTATTGTAGCCCTTAAAATTAACACCAAATCACCACAATTCAGTTACTGTTTGCCCAAATCTTGTCCAGCTGTTTCAAGTATAAATTCACGTCCTTCATCTTCTTGGTTTCCTCCAGTCCAACCCGAAATCAAACATGCAAAAATGTGACTTTCTCCAGAACCAGAACCTCCAACCAAAAGTTTCCCACTTCTCGAACGTTACTTCATTGGCATGATCATCAGGAACGTTACTTCAGTTCAAGAATTGGCATGATCATCAGGTGCTACCAGCAGCAAATCCGCTATTAACTTGTTTTACCACTTCTTGTCGGTCAAATAGGTTAACAAATTGGCAAGTTTATGGTTCGTACACACACACACACACACGCACGCATAGTTGGCAATTTGCGTTGTATCCTCTCCTAGTCTAAACAAAGTGCCAATTATCAGCTTTATTCTTACTCTTACTTTGTTTACATAACTAACATTACAAAACCATGCAAAGCAACCCAACTACAACCAACTTGGCCTCCACATGACTTGCTGCTACCTAGTATGATGTTTTTCCGTATCAATGTTGAATTTAACCAAGAGATTCACATATATTATGTATGTCCAATACAAACAGAAAACCCTGCAACCCAGCAGACAAAACTTTCATGTAGCCAGGAATACACGGCTGCAGTTTAGAGTGTTGGTCCATCACTAGCTTCTGGCACCCAAACCAACCGAGAAAACTGCAAAGAACGAGCTTGTAATATGGAAGAAAAAAGAATTGCGTCCTGCCTATGAAGCAAACAATTGGTACACGAGTAAATATCATCACCAAACGTCCCTGAGATACCTCCCGTCCATTTGTAGTTTCTTCACCATGGCCTCCGCTTCTGTGGAATCGACCTTTTCCTAAAAAAACAGAAAGGCAGTTTGCATGGATGCATTCTTAGAGAGATGTACCCAAGTTAAGCTTCCAATGCAAAAGTATATACAAATATTGCAAAGAAATAACTCTGATAGCATTGACATTTTACTTTATCATGTCACTACTAGGAAATTAAAAATCACATGCAACAGAACATCGAAACAGCTTCCTACAAAATAGTCTGTAATGTATATTATACTTAGTGTAGGCAGTATCACAGGGAAATGCCTCAGCCTAAAAAACAACCTAATTTACGTTAGAATAGAGAAGCCCAACAATCAACCTTAATCAACAGCAGTTAAAACTTTCTCATGGGAATTCCCCCCCCCCCTTTTTTCTTTTTTGGGGGGGGGGGGGGGGGGCAAGAGAGAGAGAGAGAGAATTTCGTACCTGCTCCTGAACAATGGTATGCAAAGTGCGATGCACGTCTCTTGCCATCCCCTTTGCATCCCCACATACATAAAGATGCCCCTTCTGGGAGATCAAACTCCAAAACTCGGCAGCCTGCCCAATAAAAAAGCTGGTGGTTAGTAAAGTGCAACTTCCAACTCATAACCGTAGGCAAACCTGATAAGAATTGACAAACCTTCTCTATCATCTTATGTTGCACATAATCTTTCTGTGGCCCCTCGCGAGAAAATGCAACAATCAGCTTTGATATTACACCTTGGTCAACAAAATTATTTAGCTCATCCTCGTAAATGAAGTCCTGGAAGCAAAGTGTGTTTTAAGGAAGACCTCGAGCAATGGAATAATGTAATAATTTGTGAGACTGAGAGAATAAATAGAATAGTCATGATTACCATCCTGCGATTTCTGCAGCCAAAGAACAATAAAGCAGGACCAAGCTGAGCGCCCTCTTCTTTCAAGACCAATCTCTCCTGTAATGGACATCTGCACCATAAGATTTCTTTTCATGGGAACAGGAGAAATCCAAAAAAAGGAAGTCATCCTTACTTGTAAAAATCCTCTAAATGGAGCCAAGCCAGTGCCAGGTCCCACCATGATGATTGGAATTGAAGGATCAGCTGGTAACTTGAAATTGGAAGATCTAATAAAAACAGGAGCCTTGCTGCAATCTTGGCTTCTCTCCAATGGAACAGCATTCTGCATCAAGTTTTAAATTAACGTGCCGTCTCCAAGAGCTACAGAAGATATTATAAGCACAAATCACAAATATCAATTATACACCTTAGCTTTTCAACTTACTTTCATCCAGGTTGAACATACTCCTTTGTGAATACGGCCAGTTGGAGTTGGCCCATAAACCAAGGCACAGGTCACATGAACTCTATTGGGAACAAATCTGCAGCAAGTTAATGAAATCAACCAATTGTTAGTCGATTGCAATTCATGCTACACACCATTTTTATTGTCATAGATGATTATTGGGTAAAAATCACCTGGGTGAAGAAGAGATCGAATAGTAACGAGGTGGCAGACGAGGGGCTATTGCTGCAAAAAATACACCAAGTGGAGGTTTCACTGAGGGAAACTCAGCCATTACCTCAAGAAGACTCCTCTGACTCCCCACAACCCATTGGGAGTACTCATCCTGAAATCCAATCACACCATTTAGAAACACAATACTAAGCAGAAGCACTCACCAAGGTAAGGAATTAGTCTATTCGATAAGTAGTTACTAATTTGCTATTTATAGTCAAGCAGGTCAAAAAACAAAAGTATGATAAAGGGAAATAAAGAATGTGAACGAAGCAACAAAGATCAAATGGAAAAGAAACAACATTGGAGGAACTTGTTCACCTTCCCCTGAGGTGATGATAAGAATTTTAGCCTTTCTGCTTCACTAGGTTCACTTGCATGAGCAGCTAATGCGACCAAAGCAGCCTGTAAATTTTCAAAATTTAGAAATTAGGGCCACAGTTAGCAATTATAACTGTCAAAAGTTAAACAGTAAAATTTTCACAAAAGATCTCGATCTACATTCTACAAAAAAAAAAAAAAAAAAAAAGCACACCTTTCGAGGAGGATTCAAAAGATCAGCATAGCGAGCAAGGGCAGTACGAAGAAAGCAAGGACCGGGAAAAGGAGGCGGTAATGAGCCTCCAAGGGATGTTCCATCTTCTTTGTCAGCATGGATAGAAAATCGTACACTTAAAGGTTGGCCCAACAGTTTTGCTGCTTCTTCAACAGTTTCATCACAGTTTTCAGCATAAACCCCCACATGATCTCCAGTTTCATAACTGTAAAAGAAGTATATGATTAGGAGAACAAGATTGGCCTGTAACAATTACATGATGAATTTAAACATATAGAGAGTACATAAAAGAAAATTAGCAGATAAATGGAAGTATAGGCAGGCTTTTATAGAAGTCAAGGGCAATTAAGAATAAGTTCCATGGTCAAGAATCAACTTTGGCTTCTACAATCCACCATCAGCCCAAAAAGCTGTAATCAGGTAATCCATCAGCTAAAAGAAGAGAAAGCTGATTCAAGGAAGTTAAGAAAATAATGATCATTTACAGGAAAACATGCACTAGTATTATTGGGAAAAATGATCAGATCTTCTGAGATAAGATAAGGCGATATAATTTCCTAATTATCTTTCAAGGGAACAGAGATTTCAGGCAGATATCATTCCCTATCTTTTCCATTTCCACATTTAATAAAAAGAAAAACATTAGTACGAGCTTTTCCGTTTCTTAAACCCTATTATGAACAGAAAAAAATAGTCGTACTTAGACCCCCACCCCACCCCCCAAAAAAAACAGAGAGGTTCTTACTTGATGCCAGTGCCAGATATATCAAATTCCAGGTGGATGCATGACCGATCAGATTCGGGTGTATGAAGCTCTCTTTGAACAGCAACATTAACTCTGCAGATTTTAGTGGGGTTTTAGAGTAGGGGCAGTGAGAATGGTCAGTAAGCCATTAGAATGGTCAAAGAGAACGAATCGCAATATTACTAATCACATACATGCAAGGATGATGAATATCATATGAGGTGTTCCCATTAGCCATGCTGAATTGCTTATCCTCGTAAGATGTGTCCTCAGAATCATAAAACACTACTCTATACTCGAGAATTGCAGCAGTATATGGGGTAGACGCAGAGTTTGCATCATCCTCGTTCCTAAGTATCTGATCCAATTCAGGCCAAAGTTGATCTCGCCTAAACATAATGACACTTACAGAGTCAACCCAACTAGAGAAGCTGATAAAATGCTCTTAATAGTCCATTATTTGCACAAAAATCTAGATTCATAAAGGCAACATAAAATGTAGGACACCTATCACTAAAGAACATTTGGAAATCAGAAAAATAAAACATACCAGGCAGCAAAATCATCCTCGATACATTGGTCATCATCACCAAGACCAAGTGGAACAATCTGTTTCGCACCTGTTCAATCAAAGATATAACTAAATCATCGTGCACTAAACACAAACGTATAAAGAAATATGCAGCATCATGGAAGTGAAGAATCTCCCATTCCCAAACCATAAGCCTTCGAAATGAAAGGAGGTGGTGGGATAAGGGTGATGCAGGAGCATGTTAGATCTTGGATTTTGTTTTTGTTTAGTATATTGTTAGTTATGCTTTTTTGCTATATGTTGCAGTAGTTTTGGAAATTGTTGTGCAGCTGGTGCACATGTGCTATGCATATGCCCCATTAAGGTTATTTTGGTGCTTTGTCACTTTAGGGGGCAACAATGTGCTTGGAGCCCTATAAGCACACATCTTATGTACTGCAGCCAGCAGTTTTCATTTTCGATTTAAAATTTGTATCAGCACTCTTTGGCTTTCATACAGCCTAAAAGCTATTCTCTTTCAAACTTTTTCAATCAATCCCTATCACTTAGTGCTGCTACCCATCCTTTTAGGTACTACACACACACACACACACACATATAGAGAGAGAGAGAGAGAGAGAGAGAGAGTCAGAAAGAGGGAGTGTTTACAGTAAAAGCACAACATTTTCAACATCTCATACCTTCCAGCCATATTGGATCATAATCAACAAGAGGTCCTCTATTAGTGGCAGGCCTTTTTATTGCTATTCTGCACTGCTACTTAACTTATGTCACCTCAATCACTTTCCGATGGCTACTGTGGGGCCGCTATATACTTGTCATCTTGTTGTAGAAAAGCTCCTTTCCTAGACTAAGGATGCATCTTTTATTCTTTTATTCCTCTCTCTCTCTCTCTCTCTGGGTCTCCCATGTTTCTGAAAGGGTTCCTTCTTGAATGAATTTCTTACTACTAAATGTTAACATCGTTGAGAACAAAATGGTCAACTGAAGCATGCAAATCCTGCCCTTGCAATGATCTTAAACTCAAAATAGCGCAGGCAGGTTGAGAGTCAATCCAGGGTTCACATTTTATAAAAAGAATATGAGATGCATGATGGAAGCCAAGATCTACATAATCGTGTATACAAGAAAAACTTATGGAAGAAGTTCCTTTAACTAACACATTTGGAAATTGCTTAGATTGATAATCAAATCACTCTAAAAGTGAGATTACCCTAATAAGAATAATTTTCCAAAATATCAGGAAAGGAGCTTTATTAACAGACCAAATCAGCTAGATCAGAACTTGTGCTAGTGACAAGTTAGATAACACAATAATGCATGACCAGACTGTATTCTGGAGACAAGAAACTTCCATCTACCTTGTTCACTTAGTTGTTCATCGATTACCTTGCCGATCTGTCAAAAAATTTACTGTTAATGAATAGAAGACCAATATCTGCGAAAAGAACATATTTTCAATGTACCTCATTGAAACTCTCATACTAACACTCACCAAGACCATAATTTCTGTTAATAAACGGAAGACCAGTAGATGAGACAAGAATATGTTTTCAATCTACCTTATTGAAATGCTCATACTGACGGTTACCCAGACCAAACACACCATAGGTAAGTTGTTGAAGCCAGGGCTCCCTGTCTTTTAATCCCTAAAAAGAATTATCAAAATGATTCAAAAAGTATTTCACAAGGCAAATACACGAGTTAACATGATCAAAACCAATTCAGTTTGATCTTCCAACCAACCTCACTAAACCATTTGTAAAATCTTGCAGCATTATCAGTCGGCTCTCCATCTCCATAACTAAAAGATCAACGTTAATTATTCAAGCTCATATATTTGCAAACACAACCATACTTTCAGACGCAAAAAATATCTATAGAATCATTTCTTTCAGCTAAAAATACATGGAAGATAAATAAAGGAAGTACAGGCAAATATCTTACGTTGCAACCATGAAGAATGCCAAGGTCTCTTTCTTCAGCTTTTCCTCATACTGATCATCATCCGCAGCATAATCATCCTATTCCCAGTAACAAAGAACGTGATGAATCAATACTCTTTAAATCACAAGCTACCTTCATATAACAGTAGAAAATTTCTCAAGCATACCAAATCAACAACTTTAACAACTGCTTTCTCATATCTTGCCTTGATCTCTTCACCCAATGCCTATCAAAAAATTCACGAAAATTGTTCAGAGGCAATCAGAGTATTATCTGTTCTACCCAAAAACACAAAAGGCGTAATCAAAAGGAACTAACTTGAAATGTAAATATACTTAGAACAAATTCCTGAACAAGCACAAGGCAAAAAAATGCATGTACTACAAAGTTTATGCAGTTGATAAATCATATGATGGATAATGTGTTCCACATGACATAGCCATGCATCTATTATTTGCGCTCTCTGCTTTACTAGTCAAGCAAGCAGGGTAGTAGGCAAGGCTAACTCATATCGTCACATACATGGTGCAATTACTGTACTCCAAAAGGACAATATGTGCATAAAGAAAAATAAAAAATAAAAAAGAAGAAGATAGATTTATAAACCTTTTTTTATGTTGCATCCAGTGACTAATAAAATGTTCGAACCTTCCAACGTTTCCGACGATTAACCAGCAGCAACGAAGTTAAGTAGCCAAAAATTGATATACTATAAATTAGCTAGAAAAAAAAAGAAATGAAAAATCCAGCTGGCCTTCAGGTATATAAAACAAGATAGACTCTGTACATCTCCTGATCCAGCGCTTTTGACAATAGTAAACTAAAAATCAACTTTCTCAAACAATAACACTCAAAAGGAAGACATTCATTTTGTTGTTGTCATTCACCAGTAAATGAAACAAAACTAATCTCCTTAACGAATAAATGGCTAGAGTAATCTTCACCACAACAAATTCTTTTTTTTTTTTTGAGACCAGCATGCACGATCTCTGCGCTAATTCCTCATTTTATGGCCACAAAACAACAGAAATGAAGGCATAAGCTTGTCACTGATTCCACATTCATATTTAATAATCAAACTCATAAATTCAAAAGCAAACTGCCAAAACTTCACATCCAATTCAAAGTCAATGCTCATTTCAAATCAAAAATTCAAGGAAAAAAATCCAATCTTTGACTATTCTAACAAGACAAAATACTAGTAAAAATCAAAGTAAAGATCTCTACTAGTATACCTTAGCAAAGCCCTCAGCAGTACCAGTCTGAGTACCAAAAAAAATCGTAACTTTAACCTTACTAGGATCCACATCATCCTCTTCCTCCTCCGGGACCGAAGTGTTCAACTTGGTAATCACCAACGGCTTCGTTTCTTTACTTCGATCACTCGATCTCTTCCATAAAAACACTAATAAACCCACGATCGCCGCCAACGACGTGGTTAGGACCAACAGAACTTGGTTTCCATCTTCCCCCAACGACACCCCCAAAGCTGACTCAATTGATCTTATTAGCTCCAATTTTGACTCCATCTTTTATAAGACCTCCGCCGAGCTGACTTTGCAGGATGCAAGGCGCGCTGTGGTTGTTAGCGGAGGAGGGGTGTGGTGGGGCGGAGATAGGAGTTTGAGGAGATTTTGACCAGACGGTTTATTGGGGCCGGTGAGTTGAGGGGGCAGGAAAAGCCAAAATGAGGGTCTTTTCCTTTCAGGAAAGCTCCTTTCGGAGTGCGGAAAAAAGGTGGAAGAAAAGGAGGGATTTTGGAATTGTTTGAAATATTCGGGGTCAATGTGTGATAAGGGAGAGAGTGGCAACGCAATTTTTGCGTTATAATACCCTACAGCTCTATATCAATGCACTCCACTAAGAAGGATTTTTCACTTAAAAGCCCAGATCTCCAAACTCTCAATTCCTTTTTTTTTTTTTTTTTTTTTGTAGATTTTCTATTTATTTTAGTTCTTAAAATGCAATGAGTTGGATTCAAAATCTTGACTGTAGACTAACATTCTCATCATTTCAAAATTGTAATTATTTGGATTCCTTTTATTCTATATTTTTTATTTATTTTAATTCCTAAAATGTAATGAGTTGATTTCAAAATCTTGATTGTAGACTATATTCTCATCATTTCAAAATTGAAATTATTTCAAATTATAATAATTTGATGATACATGTGACTTTAATATTTGAGAGGAAAAAGGAATTTTCTGGTCAACACATATTTTTGGTTATGTATTACCCTAATTATATTGAATTATTTTTTCTTTATCTCCAAGATCCTTCTTTGGTTTCTATAGGTATTATTTGTGTTCTTTGATTATGAAATTATCTACACTAATGCCTGGAAAAGAGTTTACATATTATCATATGTATCTATATACATCTATCAATTTTCATACAGATTTTATTCTAGACCTTTCAAAAAGGCTCCTAAAACTCCTTTTCTCCAAAAACACACAATCCAAAAATCAATATATATAAAAATTGCAAAATGATTTTTTAGTTAGAAGCCATGTTGAAAATTGTAACTTCATGTACTACTTAATATTTTTAATCCAAATAAACAAACAGAGATTTTGAAATTTGAAATTTTAAAATTATATAAAATGGACCCTTGATAATTATTTTTTTATTATTCTTGAAAGAATCTAATACTGTATGGATTTTATGCCAAAAAGTAATGGATATATTGATTGAGAAATAAATTAACATTTTGGCAAATAGTTTTTGAATTTTCTAAATGTTGGACATGATGGTTGAGAAATTAATTGGCATTTAGCAAATATTATTTGGTTTTAGATCCATTTCAATTTAATATGACATGTTCTATGTATTATACTAATTTTTTCTCTTTCTTTTTTTTTTTTTTTTGTAATGCATGTTTGTAATAGGGAGACGATAGCTAAAAATTATTTTTTTTAAAATTTTTTATGCATTGGAGGGGTGGGATTTGTGAAGTGAGAAGCTGGAAAGAGTAGGTTAAAGTTGTTTGCAGGTTAAACTAATTTATTAAATTTCTGTATGTTATATATTCCCAAAACTATTTATTTCTTTTTCATAATACGCTTTATGACCTTGCGTAGCACGGATTTTTAGACTAATATTGTAAAATTTAAAAGATATGTAAATGGATGAACAAATTGAATTGCATATTCTTTTCGGGATTAATGTTGATGCCCATATTGATTGGGAATTTGGAATCCATAATCAAAATAAATTTTAACAGATAAAGTATTTAACGAAAGTGCAGAGAGATTGAGAGGTTATTTGGATTACATTTTCTAAAGAGTTTTTCGAAAAAAAATTACTGTCATTCTTTTTAAAGATGTGATGTATATAAAGTGAAAAGGTGATTGAAAAATGTGTTAAATAATTTTTTAAAAATTTAAAAAAATCAAAAATTAGCAATCGAAATAGGACCTAAATTAATTTTGTGGTACCAAATAGGTGCATGTCATTTTACCAATGTGGTAGGCAGAATTTATGGCTGTGTCTAATTGCAGTTTTGGGTGGCAAAGAACTGGTAGAAGTTTCCAGTAAGTTTTGGTACCATTTTGATTCGACTGAATATCCAAAACGAGCAATTTTTCTTTTTCTTTTTTTTTTGTGATTTATTGTTGACCAGTTCAAAGATTGCTCAAACAAAAATAAATAATGCCTATTTGGATTGCTATTTTTTAGATTTTTTGTTAAAAAAAATATACTGTAACAATTTGATGTACATAAGATAAAAAAATAATTAAAAAATATGTTAAAAGAAAACTAAAAAATTTTTTGGAGAAAAATTCCAACCCAAACAAGGTTTTAAATCATTGTCTGGATAGCTTTTTTCAAATAAATATTTCACTTGCATTGCAAACATATTTTTAAGTCCCTTTGTTATCATTTTTTATCTTGCAAATATTACATCATAACAAATACTATAATAATTATTTTAAATAATATTTTAAATAATACTTTTTCCAAACACACTGTTTTTCTTGTTAAAAGAATTAGTGTTCGACAATTTCCAAGCCCTTTGGAAGCAGGCAATCAAAACAAAATAAAAAAACAGGATGAAGATGTATCTGACAGTGATTTGACATCATGAATAATAAGGATACACCAATGGCACGCAATTGAATTTGCCGCTGTGCCTGTGGCCAGTGGTCACTGCCCAACCTTCTATCACCAAAAATTGGCACAATATGTGATGGTTTTCGTTGATCATTTTCGATGTAGTTTTTATTTATATTGAATCCCCTACCCCTCTAAATTAGACTAGTTTAAGTTATAAGAATCTTATCGTTGCAAAAAAAAAAAAGAGAATTAGGTGCTTTTTATTGTTTTCTTTTTTTGTAAATCTACATATAATGTTCTGTCGCAACTTTTAGCCTAATTTGGAAGTTGGGATGGAGATATTTTTCAGCTTCCAATTCAATTTTGAATTATTAGGTTGTTTTTGTCTTTAATGACTGCATTAAAGCATTTACTCATACTTTTTGTTTCAGTTTACCATTCAAATTACATTAATTTTGATTGCAAAGTAGACAATACTTTTTTATGCTTTGAATTATTAGGTTGTTTTTGTCTTCAATGACTGCATTAATCCATTGACTCATACATTTTGTTTAAGTTTACCATCCAAATTACAAAATGGAAGAGAGAAACTGTGTTTTGCCAAAAAAAATACTTCATCCCTCCCATTTTAATAGTTTTGTTTTCCTTTTTTATCAATCTCAAATTATAGTTTACATTTTAATTGAAAAATATAATTAACTTGTAACTTTTTTTAATATACCCTTATTTAATATAGTTTGTTATCAGGGAGTACAACCTATCTTAATCATTAATGATTCATGCCTTGGTGGTGCAACTTTCCATAATATTGTTGTTATAATTAATGTAAATATATAGTGATTAATCATACTCCTAATATTAATGTAAGTGTATTGTTGTAATTAATGTTAAGATACAGTGATTAATCCTACTCCTAATATTAATGCAAGGATATTTTAAAAAAATATTATGTTAGATTTACTTTTTCAATAATATTAACTAATTTTTCTTAAAATGTGTGAAAAAAGAAAAAGAAAAAGTAAGACTACTAAACTAGGATAGAGAAAGTAACCTTTTTCCAAATTGATGTAAACCTGTACATACCTTTTGGACTTGACAGTAACTAATATGTGTTTCATACTTTATTCTTCTTTAGTTTGGAACTTGGAAGTGCAAATCCCTTTTTAAAAGAGAAAATAAAACATTAAACTTCTAATGCAGCGTATAATCATTTTTGTGCACAAGATGCAGTTCTCGTAGTATGAACTTGTTAATTGCGTACCTGTATACTTTTCTTTTCTTTAAAAGCGAGCCATTAAAATTTCAGATTGCATACTACCTTTCTACAGCTTGCATGTTTTTAATAGCGTAGTTAATGAAGGTTTTCATTAATTTTTAGGATTAATCTTTATGGTATATACACTGCCAGTATTGAGAATGATAATTATGCAAAATTTGAATTTAAAATTCGACTTTTACACATATACCGTAAATTTAACAATTAGTGGTATTATATACATTGTTAGTGTATATAAGATTTACTCTAATTTTTATACAGTGTTTTGATGTACACATATGGCCACTAAATATGCCAATTGCTATAATAAGAATCAATTAGTGCAATTGAACTGCATCATGCGGGAAGAATCATTCATATGCTTAGTTTTGTAAGCTACTGTAAATTGCAATTTACACTTTTTATGTGTATTTGAATTTGAGTATGTTTTTTGCTAGGAAATTACCATTGAGTGTGTTTTTACTTAGTAGGCAACTGATGATTACGGTATGATGCATTTGCTCTCGCTTAATATTAATTTTTTTTAAGGCCACCTAATACTAAGTAATTGAAATGGAAAATTTCTATTTCATAGTATGAACTTGTTTTTTTGTATGTACAAATACTTAATATGTATAAGTTCATCGTATATACCAATACACAATATATACAAAGCACACAATAATGTGTATGAATCCAAATACAAAATTCGATGTATGAACTTGTTCATTGCACATACAAATACATAGTTAGTATGTTCAAGTTGGTGATTTGTCTTAAAAATATTCAATAATTAAAATTGCAACTTTTCACACACATTTTCCCACACTCTATATAAAAGTGAAATGGATCTTAATTTGGTCACTGGGCCAATGGCTCAGTGGCCACCAGGGAGGGACTTAAGTTGGTGAGGGTTCAAACCTCATCAGCAGTGAAAAAAATCTAAGGATTGTGTCATAACACTCCCTTGATCTAGTTAGGTCTGTATACCCACTAGCCCCTACAACAGCCTCCTTAGGCTCCCCCTCCCCTTAGTTAGGTCTGTATCGTTGTTGAAAAAAAAAAATCTTAATTTGGTGCATAAGGAACAGGAGCAGTTGTTGAGTGTTGGGACTGGAATTAATGTAATCGGTGACGCATAAACTTTTCTCTCTCGTCATTAAAAGGGGCGACAAATGCGTACACAAGGAATTAACTCCATACTTTGCTGAGGACTAGGTGATGTTCACCGTGCTTGCGCACGGTGGTACGTTATAAGTATGCCCAGGTTGAGAGGACAGTAAGCATTTGTTTAAAAATAGATTTGTTGTACAGAGAAATTATTTAGCTGACCGTGCTTGTTTTTGAATTCTTAACAGGGTTACAGAATATATATTGCAAATGTAAGCACATTTGTATTTTTTTGTCCTATAACCTTTGACATGCACTTTGGTAGCTCGTTAGGAGTGAGTACGAAGGCATTGAGGTTAGAAAAAAGGAATGTTTGGAAGCATTCGCGTGTTCGGGGTAACTTTTTCAGCAGGAGAGAATTTGAATTGGTAAGTGGATTTTCGTTAGTGGATGGCGTTGTCACAGCAGGCAATTGTATGAGAGCCGAAACACCAGACAGAGAAACAACAACTCAATGGATACAGAACCTGGTAAAGATGCTCGATGACCACCCAAAGTAACATTGGCAGGATCAGCAAAAGAACTTTGTTTAGGAGGTGGACACTGGCTGGTTCCAACATTAGCACGATAGGCACTACATGGCTGATCAGAACCAGCAGAAACACGAACACCTGTGTATATGCCTGGTGAAGCCGCTTCCTGGACATCAGCTCCGCGTTTTCTTTTTGAGAGGCGAGCTGTAGGTCCAAGACCCGAAGGAGCAAGGGCCATATTTTTTTTCTTTGCAGCATTAGCTTCCCTGTAGCGCCGCAAAAGGTCATCATTCTTTTCCCGTGCGGGTTGTAAGAGTAGCCCATGAGCATGAAGAGAAAAAAGAAGAGGCTAAACAAATGTATAAAAGATGGAATGAGCATGAAGGCTAAGCAGCAACAAAAAGTTTGATTGATGACGAAGTTCTAGCAGCAAAGTTCACACAGGGAAAGAGTAGAGAGTACCTTTAACTGAAGGAGATGGAACACACAACCTGCATGCAAGAAACACAAGGAACGGACTGAACGTTAACGACACATGAGTTGAGCAAAACAGCAGTGGCACATCTAGGAAAAAACAACAAAGAACAGTTCGACGAACAAGGGCACATGGAATGACAAAATAAGCAAATAAAACCAAGCGCATACGGCTAAGAGGAGTAGCAGTAGCTTCAAAAACACCAGCATGTAAAACAATGGGGCTAAAAAGAAAGAAAGGCGCAAGTAAGGGACTAACAAAGTCAACGCACACAACATGACCAGCCAAGCCGCGGATAAACGTAAACCATCTAAGTAGCAGGCACCATGGAAAAACAGTATAGGGACAGGAACTAATCTCACAAACGAAAAAAGCTAACCAGTGAACAAGCGAAACTTGAGTGCAGAGTGATAGAACCACAGCCTAATTAAGCTCAGAACCTGGATAGGAAGGAAGCAAGAAATATAAAAAAAGAACCTCAAAGTAGAAATAGAACGAGAACCTCTTCCAGCTAACAGCAGCAAGGAGTATATTGGCGGTGAGAGGAAGAGCCCCAAAAATGCAACAAAACCAGCGAAGGTTGAGGAACAGGTCCAAAATAAGGTGGAGGAGAGGAAGGGATGGCGAGGCGCCTGCAAGAAGAAGGACTAAAAGCTACTCTCCACCTCCGGCCATGGAAAGGCGGGCCAAGAAGCTCCATGAAAAGCCGTAAAGAGTGCCCGCGTGCTTAAAATCCGAGCAACCATTAAGGCGGTTGAAATTAGCGCACAGTCGGCCTGCATGTATAGCTGCCATGTCTACTCTAAAATTATATATTGATGATGATTATTGATGGACAGCGATATATTAAGGTTCCAGGGTCCTGCTATCTGCCTTTAATTTAATAGGAAGCTAATCATCACCATCCCAATTTTAACAGCTCAATACAATATGAAAAGCACGCTGCTTAGCAAAGATGCTATAATCAGTGCTGGGTTCCAAGGAGCTTTCGTATAAGGTTGCTAGCAGAGATGCTATAATTAGCGTTGGGTTCCAAGGACAAAAGGCATTTGATGGAGGACGCCGATAACTTGCAGAATAAAGAAAAGAAGAAAGACGTTGGGTTCCAAGAAAAAAGAAGAAAGAACGAACAAACAAATAAAATAAAGGAAAAATATATATATAAGATTTCCAGCTCGGGCCACTTTGACAACCCGCACGTGAGACAATACATGGAGGACGACCATGCTTTGGCAGCCCCTTCCCAATTTATATACATTCTTTAAATAAAATAAAGGAAAAATATATATATAAGATTTCCAGCTCGGGCCACTTTGACAACCCGCACGTGAGCAATACATGGAGGACGACCATGCTTTGGCAGCCCCTTCCCAATTTATATACATTCTTTAAACGAGTGGAGGTGTTTTGGACGACATCTTTGGTCATAAGTCTTCATGAACAAATAAAAAATAAGCATGAATGGATGGACCAAGGAGAGGAGACACATGTACTTGTGTTTTGATGTATAAATACGTGTTATTGTAGTTTCAGGGCAAAAACCCAATTACGTGTGTTTGGATTAGCTGTTTTTTGGGTGTTTTTTAAAAAATTTTTACTGTAGCAGTGTATATAAAATTTTTTTTTGAAATATTTGATATATTGTACGGATGAGATGTTTTTTGAGTTATTATGTGTTACTGTAATATTGCATTTGAAAATCTTATTTTTGAAAAAAATGACCGATCCAAATATTTGAAAAATTAGTTTTTAAAAAATTGAAGGATCCTTCCACTTTATTTGCATACATTGATTTGACTTGCCTGAATTTTCAATATATTTTTTAATCATTTTTTTTATTTCACATACTCACATTAATTAAAAAAAGTGATACAATAATATTTTTTCATAAAACTATCTCAAATAATTTACTATCCAGCCATACATGCGTATGCATTTCCGTAAAGACATGAACAACGCAAACTTACAAGAAACCGAGAGATGAAACGCGTTCGTTTGACAAATGAACGATCAAATATTCAGCAACTTCCATCTCCAGCCAACCAAGGATTTGTCCAGGTTTTCAGCTGATTAATGTATACCCCACTCGCTTCCAAGTCGATACTTGAGTTCGTCGAGTTGATTTTCGGGCAGAATCAAATTTATTACCCTTCCCCCTTCATCTTTGCCACTCTCAGTCCCAGGAGGAGGTCCCGGCAGCACCAAAACTGCACCTTCATCCCCAACCCCACTTACAGAATAACTTGCAAAAACTGGTTGATGATGGCCGCTCATTTTCAGCCCGTAAATATTCATCTTCTCCAAATTTACAAAGGTGAGACGGGCGCCGTATAAGATAAAGTCGCGAGACTCTCCATCATCACTGCCCTTCTGATACATCACTCGTTCAACTAAATGGGTCTCGTCCTCCTGTTTCCGAGCAATCAGCCTGGCCAAGTCTGCTAAATCAGCCTGTGCAGGCGGAGCCTCAGCCGCTTCAATTGTGCTAATGATGACTCGAGAATTGCTCGGCAGTCCATTTTCTTTATCCCAAGTGCTAGAGATTAATGTCACAACTTTAGGCTCTTCTGCTTTGCCACTTGTCTTGGCCAAAGACTTCCATATCACTGCCGAGATGACTTCAAAGGGCTTTGCCAGTTTAGCTTCTTCGGTCAAACGATTCAACTGTTTTGGAGTTACGTGGAAGGAATGGGCTCTCATTTTTCTGTGATTGGGAATGAGCCAATGGCCACCATCCGACTCCAGCAGTACCCTCTGGACAGAAAGTGGTACCTTGGCAAGTGGGGAGGGGAACTTTTTTCGGTTTTTGGGGTTGTGGGCGTCGAGATGATGAGGTGGCACTTGACCTGTCAAGATCTGGCCCCACATGTTGATGAAGTGTGAAGCTGAGAATGCATCTCCCACAATATGAGCCCAACTTAGTCCAATTGAGATTCCTCCACATTTGAACCATGTGAACTGAGCACAAATCAAGACGGCACGTTACATTACATTAATGTGAATGATGAATGACTACTAACTGCTATATATGCAATTTGGACAAAAAATGCACAGGTCGCCAATGTTCTTGGAACCGTGCCCTTGAGTTGAGAGGACGTGGACCCAACGTTTGATTCATAACACTAATTTCAGACAGCTCCCCCAAATTGTAGGAACTGATTTTTACTTAATACTTTTTAATTTGTTTTGGGAAACAAAATTATGGATTCGCTAACAATTGCGTCAAAGGTCATGATTGCCTTCATTTCTGTCAAATGAAAACTTCTTATTTATAAAATATTTCTACTACTTGAAAGTGCATATATATATATATATATGAAACTCAAATTACAGGCCTGTTTGGCCAGCATCCAGTTTGTTTGTTATAAGTTTTTTAATAACTTTAATTATAATAATTTTAAAAAATTTCTCAAAATTTTACGAGTTTCAAAAATTTTTCTTACAATCTCTACGGTAAGTTACAGTAAAATTTCATACAAACATAAAAAAAAATTCATTAGTCAAACGAGGCCTGTATGAATAGGGGGCTTCGTGATGTATATGTATAATGTATGTGTGTATGTATACACACATTTACTACTACTACATGGAAAATTTTTCTCTGTGTTTCCAACACAGAAAAAGGGAAAAGTTCTATAAGCGGTGGTGTCTGCTAGCAAGCTGTATGTGAATACACACAACATAGTCAAAGAATGTGAGAAGTTGTAACTTGTACGTAATATGCTAGCCAATTTTGCCTTTTGAGGCAGGTGGATGGGTAGTTGGTCATCGTGCATGAGCTCTGTTAAGGAGTAAGTTGAAGACTTGAAGAAAGAAAGGGTAGTTAATGACTCGGCGTGCATTAAAACTTCACTCTTTCTCCGAGAAATTAAACTAAGTACCTCACGTCTCTTTTCAATTTATTGGCCACGTCGATCGGTACGGTTACTAGACAAAGTTGCATCTCTGGATGGAAGATCTCCTATTGGCATCCCATCCCCTATTGACTTTTACATTTCATGCAGTATCATTTAGATTCTGCTTTGTGTACTTCAAACTCTCTACTTTTGTGCATAGGATGGCTGGCTGACTGGCTGGCTACAGACATGTCAACCGGGGGCCTAATGAGTTGGATTTTCGTGAGTTTAAGTTCAGCTTATTTAATTTAAAATATTTTCATATTTTGGCTATAAGTTTCGGATTCATAAACGTGAAATTCATACTCAACTCACGTAATATTTGAGTTGTGAGTCTTAATTGGGCTTAACCTAAACTCACTTATTACTCCTTAATTTTTTTAACATAATTGTTATAACTATTAAGTTGTCAAACTAATTTAACATTTACAAGACTATAATATTAAAATTAAACATGAACAAATAATAGTTCTTAAAAATTATATAAACCAAAAAATTTTCAACAATATTTATATTTACTTCGTTCAAAATGCATGAAAGATAGCAATAAAACATGTGAACGTAAACCAATATATCTGTAAAAGTTGAAGCTTTTTTTTTTATAATCTTGTGATTTGAATCCAAACATGCATGATGATTTGTGTTTCTAGACCAAAAAGAAATCAATCAATATGATGCCAATACAAAAATTTACTCAACCAATAAAAAAAATTAGAGATTCAGTTATGCATTACTAATATTGACTCTCAAGAAAGCTCATGGAAGAGTCTTTAGATGTATTTTTGTAATTTGTAATTTATATATATTTAGTATTTAATTTGGATATATAATTATACATGATATCAAAATATAAATATTATATATATAGGTAATTAAAGGGTCGGGCTTATATTGGTTTTGAGCTTAATAAGGCCCAAACTCAGCTTATATTTAATTGGAACCTATTTTTTAGGCTCAAACTCAGATCGACTCACTAAAAAATCGGATTCATCGGACTTTTTGTCGGGTCGAACGAGCTGAGTTCGACCTGGCCCAAACCCATTGACGGTCCTAGCTGGCTGCATATGGTGGAATTTTTACAGGTTTATTGTGTTGGTTTTGATCTTTTCTTGTATTGGATGGATGAGGGGTACCGTCCGGTTGTATATTGCTTCATTTCTGAAAGCAACCATTAAACCAAAAGAAAAAGAAAATCACAAACTTTTGTATGTCAATTATTGAGGATGTGATTGATGTAGCTTGATAACCACAATGGAACATGGAATTTAATTAGGGACCAAATTAAATTAAACTCCTCCCTGCCCCCCAACAGCCACTGGCCATTCGATTGATGTTCATAGAGCAGTAATCTAACATAGCCAGTCATTTTGTGATTGGTTCCTGCTTGACACCATCTAATTCCCCCATCAGATTTCCAGATTAATTTGTCCACTTGCTTCCTGGTTTTATGCTAATCTACTAGCGGTAGTATAATTCTCTCTTGAAAGGGAAGCCAGAGGGAAAGATGAACTAATTAAAGATTTGTGTAGGTCAATATCTCATTCCGAAGCTAGCATTAGAAATCAATTATTGTGTTTCTAAAGATAAAACAACACTAAAGATTGCACCAATACATCAAATGCTCATGATGCGTGTATGTATGTATGTATGTATGTATACACACAGGAAGATGCATCACAAAATACCAGTATTAGTTTAAGGTCGTACTAATCAACCCCAGAAGGATTAAAAATAATTATATATTATCCAAATTCTTGAGGCTGACCAAAATGAACAGTCTTAGTAATTTTGTCAATAGATTATTTAAGTTTTGAAGATTTTAATGCATAATCCTTGTACAAATGAAGTATGCACTTCCAAAATAGGAAGGAGGAGGAGGAGGAGAAGGGAGAAGTGAGTTGGTGCTAATTACCTGGACAAAAACAAGAGGAGTGAATCCGGCATCAGGAGCAAGGAACTGGCTGTAAATTAGCTGATCGTTGAGGGAATCATCGTTGAAAGCCAGCCATTCATCCAAAGTTTTACTGCACTTTGCCTCGGCAATACGAACACCGCTATCATTGCATTTGATGAATGGTCTTCCATCTTCGGACTTTCTAATTCTCCCCGACAAAGTGGAGTAGAGGGCTAAGCATTCAAACATTGGTTTTTTCAGGTCATTTATGGTTAGCCCTCGTGCTGCTCCACTTCTAAAGAAGTATATTCCCTTGACATAATGCAGCTTCAGCATCAAGTCCATGTTGCTGAGTTCATGGACCTTATCCTCTCCGGTGATGCTCGCCGGGACCACCGACGACAGCCTTACGTCGTAAACGGCGGCGTTTTCGCCCGCTGTCGATACCATATCTTGATATATGATCAGACAAGGAGGTGCAGAGAAGGTGAGATCTTAAAGGAAAAAGGAAATTGGTGCCGAGCTAGCTAGAAATGGACTAAAGGAGAAGTGTAAGACTTTTCATTTAGAAAAGAATATGATTTGATTATATGAGGGGGAAGAGGGGCACTATAAATAAATATGAAGGGGAAGAGGGGTACTCTTTTATCTTTGCGTTGGACCATTTGTTTAAGTTTACAAATGGAGGGGGGGAATTGACGCACAAAGACTAAGGCCCGTTTGGATAGCCATTTTACGCCGAAAAATTGCGTCGTTTTCTGTTATCACATTTTCTTATTATCTTTTTTCCTCCCATACATCAAATCGTTACAGTAATTTTTCATCAAAAAAATCCAAGAAAATGCAATCCAAACGAAATTTAAAAGGTTAGGCGTCAAGGATCAATCAGATCTGGTGGGAGTTGAAAGTTGTGGCATCTTGCAAATTAATACTTATTAGATTCAATTTTGGAGTTGGATATTATTGGCTATAAAAATTGGACTACATATTCCTTTTCTCGAGGGTCTTCTTCTAACGAATTGCCCGCAACCACCTGATACTCTTGTTTATGTGGCAAAATTTAATGAAAGCTAATTTAGTGGTTTGTTTTAGAGAGAATTGTAGTTTCGGTGTTAAATGCTTTGGGTTTAAGCGTTTTTAGTCTCTGAAGTTTGGATGAAAGCAAATATATAGTTCTATATTTTTATGCACATTTAGTCCTAATGACTGATTTTGACCAATTACTATCGGAATCTGGTCATGTGCCAGCAACTAATTTTTGGGGAAAAAATTTGAAAAATTCTTCAATAAAAAATTGCTAGCCATAATTTATAATAAAAAATAACTAATTACTCATATGCTAGTAACGTGAATAATTAGTTTTTAACCTATTTTTTTTTCTACCAACTTAAATTTTTGTATTTCTAGATTAAAGACTAGTGTTGAATCAAGTAGAATACTTAGTGTTTAGACTTATATTATATGAATATACGAACAGGGTTTAAGTTCGACTCGAATATCAAAAGAACTATAAGTATTGCTTGAATTCAATTCGTTTATTCGTATAAGTATTCGAGTTCAAATTCGAGCTCGGCTTGTTAAACTAAAAGAGCCGAATTTGAGCTCAAACTCGAGTTCAAATTAGAGTTTAGAGATGATTTAATTATATGTGAATAAACAATACATTATTTAGAATGAGTTTGATTGTAGTATTTCTTGGTTTAAAAAAATAATAGTTTTTGTATAATTAATTTTTTTAGTAAAATACAATATATATTTAATAATATTAAATATTAAATATTTTTATTTTTATAATTATATATGTATTCATGAACTTCTAGAATAGTTTGTGAACGGGTTCATGTTCGGCTCAATTATTAAATGAGCCTAATGTTGTGTTCGAGTATCCCTTGATTTTTTTAATAAACCAGTAAACTTTTTTTGAACTCGAACGAATCGAACGTGGTGAAGTGCTCGATTCATTAGCAGCTCTACTACAAACTAATGACTCGGGTGATTGGCTTGAGAGTAATTAGTCTTATTTTACTACAAATTATGATCAACAATAGTTATTTCAAGTTTTTTTTTTATTTTTTAAATATATCAATTGCCAGTACGTGATATCATGTGATCGGATACTAATAGCAATCGGTGAAAATGAGTCAATAGGACTAAATGAGTTTAGAGTTTGAATAACATTTGGGACTAACATTTACTTTCTTTCAAACTTTATGGATTAGAAGGGCTCGTGCTCTCAAAACTGTAATTCTCTTTTTATTTAACACTTCCGACCCATGCAGCTGCACCTGCAGCTCTTGACGTCCGAAGTGCAAATAACTAAATAGTAGCATATGAATGAATTGAGAGGGGTGGAAAGAGCTTGCCTCCATCTAATGCATCAAACGTTCTTCAGATCTACTGGACTTTTCCATTGAATTTAAGATTGTGAAAATTACTGGAAACCTGTCCTTGTCAAACTCACGGGTACCTCACTACCTTGAAGAAATCAACAACATTTCTCGGCAGCAAACAGAGCCACACAAATCCCACATTACAACGGTGCCTTTGGATTCGAATTAACTATCTATATATATATATATATATATATATATATATATGCAATGCCTGTGCCGTCCCAAACACTGGAACTAATTACGATGAATACTTTCTGATGACTTGCTCACACTCGATCCCTTAGTTTGACTTAGGGGTGCAAACGAACGCGAGCGGCTCGAGTCGAGCTCGAACTCAAAATATTAAACTCGTTAGTTCGCGAGCCGGCTCGCGAGCTCGAGTATATATATATATATTTTTTTAATTTTTATTTTTAATAGTAAAATTACATAAATATTCTTAATATTTTATTATTTATTAAGAAAAAATATTATTTTATTTATTTTTTTAAAAATAAAATAATTATTTTTTATTTTTTTCGAGCTTCGAGCTTGAAAATTACCAGCTCGTCGAGCTCGAACTCGAGTTCGAGTTCGATGAAATTAAGTTAAGGCTCAACTCGATAAGGCCAAAGTTCGACTCGGCTCGACTCGTTTGCACCCCTAATTGACTAAGAATCCTGTTATGTGCTCAATTAATGAAAATGAGGCATGTTTTAAGAGTAGAAAATTAATGATTAATTTCTTTTTTTCTTAAACTATTTAGATTAACGAGTAGAATGTATCTAATGGATAATTCGAACCTGAAACGAGAAGATTTGGTGATAAGAGTTAAAATCCTTAGGGTTATCCGATTGGGTTTCGCAAAAGATTTAAATATGTGAATGAGGATTGCATAAGAGAGATTTTTGAGGGTATCCGATTCACGATTCACTGCTGTCCCTTTTATTTATGAGAAAAAAGAAGAAGATCATGCCTTGCTGCTTTGCCATTAGATGTATCAAATCACATCCAATTTTTGTTGACCTCTAAATTTACCCAAATAAGATTACAGCCTAGATGGGATCTTGGATTAGACCACCCAACCTGATCGAGGACACATTCCCTTAAGGGCACCGTCAACAAAGCCCTGCATTTATTTATTTTGGTGCAAGGAAAATCCTATGCTTTATCAAAGGAAGGGAAAAAGGAGAGGATTATTTTTTATTATTATTATTTTTTTGTCATCACTGTGGATATCCGGGTCTACACCCGACTAATTCCACAGCGCTTCAGCAGAGCGGGTCCGACCGATGCTGAAGAAGATAACAACTGGGTTGCTGTCCGGGATCGAACTCAGGTGGTACTCACCTATTTCCACCGGCAGACCAACCCAGCGCGGGCAGAAAAAGGAGAGGTTTTGAGAGATCCATCATTCAGCTATCATCACCTAAACAACATCGTTCCTACCGATTAGGTTACAACTCGGAAACGAAAAGTCCCGTTACTGGGGAGGATGTCCTCGTAATTTGCGGTTTCAATCATATATTACCAGTAGTATAATTAAAGTTTTTTATACCATCTGTTTTTCAACCAAAAAAAAAAGAAAGTCGTTTAACCATTTGGTTTGGTGATGACATTCATTCTTACACCGCAATATTGAAGTTAAGTTGTGCAAGAAACTGAAATGTGGTGTACGAATATCGTACCCTTTATTTATTGACAGCCTCCTTTAAGAGCGTACAATTGGTGTATGAAGCTGTACGTGATGGGAAATAATGTGCATTGATTGTAATTTGGGCCCAAGGCGGTGGGGGTCCCCTTCAAATCTAGGGCTTTGTTTGCGAGGGTGTCTAGACCTAACTGGTCCCCAATCTCAGGAGGAATCCCAATTCCGGGACACTTACTCATGTTTACCACCGGAGTACCAGACCAGAGAATTAATGGTTGCTAATTACTTAGGAGGAACTTAACAGTAGTTGATACCCTTAGCAAGGAGAGGGGGCCAGTATAATTAGGCATGCTATACAATTGCTACTATAGTTGTACTTTTTTCACAAGGCATGGTACATTTAAAATTACCACTGTATTAAATTATTGAGTTGATGTACAATAAAGAGACGTAAATATACATCGAATCATCTAAAATATACAACAATCGCATGCTTGATGCTTGTAGGAATATCCCAATTGTATTGAACCCTTTTAATTTTTGGTCTTGTGAATGGAGAAAACAATTTTGAAAAAGCTATCTTAGAATGGGATTGTCTTATAGTTATACTGCTCCAATTGTTCAAGGCCTAATCTTTTTTTTTTTTTTTTTGGTTCAGAGACGATAACAAAAGGAAAGGGAGAGTCTAAAGACACTTGTGTTAAGGATTCGTAGATACACAGGTTTTACTAAATCAAAGAGGTGCTTTAGCACCGCTCTTAAATTTTTTTTGCTACAAGTGAAATTTGAACCCCTACTTACAGCTAAAAGTGGGACTTAAGACCCTCCTTGACCAAGGTTAGTGGTTGAATTGTTCAAGGCCTAATCAGGACACCAAAGGAAAAGAAAACAAAAAAAAAAAAGTTCAGACGAGAGGGAAGGAGGGAGGCGAAAAAAAGTAAGGCCGTGGGAGGGTGAAAGTAAACCACGCCAAGGCTATAGCTAAGACCCCAAAACCCAATGTATCCAGCTATCCCTCCATACGATGCATACATAGGGGGCTCAGCCTCAGAGGACCGAGGAGTGAGGGGCTTTTCGTTTACTGCACCGTAGTAGTTAGAAAACGGAGCCTCTTTTTGTCATCATTCATCATCATCGTCATCAGCAGCTATTCATTCATTCTGGGCTCACGCCAAGCATTCTAAAGTCTAAACAAACAAATGCAATCAATGCCACTCTTTCTTTACTCCCTAGAACAACTAGAACCCTTTTCTTTTTCTTGTTCCCTCCTCCTCCTCCCTGCGCCTCTCTCTTTCGTGCTTCTAGTCTAGAGGTATGCAAAGTTCCTAACTTCATATGCGATTTTTTATTTATCATGTTGTAATTTTGATATCTACATTGTCGGGTTTATCTTTTTCTTTTTTTGAATGCAGTGTACGACCAATGAGGAAACCAGAGAGTAAAAGGGTCGATTCTATGGCATCGGGTAACTCCTATGACCTTTTTCCTTTTCTGGGTTTTGCCTATATTTGATACAACAAGTCTTAGATTTCTTGCTGTTGCTTTTTCCGATTGTACGGTTTGGCGTTTGATCGTTTGTCTTTTTGGCTTCTATAATTCCATGGTGCATTTAGTGCTTTTCTTAGAGACAATGCAGGTCATAGGGTGACTAGTTATATGCATTAGTTTGTTGACAGTCTTATTTGTTTCTTGGGAAAATAATTGTTAGGAAAATGTTTCACAAGATAATTGGGGTGACAAAACGAGATGAATACATCTTTGGAACTCAAGGTTGCTGAACCCCTTTTTTTTTTTTTTTTTTTTTTCTCTTCTTTTTCCCTCTTTCCTTTTTTTTTTTTTGGGGCAGCTTTAAGCAGGCGTTGTTCAATCCCTATATTTGGGAAGTAATTAAAATTTTTTTTTGATGATCTAGAGGCCATGCATTTTTCTTTTTGGCTCGTTTTGCTCAATTTTCAGCTTCCATTTTTTTCCTTGACAAACAAAGGTTTTCGCAAGAATCTTTTAGTTTCAGACTTTTGTTTATAAACCGTCTCTATTCATGCTAAATTTGCTTCACTACATGCATGTGCATTCTGCTTGAATGCATGCATGTAGATTTTATTCCCTTCTAATGACATGGTGATCAGATTTATTATCAGAAGTGGTAAAAGCCTTCTTTAGTACCCCATTTGTTTTTCCTTTTATTTTAAATGAAAATTATGTAGGCTAAATAGTTAAAGACCTGGGGGTCAATGAAGTGCATAATAGAGGTATGATTATTTGGAATTTGGAATAGGTGGACATGATCCTAAGACACAATCTTCACATCTCTCATGGTGTTATTAAGAAGATATTAGCAGCTGGATTGCAAAATGCAATAATGACGATCGCTCTTAATTGTTTCTGTCGCCTTCTAAGTATATAATTTGGGCTCATGCGTCTAAAGATGAGGCTTAGTTATTTTAGGAAAAAGAACAGAAGAAAGAATGAAGCAACACCTTGCCTCGGCGTAAGATCTTGATATAGAAGTATAACTTTCTTAAGATCTGGGACTTGATAGCATGTGGAGATCCGTTGAGGTATTGATCTTCCAGAGGATAATCTTAAATCAAATTGGTCAGATCACCAAGGCTTCGCAAGCCTGATATAGCAAAACTTTTGTGCTGCAATAATATGACCTGAACGACAATCTTGGCTTTCTTTTCAATACTGGATAATAGGACTTTATTAGATCATCTCATTCTGGTTACTGATCCTTGCTTCTCTTTCTCAGTTTGCCAGCTTTTTCAGTTGAAACTTTATTTCATTTATGGAATTGAAGTCATAGCTGGGTAAATTTGGTGTTCATCATGATTCATTTGTAAAACTGCTTTTCTCATCTCCAGGTTTTGTATGTCGCTCTAAAAAGACTTCTTGGTCAAGCTTGGAAGAGAAGAGGCAATTAGTCCACGAAATTGCTCAGTGCTTAGACGATGCTCCAGCAGTCCTGAACTCATTTACACGGAAAGAACTTCTTGAAATAATATGTGCTGAAGTAGGCAAAGAGTGCAAGTGCTCTGGATTCACAAAACCTAAAATGATAGAGTACCTTTTAGAGTTGGTAACCAGGAAGTGCAACCAGGAAACCGTTAAAAACTTGGCTCCTCCTTCCCCCTCACAAGATGAAAAGAAATTCAATAAGCAACGGAAGAACAAATATCTATCCCAACTAACCACTGAATCTGATCAATCTTGCGCGGAAATCATGGTCGAAGACCAAAAATTACTATTATGTGGCAACCTTGCATGCAGAGCTGCTCTGAGCACAGATGATGCATTTTGCAAAAGATGTTCTTGCTGTATATGTCTCCAATATGATGAAAACAAGGATCCTAGTCTGTGGTTAACCTGTGATTATAATTACCCCGAGGAAGGTGAACTTTGTGGAATATCATGCCATCTGAAATGTGTCCTTGAGCATGAGCCTATGGGGATGAAGAATCAAGATTCTTCTGCAAATCTAGATGGGTATTTCTGCTGTGTTTCTTGTCGAAAATCTAATGAAGTGATGAGGTAAATAATGTTTTCTAGAACTTATATACCTTTATTTGAGAATGTAATGACCATTGAGCAGGCTCAAAGCAGTACTTGAACGGTGAAGCAAGTCCTTGGGGACTTAGATGACCTATCTGAACCAATATTTTCTGTGTGTTCAGAGTTGGTATAGCAATAGCATTTATTTCAATTGTACCTTGCATGTGCAGCATGATCTGAGTTCAAGCCCTTAAACTATTTTCCTTCAATTTTGATCATTGAAAGTAACAAGGATAGAAAATCAGACCTGATATAGTACCGAAATGAAACAATTTTGTTACCAAAATTACCTAATTTTGCCTGTTGATAACTTAAGTAAGATTGCAATCCTGTGCTTTGTTCTAGTCATTAGAATGCGAGTGTCAGCATCAAAAGCAGGAAGACTGCCATTATTCTTTCATGGGTGATAACTTTGTTGAAAGTGCTTGACGCATGCTGTCACACTCTCAACTCAACTTAATCAGTGCTAAACACTTTCAGAACCTGGAGAAAACAATTGGTTGTAGCCAAAGAGGCAAGGAGAGTGGATGTCCTTTGTCTACGGCTCTCCCTAAGCTATAAGATTCTGGTAGGAACCAACAAGTACAAGGAACTACTGAAAATCGTTGAATCTGCTGTGACAATCCTGGAAAATGAAGTCGGGCCTCTACATCGGGCATCAGCAACTATGGACCGGAGAATTGTTAATAGACTCTCTTGTGGTGCTCAAGTTCAGAAGTTGTGTGCCTCTGCAGTAGAAGCTTTTGATCGCATGATGGCCAGCAAATGCTTTGATCATGTAAATGAGATGGAATCACCAGGTATTGTCCCCAACTTCATATTAATATTTCTAGTGACGAGCTCCACCTTGAGCCTTTAGCATACAGAGTATAGATTGAAGGGACTTGATTCCTGTATGTTTACCTAGATAACAATGCATACATTTGACGTCTCATGTCTTGTACATAATAATACTGACAGCAGTCAAAATACACTTTGAAGCATCCTCTCCAGCTAAAGTAACCATTGTCTTGGAGTATGAAGATTGTATCTTGAAGGATATTCTAGGCTGCAGGCTTTGGTATCGAAGATATGACATGGATTATCCGCAGGAACCAACTTATGCTGTATTAGCGCCAGTGGAGAGACTTGAATTGTATGACCTAGATCCTTCAACCCAATATTTCTGCAAGATTTCAGTCGATGGTGAAACTAGAACCCCTCTGGGAGTTTGTGAAGCTAACTGGATAACACCTGCACAGTTCGATGAAAAACAAGCGGCAGGAGAAAACACTAACGAACATAACTCCCAGATGCGGACAGAGTCAATGAATTCCAGCGACAGCAAAGTTGCTTTAAGTGATGATCACTCGAAGGAACTGTCGTTTAGTGAGTACGGAAACAAGAGTGATGGGTCTCCTGCATTACCTTCTCCCATGAAGAATGTCTCTCTAGCAAGTCCCAGCTCAAATGCTCCATCAACGCCTTGTAAATCTGATGGAACTACGGGGATGCCACAGCTGGTTAGCAAGAGCCAGGTGAAGGAAACTGACTATGAGTATGCAGTAAGGGTTATCAGAAAATTGGAGCACGAAGGGCACCTAGGATCAGATTTCAGGGTGAAGTTTCTCGCCTGGTTTAGCTTGAAAGCCACAGTCCAAGAGAAAAGGGTAGTCAGTGTTTTCGTGGACACCTTTGTCGATGATCCTTCAAGCTTGGCCGGGCAGCTACTTGATACCTTCGAAGATGAGATTTGCAGTGAGGAGAAATTGGCTTCTTCACACAGATTCTGCACTAGATTGTGGCATTAGCTTCATTTTTTTTTTTTTTTTTTTTTTTTGTGGAAAGAAAGAGTGGTAGTTGCTGTTGCATAGAGGTCCTTTTGAACCTGTATAAGACAATCTTCTGCAATTTTGGGCTCGGAGAATTGCTGGTTGTTTCCTTGCTAACTTGTAATTTAGATATCTCTCAGTCAAATAGAAAGAAGAAAGTGCCCTCAAACTTCGAAGTTTGTACAATTGTTCAGAGCCTCATGTAACGTAATACATCTTGCGTGCAGACTGCAGAAACTAATTTACTTCCCAAGAAAAACAGCAAAACATGATGCTAGAGGAAGGTCATTAATTTAGAGTCTTGAGTTTAATTTTCTAACTCTCTCCTTTCCTTTTTGGTCCAAAACAAGAAATGGAAAAAAAGGGCTCTACACTCAAAAAATTGTTAGTACTATGGACAAAAGGCAATTTGTTACAAATAGATCAAAAAGTTCCTGCACCATTTAATAAGTTAAAAAGCCATTGATGAATAATAGAGTCCCACCAACAACACGCCCAGGCCACGAAAGATTTGATTGGGCTTAATCAAAATATTTATTTTTAAAGTTTGGGTTTGGATTAATCGGATTTCGGCTTGTTGTTGGGTTGGGAGAAAAAAATCCAGCTGTGTATATAAAATTTACTCTTATTTATTTATTTTTTGCAAAGGAATTCCCCCAAAACTAGGATCATCCTCATTGTAGGTGGAAGCTTTATTCTACTTAATAGTACAAAGTTGAATCTTACCTCTGTATAATATGCCTACCACTCGTTCAAGTACCCATGACAATCTCAAGTATCCTATGAAACTATGGAGAGTACAATCTCAAGGCTAACAAACTTAGGGAAAGCACCTAACTTTAGATTTCTTTTAGAGCCAACACCAATACTAGATTTTCAATAGCTCCAACTATCTATTCAAGAGACTTTCATTCGTAGTACAAATCTTATTCCTTTCCCAACTTGATATATCATATATCAAACAATAGAACCAAACGAAATTCCCATAAAGGGATGTTTGTGAAATTATCCCTTTTCGTTTTTTATGCTGATTATTTCTTTTCTTGCCTATTTTTCATTTTATCCTTATTTTTAGCTTTTCCCCCCTCCCCTTACGTACGGGACGCAAGTGTTTATTGATGGATGCTTAGTCAAAATTGCCAAAAGTTGACTGATTGCATGCAGGAAACTGGCAGATTTTGTTAAAAATGTGATTTAAGTTTACTTAACGGACCAGTTCCGTTAAAAATTGGCTAAATTGTCGTTTGAAGATGACATTGGTCAAAAAATATTAATTCAGACATCAAATGTGTCGTGCCCATAAGTTGAGGGACGAAATGTGTCCTTACCCCAAAGTTTGGGGATGAAAACCGGTATTTTCCTTTTTTTTTTTTTTTTCGCAACCTCAGAAATAATTGATATAAAAACTTGACGCGGTAAATAGAAGTTCAAAGAATCATAAGGACTAAGATGGTAAATTTGCTAACCAAAATAACGAGAAAACACCACTTGTAAATGATATTCTGACAAAAACCGAAAGTACAAGAAACCTACTGATCACTTAAAACTCGAACAAGTAAAAACAGCAAACCCTTTTTCCCACCGAACCCAGAAAGAAGGAGAATCGAGCGATTACTCGTCGTTTGTTCTCTGATTCTTTCTATTCATCAGCAACACTCCACCAAATGCCCACCACCGACGCCTTCCAAGGTATTTTGCTGATAATATCACCATTTTTTTTTCTTTTTGAGTGCTGCTAGTATTTTTGTTTTGGGGTGAAAGATTGAATGTCATCTGGGAAAAATTTATTTATTGGGATTGTTTGTTTTCCTTTTTTTTGTTTGGTTTTGTTTTTTTACGCTTGTCAGGTTTTTTTTCCTCCTATATTATTGTTATTATATAGTAGAGTAGAGTAGTTCTTTAGCTGAGGATACCTTTTTCCAGAGGAATAAAAAATATACAGTTTTTTATATAATGGGACTAGATTGAGAAAGAAACAGAGAAAGATGAAAACTTTTATTTATTTAGGTTAAGTTCTTGGTGCAAATGGAAATTCTGTTTGCCTTTTTAGCAAAGGGTGAACAGAATTATGCCTTTTTAACAATTTATGCAAATGAAAATGAAGCATATAGTTCTTCCATTGGTTTTGCTGGTTATACTTTATATAATCTTTTTGTCTTTTGTTTTTTGAAAACAAAAAATATAGTGCGCCTTTTCTCTGAACAATGCTGATTAGTCTTTTGTTGAGGATAGTGTCTCCAATTCATTCATAGTATTCACAAATTTAGAACATACCTTGATCTGCCAGGCTAATTGCTACCTTAAATAATCAGGTGGTGGGTTTGTTGATGTAGGATGGTTGCAGTCCGAAGGGAGTTGGGTATTAGGCTTCAGTATATTCTATGTAGAGGAAGTGCTAGTTTTCTTGTCAATACCTAATAACTTCTTTTTTCCTGCCAGTACACTGAAACTGCTCATAGAAATTTCTCTTATTGGAATAGAGATTTCATGTCCATATATCACTCTGGGATATTACATACTTTCACATAGTTATCAATGATTGCAGGTGTATCAAACTGTTATGTTTTCAAGAGCCGCTTGCAAGAATTCGCTCAGAAAGTAGGACTGCCTACGCCTGTTTATGACACTATAAAGGAAGGTCCTTCTCATGAACCTACATTTAGGTCAACAGTAATTGTAAATAACGTTAGATATGATTCTCTCCCCGGATTTTATAATCGGAAGGCTGCAGAGCAATCAGCAGCAGAAGTTGCTCTTTTGCAGCTCTCAAGTTCAGAAGCCAGGGTAGATTGCATTTCTCAACCAGTGGTAACGACCCCTACCTTCCATTGAGGAATTTTTTTCTTCTTCTTCTTCTTTAATCTATTGACTTTGGAGATATATGTATTCAATATGCACATAGAGAAAAAATGTCTGTATGCAGACATGGTATGACATGGAATATGGCATACACATACCTCCTCGATGGTGTTAATATGTTGTTATACCTTTCTTCACTCCTTTACCTCTTTATTAATATTTCCTTCCTCCTGGAAATTATTTTTCTATTTTTTGAGGGGTGGGGGACTGGGGATGTAGGGGGGAAAGGGGGAGGTGGGTAGCGTACAATGCCTTCTAGGGTGTATTTTTTGTGATTTCTAGAGTTAATGCAAAGTGAAACATTTTAGTATTTCAGCAAGCACACAAACATTTTGCTATGGCATGGTGAGCAGGGTGCTATAAAAGTAACTTTGCTAATTTATCAAGGTTCTTTCTTGAGATTTTTAAGCTTTAGTATATATTTTTTATTTTTAGCTCGAAGGTTTTTGTTCTTAGTTGGACATATGAAGATCTATTAGCCTAGGCTGGCATAGGAGTCATTTTCACGTTATCAACAAGGATGAAACTAAAGGACCAAGTGCTTTACTGAAGCTGCTCAATGAAGAAAATCTTTCTGCTGGGATAATTGTTTGACCTTTTCTGATAGCCAATGGGATGGGATACCCAATTGTTTATTCAAGTTGCAGTATCTGATCCTTAGCATTCTTTTCCCACTTTATGGTGGTTTCATGTCGTATACCAGTTTTCAGTGATTTGCTATGAAATAGCAACTTGGATCATAGCTTCAAAAGAAGCAAATTTTCATGTAAATTACGAAGTAGTCCAATGTGCTAAGTGGGTAGCATGCTATTTATATTGACCTTATGGTCAAATGTTATTTAATACTTACTTTCATGGCTTCTTTCTAAGGGTAGCAGACAACAGTAAAGATGATGGTTCTATAAGACACACACACACAATAACTACAACACCTTTACAAAGTAATCCACATTGTCATTTAGTAATGATAAGAGTGTGAAGTTAAGTTCGGTTATCTCAATTGCTTGGTGCATAGCTCTAAGTTCTTCAGAATGTTTCACATTGGCACTGAACTTGCTTAAGGAAGTAGCAAGCCAAAGTAGTAATGTAGATTTACTTATTCTCTGAAGTTATCTGGTATTCATGGTATCAGCCATCTTTCTTCTGCAAGTGTATCACCCTACTTCCTTTCTTCTAAAGTCTGGTTTGTACAATCAATTTGAGATGGGATGACAGACTGGCATTAAACTGCAAAGTAGAATTGTTGACCTTGTAGTGTGTCATGGCTCTCTGTGTGAGGAAATTCGCATCGTTGGTACTTGGAAAATGCACTGATTTTTATATTGAACTTGAGCTGCCAAGGGGGAAGACTAAATGGCACAACCGTTTTTGTTGCACGTGTCTCTAACATTAATTATCTCAGATAACACTGTATTGAATCATTCGATTTTGGTTTTTGTTTCAGCATGAAACAGGTTTGTGCAAAAATTTATTGCAAGAATATGCTCAAAAGATGAATTATGCAATTCCAATGTACGAGTGTAGCAAGGATGAGACTCCTGGCAGAGCGCCCTTGTTTTCATGTACTGTTGATATTGGAGGAATCAAATACATTGGAGCAGCAGCAAGAACAAAGAAAGAAGCAGAAATCAAAGCTGCCCGAACTGCTTTGCTAGCCATCCAGGCTAATGCGTCTGGTTCTGATTTTAATGGCAGCTCGATACATACTGTTGTTCCGCATAAGAAGAAAATGGCAGATTTGGGAATCAATTCCCAGGAGACTCCAGCGGCACTAAAACCGAAGAAAAGGCGTTTCAAAAAGAAATCCAAGAAGAAGAAGCATGCTACAGGTGAAGGTAACCCTGTCCCAAACCAGAGCATAGCCAGCTTGGTGGTTCATACGGATGATCAGCTGGGACAGGGTAGAGCTGATTCTAGTGTCAGCAAAGTGGCTGACTTTGGAGTTTCAACAGATGAAGCATGTTACAGTGAAGTTGTGGGAACTGTTTCAGTCCCTCACGTAAATGGGGATTCTAAACCAGAATTTAATCTTCTCAACGATGGAGATGGTTTGAATGGCTTGGTTAAGGAAGCAAATGAAACTCCTGAAATTGTGCAGTTGAATTCAACCAGTAAATAGCTGTGTGTAGGCTTGGAACCAGCTTGAAGCATCAGATTTTCGCTTTAGGGATATGTGGAATCATGGAGGAGACATGAAAGCGAGTATTCTTCTTGGATTGTTGTTTGAGCTTGATAATAACATATGACAAGGGGATAGGGAAGTGAAGATTTATGGTTCCATTTTGGGGTTCATGAATTTAGTGAACCTTGGTTTAAATAGTTAGGCTCGCCTTGATGAATTGTCAGATAAACATCATTATTGTGAGAATTGTACCTTTACATGAAAACATCCTTTTGAGTCCTGGATGAAGTGATGAATGAAGTAATGACTCTCAGACTTTCGTTATCTTTAGTATTCTATCGTTCTTCCTTCGGGAGTTTCTCTTCCTTCACAATATCAGTATCTGTCAGAATGAAGACTAATTATCGTGCAAGTTTTGTTTACATAATATTCGAACTGTTGAAAATATTGTGTAGGCCAGAAAAAATTTTTAAACAACGTTTTATAGTATTTGAGCAAATTTTCTAAATAGTCCTTCAGCTTTTCAATCAATCCATGTTTGGTCCTCGATTTTAAAAGTGGAACAGATTGGTCCTTCAATAAAAATTTTTTGAACCAAATTGGTTTCTATAGGGGGGAGCAGTCAAGGAAAAAATTGGACCAAAGTGGTGATGAGATTTGAATTTTCTTGGCTATTCATCACATAAGGACAAATTTGGCCCAAAAAATTTTATTGAATGATTATTATGTCCTATTCTTAAAATTGAGGAGTAAACGTGAATTAATAAAAAAGTTGAAGGCCTATTTTGGGAATTTGATCTACTTGTGTTTTGTTTTCTTGCCAAAGTTGAGTCTTACATTTTTTTTTTCAACTTTTACTTGTAAAAACATTAGAAGAAATGAGAAAAAGTCACTAGTACTTGCAACATTTTACATTGTTGTTCTTTATCTTAATGACTTAATTGAACGGAGCTACTAGCGAGTATTTCACGAGTAACTCAGTTAAGAACTCAATTCGCACTCAACTTTGATTGAGTGCGAGTCAAGCTCAAGTGGCTGGATAGTATTTCGATCTTGAGTTTAAGTATTATTTTTTTAGGTTCGAAAGCTGGTCAACCTTATCGAGTACCAAGTAATAAATTAAACTTATATATTTAGTTATTACATATTTACTCTTTTAGGTTTGAGAGTTGTATAAATTACCAGAATATTGGTTATGACTTTAAAATATTTATAGATCATATAGTCATTTTGCATGGAGATATGTAAAAAATAAAATTGTGCATTTTCGAAATTGGACAAGGATCTTGACCTCAAGTACTTAACTCAAGCTTGATCATATTTGCAAAAAAATCGAGCATAATTGAGTCAATCTCGAATTTTCTAACAATTTTTTAAGTTCGAGTTTGAGCTCCAATTTTGCTATTTACTCGAATTCGAGTTTGAGCTCGAATAGTGTCTCCCTAGTGTCGAGTCGAACTCGAGTTCGACTCGATTTGATTACCTCCTTACTTTACCTCCCTTTATCAAAAGATAAAGGTGTTTACCATTGACACTAATTATTAGATAGATCAAAACTGAGAGTCTAATATTAAAGAGGTAAAAAAAAGTTAGTAAAATTGAGGGGAGTATATTCACAGCCTTCCAGACGTAAGGGGTTAGCATTGCAATTTGACAAAATTAAGATTTGTTTCTTCCATGCTAAGTTGTCCGACTCCTACGTCACTATAACGATCCAAAGCCCCGTCCTCACCGTCACCGCTCCCTCCCTCCTCCTCCCCAGAGCCACCTCCACCGCCACTGGCGTGTCACGGGATCCAATCTCGACTCCACCGTTACGAGAGAAAGGGAAAAAAATGCACGGAAGGCCGCGAAAAGCCCCAACTGAAGAAGAGCAAGAAGCTTCGGTGGTTAAAGGCGCAAAACTCCGTTCTATCCAGGCTAAGTTCTTCCAATTTCATCACACTAATACGTAATTCAGCTTTAACTTCCTCCTTAACCAAAAGAATTAAGTCAAAAGACAGTCTTTTCTTTTCTTTTTTTCCTATTTACTTATTGTTTTATTTTATTTTATTTTTGGGACTGGGTGATTGGGGAACTTTTAGGTATACGAAAGAAGCCCTAGAGGTCAATGCGAAACTACTGGAAATGAATCCGGAATTTATTACTGGTTGGAATTACCGAAAGCTTGCTGTTCAATATCATCTCGAGGCTGCCCAATCCGACGAGGACTCGATTAAGTCCATTTTAGACGAAGAATTGAAAGTTGTAAGTCATAGTACTGTATGAAATCTTATTATTTATTAGTGATCCTGGAATCTTGTATATATGTTTTTTTTTTTAATTTTTTTAAATCAAATATTTAAGGACTCCATTGTGTATTTCTGATTTGGAATCAATTACTTGGAATTGAATAAAGGAAACTAAATGGAACGTTTCTGGATCGACCAAAACTGCGTCTTGAACTAACTGCACTTTATTTTAATCTAGAATCAAGGGGATAGAAAAAAAACAGAATTTGAATACTGATTTTGACTGAAGAAAGTCGGGACAATAGGTGAAGTTGAGTTTCTAGTGTTTTCTTTTGTTTGAGTTTTGGTTATGCAAAACATTAGTAGAAATTTAGCTACAGAGAAAATAAACCAATGTTCTTTTTTTTTTCTTTCATGTAATTTGTTGTTAAGCCTGCATTTTTCTTTATCTAGGTGGAGAGCGCATTGATGACAAACTTCAAGTCATATGGAGCTTGGCATCATAGGAAATGGGTGCTAAACATGGGGCATTCTTCTACAGACCGTGAATTGTTTCTCCTGAAAAAGTTTCAGAAGTTAGACGCACGAAATTTCCATGCGTGGAATTACCGAAGGTGTAGAGATTGATATGTAGAGAACCTGTATTGTGTTCTAACACAACTTCATTTTCTGGAATAACCTAGTTTGACTTTACTTGTTAGATTTGTGACAGCATTGAAGAATATACCTGATGAGGAGGAGCTGCAATATACAACGGATATGATATATGAAAACTTCAGCAACTATTCTGCTTGGCATAACCGTAGGTACATTTTAATGCAAATTGATACTCTTACAAGTGTTATGAACTATTATATTGTACGTGGAAATACTTTCATTCTGGTACATGCCACATATCTATTAGATAAAGAAATAGGCCTTCTTGACCAATTAAGTCCTTGAGCAAATTATTTGTGCAGAAAAAGAAAAATAAAGAGGATAAAGATTTTGTTTTATTTTTGTTCCCGAGGGGGGCGGGATTGGAAGGCTGGCACCCTAGAAGTTTGGTCTTTGTCGTGATTGTAGACTAATCACTGCAGTTGAAATCTAGGCATGCTATTTGCATATTTGAAGCGATCAGTAAAAGACATGAAGAATGGCTGGATTTATAATATGATGAATGTTACCACATTTTTGGGCCCATTAGGTTGTAGATTTTCTGTTCTGTGTATGCCATTTACAAATTTTTGAGGGGAGGTGAGAACTTTTGATATTCAATTTATGGACCTGCAAATTTTGTAGGTTATGTTTACAATTTTATTATTAATTGTGGTATTTATATCATTGAAATGGTGACCAAGTTTCTTTGCTTGAGTTGCTGCACATTGTGTACCAATTGCATTGGATGAATTTTTGTAATAGTTTTACATTCTTATTTGGGTTCATCTTTTTATTTATTTCTTTTTGCTGCATTTGCTCACTTCACATTCTTGTCTCCATATATTTCAAATGCTGTTCTATGCATATCTGTCTGACGAGTGAACTTGTGTGCAGTGTGCTTCTTTCTCGTTTGCTGAAGGAGGAGGTAGAAGGATACTACCCAAAAGAGAAGGTTTTGACAGAGGAGTTTGAGTTTGTTCGCAATGCACTTTTCACAGATCCGGATGATCAAAGTGGCTGGTTTTATCATCTTTGGCTTTTGGATCAGACAGTTAAACTCGAGCATTTACTGGTTTCTTCTTGGCCACCTAATGGTTCCAATGTTAATGTATCAGACTATTGTGCTTTGTCACCTAGTTTATCATCAATATCTAGAACACTTCCACTTATTCTTTGTTTTAGTGAAGCAGTTGGAGGCATTAATTCTTCTACAGTAAGTGTAGTATGTGAAAGCAATATGGATAGCAATCTCATTTGGACACCGATTTCAGTAGATAAATCAGGGTTAGCCAGAACATGGTTGACATACCTAACTTTTTCCTCTGAGCCAATGCATCCTTCCAGGAATTATCTAGTGAAGGTTAGCATCGCCAATTCTGAGGGCATAATTTCTTCAGCTGGTTTTTGCTGTAGCAATCCTTCTCATATGGCATTCACAGTTTGTCTACCATCAAGTAACACAGAATTTGATGAAGGGCCTGATATAGAGAGGATAGATTGGTCCGAGGAAAACTTCTCTTCCAATCAATTGCATTCTGAGAATTTAGGCTTGATTAACTCATTTAATGAGCTGACAATCAGTGGGGATAACAAGAAAACATATGAAACGAATGCCAAGATCATAGCTGATGAGATTGATTATTGTCGTGAATTGCTGTCAGAAATGGACTGGTATGCTTGAATGTTTTTGAGATAACTTAGAAACTTCATAGAACCTTTACATTATCAAGTCTGTTTGACGAACTCTTCTTCTTTGTTGTAGTAAAATTGGAAAGCTTACACTTGCAAGACTGTTATTGGCATATGATGCATTGTCATCAGCATCTCGTGGTGTACAGGATCAAAACATGTTCCAGTACAAAGAAATTCTTGAACTTTACCACGATTTGATGAAGCTGGACCCGCCACATTTTCAATACTACAAGGATCAATACAGTTTGGTGTTTTTAAAGCAGGTGAAACTCTGCTACTTTGTTCTTGGGCTTGTAAAGCGCAACAGAATCTTGTGATTGTATCTCTGGTTACTTTTGCCAAAAAAAAAAGGGTTCTGGCTATTACCCTAGTCTGTGGAATCTTTTCAAACATAAGAATGAACTTCCAATTATTCATTGAGTTACTAAATTTTCATCCCTTCTGAGGTTTGCTTTTTTTTTTTTTTTTTTTTTTGGGCTGCTAATGAGAAGGTTTGCTTTTCCTTTGGGCTACAGGAGCTTGCGAATGAGGAGTCATTGCTGAAATACTGTTATCAATATAGAGATTCAACTTCTTTGAGTAATAATTCTTTATGTCTATGCCTGCGCGGTCTTTCACTGTCGCAAATAGGGTGTATAGAGCGACTGCTGTGGGTACAAATGCTTGATCTTAGCAACAATGGAATTCGTTCAATTGAAGGTACCTATAATTAGATGATCTGTTGTTTGTAGCCATGCTTTCAGGATTATGATGCTTCTTGACTGGAATTTCTTGTACATTTGAACAACTATTATCTGCTACTTTTTGGAATTAGTTACTCTGTTTTATCTGTTACATCACTAAAAAGATCTTGATCTTCAAACTAGCCAACGTTCAACTAGATATCAGAGTTTCTCGGTCTCACATTACCTCTTGTTATTTTGCACAGGTTTGGAGTCCTTGCAGCTTCTTTGCTGCTTAAATCTTAGTAACAATAAAATTTGCAGTTTTTCTGCTCTAGAGCCTTTGAGACTGCTGAAGTCATTAAAAGTGTTAGATATCTCACACAATGAAATTGGAGCACATCCTATTGACACAAGAAGATATTTGTGTGCGTCTCCACTGTCCCATACAAGTGATTGGAAGAGAGAGGAATTTGTGGTTAGTGGTCCCGAGATGACAATTTATTGGGATGCTTTTTCGATTTTTAGTGGCTTGAATTTGAGACAGTTAAGTGTTACCGGAAATCCAATTGCTGACAAAAAGTTTAAGTTGTTTTTATGTAAGCTATTGCCAGCAATGAAGTGGCTTGATGATGAAAAATTGAGATGATTACTGGATCTCTGAATTAGTCGGGTCTCATTTCTTCTGCAATTTTTAGAATTACATACATGAGAGGGCATGCTATTTCTGTTTCGAAAACATACCAAAGCATGCGATTTCTCCAGTCCCGAATTATTTGTAGTGCGTGACACATGGGAGAATATCTTTCGTTTATTTTTTCACTCAAATTTGTGTCTTGAATAGAATGACTCGTACATTTGTTTTGGACCTTAGACTTGCAGCATTTAGAAATATTTTTGCTCTTGCTTTGGATGGTGCTATGCTATTACTGAAAATCATGGCTGACAATTCTGGGGACAGCCAACAAATTTCCAGCTACAGCATCTGTTATTAGTCCCTAGTTTATATAAGCAGTGAAGTAAGTGTTCACATCATCATAGTGAGTAGGGAATTTGATGTTAACTTCCAAGCTGGTTTCTTCATTATTATTTTTTTTTTTGGTGGGGATTATTTATGAAGAGTGAAATCTGAAGAATAGAGTAACAATGTCGAGATTACAGCAGCTTCGTTGTTCATGTCCGTTTAAAGTGATTTCTTCCTTTGCAATAACCATGGCTCCACAGAGACAATAATATCACGCAGAGAGTTTTCCAGTTACCAAACATTATTGCTTCTCTTCAACTGCATTTTGTTCAAACATCAAAATCGTGCAAACCTTAGGCCTTATCCTTGTTTCCTTTGCTCATTTCTCTTGCCTTTTCCTCTATCTTTCTTTCCCTGGTTGATGGCGGTTGGTTGATTTTTAGATGATCATGAGTTACAAAATCATCCAAAAAGCATCTAAAACTTCCTGGGAAAATCAATTTGGCCCTCTTTTAGAGTTGAGAGAAAAAGAGACAGAGAGAACCAAATTGATGCTTCTTTGGTGTAAAATAAGTAGTCGTGTGGCCCTTGTGAGTTTTAAGAACCAGAGGCAAGATGATGAAGCTGAACAAAGTAAAAGCAAGCGGACTTATTGGCAATGTTTACTGGTTAGACATATGGAACTACTACTACATGTTATTTCTTTTCTTTTAAATTTGCACGTATACATGTACTACTGACCATTACGGTCCTGCTCAGTGCAACTCCCCCCGGGCCCCCTTCCCGGGCCGCCCCAAATTAAAAAAAAAAAAAAATTCCCTTCTGCCTTTATTCTCTACAGCACGTGTGGTAAATTTCAATGTAATTTTTGGAGATTTTCTATTTACAATTTTTTTTTATTGTGCCATCTAATCATATGACTGAAACTGCAATTAATTTTTTTAAACAAGATTTGGGCTTAAATTAGGCTATACAGCCTATGCCGACCTCGGCTTAGGAGCAAAGCTTTCCGGTTTTAAAAGAAGATGCCCTCCCTAAAGTTACCCTACTCTTCCCGCGGTTGGTCTCTCTCTCTCTCTCTCTCTCTCTCTCTTAGCCTTCCTGCAGGAAGTCTCCAATCTGTCAAAGTCCAATCGGCCACTGGCCGTTCCTCTTCCCTCCTATACTCTCCTCTTCTTTCTGCTACTCTTGGCGTACCACCAAAACACCAAGTTTTCAGCTGCGATATTGGGCTGATCTAGATTGTGTTTGTTTCCAAATTTAGCATCCTTTCTTACTTAATTCAGGTAATTAACCATTAGCTGCATATTAACTTGGACAACTTCCAGATTAGCATTAGATTGTTATTGAATTTATTGGGTTGCTATCTCTCACTTGCTTATTTGCTGTCTAGTTGCATTTGTCGTTTTTTTTTTCTTCTTTTTTGAGGGGATTAAGCCTGTAACTTCATTTATCTATCTGGGTTTTCTATATACTTATTACTATTCAAGAAAGTTGATTCCTTTACTTAATTTTCTAGAACCCCACTTGCATTTAGTAAATTTGAGTCACAATTTCCAAGCATTGCACGCTAATTTGATCAAAGATTGCATTTTGTTGAAGTTTTTTTGGAAAAAATGGGACAAGTGTAATACGCATTTTGAACTCAAATTTTGCCCTTGTAATTGTTATACAATGTGATTTTCAAAGTAAAGAAAGAAAAAAAATAATCTTTTCCGTAAGAAGAAATTCATCACTTAAGTGGCTGATAGATGCATTTTAATGCATTTTCCTCTTGTTTTCTTCTTCCGCCCCGTTTCTTTTAGTTGTATACATGTCGGCACTTGCAGTCACAGAAAGACTGCAGATGGAGATGGTGCCAGATACCGAAGCATTTATGAAGTTTGCATTCCACCAAGCAAAGCTTGCTTTAGATAGCCTTGAAGTTCCTGTTGGTTGTGTCATTGTGGATGAAGGGAATAATATTATTGCCTCTGGAAGAAATCGAACCACTGAGAGCCGAAATGCTATGAGGCATGCAGAGATGGAAGCTATTGATGTGCTTCTGGACCGGTGGCGAGAAACTGGACTTTCAAAGGCTCAAGTTGCTGAAAAGTTTTCAAACTGCACCCTTTACGTCACATGCGAGCCGTGCATTATGTGTGCTGCAGCCTTATCGATGCTTGGTATAAAACAAGTGTATTATGGCTGTGCAAATGATAAATTTGGAGGCTGTGGATCCATATTGTCACTGCATTCTGGAGATCCGTCGAGGAAGGGTTTCAAGTGCCAAGGAGGAATAATGATATCAGAGGCGGTCTCTCTTCTACGGGCTTTCTATGAGCAGGGAAATCCCAATGCTCCTAGGCCTCATAGACCACCGAGTCAGTTGGTTTAGGACTCTGATTTAGGTCAATGAAAGTGACCGACCTTTGTTGCTCCTACAATGACACCTCTGTAATCATTCATTATTAAGAGATCTGTTAGTGAAACAAGTATTGCATCAGTATTAACAAATTTTTAATTGCCTTCTAAGTCTGTCTTTTGAAGTTTTCGTTCGACATTTGTATCCCTATCTTGTTCAAGGACGAACAAATAATAATACTTTGGCGGGGAAGGAATGATCAGATGTACAGGTCAGGTGCAGTGGAACTTGCAACTTAAAAAGATGCTAGAAGTAGAAAGTCGTATACTTGGGAGTTGAGCTCATTAACTTGGGTTTACATCTTGCTTCATTTCCTCCTTTAATCACCAAACCAGATATGGGAAGCATGAGCGGATTGCTTTATTGTTGGATGAGGTCTTCCTGACTTTATGGCTGATAATTTGCCTATTTGCAGTTTTGACTCCTAGGTTGTTGGCACATGATATTGTATGAGCAATTAATTGTACATTCTGCTGATTATATGTTGGTTGAGAGGAAGATTTAGTTTGTGAAGTGCTCAATTAGCCTATCATTCCTATTAATATCTATATGTTTTTTGAATACTATGAGGATAAGCCAAGCCAAATCAGAGCTTTAGTAAAATGTAGGGAAAAAAAAAACAGAGATTTAATAGATTATCAAACGGTAGCGTGGGTGCTTTGTGCGCAATTCCATAATTGAGTGGTGTATTACGAAACGCATTTTTTCAACTAATTTTTTATATTTTCAGTTAACTTATCGAAACATACTCTCAGTTATATTTATAGAACGGATTGGAGCACCGATGCCGTTGCTAATCTTGGATCGTCCATCCGAACCCTGGTACCCCCGACCTCTCCAGCCTACTCGTCGCCCTCAATTCGACATTTCCTCCTGTAAGTCACCGTGAATGACCTAAGGCCTCCACATCGCCTGCTCTTGGTTCCGTTTTGTCCTGGCTCAAGTTTGCTTCTTAATTTTTTGTTCATCAAAATTAAAGCTTTTTATGTAAATTGAAATAGTCAGGGCTTTGCTACAGTTTCTTGCCTGTTGATTTCTTTAGCACATGGAGTCAGGGTTTAGCTTTCTTGCTTTTGTTGTGAATTTGCCCTGAAATCTTGCCGAAACTTTCCTTTGAACATGCTGTGTGATACTGGCAGCTTATTTACGTTTGTCCTGTGGAGCTATTTTTATTTAATATTGCTGTTTTTAATTCCAAACAGCGAAAAATCGATACTTTTATCTGATTTACATGAGAATATGAATGGGTTTCTTAAAAATCGACTTCAAAGTGGATTTCCAAGAAATGGACTTCTTCTCCTTTTTTTCCCCTCCCCTCTTTGTTTTTCTGCTCCTTCTTTTGCGATTCACCCGACTCCCTCAGAGAGGCAGTCAATGTCACACAGGGCCTTCGTTTTGGTACACCACAGATCCACCATAACTGATCCCAATAATTGAGTAATTATTGACACCATCTTTTCCGACAAATTTCCAACATATAAATTTTGGAAAAGCTGGGATCTTTCATTGGACAGGAGTGTATGCTAAATTCATGGGCAAAGTACTATATGCCCCCTTAAGATTGTAGACACCATATTCATACATCGGTTGGCCATGAATTGGGACTAAAGAGGTTTTATAGGTGGAAAGGTTTCAGTTTGGACGCCAAAGTTGTATTGTGACCTGATTGTGTTGTTTACTGTTCTTGGAGGTAGTATTTACTACTCAACATGCTTGATTAAGGAGAGTCTATAGTCACGTTATCAAAACTAGGGAAAATTGTGCTAAAAGCCTTCAATATTTAAAACTAACTTTCTTCTCAATGCAGACCTTATTCTTGGAAAATAGTATTCTTAAAGATTTTTTTTTTCTTTTTTTGGTTGGTCTTTAAGGCTCTTGTTTAGTCTTTGTGATTGCTTGCTTCAGAAAGGGCTTTATCCCTTCTCTCTCTCTCTTTTTTTTTTATTTGATGCATGCTTTTTATGCAAAGTTGAAGATTCCTGAGGTACCTTTTTGTGTTGCAACATTTTTTGTAGCTGGATGATTACTGTTAGTTTCTGCATTGAAGGTACGGTTGTGTAAGTGAATCAAGACAATCAGTCAAATGGCCTTAACCAACTTCATACTCACTGTGGCGGGGGTCAGTGCTGTGATTCTGCTGCTTAGGAGTGACGTCAAGCAATCTGCCACCATCTTCAGACGCAATGTCCGACAGATACGCCATTGGCTTGAGGAAGAGTCTGCTTCTGCTGCAAAGTATGCCTTCCTTATTTATTCCTGATATTTGCTTGTACTCATTGGCCTTTTGTTTTAATACCCAACTCAACAAAAAATTTTACTTCTCTCATTTGAAATATCAATTTTTTTTAATCCATTTCTGACGCCAATGCTGTTGCTATTTAGCCTTTTTAGACCACATGCTTCCTAATTGAAAATCTGGATAACTAGTCATTCTTTTTCCCTTCTGTGGATTCGGTTTTGTCATAATATGAGGAAAATAGTTATTTGGTTTTACTCTTTTGACGTTTCCACATTTTAACAGCTTAAACTTGGTTGTGGAAGAAGTTTAATTCAGCAGTGGAAGTGTTTGTTTCTTGAACTTAGACAACAAATATTTCATCCGAGTTGCATGTTCAATTATGCTCGAGTCAAAAGGCACGAAAAGTTCCAAAAAACTTTGCTGAAATGTCATCATGATTTGTTGTGTAGACCAAGTCGAACCTAATTTGGTCGCTAGTGGTAGCTAAATCATGATGATTTATTCTTGTTGGGCAGATTTCTTTTGCTGGGGCTATATAGTTTTTGGGCATTAAGTTTTGCTCGTAATATAGTATTTGGGCATTAAGTTTTGCTTGTAGTTAAGCATTTCAGATTAGCATGTGACTGCCTGATGTTTCCATGGAAGGAATGAAAGTTTTTTGTCAGATGCTCGTGTCATTAGCATTTCTTTTAAACCGAGAAACTATTCTATTGTTCTTGGATTACACTTGGAGACCTGAAGAACACAGTTAAAGCACTTGCTTACTTATACATGTTAAAAAGAACAAAATGGTGATCGGAGGTTGGCCCAAATATTTTGGGTGAGATAGGAACTCCATGTGAGCAGGGGAACACAACACTTACTCGGCTGTGTCGCCCAAATAATTCTTACTTATTACGTGTTTAGTGGGAAGAGCAACTGAATTTGAACTGACGGTGATATCTGATGCAGCTGCATATGTCCTTGTTTGCTACATTGATATCTCTGGTATTCTTAAATTTGCGTTTTTGAAGGAGCCTGTTATCTCATTGTTATCATTAAGCAACCGTATAATGGCATGCTTGGTTCCATTTAGGGAGATGGAGAAGGCAAAGCCAAAGGAGATACCTGGGAAGGATACACCCAAGGAGGAAAAGCACTAATTTGGTCCTTGAAGCCTGGTTTATGTAGGAAACTGTACATTTTTGCAACCTGTCTTTGGCATCTGGTCCGTCTTGTGTAAATCTGAGAGCGTGGAGAGAGTTTTTGGTCTTGATTAGATATATTTTGTTTTTCTGAAGCACGGACTTGGGATTCCATAATGCTTAACGTTTCTAGAAGTTAGGTTACCTTCTGGTGTTGGCTTCTATGCTTTTCGTGGAATGTTTTGCTTGAAACCCTTTGGGGGGGAAAAAGAAATAAAAAGTCTTAACAAGTTCAAAGGTGGAAGATTAAAACTGGAAAGTAAATCCTTTGCATGGGCAAATTTGCATCAATCATAGGAGTACTATACTATAGTAACTATACTGCACATCTTTGGTTTCTTTCCCTTTTTTGTAGTCTTTGTTGAGACGTGGGAAAGGAGAGCAACACAACCAAATTTAAATGGATCTTGCAGCTTTATATATTGAGATCGATATTAGGAAGATAATTGTAGTGTGTCAAATTTTCCTATTGAAAATGGAATTTACCTTGTGCTATTGAGCATGGTTCTGTAGATGGCATAGAATTAGTAGTGTTAGATTTTTTTTCACTGGCTAATGCTGATGGGATCTCGAGATAACATAATGGATCACAAATCTAAGCGAAATTTGGCTTGAAGGACACATTTTACCCATGCTTTAGTCACACCATCATGAAAATAAAGTTCTAGCCTTAATAAAGAAGAAACTTTAAAATGATTATTGTCAAAAGAAGCTTTTAAATGTTCAAAACCGACAAAATCCATGCAGAAGAGTAAAATATTTCTTCTGTGAATAATTTAGAGGAAAGAATTTTTTTTTTCCTCACATTTGTTTTGTGCCTAATTTTTAAAACATGAGGGGAGCTCTTTGCAATTATTAAAAACCTTAGGGAGGTTTGTGAAATTATCCCTTTTATCTTTGGAAAAGGTTTAAGAAGTTCTCTGAAACGGTCTTATACACCAACAATCATAAATAATGCACACATACACACTACCTAAGGGAAATTCACGGCCCAACTCAAAAGGCATGCTGACTTTCAGGTCACACCGAGGATCTTAAGTAGTACACACATCACTCACAATCGATGTGAGATAGAGAGAAATGGGGAGGGGAAACACCAAGACTATTGCCCAAAGGCTCACCAACGACTTTTAATCACACTACATGATTTTCTTTATCCACTAACAACCGTAAACAACGCGCGTACACACACACTACCTAAAGGCTGAAACGGTCTTATACAATACTACTACTTTCGGTACATTAGCATTCAAAAAGATAAGACTATAACTAGTGCCATCCACATCATAGAGGTAATTAAAGCTTGTGCATGTAAACAACAACAATCTTTTCTAAGGATAAGCATAAGAAGAGTAATGATTCTATGACCCTTCAATTTGTTCAACTAGTTCTGGAGAATGTCGATAAATCCACACATCCATTTCCACCACTTGCTAAATCCATGACCTTTTTACAATGGGGAAAAAAAGGGAGGTTTTATAATTCACAATTCAATGCACAATAGATAGGGAAATGCTTGTATGTATATCTTAGCCATCTAACAAAGAGTCAAGTGCTTTACATATATATATGTATATATCTGGCTGTGTGTGTGTATGTATGTATATGTGCGTGTACATATATGTATATATGTGTCCATATGTGTGACTGTGTGTCTGTATATATATATATATACACACACATATATGTATGTGTGCATATACGTAGCACACACATTATTTCTATAGTAAAACAATAACTAACATTTAAGAATAAAAATCTGTAGAATATCTTTCTTATTGAACAAAAGCTCATTGGCCACCTCATGCAAATTGGAGTGGAGATTTTTTTCGTGGCTAAAACTAGAAGTAATGAAAAACTGCCGTCCTTTGGCTTGAAGTTCGTGTCGCAAATGTGCAAAATAGAAAGGAAATTAACTGTTAAACAATCATGCACAAAATCCACGTACGTAACTCGATCATCTTTGACTCAGAAAATTTGGTCGTTGAAATAAAACGTTCTCTCTCTAACCATTCAACATAGCAGAGAGGCGCTTGAAATCATTAATGAGCGAATTTATGAAACAGCATCCCATCCATTACTTGGTGATATAAATATGTTATTAATGAATGATTAATGCCGCTTAGCTTAGCTTACCCGGTGGTCCACCAGCTTCACTAAATCAATGGACAGCGTTACCCTGCTGCTGCCTATCCCTTTCCCTTTCTTCCTTCCTATGCATCAAAACTAATCATCATAACAGTAATAAAAGAGATCAATATTAATGAACAGCCTGTCAAAATTGAAAATCAAGAATAATAGCCTTTCAAAATTGAAACGTAGAAAGAACCCTTTATCATGGCGTAAGGAATTGATACATACTCCATCCGTCCCACTTTGATAGTCCTGTTTCTTTTTTCACACAGTTTGAGAAAAAGTAGTTAACTTTGTTGGAAAAGTAAATTTAGATTGCTATTTTCCTAAAATACCCTCACATTAAATAGAGTACAACTTTATGAGAACTTGAATTGATGGTAAAAAAAGAATCAACTCTCATTAAATGGGGTAGGTTTATAGCAACAACAACTTGTATTAAATAAGGATATTTTAGGAAAATGAAAATACAACTACATTCTTCAATTGGAAAGTGGACTGCAATTTGGGACAGACAAAAAAGGAAAACAAGACTATCAAAGTGGGACGGAGGGAGTACAATTTATCATTATCTTACACGACAAGGACCCTTTACCATGGTGTATTCTTGCTTCACGCAAAGCACAATTTGCACATGATGAGATGTTATGAATACGATTTCCCACCAAAACGTCACCCCTTTTTCTTTTTTCTTTATTTTTTGCGTCTCCGCACAGCTAGGGTTGATTTCATCACAATTTCTTGTTGCAACTGGTTCCGCAGAGTCTGATAGTTATCGGCAGATTCTGTGATTGATCCTCGTGTATTACCTTACTGTGTATTATTGAGACAAAACTCTACGTGAGTTTAGGGAATTAGTTCAGGCAAAATATTGGAATACCTTTAAGAAAACAAAAACCATATTAGAGGTAACTTTTATTTTCTGCCTTTTCTATTTTTTTCTTTCTTTCTTTCTAATAAAAGGATCAATATATTGGTCAGTCAAAGAACGATCAAGAAGAGTAGAATTGTTAGTTGTTACATCAATCATCCCTTTTTATTATTTTACATCACATGGTGGCTGTCCCTTTTAATTGTTTGTTTTGGTATAGAATTATTATTATTATTATGTCTTACCTCCGATTGGTCTAATCTTTTTTTTCCAATACAAATGTTTTTAAACCATATACATATACATCCACTTTATCTCTTGACCCGTATTATGTATCGCTTTTTTTTTTTTTCCCCCTACTATTATCCTGTTTCCAGCTATGTACTCCTATGTTTCCTGCTTGTTTCTTTAAAAAAATCTGACGTGGAAAATAGAAAAATGACATGGCACGAGTAGTCTGGAGAAACGCGTCCAAACGGCGCAAGTGAGTCGCGGGCGGGAACGTGCATGGATGCAGCCCAGTCATGGCGTGCCACGTCGGACTCTCCCCCCACCCCCCTGCCTATTTACAGTTAGTTACCCAAGCCGCCCCCATAAATATATAACCACAGAACCTGGATCCTAAGAAACAACGGAGACAGAGGAATCCTTGCCATTCTCTTCTTCTTCTTTCTCCCTGTCTCTGTTCAATTCATTCTCGGGTTATTTCTATTGTCAGGAATTTATTCTTGATCAACTATACACGCTCATTTATTTATACATACATATCAGCATGGCATCCATGCCTTTGCGGGCTAAATCTGTACATAATTTAGAAGATTTACGAAGCTGTTGCTTCGGTAATACTCAATCTTTGATGCCTAACAAGGGTTTTGTGAGTTTTTATAGCCGGAGCAGGAATCATCAAAACCAGATTTGCCAAGCACCCCGGCTTAGTATTAGTTCTGCTGCTGCCTCTGCCTCTGCCTCGGTTGTAAATGATAATACTAACGATTATAGTTGCAGCAGCAGTACTCATTTATCTGTATTTAATCCTCATTCAGCTTCAATTTATAACAATGCTTGTATTTCTTCCAAAAATAAGAAAAGGGTGTTTGATAAGGAGGAAAGTGATTTTTCTGGGAATCTTGATCGCTGGGTTAAAGAATCCGTTGTCGAGGTAAATTTTCCTCAATCTCTGTCGTTTTTTTTTTACACTTTTTTCCATTAATTTTTGGATCCGTGTTCTTTTTCTTCTTTTTTACTTCTTGTTTTTTTTTTTCCCTAATGTGTGTTGGAAATTTTCAACGTTTGCATTTTTTTTAGGTAGATGATAGTTACGTTATTACGCGTATATGCGGCGACCATGTCCCGTTGTACTTAGTCTACAAATAACTCTCTGTGATAATTGATGTTGGACTGTGGTTATTGAGACAAGTACTTAAATTAGTCCATGTCTTGTAAGAGTGAAACTGGCCTTAATTTTCTCTGGATCCTTTTGCCAAAACTGGGTTCGTAATGGATGATGGCCTTGATCTTCAACCATCAGTCATATTTAATAGCCTTTAGCACATATTAGGGATTCCTTTTGTTTGATGTATTCAACAGTTTTGCTGTTGAATTGTATCATCCATCATTCTTTGTCAACTTTCCTGGAAGTTTGAAAGCTTGCCTTTTTTCACTAAAGATTTTGAAGATTTGTCTTGGTATTGTTTGTTCATGGCCCGGTTGTTATTTTGTTCAGATATTGAATAACCTCGATGAAGCACCTTTTCTTGTGCACATCTACTCTGATGGCGAAGAGGCATCTGTATCCATGAGCAACACCAGATTAGTAAAAGAGAAGGCAGATGCACAGAGCTGGCCCCGTATCAAAGGAAGATGGGGTGGAGGTAGCCCCTCTCCTAGTGGCATTATCTTGGTCGAAGAAATGAGCACTGAAGATGCTCTTAGCTCTGATGGTGAAAACCTTGGAAGTTTGGGAATGGATTATGATTCGCGTTCTTCTTCAACCAAAGTATGGGGTATACTGATTCAAGGCAAAGGTTCAACTTGCCCTGCTTGTTACATCCTGAAAACTTGCCGAGTGAGGTCTATTGCAGGGTTCTGCACTCACTTTTGTTTAGTGAGAGTGAAGTGCTTCTTTGAAAGTGTAGATATACAGCTCAAGAAATTGTGGCTGGTGTAAACATCTTATTCTTAATATTCTATTTATTGAATGAAATATACAGCTCAAGAAATTGTGGCTGGTGTAAACATCTTATTTTTAACGTTCAATTTGATTGAATCAAATCTAACAAACCCTATGAGAGGCCATTCAAAAGAATGACTATTTATTACAGCAACTTCATTCTCAATGGTTGGTTCATCAGTCTATTGCCTTTAGACACAAATTTTCATATTCATTACCATTTCACTCACTAGTCATGAACCAACTCCTCCTGTATAAATTGATCTGATCAGCCTGCTGCATCTTGAAAGTGGTATGGTAGGGTTGTCGTCTTTTGATCACCTTTCAGAAATTAGAACAGGAGATAATAATGGTCCGCAACAAATCAAGCAGACATGCTTTCTTTCAATGAAGTCTATTATTGCTTTTAATAACTTTATTCCACCTCTAAATAAATTGCTGAGCTTACGTCAATCATTAACTATGAAAAGCATAAATAAATCTTTGTAGAACAAGCACTTATTGGAATGCCAGTCTTCCAGCTAGACCTGGCCATGGCATTATTTCAGAAAGGTTTAAACAGAAAAAAAAAAAAAAAGAGAGGCCTGCATAGTGACAGGATGTTAAAATTTATTTACAGGCGGGTAACGGAGAGCCACACAAACAATCATTCCCAGAGAATGCGCTGGCTGGAAACCTGGTCTTGGGGAGCTGACCGCACAAGTGATTATGGCTAACGTTCAGTTTTTGAAGCCCTGCAACTGCATTAGGCACCTTCCCACTTATCAAATTCCGCGATAAATCCAGGTCCTTCAAAGTCTTGGGAAGTTTCAAGGTCTCCAGTTTAAAGTTTAACTTGTTCCCCGAAGCGTAGAACCCCTTGAGATATTCCGTTCTGTTCAACAATTTGAACGGACTCCCGGTAATTTGATTCTCAGAAAGATCGATGTAATCGTAGAAGTACGTTTGTGCGGGATTCCAGTCGTCCAATTTCAGATTGATCCCACATTTTGCCAGCTTCAGAGAATAGATAATTGGGGAAGAAGTCACCCAGGCTGGGATGTTGACCAGATGGAACTGGTTATGGGACAAGTCTAAGGATTCAATGCCTTTAACCTGCATTGCTGGAAATGGATCCACTAGGTAATTATGGCAGAGGTCAAGGTTAAATATCTTAGTAAGATTTGAGAAAGTTTTCGGGACAAGTCCTGAAAATTGGTTCCAAGACAGGTCTAAAGTGTCCAGGGCCCGAAACTTTCCAAGGAAATCTGGGATTTGTCCTGAGAGAGAATTGTGGCCGAGCTCGAGGTACCTGAGATTTGGTGCCAGAGATAAAATGCTTGTTGGGATGTTTCCGGTTAGTTTATTGTTTGCCAGGTTTAGATTATAGAGGGTGGGGAACGATGCAAAAATATCCGGTATGGTGCCGGTGAGTTGGTTCCCATCCAGGGTCAAAGAAGTTAAGTTTTTGAGGTTCTGGATTCCCAGGGGTATGGTGCCCGTGAGAAGGTTGCCGCCGAGTCTGAGCTGAGATAGCTGAGTGAGCTGGGAGATTGAAGTGGGAATGTGGCCTGAGAACCGGTTTCCTTGAAGACTGAATGCTTGGAGTTTGGCCAGACTACCAACGTTTTCAGGTATCGGACCCGACAATCTATTGTTTTCAATGTAAATAAAGATGAGCCTGGGGAGGCTGAAGAGGAAATTTGGAAAAGGACCGGATAATTTTCGGAGGTTTAAGAAGTAAACGCCGTCCAAGAACTGAAGTTTTGAAAGAGATGGTGAGATAGTACCGGATAAAACCTGGGTGGAGTTCTGAGGCTGTCCGGAGAGGTCGAGGGCCGTGACCCGGGTGCCTTGTAGGCATGTTATGCCGTTCCAGGAGCAGCAGTCTGTTCCGGGCTTCCAAGACTGAAGCATGCCGGAAGGGTCAGCTGTGATGCCGGACTTGAATGCGAGTAAGCCGGCTTCATCGTCTGGGTGGCATTTTGCTGCTTCGGCTGTGAGGTAGCGGAGATTGAGAAGAGTGAAGAGGAGGAGGAAAGCACAAAGGAGATGGGAGAAGAAGAGAGATTGCATTGTATCTGGATATTGTGCTGCTCTGCTCTATTCTACTGTGTAAGAGACGGACACTAGTAAGATTATGAAGATTGATATGCCAGTTGCCAGCCCCAATCAATCGTACATTCATGTGTGTATATATATATATATATATCAGTAGTCAGCTCCAAGGTCAAGTATGGGATTTTAAAAAATTTATTATGTACTTCCTATTTTAAGTAAGTTTTTTCAAGTGTCATTGTTGTGATTTTGTGAATGGTCGGTCAAGGGAGGGAAAACTTTGATGATGAGTGGAGCTGCAAGTCGGTAGGGTTGCTATTATGTTACCATTAAATGTTGGAACTTTAATGTGAAGGGCCACACATCACCATGCCGGGAGGACTTTAGGATCCTATGTAGCACTCTCAAGATAGGATCAAGGAGCCACCGAGCTTTTGGTTCGGTAGTTATCACCAAAAAGGATTTAGTCTCTTTTTTTTTTTTTTTAATTATAGATTGGGAGTTTGAATTTCATTTGCCGTGAAATAAATTCAAAGAAAGTGTCAGATCATTTTTTTTTTTATTTAGTCAGATTTTTATACATATTAGTCCCTTATACACATGTCGCTCTGTTTGGATTGTAAATTATTTGTCAAAATTTATTTGCTTACATCATCATTACAATTTCCAACACACCTCTTTATCTTTTCAATTATCTTTTTATTTCGCATACATCACATCATAAAAAGTACTACAGTATAAATATCTCAAATAATTTACAATCCAAACAGAGCGCAGTTTCTTTAGCCTCCCCTCTTTATAAATTAGGATGGATTAGATTAAGAAATGCTATCGTTATATAAAAAAAATAAAATCAAGGACTCTCTGTATAATTGAATTGTTAATTGTATGTAAAAATATAACATTTATTTTATTTTTAAAAAATTGTGTCTAAAAATTGATGTGCTAGTGTCTAAATTATATACTACTATACAGCTATTTATCACAATCTAGGGGCTATTTATCACAATCCAACTACGATACATTTGTATAACCTACTCAATCCTAATCTAGGGGGAGGGGGAGCCTAAGGAGAGTGTTGTAGGGGCTAATGGGTATACAAACTCAACTAGATCAAGGGAGTGCTATGACACAACTCTTAAATTTTTTTCGCTGCTGATGAAGGTGATGAGGTTTGAATCCTCACCAACAGTCCAAGAAGGGACTTAAGTCCCTTCCTGATGGCCACTGAGCCATTGGCCCATGGTTGAGACGAGGAGAGTCGGATACGCGCTTTTGGGAGCTCTAAGATGGCCTAGACTAAAACGGGGAATTTGACCGTCCGCAGTCAGCGGAGTAGTAGCAATTTGGGACCTCGATGCTGAATAGTGATGACTAATGACGGTCAAGTGCGTCGGCGGCCAGGTAAGGCGGAGCAGACTAGCGACTTTCAAAAACGTCATGCCGGCACAGGCACATGCACCGCAGCCGCATCTTGCTGGATGCCACGAGTGTCTACTTCCTGTACAACAATCTCCAAATTGCAAAGCCAAATGAGAATTAATAATGACGAAAAGCAAGGCTCACATAACATCAATAATACCCTTTCCAACCATATATTGACAATTCCAATTATGCCACCATATGCTTATTCCCCTTCTCCTCTCATCTAAAATTTCATCCTACTTCCCCTGTGTTTGCATAATCCCACAACAAATCTTATATTACTGTGTCTGGATAATAAATTATTTCAAATATTATTTCACTTGTATCATAAATATATTTTTCAAAATCCACCTTTTAATACTATTCTTAACCATCCTTTTTATCTCATATAAATCACATCACAAAAAATACTACTCCCTCCGTCCCACTTTGTTAGTCTTGTTTTCCTTTTTCGTCCGTCCCAAATTGTAGTCCACTTTCCCATTAAGAAATGTAGTAATTTTCAAATTGTCTAAAATACCCTTATTAAATATCTTGTTATTAATACATTGTTATTAAATACTAACCCACTACACATAGTTATTAAACCCGGCCCGGCCCGGCGGTCGAACCGGTCAAACCGGTGAACCGGACATTGGACCGGGCTGGGTTTTGAGTTAGATCGTTTAAACAATCAACCCGTTGACTAGTCAACGGACCGGCGGTTCGACCGGATTAAACCGGAAACTCGGCCGGTTTTTGTCTACAAACCGGGTTCCTGAGAAAAAATTTATAGGGTCCGTTTGGATTCTTGTTTTTGGGCCTGTTTTTGAAAAACTGTTTTTCACAATCCAAATGCTATAGTAAATGTGTATTTCAAAAACAACTCCAAAAACACCAATATCCAAACAATATATCAAAAACAACTCCAAATACATATTTAATATGTTTATTTCAACTTATATATTTCAATTATGTATAGGATATATATATATTATATTAATTTAAATATATGTATTTATACATATTATAAATATTTTACTTTATATAAAATATATTTTTATATATTTATATAAATATTATATATTATATAAATTATATATATTATAAATATGTTATTATACATTTATATAAATGTTATATATTATATATATTTAATATATACATAATATATATTATATATATTGAACATTTATATAAATGTACATTTAAGCATAATATATATATTTATGTATATTTATAATATACATTTATATTATGTATTATATATAATATAATACATTTATACATTTATATTAATATACATAATATTAATAAATGTATACATTTATATTTATTACATTAATACATTTATACATAGTATTAATATATATTTATAATATATTAATTTATACATTTATATAATATTCATTTATAATTTATACACATTTATAATAATATACATTTATATATTTATAAATATATTTATATTATGTATTATATATAATATAATACACTTATAATACATTTATATATTTATTTATAAATATAATATATAATAAATAAATATAATACACTTATTTATTTATATATAATATATAAATTTATTTATAAATATAATATACTTATTTATTTATACATAATATATAAATATATTTATTTATAAATATTTATAATTGTATTATAAATGCATAAATGTATATAAATATAAAAACATAAAAATTATAAATTGTAATATACATTTATATAATATTCATTTATAATTTATACACATTTATAATAATATACATTTATACATTTACAAATATATTTATATTATGTATTATATATAATATAATACACTTATAATACACTTATATATTTATTTATAAATATAATATATAATAAATAAATAAATATAATACACTTATTTATTTATATATAATAAATAAATTTATTTATAAATATAATACACTTACTTATTTAGAATAATATATAAATATATTTATTCATAAATATTTATAATTGTATTATAAATGCATAAATGTATATAAATATAAAAACATAAAAATTATAAATTATAAATTATAATATACATTTATATAATATTCATTTATAATTTATATATTTATAGTAATATACATTTAAACATTTATAAATATATTTATATTATGTATTATATATAATATAATACATTTATATATAAATATATGAATATATTTATTTATAAAAGTACAAATATATTTATTTATAAATATTTAAATATATATATTTATAAATATTAATAAATGTATTATAAATGCATAAATGTATATAAATATAAAAATATAAAAATTATAATTTATAATTTATACATTTATAATTATATTTATATTATGTATTATATATAATATAATACATTTATATATTTTTATATAAATTTATTTATTTATAAATATTTATAAATGTATAATTATATATTGTTATAAAAATATAAAAATTATAATTTATAAAAATACTCGAAAATATGTTTTAAAAATACATCTAAAAATAATCCATAAAACATCTACAGTAAAAGTTTTTTATATAATTTTTGAAAAACAACCCCAAACACAACTAATCCAAACGGACTTGTATTTAAAAAACAAAATGCTACAGTGCTGTTTTTGAAAAACAAGCCCAAAAACAGCTAATCCAAACGGACCCTTATGCCTTTGATGGGATTCGAACATTGGACGTATAAACATTGTAACAACGCAGACACCACCAAGCTACTTCACAATATGGTGCTAAGGTTTCTTACTTATAATATATAAACCTTTTTCAATTTTATCTTTTTTATTATTTCTCTAAAACAAATTTATTTGGAATCTTTTAATAAAAATTTATGACCCCCAAACTCTATAAGTTATAAAATAGACTTCAAAAATAACATATTACATAATTCATTTTAAAGACAAATATTATTTTTAATATTTTTTTGCACTTAAACTTATAAATAAGTTAGATAATTACACTGAATATAGATAAAATTTTATACTTAAAATTTGGTGTATTACTAAATAATTTTATATTTTATTGATTCTTATATGAATTAATTATTTTATAGCAAATTAAATTATATGAGTATTTGCTATGACATTATTTATTACAATTTATATCTTATATCTTATATTTAAAATTATGAAATATAATATTTAAATATATTTAGTGACCCACCGGTTCAACCACTCACCCACTGGTTGAACCAGTAACCCGTTGACCCACCTCGTTCGCCGGGTTCCCTCCCGGGTTGGGTTTAATAACTATGCCACTACATTGAATACATTGAGTTTTTCCAATACTAACCCATTAGCTGTAACTGATATTAATTGGCACTTTTCGTGATTAGCATAAGGGTATTTTAGGAAATTATTAATCTAAATTTATGTTTCCAACCAAATTAATTACACTTTCTTAATCTGTGTGAAAAAAAAAACCAAGACTAACAAAACGGGACGGAGGGAGTACTATAGTAATTATTTTAAATAATACTCTATTCAAACACAATAATGAAAATGAAAAATGAATGTAGCATCAATTAAACGTGTGGTAGTGCCCGCTAGCTAAGGATGTCTTAAAGACACAAGTACAATGCGGTGCACTAACTAAGAAGGTGGCATTGGTAAGGAATGGCTTGCTCCCCGCCTTCCTTCCTAATTTAATTCCTCCTTCCGCTGAATGATCCATTGAAATCCTACTGTTGAATCTTCTGAAGTTGAATTGTCTTGTACCAGGTCAAAGGCTTGAACAATTGCCACTCATGTAAACGATCTTGTCACTAACATTTCAGCCTTTTTTAGGCTGCTCTATATTTTGTTATTGCCATTAAATGCCTTGCTACAGCTTTCGTGTTTCGCATTCTGTGATCTATTCATTGGCATTTTTATGTTGCATGCAATAACTAATTACTCTGATTTTTAGTAGAAATTTGTAGGGGAAAAATAACAATAATATGTATTAACACTCTATTAGGTTGACTAAGTCCCGTTTGACAATCTAATTCAGCACTTAAATTTAATGAAATCAGATCCTAACATATTCAAAACCGTTCGATAACAGAAAATTGAACATCTGAATTAATTAGGTAGCACTGAATTTCGTAGGTAAAACTTATTCTCAAAATTAAGTGATAAACTATTCACTTATCACTAAATATGATATGCACTCAAATGTATTAAATTTAATAATTAACAATTTAATATTTAATACATTCAAACTTCAAATTTTTATTTCAAATTTCAGTTTTATCAGTATCACCCCAACCGCCCAACTCTAATAATTGATGAGCGTACTTGATGAAAAGTTAGTACAAAATAAGGGATAATTGCAGAAACCTCCCCTGAGGTTTATGACATTTGCACTAACCTTCCCTGTGATTTGAAAAATTACACTGACCTCCCCTGAGATTACTAATTTTTTGCAAATTCAGTCCAAACGATTAAAATATTATTTTAAGAGTGAAATTAAAATTTTTTACCAAATTTGTCCTTTGTACTACATCTCCAATGAATGACAAAGTACTACAAATAAATTAACAATTAATAAACTTTAAGGAGTATAGTTTATAGGCAAATACGCATTACCTATTTAAAGTACCGGTTCTTTATGGGTATTTTACTTTCAAACATTTAATTTAATACAAATATTTACACTCAAATACGTATTTGTATTTACTTTCAAATATTTAATTTTTATTAAATACAAAAACTACCAATCTCTCTTCCGTAAAAATATTAATATAACACTTTTTCAAATTTAGTTACAAACATTTATGTATTTAATAAAAATTAAATGATTTAGAATAAAATGCCCATAAAGAGCCAATACTTTACTCATGTAATAGATGAAAGTCATAAAGAATTAATACTTTATGGACCATTTTTTTAAAATATTTAATTTATATTAAATAAATAACCCACCGATTTTCTTTTTGCAAGAATATTACTGTAACATTTTTTTAATTTTACTTACAAACATTGATATATTTATCATAAATTAAATGTTTGAAAGTAAAATACCCATAAAAAGTCTATACTTTAAATGAGTAATGCGTGTTTGCCCATAAAAAGCCGGTAGCTATTTAAAATACCGGTTCTTTACAGGTATTTTACTTTCAAACATTTAATTTAATACAAATATTTACGCTCAAATACAGATTTGTATTTACTTTTAAATATTTAATTTTTGTTAAATACAAAACCTACCAATCTCTCTTCCGTAAAAATATTAATATAACACTTTTTCAATTTTAGTTATAAACATTTATATATTTAACATAAATTAAATGAATAAAATGCACATAAAGAGCGAATACTTTACTCATGTAATGGATGAAAGTAATAAAAAATTAATACTTTATGGGCCATTTCTTTTTTTAAAAAAATATTTAAAGTACCGGCTCTTTACAGGTATTTTATTTTTAAATATTTAATTTACAGTAAATATATCAATATTTGTAATTAAAAATTAAAAGGTGTTACAATAATATTCTTGTAAAAAGAAAATCGATAGGTTATCTATTTAATATAAATTAAAATTTAAAAAAAAGAAATGGCCTATAAAATGTTAATTTTTTATTGTTTTCATCCATTACATGAGTAAAGTATTCGCTCTTTATGAGTATTTTATTTTGAATCATTTAATTTATGTTAAATACATAAATATTTGTAATTGAAATTGAAAAAATGTTATATTAATATTTCTACGGAAGAAAAACTAGTAGGTTTTGTATTTAGCAAAAATTAAATGTTTGAGAGTAAATATAAATCTATATTTGAGAATAAATATTTGTGATAAAGTAAATGTTTGAAAGTAAAATACATGTAAAGAGCTGGTACTTTAAATAGGCAATACGTATTTGCCTATAAACTACGCTCGTTAAAGTTTATTAATTGTTAATTAATTTGTAATACTTTGCCATTCATTGGACATGTGGCACAAAGGACAAATCAGGTACAAAATTCTAATTTCACTCTCTAAAATAATATTGTAATCATTTGGACTGAATTTATAAAGGATTGGTAACCTCAGGGGAGGTCAGTGTAATTGTTCAAACTACAGGGGAGGTAAGTATAAATGTCAGAAACCTCAGGGGAGGTTTCTGCAATTATCCCTAATATATCTATAGATGATTTGATGGCTGTCGATTTCAGTAAATAAATTGTTATCCAAAGCTATTACGACTCTTTTTGGCAAATATGTATGCAAGGCGACACATTTTTTTCTTTTTTCTTTTTAAATTTTAGTAAAAGAGCAAAGTGTTGATACAAAGACTTTCGGGGCAAATGTGAAGCTCTGACCAGAATATGTATAGGGGGGTTTAGAACAACTTTTTGTTTGTTCTTACTTCTTAGGATAAAATTAAAAGTTTTGCAAAACTTAAGGGCTCAATAAAGGATTTTATTTCTTTGGAGGGCTATTTGGCCATTAAACCAACAACTATATAAATGCGGTTTAAATTTGGAGCAACATTAATATTGGTCTCTTCTTCTCCCTCCCTGGTTCCTTCTTCTGTAACTTTGTAACTTTTAGGGTACCACAATTTCTCCAAATGTACTGCATTCCACCGTTAATTTGTCTAAAAGATTGGATCTTTCGAGTTTATCAATATCATGTATGGGTTTGTCGATTGGAGCTCGTAGCAGCGGTAGGGATCATATTTCTAGTGCTCCATTTTCACTTGTGGGCTGCTGCTCAGTCACTCACCAATGGTGCTATTGTTGAACGAGAGAAAAAAACCGAAGATAAATAGGGGGGAAGAAAAAGCGACAATGGGATAAGAAAAAGTGCATTCAACAAAAAATAAAGGGCAATTTGGATTACTACTAAATAAAGGCCAAAGTATTTATGAAATGACAAGCATTTAAAGGTTTGGCGTCGGCAAAAGGGACTACTACTCCGACCCGCATACTGGGGTTAGCCAAATTTTATTTTCGTTTTGTATAGAAGGTGACATGAAAAAGAGTTATATGGGCAAAATTGAGACTTTCAACATGATTTTGGAGGGACAATTCGCCAGATGACCAGAAGAAAATGGGCTATACCTCTTCTCTGCTTCTTTATGGCTCCTTCTCCTGTTCTCCTGTACGAGTAAAACTTAAGGTAAGGTACCACATTTTGCTGCAGAAATTTTGGGTAAAGATTGGGTCTTGGAGTTTTATGATGTATGGGTTTGTCCATTAAAGGCCGCAGCAGCAAAAGGGGCCATTTAGTAGTTGTCAATCTGCAGTTATGGACTATTCAACGTAGCAAAATGGGTTCTTGTCATTTATTTCATTGAAAGTACAGCTAAAAGTAGTAGTGGCTGAGAAGTTCCTTATTCGATGGTAACTGTAGTATTTTTCTTTGGCCATTTCGTTTTTGAAATTCTGTTTTTGACTTCTTGAAAGGTGGAGTAAGATGCAACTTTTGTAAATAAATTAATGGTTCTCCTTCGATCTTAACGTTTGTTAAATATTAACCTCTGTCGAGGCCATTTGCCTCCCCAGTTTAGGCTTCTTTTTTAGTTTCTATATACTTTGTGTGCACATGTATTTTGAAGCAGTAATAAATAGATTGTTTTGAAAGTTATGAATGATTTGCAATTCGTAAAGCACCGCTACAAAATCTGTCATGGAATCCACTGATGGCCGTTTGGCCAAACAATGGCTAACTGTATATGTGATTGGTGTACGCTACAGTTTTGCTTTATGCTCGGAAGCTTTCACTGCACCAGACATTAGGGCCACCTCTTTTGGCTATGCTGTTGAACCTCTGTGAAGATTCACTTTATCATTTCATTGACCGGTTACATATCACGAATTTCTCATCGCAGATAGACACTTTTTTACTGCAAAATGGAAATAAAGTGTTATGAGAAATGGTTATGGTTATACTGTGAGGCAGTTGATGCACTCGAGGAGCTGGGAGATGTATACCAGTACATCAAGAGCAGTCAGTACAAGGAGGCATTTTGTGAAACCTGTGTCCCTCCCGTTGCTCCTTCCTCAAGCTGTCGGCTAGTGAAAGGAAACTTCTGGTTGGAAGATCTGCTGCTGCTGCATTGTGTGTGTGTGTTTTTGGGGTACGCATTGTTTACAACTGACATATTCCGCCCATTCATTGCGTGATGTACCTCAAAGGTTGTCAGCCAATCAGAGAATTCTTTATATGTATGTGAAGCTTCATGCAATATAAAGCTTTTGGGGGGGGGGGGGGGGTTTGGTATTCTTATTATGGTGGTTTGATCGGTAGCCCTGGTCGTAATTCAGGGTTATTATATCATATTCGGTGGTCTTCAATACGTTGGGTAGCCTATCCATGAACCTGCAAATAAATATTCAAGATGTTGTACATAAAATTTCCCCTTCCAAGTTAGCATATTTTCAGGAAAAATAATAATGTATGCAACTTTTCAATATTTTTAGCACAGAAATGTTGTTTCTGTTTTTAAAAAATTTGCTATATAGAATTGTTTTATGGCCAAATTTTGGATCGTTAATGAGTACCATATATTCCAAATAATAGGACTGATGCTGAACCGAGTAGCTTGACTCGAGATAACAAGTTATTTGGTCAACAACTTGGCTCGAGCTTGTTTTGACCGAACTCGAGCTGCTTGATAAAAGCAGCGAGTTGAGCTCGAATTTCAATATTTTGCACTTGAAGGCTCGACGAACCTAATCGAGCTTTTTATAATATATATTTTATTTTTTATATTTATTATTATGAAATGTCAATAATATCATTTATTTAAAATTATATGTAAAATATTAATTTTTATTACGTGAGTTTAATTAGACTTAATTGAGTTCGAATAGGTTCGATAGAGTTTGATTTGAATTTGTTACATTTAATTAAACTCGAACTTGAGTTCGGTCTCGAGTAACGTAAATTGAAGTGGAGTATGAGTTCGATCTCGAATTCTAAAAGTTCGATGAGATCGAGCTTAATTATTTTATTTCGAGTTGAACTCGAATAGTGCACTTCTCGACTAGACTCAACTTGGCTCCAAATAGAACTTCAAATAATCTTTCTATCCAATCACACTTGTAAACGTGACAAAAGGCAAAAGCTTCCAAACACCAAGCTTCCAAATAGAGATTTGTTTTTGCAGTAAGAACCGCCAGTGTAATTTGGACAAATTTTAGAGAACTTATTTTTAATTTAGTCAAAATGTAATTGCAAACATGCAAATAGAGAAAATAACGGGCTTGAAGGCATCACACATCACTGACATCAGCGACCGACAAAGGTACACCTCATGGGAAACCAGCACCGCAGCACGATTGAATTAAATAAATTTAAAAATAAAATATCCAGAAAATTAGAAAAATTCCAAGCTGGCATCTCCTCCACTCCCATAGACTTGTTCTGGTTCCTCATCATCATCATCATCTTCTTCTTCATTCTACCAGGCGAAGACGACGTCGTCGTCGTCGTCGTTTAGGTGTGGGATCCGAATCTGATCGCCTCTTGTTTCAGTACTTTGTACTAATTCGATCCACTTTCAATTCCACCCCACGGCAGACGTCCAATTACAGCATCATTTATCTCAGAATTTCCCCTCTAGATTTCTCATAGTTTTCAATCATGTCCCTGAATATGAAAACCCTCACTCAGGCCTTCGCCAAGGCCTCAGCAGCGATCGAGAAAACGGTCCAAACCACGGTCCAGGAAGTCACTGGCCTGCCCAAGCCCTTACAGGACTACGACTTGCTCGACCAGATCGGGTCCGCCGGCCCGGGACTCGCCTGGAAGCTATATTCTGCTAAGTCCCGTGACGGCCGCGCGGTGTATCCCAATGTTTGTGTGTGGCTGCTTGACAAGAAGGCACTGTCGGAGGCGAGGCAGCGGGCCGGGCTTTCCAAGGCTGCGGAGGATGCGTTTTTGGAGGTTCTCAGAGCTGATGCTTCCCGGTTGGTCAGGCTGAGGCATCCTGGGGTTGTGCATGTGGTCCACGCGCTTGATGAGAGTAAGAACGCAATGGCTATGGTTACCGAGCCTTTGTTTGCATCGGCCGCAAATGCTTTGGGGAATTTGGAGAATGTTGAGAAAGTGCCCAAGGAGCTCAAAGGAATGGTAATTGTTTGCTTTTGATGTAAATATTTTATTAGCATCATTAGGTGGATTCTCTTATGACTTGAGAATCCTCGTAGTGGAAGCAACTTATGCTGACTTGAGGATTTGGTGCCTATTTCTACACTCCGTGGACTAAATTTCAGTAATTTTCCACAGTATATGGCCCGAAGGCGATCTGATTTTACTAACAATATGTATGTGTCGACATTTTAATGGTAGTATGATTCATGAGCAGTGATATGCTGAAAAAATGATAATAATGTATAGCAGTCCACTCATAGGCCATCTTGTGTCTTGCCAAGTTGCTTTGAACATAGTGCCACGGCAAATGGTGTCGCATTCTGTCTGGAATCAAAAATTTTTTTTTCCCCTTTAAGTACATTATGTTCTAGGGATGAAGTTTTTCAGGAGTTGTAGAATTGGCGCTGCCTTGAAATGAGTTATGTGAAAATATGCTAGACGAATTGTTTCTTTTCTTATTAGATGAGGTGGTTTAAGTTATTTGGGTGACAAGATGGTATTTTTAGGTACAAGACTGAGCTCAAAAAGAGTATACTCTGAGGTCAGCTATGGGTGGGGAATCTGAGTTCTCTATTAATATAGTTACTACATGATGTTGAGAAGGAGAGATTGTGAAAATTAGGAATGAGATGAAAATGAAAACTGATCCAAGAATGTCAGATGAACTACGTTTTAGATACTTGGTTTGAAGATCATTATTGCCCTTTGAGAGTCTATACGGCGACTAATTTATTTTGGTATTTAATTGGAAGGAAACCATTTTAAATGTTAACCGTAACATCATTCTGATTGAGTTCTATAATAAGTACATTAGTAAGTTGTAATAGAGGTGGACTAAAGATTTAATTGTGCAGAGAACTTGGTTGACTTGTCGATTTGTTAAAATGCACTATTTTTTTTTTTTGCAGGTATGGCCACTCTTGATTAGTAGACTTTGTCTTCCATATGTTTATCTGCGGCCTATAAGCTTACTGAAACCCCTCAACTAGACCATAAAGTGTAGGCATTCTTCTGGAGTTGTTTAGGAAAAATTTGTAATCTTGGCATAGATTTTGGCAGAACTTGGAATTATATTTGTTAATAGCTTAACAAAGATGGCAAATTTCTCGTCGGTTTATATGATAGTTCAGTACTGCTTGGATCTTGAAGTCAGTCAAGCGTCCTTACATGAATGGACATTAGTTCATTATATGCAGCTAAGTGTAAATTATCCCAGAAGATACACCAATCTTGCCTTGGTTTGTACTCTGGAAATAGTGTTGGATAACATGCAATGCACCAACATAGTAAGGGGAATGAACTACAATGCTCTTTATTTGTTTTTAAGTATTTCTAGAAGTTAAAAAGAAGCCAATTACCGGTGAATGATAGTAATGGCAATGATATGGGACAGCTCACAGAGAAGATGTGGTTTACATGTGAATGAACTGTTGTACTAACAAAAGAACTAAAGGAGGCACAAAGGAAAAGTGCTGAATTCAAAAAATCTTATACAATGCACATTAATGTGTCATCTTGTTTAATATTTCTTCTCGAGTAAATTTGACAACTACCAGGTGTTTCCCTCTGGCCCTTTGTTTTTCTTTGGCAGACGGAGGAGGTGCATGCAATCTCCCTTTGCCTATTGCTGTGACTGATATAATGAGTTTACCTACTAGATTGCTAGATTATACAAAAGTCCAACTTCAATTCTGGATTCAAGATCTGGTTTTGTTTGGATTCATTCTGGAAAAAGGGAGATTAGAGTGCCGGACTCATACATGACTGATTTGTATGCTACAATCTTCTTGAAGTAGATAATGTATCAAGCCATGCTACTGAATTTCTTCACTTTATCCAGTAATATATGGCTGCAAATAATTATGATTTATGCAGTTTTCTGATAATCTCCTTATGTGCAGGAAATGAGATTATTGGAGGTGAAGCATGGTCTCCTACAAATTGCAGAAACTTTGGATTTTCTCCACAACAATGCTCGTCTTATACATCGGTCTATAGCACCTGAGGTAATTTTTTCTTCTTTCCATATTGTCTTTTTCAGTCAATATCATACTTGGCATTTTGCATTTCTTTTTGTCCTTTCTAAAAGAACCTTTTTTTTGTTTTTGGGGGGTTGGAGGACGACGCATCCTCTTTTCTGTTCCCTTATTTGGAGGAATAATGGGAAAAGATATGTATCCTTTCTAAATATTTGCTCATTCTGAGTTGGCACTTCTTTTTTTTTTTTTTTTTTTCCTGTTTTCCCATGAAGTTTTAAAGAGAGGTTTGTGGTTTATCTAATTCTCTTATTCATTTTAGTTGGTATTTTAGAGCCTTGAGCAGTAGTTTACATACAAAATGATAATTAAGCAGTAGTTAATCTAAAAATGTTTGTTTGTCCAATGCTTGGTGTCTAGTAGTGAGAAGCTAAATTGTGTAGTTCAGATTTTTCTGCTCCAATTGGTAGATAGCACCATGCAAGTCTGCAGAAGATGGGGCTTGTTACTGTGTTTCTCTTTTAATTCCTGGTTTCTCATCCTTCTAAAAATGTCCAGAGGAATCTTTTTCATGCTTACTCGTGTGCTAACCTCCTGCTTCTCTGCTTCTCTTGGTTTTGAGCCAAGTGAAAAATCTGCTGATATCCATTGCTAGTGGCTACTTGACTCAATCTTAATAGCTTTCTAAGCACTGATATCTCTTAAAACTTATAAAAATTTTCTTTTTGAGTCAGGAAGGTTGGGCGAGGATTGTTTTTGGTGTTTTTGAGGCAAGCATTAACTATCGCAAACATATTGTCTTATCAAGGATCAAGATAATTGATAATAGATTGCTTTGCTAAATATTGGCCTAAAGATGGTTTGTCATTGTTGCTTTAGTTGTTTTCATCATTCGTGCCTAAAGAGAGCAATAGATTCTATAAGAAGAATCATGCCGTCTTTTGCTTCTCATGCAATCCAGAAAGCCTTTAGGTTCTTTTCAAGTAATGTGCATTATTTGATGTATTGCCTCTTTATCTGATATTGCAGACAATTTTAATCACATCTAATGGAGCTTGGAAGCTAGGTGGATTTGGTTTCACAATATCTACAGATCAATCATCCAGTGATTCAGCAAATTTGCAGGCTTTCCACTATGCTGTGAGTGGAAATTTTAGATCCATTATGGAAACACAAAACTTATGCATTTGTATTTTTTTTTAGATCTTTTACTGCATTTCTGTTTTCTGAAATTGTATTTTGATTACATTTATCTGACCCCTATTTTATAAGTTGCTGTTCCAACATCTACTTCTTGAACTCTCATGGAAAACTGATACAGGAACTTTCGTTTAGTATGCTTTACTCTGAAAAGAGACTCTTGGCACATCCCCTATTTAAGGCTGGTTTCATTTCACCCTAATGGCATTAAGTCTTAGGGAGACAGGAGCAAAATATTGGGAGACCAAGAGCTTTCTTGCATTGATGTTATGTACAAACAAAAAGCACATTTGGTTTTGCAAATTGTTTAATGCCTGAGATTAAATTACTGTGATCACTACAAGAGTTTTTCTTTTGTGATTGTAGGGCTTTGTTGGTAAGAAGAATAGGCTCGTTACTTTCATAATGTCTGAGATTCTATTGTAGTAGCATCGTTGTCTCAAGTTTTGGACTAGATTTTACAGGTAGTGCATCTGATATGGGTTGGGATTGATTGTTGGGAAAAGTTTTGAGTGCAAGGTCTTTTTCTGGAAGGGACATTTTGGATTTGGAGTGTGAGAGTGAATTTCAAGTTTGGAGAATGGTCATGAAAGTGGATTATGCTTCTTCCTAGGTTGATATGCACAAGGAATATGAAGAGGAATGGTGTATAATTTTTTTTTTTTATATAACTTTTGGCATGGGCTTATGTTGTTATGGAGGTGCATAATGGGAGAGGTAGAAGAAACTGCGTGACCAGAATAAAACTTGTAAGAGGCATGGCAGAAAAAGAAGAAGTAAAAGTGATGTCTGAATCTCTGTTTAAAAGGATCTTAGAGGCCAGTTTCAACTTAAAGTTCTTTAATGCTCCCTTTTCGAGTTGTTGACTTGTCATCTCTCTATGAGCAGGAGGAGAGGCCAAAGTTGATTGCAATTTCCTTCCAATCCTTTACCAAGTTTGAGCCGAGTATGCAGAGTAATACTAAAACAATACATAGACAAAAATAAGATTTCCTTGGGTATAACATGTTGTATCATCTCTGTTTAGGAGGATTCCAGAGGCCAGGTTCAAACTTAAGTCCTTCCGTATTCCTACTCGAGTTGTTGTCTATCTATTCTATCTTGATATATGGTTTAGCAACAGTTCTGAATTGATCGGAAGAGGATTAATATATTTAGTTCAGTTCTTCTCTTTCTGTTTTTCTTGGTAGTTTTACTATCTTGCTGTGTATTTAAGCAGATGGCCTTAACTTCTAATTGCAATTGCATTGACTTCTTCCAGTTTTGTCTATAAGTTGCTCTGCATGGAATAAATTGTTACATATGGCCGAAGAAAGTTTTGAAAGGATTGTTTCTATTGTATTTGTATGCTCTGTCTCTTTGTTCTGGAGATGTGCAACACCTTCAGCATCAAAATTTTTGCAGCAGTTGATTGGAGTTCTATTAACTGGTCTATTGGATTCTATCTGGAACAACTTCTGACTAAGGCTCTAACTAGTCCGCTAATATAATTCTTTGACAGGAATATGATGTTGAAGATTCTATTTTGCCCCTTCAGCCAGCACTGGACTACACTGCTCCTGAACTTGTTCGAAGTAAAGCATCTACAGTTGGATCTGCCTCTGATATCTTCAGTTTTGCATGTCTTGCCTACCACTTGGTTGCTCGAAAACCGTTGTTTAATTGTCACAACAATGTCAAAATGGTATTTATCTAATATTTCCTGGCGCAATGATTTGCACAATTTATGGGTGGAGTAGGAGATTTGAGATTGTAACAATGAATTGCTGTATGGTTATAAGATGACAACATTATGACTAAAATAGATACTCTGCTAAAATCAATAATAGTCTGGTTAATTGGTCTCTTGAATGAGAAGTACAGTTGTTTTCCTGTTCTGTTGGATTATTCATTGCTGCCTCAAAGTAGTGTGTATCTTTATTATAGATATGTTCATATGTTTAATTTACATGGTAATAGCATATGTAACTTTTTATACTAATGTCCCTATGCAACTCGGGTGCAGTACATGAATACTTTGACATACTTATCCAGTGAGGCTTTTTCGTCAATACCGCGGGACTTGGTTTCGGACTTGCAAAGGATGCTTTCTTCTAACGAGGCTTTGAGGCCAACAGCAATGGACTTTACAGGTAAGGATGTGATACTATCTTCGCACACATATGCTTTGGTGATATTGTATGAGATGAACATCTGGGAAGTAGCATTTTGGGAGAATTCCTGTCCTAGTTTTCTTTGAAGCTTTTTGTTTTTGTTTTGGATGGTTGGGCTAGGGGGAAGATGGCAGATACTCCTCTATAGTATTTTAACAAGAAAGAGAAACACAATCTCTAAATAATTGTAGGATGTGAAAATAGATGGAGAGCATCTGGAATGTGGTAGTAAAATGGTCTTTTTGTCTTTGTGGTTGTAAGTTAATGAGGCTTTGGACTAGCAATTTAACTATTGTTTAGAGGAGGCTTTGTAGTTTGTGAGCGTGCGTAATGTTGAATTGCTTTACTTCTGTTCTTATTGTGTTTAGGATTTTTATTTAGGCGTATCTTGTTATTCTATATAACCAAATGTACATTCCTTCTTTGCAGGGTCTCCTTTTTTCCGTGATGACACTAGGTTGCGTGCACTTCGTTTCCTGGATCACATGCTTGTATGCTTTTTTATATTAGTTTGACAGCCAGAAGAGGCTTAGCAAGGACAATTATTTTTTGTAGTAGAATGTTATGGAACCTTGAGTATTCCTACTCAAACTCTGCTTGATTGCAGGAAAGGGATAACATGCAGAAGACTGAGTTTCTAAAAGCATTATCAGACATGTGGAAAGATTTTGATCCGCGTGTCTTGCGGTATAAGGTTTGTTTTTCTGCTTCCTTTTGTGTAATATGACTTTATAACGTTGTCTGACATACTTCTTTGAGCTGCATGTGCTTTTATATTTTTTTACAGAACCAAAGAACTAGATGATTGCAGGAATAATTGATTTCATGATGTCTGAAGTCCCTTTTAGATGATTCTACAGTGATTTTGGATATTTAACCAAGTTGACTCCTGGTTACCTTGTTTCACTGTGTATTTAGACTCCAAAACATCGCATGAAACCGTTCTCTTGCCTTAACATCTCTGATAGTGCCCCCACAGATAAAGAGGAGAAACGGAAAAAGAGAAAAGAGTTAGTAAATAGGGTATTGTTAAGCAGCGAGTCATACCGATGTTGGACATGGATGAGACATTTTAATTCCTTTTGCTGTGGAAAGAGTTTTAATGAGATGGCTCTTATCTTGATGATCTTTGCAGGTACTTCCACCACTTTGTGCTGAGCTTCGGAATCTGGTCATGCAGCCAATGATACTTCCCATGGTTCTTACAATAGCAGAGTCTCAGGTACCATTGATACTAATGCCTGCAAATCTTGATCCATATGCCCATGTTCAATGACAAAATAAGGAGCCTTCATTTTTGAGCCTGAACTTGAACATGGCCAAACAGTTGACTTTTGCCTGTGTGTTTAATGTGTTCCCCATGTTGCCAGCTATGTTAAATCTTCGGCCGTTCTCTGTGAAAGATGTTAAGCTACATTTTATTCTTATTTCTTTTTATATTTCAAGTAAAATATTGATAGAGATTCATATGGTTTATCACATTGATAAGATAAGCTTCTCAGTGCCATGCTGTCAACAAGTTCAGATCTGGAAGGTTTTGAGATTTATGAAAAAGTTGGACTTCATTAAACAGAATGGCAGGGTAGTCTAGGATTAGTTGTTGAAAGAAAGTCATAGTATTCAAGGAAAAAAGTTAAAAGTCTCTTTGCAGTCCTTTAGTCATGCATGATTCGACCAGATTGGTTTCCAGAAAGATTAATTGAGGGAATACTCTAGCATGTGCAATGTAAAGAATTTCACTTGCACTCTTCACAAAGGCTATAGCATTTCCTGCAATGGTTGGCATAAGCTCTCACAGGCGAGTTTGAAATGAGTGTTTCTTTTGGTTTAATATGTCATATAGATTAAAGAGGTGATAAAATTGAGGACCTTCCAAGAATGCTGTGTCTGGATATCATGTTCAGGTTTTTCTGCCAATGAAGCAAAACATCTTAACAAAATCGATTATTTGAAGACATATGTTAACTCAGTCTACTCCAGACCAATGGGCTCTGGTTGATGTGATTTCTCCTACTACTATTTTTTATCAAGATATGTTGTGCAGTACCATTTTGAAACGCTTATAATTTACGAAAATTAACAATGATATTGTGGCATTATGAAACTTTTTTGTTTTATTATTCTTTTGCTTACTGCACAACCCTTGCCTCAGGTTCTGATTGCTGGGTCATAGAGAAATGATTATCTTGCTTGTTCGTGTGGACCATATTATGATATTGTCTGATAAATGTGAAGTTTGGTAGGAGATAATTATGAAACTTGTATATCACATAATTCGTAGATTTATGTGTATAAGAATTTTGCAGGACAAAAATGATTTTGAGCTGTCTACTCTTCCAGCTCTTGTTCCTGTCCTAATTAGTGCTGCAGGTGAGACATTGTTGCTACTTGTGAAGCATGCCGAGCTTATTATCAATAAGGTAACAGAGATAGCTTTGAAGAACTTCTGCTAATGCAAGAAATTGCTTTTGGATGTCCTGTTTTTCTTTTGGTCAATGCCTTTACATTTTCTCTTTGTTGATTTCTTATCATAGAATTTTTTCCTTTTAGGTTCATATCAACTTAATGATTAGGAGATAAATCTGATTTGTTTAGTAAAATGTCTTTAATTCGTATGCAGAAATTGGTAATTAACTGATTGTTCTTGGGAATCTATATTAGTTGTAAGAGTGGTTCACTTTATGGTAGCTCTTTGTGATTTTTATGTATTACTCAATTAAAGGAGACTGCCATAAGTGTTTGTTTAGTTAGAACTTGATAAGCCCTTGCCTGTGAAAAATTTTAGTTTGTCTGAACTAGTTCTGTTATGCCATTTAATGTACAAATGGCTATTATCTGTTTTGAAGTGTTAGTTTTGAGGTTCAGAAAAAGTGACAATTTAAGCTCACTGCAGCAGGCTTCACCTGAAAAGATAATCAAGCTGTGGGAGTTGGTCATTTTTTGTGTACTTGTAGATTTACATGCAAGGAAAAAGAAAAAAAAAAGCTGTGGGAAAAGGGGAAAAGATCAAGCTGTGGGAGTCGGTCATTTTATGTGTACTCGTAGGTTTACATACAGAAAACTCGAAGTTCAGTTCCTATTCCCGTCACTCCTGACACCACTCAATTAAAGTTGTCTTTGCTGGGATTGTTTTATGTCATGGTGTTGAATAATTTTCCTAGAAGCATTGATTGATTACTTGGTAGTTGGTATGGAATTAGGGGTATTGATGCAATTGCTGTAAGTTTTCTTAGTGAGTATTAAGGTGCTGCTTTAACTTGCCTAATTGGACTTGTTTAAGTGGATGGATTAGTCTGGTGTATTATCTTCATTTCTCCCAATCCTTTTGGGGAGTGTCTGAATAATATTTAGTCCAGTGATGAAATGGGCATTGATTATTGGCTGAGGAGTTATTCTCAAAGCATTGAACCCTTGTAGTTTTACATGCAAAAGCTATTTTGGTCTTTCATTTTTGCTTATAATTCTGTTTTATCCGTCTATGATGTAATGAAAATTTCCAAGAAACTCCTCCCAGTAGCTGCATTGTGATTGTAGTGCTTTCTGGTCGTTGGTTTATATATACTTTTAGGTGTCCACTAATAAAGTTTGACTTGGCTATGGTGTCTTAGACTATGACTGGGAACATGTAATAATAAATTCTAGGTGAGCTGGCTTTGGAAGGGATTTGAAATGTAGCTCTCCAGTACATTAGAATTCATAAATGGTAATTTCCAAATGGTGTCATGGGAAAGCCTTATCCTGCCTTTCAAGAGTGAATCCAATTTTGGGACTATTACTAGTAATGTCTAGACTGGAAAATTTGAAACGAAAGTATTTTGGTGAGAGGATTTTATTCTCGAAAGTAGTTGTTTCTGTTCCATCCTCATTTTTAAATGAGAAGAAGATACTGTGAGAAATTTAGTTGAACTAATTACAATTAAAATGCTTTCCACTTGCAGTTTTGGTTTATTGTTGGTTTAGATAACCATTGTGTTTTAAACTCTGTGTTTATTTCTTTGCCTTGTTATTAAGCTGCTAAGTAGTTAAAAGATGGGTTATGACCATGGCTTATACTCATTTAACTAGCAATTTTTACATGTTTTATCAGGCTAGTCATGAGCACTTGATTTCCCATGTTCTACCGATGCTTGTTCGAGCTTATGATGACACTGATGCTCGTATGCAAGAGGAAGTTCTGAAAAAGACTGTATCGCTTGTTAAGCAGCTTGATGTTCAGGTAATTGGCAAGTGCATTGCCATTCTTATTATTTAGTGTGTGTTAGCTTAGTGCTTCTCAAGACCCTTTTTTCTTGTCAATTTGGATATTCATGTGTATCTTTTGCAGTAGCAAACTTGTATTGTGTTGTTATCATATAATTTGCAGTTTAGGGATGGCAGACTAGTTTTAGCCTGATGTCTTGGTCCTCTAATAATTTCTTAATGAATCATAGCCTTTAAACGGCAGGATTTCTGGAGTGTTTTCGTTTCTATTCTTGCACTGATGATTAGTAAGTGGTGAGCTCTGAGAATATTAGGCTTAATGATAAGTTTTCTCGATTGTTCAGGAGGATATAATTGGTTTGGTGTGAAGATATAAATGTCTCACTTGTTACAGGATAGTGTACTCATGCGTCTTCTTGATGTCCATCTTTTCTGGATATTTGCTTCTTAGTGATAATGTGATTCAGCCCTGGATATTCTTGTCCTTTAATGGTCTTCCAATGATTCTTCATAGTTCTCCTCAAGCACATCTCTACAGCACCTGAAAAGCGACCATAATGGTTTGGTGGTTGTAGCATATTGCAACTATCATTGTCTGTTATTTTTGATTTTAGAATAGCATTAGCTAACCTATCTGCGTTGGTCTATTGTGGTTTTTCTTTTGCTGCAGTTGGTGAAGCAAGCAATCTTGCCCCGAGTTCATGGTTTAGCATTAAAGACAACTGTTGCTGCAGTATGTGGGCTTCTACTCTTGATGTTGATGGTTAAATTTGGGTTTTAGCCTGCTGAAGTTGCATTAGCTTTTACTGTTAATGATATTTGAACATATTGAATTTGCACCTAGAGAGAAAGGATTGTCATTAAAATCCTTTCATCGCTGTTTCCATTTTGTTCTTTAAGTTGTGTAAACCTGTTGAGAGATGACTGCTTAAGGCAATTTTTGAAATCAGATGCTTTGACAAAAAAGGTATTCTTGAGGAGTGAAGACTATCTTGTGGTCTATTGCAGCATGAAATTGACAGAAGGAAAAAGATGTTTCCAGCCTTACGATGCAAAAAGATGCATACTTTATGGCTATCCTCTTTGTATAAACCAAGCATGACTGATTTGAGATTAAACCAATTTTGCCACTTTAGTTTATAGAATATGATTCTACATTAGAGAGTTAGGAAGTGCAGTTTTGATGCCCTTAATTAGTTATGCTGGTAATTAAGAGTTAAATTCATGATTACTGGCAGTCGGTAGTTTTTATATGTCCAACTGTCCCGTAAAATCTGCAGCTTATGAATAGCTTTCAAGTTCTTCCCGTGCCTGTGGTATTTGTAGTTTAGAGCACACACAAGTAGAAATCAGCTCGCCAATCTGAAGATTTTGTTTTTATATTGGCAGGTCAGAGTGAATGCACTATTATGCCTGGGTGATATGGTTCACATGCTTGATAAGAATGCTGTTGTAGATGTTTTGCAAACTATACAACGTTGCACGGCTGTAGATCATTCTGCTCCAACTCTTATGTGTACCCTTGGTGTTGCCAACTCTATTTTGAAGCAGGTAATATTTTAGCCTAACTTGGTCAGATATATAATGTTCTGTTTCGTGATCATGACTCGGGTCCTTGCCATCTTTCTTTCAGTATGGAGTAGAATTTGTGGCAGAACATGTCCTTCCACTACTCACTCCTCTTCTGATTGTCCAACAATTAAATGTTCAGCAATTTGCCAAGTATATGCACTTTGTCAAGGATATTCTCAGGTATTCCTCGTCTGATATAGTTCTCTTTTCCGTCTGCTTTGCAAGGGAGTAATGATCTTCGAAAACCAAAACCTTCTCAATTGTTTGGTGGCTTTTAGATTTTCTATTGGATTTTCACTCGTCTTTTGTGCATTCTCTATCCTCGAGAGTACATAGGCGGACCAAAGTTTCTTTATCCAAGTTAATACGTGTTGTTACCTGTTGAATAACAGGAAAATAGAAGAAAAAAGAGGAGTAACTTTGACTGACAATGGGATTCCAGAAGTAAGACCATCCCCTATTGCTGATGGGCATATGCCGGGACAAGTGAATAAAACTAGCACGGCTGCCTCATCTAATATGAAGCACAGCCCATCATGGGATGAAGATTGGATTCCGACAAGGCAATCATCTGCAAGTATACCGTCATCTGCAACAAAGGCAACAGCTCATCCATCTGCCTCAACTCAGTCTGTTCAGGGTACTTCAGGATATTTGCAGTCCACAATGACGTCTACTGCATCTGGTCAGTCATCATCTTCATGTCCCGCAGTTGACATAGAATGGCCCCCACGCTCGTCCTCGTTGGGTTTGTCAACTCAATTAGACATCAGTGGGAAGCTAACTGAAAGCAAAACTTTGTCAGCTACCAGTTTGGATGATATAGATCCTTTTGCCAACTGGCCTCCACGGCCTGGTGGTTCTACATCTGCCTTTGGTTCTTCCACCAATGGCGGGATGGCTCTATCAGCTAACAAAAATGGATCGAGTTACGGTGGTGCTGCCCCTAATGGCTTGAGCTTTCAAACAGGTAGCAGTACCTCGTGGGCCTTTAACACCGAAAGTTTAACAGAACCGATGAGACCCAATCAAGGGAATTCCTCATTGAATACCAACAGTCTTAATGGTGGGGGACTCAACACTCAAAATTCGCTTGGGTTCATGAAACAAAATCAAGGTGTTTCCACGTACGGTGTTTCAAGTGAGAAAACAATGGATCTTGGATCCATATTTGCTTCGAGCAAAAGTGAGCACACTGCACCAAGACTTGCTCCACCCCCAGTAACTGCTGTCGGTAGAGGGAGGGGAAGAGGGCGAGGAAATCAGGGGCAACTTAGTGCCTCTTCAGCATCACGATCTAGCCACATGAAACCTCAGTCTGAACAGCCACCCCTATTGGATTTGCTTTAAATGAGGGCTCGCATTTGTGTGAATGCGAAGTCAGCACAGTAATATGAGGCATGGATCAAAATATGCACATGGTCAGTCCCACGCAAAAAGATGTGGAAGAATGTTTTGATAGTTGCTGCAGTGAAAACCTGTTGTTTCCGGAGATGATGTAGAGAAGTATGTGAATTTTTGCTTGTAGCATAGTGGCCTTGTTCTGTATACATATTTTTCTTTTCTTTGCTCAATTATTGATATTGTTGCCAGGATACTCTTGGTTCCGCGTCAGTGTATTGATCATAATAGACAACTCCAAATTGGTATACGGCCAAATAATGAGGAGTAATTTTTTGGTTGTGGTCATTCTTAGCTGAGCAGTTTGTATTCCTGATCTTATGTTTGTCGGAAGTTGCTGGAGTAAGAAGGATAGTTCATATTAATGATTTCATTCTCTGCGACAACTTTTTTGCTAGGTTCTGAAGGTCATCACATGTTATACTTAATGTAATCGGTGACGGATATCTTAGCTGGTAGATGCATGCCATAATTATATATTTAGCTGGTGGATGCATGCATTTTCATATATTTTGTTAGTGAATTTAAAAGGCAATTGACGGTATCAGATAACATGTGGTACTTTGGCTCAAGCGTTAGTGTTGTTGCATCATTGGACTTTATTAAAGCAGGTAGGTCTGTTTTCCTTTTCTTCTTTGTAGTTCTAGTGTTATACTAACACATATGGGCACCACTTGGCCATTAAAAGCGAAATATGCCAAGGAGAAATATCTTTTGGGTAGTTTTCTACGCTCCTAGTAAATTTCACAAAATTTAATACATATTGGGTGATAATTTACCCACATTAAAACATGTGAGGGAGAAGAGTAATAATATTAACAATATAATATCATAAACATTATAATAAAAATACTTTCACTCTCTTCACAATTGATAATAACTATATAAGACTCTCAATTTATGCACCAGATAACTTGGTAAACGAGTTTTGATAAAATTAATACAACTTGACTCCAATAGTGGTGTTATCTTAAAATCTTAATCTAACTGAAACGCCGCTAAATAGTTATATGAAAATTTTTATTTTTGAGATTTGATTTAATATACCAATATTATATCCCTTAAATCAAATTCTCTTCTGGATCAAATTTACCACCATCCTTTGCAAATTCTACCGGCATCACTCTGACTTCTTTTCTTCTTCAAAAGTGTTCATTGCTGCAATATTCCATGCATCTAGACAAATTCATCTTGTCGCTCACTTTATTTTTGACTTGCTAAAATAATTCACATTCTGGATCGACTGTTTTCATTGATATCAATTTTCAATCGACAAGATTCTTCTCCGATCTCTATCGTCACACTCCCAATCAATATAATAATTCTCTGACCAATTTCATGGTCTAATCTTCATATCTAACAATTCTCGAATCAATCTTATGACCCAGTTTTCATTAACCGAATACTCCATGACCAATCATATGGTCTAACTCGATTAATTGACTTCTTCACAACAACTTTTATGCTTTCAATTTTGACAGTGAAAAATACCCGCGACTAATTTCATAGTCTCGTCAATTCTTCAATGTTCACAAGAACGTCAAGTTCAATTTCTTGAACCTAAGACTCTGATTATCAGATGTAGAACCCAAAAAGTTCCACAAAAAAGATATAAGAGATAAATTTCATAAAAATCAATATGTATGGGGGACAATTTACACATATAAAAATGTGCGCGAGAAAAGAGTAATAATATCAACAATATAATATTAGTAACAGCATAATAATAATACTTTCAAATTTTCACTCTTCTCAAATGATAATAATGATAAGACTTTCCATTTACTTAATAAACAAGTCTCACAACAATAACAAATTTGTAATAAAATACTAATTTTTAAATAACTATCATAACTTGACTCCAACGGTATTACTAGAACTTGACTCCAGCGGTATTACTGTCATAACTATCATGACTCCAGCGGTATTACTAGAACTTGACTAAAACACTCCGAATATAATGGAAATTTCTATGGTTGATACTTGATTTTGACATACGAACAAACTCAAGTAGACTTTCTGGAAGACTGATCACTGCTCCTTTGAATTGCGCAGTTTGTTGCTTTGAGAATTGGTTCTATTACTGCTCATATGGTCGAGTGAAGTCATTTGTCGAGACTGTTGGCTTATGATTCGTCCGGTTGATGGGTTCTGAGACAAGACAATTTCATACCCATCTGCGTACGGTTGCATTCCCTCGGCCAGGATTTGCCAAACCAATCCACCTGCAATGCCTCCTCTTCTAGCAAACCTGTAGATATCACCGTAAATTGCGGCCATGAATGACTCCCTGGCATATAAACTGTATCCTGGATCTTTACTTGATTTCCCAAATTCAGCGAGAACCAATGGTTTTTTAAGTATGGTCTTAGAGTCTGTGGAGTGACTGGTCATCCACCTTCTCATGAACATCATCTGTGCACCGTCGCTCTGTCCAGACAGCCTATTTTGGTAACGTACACACATGATACAAGACATGCAATAAAGAAATTCATTAGGAGAGCGCTCTTCCATGGAAATTAAACGGTGAAGGGAAGAAGAAATGAGGATTTTGTGCGTACCAAATATCGGGATATGCATGAATGGTTGCAAAATCTATCTCTTTGATAAGATTATTGGTGATAAAATCTGTGCCCACTTGGTATCCAGGATTGTACTGCTTTTTGCCTGGCATTGAATCTCCGTAGAATCCCTCCATCCCTATTTCTAGAAGGTGTTTGTTATCGAGTGATTTGACGTAAGTTGCCATTTCTTGAACCCAAGCCTATCATATTCATATATAGTGGCAGAGATTAAAAAAAAAGGGAAAAAATTTGAGAGCGGTTATATACGGAAAGTGGAAACCTGTTTCCCTGGGAGAGAGAACAAGCATGTGAAGACATGAGCTAGAAATAAAAGGACTCACATTTAAGGTTTTTCCGGAGAAGTCGACCTGGCAACGAGGTTCATTTATTAGCTCCCATGCCATGATTGTTGGATCATCTTTATATGCAACTCTACTGATTGTGTTGATCCTAGTCAACACTTTCTGAGATCAAAAAACATAAACATTGGAACGCATGTATTTAGTGCTTTTGTTGATTGCAGCTCAATGATGTTATATAAAACGTAAAATTCGTCTTAGCTATTAATTAATGTCGACGACTGTTGAAAAAGCACACCCCTTCAAACCCAATCCAATCCAATATTGTGCTAACGTGGTATTGTTGATTATAGATAATATAATGTTATAACTCATGAAGTTAATCCCGACGAAGGGGAAAAAAAAATAAGAAGAAGACATGTTTGATCGAAAGGACCTTAATGTGATTCTTGTAATATCCCTTGACAGCATTCTTGGTGTAAAAATCATCATCGCTATTCACTTGTACTCCGGCATTTTTAGCCCACGTCACGTATTGCGTCCTTCCTCCAAAGTCCTTGTAGTTGTTGGTCAGACTCAGGATTAAGTGAACTCCATACTTCCTTGCTTCCGATACCACAAAATCAAGGGCCTGAAGTCATGACAATTAATTTCTCCATTTACTACATGCACTTTGATCTTACCTAAGGAAATTTTGAAGATATGATATGGAGCGTAACGCAAAAAAAGAAAAACAAATAACCTGAAAGACACGTTCATCATAGACTCCGGGGGACATTTGAAGAGCTCGATCGCCACCATCGCTGAATGCCCATGTCCGGCAAACAGTAAGCCCTGTAGCAGCAGCCTCGCGAAATACATTGGAAATTTTATGCCTTTCACTTGGCTCAGCTGCAACATGCATCATCCAGTAGGAGTTGAACCCATTGAAAAAAAATGGGTAGCCACCTAACACGAATCGGGTTCCTCTTGTTTGAATAAAGCGCGAAGCAGAAGAAGAAACTATATGATTTTCGCAATGCAGGGATAAGACGATGATCACAAGGAAGCAGCAAGAGAAGTTGCTGATATTGCTTCTCCTGGAGAAGGCCATTTTTAATGAACTTTCTTCAAGTGGGTAAATGTTTTGGTTGGCTGTGGATGGATCAAAAAATTGTGAGGTTTGGCGGGTACTTATAGTTGGTGAGAAAGGAGCTTTTATGGCGAGGGATTGGAGTGTTGCACAAAAAATCTGTGGAACTTTATTACTAGGACGGAAGAGAGTCAACAACTTCCATGTGATACAGATTTTGAGTGAGTATGGAAAGAAAGCAATTAAAAGGCGATCTGTGATGGTGTTTTTTGTTAGAACAGTTGCTGATGATGATGGGATGAGGTCCAAAAATCATACGGAATAAAGAACATGGAATTGGCGAGAGATCAAGGGATATAATCTCAACTGAATTCCCCGAGGATCTGCCTCAAATTGATGGAGAGTTGTATTATCCTATGTGCTGATTTTTTTTTTGCATCACGACTGATTAATTTGCCTTCCTTGTTCAATTTGTGCGTTTTCTTACATAAGTCATCATTTATGTTCAATTCATTCCTTTGATATCTCTGTCTCGAGCACAAATTAAAACGCCTTCTTCAGGCTTTGTTGCTAACAATTTTACTAGTATATATTGACGACGTTTTACTTTTAATCCCTGAACTGAACTGTTGTTAAGAGACAGTTAGTCACCCCGCAAAACTCATTAATTGCTAATTAAAGATTGATCAGATCATATTTGACCGCCCAAGCATTTATATACATTGACGAGCGAGAGAGAAATTTTCTCACGATCGGAAACCATACTCTGACATGTTCCTTTCGCCATACAATTTAGCTTTTCATGAGAAATGTATGCTATGCTGCTGCAACCAAGAACTCACATTTACCCCTAACTCCAATTTTTTTGTGGAAGAACTGATTCTGAATTGTTCACCGGCCCCTACGCTAGCTGATTTAATTTCATGCCAAAAAAAAAGATTTGTTGGGTTCTACAAATTAAGAACAGTAATATTTCCACATGTTTGGATAGGGTACATCTTATAGGACGTGTTACTCCACAAAAAGATGCAAAAAGATGGGATGGACAATAAGAAAAAGAGAAGGAAGGAATATTGGTTAGTTTGATGGAGTCAGTTAAATCAAATTCTTGGGCGCTAGAAAGATCGGTCAGTTTTCTGGTACCAATAATAATGGCTTTGAGTTTAATCAGGGAAAGGAGCATTTTGATGATGCTAATTGACAAGAGATTCATTCAGGTATGAAAAGCAACACAAACACAAGCCGAGATTCAGGTACGAGAAGGGGCTTTTTGCTTCCTTCTTTATGTGAGAAAAAACCACCGCCGGCGGCGGCGGCGGCAACTAACGTGTATGTATGAGAATGGGTTCCGACTTTGTTAATTATGTTAAGGTTTCCATGCACGTCATACGCCCAAAAGAAAAAGAAAAAGAAAAATTGTGAAATCACTATAGCTACACTATTATATATAGCTTTAAAATTACTCGCACCATCGCCTATATATGCCAAAAAAGGAAAAAGGGAGTTTATGCTTCCCTTTTTCCTGATAAAAACAGCATCGATCGGATTCACTTCTTGTTATGTGTTTTTAAAGGACCAACCAAATAGAGGATTAATTACTTCATATGCATATATATTATTCAAGATACAAGTTAATATGCATGGTAAAGCATCATACTGTATATTTTTAGTAATGCAACTATTCTTTTACTCTAATTAATTTACCAACATTAGTTTCAGTAAAATTTTAATTTCTCTATTTTTAATTTCTTTTTTCTTTCTCTATATTGATTTGTCTTCCTAGCTTCTATTTTCTTGCAAAGCTCACAGGAGCTACAATAGTTGTACATTTCAACACAGCTAGCTACTCATGGAATTTTCAGCAAAAACAACCCACATGAAACATAGAACATTAGTAAGTCCCAAAATCAGCCATATAGCCTGAAGAATGAACATAGTTACAACAAAGGTTCGAAACTTGTCGAGATTCATTTCCATGGAATTTAAAAAAATAGAGAGTGAAAGAAATAGCTCTATTTACAAGACCAATAAGGTGGGAGGAAGAAAACGATGAAAGAGAGAGAGAAGAGAAAGAGGTTGTTTTTGGGGGGAGGGAATGAGAAGGGGGTCGGGGGTGGTGGCGGCGATGGTGGAAGTGAGAATGGCGTGGGAAAATGATAGTAAAAAAGAGAAATGGATGGTGTGTATTTAGGTTTTTGAAATTAGGGTTTAGGTCGGCAATAATTAGGAAAAATGGTAGATTACACGTGAGAAATTGGATCATCATCAAGTAGGTTGCGAAATTTGCTCTTCAAAATCGATCATGTGATGGGTTCATGACATGTTCCGGTTAAAATTTGATCAAAAAAGTGATGAAAGATTGAAAGTGAGCATTTTTATTTGTTAGAGACTAAAGTTCGTCCAACTTGATTTTGAGCAACTAAAACAAATCATTTCATTATTTCTTCCATGCGAGTGGTTTTGTTAAAAAAAAAATTTGCAAAGAATGCAAAAGATGGTCCAAGTGAGAGACAAAAACATCCGTCCCCTCTCCCTCAGTTCTATCCCACATCGATAGAGAGAGGTGTGCGTGTGTTGGATATAAACTCCTTGACGCAACCCGGAAGTTAGCATGTGCCTTTTGGGTTGGGTTGTGGGTTCAGTTTATATCCGGTGTGTGTGTGTTTCTTAACTAAGGTATGAGAGACAAAAACATAAGAATGAGATCCACCACAATTACTTGGGAATAATAATTATGTACAACCGTGAAAGGTAGACACAAAGCATTCAGAAGAGCAGTACAACTGTGAGAGAGAGCAATTCAAAGGAGAAAATCTAGAACTTCATAGTAGGCTTTGTCATCTCATCTCATCTCAAAAGGATTAAACAGCTTCAATGAGTGCCAATTTGTCTCCATCCGTTCAAAATGTGCAATGTGAGAATAATTATATTAGGGATAATTGCAGAAACTTCTTCTGAGGTTTCTGATATTTGCACTGACCTCCCCTATGATTTGAAAAATTACATTGACCTCCGTTGAGGTTACTAATCCTTTGCAAATTTAGTCCAAATGATTAAAATATTATTTTAGGGAGTGAAATTAGAATTTTGTACTAAATTTGTCCTTTGTGCTACATATCCAATGAATGACAAAGTACTATAAATCAATTAATAATTAATAAATTTTAAAGAGTATAATTTATAGGCAAACACGCATTACTCATTTAAAGTACCAACTCTTTACAAGTATTTTACTTTCAAATATTTAATTTATGATAAATTTTGTCATTTAGTGTAATTTTTCAAACCACAGGAGAGGTCAGTGCAAATGTCAAAAACCTGAGGGGAGGTTTTTGCAATTATCCCATTATATTATACATGGGTTGCCATAAATTATCAAGAATCGAAATATGAGAGACTGACTTAAAGCATATTGAAAAAATATACTATATTCTAAAGCTAAAAAAAAAAAAAAAAAAAAGAGTAGCGTTGATGTTCCCTTCTGGTTAGTTTATGTCTTACAAAAATTTGGTATATTTTCAATGAATTTGTGTAGACACACCAACTTCTTGATCACATGAAAACTGTACGAGTTTATGTCAAATTTTACAAGAATTATTTCTCGATTTGTGATAGAAAGTTTCTTTTTCCTTTTAAAAAATTTTTTTTACAAGAATTATCATCTGTGCAAAATACAAATGGACCTCCCAACGCACTGCTTCCTTATTTCCAGAGTTTAAAAAAGCAAAAAGCCACGTCCTGTACTGTACGTCTGGTTGATAATACTTGATATCAGTGCAGTGGAGTTTTTTTCTTTAATTTAATTTAATTAGTAAACAAATGTGCGAATATTGCACGACCTGCCGGTGGCGAGGGCAATCTTTCTTTTAGTACCAGTATTCAGTTTGATACTCTTTCTTTCTTGGGCTGGCAAATGAGAAAAATTTGCTGTTCATGGCTTTGTGGGTCTAGATTAAATATTGTTGCGTGCCTGGTATCGGAATCAGATGCATAGGTATCTACACGGAACACGGGATACTACTACTAGTGACATATCGGAATCAGATGCATAGCTGTCTTCTTGTTCAATTGATTCCCTTGATTCTTGACCGAGTCCGTTCATCTTAATCACCGATTAATTGTCTGTCCAAGAAACAGATAAAAAGCAGTTGAATTGATGATGATGGATTTTGATTATCAGGCTTCAACTTAGACTACTGCAGCAGCAGCAGCAGCAGATAGCTAGCTAGCTGTAAACATGCCGTTGCCAGCTTTGGATTCAACAGATAGCGAAGCGATTCTGGAGCTTTTGGAGAAGGTGACTGCTGATGCTAGTCAAATACAGGATGAATTGCTGGAGGAGATTTTAACAACAAATGCAAACACCCAGTATCTGAAAGGTTTCTTAAATGGCTACTCTAATAAGCAACTTTTCAAGAAGGCGGTGCCGGTCGTAGAATACCAAGATATCGAGCCTTTCGTTGATCGGATAGCCAACGGAGAGTCATCCCACCTAATATCTGCACACCCCATTACTGAGCTACTCTTGAGGTAAAAAAAAAAATTTTTTAATAAAAAAAAGTCAATATTAGCCCCCGCTTTTTTTTTTTTTTTTCAATTTGTTTACAGATTCGCTTATTTAATTTGATAGATTAATCCATCTCAATTCATGTAATCTGTTTTAGGAAGAAAAATACTCAACTCTTGAGGTGAACATATTTAGTTGCAAATTGAGAAAAAAGATTGCTTTACCAAAGGAGAAGAAAGATTAGGTAGACGACTTTGGTTTACGAAACATAACTTGGTCAAAGACTCAAGATTAAGTATTAACTTACCTTTTTCTTTTAATGATTGCTATCTCATTTGTTCCTGTTCTGAGTCTTCTGACTTTTTAACACTTCATTGCAGCTCAGGAACTTCCGGTGGAAAGCGGAAAGCGATTCCGACAACAGCTGAAGAGCCAAGGCGCAGGGCATTCTATGCCAGTCTCACTGCTACTATACTAAACAAGTGATCATATTTAGAATTCTTTTCTTCAAGCTTACTGCTCACAAATGAATTTTTCTTATCTAAGTTACCTGCAATTATTATAGGAGTGACTACTTGTTAAAGGTTTCTGCATTCCACGTTAGAATTAGGTATCTCCACAACTAATGCAGCTTCTAGTTGTCAGGGATTTTGCCAAATCCCTACTCTTAACAAAATCAAGGTCTGAAGTTCGATATACTACTAGTTGCAAAATATGTTTTGTTGATTTCACTGGAGTTCCCCGAACACAAGTAATTCTAAGATAAAGGAGAGTTGTCCAATTTGAACCATGAACTCTCTCATGCCATTACCCTTGAGGTCTTATATAATATAGATGGTTTACAGTATTAGATAAGTAGGTTTCAGTTGGTCGTTGAGCAACTGGACCCATTTAATTAGTTATCTTGTTGGCAAGTTTTAATTGGTCATTGAGGCTTGAGCAACTTATGGAAGTTGCTCAATGACTACCATAAAACTTCTATTGAAAATTAAAAATCCTTGTGTCTTAAAATTAGTCCTAGTTGTGTAAACAAGTACTTGTATCTCGATCCCACAAAATTCAAATTGTGATATTGTCTTGGCTGTATTTGATGCTTCCATTCAGGCACATTGAATTCTGGAATCAAGGTAAACAGATGAACTTTCGATTCATCATGCCAGAAATGACTACCTTGGGTGGATTGGCGGTAACTAATGCTGTATCAAGCAACTTCAGGAGGAGCAGAATGCAAAACCGTTCTAATTGCTGGAATAATGACACTAGCCCAGATGAGGTGATATTATGTCAAGATATCAAACAGAGCATGTACTGCCAATTAGTTTGTGGTCTTGTGCAGCGTGACGCCGTAGTGAGAATCGGAACAACTTATGCATCCGGATTTCTTCGCGTCATCAAATTCTTGGAGGAGCATTGGCAAGAACTCTGTTCCAACATAAAAACAGGACATATCAGTGATTGGATCATTGATCCTGGATGCCAGAAGGCTGTATCTTCGATTTTGAGCCAACAGATGCCCTGCTTAGCTGATTCAATTGAAATTGAATGTAGATCAGGATCATGGGGAGGAATAGTCAAGAGGCTTTGGCCTCGAACCAAGTGCATTGAGGTCGTCAGTACAGGGACTATGACCCAATATATCCCAAACCTTGAGTTCTACTGTGGTGGGGTGCCTTTAGTTTCAATGTACTATGCGGCTTCCGAGGGATTTTTTGGTCTCAACTTGAAGCCATTGAGCGACCCTTACAATGTGTCTTACACTCTTGTACCATGGATGGCCTACTACGAGTTTTTGCCACTAGGTCATAAGCAGAGTACTACACAAGAGCATAGCCAAGATAATGATACTAATTGCATGAGTACGCTGGGTGAACTCGTCGATCTTGTCAATGTGCAAATTGGTCAGCAGTATGAACTAGTAGTAACTACCTTTACAGGTTGGCTCTCTTTACTCTTCAACTTTGCTTGCATTGTCCTTCTTCAATTTAGTATATGCCTCGTTGGTGTCCACAATCAAATGACTGAGTTAAAAGTTACATACAAACACTAGCTATGTGAATGGTAACTTTTCTTGTTTCCAGTGTTCTAAACTTCTTTAATGCCTCGTTGCCCAAAATAAAAAATAGAAAAACCCTCAAGTCTAAATTTTTAGCATTGCCTCCTTCCTGTACGCTACAGGGCTTTACAGATATAGAGTTGGAGATGTTCTCATGGTAACTGATTTCCATAACAACACCCCTCAATTCAAAGTTGTGCAACGGCGTAATGTGGTTTTGAGCATAGACTTGGATAAAACAACTGAAGAAGGCCTCTTGAAAGCAGTTTCAAAAGCCATGCAAATCCTTGAACCACTTGGCTACCTTCTCACAGACTACAGCAGCTATGCAGACATGTCCAGTTTTCCAGGGCACTACGTTCTCTTCTGGGAGCTTCAAATGAGAGAAAATGCGGGAATAGCTGCAGTGCTTGAGAGGGTTCAAATGGAAGGATGCTGCAATGTGGTGGAAGAATCATTAGATGGGATGTACAAGACACTGCGGAGGCGAAGCAATGTAATCGATCGGTTGGAAATTAGAGTTGTGAAACGGGGAACGTTTGACGGCCTCATGGACCTGTTTCTTTCCGAGGGTGCTTCTTTGAATCAATACAAGACGCCTAAGAGCATTAAATCTGAGAAGGCCATCCAATTCTTGAACTCAATGGTGGTGGAAACATTTTTCAGCCGAGTATTGCCTGCCTTTCCTCCGACGGGATGAATGAATGAAAGTTTAGCATCAAACCGTCTCGAAATCTTTGTGCGGGAAACTGTCTTGAAAAGACAGAGCCTTAATTTCAGTTAATCAAATCCGGAACATGCAATGCAAATGCATATAAATCAATTACTATCAATTTGCTGAGATGAAGTTAAAGCAAAACCCGGATGATGAAATTGGCAAATGCGGAGACTTTTGCCTTTTCTTTTCTTCTTTTCAAGTTTTGATGAGATGAGAGAAGCCGCCGCCAGAGGCAAAATGCCAAACTAACTAACGTGTGTGAGTGTGACGGATGCAAATGCACATGTCTGTATGTATGTGGCATCTAAGCTAATTACGCAATTGGCTATCTGAATATTGGTCAAAGACTCCAAAACAAAACAAAACAAAAAAAAGAAAGAAAGAAAGAAAAGGGTAGGGAGTGGCAGATCAATAAAATTTCTTTTTTTTTTTATGCTTAAAATTCACTATATATATATTTATTTATTTTTTTTTTGCCTTACTAATTTATCAATTTGCCCCCATTGATTAACAAAAGAAAATATATATTTGAGCATTGGGTTGTCAAAATCCAATATAAACATCTCGCCGTGAATGATTTGCTAATAATAAGACAATCTAGTAATACACATAATCCATCACTTCAATATGGTACCTGTGGAGGCCAATTGTAGATTTGTCCACCTCGGCACCGTCTTGGAGTTAACGGTGAGCCCTTGAAACCCTGGTAGCGCTTGGAGAGGGACCTCCCCAGGATTCGATCCCTGGTCCCTTGTATAAGGGGTCTTGGGGATGTTTCCTTGAAGGCTAGAAAAAAAAGAGCAAACGTGAGGGACATGTCGCCCATTCGGAGGATGGACGACCCGGATTTGATCTTGGAGGAGAGAGAAAGGGCAATTCAGTAATTGGGTTGCATGGCCCACCTTGCAGGCCCACCTGTCGGCCCATGTTCCTGTAGCTCAAGTGGTACCAGGAAAAAAAGAGCAAACGTGAGGGACATGTCGCCCATTCGGAGGATGGACCCGGATTTGATCTTGGAGGAGAGAGAAAGGGCAATTCAGTAATTGGGTTGCACGGCCCACCTCGCAGGTCCACCTGTCGGCCCACGTTTCTGTAGCTCAAGTGGTACCAGGAAACATCTCCAAGACCCCTTGTACAAGAGACCAGGGATCGAATCCTGGGAAAGCTCCTTTCAAGCGCTACAAGGGTTTCAAGGGTTCACCCTTAACCCCAAGACGGTGCTGAGGTGGACAAATCCACAGTTGGCCTCCAGAGTACCTATATATACAAACTTAATACTTTAAAACATTGGGTTTAGTTTATTGGTTTAGAGCTAATTTACACGGTAATGAGTTGTAAAACGTTAGTGGATCCCTTTCCTCTTGCCTTATTTATCAATTATAGCACGTCATCACTGCATTTAATTACTTACTATATGTATATCATTATTGCCAAATACCATTTATCAAACTCAAATGAGCTTTTATTCTGAAACTTCTAAGTGCAATTTGCCGATCCATTTGACCACTTAAGAGCATAGAAAAAGTCAACAAGGACAAAAAACCTTGAAAGAAAAAAAAATACAAATCAAAACTACATCAAGTAGTCAAGAAAGAACATCATTTCAAATAACCAAACGAAAGATAGCACTGGATCCATTAATTGAAGGTAAATCACACTTTTATTTCATTGGTTACAACTTTGCATAAAAACATATAGAATTTGTAATTAACCTCTATATATCCTGCATTAAGGTACGAGAATTTCCATGCAGATTCTCAAGCTTTTTAAATTGAAGGTGATGCATCGATCAAGGATTTGCGTGCCACACTAAAAATTTGTACATCTTTGAAATTAAGAAGTACAGATATTTAATGCAGAATCAATTTTCATTATTCAAGAATTTAATAGTACTAATCAAATATGACCCCATGCATCAAGAGCCAATACTCTCAGAGCAGTTGGGATGACGAACGATGATGGCCGTGCTGCTTTGCCTGATGAAGCAGTGCTCTGCGGGAAGGATGACGATGGTTCATCAATCTTGGGTGAGCCTCCTGGCCCTGGCCGTGGGCGTCATCAGCTCCGGCGACCAAATGGGACAGAGCACTCATGGCATGGGCTTGTCTGGACATGATTGCGGTGGTTGAAGGATTCCGGCCTAACACAACAGCGTATCCGTCGTCGTACGAATCCATTCCTTGGGCCATGAGCTGCCATATTAAGCTTCCGCTCATGGTTCCTCCGCTCCTTGCATAGCCGTATGTTATTCTGTACACGTTGCTCATGTAATCGTCTCTCGCTCTCAAGCTGTAGCCTGGATCTCTGCTGGACTTGCCAAATTCCGCGATGACTAGCGGCTTTTTCAGTATGGTCCTCGAGTCTTCCCAATGGCTTGACATCCACCTCTGCATAAATACCAACTGTGCTTTGTCATCTTTTCCAGATAACCTGCCACCCAATGTATTAATATGTGAGATCATGTCGGCTTTTTAGGATGCGATTGGCATTTAAACTGAAATTAAAAGATTAACATTACGTTAAGAAGGAATTAATTATATCATGCTTGCTTTCCACAACGAATCTTCTGTCCCACACTCTGTGCCACTCTCTGTCCCACTTTTTATTATATTGCTATTTCTCCTACATAAATATCATGTTTTAATTCTTTTTTGTTTCCTTAAAATCCAATAACTATTAATTACGTAAAAAATAAATACAACAGATTCAAAAAAGTAATATATAATAGAAATTAAAAAATATAGCAGAAAATTCATAAAAAATCTCATTTTGATTGCTAAAACCATGGGATTATTGGTTGATATAACTTTTTTTTTCTTCTTTTTTTTTTTTTTTTAATTTACCATTGATCTGGATATGCATGGATGGTGGCGAAATCAACGTCCCTGAGGAGATTGCTGCTTATGAAATCTGTTCCAACTTGGTAACCAGGATTAAATTGTTTCTTTTCGGGCTTTGTGTCCCCATAAAATCCTTCCATGCCAATCTCCAGCAAGTGCTTCCGGTCCAATGACTTCACGAAACTTGCCATCTCTCGAGTCCATTCCTATGATCAACAACATTTCAACTCATTCATTCATTCATTTCAGCACAATGTATTAAAAAAAAACTCTAACCAATATACATATTTCAAATGAAATGGTCGTGCCCGAAAAATGCACTACGGCAACGAGTCCTCACATTGACTGTCCTTCCGGAGTAATCAGCTTGGCAGCGGGGCTCGTTCACGAGTTCCCATGCCATGATTGTGGGATCATCCCTGTACGAAATTCTTGTAATTGTGTTGAACCTTGTCACCACTCTCTGCAAACGCGAACCATATGTACATTTCCCAAAAAAAAAAAAAAGCATTATTCGTCCAGATTAAAGAAAATAAATCTGGAAGACGTGCATGGAAACATAATTACCGACTCTTAATTGCAGCTTTCTCTTAGTCTTACCCTGATGTGATCTTTGTAGTAGCCTTTGATGGTGGGATGCGTGTAGAAATCATCGTCACCGTTGACGTGTGCTCCTGCATTTCGAGCCCACTGAGCATACTGCCTTCTACCCCCAAAGTCATTGTAATTGTTCACAAAACTCAATATCAAACGAATTCCATGCTTCTTTGCCTCAGAAATCGCAAAATCCAGCGCCTGTATAGTGGTATACCACGTACACCAGCATTATAATTAAGCTAGCTAGTTGCAATACAAAAATAGAAGTGCTTGAAAAAAATAATAATAATGAACCTGAAAAACACGTTCATCATAAATTCCAGGTGATATTTGAAGTGCACGGTCGCCTCCATCGCCGAAAGCCCAGGTTCTGCATACCGAGAGACCGGCAGCGGAGGCATCTCTCAACACTTCAGACACTTTATGCCTCTCGCTAGGGTCAGCGGCTACGTGCATCAGCCAATAGGAATTGAATCCATTGAAGAGAAATGGTGAGCCATTCAGAACAAAACGAGGACCCTGAGTCCTAACAAATCCTGCACCATTTCTTGCAACCGTACTACCGCTAGCTTCACAAGCAAGAACTAGTAACAGTAGTGCTACCAGTGCAGCAGCTAGTCCAAAAAGATGGCTTATTCTTCTACTACAACTTGCCATTGATTGATGGACACAATAGAATGATGTGTGTTGCTATAATGCTGGAGGCTGTTAATTTGAGTGGTTGATGACTGACGAGGGGGATATGATGAATTGTGGGAGGAGGGCGCTATTTATAAGGTGCTGATGATAAGAAGAGTTGCTAAAAATAGAAAACCTAGCGGCGGAAGTTAAGTAGGTTTTCCGGTGACGGTGGTTTGCTAAATTGATTTAACTATGGAGATTCGTTCGATGATGCATCATGCATGCAGGGGTGGGGTATCACTATCACGTAAAGTGGGGTGAGAAGAAAGAGTATGAGAATAGAGACAGAGAGAGAGTTGATTGGTTGAAAGCCGAACGTCTGCCGAAGAATTCATGGGATTGAGGTTTTGCGAAAGGTTGACGAGGGAAAAAAACAAAAACAAAGAAAGGCCGGAGGGGCTGCTAAATATAGCTGATTTGCTTATCCCATGTGGTTGGTTTAATTTGATCCTTGAATTATGGATGGTATTCTTAAAATTCATATTGCTACGGCAAGAGTTGTTACCCTACCGAATTTTTAACGAATACTGCCATACAAATTAAAGAGATCGATCATACTCATTCATGATGAAGAAGAGCGCATAGCTCTTGCCACCAAAAAATGGGGAAAAAAGAAACAAGAAAAGGTGGCACATAGATTTGAAGTTGATCGTCATGATATATGTGGATGAACGTCCTTGACCATCTTTGCTTCAGGGAGTGACCATCTGATTCTGATCTTAGATGGGGAATTCAAGAAACTCGTCTTTCTTTTTTGCTATATCTGTTCTAGTTTGTTTTGTGCACGCATTGTACTTGTAGCTGCAGGTTGATCATGTGGGAAAATCTGAATAACTTCCCGCTTTAGGTTGATCACGTACGTACCCATCTCATGTAGTTTGAGTTTGAGGGCAACATCACAGATTAATTTAACCATTGCACTCCTGGCAAAAGACTAATAATTACTTATCCTTTTATATGAGTTGCTGATTCCAGAGAAACTTTTACGTGCTTCTCCTTTTGAGGATAACGATTAGATGTTTATTGATGGAGAAAAGACCAAGATAAATTCAGCGATGTTCTTGAGTAGCAGACAGCGCTACTGGATTTCTTTTAATTTTCCTTGTTATTTTGCTGTGGCTAGCAAATAGCAGTAATTAATGGTTCCATGCAAGAAGAACTTGTATCCACATTTGCATTTGGCGGACAGTCCATATATAGCCATCCTCTCTTCGTTGCCGTCAAGGCAATGTAATACTTTTACTAAAATTAATGCAGATAGGCATGGAGGTAAGTCTACTAGCGCAGAAAGCCAAGGAGAAATTGACTGGTATTGGGAAAAGAATGTAAGGTTAAATAACCTGTTAAAAAGAGAAAACCCGGGCCGGTAGTATGGCGCCGGCAACGGCGAGTATAATGAAATTAGGGACCCATGGACACATCATATCATCTGCAACAACTTGAGTTGGTCCGTGTTACTCTCTCTCTCTCCGTGGACTGGTCAGAGGGTGCTGTCATCTGCTTCTTCTTCCAAATTCCACGGCTCTTCTGTCTATCTAGCTCAAGCGCTGCAAACGAATCCTAAGTTGGAACTCAATTCCAACTCGATCAATATCAAATTTGAATTGATTAAATTGACTTCGAGTTCAAAAGTATTAAATTGGTTAGTTCGTGCATACTCGATTATATATATATATATATATATATATATATATATATATATATATATATATTTTTTAATAGTAAAATTATATATATTTATAATATTTATTAAAAAATTATTATTTTATTTATTTTTTAAAAATAAAATAATTATTTTTTTATTTTTTTAACCTCGAGCTTGAGCTTTGACATTTTGAACTCATCGATCTCGAACTCGAGTTCAAATTTCGTAAAATAATACTAAAATTCGATTCGATTAGATCAAAACTCTACTTGCTTAATTACACTCGTACTTCGGTTTTCACCAACAAAGACTTCAATTGAAATTCAGAAGTATATTATCGTTCAAACTTCAAAGTACAATTGCAATCTGTACTGGTATAATTACATTTAGGATTCTCATAGGAGATAGATGTATCATTTGATAGAAGCATCGTCTTTTTTTTTCCCTTTTCTTTTTATGGGTTAGAAAAGGATCAACATCCATATAAAAAGTTCAAAAGGAACTCTTTTAAGTAAGACTGTCATTATTGGCCAACCGAGGCTCAAATCACAATTATAGACAAGGTGATATATATTCTTTTTTGTGCTATATTGCACTACAAAGCTATTTATCCTTCTGTTGGTGTTATTACTCTCGTAGTATAAAACTTTCATTGAAAGTCTATCATTCTTTTACACAATCACCATTTAACTAAACATGTCAAATCATCAGTTGGTTGGTTCTATTAGAATCTTCTGCGTGTGCATATTACCTGGTTAAGCAGTTTGAGCCCTAATTGGATTTATACAGTAATTTTTGTTGTAGAGATACTGCATTTCACATGGTAATGAGATTTTATGGATTGACTAAACTAGATTAAATTTACTTTTCACTTGGTAACAAGATTGTATCAATTGATTAAACTAGATTAAATTCATTCGAATAACACTCTGTCTTGCTCTTGAATTAATGAATTGATTAACCGCTGGTACCAAAAAAAAAAAAAAACAAAGTAATAGAAGGATCAAGACAAGAATATAAAATAGGGAAATTTATACTGGTTCTGACCATTTTTTATCCCACTTTCTATCTCTCTTAACTGTTTATCCTTCCATAATAATTTTGATTTTTTATTTTCTTTTTCGTGTTCCTTGTGTCCATATCTGATTTTCTTAAATATTTACCAGTTAAACATGTCAGTCAATGGCTTCTATGATTTTCAGTGGCATGCCACTGATGTTCTATTGGCCACTGCCATGATGTGTACTTTTTGCCTTGGATTGGTGTTTAGCACATTAGAATAAGTGTACTGAATGTTTTCAAGCCATTTACACACTTTTAATGATATCTACAACAATTAACTACACAAGTAACAATTAAAAAACCTATAAAGTATGTTAGTAGAGGTTCGATGCAAGATACTGGACCTATATCAATTGAAGAATAATGGCCTGGTTTGGCAAGCAAGTTTTTAGCCAAACTTGTCTGCTACAAGTTTTTTAAAGCTTTAACTACATCAAACTTAAAAAAATTTTCAAAAATTTTAAACTATATACTTCAAAATATCCAAAAATTTACATACATCAAAAATTTTTTCTACAACTACTTTTACAGTAAAGTTTTAGACAAACACCCAAAACACTCACTTTGCAAAACGGGTGCAAGGAAAACTAAGCATTTGCTTATAGAATTGGACCTATATGTATTGCTTGCTTTTATACTAACCAAACCCCAAAAAAAAAAAAAAAAAAGGATAGAACCTCTTTATCCCATTTCATGAACATAGATACATTTTTTGCATAGTCATTGAGCCATGAGAGACTTGGGGGAGGAAATGCCCTTATTTACCCATGAAAGACTCAAGGGAGTAACTTACAGTAAAAGCAGTGAGGTTAGCCTCAGAAAAAAGTAAGAGAACAGAATTGGAATAACATTGAGCTTCATGCGTCAACTCAGAATCGAGGATCCAAATCACGATGCACTCGCAAGCATACGTGTGTTAGAAGATATCCTAAGTTTGCTATCTGATTTGTCATGCTCCTTTTCCTTTGCAACTAGAAAAGTAAACCGTATAGCTAAAGGTATATATGGCTTATTTTGCTAGAGATGTTAGATGTGATGCAGTGTGGAAAGATTCCCAGCTATCTCCGTTGGATTGCTAGAAAAAGCATACAGACAGCAAGTTAGTTAGCCAGTATTGCAAAGTATAAAGTACTTTTGTGAATATGTTGACACACACAAAAATGGACCTCATCGATGACCTACTTTATTTATCTACTCTACCATCCATAGAATGTTCATAGTCTGAGTTCGTTGTAGATGTGATTTAAGTAGCATCATTTTATATATTTCTCATGTCAAATCAAATGAACTTTCTATGCATCAGTGATATTCACCACGTCTCCCTCAAGCACAATTGCTTTATCGGAAAATCATTCTAGATGCCAAATTAATGCCTTTTATCATGGCCATCATTCATCTCTGCAACCTCAAGTCTCACAATTCTCAGGCATTGGAATAGGAGGACTTTAAACATATAGGAAGAGGTTTTTGCGAAGAAGAATTTTTGTGGATAAGAAGCAGCCTGCAAATATTAGTTAAAGCAAAAGCAAGAATATATTACTTTCTTTAGCTTAACGTTTTAAAGTCTATTTTGATGTCATTGTGCTGTTAATTTTTAGCTAATTCAAGAAGTACTGGAAGAAAGAATAAAAATAAAAAGTTCCTAGGCATAAAGATTCTATTTTATCAATGTTCACCAAAAACAATAATGATTGCCAAACTTTAATATAGTTAAGCGTAGATGGAATTCACGAGAAGCAAATATGATATTATGGATCGGTAGTTTTAAATGGAGGGAGTGTAAGTAAGAAATTTCGAATTCGAATTCTTCCACTCACACTATATACCCTATTAACGTTCGGTGTCACTATCAATTTCTCCCTTAACGTTATCTTTTTGTCATTTTATCCCTAAAACTAGTGGTCAAATTTAACGGAGTTTGTTAATTAAAGTAAAAAAGACAAGTTTAGCCCTTAAAGTTATTATCATTTTACCCTCATAAACTATAGTCTCATTATCAATTTACCTTATAGAGTTATTTCTTAGACAATTTATTCCACCATTAAACCAACTTAACAAGTTTAAAAACTTTAGAAAAAAGTACTCTCCTCTCTGTATAATAAAAATAATAAAAAATTTAGAATGACTCTTCCCCTCTTTAGTATCAAGAAAAAAAGTCAATGTATTAATTTCTTTCTTCTTGGCAATCTTATTAATATTAAAAAAAAGAAAGATCGGAAGGGGGAGGGAGAGGGGGAGAGAGAGATAGATAGAGAGAGCTCAATTCTTTTTTTAGAAAGTACAAATAAGAAAGAATTAAATACTTTTATTATTTTAAAATTATTTTACTTTACTATTTACCACCAGATTTCAATTCTAATTCCAATAATCTTAAATTAATACGATAATGTTAGACTTTTTTTTTTCTTTGCAAAATCTAATTTTCTCTCTCCTTCTTTCCTATCTCTTTTTCTTTTCATGGTATTAATAAGTATGAAAAAAGAAATTTGAGAAAACTCTTTTATTTTTATATTTTTGGATTTCTTAAAGTGAAAAAAAGAAGAATAATCATTCTAAATTTTTTATTTTTAATTATATATATAAGGGTAAATATATTTAAAATTTTTTTACCATAATAGTTAGATTAACGATGAAGTACAATGCCAAGAAAATAATGTTAGGAATTAAATCGATTATATCACAATAATTTAAAGGAATAAAGTAATAATAACAGTGTAGTAATGTTATAGGACAAAAGGGTATTTTTGTCCAAAATTTCTTAACATGTTGAGTTCAATTACTTATGGGGGTAAAGTGACTAAAAGATAACGTTAGGAGATAAACTGATAGTAGTGATATAGTTTAAAGAGGTAAAGTGATAATAACCCTAAAAAAAAATAGTTGTGTTAATTGTAAACTGGTTCATTGTTAGTACTTTAATTATACTAATAAAGAAAGGAAGAAAAGTGTAATTGTAATCCAAAGACAAAATGTTGCCTTAGGTTTAATTAAATTTATATCCATTCAAGATGTCTTCTCCACGTGTCCACATTGTGTTAGTAAGGTTTTTATTATTTTTGCTAAAGAACAAGAAATGTTTTGATTCTCAAAATTGGTCTGTTAAACTAATCAATTTATATTAACTGAGTAAATACTAAATACAAGTCTGTGTTAAATTTTAAAATAATAATGTGCACTGCACTTCTAGTTCCGGGCATCGCAAAACTTTATTACGAATGTTGACATTAGTTTGGACCAGGCCAACGTCGTCGTAGATTTGTTTCCTCTTCTTAGATGCAGGAGCCCAATACCGCTTCCCTGGGCCCCCAGATCATCCGGTCATAACAAAGAGAATTCTACAAGTTAAGTTCTATATAACACAAATTTTTAAAGTAATTCATCAAACGCATGGTATTTAATATCCAAAAAAATATCAAACTTCTTTTCTTTTCCTTTTTTTTTTTTTTTTTGTCCCTCCTTGTTTTGGTCGGCAGTGAAGGTTGTTCAGGAGATAGATATTGAAGGTTACAAGTTAAAAGGATCCGCCGCTATTAAAGGGAAAAAAATTGAAATGCAAATATTGCAATTTTTACAAGCTAAATAACAAAACCAGCATATAACAATGCCACGTTTAAAGAAAAGGGATAAAAAAAAAACACACACACACACACGAAAAAGTAAGGATAATGTAATTAGTGCATGAGGAGGCGTAAAGCACCTGGAAAACGTATGGTTCATTTTTAGATTGCTTCATTTCATGAACACAATTGCGTACTTGTTCTAGTATCTTTGCTTTGTGACAAAACAAATTACTTGTTCTAGTATCTTTGCTTTAGTTAGTGTGTGTGTGTGTGTGTGTATAATAAGGTCATTACCTTTGTAATCAGTCATTACCTTTGGTTGACACGCTCTCTATTTTTCAGATCAAATGAAAAGCAAAAGTTTTTCGTATTTAATGCTCCGGAGGCTAATCTTGAGCATTACATACAGCCAAGAAATACCCAACAAAAAAATAAAAGAGTAGCATTGTTTTACATATTGTACTGACAAAAATATCCATAAATTCCTCGCATTTATGGACCTTATGCAATTCACATACACTCACTCACTCGCTCGCATGCATGGTGAGATTTCAGTGAATGCCCGAAATGCATGCAGGGTAATCTTCAATTCAACTTTTGTATACAAGTCAAGGATTCAACAGTGACAGCGTGTATATAAAATCTACTCATTAGTAAATGTAGAAGTAGATTTTGGTGGACGTTTTTCAGTTTGATCACAATTAATGCTGCTAGTGTACAGAGATAATCCATGTTCTTTTTTAATTAAACTTCAAAATGACGTGCTTTTTACTACCGCCGCAATATGTCCTTAATTTCAAAACTCGGAGTAGCTTTGTCCCCAAAATCAGGGGAACACTATCCATCAATTGATGATTAATCCGTCTCTGGACTTAGACCGGCGCGCATGCAAAAGACAATATCCAGATTCTAGGCCATTATTTATTATTCCTTCGTCTCATGCTCTCAGCCGTCAACTGTCCTCCACCTTACATTATTGATTATCCTTCTCCCCCCCCTCCCCCCCCCCCCCCCCACACCCCTCCTCCAAAAAAATAAAAAATGAAAATAATTCACATTAATCCATAATGTAATGTATGAACCTTTTTAGATTGAAGGACGTAAATGCCAACATTAAGTGGGGAACTTCTCTCTAAGTTTCTCCTCTTGTAAGCACCTTCGAATTAAAGGACCGTTGGTCACTAACAAAGATTTTAAGTTTTGGTGGAGTAGCAAGTCAAATATTGCTTCCCATCAATGTGTCACTATATGTAACTTATTTTAAATCTACGCACCCGTCTGGTCCAATGATAGTTCGGTCTCTGTCGATTTTTCTAGGTCCCATCGGGCCTTTCTCCCCCCTCCCCCGATTCCTTCTAATCTAGGTTAGAATCGGAGTAGAAGTAAGGTGGACTAACTGTTGCCGTTTGATAAAAAAAAAAAAAAAAAAAAAACACGTTCGAATTTAATGCCAAATGGTTACTTGAAATTCTGAATTGATGTCCAGATTCCTTTTTGATTTATCTCATCAAATTTTTTGACATCCCCAAGCATATGCTATAAAGTAATTGCACAATCCACGGGCGGGTTCTTCGACTCTTTTGAAAAAATGGTGCTTTTTTTGGTCGAGAAAGGAAAAAAATTCTTTCTTTTTTTTGCTAACCAAAGATGCGTTCCCAAGAGAGTACCATAATCAAGAAAGGTAAGCAATGAGGTCCCGGAAAAGCAATCACTATTTTAGTCCCAATCTCAATTACACTGTCAATTAAAATCAACTTTATTTGGAGCCGATATCGTAGCGCGATCCACGGCAGCGGCTGAGAGAGGCCCCAAACCAAGCGTCATTCGCGCCTTCCCTTTCTTACGTTACTTACTTACTTACACGCTTCTCTAGAAAAGCGGCAGGCAGGCAGTTGTTCTTCCGGTATTTCCGTTTTCTTCTTCTTTTTTTTCCCCCGGAGCAAATTAATGACTCAATCCGAATTCTGAACAAAAAGAATATGTCATCATCATTGATGCTGTTCTTACTAGACACCCCTCAAAATCGTCTCATAATTTGCATTCATGACACCCCTCAAAATCTTTTTTAAGTACTAACCTATATGATATCAGTAGTGCTCTCTATTCAACTAAAATCATCCTTCACACCTTCTACTGCCTACGATTTGCCTTTGAGACGTCCCAAATTACAAAAGGTTCAAGTATTAATACGTAGAAAAGCGAAGTGAAGGTGAAAAAAATGATCAAAAGAAAGAAACATTAGTAATTTTGTTCTCATGATGACTTGCTCGTATTAATGAGTGCATGCATGCTCTCAAAATGCAGTAGTCAACAATTTTCTCAAGGAAGAAATGAATTAAGTGACATGAAATAAACGAATACAAGTGATAGGTCTTAAATTCGACCCCTCACACTTACACTATTTTTTTTTTAAAAAAAGGCCAACAGTTAGACAAATCCCACATTGTCCAAAGCTCAATGCTTCAACTACTTGTTGACCATTTTTGTTAGACTATCGTAGATAAGTATCATTTTTGGAGTCGAGCAAGGAGGAAAACGAGATGCTATAGCTTCCCAATTTCTTTTCTTTTTACTACTAGTTTTAAAGCTATAATAGCTACCCAATTTTCTAAATTTGCATTCAATTCCTAGCCGACTCCATGATCGAGTTTTACTACAACTGTTCAATTTTGATTTTTGGCAAAAGAATCCGGTTCAACCATAATGAAAACCGGTATTTGACAGGTATATATATATATATAACAAAAATGAAGGATTGAATGAATGTAAAGCCTAAATTTACGTGAGGGGTGATTGGATTGGATTTCCAAGCCCTCTATATAAAGGGTCCTCCTGAATTCCTTCTAAACTAACATGCATTGACCAAGATTACATTACAATACAAGCGGCCATTGCACGCTTGAAAAATAAACCAAACCTCCCCTCTCCCCCTCCCCTCTCCCCCTCCCCCAAGCGCAAGCAAAGAAGCAATGGCCCTGCCTTTCCTCTGCCTTGTAATCTTATTATCTTCCACATTGAACTCATGGCAAGTTGTTAAAGTGGCAGGGGGGTCGACGCCCAACTACAGAGATGCCTTGGCAAAGTCCTTATTGTTCTTTCAAGGCCAAAGGTCAGGGAGGCTCCCCCGCACCCAACAAATTGATTGGAGGTCCGCTTCAGGCCTCTCCGATGGTTCTTTTGCCCGTGTACGTACATCCAATTAACTTAACTATATATATATTTCTATCTCTTCTTTGGCTTTATTTCCTATCTGCTATTTTCAAGGCCATCACTAGCTGTACGGGAGGGAAAACATGAATGAAACATTACAGCTTTCGGTCCAACATGATGATGGCTTTTCATGTCTGCAGTTGTACACAGTTCAATAGTTAGAGAGTTTCAAGTTAGCAGTCTACACTTTGCAAATGATTTGAAATGATGAAAATCCATGCAGAAGAGCGGGGCGAAAAACTGATAATTGACAAACTTGTCTATACACGATTTTTTTTGCTTCGTCCAACCTCGTACTGTTATACTGTATTGTTTTTGAAGCATCACTTCATGTCTTGCAAAAATCAAAATAACTTCATGTCTTGCAGGCCTAGCTACTAGCTAGCATGTTGTCAGATGCGTACATGCAAAGTCCATTCTCAGTCCTTGACAATTTATAACAACTCACCACTTTCACTTATTGAAAAGTATGCCTTCGACACCATGATTGCTTCTGCCATAATCTTGTCTGCAATTATCTGCAAACACGAAATCACTTGCTCTTTCATTTTTGCATTTCTGAAAAAAAGATATTGTCTCCTTAGTCCTTACTGATGACAAGCGTGAAATCCCCAAGTGCTTTTCATACAAAATTCCTCCCTCCATGTTAGGAGGAAACAGATTTTGTCTAAAAGGAGCTGCTCCTGCTTGGATATGCATGCAGGTGGACTTAACCGGGGGATATTACGATGCTGGAGACAACGTCAAATTCAACTTCCCAATGGCATTCACGACCACCATGCTCTCTTGGAGCACGCTTGAGTATGGCAAGAAAATGGGACCTGAGCTACAGAGTGCAAGAGCTGCGATCCGTTGGGCCACCGACTATCTTCTCAAGTGCGCCTTGGCTACTCCTGGCAAGCTCTACGTTGGTGTTGGCGACCCCAACTCTGACCACAGGTGCTGGGAGAGGCCTGAGGACATGGACACTGTCAGGAGCGTGTACTCTGTTTCACCAAGCAATCCGGGCTCCGACGTGGCAGGAGAAACTGCTGCTGCATTGGCTGCTGCTTCCTTGGTCTTCCGAACAGTTGATCCGGCATACTCTAGACTGCTGCTGAGAACTGCTCAGAAAGTCATGCAGTTTGCAATTCAATACAGAGGTTCTTACAGTGACTCCCTCGGCTCTGCCGTTTGTCCATTTTACTGCTCGTATTCCGGTTATAAGGTACTACGTTCTTTTCATTCTTCACCCAAAGAATGCTAACCTTCAGAAGTGAATGATGTACAGAATGAATCATTCATTTTTAAATCTGATTTTTCCTCTGTTCACAGGATGAGTTATTGTGGGGGGCAGCCTGGCTCTTCAGAGCAACCAACAACGTTTACTACTTCAATTTCATCAGAAGTCTGGGAGCCAATGATGGAACGGACATTTTTAGCTGGGACAACAAATACGCCGGTGCTCGCGTTCTACTGTCAAGGGTAAAAACTTGCAACATCACATCGAAACATAAAATGAAACAGCTAATATATATCCAAATTCTCGTTGGACATGCATTAAAATGGAAGGTATAACAATCAATTGTCCATCGCAGAGAAGCTTGCTGAACAGAGACATGGCATTTGAGCCTTATAGGCAACAAGCTGAAGACTTTGTGTGCAGAATTTTACCAAATTCTCCGTATTCAAGCACACAATATACGCCAGGTAATGTTGATCATGGCACAAAAAGTTTAAACAGGCTTTTCGTTCTGCAAATCGCATGATGGCATGAATCTTGTTTGTGAACGAACTGCAGGAGGGCTGATGTTCAAGCTAAGCCAGAGTAACCTGCAATACGTGACATCCATAACCTTCTTGCTCACCACATATTCCAAATACATGGCAGCCACAAAGCACACCTTCAACTGTGGAAACCTTTTGGTCACCTCAAATACCTTGAGGAGCCTCTCAAAGCGACAGGTGGACTATATCTTAGGCGAAAACCCTTTGAAAATGTCGTACATGGTGGGATACGGCTCAGACTATCCGAGAAGAATTCACCACAGAGGCTCCTCCTTGCCCTCGGAAGCAATTCATCCTCAGTCCTTCGGCTGTGAAGGCGGATTCCAACCATTCTACTACACCGCCAATCCGAATCCTAACATCTTAACTGGAGCCGTCGTGGGGGGCCCAAATCAGAATGATTTCTTCCCAGATGATCGGACGGATTACAGTCACTCGGAGCCTGCAACCTATATTAATGCAGCTTTAGTTGGACCGTTAGCATTCTTTGCTGGGAGCTTCAACATGTGAGATGGAGTAGTCATGCTAATTAATTACTCCTATAATCAACCCGTTAGTCCAAATTTGATTTGAATTAGCGCAAAAAAGGAAAATTGTAGATATGTATTCCCCGGTGCTAGGCTAGCTTGCTTGTCCATAAACAGGGCATCATCATGCTAGTGCTGCCACTAGCAAATTAGGTGGTGGAATATGAATATCAAATGCTTTAACCAAATGATTTCCGAGTCCTACCTTACGCAAACGCTTCTTTCAGCTAATCTATGAAACCAAAACCTAAAACCATGTAAGTGTGTTTGGATTTACGCTACGCACTGTAATTGATTTTAGTTTCAGAATTTCGATAAAATTTAAATCTTGCAGCAGCTTCACTGGCTTTAGGTTGCTTCTTCTCTCCAAATTTCGATAAAATCTTGTGGTAGCTTGAAAAGTTCCAGTAGTACACACTTCAAAGATCTCTTGCCACTAAGCCGGCCGGAAGGTCAATGACTGTAAATCTCTGCTACGTTCATATTGATTCGATGTACATTTGCTGCTCGATTGACCAAAATAAAATCCAGAGGTTGAACAGTGACTTTATTATATTCGGTTTGTAGGGTACTATTATACAACGAAAACTGAGACTTTATTTACATTATTTGGGAAATTAATCAATTTGTCCTATTTTCCTTAGTTAATTTTTACTATAAATCTATTGGCATTTCACAATGTGATGCCCGCTCCACTTAATACCAATCCTTCTCTGACAAGCAACTCTTTCTTACAAACAGAGGATAGAAATAACATAACCTACAAAAAAAAAGAGTTCTCCGAAACCGCAAAACAGTTCTCTATAGCTTCTCCTTTTTCTTTTTAGGCACAGTTTCCTCAAGTTGTAAAATAAGATTAATCACGAATACAGGGCTTCCATAGACTAGAGCGTTTTAAGTAAGATCCACAAGCAAAATTGTTGGGCCACCATTAGACTACAAGGGCTGTTGGAGAAAGGAGATCCCTTAATTTGACGATTCTAGTCTAGATCTTGATGTTGAAGTAGTCCGGATCAAAGTGATGCAGTCTCACGTACCCATCTTCACCTCCACTTGCGAAACTGCAGAAGAATGAATAAACACCGATCTGCATTATTAGTCTGTAGTAATCCAAAGCTTTTACCAAAGTAATCGAACAAGCAGCCAGGCTGAATACCCAAAAACTGTAGCACTGAAACATTTCATAGCATGAACAGAAAGAAATGCAACAGTGTATATCCAAGTTGTAGAACCAAAAACTGAAAAATTTGACGCTTCACAAGCTCTGGCACATGCCTACTTTTCTTTAGAAATCCAAATACCAGAATTTAGCAAGCACCAATCAATTCCAATTGTAACATAAATGATTGTACAAAGCAAGATATTACCTTTTTCCGTCAGGATTGAATGCCAAGGCGTTGATTGGCCCAAAGTGACCTTTAACCCCTCCAATCTCTTCTTGAAGAACCTGACCAAGCACGCCATGAGGGATACAAATTAAACACAAGATAAAAGATTCAACTATTATGAGGGACCTAAAAGCTGCATATCATCTCTCTCATTCCAAGAAAATTATCTACCTTGTCATAGAATTTTGCCTCGAACTTTCCAGCACGATGGTCAGTGGTAGTAACAGCTGATGCATCCTGACCACCTCCAAGTACCACCTGCAATCAACACAGCAGGAAAGCACAAATATGAGAAATTAAATTAATGACAATCATAAAATCAGTTCGACCAACTAATAGGAAGATAATCATGCCAGAATCTCTATTTTCTACTAGACATTACAGAAATTTTAAGTTTTTCCCATCCAATCCAACAGAGCAGGCACATGTTATGATATGGTTCCTCAATGGAACACATCTAAACAGTTAAGCAGTTTGGAATTTCTGTAAAATTCATTCAATCTCATTTTTGGCCTCTAACCACATTGACCACAGCTAAAGCGTCATTCCCTCAACGAATTGGCTAGAGGTGATTAACCCCAAAGATACCAAGGGATGTATACTGTTCTTCAAATTAAAAAATTTGTCTGCTCATCACAAAATTATATAGAAGTTATAGAAAGGAAAAACAAAACCGAAATGAATTCACTGACACCCAGACTTATTATATTATATCTAAAAAACCCACCAATTAAAGATTTCATCAGCTATGTTTGACAAAAAAAAAAAAAAAAAGATTTCATCAGCTATGAAATATATGACCAAACATCATCAAATTCCAATGCAAGAATCAAGACACTACTTACTATCATTATAATAAAAAATTACCATAAATCAGTCACATTGGCAGCATAAGGAAACTAAAAATAAACACCTGATGGATGAATTGCAATACTGATGATCTAACATCAGAAAGTACACAAGGAATGGCTAATAAATTGTGCTACTGAATTTCCAACCAAAAATTTCAAGAAAAGTTGACAAGAAACCATTTAAAAGATGCACCAACTCAATAAAGAACACATAAGTACAAAAGTAAGCTGATATACATAAAGACCTTCTGCACATTTTGTTAATCAATAAATGCTATTTGATCCATCTTACCTACAAATACTCTATCCACAGAACAACCAAGAAGCAAACTTACTTAGTGCATCAATAAATGTAAAAAACAATTACAGATGAGTGTAAAAAGCAATTACAGATGTTCCACCAGTACATACATGATCAAGAAGCGGAGACATTGCAACTGCATTCACAGGACGTTCAGTTGTATAGGTCTTCAGAAGTGTCAATGATCTCATATCCCACAGCTAACGAAAAAGATTAAAAACAAACAAATAAGACAAAAAGGAAATAATAAACTACAGATGGTAGAGGGAAAAGGAAGAGAAGGGGATCATCCAAAAGAAAGAGAAAAGAAAAAAGAAACCAAAGATGACAAAGAAGTATACTTTAGCTGACTTATCAAGAGAACCACTGATGAAATGCGTCGCATCATTGGATTTTGGATTTTGAAAGTGATGTTATGCCTTTTTTGTGACCAGCCTCCTTGTCAGACTCTTTGAGTAATTTCCCAGTCTGATATTAAAAAAATTTAAGGACCAAAAAAAAAAAGTAAGAGAAGACTAACTTCCATCCATGCCTAAATGATGTACAAGAATCTAATTAAAAAAACAGAGACATGAAGCAGCAAAATAGTGTAAAACAAATATGCTACGGTAAACCCAATGATGCACACAAAAGATCTTTGTGACAGAGTGACTAAAAGCTAGAAAAGTCAAACAAGAAAGTGTAACCTCAGAATCCCAGATACGTTTTACAGAATCTTCACCACCACTTATGATAGTCTTGTTCAAAGGTCCCCAAACAGCCCTGTTAATTCTTCCCTGAGGGCCTTTGAGTACAAGAATAGATTCACCGGACTCTGCGAAATGAATGATGTCAGAACTTTTGGCAAACAACTAGTTAGTCAAGAAATTAGAGCAATTAAGGGATTTTTTTTTTGGGTGGGGGAGGGTGAGGGCATTTTACATGATTACTACAAGGAAAACATAATAAAGAGAAACCATCAAAAAGCTGCAGCTGGCTTTATGAGCACAAAAAACAGCAAGAAAACTCAGGGGAAATTTGTCAGTGCATGTGGGTCCATGGATGTACAAACTGATGCTTCACATCATAATGATGAAGCATAAAACCATTCTATGTTTCTCGGATCCAGGTAGAGGAGTCCTGTGGACATGGATAATATAGAGCAAATGAAGAGTCTGACACAGGTATGGCGGGACAAAGTGAAGAGTCCGAGTAACATAAAACCCATTACAATCCAGTAAATCAACACATCTACAAGCAAAATAAATAATGTGATGGAAGAAGGAAATTGGAGATAACACGGAATCCAGATTAAAGAACGATACAATTCTTTAAAGTCCAAAATTAGTCAATGTGTGAACAATTAAATTGTTTTCCTGCTTTTTTCTTTCTGGTACACATAGCATCATAGAAATGGTGATTAAGTCATCCCTTCAGATTGAAAAACAGAACAGACATGTTCAAACCAGAATATAAGTACAGGACCCAGATAAGATTCCGAATAAAAAAAGTACCAAGTATAAGATCATCATTTGCAAGTAGCAACAAAAGAACACATCAACTCACGGTCAGCAGGATCTCTGGCAATTCGTTTGACTTGAATTGCAGAAGGCAATCCCATAAAGGGGTCAGTTGTTATGACAGCAAGTTTATCACCAACTCCAAAATCAACAGACCTAGTTGGCGAGTCGAAGTTGAAAGTGTACAGCTGAGTCCCTGTTTTAACATTCCAAAGTTTTGCTGTCTGATCCGCACTTCCAGTTAACAGCAAAGACGAATCCCCTAAACCAAAAATACCACATCAGTATAACCATTACCCTAAATTAAAGACCCATATTTACACTAACCCTCGACACAAAACTGTATATCTTAACATGTTAATGTAAGTTTTAATCTCCCCCGAACATTGCAAACCACATCTTTCAAAAAATTCTCTTAATGCGAAGTAGCTACCTGCATTCGCGAGCGAGAAAATATAAAGTGTAGCAGCAGCACCACTGTGTTATATCAGGATACGGAGATGGAACGGCCAGACTGATTTACTTGAAAAAAAAATTTAAATTGTTGAAAATTCATACAACGTGTATTTGTTTCAACATATCAGTTAGCTGCATTAGAAATAACAAGATTGGAAAAATTCCTTTTACGCATATTTCGACCAGGGGAGACAAGGGACTTTAAAATTCTCTACCTATATGTTTCATGGGAAAACAAAAACAACACCAGCATCAGCACACCGATATTCAGCTGAGAATTGAATTATAAGTAAAAGTGAAACAAAAAAAAGGTTAAATGATTTCAATAACACTATAAACCTAAACAAAATTCATAATTAAACTAGAAAGAACACGAATTGATAACACAATGCGGCGGTGGGAGCTGGTCGGGAGGGGTGGGGGGCTTACTGGAGACATCGCAACACCAGACGGCGCCGTTGTGGCCACGATAAGTGCCGAGGCGTTCGCCATTGTCGGCGAACCAGACGGTTGGAGTATGATCCTTGGCGCACGAGAATAGAAGATCGCCGTCTCTGTTGTACTTCAAAAATGTCAGCGGCCTCTCATGGCCTTTCATCAGTATCGGCCTCATCTTTCCCCGATTGAGTTTTTTTTTTTTTTTTTTTATCTTTACAAAATCTAATCGCCAGAAAAGGTATACGGCAAAACTTACTAAATTATGATTGTGATTTGGTGAACGACAAAACTGTGGTTTAATCGGATATCCCTAATGGCGAATGATAGAATAACAAAGGAAAAAAGAAGAAGAACAACAACAACAAAAACCCTAGTTGGTTCTGGAAACAGAAAGAGACTTGGACCTACTATGAACCGACTTGACCCGATTCGTTTGTAGTACTACTACTGGTATTACTGTTTTAGCCTTTAGGAAGGTGGAACGGGCCGTAGCCCAATTATAAAAGTAGGCCCCTATCCTTCTTTTGTTTACTGCTGGCCTGGGCCTGTAATTCTATTGTACATCTGTTATTCTTGAATGCTCGATACATTAATAAGGTGTGTTTTGTATGAACAGTTATTTAGGAAAAAAAAAGAGAAAGAGAGAGCCAAATCATTTTTGTTTTGTTTTTCAAGATAGACTAAAAAGTACAGACGAAACCCAAAGATAATTTGTAAAAAATACAGCATTATTAGTTGGTAGTAGTTACCTAATTAAGATTATTTAGTCATAATCTTTGATTCATTGACGACTAAACGATGCATGATGTGAAGCAGATAGAAGCAGCGAGTTGAGCTCGATGTTCAATATTTTGCACTCGAAAGTTCGACAAGCCTAATCGAGCTTTTTATAATATATATATTTTAATTTGTATTCTTGTGAAATGTCAATAATATCCTTTATTTAAAATTATATGTAAAATATTAATTTTTATTACGTGATCTTGATTAGGCTCGATTGAACTCGAATAGGCTCAATTGAACTTGATTTGAATTGATTAGATTTAATTACACTCGAACTCGAGTTCGAGCTCGAGTAACGTAAATTGATATCGAGTTTGAGCTCAAGCTCGAATTCTAAAAACTCGACGAGCTCGATCTCGAGCTTAGTTATTTTACCTGCGCTGCTCGAGCTCGACTCGACTCGAACGCACCCCCAGATGCAAGTGCAAGACAGGTCAAATCATTCGATAGAGATGAGTAAGTAATGAATGCAAAATTTGTGAAAGACTTGGAACCCGTCTAGCGTGAAAGATGTTAAGTTGAACAGCAAAAATTCACCTACACACAAATTTGCTCTAGCTGTATATGTGTATATATATATGTGCCATGCCAATTCCAACATTGGTCAGAAATCATACACTACTCCAGGATTACGTACCAAGACCGAGAAAAAGAAAATCATGGAGGGAACCGGAAAACATGCAGTAACTGTGATGGTGATGATGATGGCTTTGTTATTATGGGGCTGCTTGATGATGATGACCGGAGCCGAAGCACATATAGAAAAGGGAGGCTGCTTAGAAGGTTGCTTGGAGGGTTGCAAACACAGTGGGATCAGTCCTTTGAGGTGCTTCAAGTATTGCGAAAAGCACTGTGGTTCTCTTTCTGCATCCTTTGCTGCCGGCGGCCACAAGCAGCAGCAGCCAGCACCAGCACCCCCACCCGCTGGCCACCATTATTGCAACCTTGGATGCATGTTCGAGAAATGCTCCAAATTCCACGATGGTACGTAGGGATCTTTGATTAATTAATTCCCCGTTCAAACTCTGATCACCTCCGCAAGTTGTAACATATACATATATGTGTAATTAATGGATGCTGCAATGCAATATTGCTTTTCAATCTTAATTTGCAGACGAAGCCAAGGAAGAAGCCTGTGCATTTGACTGCAAAAACCATGTCTGCAAGCCCGCAAATTCTTGATTACGGAGTGCGTCAAAGTACCCTACAGACGCATCAATCATTATTGATGGAAGAGCTGGAACTCAATCAGTTCATAAGATATATATTCCCTTTATGTGATGAATAAGAGCCAATTCAGTTGTTGTGACATCAGTTTCTTTATTTCGATCGGCACTTCTCTCTCTAAGATATTGCTACAGAAGTGCTTTCTGAGTACTCCATAAATTAATATGTTTCAGCTTCTGCCTGATCATAATCTTTGTTTTTCTTTTCTTTCTTTCTTTCTTTTGGTTGTGTTTTTCCGGGTAAAACCACCTGAAAGGATGGAACAACAAATTTAAAAATGTGAGCCATTGCTTGAACTCGTGTCGCTGTATAAACAAGGAATCTGTACACAATCAAAGTATCACGCAAAAGCAGAGGAAAGGAAACAAACGACGGCCGTACGGACATGCAATGTCAAAATTATAACGAGACGTGCAATGTCATTTTTCAAGTTGGAATTACTACTAGAGTTCCAACTTCCAATAAGTAAACAACAAGAGTTGGATTCTTTTCAATTATTTGCAGCCGCACTGTCCATCCAGATGCAACAAAAACAATTAGAGTTCTTTGCTTCCTTTATTATTTCCATTCCAATGATTCAACCTTTAGTAATTTAGGTTGGCATCTGATGTCCGGCAGGAATTAATAACAAAACCTAGCAGCTCAGATTCCCGCAACCATTGTATCTGTTAACTATCGCCTTGCCCCAGAACACCGATTCCCTTGTGCCTATGATGATGGTTTTGACACCCTCAAGTATATAGAAGCACAAAATTATGCTGTTTTGCCCTCCAAAACTGACCTGAGCAAATGCTTCATAGCCGGAGACAGTGCTGGAGGAAACATAGCCCACCATGTAACACACAGGGCCTGCAAAGACTCTCACCTGTTTAAGAAAATAAAGATTGTTGGGCTGCTAGCCATGCAACCACTTTTTGGTGGAGAAGAGCGCACTGCATCAGAACTGAGGCTCACAAGAGTGCCTTTCCTCAATATCGAGAGCACAGACAGGATGTGGAGGAATTTCTTGCCCGAAGGTGCTGATAGAAACCATAAAGCAGCCAATGTTTTCAGAGATGGACCAAATTTTAAAGAAGCAGACACAGTGCCGGAGGATTTTCCAAGCTCGCTGGTATTTGTTGCAGGGTTTGATCCACTGCAGGATTGGCAGAAAAGGTATTGTGAGGGGTTGAGGAGGTGTGGAAAGGAAGTTTGGTTGGTTGAATATCCTAATGGTATTCATGGTTTCTATAACTTTCCAGAGCTGCCTGAGTCTGCACTATTTGTCAAGGAAGTGAGACAGTTCATTCAGGAGAAATGAAAACTTTCAACCAAGCAAGAAATAAGCTAAGTAGCAAACTTTGCATTGATGGGTAAGATACACAAATTTTCAGTACCCAGAAATAACAACAATATATCATGCTCAGAGAACTACAAGCAGAACATTTTATTTATCTGTTATGCTGTTATCAACACTTTTCGTTCTTTATGAAGTACAAACACATTTGTGTACTTGATTAAAACAGTTTCAGTAATTTTGGTTAGCCAGTGCCAATAGAGGAGTCCAATGATAATGAAGATTCATATATCTCTTGATCATTATAATTTGCTTCAAATCATCCTAATCAATGAAGCAAAAGAAATTTCAAAAATATAATGTTTTAAATTTTATATACATGTAAAACTCAGATTTTTAAGAAATATGAAATTGTTAATGTAGTAGGCCAGACTAGAATAGCTTCTCACTGCCAACATTCAAACATCCACATTCTTGAAGGATGCCTAACTACAAAACTATATTGACGATGACATTATTCTCATTGCTCACAATTAGAAACATACATAAATCTAGCTTGTTTTTCTTTTGATCTCTTTTGTACGTTATGTCTCCATCTCTTCACATGGATGTCTAGTTAAATTTGATAGTTTGCATCATCTTGCACACCACTATGGATCATATCTGACGAACTTCAGTTAGCAATCCAAAGCCTCCTGGCACAGTATAGCATCATGTGATCTGCTCTCTAACTGAATGCAGAATGGAAATTGGCAAGTTGGCAATGATGTTCCCAGTGGAAGTTGAGAAGCATTCAGGAAAAGATAAGAAAAACTAATTGCAACTCAATTACTGGCACTAATTTGCATGATCTGGGGAGAGATGATCAAAGCCAAGAGCCAAAAGAGATATACATATTGAACTGCAATACCAGTTGATCATAAACACCATACTCAGGTCATCAAATTTCTGCCGAGTCTCAGGTAGTCATTGAAAAACTCAAACAACAAAATTTGACCTATTGCCAACATTAATTCACCGAACTGCAATAAGAAAGTGTGCACACAAATTTTTGTTGTTGACATAGTAGAATCATCGAGTTTCTTGTACTAAAATGAAAACTATGGCAAAACTATAACGTTGCGAAGATCAAATACTACGTATACACAGTTAATAGTAGAGTGTTAAGAAGGTCAAAGAACAACCTTCTCACGCTAGTCTTCCCTCCCATTTCATCAGAATGATATGTTACTTCCTTATGTAAACATCTATCAATAAATTTGCATTAAAAAAAATTCTAGACACGCAGAAGAAGTCGATAGTATTAGTAATACTACAGAAGGTAATCAACTTCAAAGTGGAGCAGCTTTTAACTAAGATAACTATCATACATAGAACTACCACAAGTCATTCTTAATAAATGCATTCATTTACATCAGGTAGTTGAATTACTATCCAGACATACACATTTAGAAGTTGACATTTGTGTCAAGACTGAACAAAAGAGTTCATATTTCATAATTACGCTGAATTGTTAAGTCAATAGGAAGTGACCCAAAGGCGTAACTACTAATCAAAGAGTTTTTGGTACCTGAAAGATTACAATATTCTTGTATTAAGCGGCTCTCTAAACAGGAACTTCTCCTGCATAATTTCCCAAAAGGAAAGTTTCAAACAATAATGCTATTATAATACAAAATGAATTACCAAGCCCTGAGAAACAGGGCTTCACATGTCTTACATTTAATCTGACATTCACCATGTTCTGCACACTCTTATCTTTTGATTCACGTGTCTTATATTTGTCTGTTCGTGCATATGGGGTCGAGATCTAGCGGCAGGTTGATTTTGATAGCCTCCTTAGTCACTCGTCAATTTAGAGTTTGTGACTAGCTCCATCAGAATAATAATTCGTGTTGAATATGTGTCCTGTTTCAAGAAAATGTAATACAAATAAGAAATCAAATGTAGGCTCCTTTCCTAATTTGTCTTCAGATGTAAATGGAATATAAATTATGTGATGTAAACAGGTAACCTATTGTTGTATTCGTGGCTTATTGGGAGCTTGTTCTATTTTAGCATCATTTTCATAGATAGGTTTATGATAGTATGAGTTTTCGAAACTAAAAGCAGTTAAACCATATATGGAGATGGAAAAAGTGCAAGTAAACGTGGAATTTACAGCCCTTACAGAAGTTAAATTTCCTGTGTACCAAACTTCTGAATTAGCTCATGACAGGATCATCCTCAGATGGTACCATACAACTCTACTCACATGTAGGATCTACATTCCTGAGACATGAAATGGGTCACCACGTAGTTAAATTTTAAATTTTGAAAGTAATCTAAGCATCTCTGAACTGCTTCATCTCATTTAATATGTACATCTATTTGTGCTCTAGATGAAGAACTTAAAAATACTATAAGAGTCACAAAGATGAGAAACATATTCAGATCTAAATTCACCAGAAGCTTTGCTCCATTATTAAATCCATCTGGCAGTTCTATCTACACAATTAAAATCAGCAAGAAATTTTAACAGACAATGAACGCAAAAGGGAAACAATTTTTTTTTTAAATAAAGGGAAACAAATATAAATTATGAAAATACTTCACTACATGAAAAGAGGATTTCAGGAGAAGAAAACGAGGAAGTGGCAAGGAGGTGGGGGCTGTCAACTATTTTCTGAAGCCTACTGCTTTTTCTGCAGTTGAAGTTTAAGCAGTAGCATTCAAGAGTTTCATGCAATATAACATCCCCAGTATTGGATATTAGCGCCAAATATCTTCCAAATAGTAAGTGCAAGATTATTAGAACAATACCTAAGCAAGTACCAATATCATCTTCATGCATGCAAAGCCAAGATAATTCTCAATGAGTACCAAAAAGAACCTGAATAAGTGAATTTGCAGAAGGGCATTTTGAAGTACCGCTAAAACTTTATTTGATGCATGTGATGAAATAAATCATCCAACATCAAGAAGAGCACACTCAATACTATTTAAACAGGAAAGCTCCATAATCTGTGTTGTTAAAATCTGTAATGCCCTATATATCTCTGCTGTTTTTGGCCATGAATAATTATCAGATTGAAAAACCAATATCTGGCGTTGATCCTCAATCCAGCTGCATCCCGGCTCCTTTTCAATGCCATTCTGATTCAAGAAATTTCTAACTCTATCGACCTCATCCCACCTCCCTGACTGAGCATAAATATTTGAGAGAAGCACTAGACTTGATGTTTTATGAGGTTCAATTTCAAAAAGCTTCCTAGCAGCAAAATCAGCAAGCATCACATTTTTATGCAAGCGACAAGCCCCAAGAAGAGCACCCCATATTCCTGCAGTGGCTTGGACCTTCATTTTCCTGATTAACTCAAAGGCTTCCTCTAACCTTCCTGCTCTGCCAAGCACATCGACCATGCAAGTATAATGTTCAGCCAAAGGTTCAATGCCATACTTCTGCATCATGCAATTGAACAAGGTTAGACCTGCAGAAACTAAGCCTGCATGATTACATGCAGAAAGAACCCCAACAAAAGTAACTTGATCAGGAATGACAGCATATCCTTCCATTTCTTGGAAAAGTTTGCATGCCTCTATCCCATATCCATTTAGAGCATAGCCTGCTATCAAAGAATTCCAGGATACCACGTCAAGGTTATCAACATCACTGAATACATCTCTGGCACTCAAGATACTTCCACACTTGGCATACATCGTAATTAGAGCATTACTGACAACAATATCTTTCATATAACCATTTTTCACCACAATGTGATGAAGTTGCCGCCCAAATTGCTCAGCTGCAAGACTAGCACAGACCCTTAGGCCAGAAGCAAAAGTAGATTGATCAGGCTTCTTTCCATCACGAATCATGAGCAAAATATTCTTCAGTGCATCCATGTATAACCCATTTTGTGCATAACCTGAAATTACGGAATTCCAAGAAACTATATTCTTTTCCCCAATTTGCTCAAACATCTCAAGTGCTCTCTCCATTTTTCCTACTTGAGCATAGCCCGCAATCATGGTGTTCCAAGTATCTATTTTCTTTGGGGCCATATTTTGAAATAGATCGAAAGCTTCATCCATTCTTCCATGTTGAGCATATCCCACAATCATCGTGTTCCAACAGACAGTGTCACGTTTCCTCATGCGATCAAAAATTTGACGGGCGTCATCGATCCTATTGTTCTGAATAAAGCCAAGCATCATGGCTGTTTGTGACCTTACATTTTCATAAGGCATTCTATCGAACAATTTCTTTGCTTCTTCAAGCTAACCAATTCGGACATGACCACTGATGATGGTAGTCCATGATATAGCATCCTTCTCTGGCATCTCATTAAATAACTCTACTGCCTTGTCAACCTTGCAATTCTGAATGCATGCAGCCAACATCGCATTCCAAGCAACAACATTTCTCTCCGTCATGTTGTTAAAGAACCCCTCTGCCTCTGAAAGGTGGCCATGCCTTGCTAAGCCACTCAACATTGTGGCCCAAGAAACGACACTTGGATTGGGAATCCTTTCAAAAAACTCCCTAGCAGCATTCAGATCACCAGCTTGCGTGTACCCTTCTAATACCAAATTCCACGAAATCCAATCCTTTTCTTCCATCTCTTCGAAAAACTTAGCAGCCAAACACATTTGCCCGCTACGGGTATATCCCGAAAGCATTGTATTCCACGAAACCAAGTTCCTCACTGGCATTTCATTGAACAATTTCCTACCATCGCTGAGCATCCCATTATTGACATACCCCGTAATCAGTGCATTCCAACACGCTGCACAACTCTTATCGGGCATCGAATCAAATATTCGCCTTGCTTTTCCTACGAAACCGCTACGTGCATAACAAGTAATCATGAGACTGTAAGTAAAAGAGTCCCTTCGACGCATTTTATCAAATAAGTCAGCTGCTTCTTTAAAATAGTCATTATACAAGTAACCGCTCATCATTGTGTTCCAAGAAATCAAGTTCTTAAATGGCATTCGATTGAATAGAGCACAAGCCTCACTGATTCTTCCATTCTTAGCATAGGCGGAGATCATCGAGTTGTAAGTGACAGCGTTGGGATGTGCTATTGCGTTGAATACTCTGACGGCCTCTTCAATGTCACCTCTTTTGGCTAGCTGGGTTATCTTTAAATTCAGCTGAAAGACATCCTGTTGACCTCTTCTATTCAGATGACCTGCTACAGAATGCAGCCTTGCTTTTATCATATCAGCTCAATCAAGCGTAAAAAAGATCATCAGGCTTAGAGATATTCTGTTGTTTCTTGAGAGACACTGCTATTGCATCATTTGTGCTTTTGTGCGGAATTGCTCAGTTGAAGCCTGGGTTCGCATGTCCTTAAAAATTCCGCGTCAAACTCTAACCCATACATCTAAATTTTTTAACCAATCACATTGGGTAACTTGACAGATTTTTACTTTCATTACCAAACTCTCTCACTCCCGAGTTTGGATTATTTATTGGCTATCTTCTACCTGCTAATTTGAATGATTGAGAAAAAGGTAATTAACTATTATCAAACTAAAATTAGTACATACATAATGTTTAATCCACACATTAAATTGAATTTTAAACTTTGGTAGGGTCATATAACCTACATGAGAGTAATCTACATGAAAATGTCTATCATACACCTGTGATATACATCCAAAGGTGTTAGTGTAAAAAAAAAAATGATTACACACATTCAAAATTATTAGTGTAAAAAGATCACTAAATATCAGTGCATAAAAAGATTGCTACCATATGTGCATGTATTTACATCGAGTTTCAGGATTTTAGAGTTCTCTTACCAAACTCTATTGGATTATCCATCGAATACACCTCATCAATATCAAATCCTGACGGATTACCTATCGGTCGTCTAATCGAATTAATCATCGGACGAATATCAAACTTTACCCTACCTGAATATTAGGCATCACCCTTTATTTTTTTTACTATTTTATTTTATTTTTGAATTGAGCATTAGTAATAACCACCCGTTTAGTTCTCACTTAGAAATAAAGATAGTAAACATGTGCTTAATTGTATTATGTTAGCATATGAAAACATTTTTCCTGTGAGCGCCCCCCTCCAAAAAAAAAAAAAAAAAAAAGAAGCTATTTCTTTAAAATAGAATTGAGGTTAGAATAATTAGAGATTCTGATCTTTCTTTATCATTTCCATTTCTTAAATCTCATACCTTCCCACTAGAACAATTTTTTTTTAAAAAAAAAATAGCAAGTGTTTGTTTAGTTTGTGCAAGCGATATGTGATCGGTCCTGTCATGGCATAAAAATTGATTTTGCATGGTCCGAATCATGATATATAAATCTTGATACACGCGCATGGTTGACTCATGTATGGTTAACCATTGCACAATGAATATGTAAAAATGATTAATTATAAACAGATACATGACTTCTCACCAGAGCATGCCTGCAGGCTCCCACGAAAGAATTTGGTGATTTGGTGGCCGAGAGGTCAACTGTGAAACCGCATTCAATGAAGATTTGTGGTTTAGGTATACAGGGGACTGTGCCATTGAAGATGAAAGTGTCGAAGCTGCTGATAAAAAGGTTACGGAAGTCACTGATGATGATCAAGTCCACAGACAGGAATATGTTTTACGTTAAGTTTCCTTCTCCCACGTCCAACAGGATATCAAAGTCTCCAGTTCTTCAGTTGACAATTATTACTCGCGTTCATTAACTAGAAAGTGCGAAAATTTTCTCTTCGTAGTCATGAGTTCTCAGTTTTTACGCCATACTCACACGTCAATATTTTCCCAATTTCATATTATCCCATCTTAAATTGTAACATCCAGAGTCTCAAATTGTATTGACACTCTCTTTTCTGTGGGATTCTGGGTGAAAGTCGTCAACGATGACTAATTGACCAAATCAAGCGAGCCTGACAACTTGGCGGGCACACGGACACCATAAACAAAAAGAACACGCGTCCTATTCTTTTTAACCATTGTTGCCTGCATCAGAATTCAGACCCTGGAATATCAAAACACTGACCCCGGGAATTTAAGAAAACCTGGTGGAACCAACTAGCTACGATTGCATTAGACCACTAATCCACTGCTGAGCAACGTTAGCAAACACATGATTTTTAAGAGCACGAGCAAATTATTTCTGTAATTTTCTCTGCAACGAGAACCATGGACATCATCTTACTGCCATTTCTCCCCTTTTTTTCCTGTCTGTTTGACACAAAAGTTGCTCCTCCATTCGTCTGACTCCACAACATGAAAAGAAGGTCGCAGGAAGGGGCACGGGGTAGGGGCTAGGGCAAGAGCAAAAGCGCAAGGAATGGGAAAACATATTGCAACTCTATGCTTTAAATTATCAGTTGTTATTCGCTATGCCCAGTACAAGAGTAAACCTCGACTATTTTCATGACAAATACAAGCCTCTTGCAAGGAGTAGACAATCAAATCCTGCTCTACCGAAGCCAAACCAAGATTTGACTGCGAGCCTATAAAAAAAAGTACAATAAAAAAGTTCCAAAAACCGTACAAGCTCCAAAACAACCAAAAGCAACAGATTGGTAATCGTACAAGCTCCAAAACAACCAAAAGCAATGAAGCTTCTTATGCTATGAGCTTCCAGAGTGAAACTAATCAAGAAATTAAAGAACACCCCACACGCTAAGAATATTCACGATTGGCTCTTTACAAATGATGATGATACAGCTCGCAGCTACACAATCAAACATCGAGATAGATATCAAAGATTCCCAAGACCAAATCAGAATGAAAACGTAAAGCAGTTACCAAGAAGCAGAATCCTAATAAACCAACTGATCTCGACATGTTGCACACATGAACAAATGCATACTGAACAATCTAACTGTACACGATAGGAATAATGCTTGTCTGCTCAACTCTGCTCTTTTCCCATACTTGAAAGTAATAAATTAATTTCAGGAGTGATTCAGCCAAAAAATAGTACCTCGGATTTCCAGTTAATGCAACTGATCACAAGTTCTTGGGAGAATGGAATTATCAGGTACGCCATATGGTACCTGACACTCATCCCCAGCTTTACAATTGAAAAGGAATTTCTGCGTGCTTGTTCCATAAAAGTTGCTCCATCAAGGAGAATCACTAAGTGAGAGGAAAAATCTTTTCCAAATCTAAAGGGCATATCTCCAGAGTAATACAATCAGACTTTAAAAAAAAAAAAAAAAAAAAAAAACCATGCCACATATGTTAAGCTATCATACAGGATAACAGCAAATTATGGTTCAGAAATAAAAAAGAATAAAACAGAAGAGAATAAGTCATCCATTGAATGATTACAACTGATTATCACTACTAGGATCTCTAATTTCAGATTACAAACATAGAAATGACCTCGTTGCTACAACAACATAAAGTTCCAAGAAATTCAGGTTTCATAAGTGCAAAAGCTAAAACACAAACACCATAGATGCAGATACACACAAATGCTAAAACCATAAACATGAGCTATACATATACAACCTTCTACTTTGCTACCCGAATTATCACATCTGCAACGTTGCTTCATACCTGAAAAGTTATAGTTGGTATCCACCTAACTTATAAATCAATACGAGGCATAATAACTGGTAGAATCACGTGTATCATATCGGCCCAACCTAGAGCGATTAATATTATCCAATGCTGCCCCAAACACTCTTCGACTGTAATCATAATTGTTGCTGTCATAATGTGATCTATATCCATTAGAATGCTCATAATCATTGTTGTCATAATTGGATCTATACCCATTTGGCTGGTTTACAGACACGGCAGGAGTGACACGCACTGAATAAGAAAGCAAATTTTGTTAAACACAAAAACAGAAGAAGTTGTAAATATTAAATGCAAGGGTTTCTAAACGCAATGATGTCTTGAAAGTATGCATCACCTTGTGAATAGTTTACTTGGTGATCTTGAAACCTGCATGATGTCGATAACCTCATGGAATTTGGAGAAACGCCCATTTCGTTATACGCTACAGGGTGAGGCCTCGGTTTGTGAGAGGAACTTACCATAGGCAAGTTCATTGAGGGCCTGTCTTGCCCAGAAATCTGTTTTCAATGTCCAAATATTACTATACTTTCTATGCAAGCTGGAAAAATCATGCCTCCTCAACACAATTTACAAATGTCAGCCTACACCAGTTGTGTAAGGGTCCATAAGCTAATTCAGTTGTTGCCTCTTCAAGAGAAGATGTAAGCGGAAGCTCCACAAACCCCTCCTCAGGAGGAGCAACAAATTTAACCGTCTCATGGAGTCCCACAGAGAAACCAGTCGCAGGCTGACTTGGAGGCCAATGTTGAAGAGTTAAAACAAAACAAAACAAAAACGAGAGAGAGAGAGAGAGAGAGAGAGCACGAATAGCAGTACAAATGTAGCAAAAAGTTACCACATGATACAGCAAATTGAGTCAAACATAAGACCCAAACTTGGGGGAAAAAAAAAAAAGATGGAGTAATATAGTGTATAAAGTAAAACTTACAAGATGAATCACAAAGAACAAGGACATACCGCAAATTTCAATGTTCTTTTGTAAAGGGTTACAAGGCCAGAAAAAAGCTTGACAGCATAGTCTGCTACCTCTTCTGTTTCATATTGTGCAAATGCAAAACCTTTCGGCTTCTCAGTTTCTTTATCCCGAGGAATGTACAAGTCCACCACCCGACCAGCTTGAATCAGAATGTCATACAGTACCCTATCACTTACCCTCTCATCTAGATTGCCTGCAACAGGCATAACCAAAAGGCATTAGATACATCCAACTTTGATTAACCTACCATGACAAACGCGGTCTGTCAAGATAACCTAAATCACTGTGCATTTCCATTGTCCGATTACTTACGAGTTCTATTTAACCAGAACCCAAATACAATGATGTCTATTCTTTTAATTCTTAACAACAAACACTGGCTGATTTTCGGCGACAATAAATTTTACACCTCATAACGCAATAGATAAATTTTTAAGCACCATACAACATCCTCATTATAATTTATGGCTATATTGAAAGGCTGAAACCCTAGAAAATTCTAACACGAGACATAATAGCCAAAAAGGAAAAAAAGAAAATCAACAACCATACTTTTGCCCCAAAATCAGCTTAATCAGAATGTCAAATGAGAAGCCCACGACACGACAAATCTCAAGTCGGGGAAAGGAAAGGCAAAAAAGCCCTAATCCTATGGATAAGCAGGAAGGAGTAGAAAACCAAAAAACCTTTCATGTTAACCTAGGGCAAAAAGAAACAGAATTACTTAATCCACCATTACTCAACACGCTAAAATAGAATTCTGTCAAGACTTAAGGGAAAAAGAAGAAAAACAGAAAAGGCATCCGCAGAACCAGAAGAAAAGAAGCTTACCGACGTAAACCGTGCAATTGGGATTCTCAGCCGCCATGAGCGATTAATTGATTTCTGGACGATGTTAGAGTAAGTTGCCAGAACCCTAATTCTTTTGAGGACGGTAGGTACCAGGTTTATTTTCGAGATCCTTTCGGATTACTATTATATTTATGGGGTTTATCGCGACGCCGACTTTTGGTTCTTTACCTGAGGGCTAAGGCAGTGCTAAAAGCGATTTTTTTTTTTTTCCTCTAAGATTCGAAACCGACCCTCAAAGCCTGTCTCGTTTCCAGACAAAACACTGCTAACACTCTTTTTCTTTTACCCTCCAACAAAAAAGAAAAAGAAAAAGAAAAAAACACCTCTTTTTCTTTATTGCTTCTCTTATTTCCTTTTTCCCCCCGAGGGCAGATGATATGAGAAATTTTATGATGTGGGATATTATTATATGTTTAAATGAAACTCACTCATTAGTTTTGGATCAATTCCTAAACATGTTTAGTCGTTGATCATGATCGATACCTATTCGAGTTCATTTTCTTATAGTATTAATACTGCTAATACAAGTTTAGGCATTTCACCCATCCATATTTGTATTTACTGTTCATCATCTTTGGTTGATGCTCTTCTCCCTGCCATTAATCCATATTTGTATTTACTGTTCATCATCTTTGGTTGATGCTCTTCTCCCTGCCATTAAAAGTTCATTAGTGATCGAGATGGCAGGTCTCTCTCCTCTTGCCGATCTTTTTATGTTTACACCTACGATACGAGTCAATACACGTACTTGTTAGTGTGCAAGCACTCATTAGCTTGGTAATTTAAGTTAGTTGATATGTATCATTTGTATCAGATGATAATAAGTGTTTTAAAAAAAAAAAAAAACAAGCAAGTTAGTTCTCAAAGCATAAACATCAATCTTCCAAAAGAAAAGTTCTTTTGGCTTTTATGGCATTCCACTAAAAATTCATATTATAATACTCATTACATCAAAAGCCTTAATTAAAGGGGGTTATGTGTATATTTTGAAAATCATAAAGGGATTATATAATAAAGTATTAAGTCATAAGGGGATTATATGATAAAATATAAAAATTATATGGGGTTAGTAGGTGATGTATTTATAAAGGTAATTTCGACATTTTAAAAAGTTTTGTTACGAATGATTATTTTCGTTATTTTGATACTTTAGTTCAAATTATGAGGGGTTATGTATAGTTTTTGAAACTCTAAGGGATTTATGTCAAAAAACTAAGGCACTGTTTGGATTGCCATTTTCTACCAGAAAATTGCGTCGTTTTCCGTGATCACATTTTTCTATTATCTTTTTTCCTCACATACATCAAATCGCTACAGTAATTTTTTCATGAAAAATGACGAAAAATGCAATCCAAACGGGGTCTAAGCCACTAGGAGTAAAGTGGAATTTGCCTTTTAATTTAAACAAGACTAAGCAACTCATTACGTCAATTAATTTCACAAATCAGAAACTCGTTCGCTAGCGAAGATGAACCAAAACTTACGCAACAACACAGATGATTGAAAAATCTATGTTTTCAGAACTAGACCGGGTATCAACTCGGTTGATGTGACCAAATCCTTGACACTTAAAACACTTGGTGTCTCGGCCACGCGGTTTGGGAGTTCCATTACTAGCCTTAAAGTCTGGCTTGGTCGTTGCCTTGGAAGGGAGGCCATTCGGCCTTGGAGGGTGAGGAGGAGCTGCAGCTTTCTTCTCCCTTTTTGGTTGAGAAATACGCCAATTTCCTGCTTGATAAGTAGTGCTTTGTCGCGCACTACCCCTCCTCTTGAGGCGCCGTTCAACTGTGACCGCTTTTTCGAGCATTTCATTCATGTCGAGGTAGTGTTGGAGTTCTACTACTTCAGCAATCTCGGATCTCAATCCATGTAGAAAACGAGCCATAGTGGCCTCTCCATCTTCACGCAAATCCGCCTTCATTATGGCCATTTTTATCTCTTTGTAATAATCCTCAATTGACATGGACCCTTGGTTGAGAGCTTGTAGTCGACAGTGTAGATCTCGGCTATAGTAGCTCGGAACGAACCTTTTTCTTATTAGACTCCTCATTTCCTCCCAAGTTTTCACAGGTCTCTCACGATTTCTCCTTCGGCTTAGTCTAAGTTGGTCCCACCAAATGGAGGCGTAGTCAGTGAATTCCACAGCTACTAGTTTCACCTTTTGCTCCTCCGTATGGGTGTGGCATTCTTATACTAATTCAATTTTTCGTTCCCATTCCAAGTACGCCTCGGGTCCGACTTGCCTTGGAATGAGGGAATCTTGAGTTTGACACCTTTAATGATGTCATCTCCTCGACGTTGGAACCTTTGATCATTTTGGTACCTTCCCTCAAACGCTTCCTCTTCATCATTTGAATATGTCGATTCTTTGCCCTTACTTGAGATAGGTGGAGGTCTCGAGTTCTCCAACTGATCAATCCGGTCATGCAATGGTTCAATATCATTCTTAAGCAATCGTTTGAACTCCCTCATCATGGTTTCCAACTGTAGTGATAGAGCCGTTATTTGGCACGTTTTGCATTGTCATCTTGTCCTAATTTTGGCTATTCATGGTGCTAAGAAAGGGGATTTCACTCATATTTGACATTTGTGTGAATTGTAGGTGGTTAGCATTAAAATGATATCGCGGGGAAAAATTTCCAGAAGACTTTTCACTTCAGAGCGTGGCCACGCCTTAGAAGGAGGACGAAACCGAAAGCCGGACCGTGGTCCACGTGAACCCGAAGCATTGGATTAAAACTCTAAAGGAAATAGCTTTTGTGAGATGAAATTGCTCCAGACGTCTCTGCCTTTGACTTGGTGTGCGGCGGCTATATAAAGAAAAGAAAAGCAAGATTGGGACAACAACTTTTTAGCCTTAGCTTTAATTTTTCTTTTCCTACTTTTTGTCAGCGGCTTTGTCCTGGCTTTTCCGTTGCTTTTGTTTCGCCTGCGGCTAGCGGCCAGACATTAAAGATTTCTGCGGTGGGCTCTGTACAACGGAGACCCTTCTTCACTTTTTGCTTTTGACTTTTCTAAATTCCGTGAGATTCCTCTTGTGCTTTTCCAATTTTTCGGAAATCAATTTAATGTACTCAACTAAATCACGCGGGATTGACACGATGAGAAGCGGCTAATTTCCTCCTCTACCCAAAGGGTGACGCAAGGACGCGGTCCATAATATCTGTGAGATCTAATCGAATCTTCATTATTTCTTCCAATTTATTGCTATTCGTGTGTTTCCTGAATTAATTGTTCATGAGTATTTTATTAATTGAATATCAACGGCCGGATATTTGATTTAATTTAATAGCCTACTGCCACGTTAATTAAATAGAATCCGTAATTGTTCATTTAATTGACACCCCGTGGCAACCACCATAATTGGCTTTATGATGGGGAATTAAATTCCTACGGTCGTACCTAGGGTTGTTATCTGGTTAGAGAAGCAGTCAATGGTCGTACCTTGACTGTCGAAAAGGTAAGGAAGAACTGGTTGTCAGAGCTTATTGATAGCTATAACCAATCTAGTGATGAATGGGTGAAATATCTTTGCATCGATGAACATTTAATTGGACCGTACCTGAGCAGTTGATCCTTTGGGTGGAATTTTGTTAATTGCTATTTTTAGTGAATTGTGCCTTGTGAGTTAGTTTTGAATTTTGTTTGTTCTATTTTATTTTGTTTTTATTTGCCTCCCATTGAAAATCCCCCAATTTTGTTCTACTGTTTTGGAAAGAAATAATTTCCTACCCGCTCCCTGTGGAATCGACCCTACTTGCCATTGTACGCAAAATTAGTATTTTTATAGAAAAATCCGGTATATCGGATCAAGCAAACTCTTCGGGAACAGGGTGAATCAAGTAACCCATTGCACACCTAGGGTCCCTGCTCCAATACTTGGATTGGTTCTATAATTATTTAATTGAGGTAGTAATTAGGACTTTTTAGTAATTATTATTGCACAGGTTAGGCACCTGTCAATTTTTGGCGCCGTTGCCGGGGAGTAGGCGTTTGGATTATTTGTTTCTTTTCAAATTCAGTTTTTATTTTTATTTTATTCTTCTTGGTATTTTTGCTAGTTTATGCCCCATTCTTCTCGCACAGGTGGATTGGTATACGATCCTGAGGTTGAGAAGGCAGCGCGTAAGCGGAGGCAAGAGACCAAGAGGCAAAAAGAAGGGCACTTAATTGCTACAAACGAGTCAGCGGAAGACGAAGTAAGCATGGCCAACACCCAAACATTGAGGGAGCTGGCTGCCCCGGAGCTGACTCACCAGCCCTTGTGCATCACATTCCCCACTATGGCTGAGAATACTGCTTTCGAACTGAAGTCGGGGTTGATTCAGCTCCTACCTGCTTTCCATGGTCTTTCGGGCGAAGAACCCCACAAGCACGTCAAGGAGTTCGAGGTGGTTTGCTCTAGTATGAACTCAAGGATGCAGCTAAAGATTGGCTGTACTACCTACCAGCAGGTAGTATTACCACATGGGTGCAGCTGAAAAAGAAATTCTTGGAAAAATTCTTCCCTGCATCCCGAGTTGCGAGTTTGAGGAAGGAGATCTGCGACATTAAGCAATATCCCGGTGAGTCCTTGTATGAATACTGGAAAAGGTTTAACAAGTTGTGCACTAGATGCCCGCAGCATCAAATTAGTGAGCAACTGTTAATCCAATACTTCTATGAAGGGCTCCAACCAACAGATAGGAGTATCATTGATACTGCGAGTGGGGGAGCACTTGCAAACAAGACACCGAGGGAAGCGTGGGAGCTCATCGAAGCCATGGCAGAGAACTCCCAGCAATTTGGCTTACGTGAGAGCAACCCTCCCCGTAGAGTCAACGAGGTGGAGACGTCATCCCTTCAGCAGCAGATATCGGAGCTAACATCCGTTGTTCGACAATTAGTGGTGGGAAATGTGCCCCAAGTAAAGGCCTGTGGAATCTGCACAAACATGGGTCACCATACTGACTCATGCCCTATATTGCAAGAGGATGGGGTTGAGCAAGTGAACATGGCTGGAGGCGTGCCCGCGCCTCGTAGGCAATACGATCCGTATTCCAACACGTACAATCCAGGTTGGAGAGATCACCCCAATCTCAGCTATGGTAGTAGGCCACAAAATGCATTCTCCAATCGGCCTCCAGGATTTCAGCAACCGTGGCAACATAAGTCTCAACCCTCGTCCTCAAGCTCAGGGAGTTCTTTGGAAGAAATTGTCAAGAGTTTGGCCAACACTACCACTCAACTTGTCACGACCACCACTCAGTTCCAACATGACATCAAAGCAGGCATGAAAGACATGGAGACTCGCATGAGTCAAATGGCAACTGCCATTAATCGCCTAGAGTCCCACGTCTATGGAAAATTGCCATCGCAACCTGAGGTAAACCCCAGAAATGTAAGTGCCATGACATTAAGGAGTGGCAAGGAGGTGGAGGGATCTAAGTTGACGATTTCAAAAAGCAAAAGTGAGGAGCAGATAGAAAAGGGAATTGAAGAGGAATGGCGCATTCGCGAAGAGCCTAAGGTAACATCTATTCCTTCGATCCCTATTAAATGTAATATAGCTCCTTTTCCTTGCAGGTTGGAAAAGACAAAGAGGGCAGAAAAGGAAAAAGAAATCCTGGATGTGTTCCGCAAAGTTCAAGTAAACATCCCCCTATTGGACGCGATCAAGCAGGTACCCAAGTACGCAAAATTCTTGAAAGACTTGTGCGTTAATAAAAGAAAACTAAGGGGTGATGAAAGAGTGATGGTAGGAGAGAATGTATCAGCTGTACTTCAAAGGAAACTCCCACCCAAATGCGGAGATCCAGGTATGTTTGCTATCCCCTGTAAGATTGGTCATTCTAGTATCAAAAATGCCATGATAGATTTAGGAGCTTCTATCACGCCTAAGTCAATCTATGATTCCCTAAATTTAGGACCTTTAAAAGAAACGGGGATAATAATTCAATTGGCTGATCGTACATGTGCTTATCCGGATGGGATAGTTGAGGATGTTTTAGTGCAAGTAGATGGATTAATTTTTCCTGCTGATTTTTATGTGCTTTACATGGATGATAGAAGTGCCCCAAATCCATCACCTATTATATTAGGAAGACCATTTTTGAGTACTGCCCAAACTAAAATTGATGTTAGTAAGGGTACTCTCACGATGAAATTTGATGGAGAAATAGTTCACTTTAACATTTTTGATACAATGAAACATCCTGTTAACTCTCATTCTGTGTTTGCTATGTATACCACTAATCTCTCTGTGCAAGAATTTTCTAAGTTTGCTTATAGGGGTAAATCCAAGGTTGCTGCGAACAAGTCCTATAGGATGAAAGCAATTCATGAGGTAAAAATGGAGAGAAAATTTAGGAAAAAAGTTGCACTCAATAGCCATGTGGATCCTGGAGGAGGGCCACCAATTACAAGGAAAATTCAATTACATCCAGACTAAAGAGTGGTGCTATGTCTAGCCAAAGACATTAAAGAAAGGCGCTGCTTGGGAGGCAACCCAAGGCTTCTTTTGTTTTAGTTTTCTTATATTTTTTAAGTTTTTGTTAAGTGTTAGTGTCATTTAGTGGGTTGTTATTTTGTGATAGGAAGTTGGCAGCTAGGCATGCCCACGCTAGGTCATCACACCTAAGGAATGGAGTTTTAGAATTGACGGTCAGACGACTATAACTTCTAAGGCGTGCCCACGCCTTCCAACCTTTCCGAAAAAGAAACTTCAGTCTTCTCCTTCCTGTTGGTGTTGCGTCCGCCGCCACCACACCACCTTGTGCACGCAGCCGTCTCACCTCCTCCGCCTTAGTGTCTCACTTTCTCTCCCCGGTGGTCGGGGAAGTTTCTTTTTTTTTTCCCCTAATACTTCATTTGTCTTTTTTTACATTGAGGACAATGTAGGTTTTAGGTGTGGGGGGATTAGTGGCTTCCATTATTTCTTTTTTCTTTGTTACTCAAAAAAAAAAAAAAACAAAAGCAAAACAAAAACAAAAACAAAAACAAAATCCATTATTTCTTTTTTCTTTGTTACTCAAAAAAAAAATAAAAAACAAAAAAAAATGAAAAAAGAATGAAAAACATTGTACTTAGTCGTCTTTTTGGTTATTTTTGCTTGTTAATGCTTGAGCATGTTGCTGTGATAAATGACACAATCAAGATGCGTGGGTATGTGGGTAAATATACTAGCTATGCATTTTGTTTCCCTTGGCAGTGTCGTTGAATGTTGGATATACTGGATTAGACCCATTTTTGAAACTTTTGGGTGCTTTTGAGTCTTATATGAGCACATTATTCTTGTTTGCTCTATTTTTGTTTGATTGAGTGGGTATCACACATGGTATTGGCATTCTAGAACTTGCTAGTTTATACATGTCAAGGCCACATTTTTGTTGAATTGGATACATTTGAAATGATAAGGGCATTTAGGATTTAACCCTCTTTAGTTATCTAAAAAATCAAGCCCTCATCTTATCTCCCACTAGTGAACCAATTTGAGCTTTTGTCCTTCGTTTCTGGTTGTTATCCGTGTTTGTTAACCCAAGACATCTTTAAACTTTCTTGTTTACCCCTGTGTTGTCAAGGGATGCCTGAATTTCATCATTTGTGCAAAGCAAACAAAATTGGGGTTGCAAGTGCTGTTAGATTAGGAGCTATATGATGCTATCCTTGTATAAAGGAGGGGAAATTGGAAAAATGCCACTGACCAGAGGACTTTGGCTTACAGGGCGTGCCCACGCCTTACAGGACTTTCTCCTTAAAAAAAAAAAATCCTGAAGAGACCTCGTGACCAGAGGACTATGGGGTACAAGGCGTGCCCACGCCTTGCGAGCAGTATTCAATCAAAAAAAAAAAAAAGAGAGAGAAAGAGAAAAAATTGGGGACACTTGTACAAAGGGTACAACAAATGGAAACTGCCTTGTTAGTGAAACTCCTCTGATAAAGCACTGTGGTTATTGGGGAGTTTCGGACATTCTCTTGACACTTTACCCCCTATCTATACCTTCTCAACCCGCCTTTCACCTGAGTCCCATTACAACCCTATTAAAGTCCCTTTGATTTATGTGTTTGGTTCACTTTTAAGTGATGGAGATGTGATAAATGTGCAAGCCTATGGTAATGGCATTTCGTGATGTTGAATTGAGCGTTTCTAGTATTCATTCTTTGAATTACAACATGTCCGGTGTGTTCTACCTTTGGTGATATTGTCAGGGACCCTAGATCCTTGTGTTAGTATAGACTACTACATAACCTCTGCTCTCTTGGTTGTATTTCTGAGCTCCGAAATGCTTGAGGGCAAGCATTGTCTAGGTGTGGGGGGATTTGATAGAGCTGTTATTTGGCACGTTTTGCATTGTCATCTTGTCCTAATTTTGGCTATTCATGGTGCTAAGAAAGGGGATTTCACTCATATTTGACATTTGTGTGAATTGTAGGTGGTTAGCATTAAAATGATATCGCGGGGAAAAATTTTCAGAAGACTTTTCACTTCAGAGCGTGGCTACGCCTTAGAAGGAGGACGAAACCGAAAGCCGGACCGTGGTCCACGTGAACCCGAAGCATTGGATTAAAACTCTAAAGAAAATAGCTTTTGTGAGATGAAATTGCTCCAGACGTCTCTGCCTTTGACTTGGTGTGCGGCGGCTATATAAAGAAAAGAAAAGCAAGATTGGGACAACAACTTTTTAGCCTTAGCTTTAATTTTTCTTTTCCTACTTTTTGTCAGCGGCTTTGTCCTGGCTTTTCCGTTGCTTTTGTTTCGCCTGCAGCTAGCGGCCAGACATTAAAGATTTCTGCGGATTGCATCTGGGCTCTGTACAACGGAGACCCTTCTTCACTTTTTGCTTTTGATTTTTCTAAATTCCGTGAGATTCCTCTTGTGCTTTTCCAATTCTTCGGAAATCAATTTAATGTACTCAACTAAATCACGCGGGATTGACACGATGAGAAGCGGCTAATTTCCTCCTCTACCCAAAGGGTGACGCAAGGACGCGGTCCATAATATCTGTGAGATCTAATCGAATCTTTATTATTTCTTCCAATTTATTGCTATTCGTGTGTTTCCTGAATTAATTGTTCATGGGTATTTTATTAATTGAATATCAACGGCCGGGTATTTGATTTAATTTAATAGCCTACTGCCACGTTAATTAAATAGAATCCGTAATTGTTCATTTAATTGACACCCCGTGGCAACCACCATAATTGGCTTTATGATGGGGAAACGCAAGATCTAATTTAAATAAACCCTCTTAGCGTATTTATTGATTAGGGTTGGGTTCTTCTAGCTTTAAGGCAATTGGGTAATTAAATTCCTACGGTCGTACCTAGGGTTGTTATCTGGTTAGGGAAGCAGTCAATGGTCGTACCTTGACTGTCGAAAAGGTAAGGAAGAACTGGTTGTCAGAGCTTATTGATAGCTATAACCAACCTAGTGATGAATGGGTGAAATATCTTTGCATCGATGAACATTTAATTGGACCGTGCCTGAGCAGTTGATCTTTTGGGTGGAATTTTGTTAATTGCTATTTTTAGTGAATTGTGCCTTGTGAGTTAGTTTTGAATTTTGTTTGTTCTATTTTATTTTGTTTTTATTTGCCTCCCATTGAAAATCCCCCAATTTTGTTCTACTGTTTTGGAAAGAAATAATTTTCTACCCGCTCCCTGTGGAATCGATCCTACTTGCCATTGTACGCAAAATTAGTATTTTTATAGAAAAATCCGGTATATCGGATCAAGCAAACTCTTCGGGAACAGGGTGAATCAAGTAACCCATTGCACACCTAGGGTCCCTGCTCCAGTACTTGGATTGGTTCTATAATTATTTAATTGAGGTGGTAATTAGCACTTTTTAGTAATTATTATTGCACAGGTTCGGCACCTGTCATGTAGTTTGATGTCCATGGTTTGGTCACCGACTTCATTAGACGTATTTAGTTCACCTGCAAACAAATAAACAAAACGAGTTCCTCTCTTTTTTTTTTAATAATACGATGTATAGGTCACTCACACTCGTGTTTCACTCAAATGTATCACTCCCCAATAATCTTACCAAGCAATTCCTTGGCTGGCTAGTTGCTCAGGTTGAACAAACTAGGCGTCACCGCAGTGTACGTTCTTGACTAGTCAACAAGTGACACACAAGCTAGTAGCAATAAATGGAGGTGAATGAATAAATACCTAGACAACACTCAAGACTCAGAATATAGCTGGACAATAACTAACGACTCAAAAGAAAGTAAGACAATTAACTTGAATGCTGAAATTTTGAAAATCCTAGAAAAACTCTACCCGAAACCCAATTTTCTGGAATTTTTTGAGCTGCTGGTCCGTGGTCTTTTTAGTAAGGATTTTGGAGTATTTTGGGTGACCTTAGACTGCTCAAATAATGGGCAATCTACTACCCAAAACTTAGCCTAATCGGGTGTCACAATTGCTCCAACGATTTTAGGAAAATTCAAGAATTCAAAATTCGGAAATTGAAAAGTTTGATCTGATTCGGACACTTGGGGTTGCCAAAGGAATGGAAACCTTGGAGTTTGGTCAGATTTGGGAGTCCCAAGTGGTTCAAATGCGAAAATTTGGGGCTGGTCAAGAATTGGAGGTTGTTCAGATTTGAAAGTCCAAATTTGAATCAGATTTGGTGGCTTGAAAGCTGACCAAAACTAGGGCTATTCAGATTTGGAAGACCAAGTTTGAATCAGATTTGGTAAAACTTGAAGGCTGGTCAAGAATTGGAAACTAGAGCCGTCTTTCTTGAATTTTTTTTGACTTCTATTGGGGTGTTTTCACACAATAGCCAGCCAGTTTAGACCACAATCTCACAGCAATTAATGTAAACAACTTGGACAGATTTGGTTTCAAGATCAAAGTTCCATGAAAACAAGAACACGGTTGAAGGTTTATTTCAGATTTCAAGACTGCCAAGATTAACCTCTGGTGATCCAAGAAGCTCAAGACTTTCCCAATAAGGTTTTGATATTCGAGTTTTGCAAAGCAACAACACAAAGGTTCAAGAAACAATTGCAAACAGATTCGACATCCCAGCAAATTAATTCCAGCAACGACTCAAGGGAATGACAATAAGGTATGGAACACAACAGATTTTTGGATTTAAACAGAATATAAACACAAGACAAAACTGGACAGAAATTTTCAGACAACAACTAAACAACAAAGACAGATTTGTGACAAGGAAATAACCAAGACAAATTTCGGACTTGACAAACCCGAGCACTTGAGCTACGAATTTAGAAGACTAAACAGATCTAAAAACAATAAAAAGGGATATACGTGATACCTCTAACCAGCTCTGATGCCAGTTGATACGAGACGCGGAAGCTACTTCGGATCTAGAGGAACACGTTGACGATTTGATGGAGTTGAACCCGAACTTGGACCACTCAAGAACAGATTCAACGGTAGAGGACGCCACAATCAAGTATGTGTTCTTGATTGTTAAGTCAAGAACAGCCTAGGATCAACTCTAGAATGTTCAACTTAGCTTTCACAAGTTAAGGGAATTTGCGAGGGAACTTAACTGCGGCTCAACCCGCCGTTTGGAGTTTGAACACTTGCATCTTTAATTGTAAGCAGCATTTTAGTAGTCATGCAAGGATATTCCAACTCAATTCCTTCAATAGCCGGTTCTCTTGGGCTTGGACGGCACGGACCAAGGTTTGGAGGGACTCCTTGAATCTCTTAACTCGTGCTCGTGTCACTGGTTCTTAGGGCACCTTCACAGGGTGTACTTGAACACTTTGGGACTCGTGCTCAACTGCATCATCTTGTATAGAGTAGGAATATATGTAGTATAAAATCTATCGTATTCGACCAAAAAAAAAAAAAACTAGCAAACGTCCAATAATTTCCTAAACAAGAAATTACTAGGAAAGCACCGATCAAGGAATTTGCTGCAGCTGCAACCCATAATTCCCTAGCGAGCTAGAGATGAAAGATAGTTCACCAAATTTGCGCTCATTCCACAGCATGCAAACCTCTCACAAGTCGCAATATGATAGTTATTGGATTTTAAGAAAAAAAAATTAAAACATGATGTTTATGTAGGAGAAATAGCAATATAATAAAAAGTGGGATAAAGAGTGACATAGGGTATGTGACAGAAGATCCGTTGCAAGGTTTTTGCAATGTTTAAACCAATTGGTTTCTTCTTGTACGGTTGTTTCGTCGCTGCCCAATTGATAGGGTTCATTACTGTTGCTAAGGGTGTGAATCGAAATCGAAATCGGTAATTCGAAACTTTGAAATTGAAATTTTTTGAAATTTTGATGTCAGAATTTTCGACCGATTTCGATTTCGAATTCACTAATTCTAATTTCACCGAATTCTTGAATATAAAAATTATTATTATTATTATATTACATATATATATAAAAATATTATATATATGTGTGCAAACAAAATTGAAATCGAAATTATTTCGATTTCACCGAATTCATAAATATAAAAATTATTATTATAATATAAATGTTATATTATATATTATATATATGTATATATATGGAAAAATAGATTTGAAATCAAAATAGGAATTCCGAATTCCGATTTCGATTTCAATTTCGAATTGTGAATTCGAAATTGAAATTTTTGATTTGAAAAATCCCATTACCGAATTCCTGTCATAAATTATGTGCTATGCCCAAAATTAATTTGACTAGACAATTTACACGCACGATCGAGGACCGTACCAAGGATGAAGCTACATGTATGCACAGCAACACGGCTTGAACACGGTATAACCTTTTTTTTTTTTTTGATAATGAAAACGGAGTTTCATTAAAGTAAATCTGCTTTTGCAGCGTACATAATCTCTTTTGGGAATTTTACAAACCAGACGTGGCTTCCCTCAATTGGCAGAGACAAATGAGACAATAAATGAGCAGGAACACTGTTCTTCCTTCTTACATGTGAAACGCGTACATGTGAAACGCGTATGTAGCAAAAATCCTTCAGCATATCTCTAATGCCTCTGATCAAGTTACCTAACACCAATAAGTCAAGACTTGTACTATTGATTCTCTGGACAATACCCAAGGCATCCCCTTCTAGAGTGAGATGAGAAATACCAAAATCTTTGGCAAATTGTAAAGCTTTAAGAAAAGTCAAGCATTCCACATGCTCTGCATTAAGGGCCTCCAAAACTCTTTCAGCCATTAAAGCTTCCACTTGTCCTTGATGGTCTCTCACCACAACTCCAATTCCAGCCCCAGTATCAGAGAAGGTCTCTCACCACAACTCCAATTCCAGCCCCAGTATCAGAGAAGGCTCCATCAACATTTATTTTCAAAATACCTTCTTCAGGAGCTACCCACTTGGTCGAACACGGTATAACTAAAGATCTCTTCCACCTGACCCTGATTTTATGACTTCTTGTGTTGCATTTCAAAATACCACTATCTTCCACGACCGCTAATGCACCGATAGATGATGGATGCAGTAAACGATAGAGAGAGCGAGATTGCACTGTTGGTCTCTAGCGCCTCAAATCATCATGATAATAGCTGGATTGACATCCCATCATCATCATCTTCATCGACCCCAACATGGACTTACGACGTCTCTCTAAGTTTCAGAGGCGAAGATACTCGCAGAAGTTTTGTAGCCCATCTCTTCCGAGCTCTTCGCAGCAAAGGCATCTATACTTACAAAGATGATCAGAGATTGGAGAAGGGCAAGTCGATTTCACCCGAACGCTTGCAAGCAATCCAAGAATCGTTGTTTTCAATCGTAATATTCTCCAAGGGCTATGCATCCTCGACGTGGTGCTTGGAGGAACTTGTAAAGATCACCGAATGTCACGAGATCATTGGACAATCTGTGTTGCCAATATTCTACGACGTCGATCCGTCAGACGTACGCAAGCAGAGGAATAGCTTCGCCGATGCTTTTGCCAAACACGAGAGAGACCATAGCCCGGAGAAGGTGCAGAAGTGGAAGGAAGCTATGTCTCAAGCAGCCGGCATATCAGGCTGGCACTCTTGTGATTTCGCAGATGAGTAAGTACTACCACCCAGCTTCATGGTTGCCCACTTGCCTTGCCTAGCTAGCACGTGTATGATTTTTTAATTACACAAGTTATACTAAAAAGACTTGTAATTTACTTAGTTGAAATAATAAATTGATTAACATAATAAACCAATATTTTGAGAACCAAAACATTTTCTATTTTTTTGCAAAAGAAAAAAAAAGTGTCCTAGGAAGCCTTACTAACACAACGCAACGTTCTATCTTTGGATATATGTTTAATTGATCAATGCATATATAGGAGGTGACAAACAAATAAGTGTAACGCAAATCGTTAAATTGAAATCCCGTTTGCCAAGTGAGTTTTTTTTGTGTTTATTTAAAACTTTACTGTAGTTTACTTTAGAAGTTGTAGAAAAAAATTTTGAAGTGCGTAAAGTTTCGGATATTTTGAAGTTTTCTGTATAGTTTAAAAACTTTGATAAGTTTTTGAAAGTTACTATAATTAAAGTTTTTAAAAAAACTTGTGGCAGACAAAATTGTCCAAAAACTTGTTTGACAAACAAGGCCTAAAGTATGCGATAAGTTTAAATACGTATCATTACAAGAAAGCGTTCTGGTAGTATAGTAAAAAAACTTCTTTATCAACTTAAGAACGGGAACTCATCAACTGGGAGCAAATTATATATTTTTACAAGTATTAGAGAACCAAATACTACTTAATTACCTACCTATTGAGATGAAGAGTTAAGCTATATTATGTATTTGAGACATAGTATTTGGCCTGTTTTTGTTTTTTTTTTTTGAATAAGCTCAACTCCTCAAAGCTGTGTTGCGGTCGTACCGGTGCCGTTACTTTCTGGTTTCAGCTTGTTATAGATTGAAAAAATATTTCGTAGTGAAGGACAGTTCTCAGACCTACAAAATCATTTTGCTATGCATTAACTTGGATGTTAGTGTTACTTAACGGTCGCTTCGATGGTGTGATATCCACCATGTATATTGTGATTGTATAAGACTAATAGCACGTTTGTTTGCAGTAATAACTAATACTTACTCAAGTCGTATTACTAATTAATGTCGTGCTTGGACATTTTGATGGATCAATCAACAGCGATGAGTTCATCGAGAAATTTGTTCAAGACCTGCATAGTCGGTTGCACCAGTTTGAACAACCACCTGGCGAACATAATCTGGTGGGAGTAGGATCTCATACGGAGGAAGTCATTTCGTTGATGGATTTGAGAAGTCCCGAAGTCCGCATAGTGGGACTCCACGGGAAGGTGGGAATAGGCAAGACAACTGTTGCCAGAGCCCTTTTTGACAGATTATCTGACAAGTATGAAGCTGCTTGTTTTCTGGATGATGTTGGCCAAATTTCCCAGAAACACGGAGTGGATTATTTACAAGAAATCCTACTCTCCGAGATGCTCAAGCTAAGAAACGTCAAGATAAGAAGCACGAGCGAAGGGCTGAGTATGATGGCACGCCGGTTTCGACACCTGAGGACCCTAATCGTTCTTGATGCTGTGGACCACGCAAACCAGTTGGAGGCCTTGGCAGGAAAACGCAACTGGTTTGGTGGCGGGAGTAGAATTGTCATAACAGCAAGAGATGAAGAGTTGCTGTCTAAATATGGAGCTGATGGTACGTATAAGGTGTACGGATTGTCCTACAACCAAGCTAAACAGCTCTTCAGTCTCCACGCATTTGCGAACAGAACTCCTGGAGCTTTCAGAAAGAGCTTGGGTGGTCCAATTTGTAGTATTTGCAGACTTCCCTCGTCTATTAAGGTCTGGGCTTCTTTGGTCCGCGGTCGAGATATAGCCTGGAGGGAGGTTTTTACAACGATCAAACCAAATGGTTTCGTTTCGGGCGTTTGTTTCTTTGTTGCCCAACTCTTATGTAACATATTTTTTACTGAACAACTTAGGTTACTTTCAACAAATTCAACAACTTAAGTTTCAAGTTCAGCAGTAGCAAGAATGTCCGTTTTCTGAAACTCATTGTTTTGTCGCTCTCTATCTGAATGACTACCCCCTCCCCCCCCCCCGCCGCGGGGGAAGAGAAGGGAAGAAAAGAGAAACAAGAGTTTGGAATAGGTAATTCTGCAGAGAACTGTTTATAAACTATCCACTGAACTTCAACATCATTTTGTGCACATTATCCACTGAATACCAAGACGATCATCTGTCCATAGACATGCGTCAAGAATTCATGATATGCCGTTCAAGAAAAGGCAGGCAATTCAATCAAGTTAAATAACTTATCCACAATGCTATTATATGATATTTTCCAAAAAAAAAAATGAATTGATTCACAAGTTACTGAGATTTGCAATGACCTGGACCAATGCCAAGTTGATGAGTTGAAGAAAGGTCTGACTTGACAAAGCCATATAATGGAGCGATATAATTAATTAAGACTAGCATGAATCCGGTCATTTTTTTTGTTGGGAAGGTAGTTTTCAAGCCATTTAATTAAGGTTTTCTTTTTTTTTTTTAGGATAAATGGAAAAGTATCAAGTTCAATATTTCTCATTTATATTTTCTCTTTTCATATCATCCGATTCATCCCTCCTCGTTACTTACTTAAGGTTTTGAGCCATGCCAGAACCATGAGGGAAAAGATGAAAGAAAACATACATACATACATGAGGAGCAAATAAATAGCAAATGTGGTCTTCCTCTTGTTGCAATACATAAATAGAACGCTAAAAGTGACTAATTCCAGAATATTAGTACTACAACAGTCTCTAATCTACTACTGCTATGTTATGGAGGAAGAGAGAAGTCACAGAAAGAAGAGGAGAGGGGTTCAATTGGAAAGTGAAGATGCCCTCCCCTGGTTAATTCCAGAATATTACGTACTGCCTGCATCTGCATGATTTTTCCTTTTTTTTTGTACTTAAAAAATTGCTCCCCATCTCCCCACGTTGACTTGCAGGATCCAGCTCAGCTCCCAACAGGCCGCAACAACACGCATTTGAATTTGCTGAATTGGATCAGATTTATTTATGACTCAGCTGTGTCTTCCGTCATCGTGGAGTGCGACGTCTGCCGGCCGGACCACAAAAGCCAACACGTGGATCTTTACGGTTTACACCGCCAGTTAAACTTCCATTTTTATTGACCACGTCGAATCATCCACTCACCATGCTCCACGTGGCAGCCAACACGTCAACCCTTGCCACCAGCTCCGACCATCGGACCATCATCTCTCAGGTGAGTTTTATCAATCAAAAAAAATTCTTCTTAACCTTTTTATGTTGCCCCTGCACTCCTCGAAATCCTAGACCCTTTTTTTTAATATTATTTAAGCACTGAAAATCCTTCTTGTTAGTAAGTACCAGTAGGAGTACATTTCTTCTTTACCACTTTGGTATTCTTGTCGGGGTAATACTTTCATAATACAGCTAATGTGTCTCTCATCAGCCTTCTTGACTTGAGAACATGGCGGGATTTCAGGTGGCTTTTGTCTTTTGCCTTTCTTTTCGGAAACCTTTCTTTTCATATGATAAAAAAAAACCTAGCAGCCAACGATTTGCTTGCTCTGCCAATAAATGGAACTAAATTCATGGGTTTTAGCCAATGTTTTTAAACTCGGACCGGTCAGTGAACCGGAGAGGTGGCCGGTTCGCGGTTCGACCGGTCCGACCGGTCCAACAGGCCGGTTCAAAGGTTCACTGTTTTTTTTTTTTTTAAATGTTAAGTACTAAGCAGGTTTCATTCTACACTTGAACTTTACCAACATAACTTAATTTAAGTTATGATAATAATAAATTTTCTAAAAGTTATACATAAAACATGGAATGATAAATATAATTAAAATATCATAATTCACCATAAGTTTTCATAAATTCATTATAAACATAAATAGATACAATCCAAATGTTCACCAATTATCACAAATAAAAACACAAAAAATAAATAAATTAAATATTGAAATTCTTTTACAACCCTTAAAAAAATCCATAAAAGAGTTCAAATTAAGACAAACTATTTGAATAGCAAACTTTTATCAGTGGCATGATAAGCAACCACACCACCTTCACAATTTCATCAACTTAAGCTGAAAAAGTTAAAATTTTATTATAAAAATATAAATCTAATTGCTCAAACTAAAAAAAACTAAAAATTTTTGAAAAACAAATATACAGTTAAACACATAAAAAATTAATTGCTACTAAACATTACTAATTAACATGTTATATTAAATTCAATGATCCTATACCATTAATTATTTTAAATTCAATTATCAATAGCTTCGATTATGTGCCAACTACCATATTTTTGACCAGCCCAATGTTATTATTTGTAATTCCTACCCAATTCCTACACGGATGTGCACTACTTTTGCAAAAATTCATCCTTAATTAATCGAATAAAAATAAAACAAAAATGAGGGAAACATATGAAAATTGAGGGGAAAAAGAAGAAAATGCAAAAAATCAACTAAAGATAATAATATAGAAAAAAAAACCTTGAAAAGAAAAAAATTAAACTTACTAAGATGTTGGAAAACAAGAAAAGTTGAAATTTTCAACTTGTTTACAATTTGCTAAAGATAATAACCTGATAATAATGGTGAAGACTTGAGAAAATTTTGTTGTGGATATTTGGGTTAAAAATGGTTAAGAAGAAAAAATTGAAAAAAAAAAGAGAAGAACTTGATGTTTTAATATATTTTTTAGTCAAGTAAAATTCTCAACAAACTTAATTATAGTCTAGTGGTGAGATTGTTATATCCAAACTTGGAGACCCATGTTCGAATCTTAACTACACCATTCTTGATATTTTGTTGAAAAATTTAAAAAACCGCCGGTTCACGGTTCGCACGGTTCGTCCGGTTCGTCCGGATTTCAACGGTTCTCCATGAACTTCCGGCTTTAGCATTAGACCGGACCGGTGACATGGCCGGTTCGCGGTCCAACCGGTCGAACCGGCCGGTCCGGTCCGGTTCTGAAAACATTGGTTTTAGCAGTATGAAGAAACGTTTTGCAAAATGTAATGAGTGCATTTGTTTGTTTTGCGACGGACCAAAATTGTGTACAACCAGCGGCAAAGTGGTAAAAAAATTGCTCCTTTCTAGGCTTGGACAGCAGCGGCTCCTCTGTCCGTTTCCTCTGCAAAAATTGCCGTTACTTCCATAACTAAAATTCAATCCACCATCTATTGTTGGGACCTTTTTCTGGGCAAAAATAATGAGTACCTTCCTAGATCTATCATTATTGTTTTTCTCTTTTTTTTTCCCTTTTTTGGCCAGCATTTAGGAAAAGCACTACTACTACTGCTACTTTCACTGGCTGTATACTTCCCATTTTATTGCACTTGCGTTGCGAGGCTTTTAACCGATTTTGGGGGCGGGGGGTAAAACTTTTATTCACTATTCAATTCTTTTTCAAAACAGTAACACACAAGCTAGGCGTCACCGCAGTGTACGTTCTTGACTTGTCAACAAGTGACACACAAGCTAGTAGCAATAAATGGAGGTGAATGAATAAAGACCTAGACACGACTCAAGACTCAGAATATAGTTGGACAATAACTAACGACTTAAAAGAAAGTAAGACAATTAACTTGAATGCTGAAATTTTGAAAATCCTAGAAAAACTCTGCCCGAAACCCAATTTTCTGGAATTTGTTGAGCTGCTGGTCCGTGGTCTTTTTAGTAAGGGTTTTGGAGTATTTTGGGTGGCCTTAGGCTGCTCAAATAATGGGCAATCTATTACCCAAAACTTAGCTCAATCGGGTGTCATAATTGCTCCAACGGTTTTAGGAAAATTCAAGAATTCAAGATTCGGAAATTGAAAAGTTTGATCTGATTCGGACACTTGGGGTTGCCAAAGGATTGGAAATCTTGGAGTTTGGTCAGATTTGGGAGTCCCAAGTGGTTCAAATTCGAAATTTTGGGGCTGGTCAAGAATTGAAGGTTGTTCAGATTTGGAAGTCCAAGTTTGAATCAGATTTGGTGGCTTGAAGGCTGACCAAAACTAGGGCTGTTCAGATTTGGAAGTTCAAGTTTGAATCAGATTTGGTAAAACTTGGAGGCTGGTCAAGAATTGGAAACTAGAGCCGTCTTTCTTCAATTTTTTTTGACTTCTGTTGGGGTGTTTTCACACAATAGCCAGCCAGTTTAGACCACAATCTCACAGCAATTAATGTAAACAACTTGGACAGATTTGGTTTCAAAATCAAAGTTCCATGAAAACAAGAACACGGTTGATGGTTTATTTCATGTTTCAAGACTGCCAAGATTAACCTCTGGTGATCCAAGAAGCTCAAGACTTCCCCAATAAGGTTTTGATGTTCGAGTTTTGCAAAGCAACAACACAAAGGTTCAAGAAACAAGTGCAAACAGATTCGGCATCCCAGCAAATTAATTCTAGCAACGACTCAAGGGAATGACAATAAGGTATGGAACACAATAGATTTTTGGATTTAAACAGAACATAAACACAAGACAAAACTGGACAGAAATTTTCGGACAACAACTAAACAACAAAGACAGATTTGTAACAAGGAAACAACCAAGACAGATTTCGGACTTGACAAACCCGAGCACTTGAGCTACGAATTTAGAAGACTAAAACAAATCTAAAAACAATAAAAAGGGATATACGTGATACCTCTAACCAACTCTGATCCCAGTTGATACGAGACGCGGAAGCTACTTCGGATCTAGAGGAACACGTTGACGATTTGATGGAGTTGAACCCGAACTTGGACCACTCAAGAACAGATTCAACGGTAAAGGACGCCACAATCAAATATGTGTTCTTGATTGATATGTCAAGAACAGCCTAGGATCAACTCTAGGATGTTCAACTTAGCTTTCACAACCTAAGGGAATTTGCGAGGGTACTTAACTGCGGCTCAGCCCGTCGTTTGGAACTTGAACACTTGCATCTTCAATTGTAAGCAGCATTTTAGTAGTCGTGCAGCATTTTAGTAGTCGTGCAAGGATATTCCAACTCAATTCCTTCAATGGCCGGTTTCCCTTGGACTTAGACGGCACGGACCAAGGTTTGGAGGGACTCCTTGAATTTCTTAACTCGTGCTCGTGTCACTGGACCTTGGGGCACCTTCACAGGGTGTACTTGAACACTTTGGGTCTCGTGCTCAACCGCATCATCTAGTATAGAGTAGGAATATATGTAATATAAAATCTATCGTATTCAACCAAAAAAAAAAGAAGAACTAGCAAACGTCCAATAATTTCCTTAACAAGAAATTACTAGGAAAGCACCGATCAAGGAATTTGCTGCAACTGCAACCCATAATTCCCTAGCGAGCTAGAGATGAAAGATAGTTCACCAGATTTGCGCTCATTCCACAGCATGCAAACCTCTCACAAGTCGCAATATGATAGTTATTGGATCTTAAGAAAACAAAAAAAAAATTAAAACATGATGTTTATGTAGGAGAAATAATAATATAATAAAAAGTGAGATAAAGAGTAACATAGGGTATGTGACAGAAGATCCGTTGCAAGGTTTTTGCAACGTTTAAACCAGTTGGTTTCTTCTTGTACGGTTGTTTCGTCACTGCCCAATTGATAGGGTTCATTACTGTTGCTAAGGGTGTGAATCGAAATAGAAATCGGTAATTCGGAACTTTGAAATTGGAATTTTTTGAAATTTTGATGTCAGAATTTTCCACCGATTTCGATTTCGAATTCACTAATTCTGATTTCACCGAATTCTTGAATATAAAAATTATTATTATTATTATATTACATATATATATAAAAATATTATATATATGTGTGCAAACGAAATTGAAATCGAAATAGGAATTTCGATTTCACCGAATTCATGAATATAAATATTATTATTATAATATAAATATTATATTATATTATATATATATATATATGGAAAAATAGATTTGAAATCAAAATAAGAATTCCGATTTCCGATTTCGATTTCAATTTCGAATTGTAAATTCGAAATTGGAATTTTTTATTTGAAAAATCCCATTACCGAATTCCTGTCGTAAATTATGTGCTATGCCAAAATTAATTTGACTAGACAATTTACACGCACGATCGAGGACCGTACCAAGGATGAAGCTACATGTATGCACAACAACACGGCTTGAACACGGTATAACCTTTTTTTTTTTTTTTGATAATGAAAACGGAGCTTCGTTAAAGTAAATCTGCTTTTGCAGCGTACATAATCTTCTTTGGGAAGTTTACAAACCAGACGTGGCTTTCCTCAATTGACAGAGACAAATGAGACAATAAATGAGTAGGAACACTGTCCTTTCTTCTTACATGTGAAACGCGTATGTAGCAAAAATCCTTCAGCATATCTCTAATGCCTCTGATCAAGTTACCTAACACCAATAAGTCAAGACTTGTACTATTGATTCTCTGGACAATACCCAAGGCATCCCCTTCTAGGGTGAGATGAGAAATACCAAAATCTTTGGCAAATTGTAAAGCTTTAAGAAAAGTCAAGCATTCCACATGCTCTGCATTAAGGGCCTCCAAAACTCTTTCAGCCATTAAAGCTTCCACTTGTCCTTGATGGTCTCTCACCACAACTCCAATTCCAGCCCCAGTATCAGAGAAGGTCTCTCACCACAACTCCAATTCCAGCCCCAGTATCAGAGAAGGCTCCATCAACATTTATTTTCAAAATACCTTCTTCAGGAGCTACCCACTTGGTCGAACACGGTATAACTAAAGATCTCTTCCACCTGACCCTGATTTTATGACTTCTTGTGTTGCATTTCAAAATACCACTATCTTTCACGACCGCTAATGCACCGATAGATGATGGATGCAGTAAACGATAGAGAGAGCGAGATTGCACTGTTGGTCTCTAGCGCCTCAAATCATCATGATAATAGCTGGATTGACATCCCATCATCATCATCTTCATCGACCCCAACATGGACTTACGACGTCTCTCTAAGTTTCAGAGGCGAAGATACTCGCAGAAGTTTTGTAGCCCATCTCTTCCGAGCTCTTCGCAGCAAAGGCATCTATACTTACAAAGATGATCAGAGATTGGAGAAGGGCAAGTCGATTTCACCCGAACGCTTGCAAGCAATCCAAGAATCGTTGTTTTCAATCGTAATATTCTCCAAGGGCTATGCATCCTCGACGTGGTGCTTGGAGGAACTTGTAAAGATCACCGAATGTCACGAGATCATTGGACAATCTGTGTTGCCAATATTCTACGACGTCGATCCGTCAGACGTACGCAAGCAGAGGAATAGCTTCGCCGATGCTTTTGCCAAACACGAGAGAGACCATAGCCCGGAGAAGGTGCAGAAGTGGAAGGAAGCTATGTCTCAAGCAGCCGGCATATCAGGCTGGCACTCTTGTGATTTCGCAGATGAGTAAGTACTACCACCCAGCTTCATGGTTGCCCACTTGCCTTGCCTAGCTAGCACGTGTATGATTTTTTAATTACACAAGTTATACTAAAAAGACTTGTAATTTACTTAGTTGAAATAATAAATTGATTAACATAATAAACCAATATTTTGAGAACCAAAACATTTTCTATTTTTTTGCAAAAGAAAAAAAAAGTGTCCTAGGAAGCCTTACTAACACAACGCAACGTTCTATCTTTGGATATATGTTTAATTGATCAATGCATATATAGGAGGTGACAAACAAATAAGTGTAACGCAAATCGTTAAATTGAAATCCCGTTTGCCAAGTGAGTTTTTTTTGTGTTTATTTAAAACTTTACTGTAGTTTACTTTAGAAGTTGTAGAAAAAAATTTTGAAGTGCGTAAAGTTTCGGATATTTTGAAGTTTTCTGTATAGTTTAAAAACTTTGATAAGTTTTTGAAAGTTACTATAATTAAAGTTTTTAAAAAAACTTGTGGCAGACAAAATTGTCCAAAAACTTGTTTGACAAACAAGGCCTAAAGTATGCGATAAGTTTAAATACGTATCATTACAAGAAAGCGTTCTGGTAGTATAGTAAAAAAACTTCTTTATCAACTTAAGAACGGGAACTCATCAACTGGGAGCAAATTATATATTTTTACAAGTATTAGAGAACCAAATACTACTTAATTACCTACCTATTGAGATGAAGAGTTAAGCTATATTATGTATTTGAGACATAGTATTTGGCCTGTTTTTGTTTTTTTTTTTTGAATAAGCTCAACTCCTCAAAGCTGTGTTGCGGTCGTACCGGTGCCGTTACTTTCTGGTTTCAGCTTGTTATAGATTGAAAAAATATTTCGTAGTGAAGGACAGTTCTCAGACCTACAAAATCATTTTGCTATGCATTAACTTGGATGTTAGTGTTACTTAACGGTCGCTTCGATGGTGTGATATCCACCATGTATATTGTGATTGTATAAGACTAATAGCACGTTTGTTTGCAGTAATAACTAATACTTACTCAAGTCGTATTACTAATTAATGTCGTGCTTGGACATTTTGATGGATCAATCAACAGCGATGAGTTCATCGAGAAATTTGTTCAAGACCTGCATAGTCGGTTGCACCAGTTTGAACAACCACCTGGCGAACATAATCTGGTGGGAGTAGGATCTCATACGGAGGAAGTCATTTCGTTGATGGATTTGAGAAGTCCCGAAGTCCGCATAGTGGGACTCCACGGGAAGGTGGGAATAGGCAAGACAACTGTTGCCAGAGCCCTTTTTGACAGATTATCTGACAAGTATGAAGCTGCTTGTTTTCTGGATGATGTTGGCCAAATTTCCCAGAAACACGGAGTGGATTATTTACAAGAAATCCTACTCTCCGAGATGCTCAAGCTAAGAAATGTCAAGATAAGAAGCACGAGCGAAGGGCTGAGTATGATGGCTCGCCGGTTTCGATACCTGAGGACCCTAATCGTTCTTGATGCTGTGGACCATGCAAACCAGTTGGAGGCCTTGGCGGGAAAACGCAACTGGTTTGGTGGCGGGAGTAGAATTGTCATAACAGCAAGAGATGAAGAGTTGCTGTCTAAATATGGAGCTGATGGTACGTATAAGGTGTACGGATTGTCCTACAACCAAGCTAAACAGCTCTTCAGTCTCCACGCATTTGGGAACAGAACTCCTGGAGCTTTCAGAAAGAGCTTGGGTGGTCCAATTTGTAGTATTTGCAGACTTCCCTCGTCTATTAAGGTCTGGGCTTCTTTGGTCCGCGGTCGAGATATAGCCTGGAGGGAGGTTTTTGCAACGTTCAAACCAAACTGATATGGGTCATTACTGTTGCCACAATAGTCGCCAAGGGGTTCGCTAGTGGACCTGGTTTTCCCGACTTTCCTGGATTTCCACCATTTCCTAAGAATCCCTAAGGCGATTGCAGGAGCTCCCTAGTTTCCACCATTACTTTTCAAACTGAACTGCGCAACTCTTATGTAACATATTTGTTGATTGATTGTTTTGCATCGCAGAGTTTGGCCGTCTTTTTGGTGTTTGTTTATTTGGATTTTGGTGCAACAGTCATTGGTACTACTAACTAAATTGCTTCTGGAATTCGTTGTATCAAGAATTCAGCAGTAGCAAGAATGTCCGTTTTCTGAAACTCATTGTTTTGTCGCTCTCTATCTGAATGACTACCCCCCCTCCCCTACCGCGGGGGAAGAGAAGAAAAGAAAAGAGAAACAAAGAGTTTGGATTTGGAATAGGTAATTCTGCAGAGAACTGTTTATAAACTATCCACTGTACTCCAACATCATTTTGTGCACATTATCCACTAAATACCAAGACGATCATCTGTCCATAGACATGCGTCAAGAATTCATGATACGCCGTTCAAGAAAAGGCAGGCAATTCAATCAAGTTAAATAACTTATCCACGATGCTATTATATAATATTTTCCAAAAAAAAAAAAAATTTTGAATTGATTCACAAGTTACTGAGATTTGCAATGACCTGGACCAATGCCAAGTTGATGAGTTGAAGAAAGATCTGACGTGACAAAGCCATATAATGGAGCGATATAATTAATTAAGACTAGCATGAATCAGGTTATTTTTTTTGTTGGGAAGGTAGTTTTCAAGCCATTTAATTAAGGTTTTTTTTTTTTTTAGAGAATAAGTGAAGAGGTATCAAGTTCTTAATCTCTCATTTATATTTTCTCTTCTTGTATCAAATCCGATTCATCTGCATTATTATTATTATTATTTTTTGTACTTAGAAATTGCTCCCCATCTCCCCACGTTGACTTGCTGGAATCCAGCTCAGCTCAGCTCCCAACAAGACGCAAAACAACACGCATTTGAATTTGCTGAATTGGTTCAGATTTATTTATGACTCAGCTGTGTCTGCCGTCATCGTGGAGTGCGACGTCTGCCGGACGGCCCACAAAAGCCAACACGTGGATCTTTACAGTTTACACCGCCAGTTAAACTTCCATTTTTATTGACCACGTCGGATCATCCACTCACCATGCTCCACGTGGCAGCCAACACGTCAACCCTTGCCACCACCTCCGACCATTGGACCATCATCATCATCATCTTTCAGGTGAGTTTTATCAAAAAAAAAAAAAAAATTCTTCTTAACCTTTTTATGCTGCCCCTGCAGGCCTGCACTCCTCGGAATCCTAGACCCTTTTTTTTTTTAAATTTTATTTAAGCACTGAAAATCCTTCCTGTTAGTAAGTACCAGTAGGAGTACATTTCTTCTTTACCACTTTGGTATTACTCACTCGCCGGGGTAATACTTTCAGAATACAGCTAATGTGTCTCTCATGAGCCTTCTTGACTTGAGAACATGGCGGGATTTCAGGTGGCTTTTGTCTTTTGCCTTTCTTTTCGGAATTCTTTCTTTTCATATGATTAAAAAAAAACCTAGCAGCCAACGATTTGCTTGCTCTGCCAATAAATGGAACTAAATTCATGGGTTTTAGCAGTATGAAGAAACGTTTTGCAAAATGTAATGAGGGCATTTGTTTGTTTTGCAACGACCAAAATTGTGTACAACCAGCGGCAAAGTGGTAGAAAAATTGCTCCTTTCTAGGCTTGGACAGCAGCGGCTCCTCTGTCCGTTTCCTCTGCAAAAATTGCCATTACTTCCATGACTAAAATTCAATCCAGCATCTATTGTTGGGGCCTTTTACCGGGCAAAAATAAAGAGCACCTTCCTAGATCTATCATTATTGTTTTCCTCTCTTTTTTTTTTCTCCTTTTTTGGCCAGCATTTAGGAAAAGCACTACTACTACTGCTACTTTCACTGGCTGTATGCTTCCCATTTTATTGCACTTGCGTGGCGAGGCTTTTAACCGATTTTGGGGGTAAAACTTTTATTCGCTATTCAATTCTTTTTCAAAAAAGTCTCCCTTCAAGAATCATCCGAGAGAGAGAGAGAGATCCCACTAGACTAGAGTTTAAAAAAATGCACAGAAGAAGCGACAATCGGCGCTGGCCAGCACACAAAACCGTTATACACTCTTTTCCCTTCCAGGTTAAGATTAAACAAAGAAGAGAAGAAGAATAAGATTAAACCATCACCAGCGGATGGTGGTATAAATGCGAAAGATAGAATTTTTTTTTTTAACAAGATTACTGCGGGACTAGTGGTAGCATTTCTATAAGCTTAAGCTAAGGCTTTGCCCCTCCAAATTCGTGGGATTTTGATTCCCCCTTTATTTCACCGACAATTCAGGTGATTATACTTCTTATCAATTTGCTCTTCTTGGACCAATGAGTTCCGCTTTCCAATGTTCGCTCTTTATTGGGAATGCTTATTTTTTATTGATCCAATTACGGAATTGGATTTCTTCAAGAAATTTTCTCTTTTTTCTTCTAGCTAATCACACCAGATAAAGATCTCTGCTTCATGCCGTCTGGTGTGCTGATCGATTAGTTTCCGTTTCTTATTCAGTTCTGGAAGAGAATTGAGAGGTCTGATAAGATCTGGGATTTTTCTGCTCATTTAAATTCTGGTGCATTCAATTGTTTTGAATTTGTGGTCGTTTGAGTTGTTGCGAAACTCTGCCATCAGCATCTGGTGAAATTTCGTTTCTTTCTTGTATGTAAAGTGTGACTATACTTGACTTCACTCCTACGGTTATGTTTCCCCCTTTTGATTTCCACTTTCTCTTTTATTTTTTGTTCTTTCACTTTCTCAGACACAAACCGTTGGCTTTTACATCAACGTTGTTCTTTAGCCTCAAGCCAAGATGAATCCATATGGTTTTCTTACCTGAGTCATGTGCTTCTGCATATTCAATCATGTTGAGAGTATAAAAGTTCATTTCTTTTCCTACTACTGCAACGATCATGTGCTTTACAGTGTATAGATAGCATTTCATCCGTTACATTAGTATGTTAAAGAATAATTCTTGTGAAATCAAAGCTCCATGATTTATTTGGCATGCGCGATCTTACGCGCTCTTGCTTCTCTTACCTGGCCATTGATGCTCTTTTTTATTCAATCTCACAATTAGACTACATGTTTAGCGTTTGACTGCTTGGTGGAATTGGAGGGTTTAACACAGGCAGTTCTGATTGATACTTATAAGTAGTTGATGTAACGTCTTTTCACTTTGTTGGAGTCATCTTAACTTGTTAGTTGTATGGATGCATAGTATCTGTTACTTAAAGGCTGCCTTTTGTTTGACTTTTTAATTGGTTGACGTTGCTCTTTTCTATCAGCTATGATGGCAAAGTGACTCATGTGATCTGGACATTAAGCTTAGTAAATACAGGTGCTTTTGCTTCTATTAGAGTTGACAAATGTATTTGCATTATGGAATTAAGGGAAAGATCTTTTCTTTCTTGTGTAGGTGCTATTGCATCTGTAGCTTATATTCGTAATCTGCAGCAGATAAGATTGATGTGCAATGCAGAGATCACGTAGAGCTCTTCTACAACGAAGAGCTTTGGAAAGGGCTATTTGTGGGAGGAATCGCTTGTGCAAGGTTTCTGTTTCTGTTTCTGTTTCTGTTTCTGCCGTAGTTGTTCTCTGGGGACTCGTGTTCTTTTTGAACATATGGTTTGGGCAAAGTGATAATTATAAAGGTTAGTTATGATCAGACTTTCTGTTTAAAAATTTCTTCTCTCTCTTTCTTTTTCATTCAATCAAGGGAAAGTTTTTCTATCAATTTCCAAGGGAGAGCAGTTGTAGGGCTCTCAAGAATATGTAATCTCGGTGGTTTATCACCATGGCTCTGGTTATAGAATTTTGACACAGCCATGGTGATCTCCATTTTCATGATTCATGATCAATCTTGTTCCTTAGACCTTGTCTCCTAGTTATTTGCCTGTTTTTGAGTTTGCAGTGATTAGCCTGTGTGAATAAACATTCAATTGCATCAGTAGACTAATCCTTTTCCTTTATATTAAGGGGCGGCAATTCCCGGGTAAAAGTGATGTACTATTGTTGCATCGTGTGTTAGAGTTCTTGTTAATGCCTGAATAAATTGTTGGGAGATGTTGGTTCATCCCTCTTCCCTGTGTTCATCAACAAGTTCTTTCATACTGCTCTCCTCTCCTTAACTAAAATGAACCATCTTGTTTTCTGGTTTGAGTGAGTCAAAGAGATTCTAGTAACCTAAACAGACGCAACACAAGGACAAAGCTAGGGAATCCGTGTTTTAAAGAGGAGGAATATCCTGTAACAAAATTGAGATAGCATAAATTGGTTTGTATGAAAATTGCACTTGCCTATGCGGTTGGGGGCTTAAGTTCTGGTCCCGCAGATCACTGTTTCCAGTTATATGGTTTTTGCCTGCTCGCTTTACTAGCTGCTACCTCTAATCTCTTTACTCGTTGTGTTTAACTTGTTCCTTTTGGTGGGTGTAGATGGATCCACAGATTTTCCTGTTAGTGTAAGAATCTGGGATGGTGACAAAAGAGAACCTGATGTGGGGCAAAGTTCTGCTTCACCTGATGGCAGGAGTTCGTTAACGGAAACTCCTTCTGTGGACTCTACTGAGGCTTCATGTTCAGAAGCAGGTGGAACTGAAAATGTAAATGGTAAATTAGAAGATTTGTCGAATGATGCGAGTCCAGATTCACGTTTTCAGGAGCAAGGGTTGGGTGGAAAATCAGATATTGCCACAACTTCAGTAAGAGAAGATTCAATATCAGATAGATTTTCTCTTGCAGTACCTTTAGGACTTGATGAATTCAAAAACAGAGCAATCAGTTCCAGGAGTAGATACATGAGCAGCCATGCTGGGAGCATTAAACATAGAGTTGAGCCTGGAGGGGCCGAGCACAACTATGCTTCCTCATCAAAAGGAGCTAAGGTCTTAGCATCCAACAAGGATGCCTATGGTGCTTCTAATATCTTAAGCAAAGACAAGGACAAGTACCTTCGAAATCCATGCTCTGCTGAGGAAAAATTTGTTGTAATCGAACTCTCAGAAGAAACATTGGTTGACACAGTTGAAATAGCAAATTTTGAGCATCACTCATCCAATTTAAAAGAATTTGAGTTGCTAGGAAGTCAAGTTTATCCAACTGATACATGGACTAAACTCGGAAATTTTACTGCTGGAAACACAAAGCATGCTCACAGTTTTGTTCTTCCAGAGCCAAAATGGGTTAGATACCTAAAATTGAATTTGCTCAGTCATTATGGTTCAGAGTTTTACTGTACGCTCAGTGTTTTCGAAGTGTATGGCATGGATGCTGTTGAGAGGATGCTTGAGGATCTAATATCTGTTCAAGATAAGGTGATTGTGTCTGATGAATCACTTAGCCGAGAGACGCATATGCCCCATCGTCCAGTACCAGCTGAAGGTGACAGTTATCATAACGTTGATAGTGAAGTGGAACCTGAACTTGCTGTTGGGCACTCTGACACGAAACGAGTGGTAACAACAATTGATGTTCCAGATCCTGTTGAAGAAATTCGTCAGCATCAGGTTAACAGGATGCCCGGGGACAGTGTTCTCAAGATTCTTATGCAAAAAGTACGCACACTGGATTTGAATTTATCAGTTCTAGAGAGATATCTTGAGGAGCTCAATTTCAGATACAACAAGATCTTTAGAGAATTTGATAGAGAAATGGGAGAAAAAAATGTACTTCTGGAGAACATAAAATCAGACATAAGGGGTTTGCAGGACAGCAAAGAGGCTATGGTTGGTTTTTTTTTTTTTTTTTTTTTAATTCTTTCTTCTCTTTATGCGTGATTTTAATTGTTGGTAGATATTGACATTTATAAATCTTGCAGAGTAAAGAGGTCAATGATCTTGTGGCTTGGAAATCTTTTGTTTCCATGCAGCTGGATGATATAGTCAGAAGTAATGCTGTCCTCAGGTGGCTTTCTTTCCTTCAGAGTGGGTATTTTGTTTGCACTTACATGGTTCTGTGGTTAGTTGTCTTTGTCATGCAGTAGGTTTCTCATTCTATAACATGATTGTGTAGTACATTTGCATCAAAGTTCTATGGGTGTTAGACTTGGTCCGAGAAAATCAGTTGACATTCTAATAACAATGATTCAGGACAGAGAGTGAGAGATTTGAATGGTTTAGTCGTAAGCATTGGGAACTGAATCATCTGTATGCCTTCTTCACTCTCTGTCAGTGGTGTTGTGCTCAACTTCTCAGACTTCTGTCTGTGGACTGTCAATAAATGTTCTTCTACTCTTTTATACGTGCCATTTTTGGCTGTGATTCTAAGTGTGCATGTGATTGTAGGTTGGAGGTGGAAAAAGTCCGGAGGAATCAAGTACATATGGAGAACAAGGGCATTGTTATTTTTCTTGTATGCTTAACTTTTGGGTTCTTTGCACTTGTGAGGCTGCTGTTTGTAGATATGGCGTTGAGCATGTATAGGTCGCAGAATTCCGGGAAATTTTGGTCATTAGGTTCTTCCTGGTTTCTTCTACTACTGAGCTGCAGCATTACCATTATCATTCTGTCGTTGTAATCCATATAAAGCACCACCTAATTTTTTTCTAAAGAGTGTATATATTAATTATGACACCTCATGCCTGAAGGAAATATTTATTTGTTACGAGATTTGCCCCCAATTTGTTCTTTCGTTGTCTAAGCATCCAAGAATAATGATAAGGAACATAATAGTATCATTTTCTGGAACAAATTGTCAGGAAATCCGCATGTAACTGAGGGCAAGAGGCTTAATTAGTGGAATAGATTCTCACTTTCCAAGTGGACCAGAGAGACAATTATATCATTTTACTGTTTTCATGCATTTTATTTTTCAGATTATAAATTATATTTGACGTGGGATCATAAAATTCTGAGCACCGATTTGTCGCATAGCAAATTAACAAGAAACAGGCAATTGTTTAATGAGTAATCACAGGCGAAATTGCAGAAAATTTTCTGGCACTAAGACTTCACATGTACTAACTAGTGTATGTTGACAAAAAGGGTTCACGGAAGAATGCTTTGAAGATGATTGAAAATCATTCTCAGATAAGACGGTTGCCTTGTAGGACTTTTGTGCATCTCACCCGGTTGAAGATTAGCTGCCTCCACAAACCAATTGAAAAGCAGGGGAAGACTATAAACACCATGACAAATCAAAGTACCCAAAAAAAAAAAAAAAAAAAAAGATGTTGCAAGGTATCCTGAACCCATCATTATTAAAACTTGGCTTCTGTCTTTATGGGAAACAAATATATTGTTTCGCTTACGCTACAACAGGCCTAAACCGCCGGCAGGACATGATACATCATAAAGAGCAAGGCCAAATTTGAAAAACTAAACCAGGCCTAGGTTCTTTGATCCATAACATACTTATCAGTAAATTAAGGTTCAGTGGATCAAAGACAAGAAATCTATTTGCCTTGTATACAATGGGATGGTACACAGGGTCCATCAGTTCCCAGAAAAACGCAGAACCCTGATAGTGCAATAATCATCTCTGATTATTGCAGGAAATAAATAGCCTTTTCCTGCATCCTCAACTCTGATTTCAAACTAACCTTTGGGTCCACCCACTCCGAAGGAATTTCAGGCTATCAAAAGTCCTCTCGCATATCTGCCTTCCTCTTGGCCTGCATGGCAAGTCGAGCATCTCTCTCCCGCTCAAATTCCCGGTAATCAGTACGTTGCAAGAAAGATACCTTATCCAAATACTGATTCGAACTCTTTTTGTACGTTTCAAGCTCTTCTTCCAATCCTTTATTTTCTTCCTTGAACTCTCCCCAATCTTTCTTTGTCTTGTCAAGCACGCTGAGCTTTTGCTTCTTTTTTATTTGTTCAAGAACAGCATCAACAGCAGAAGCAGGGCCAGTTGAGGCTTTGCCTTTATCAAATGCTTCTTTTGAGCTGCTATCAACGAGTTTCTTGAATTCAATCTCTTCACCAGCAAAGTCTCGAAATTCAGTAACCTGCAGATGCAACGGAGTCTTCATAAAGAATGGCAGTACATAAGCTAAGAATTTGACAGAAGAACCATAACTCTGACAATACAGCTACTCTATTAAAGAGCCAATTCAGTCCACTCCAGTCCAGGATAACTGAAACCCAGAAATGTGATAGAGCTAAATCTTCAACCAGAATTTAGCCAAAAAGCAGCACTACCCAGATTGAGTTTACAGTATACAGTAATCAAGAAAAATCTTAGAAAAGATGATCAATGACACCCATCGTGAGGGTACAGAGCTCGGTCAATTAGTTGTAATCAGTGTAGATAAACATGAGCAAAGCATAACATTTTCCCCGCACACATAGCAAGAATCCTCAAAGACAGAAAACTCCACCCAGTAAAGCATTGTGAACAAAATAATCAGTGTACCTCCACTTTCCCTCGGCTCAAAGCTGCTGCTGCTGCTGCTGCTGCTGCAGCATCTTTAACTGCTGAGAGAGCGGCAGCAGCAAGCTTTTTTGCATCATCACTACTACCATTTTGAGCTACAATAGGACGCTTCCCTGGTGCACCTTCTGCAGCTGATGATGTCTTCTTTGGTGCCAATCCAAGGACTTTCATCCAATTCTGGAATACCAAAAGCAAAATAACTGTATTTGGCTCCCAAGAGTTATGGTATATAATTTTTTGAAAAAAAAAAAAAAAAGGATCCTCAGATCGGATGAGACCTGTGAAGAAGGCTTTGGAGAAATTTTGTTAATACTTGAGCTCTGGTATTTAAAGGTGGATTTGAGAGCCTTCCCAGACAGTCCTTTATTCATCTGCTGCCAGACAGCATCTACCCTAGCTTTCCTTTCTGCTACGGAAACACATTTGTTTTTTAACATTTTGCATCAGACAAGGTCAATACCCCCATTTTGGCCAGTCAAAGGAGAACAGTGGAGGGAAAAAAAGAGAGAAAAAGCGGGCAGGGAATAAAAGGGGATTCCGCACAGAAGATTGGTTTATACAGAAACTTGGCATTGATGGAAAGGCATACAAGTCTCTTACCAGCTTCTTCTTCAGGCAGTGTGTGTGATGGAGGAGGAACAGGTGCAACATCTTGATTCGACTCCACTTTCATACCATCCATTACTTCTAGATTAACAGGCAGACAATAATTTCCATAAATAAGGATACCAAATTGCCACAACATGTTATACGAAATCCAATACGCAGATAAATTACAAGAACTAAAGAACGTGAGCTATAAACAATGTATCCAGCTAGTAGATCGAAATTGAATCTGTACATTAACATATTCACACACACATAAACAAGAAAAAATGGAAATCCAAACGAAAGTGGGGATCTTTGCAATATTAAACAACAAGCTACATATAAACAACAAGAAAGTGGGGGGAGAGTATTTGGGGGATAGTTTCTAATTCTTGTATCCAACTCAAAGACATATAGTACATAAATATTTTTTGATCATTGCGGCGGGCTCACTACTCGGCTGTTGGCCCTTTTTTTTTTTTCGTAATTTATCAGAAGCATCCCATCGTCAATGGGTATAGCAACTAATTCGAGTTTAACAGAAGGCACAAAAGATTAATTGAAGAATATAAAAAAAAAAGGCACCAAGAATTAATTGTAAATCCATCTTTCGATAATCCCACAGGAAGGAACGATACATTAAGTTGAGAACTTCTCTTCTAAAGAACAATTTTAGAGAACGAACAAAATAAATAAATAAATAAACTTACGAAAATTTTTCATGGGCTACCGGAGACCAATGGAGAGAGATGTGGAGAGGGTTATCGGCTTTTACCTTCGGAGTTTGGAGAGGGTTCGGTGACTGGTGGGCAGTGATAAGGGTGGTGGGGATCTTGGGTTACGGAATTTGGCTGGTTTGGAGATTTCTTCTGACAGCTCCTTTCCTTGTTTTTTTTGTATTATTTCGCTTTTATTTTTTATTCCCTCCTTCTGAGTTTTGTGAAGGGGTTTGTTATTTATGGGTAGCGTGAAGAATTGTGCTGTGAAAAGAATCTGTCAGCCACCGGGGAGATATGGTAGGACGCAGCCGGAGGACTTAGCAGCTGCTTCTTCTTCTTCTTCTTCTTCTTCTGTGTCTTCTATATATTTTTTTTTAATATTTTTTTTCCCCTGTACAGAAATTGGGTTACTTTACTTAGCAGCTGCAGAGGAGGAGGAGCACAAGGAGTCCTCTTTGTGTTGGATGATCCATATATTTTCTGTCTTCTGTTTCTTGCCCGTTTATAGTGAATAAGGCAATCTAGCCCACACCCACTTTCCAGCCCAAGCCTGCTTTTTAAATGATGTCTGGAGAAGCTAAAAAATATTACCATGGGTAGGTTCCATTGGCCAGGCTGCAAAAACAAACCGAGCAGTTGGATTGGATTGGATTGGATTGGATGCTGACCATTAGGTGCGTTCGATACATAAAATTGAAGTCAGAATTCATTAAATTATTTTGTTATTAAGTATTAAATTTAATATATTTAAATATATGTATATCACATCCAGTGATAAATGAATAATTTATTACTTAATTTTGAGAGCAAGTTTTGTTTAGAAAATTCAGTGTCACTTTATTAATTCAGATGTTTAATTTTTTATTATCAAAAGGTCTGAATATGTTAAGATCTGAATCTATTAAACTTAAGTGTCTTATCCGCAAACTCTGATTATAAAAATCATTCATGGCATTAGCGGTCGTGGAAGATGACGGTAGCATTTGAAATGCCACACAAGATCTCAAGTTATACCAACACAACAAGTATTTGACCATAAGTTAATATTACATCATTATTTATTATTATTCCACAAGTGTAAGCGGGCGGAATCCGCGCGCCCAGGCTGGGGATAACAGAGAGTTTGTTTGGACAAGCCAAATTTGGTTTGCTTAATTTATTTTCACAAATCCCAATCACCTTTTTACAATGTTTTAAAACCCGGACCGTTAATCGAACCGGTGAAGTGAAAGGGTCGAGGTTCAACCGGTCGGACCGGTTCAACCTCGGTTCAATGAATTTTTTAAAAAATAATTTATATAAATATATATGTGCACAAAATAAGACATGTAATGGATAATTTAATACTTTATATGATGAAAAGTTTACTATTTTTGAATAACTTGGATTTTTAAAAATAAGTTTTTTAAATTATAAGTTAAAACAAATAAATTTCATCTCAATTTCAATTATATCTACCAAAAAAATCTTAAATATAATCCAAAAATATCACAATATTTGAAATTATACAAAATTCACGTCTATGAGAATTTAGACATTGTGAACTTAAATTTTAATTTACATTTTGGAATTTAAATTTACAATTTAAAAAAGAAAATTTGGAGTTCGAAGAAAATCAAGAGAATTGAAAATAGAAATGCAAATTTGATAAGATACAAAAAATTAGATAAAAGTGAGTGGTTGTGGTATTAAATAAATTGGGTTAAAGAAAAATAATTCTTTTTTAACTTTTTTAAATTTAATGGACAAAAACAAAATTAAAATATGGAAGAAAACATCAATAAATTAAAAATAAAGAGGTTTGATTAAAAAATGAGTGGCAAAAGAAAAGATGATAGAGAGAGAGTGTGTGTGTGTGTGTTGAAAATTAAAAAGAAAGAGTCATGAAAGGATGATATTTTGTGAAAAAAATGGAACAAAAGAAATATGAGTGTTTGTTTTATATAAATAAGTTATCAAAAAAAACTAATAAGATGTGATAGTGCAACGGTTACTACATTGGTCTTCTATTACAAAGGTCTTGAGTTCGAATCTTGATAACTACATTTTGCAAAAAAAAAAAAAAAAAAAGGAAAACTCAAAAACCGGAAATAACCGGTTCAAATCCGGTTCAGCAGTTTAGCGGTCCGACCGGTTTTTGACCGGTTTCTTGACAAAGTCAAACCTGACATTGAACCGGACCGGAGCCATGGCCGGTTCGCGGTTCAACCGGTCGAACCGGCCGGTCCGGTCCGGTTTTCAAAACACTGCCTTTTTATCTTCCCAATCACCTTTTTATCTCACATACATCACATCACAAAAAGTGCTACAGTAAATATCTCAAATAAATCATCCAAATAAACTCTTATCCAAACAAACTCAGAGTGTTGTCGTGAGAATTTTGGATGCTATTTTCCATTGCGTGTATTGTTTAGTGCGTATTTCCATTGAACGTTACATGGCAAACGGATCTTCTGTCTCATATTCTGTGCCACTCTCTGTCTCACTTTTTATTATATTGCTATTTCTCATTCATAAACATCATGTTTTAGTTCTTTTTTGCTTCCTTATGATCCAATAACTATTAATTAAGTAAAAAATAAATACAATACCTTCAAAAAAGCAATATATAATAGAAAATTAAAAAATACAGCAGAAAATTCATAAAAAATCTCATTTTTTATGCATTTTGATTTTTTGAGTTTGTTAAATTTTGTGTATTACTCAATTAATAGTTATTGGATCATAAGGAAGCAAAAAAGAACTAAAACATGATGTTTATGAATGAAAAATAGCAATATAATAAAAAGTGGGACAGAAAGTGACACACGGTGCGAGACAGAAGATCCGTTGCGACATTACATGGTATGTATAAAAAAACTTCCTTGCTTCTAGAGGGCTGAGGGACTGTTTTTCAAGAATAGTACAAGTAGGATTATCATCTTCCACGTACGTACTAATTGTGGTGTAATTGAATAGTCAATGTGCGTCCTCTTCATGCTTGCGTCCTTGTTCCATGACCGACCGGAGATTCGCTTTCATACAAATATTAACAAAGCAGTCTTGATCATTAAGTAAAACTAGCTAGCGTGCTCCAGTATGCTGGTTGGTTAATTACCATGAAGAAGCTGATGAATATGGTGGTTTTTGATGAACCACTAACATTTGTTATCCTGCGTCTACTTATTAGCATCATCCTCATCACGTCATTTGCCGTCCACCCTTCCTTGTGTACTGCTACTGCTACCGCTACTGATCATGAAGACATGAAGAACAGCACCAGCAGCAACAGTACTCGTAGCAGCTGGATTCTTGCTACTTGTTTAGCTGATTATGGGGTCAACAATTTCACCCTCTTCCCAAGTTATCATCATCATCTTGGTCAAGACGCCAAGCTTTATTACACCTTCCTCGATTTCTCCATAAGCAACCTTAGGTTCGCCCAACCCTCCGTACCTAAGCCCGCTGCAATTATCATGCCCCAGACCAAAGACCAACTAGTCAACACCCTCCTGTGCTGTAGGGGCAACTTAGGAGGAGGATCTTTTGAGATCAGGGTCAGGTCCGGGGGACACAGCTACGAGGGCACTTCCTCAGTTGCTACTGATGGCTCTCCCTTCGTCATCATCGACCTCATGAATCTGAACCGGATTTCTGTGGATTTGGAGTCCCAAACGGCGTGGGTGGGAGGAGGTGCCACCCTGGGCCAAACTTACTATGCTATTTCCGAGGCCAGCAGAGATCGTGGCTTCTCAGCTGGGTCTTGCCCGACGGTGGGGGTTGGAGGGCACATCTCAGGAGGGGGTTTCGGTTTCCTGTCCAGGAAATACGGGGTGGCAGCTGATAACGTGGAGGATGCGCTGCTGGTGGATGCAGCTGGACGGGTTTTGGACAGGGAAGCCATGGGAGAGGAAGTGTTCTGGGCCATTCGGGGAGGCGGTGGAGGGATTTGGGGGATCATTTACGCCTGGAAGATCAAGTTAGTCGAGGTCCCTCGAACCGTGACGGCTTTCACATTGTCCCGACCTGGCACCAAAAACTACGTGGGGAGGCTTGTGGAGAAGTGGCAGCACGTTGCACCAAAGCTGAGTGATGATTTTTACCTATCAGTTTCCCTAGCTTCGGATTCGTCGGAAGGGCTTCCGCCAACTATCCAAGTATCAGCGACATTTGATGGGCTTTTCCTGGGTACTAAAAGGGAAGCTTTGTCCGCATTGATCAAGGTTTTTCCGGAGCTACGTCTCCGAGAAGGAGACTGCAAGGAAATGAGCTGGATCGAGTCCGTAATTTATTTCTCTGGGTTGGAGCCCGCCGGAAACAGCAGCACCGTGGAAGCCCCTCAGCTGAGAGATCGTTACTCGCCAAACAAATCATTTTTTAAGGCTAAATCAGACTACGTGAGGGCCCCGATTTCCAGCACCGGAATAAGGACAGCCCTTGACATGCTACAGAAAGAACCAAAAGGGTACGTGATCTTAGATCCTTATGGGGGATTCATGGAAAGGACCAGCAGCGAATCCATCGCTTTCCCTCACAGACGTGGCAACCTTTTCTCCATCCAATACATGGTGGACTGGGAGGAAAAGGACGACCACGGGAGCAACGGGTACATCCACTGGATAAGAGGATTCTACAGTGCAATGGCGCCTTTTGTTTCCTCCGCTCCCAGAGCCGCCTACGTCAATTACCTGGATCTTGACCTCGGAGTCATGAACACCAGCAACAACGACAAAGAAACTGCAGATGGCGCCGTGGAAAGGGCCAGAGCTTGGGGTGAGAAGTATTTCTTGGGTAACTATGATAGGCTAGTGAAAGCGAAAACTCGCATTGATCCCCTCAACGTCTTTAGGAATCAACAGGGCATTCCTCCATTGCCCGCTGCCAATTGACTATCCAAGACTGCTGCCATGTATAAATAATGATACAGAGTGCATTAACAACACGATTAATTAATAATGTGTTTCTGCTGGATTAATTTTGTCCTTATTCCCTACCTATCTATCTATCTCATCGCTTCTTTGCTTTTTCAATTATCTTTTCTTTTGTATTTCACACATATTACATCACCAAATATGCTATAGCCAAAAATTTTAAAAAAAATGAAAGAAATAGTTTAACTTTGAGGAGATATTTTCAGATTTTGTGACGTCTACTTGTATTTCTCATTCAAGACATAATTGTTTATGATAATTGTAGATACTACGTGACTAAAAATTGTAAATTTAATAAATTTCAATTTATTAAGTGCTGAATTAGAAACGGACAATTTCAAACATGCAAGATTTTTTTAATTAAATATTGAATTAAGTTATCAAACAACGCCTAATTATCAAATAGGAGTTTTTGGCTAAAATAATCTATTTTTCAAAAAATAATCCCAAAATAACGCTCTTTCAGTTTTTATTCCCTTATGAATCTAGTTATTGCCATGTAGACTCCCCATCAAAGGAAAAAAATAACTTACAAATCTTTTGTTTATATATTACACATTTTTTCTTTATTTCGTGCCTTAAGGACATTCTGTAAACAAATTAAAAAAGGAAAGTGGATCCATAATTAGTGTTTTAAAATTGTTGATCACCCTCCAAATTTTTTCCTGCCATTATTCCTCCCCAGCTTTGTTCTTGATTATTATATCACAAGTTCCTTTCTTTTTTTTTTTCTTCTTACTTGCAATTATATATATGGTAGTCTCCTAACTTTGTAAATTTTAAGAAGTTTTGCAAAAACTCAAATTGTTTGAAGTACGAGTAAACATTTCAAGATACATAATAATCATATAGTTTACGTGAACTATAAAAATTTCACTGTAAGGGGAAAGAAAATTTGAAAAAAATTCTCTTGCATTTTTTGACTTATCAAAAGAGAATACATTCCAAAAAAATAGGAGAGAGAAAATATAACTAGATCAGTGTTAGTATCAAAATTAACACGCTATATGAGCCAATCTAATTTGAGAAATACTAATTAACTCAATAATAGATAGAGAAATATTTTTATTTATCTTTAAGATTCTACATAAGTAGCAAAATTTGAACTATTGAAAGGTTATTAAAAATCTATTTATGTGGATTGTATCTCTTAATATAAGATGGAAATGTGAATACTTTCCATACTCAAAGTCCACATGACAACAAGTAGGTTAACAAGGGAATATATTTTGAAAGTGCATTAGTTTGGGATAAGGTTATTGTGGAAATAAACTCCATCAAATAGGATCAATTTATTAAATACTAAATTAAACTATCAAATAGGTCAAATTTATTAAATATTAAATTAAGCTATCAGCCACCGGCCAGTTCCTTTGCATCCTTAGCCGTAACCCCGTGACATGCTTCGATAAACCAAAGGTTTTGATGCTCCGATAGTACTTTACTTTTAACAGCATAAGTACAAGAAGAGTCTCCAAAACTCAGGACAGGAAGCAATCGCCTCATCCACCGCCTCTGCATTCCAGAACTTTCTTTCGCCCCTCTAACATCGTACCATCTTAGACGACAGCAGGCAGCGGCACACTCATTCGTCCATCCAAGGTAGCGGAGACCCCAGAAGAGGAAAGAGAAAGAAATGTTCAAGAAGGCAGCGGAAGTGAAGTCACAACAGCGTCTATCTGGCGCCGACCGGAAGAAGCTAAGGCGAACTGTTGCAGCCCGCTTTCCCAATGCCTCCGATGCCGATATCGATTCCTTACTTCCTCCTAAGGTACTAAATGGATAGATTACTTCATGATGAGTGAGTTTTATGGACCATGATCAAGGATGGATGAGGGAAATGTTGCAAAATTTATGATGACTACTTGCGCAAAATAATTGTCGCATTTCACCAAATGCTGCCTTTGCTTTAAGGGTTTTCTTATCATCAGTTGGGCTGTGGAATTTGAGGATGATAGGTGGTTCAAGATTGCATTTTTTTTTCTTCTTTTCTTTGTTTGCACCACCACCCTCGGTGCTTTCACTAATTGGAAGAGGAAGAAAGAAGAAAAGGAATTCTGATGGCTAGTCTTTTTTGTTTTTTGGCTTGTGGAAACTAAAATTGTATTAATCACTTATAAATTACCATGAATCTTCTTTTGGTTCATCGATATATCATGGCTCGCTCAGGCTATGTAGCGATGACTACTGCAAAATCTCATGGTGAAAAGTGATGTTCTTCTTTGTTCTGTCAGTCTAAATAGAGTAAAAAGCAGCTTCTTGATGATTACTATGCGGCTTAAATGTTCTGTAATTGTTTATGGCTCATTCGAACAAACGTGTATCTTAATAAACTGGTTACTGAGTACTCCTTTTTCTGTCATCTGGATGCCAAAAATGTGTGTGTGTGTGTGTTTTTTTTGGATTTTGTGTTAGGTTTAAACTCGGATGAGGAATCCAATGGGGTTCGCGTATGAGGTTTTGCTGTTGAAAGCTTCTGCCTGATAGGATCGCTTTGGTTGCTTTGAGGATAAGAAGAGCAATTGTTGCATAACAGATTTAGAAAGTTCATTTATTTTCCACTAAATTGCTAATTTCCAAATGTGTAGAAGTTAAATTTGGGGATTTTAACTTTTTATACCCTGGATGCAGAATTTCTTTCGAAATGAGAATTTGTTGCCTGAGAGCGAGCTAGAATGAAGTTGCTAAACCTTATAGAGGGCATACCTGTTGGAAAATCCTGTTACTCTCTGCAACTCTGCTCATTTAGTTTTCCTTTATTGTGCAGAGAATAGGACTATATGCTGCACTTCACTGTATAAGGTCTTGTGTCTGGTGAGATAAGAGCCCTAATAGGACTAGATAGAATGACAAAAGTAAAATCTCGCACCATTTGGAGGATTTTTCTTAACAGGCTGTTGATGGGACCTGGGCTTTGGAATCATGACATCACCGAAATATATTTTCTTTTCCTAAATGGAAGTATGCCTAAGTTAGGCTCACAAGTCTTACTGAATAAACATATTGCTGGTTTTTCCAAGCTCATATATCCATGCAACGCCCTATTTTGGAATTCCTAAAACGATACATTCTGATGTGTTGTGCTGATTCTTGATGAATAAAGTATCAAGTAGTTATTTTGCCCGTCATATGTTTAACTCCGCTTGACCTGATTCGAATTATGACTTGTCTGGAAATTTAGGATTATAAATGAATTCAAGTACCATTTTGCTACTGAACTACTATGAGCCATCTGAACTTCAACTTCTATTTGTTTTTTGGTGGTGCAAACAAGTGTAGAGTTCCCCTTTCTCCTTCTAATATTAGATCAACAGCTTTCCTGTTCTGCCTTCATTAACTTATAGGATTTTATTCTCTCGCGTAAAGTCTTTTTGGTTCTTGAGAATGATGACCGTCCATAATCATATGGCAATGTCCCTCCTGCCTTCAACTACTCATTCGACTTTTCTCTCTCACCTCAGTCTTTTTGGTCCATGAGAATGGTGACAGCCCATGTTTGCATCTGCATTTGGCATGCCATATAAAAAAGAGAGGCCTTGTACAACTTAATTGTGCTCTTCCATCTGCGGTTTATCAATGATTAATAATCTATAAATGGCGAATCTCTAGTCTTGGTTTTAGTACTCAAGCGGATTTTGTTTAGGTACTTCATTTGTATTCTTCAGGTTTCAACTTTTTCAAAATCTGTGGTGCTCTATGCATTATCGATGTTTGTGACCATTTGAAGTTCTAGGCCAGATAGTCGTGCAACTTGTATTTGTCTGCATAAGATGCTTTGTATTTCAACCTTTTCAAGGTGCCAAAATTGCTTGATGTGTTGTTGTTTTCCTGATAGTCTCTCAGCTTTGGTGCTTGTTTAGCAAGTTATCTGACAATTGGAAGAAAAATTCTTTCTATTTGCCTATCCAGGAAGTTTTGATATTTCTGTTATCAATTTTAACTGAATCTATTGCTGTTGTAAATCAGGCAGAGATAACTGTTTCCAAGTATCCAAATCGAATTCTTGTATATTGTGTGGAGGGTGCCCATCCCATGTTTTTCGATATTGATGGGCGTGGCACAGAAATATTGCCCACAGGTACTTATTATGGAAAATCTGGCGCGTATTAAACTCTATCGTGTGCTTCTGTTCTTGAAGATGCTTAAACTAATTATGACCTTCATTTGTTTTTCTTAATTCATGTTGGCATTATCCATAGATTTTTTTAAGTAGTTACCTTTAGGTTACAAACAGTAATTAAATGTATGTTTTCAGTAGGAGACGAGAAAATCAGTATGTAGTGAACATTCCTTTATAGATCAAGTGTTGTTGTTCCCTGCTAGTGTTAATATATGTGGCAACAATTCATTTGACTCTCGTTCAACAAAGCTCACAGTTCAGGACAACACTTTCTCCTTATGTGAGGTGCAGTTGCCATTTCAGGATCAATACTATCTTTCATTTAGTACATATGACTGATCTAGCAAATACTTATGTTTTGTGAACCTTATTTTCTCAATGAATTTGTTGGTGTTATTTTACGTAGTTCTTTCGGGTGATTAGTCTTGTAGGGATGGAATATCACGTTCCAAGAAAGATGGTATTGTACAATACGTAAAAGGTCAGATGGGTTGGCTGTTTATTCTTTTCTAAACCACCACTAACGGGCATAACTTAAGATTTGGTCTGACAGAGTACAAATATTTTTGTGCTTGATTTGTTCTTTTTTCTCTCTCTTTTCATTTTATGTCACCCCACGCATATCAGGTGGCAATTTTGTCAGTTGTGCTTGATCTGTTTCTGTGTGCTTTAGGTTGAAATTTTTTGTGGCAATTTCTCAGTTGTGCTTGATCTGTTTCTGTGTGCTTTAGGTTGAAATTTTTTGCATTTTGGCCCTTTACATCAAGCTAACGTTTTCTGTATATAACCTTCGCAGTTTATGCTCTTTGGAAGGTCCCAGAACTTTTGCCTGCATTTTGGCTGAAAGGGGGTGAAGTTTCTCGGTATGTACTTGGGGGGGCAGATTTGATGTTCCCTGGCGTTTACATACCTGCTGAAGGTCTTCCAAATTTTTTAGCCGGGGAGCCATGGGCAGTGAAAGTTCCTGGCAATCCTGCTCCAATAGCTGTAGGCTCTTCGAACTTTGGCTGTCTTGTCATTCAGATCAATTGAATTGTCTAGAAGTTTTGTGTTTTATTGACACGGAATCAATTTTAATTAGGTTGGATTGACCATGATGAGTGCCACTGAAGCTTCAAAAGCTGGTTTACGTGGAAAGGCCTTAAAAATTAGTCATTACTATGGAGACACACTTTGGTAAGACTTGGAACTCGACAGGATTTCTGTTGATCAAGAATAAGATACATAATTTCTCCTCTCATCTGCAGGGAATCAGTAGAAAATCCTTATGTTCCAAATGCTGGTTTTTTTGAAGATGTTGTCTTCGAGGATCCTGCTTTTGTATCGGCTTGTGAGGCTTCGGATTCATGTGAAGGTGATGTTTCAGTTGATGATGGAAATGCAGTCAACAATGAAGAAATTGGAGATGTGGTGGATGTTAAAGATGATCAGTCCGCTGGTGCTGCTTCTACAGCTCTAACTGATGAGGCAAATGAAATTACTGAGCAGTTAGTCTCGGGTCTGGGTGATTTGAAGATGAATGAAACTGATGCAACAGATGAATTGAATGCTGTGGACCAACATTCATTATCTATTGAGGATGTTGATGCATTACTGGACAAGTGCCTTTTGCAGGCCTTGCACACAACAGTCAAGGAGAATGACCTTCCCATGTCTGGAAGTTCTTTATGGTATGATAACCACATTCTTTAGATTTCTGGATGTTGAATACATGATTATTTTATTTTCCCTCTTGATTATAAAAGCCATCATATGCAGAAAAAAACTGTTCCTATATCTAATATGACATCATGTTTCTTGCTTTAAACTGTTATTTATTTATGTCATCATGTTGGTTTGGAAACAGTCCCTGTGCCTGAAGAGTGGACAAATGCAAATTTTTGGATAAATGCTACTGAACTTTGTCTGATAGTATGACAATGTAGGTTGTTTGACTTGAAGCAACATAGTTGGTTCCAGTATGGCTTGTTGGACTGGTTTTATGTAATTTTAATTTTTTAGGTTGTAAATCTCATACAGCAAGCCCATCTATGGAAAAACCTCTTTTCTTCATTAGGGATCCGAAGATCTTTAAGCTTCTTGTAGTTAAAATGAGTAATTTTAAGTGTTTGAAATCGTTTAAGCTTCTTGTAGTCAAATGAAATAAGCTTGTTCCCTGGATTTTTGAAAACTGCTAAGTTAGCTTTATGTGTACCAAATTGGGGAAGTCATAATGGCTTTTGCTCTCAGAGAAGTACTATGCTAACTTGGACAACAAGTAGCCAGAAAAGGCTCAAGCATGCTTGTCAGTGATAAAATGTTATGATGGTTCATTTTTCCCCACTCATTCCAAGGCAGCAATTTCTTAGTGTTTGTTTAGACATTGTTCTAATCGCTTCTGACTTTCAATTTACGGCTTTGTCTGTAATGGTTTTGCTGATTGTTTGTTGTGGTATAGGTCAGGTCATGTGCTACCTTGCAGGCCTTCAGGTGTTACATTAGATATAAAGAAATCCTCTTACAAGAAACTGTCAAAGTGGCTACAAGCTAAAGCCTCTGCAGGACTTGTAAGTTTTGTCATTCTATGAACTTTTTCCCTCGGATTAACAATGTGCAGCTTGTTCCGTAATGTTGTCAATTTTTAATTGCCAATAGTGATGGTGGTTTTTGATGGTTACAGTATGATACTATATCAGAACAGTTTACTTAGAAAGGACTGAAGGCTTATCTACCTCCAACTTCTTATTCGTTTTACTGAAAATTTTAATTCCCTTTTTCTGAATATCTCTTATCAAGGAAAAGAAAAACAATGAGGTTGAGAATCCCTCGAGCAAAATATGCTGGCTGTTATAAGCAACAACCTTCAGTACCTCTGAAAACAACCTGTAAGATGTGTTTGGAAACACTATTTGGCAATTCCGAAGAAAAGAAAGGCATTTGACTCTATACAAAATGAACTTCAGTGGCATAAATTATATCTCAATGCAAAAATCCAGTATTCTGCTCCTTTAACTTAGAAAGTTGTAAATATTAGCACATTGCATGAAGTTTTCCTCTCTTACTGTTGCTAATGTCACAAAGTTTAATTTGCAAGTAAGCTGTCATGGTTCTTAGGGAAACTTATGACTAGGAGAAAGCTAGACAAATTATTGTAAGGCTTCCTGAAGGACAGGTGATTATTCGGTAATTACTAGACTTGCACATATAGCAGACATCTGAATTGAAGCCTTTACTATGCTCGATAATGAGGTTTGTATTTGCTCTACACTTGCACATATAGCGGTCATCTGAATTGAAGCCTTTACGACGCTCTATAATGAGGTCTGTGTTTGCGCTGCAGCTTACATATAGCTGTTCTTGTTCATATGGAATAGGCTTCACAGCTTACAAGTACTTGTTCTTGCTTATTTCTTGATACACTTGCTGTAATTTTGTCAAATTGGACAGATTTCAGTAAAAGAAGATAAACATAAAAAGGAGGTGACATTGTTTTCGGTTAATCGTAGTCATCCAGACTATGAATCCTTCAGGCCTGAGAAAAAGAAAGCAGTGAAGGGCGGACAATCAACTGTGACACAAGGTATCCATGACGGGCAGGCACCTAAAGTATTTGAACTGTCTGAGGTTTACAAACCAAGTGTTCATGTGAACCCTATTTTTATCTCTGTTGGTGTGGAGCTGGGGAAATTTTTTAGTGCTCCTGAAGCCTCTGATATTGTCTTCCAGTATGTTGAAAAACAAAGTCTTGTCAAGCCAACAGACAGATCCATGGTGACTTTAGATGCAACTCTTTGTGATGCTTTATACAAAGGGGCCATAAAGAAAGGATCAACCTATCCAACAGAAATTCATAAGAAAGATTTAGGATCAACTTTTATTAGTCGGATGCAAGCCCATCACAGAGTAACAAGGGGCAGTGAAACTGTCATTCGCAAAGGTGGTTTAAAGCCAATTCAGATAATGACTGAACGGAGGCAGGGGAACAAGAAAGTTACGAAACTTTCAGGATTAGAATCGTTTTTAATAGATGCTGAGGCATTATCTTCAGAGCTGCAGAAGAAGTTTGCTTGTAGTACCACTGTGGCAGAACTCCCTGGTAGGTCATCCTATTAAGCTTTAAGCTTCTACTAGCAATTCTTGGTTATTATTTGCTCGAGTAACCTGAGAGAAGAAAAAGAGAGAAAAAAAATCTGTCATGGTCATCATGCTAGATTTTTCTGTGATGGAGTTGTTGATGTTAATTTTTTGTGGTTTACCAGCTTATACTTCAAGATGCATCTCCTTGGTGGTTTTATGATAACGCTAATCATGGGTTTCAGTTATTCTTGTTTATTCATCTCATGTTTTGGTGTTAAGTGTTTTTAGATGGACGTTAGATACAACTTCAAGGTCAATGATTTTGTGCTTTTTCTTTCTAACTTGAAATCTTCTCTCCTTATCTGATCGTGATGGCGAAGACATTCTCTATAGCTTAGTCCCAGGGAAAAAATCTGGAGGGTAGACTATAGCTTTGTTTGCCAATGGGGGATGACTAAGGCATTTGCTCATGTACCATGCTGTTAGGGTTACTGCCCTCTTCATTTTAATACCTAGCTGACAATTCATGTCTGCTTAACGCTTTCACATCTATTTTGGTGATGCCTTGCACTTTTCATTTTTGTTTGGGGGAATGACTAAGGCATTTGCTCATGTACCATGCTGTTAGGTTGATGCCTTTTCATTTTAGTACCATGCTGTTAGGGTATCTGCTTAAGTTGACCATTTCTTACACACTCTCTCCATTCTTTAATTTTATAGGAAAGAAGGGACTCGAAGTTTTGGTTCAAGGGGGTGTGATTGATGATCTTGCGAAACACCTGATTGAGCAATACAGAATACCTAAGAGATATATCGAAGTTCTTGATAAAACAAAGAAATGAGATTGCAGGTTAGTTTTCAAAAGTTTTCAGGGATGGAAGATTTTGGAGCAGCATGACACTTTTGTAATTCAAGTTTCGCGGGCGACATGGTTTGCATCTGGCGAGATTTGGCACTTTTGTAAATTCCTTAATTAAAATGATGGGTTGATTACAGTAACCCTTCAAGGTTTAGCCCTGGGTTAATTTTGTCCTCATTTTTATGTTGTCTCCATAATCCCCACGAAAGGGGAGAAAAAAAAGTAAAAAATAAAAAGACAAAGCTGTTTGATCATGTAACAAAAGTCAATCAACGGAGGATGTGTTTAATGGTTAATGTTGAGGCTCCATAACTTTTTAAAGAAACAATTTAAAGTACAATACACACTCTTATATAATCCTCTTAGCACTTGCACCGTTGCATTCCTAAAGATGCTAGAACTTGAGCACTTATAATATGTGTTGTGTTGTGTTGTGATATAACAAGAAGTGGAAAAGTAGGCCGGATCGCATGCTTGGGGGTCCATATATCTCAATAATTTGACCTTGTGGAATCTATTCTATTACTTGCTGAAGCATATCTCAAGAATCTATACCTCGTGTGTCCATGAATTTGTATGTATACGTATTATTACACCATCGTGATCATGATGACACATCGTTGAATTGAATTAACCTTTTGTTAAGCTCAACTAGGTCTATATATGTAGTGACTGTCATAGATCACAAGTGGGATACATGTGTGCGTATTGTTGTTGTTGTTTGTTCTTTTAGGGGGAGAGGTTAGAATTCTGAAACAAGATAGAAAGAATTGAATGGCCACAAATGTGACAAGAGTCTTAACCAATTGGATATTCCCACAAATATCCCCTTCCTTCACTGCATGTTTCCTGACATTTTCTTACGAAAGTAAAAATTTCGGCAAATAAACTTAGGTCCCCGAGCTATCTTCAAAAGCCGGCAACTTTTGAAGACGCTCAGGACACTTATCTACCCAGACCTTTCCCCCCCAAGACCGATGTGGGATTGAAACCCCGACAAGGGCCAAGCCTCCACGGGCTGTTGCTGCTAAGAAGTAACTACCCCCACAAACCCGAGCTAGACGACCCAGTGGAATGTTTCTTCACTGCATGTTTCTGCTCTCTCTTTTTGCTTTTCCCCTACGTGTTATGTACGTTATATTTGTATATGGTTCCAAGTGGTAATGGCTGTTGAATTTGATGCCTTTGTTCTTGACGTTGCCTTCCCAAATCCCCATGTCCGTTCACCACTTACCTTTCTCTTGATCATATATATATATAAAAGAAAATGGTCTTGGAGGCTTTTCCCTTTCTCCTTTGCAAGATTCTTTTCTTGGTTTATGTCTTCAACAATCCTAGTATTGTTCCCCGATGCATGTTTGATTCTTGCGGGAATCTGATACCAGGAAAATGTTTAGTTTATTCGATCTCTGGAGGCAGACGAGTTGAAAAGTTTTCTTCTAGCAGCTGTCAGCAGGACTTCCAATTACCTTTTTGCTAGCAGTTGTCATGTTGCTAACGCTGATCAATTTTTGTTGTTAATAACTCCAAATAATGAGAAAGATGAACTGTAAATGAATTTGATAGATTTCATACCATTCAACCACACGAACCACATTGAACAAGGCGTGCGTGCAAAATTGAAAGATATTCTTCTTCGGTTCGGGGTATATTCCCAGTTTATTTCGGAGGCGAACATGAGTATAAACCACATAAACATGACTCAATAAGAAAAGGAGAAGACACCCAATCCCATAAATATATTCAAGTGAATGTTGGAGTTCCTTCCAAGCTGCGTGTAACTGAGAATGAAAGCTTACGAAACCAATCGAAACCAAAGCCTCCACCCCCCTTTGCCTAGGCCGCACTAGAAAAAACCTCCGTCCTTGTACGTAGCTAGCTGCTATAATAATAATAGCCTGCCTGCCAGCTCGTTTTGTTTTTTGTTTTTTTTTGGGTTGTAGAGATACTTCTAGTTCTAGTTAGTCTGTATTAGGTATAGTATCTCAGATTAAAATAAACAAACAAATATAATCTCGTATGCCTTTAAAAGGCCAGCCGCTGCTTCTTCTTCTTCTTCCATTCTAAGTCGGTTTCGAACCAATCAATATTCATATTCTTCAAAAAAAAAAAAAAAAACAGAATTCCCGACGCTTTAATTAGCTCCTTTCCACCTGCATCATACTACAGTTGGTTTTATTTATCCATATTCTGCACAAAAGCATGCTTAGATAGATCATCTATGCACATGCGGTTTTGTGTACGTACATGTGATCGATGCAAGTTTAATAATTGCAGGTTTTGTTTCTTTACTTCACTCCCACTCTCTCTCTAGTCTACACACAAGCTCCCCATTCGTACATAAATTTTGTATAAGAAACAAAGCAGAAAGTAGAAGAAATTCAGACAGAGAAATGGCCGGGAATGAATGGCTAAACGGGTATTTGGAGGCGATATTGGATGCGGGAAGTGGGAGAAATAGTGATGGCTCGAGAGAGGAAGAGAAGATCAAGAATCACAAATCCACGAGTCCTAGTTTGAGGAAGAGGTTTGATGAGAAGTTGAAGTTTGAGAAGTTTGAGGCTTGGAAAGAGAAGGAAGCTGGGAAGCTGTTTAGTCCCACCAAGTACTTTGTAGAAGAAGTCGTGAACAGCTTTGATGAGTCTGACCTCTACAGGACTTGGATCAAGGTCTCTCTCTCTCTCTCTCTCTTCTTCTTCCTCTATCACTCTCGCCCTTACCAACCAACCACACACACACACACACACACACAGAAGGAAAGAAACTGACAATTAATCCCAGCTTCGAAGACTTCCTTGTATACAAGTGTTTTCGAGTTTTTTATGCAGTTACTGTTGGCAGCTGCATGATGAGACGTGTGAAAAAGGAATATAAACAAGAAACGTAAAACGAAAGCTCAAGTCCCAAGTTAACCATGAAATTTCAACTTGAAATCATCATGCATGCGAAGTTGATAACAACTGAAATGAAGCTGAACAAGTAATGAAACATTTTACATGATGATAATATTCAAGAAAGACAGAATTGGTAGTCGAGAGTTGAATGAACTTGGATGGAATGTGGTTGCATGCAGGTAGTGGCGACAAGGAATTCTCGCGAACGCAACAACAGGCTCGAGAATATGTGCTGGCGAATTTGGCATCTTGCCCGCAAAAAGAAACAGGTCCCTCTCCAATCTCTCACACTACTTTAACAGTTAACACACAGACTACTTGGATATACACACTCTCACACATGTGTAATTTTCACAAGACATCCATAATCCCTACATACGGTTCGAAGGTGACAATAAAACCATGTAGACGACTTTGCAGTTTTACACGGCAATTCAGCAGATTAAGCTTGACAACTTTTTCTCCATGCACGATTTTGATGCCGCAGAAGAAATTGTAACAGCGCATGCAATCGCCATTTGGGAATCCTAATCCTTAATGGCGAAAGATAATCAACTACTGTACCATGAACAATGGCTCTCTCTAATGCACAAAAGTAGCAAATTAATCTGAGAAACAGAAAACGTGATAGCTACTATTAACAATTTCTGACAGACAAAAGGATATCACCCCTTTTCTTCCCAGTAATGGCCTCCCCTCCATTTATCTTTTTAATATCATTTGTATATGAAATCTAGCGAAGGGCAATACAAGAACTCAGAATTGGTAACACTTGTGCTCAAGACTAGATTGTCAGACTTACATATTACCTGCAGATAGCTTGGGATGATGCACAGAAACTAGTAAAACGTAGACTCGAGCGTGAAAAAGGTCGAAGTGATGCAGCTGATGACCTCTCAGAAATTTCCGAAGGTGAGAAGGAGAAAGGCGATTTAGCTCAAACAGATTTCCCTACTCACATTTCAAGGATCAACTCTGATACTCAGATATGGTCAGAGGAAGATAAATCACGACAACTGTACATCGTATTGATTAGGTATTTTTGTGCTCTGATTCCATATATTGATGCAAGCGGAAAAGGCCAAACAAGAAATTGTTCACAGAAAGCATTGATAAGTAACAGGATAAGCACAACACCTGTTGCTATTTTCAGGCCTCTCTTGACAACCAAATTAACAAAATTCTCAAACTGGACAGAACTTGGAGTAATTTATCAGCTGAGTTTTATGCACTGTTGACTGTTTACCATGCAGCCTTCATGGGTTGGTGCGTGGAGAAAACATGGAACTTGGCCGAGACTCTGACACTGGCGGTCAGGTAGTAAACGTTTAACAATTTCCTTTGCTACACGCAAGTTTAAAATCAGTCTTCATCTTCATTCTCCACTGCTGAAATTGAACAATAGGGAATGGAGGAAATGATAACATGTATACTAAAGACTCAACAATATCAAGGCCTTAAGATCTAATGAGAAGCAGACCTGAGAGACTGTAAACCACTTTAGTCAATGATTCCAGAGCAAGTTTCCATGCACGGCACACTAATTGTTCTTACTAACGCATCTGATATGTGAATTTTATGAAAATACTCAGGTGAAATATGTCGTGGAACTTGCCCGAGCACTTGCAAGTACAAAAGGAATATATCGAGTAGATCTCCTGACTCGACAAATCACATCCCCAGAAGTTGACTCCAGCTACGGAGAGCCAATTGAGATGCTATCATGCCCGTCTGATGGTTTTGGTAGCTGTGGTGCCTACATAGTCCGAATCCCCTGTGGACCTCGTGAAAAGTAATACACATTATCTTCGTCTGAAATAGAACACACATATTTTTGCCTTCTTATGCTAATTAAAATTATCTCACAAATTGTTACAGTTAGCATTCACCCTTGCTGCTGCACTGCTGCATCGTCCTTTTACACTCCAATCCTGTTAAGATATTCCAAAATTGGCAAATTGATTGTATTCCCTTTGCTATGTACCACAGATACATTCTAAAAGAATCACTCTGGCCTTACATACCTGAATTTGTAGACGGAGCATTGGGCCACATTGTCAACATGGCAAGAGCTATTGGTGACCAGGTAAATGCTGGAAAACCAACATGGCCTTATGTGATCCACGGCCACTATGCCGATGCAGGAGAGGTAGCTGCACGATTGTCTGGAGCTTTGAATGTGCCGATGGTATTAACAGGTCATTCTTTGGGTAGGAACAAGTTTGAACAATTACTCAAGCAAGGAAGACTCTCCAGGGAGGACATTAATACCACCTACAAGATCATGAGGAGAATTGAAGCTGAAGAGTTGGGGCTGGATGCTGCAGATATGGTGGTGACTAGCACAAGACAAGAAATTGAAGAGCAGTGGGGTTTGTATGATGGGTTTGACATCCAGTTGGAGAGGAAACTAAGGGTTCGTAGACGTAGAGGAGTTAGCTGTCTGGGACGATATATGCCGAGAATGGTGGTAAGTCAAATCTCTAATTGCTATTGTTTGTTTATTTGACTCAAATGTTGAGTTCTATCTAACAATGAAACGAACAAGTTCAGAACATCTAAAAGTCACACTTACTTACCTCAAAATGCAACAGCATTCTACAGCTTGTCAATGTTTTTTAGCGCAGCTGGCAGTCCTTGTCTTTTTTAGAGACACTAGTCTATTTTTTTAAGATTTCTGCAGTCAACATAAGTAGAAATCTCATAGCATTACAAACAGTAGCTCTGGATTTCAACTGTTGCATGTTCTTATCTCTATGCAGCATTAATCAGTTTGAGAACATGAGTTGAAGAGTATATAAACTACATTAATATCTGATGAACCACTTTTTAAAGTAAGCATCCATTATGCATTGCAGTCCTAGAAGAATATTCAGTTAGATCACATTGTCTGAAACATGTATACCTGCATCATCTTGGCAACCAATTTTCTTTGGCATTGCGTCTCCCTTTTGGCACACCTGTTACTAGTGAAAAGCTTGTTTCTTGATCATTATGTGGAAATAGGTAATACCACCAGGCATGGATTTCAGCAGTGTTACGACTCCAGATTCATTAGACAGTGATGGAGATCTGAATTCATTGATTGGACCTGACAGAACTCAGAAAAAACCTATGCCTCCTATTTGGTCTGAGGTTAGACACTCCTCTCTTTTGCACTGTAAACATGTTGGAAAAGATTCTCTTTTGTATGACAGATTTCCTTTCATATACATGTTGTTGGACCGAGTTCAGATTACACCAATAGTGAAACTTAAAATCCTTAACATCTCTAAATTTTTTATCTAATGTGATGTTTTGACTTCCCTGAATCCAGGTAATGCGGTTTTTTACAAACCCTCACAAGCCCATGATACTTGCATTGTCTCGTCCAGATCCCAAGAAAAATGTTACTACCTTAGTCAAGGCTTTTGGAGAATGTCAGCCCCTACGGGAACTAGCCAATTTGGTAATCCTGCATTTTACTCACCTCCAGCCAACATATTATTATGCTCTATCGGAGTGTATGATGATGCTAATATGACTTCCACAATGTCATTATAGACACTCATACTGGGGAACAGAGAAGATCTTGAAGAAATGTCCAACAGCAGCTCAGCTGTCCTAACAGCAGTACTTAAGCTCATCGATAAGTATGATTTGTATGGTCAAGTGGCATATCCAAAGCATCACAAGCAACCAGAAGTTCCTCAGATATATAGTCTGGCAGCAAAAACAAAGGTAAATCACTCACCAAATGTCAGTGAAATAAGTTAACTAACATAGTCAGGTATTAGGCCCAGTAAGCACTGTAAGGATTTAATTATCCACAGTCAAACTGCAATTATTCAGCCACTTCACTAGTTCTACTGGTCCAGCCGAAGAGTTAGTGTCTACCAACACTTGACTGTCATGAAGGCATCATCCACTTGAGAATATCTTAGAAGGGAAAGATAACAAGCCAAATTAATTTTCAACAGCCCATTGTGAACTGCTACAAGTAACACTTTCTTGACAACTGATTTCTCTTTCTGAAGGGAGTATTCATCAATCCAGCTCTTGTGGAACCATTCGGTCTGACTCTTATTGAGGTAAGTTAACACTTGCTGGTTTCTGAAATACAGTCTGCTATAATCATCCATACCTTTCAAGGCATGTTTGACCATGTGACCTTTGTAAGAAATCCGTTTTTGTTTGCAGGCAGCAGCTTATGGTTTACCTGTTGTTGCCACAAAAAATGGTGGGCCTGTAGATATTCTCAAGGTGAATTTCAACTGTACTTAGGTCTCAAGTGTAAATCCATACAACATGGACACCCAACTAGAATATATTCTCCTGCTAAATCACCGTGACTCTTAGCAAAATGAAATCTTGCCATCTGTCCTGTTCAAAGATGAACTTTATGTTAGGTCCTTATCAACAACACCAAATGGTAACATAGAAAATACACCCTGGTAGGTTTCTTTGACCAATTAGATTGATATGAGCAATGTCTTTCTTTCAGGCACTTAACAATGGCCTACTTATCGACCCCCATGACCAGAAAGCAATAGCAGATGCTCTTCTGAAGCTTGTAGCAGACAAGAACCTCTGGCTTGAATGCCGGAAAAGTGGACTAAAGAATATCCATCGCTTCTCATGGCCAGAGCACTGCCGTAATTACCTTTTCTATGTTGAGCACTGTCGCAGTCGTCATCCTACCAATCGTCTTGAGGTTGTGCCAGCAACTGAAGAACCTATGAGTGAATCGCTAAGGGGTGTTGAAGATCTTTCTTTGAAATTCTCTGTTGATGGAGAACTTGATGCAGCGGCAAGACAGCAGGATCTTATTGAAACACTAACACGAAAGGCTACCTTAAATGGCAAACCCATCATAAACTACTGTCCAGGGAGAAGAGAAGGGCTTTATGTTGTAGCGACTGATTGTTACAACAACGTGGGAATTGCTACAGAAACCTTACCTCTAGTAATCAAGAATCTAATGCAAGTTATGCATCCAAGATCAAGCCAGATAGGTTTTGTACTCTTGACAGGCTTAACTTTATCGGAGATGATAGAAGCATTTAAAAGTTCCCAGATAAAGTTAGAAGATTTTGATGCACTGGTCTGTAGCAGTGGCAGTGAAATTTATTACCCATGGAGAGATATGTTGGCAGATGAAGACTATGAAGCTCACATTGACTACAGGTGGCCTGGTGAGCATGTGAAATCTATCGTGATGAGGCTTGCCAAGCTAGAAAATGGAGCTGACAATGACATTGAACCATGCAAAAGTGCATGCAACCCCCGATGCTACTCATATACAGTTAGACCAGGATCAGAGGTAAGATTCCTTAACTACTCTGTGTGAAGATGAAAGATTTACATCCCGGGTTATCACAGCAGATATAATCATTTAAATTATCATGTCACAGACTAGGAAAATTGATGAAATACGGCAGAGGTTGCGCATGAGAGGCTTTCGCTGCAACCTCGTTTATACACATGCAGCAGCCAGGTTAATTGTGCTACCACTTTTTGCATCAAGAACTCATGCACTGAGGTCAGTCCTTATCATTCTGGTACTATCTGTGAACTAATAAATACAGATGAAACTAAAGAAGAAGAAGAAGAATCCTAAGTGCATTGTTGCCATGTCAATACAGGTACCTATCAGTTAGGTGGGGCATTGATATGTCAAAAATGTTTGTGTTTCTTGGGGAAAGAGGGGACACAGATTATGAGGATCTGCTTGTAGGCCTCCACAAGACTGTGATCCTGAAAGGTTCAGTGGAATATGGCAGTGAGATGCTTCTACATACCGAAGATAGTTTCAGAAGGGATGATGCAGCGCCCCAGGAGAGCGCCAACATATTCAGAGCAGAGGGATATGAAATCCCTGATATCTCCAAAGCTCTGGAGACATTGAAATGACTTCAAAATTGAACCTTTTCTAAGTTTTATTACTTTAACCTTTTATTTTTAGGGGTTGGGGGTTTGCCATGGCTAGTTTATGTCTGTGGCAATACTTTGTTAGATAAACAAATAACACGTGTAGTTTGTCGTATAAGAAAGCTGTATCTCATCATCAAATCAAGCACTTCATATGCTTAATGAATCCATTGAGTACCCTTACACGTAATTGATATCAGTAGAATATCCAAGACAAACGAATGTGCTCTAACTCAATTATGCACGTACGGGTCAAAAGCAGTGACAGCATGCAAAATAAATCATATAAAAATTACTTCTCAGTGAAGGCATATGTGATGATTTTTTCCTCATTGACTGATCAACTCTTAACCGTTGCAAATGTAAAAGTAATGACTCATGATTAAATAGCAATACATCGTACTTATTCAAATAGTAATTCATAAACTAGTAAAACCAAACAGATACTAGAAAAAGAAATTGCTGTTGTCATCTGATCAATGCATGGCAACTTCATCATGGTATGTCCTGCTGCTATTCCTAAACAATTTGCAGCTTTTTATTCACAACATGTTCAATGACTATGGAAGAAAGAGCATTTGATAAGTTTGTAGCCAGCATTTTTTCTAAGCCTCTCCATAAGCACCCAGTTCTACCCTGTATTCTTCTCCACAAGAACACTTGACAGGATGTGAAATTTCTTGGATAACAGAATAAAAAAATTGATGCTCAGTGTATTGCACTAGAGAAAATATGTCTAGCCATTCTACAATGCAAGTGATTATTATACAACATGCACCAATTTTAACAGATTACTTAATTTAGGAGGTTAGCAACATTCCTGAATTAACTTAAGGGCTAGCAGATATAACAGTGAACTGTAACTCTAAAACCATTGCGAATAGTTGCCGAATTCTTTCTACCTTTAAGGTCATTATCTGAAGTTGCAGAGCCTGTAAAAACTCGGCTTCCCCAGATTTGTCTGATAAAAGCACTTGAAGTTCCTCATCCAACAATTCAATATTCATTTCCCGAAGTTCTGGCTGAAATTACACATCCACCATTGAAACCTTTAACAGCTATTGTTAGACAGCCTATAGAAACTCAATATATAATCACGAGGTCAAATATTGTTCCCAATATGGTACTTTCCGCAGCTTTACAGCTGCATTATGAAACTACTAACCTGTGAACAGAATTTGCCAAGACAGGAATCCATTTTCAGAAAGAAATAACAGAAAACAATAATTTCCAGAAATGAGCTATTTGGACCACAAGATCTTTTAGAAGCTGCTGGAATCAATTTAATGCATATTACGTGCTAAAAAAAATTAGTCGAGAAAAAGTTACAGAGAATGCATAGTGACTCACCTTATATTCATTTAACTTCCCCTTTACTAGCTCCATAGCATGCTTTATCTGCAGCACAATAGCTTACATTTGAATTGCGGAATTTAATACAAAATACAGTAAGGATAATCTAATCATTATATGCTAGTCACAATCTAACACCTTATGTAAGAACTGTAAGTCTGTCAACATAGTTATGGTTTTCTCCTTAAAATGGGAGCAGGGATAATTCATTTCAGTATTGCAGTGTCTGGAAAAAAATCCATTTTCTGAATGTGCAAATGGACTACCATGTAGAAGCAAAAATAATCCACAACAAAAAGTCAACAGACACATCATGGAAGGATTATAATCCACTTTCAGTACCAAAAGGATAAAGGTAAAGACAGCAAGAAAATAAAACAACAGGAAGAATTGTAGTAGACATACAAAGACAGACATCTCTACATAAACCTGTTCCACAACAAAAAGGTAACCACTAAACTAGTAAGAGTGAGTAATAAAATGACATAGAATGATACAAAATAGGACAATTTTTATTTTCTTTTTGGGAGAATAAGGAATATGGCAAGGAGAAGAAACAAAATTCAAAAGGAGGGCATAAGTTTGAGCAAAATGGGGAATTAAGTACCATTTCCATAATTAAATAGCAATAAATTAATGCTAAATTACCCAGTACCCCTCCTTCTTTTCCTTTTGTTACCTTCCCAACTAATTTCCCAACGAACTAATTTTTCAAACACCAAGCAGATGTGAATGGCAGGGTGGCTTGCAATGCTACTCTGCACCGCTGCCACTACCTACTGCCAACTTTCTGATGGTAAAAATTCTTGAAATTTACTCTCTCTCCACTCGAATTTTTCAATAGGATGTGATTCCAGTATTCAATTTAACCAAAAGTGGATAATTTCCCTCAAATGGTGAATTATCAGCAGCTCTGATAATTTTTTTATTACATTCAAATCAAGTTCAAGTCATAGAAATCTGTATGACGGTACTGTTATCTAGTCTAGGCTTCTATCAATTTCCTTTTTCATCTCTAAATTGAGAGTTTACTAATCCCGTTTCCTCAAAATCCTAATCTTTTGGGTTCCAAAAGATACCTATCCTGAAGGAAATCAATTAGTTTCACCCATGTCGACCTTGAGTAGATTTTATGCCGAGATCGGATGCTGGGAGTAGTTTCAGTGACAACGTATTTGGCAGCGTGAGAAGTGCCACTCTCATATCATGTACACTTACAGGTAGGCCAGCAACGAATCTGGAAGCAAAGAACATGTGTGTCCTTATGCTATTTAACACTTTTGGTAGGCTCGGCTACAATGAAATGAGCAAGTGCATGAGGTTCCTCCATCTGATTTGATTAAGTGCTTGTGGTCCTTGTATTAAGCGGAAGAAGGCATCTGTGTTCTGATGATTTAGTTTGTGACTGTGAAATTGGTGGAGAGAGGGGAAGGACTTATGGATAATATCATAGATCATGTAATATTTTTAGATTAAATAAAATGTATTCAACTCCCCAATCTTGAATTTATCTAAACACCTGCCCTACTTATGAATTTTAAATCCTTCTCTAACCATATTCCCAATTCTTCCTTTTCTTTTTAAGCATAATACTCCATAGATGAAACAAATTTATAACAAAGCTAAAAGAACTAGTTACAGCCTTACTTGTATCCAAAATTACATATATTCACCTTGCTATTCTCCAAAACAAGATTGTATTTCATCTGCACCATCTGGTCTAACTCAGCTTTTGCAGCATCAAACTTCATCAGTAGGCTTTTCATTATGTTTCCCTGAGACTCTGAAGATCACCGAGCTCTTATTATAGTACATAAGAAGAAATTTTACATCATCCAGGGTAGACATGGTATTTGTCTACTGCTTCAAGTAAGATTAAGTTCAAGAAGGTGAAACATAAGACCTTGGCTATCCAAAAGTAATTGAAGAAGAAGTTCCATGATAGAATATTTTTTGTACCAGTACTCTTTGCTTTTTCATATTGTTTTCATGCTTGACTGAACCAATCCTTTCGACTGCATTCTACTTGATGAAAAATATGTGCATATCAAAGTGTCAAAGCAAATTCATGTTGCTTCCGCAATAATTCTGTCAATCTAGCAGTGTATAATTCAGCTGCGGTACCAGATGCTTAGTCTCTATTGTGCCACAAACATATTCACCTCTCAATGTAAATTATCTCTTCTACATTTTCTATGTTCACCAGGATCATATATTAGTCATTAAGGATTGCCTCTTAATAACCAATTCAACGAATTCCAAGATATCTGCTTCTAATATATTGAAGTGGCATGTCTCAGCAATATGTATTCTTACTTTAGATGATAATTCTCTAAGGTAGACCATTTTGATCTGCAAAAGAAAACATTCTGTATCCATCTAATGCATATGTAAAGAAAGAGAACATGATATTAAAACTTACACACCATCCATTAGGCTTACCTTCAGTCTCACAAATTTCCCGGGTGATGTTATTTCCCACCTGTGTATTTAAGTTATTAATGAAGTAAGAAGGGCCTGATCCGAAAAGGAATAATGATAACATAGGACAAAAGTGCAAATGACATTGAAGTTGTTTTAGAAGACTAGCTAATGCATCTTTCACAAGACATGAGTAGAGAAGAGCACAAATTAATTCAAAATAAACCTTCTGAAACAAAAACCAACATATACTTGTTTTTCCTGGAAAGTAAAATATCACTTAAGACCACCAAATCAAAAGGCCTCAATCAAAACCTCGAAGGATCAATTATTGATAAGCATGCAAGGATCAATCATTGATAGAAATTTATATTTTAGAGAATCATAGAAATTGTTAAGAGAATCATAAAATTATTTTATAGAAGCTTGCACTTTAGTGAATTAGATTCCTCTATACAGGATCTTACATTGACAGGAATTGCACAGTTCTGTTACCTAAAGCCTGGGTGCTGAGAAACAATGTGGAAATCCAACATCCTTAATTTTGACAGCAGCTATCCTCAGATTTGGACAAATAACTACCTTTTCTAGCTCCAAATTTTCAACAATGGACAAAGAAATGGCAAAATGTAATCAACAAGGAGAAATTCCTGAATTGAAATAAGCAAGCTGACTTCCTTTTTAAAAATGCTCTAGTTACTAGAATGTCTTTGACTGTAAAGTCCAAATTGTCACCAATGCACCCAGTTGAAAGTCCATTTTAAGGTCAATGAAATGTTAAACTTTCAATATTTGCTTTAGAGTATCACTTTACACATCGAATCAGTCTGCCCATGAGTGAGCTTTGCAAACCATTAAAATTGTTATATGCATGCATCTGCACAAAGTGTTTGTTGTTCCATCCATTTGATTGTCTTCCTTTTACTTTTAGACATCCCAAAGCATTAGCTGATTCATAAAGCAGGAAGAGATGGTCCAGAGATATCGTGGCCTTCACATATAGGGACTTTTACTTCTATAAGAGTGTCGTCCTGTTAGTGACAATTCAGAGGCATGCAGCTAATCGTGTCTTGCTCCATTTCATTCAAGTTTCATTCAGCTGAAACACATCCTTAAAAAGTAAAAACGGACCCAAAATGGGCTACAGGTGACAACTAACAACAAGATGAATGAGTTCCAGAAATTACCAAACCATTCTCTGTATCAAGAAAGCTGCACTTGTTAGCAATTATCCAGCCCTATATAGGAAAAGTATTCAATCAGGGATCAGAATAATAAATACAGCATGCCAACTCTGGATGACATATGCAGAGGTGTCAAACCTGTTGATCTTTGAGTTCTGTAATAATATCATCAGCAACCTTTGTGTAATATGAGCTGTCATGAAAACTAAATTCATTCAAAATCATGTTTCCTTTGTACACTATGATCTGTTATCATAATCAAATTGATCTAGAACTTTATAAAATTAACCACCCGCGCTTTATAAAAAAGAACTCTTTAAAATTACCTTTTCTCAAGCAATTTTGTTGACTGGGTGACTCTTTCATGTTGCATCAGGTCCAGTGTCTGTAAAAAACACCATGAAGCTATCAAAAGGATATAATAATTAAATTTGCTCAAATACCTTATATTGAAGATTGCTTGTTTTATTCTGTATATAATAACTTTTAATGTCTAGGCTGACAAGGTAATCATTTGGTGATTATCTAGAAATAGTATTAGGAAAAGGCAAGGTTCCTCTAGTCTGTGTAGTATCTGGTCAGGAATAAGACTTGCTTTCATGTGAGAGAAAAGTTAGTTAAAATAATTCTACTCTGTATCTTCAAACTACTATTTTTGTGTTGCATCCAAGGTACTAGTACTAAAATTTGCTCTTAAGGTTATAGTGGCAATAAATTTGATTTAATCTCAACTACCTGGTCAAATCAGGAATATGCAAAGCCAGATTATCATGTGCAGTAATATAAACAAAACTACAGAAATTGTCCCACATAAACAAAATAATTAGGTACAACCTATTTGCTTAAACATTAGTCATCTGTTTCGAATTGGCCTCAAAGTTGAACAGTAAAATACTTTGGGGCAAAACAAACTCTTAAAAATTCTAGCTCAATCTTTTACTTAATACTACTACAAGCACAACTTGACAAATTATCTTCCGTCACCCATTGTGTTGTCTATCATGACAAAATCAATTCCTTCTAAAGTGAAGAGAATTGACCAAGTAGATCCATCCTCATAACGTTCCCCACCTTTTCACTAGCCGCTTCTTTCTAATTAACAGTTTCTGCCTACAACATATGATAGAATAAGAAACACTACATATTCAAAGGTATCATTATAAAGGACACAGCCATATTCTTCACAGTGAACTTCACTATGTACATGCATGTTGCGTGCAAGGATATAGTATCCAGACTTTTGACTGCATCTAACAGGTTGATTTTAAGGGCAGGTATATCACTAGTCATAGGAGTAAGCATTTTCCAGAAAACAAATATAATGGCATAATTTTATTACTCCCAATGAATTTCCTATAAAAAAACAAGGTTTGGAAAGGGGATACACATAAAATGAAAGAACTACTAAATGATCAACCAGGCTGATATCCAAGAGACCAATTTGCTATGAAAACAGAAAATTAGCTAAGTGGTAGTTTGGAACAGAATATAGAGAAAGTGATTTTGGATCTTAAGAGGAACGAAAGGTACAAGGAAATAAAGGGTGTCAATTTAAAAACATGACAGATCCATTTGTAATGGAATAGCAAGGCAACGTATTACACTGCATCCTGCTATCTCCAAATCAACTAACATCATCACCATTGGTTCATCACAGAAATAGGGGTGCCAGAAAGCAGCAACATTCTCAAGCATGGAGTACTGTTTTATTTTATTCTTTAATCAGGTAGCCTGTACCCTTTTACCTTTTTTTTCCCTTTTTATATTTGATGGCAGGGGGTCTTTAAACAGGAGGGCTATACACAGATTTTAGCACCACTTCAACCTAATAAGCTCAGCATACATGCCACAAGAGATAACTAACCTGGTTCAGTGTAGATGAATCTAGTTCCAGTGAAGTTATTTTCCTCTGCTTTTCCAGAATCTGGGAACAGATTAGTCCCTTCTCCTTCATTATGCGATCTTTTTCCTCTTTAACTCGCTTTGTCTCATTTTTCACTGCAGTAAGTAGTCAAAGAGTCAATTGAGAAAGAAAATTTTTGTGGTGCCTTACATAATCTCCAAGATTAACAGGAACTAAAATATTATAAAATAATAGACAGAATTTTAAGCTCGCTGTGATACTGATATAAGAATAAATTATATCCAGAACCAACTTCATTTCTATCAGAATCTGGAACAGAAACAGAAACTAGTATCTCCACAACCCGCAATGCATGTAAAGAAAATGCATAATTAGAATCACGTAGCTCCCATCAGATGCGGATACACGTTCTACTATTTTAAAAACAAAAAATCTAATGGAAAATACTGGAAGCCGTCATTCTATCTAAGTTTGAAAAAAGTAAAGTGAACTTCGCCCAGAAGTTATAGCAGAAGAGTTAGCAACAAGTTGAGAAATTTAATTAAAAAGAAGGACGCAATAAAAAAGTAAATCAGTAGATTTGCCTGTTCGTGTAACTTCTGAAAACCTTGAATATCTTACTTTAGACATTATACAAAGTTCCATTCGAACTCAATTCACTAGCCCCTCCATGGTCTTTGGTTACGTTCTTTTTATTGATGCTAATTTTTCCAGACTAGGACCTCAGATGTCTTTTACCAAAGTTGAAATTTACGAGCAAAAGTTCATTAATGATGTAGCCATTTAAATCTCTTTTTTTCCCCAGTTTTTCGTTTTGCCATGTTTATCATGACTTGTGAGGCATCCTGGAGAAGATGAGCACTGAGGCCCATCCTATGAAGCTAAAAGTATATGGTGCACCTACAACCCTCAAACGGATACATGTTAGACACAACTAGAGTCAATGCAACCCAACCAATAGGAGGATTCATTACCTCAATGATAGTGTGAGCGTAACTTGAGCTGCTATAGTTTAGTATCAATAATCAATGTAGACTCAAGTAACTACATTGGTCCCGAACAGCCTCTAGTAACAATACTATGAATAACTAATAAAAGAGACAACAAGCATGAGCAGATCTTTTACTGCAATTAAAAAAAAAAATCTTGCTGCAATACAAGCACTTGTGCAACATAAGTACGATTTACGAATCCTAATTTTGTGGCAGCTATTCGATTTTGCCCACCAGTACCACTTCAAACAATACGAACTTGACAAAATACTGAAAGTTGGCCAAAAAAAAAATTTCATCCAATATGTTTCTTCAAAAATTTATGAGCTTCTTCTACAGAGTGAAGAGGAAGACAAGGCCAGAGACAGAGACAGAGTTACCAAAATCGAGGTCTCTTTCGAGATTCCGAATAGTAGTGAGGTGGATTTGCTGTTGTGCCGATAGCTTAGCCGCTTGATCTTCCACCTCTGAAGTTGTTAAATCCAGAAATTACGTAACGATAACTAAAGAAGTAACATTTACGCATCCAAATTTGCAATCAACACAACATCGCAATGAAAGTTGATTTAGCTTCATACAGTAGTCCGAAATTTGGGAATGATTGAAAATTTCTGGAGGAAAGTCAGAGTAAAAAAAAAAAGTTAATTAAAAAGAAAACACAGTAGGAAGAGAACCGGTCATTTGAGTGCGTAGAGTCCTCATATACTGCAAATAATCCTCCATTTTTTCGATGCCTGATACAATCGAATCCATACAACCAAAAAAATAAAGTGAGGAAAGTGTGGAGGGAGTAAAAATAGAAAGTTTAATTATGGATAAGAATCTGTAAGCTTTTCAATCTGGAATCAAAGACGAAATTAATCGGGCGTAAGACAGTTACCAGAGAGGAATGGGTGAACTCTTGGAATTATGAAGCGAATAAAGGAAAGCACAAAGAAGGAATTCTGTAGCTCTGCAAGGGTTGTCTGTGTCTGTGTGAGAGAGAATGAGACTGAATTTGGAGGGAAAAAAAGGGCAGAGGAAGTTGGTTCAAGTTGGTTCCGTTGTGAGACACTGGTGCATGCTAGTGAGATAATGCTCAGCTTGTATTGGTCATTTTTTTTAACAAGTTTTTCAAATAAATACAATGTTATAATAATATATAATAATTCAAAAAACATCTCATCCATAAAATATATAAAAAATTTTAAAAACTTTTATAATAAAAAATTTTCATATACATTGTTACAATAAAATTTTTTAATAACACCCTCAAAAATAACTAAATCCAAACGAATATATAAATCAACGGCCAACATGAGATTTATACTGGTATACCATCCTACTGGTTTCGAATCTTCTGTCCCCAAATTAATCTCTATCCCCTCTGTCCTTTCTTTGTATAACTGTCACGTGTCTCTAACTTTTTGATAACCCAAACTTTTTGTCCATTTTTGTATTAGGAAATAGTGAATAGTTAATTGTATTACGAAAACCTCAATCACTTCAGGATTCAGTTTTATGAATATCTATAAGTTATGATAAATCACATCTTGAATATCTTTATGGCAAATTTGGACTAGTTAAATCAAGAAAGGGAAAAATAATTAAATGGTAAATCACTCCATTACTATTAAGTAATTAATTTTAAAGCATCGCATTTACATAATTATGAGATGTAAAGAAATTAGAAAGAGCTAAATAAGTTGATATAAACACACACATAGTTTTGGTTATTAAAAAGTTAGAAACACGTGACAGCTATACAAAGAATGCACAAATAGCATAGAAACTAATTTAGGGATAGAAGATTCAAAACCCACACTACCATTAGGCATTAGCATGGGCAGATGGAGGAGTTTCTGGCTTTCATTTCCCCCCCTCCCCCCCTCCCCCTCAAATTTTTGACACCATATTCTCCGATTTGTTAGGTGGTCAATACTCATATGGTTAATACAAATTATGAAATTATGGAAAGTAACGAGGTCTACTAATGAATTAATTAATGGAGCTCAAAAAAATCTTGTTTAAACTTGACTTAAATGTTATAGTAGTAGTATTACTTAGCTTGAGAAAAGTCAATCAATTGAGAAAATTAGTGAGTAGAGACGAGACGTGTGTGAAGTACTACATTGCTATGGATTGTGTGAATGAATTTGCATTGTGCTACGAGCATTGCCAATTTGCCATAGTTTATTTCGGAGATGATTTGTTCAAAATTTAGCATGATAGATTGAGATTCTATTTCCAAATTTTGTCAAAGTAACAATAATGTTTCCATCAATGTTTTGAAAATCAGATCGGATCGATTGAATCATAAATCCGTCATGTCTTTGGTCCGATTCAATTAAAAATTCAAAAAAATAAATTGAACTAGTCAATAATCGATTGAATCGATAAAAATCGGGAGGTTCAAATAATTTTTATTAAATACTTATTTTAAAGTAAGTATTTTGATATTATTCAAAATTCTTAATACTAAAATAAATAAAAAATTATTAAACATTTGAATCAAAGTTGAATCGATTGAACCGAAAGGTTTTCCAATTCACTTAAATGCTTTTTCCTCTTTGGATGCACTTCTACATGCCCAATAGCCATAGCAAGATATAAGACCTTTTGATAAGAAATAATTTGCTTGGCTGTGAGATACTACTATGTCTAACAGTAGCATAATTTGCCAAAAAAAAAGTTGCATACTACGCATCAAAAACACAATTTTAATCACGTTTTTATTTTGCATACTAGGGGGGAATGCCCGCGCATCGCGCGAATGTTTGGTGCTTATAGTTAAAGAAGATTTTACGGTAGTTCAAGCGAATATAAAAAAACTCACGCACATTGAATAGCAAAATGAAGTAACAAAATATCTAATGTATACTGGAAAATGAAGAAGGAAATTATGCATGCTATCTTACTCAGTTCAGATATTTTGAAACAAACATTTGTATATGAGTTTTTTATTAACAAGACTAAATGAACTTTAAACAGATACCCAAACGATTCAGAGAATGACAAACAAACAAAATGATTATCTACTTAAAGATGCATCTACACAATATTCTTGTTGATGAAAATAGCCAACTATGGAGGAGGCTTTTTTATCAAAGTAGCCAACATTCTTTTTGATCGAAACCTATTCCAACAAAACCACACCGTTTAAATTGTATATAACAACCAACTTTGTAGGGAAACAATAATATCAACATTAAATTGCACTAAAAGAGTATCCAATTTTGGAATGAAAGCATTTAGCTAACAATAGAAATTACGATTTTACAAAGCAAATCATACCTTTAAAAAAAAAGAATGAAACCTCACCTCAAGTTGAACTATCAAGAATAACTTCATTAGAGAACCATATTGAAATCTAAAGTACAATAACAATTCAAATAAGTATTTACCGCAAGATGAAAGGAACGTAACAGAAGAATGTGAAGGGACAAACATTTGAAGAATTGAAGTTGAAACTAATGCTCAATCATAAATTCCTTAATAAACCACATTGTCCTTGCTTTAATTGAAATGAAAATGACGTTTGAAGTTCTTCAAGTTATAATAGCAAAGTAATAGTAATAATTTTGATTCAAACCAAAATGAATGTCTCTGCAAGGATATTTAAGTAATTACACCAATAAAGAAGCAATTATGGATTGTATCAATTGTAGACAAGATGACCAAATAATCTCACATTCTCAAATTACCCACACCTTTGAACAAATCATTACTGCATCTTTTAGAATACAAGAACATTTTAGTAAATACAATAATGCACATGCTATCTAAAGTAGTACCCAATACTATAACTACATTTAAAACCGCCTCACAATCCCAAAATACCCCTACTCTTGCAGTTGAAATTCAAAGTCATTCTTTAATCAAAACTCATTCTTATATAGTATAAGGATATCATATCAAAAAAAATATTAAACTCTTAGGAAGTGTTATTCTAAATAATTTTTTTTAAATATATATCCAAACACAATATGACCTTTTGGTAAATAAAAAACAATTTCCTTGGCCATGCGGTAGCACTCTGTCCAGCAGCAGTTCACTTGCAATTAGCCGCAGCTCCCCCAAACCCCCCCAATCCAAAAAAAAGGGAGGAAAGAAAAAGTTGGAGCAAAATTCGACTAGAAAGACGTTATAGTGTGGCCCAAGCATATATAATTTGGTTTTGTTGTTAATTTAGGCCCTCATCACGTTTGCATATGAGTGCAATATTGGAAACGATTACTAGTAATAATAATGAGGAGTGAGCAGTAGTGCGGTAGCAGAAGTAGATTATGGCGATCTCAGCATCCTCATCAAGATGGAATAGGCAGCGTCCGCAGCTGCTGCTAGGAGTCCGGAGGACTCATCGCAGATGGCCCCCCTTCCTCCCCTTCCCCTCCACCATCAGAAGAAACATCGTCTTCCGATGGCTGCTCATTGCCCTAGCATTTATCGCCATCTTACCGCCTCTTTTCTTCCATTTCAAGCTCCGACGCTTCCATCAGGTAACCGCGTCCTTCATTTTCACTAGCATTTGTTTTCAAGATCCAAACTTTGACCAACTCTATCTCTCTCTCTCTCTTTTCAATGGCAAGATGTTTCGGTTAGTCGCATTTTTATTTCTGGAAGATTAAGCAAATCAAATTGATAATTGATCTGGAAAAAATTGGTGCTTTGCGAAAAAGAAACAAGAGGGAAAAAAAAAAGTTACTGTAGTTTTTAGGAGCACTATATGTTGCTTTGTACTACTATCAATTACTAAGCAGAGCATCATAATCTGATCACATGCATCTCCAAAAACTAATTCTTGGTATCATCAGACAATTATTATTACCTATTATTTTTGTGGTGGTTGTTTTTGTACTGGAGTTCATAAGGCACAACAATAATTATGGAAGGATACGTCTTACTGTTGTTGATTCTCCACCTTGAATAATAGATTTAAAGTAGTACCAAATGCGAAGCATTTGTCATTATGTTAAAGTCCTTGATTGTGTTGTATTGAAGCTAACACTAAAAGGCAAAAGGACTATGTTAATATTGGTCTTCGATTCCAAAATTTCACCACTTCTTTGCATTAACTAAATCTGCAGACTAAATTTGCTCTTGGAAATATAACTCGTGAATTTTTTTTTAACAGACAGTTGAGTAAATTCTTATGGCATCATCTTTATAAGAGATGAGATTGTAAAAGACAGACTTGGCTAGGGGCTGTTTTATATAATTACTTAAAATTAATGTATTAAGTGCTTTTTTCTATTAAGCTTGTGTATTATTAAGAACCACCTAATTTGTATACAAAATTTTTAAGTGAAAGTTGTATCACTTAATTGGCTGAATTGTTGAACAACTATAATAAATTCATCCAAAAAAATTATTGCACGCACTCTTAGACCCACACACACTCTCTCACATGTGACGCCCCGAAAGAATGAGTGTGAGAACCCGAAAATTTTTATATATTTTCTAGACATTATTTTATTTTCTTGTCTATAATTTTGTACCTTTCTTCAATATATTAATTTTCTATGCATTTTTATAAAGGAATATAGTTTTCAAATCATTTCCTTGATACAAGTTAGTCCACGTTAAGTTTGAGATTTATATTGTAATCTATTTGAGGTCTGTAGTGAACGACTGAATCCCGACGAGAGTTGGGCAGACGGTCCGCTAAACTCTTTGATTCGCCTTAGGGGAAGGTGTCCACGTTAAGTTTGAGATTTATATTGTAATCTATTTGAGGACTGTAGTGAACGACTGAGTCCCGGCGAGAGCTGGACAGGCGGTCTGTTAAACCCTTTGGTTCGCCTTGGGGGAAGGTGGGGTCATCACAGGTGGTATTAGAGTTTAGGTTTCAAATCTCTGTAGTGTATCCTAGACTTGAAGTTTCGGATGCCGGACTGTGGGTTTGATTTGAAATATCAGTGATTCTTGTAGGACTGAAAGGCGGACAAGTAGGTGTTATTGACTCTTAGTGTTTGCTTGGAACGCTTGAGTGATTCTTGCGGGATGTCTTGACTTGATTGGTACAAGATGGAATGTCGAGGACGACATTCTTTTAAGGAGGGGAGTTTGTGACGCCCCGAAAGAATGAGTGTGAGAACCCGAAAATTTTTATATATTTTCTAGACATTATTTTATTTTCTTGTCCATAATTTTGTATCTTTCTTCAATATATTAATTTTCTATACATTTTTATAAAGGAATATAGTTTTCAAATCATTTTCTTGATACAAGTTAGTCCACGTTAAGTTTGAGATTTATATTGTAATCTATTTGAGGACTGTAGTGAACGACTGAGTCTCGGCGAGAGTTGGGCATGCGGTCCGCTAAACCCTTTGGTTCGTCTTAGGGGAAGGTGGGGCCGTCACATCACACACCGACACTCTCTCTCCTGCCTCCGCACACTTTCACACATATTAAATACTCTCTCTATTTAATGGACGCACTTCACACATACACACACTCTCTCTCTCTCTCACACACACACTCTTTCTCCTACATGTACTTTTTTCAGTAACGCACACTTTGAAACGTAATCTCTCCATCAAATACACACTCTCTTATACACACACAAAATACACTTTCTATATTTGCAAGCAGTTTATTGGGTTCAAAAAGTCATATTAAAGAAATTGATAAAATATAGACTTAAAAGCATAATATTACTATTCAACCATATAATACACATGAAATAAAATATTTCAATTTGGCCTTCGCATTTAGCTGGTTAGCAAACAGATTTGGCGTTGTGGATTCAGCAAATTAAGACTTTAGTAATTGAGTTTCAGTCTTTAGATATCAGACTTCAGTTATGTTGATGGTTACTATTGTTGGTCTTTACTGTTGACCTCCTTTATGCAGATGCAATTTCGCAGGTGCCGTTGGCTTAGAAATCCTCCTCTTGTATGTGCTCATGGTGGTGACTCCTCCAAGGCCTTCCCTAATACAGTAAGCATAACTCCACCCCCATCTAATCACAATTTTTCCATGGTCCCAAGAAGTTGGTGTCTATATAATGTTTAGACAATATGACCATCTCCATTTTATCCCCTAATTTGGTCAATATGAAAGGAATTCTTGTGCTGATCCAAATGACAAACATTGTGGATGAAAAATAAGGAAGGAAGAAGAGGAGGTTTTTTATTGTATAACCTAGTAGCTGTAGTCGGAATCATGTCTCACTCCAAACTGCTGGAAACCTGCACTCTTCTGTAGCACGTAAAAATTGCCATACCATAGAAGCCAGCATTATGTGCCTTTTCCTAACCATGTCGCAGGACACCTCCAAAAAATGTTTCCTTTTGTTATTATTCATTTTCAATTTATCAGAAACTTCCAAAATGCGATATGGCGTTTTTCCTCCTTTTAATTAATTCAGTACATTATTTATTTTTGGCTTTCTATTTGAATTAGATTCAGAGAAGGTCTTGAATTGTGTGCTTCACATATAAGGACAAGAGAGGAGAAAATATATGGATTTCAAATTGAAAAAAGAGACAAAAAGAGATTTGTGTTTTGAGCTTGAGTCTTTATTTTTATCTTTGATTAGATGGATGCATATCAAACTGCTCTTCGTTCTCAAGTCGATTGCATTGAAATTGATGTCTCTCGTTCTTTGGATGGGGGATTGTTTGCTCTTCATGACAGGTATCTATGAGCTTTGATTCTTTGAAAATGGTTAAACTGTTCTCAATTTCATGGTGGATGTATGTTTGAATTCATTGGTGATCACTATGTTGCTATTTCCTCAATTCATAGATTTTCTGGTTACCTGTTTCAGGCAGATTTATTGTATGGCACATCTTTTAGCATTAGGTATTAGTTTTTATTTTCCTTCTTTGGTAAGCTACGGAATGATAACATGAAGAAATGAAATGGTACAACTCTCTGAGACAGGACTTAGTACATTTGCATGGTAATAAAGAAGATGCTGGAAGGAACTTCTATCACAGTTCTGTTCATGGTGTAGGATATGTTCTCCCAGATTTTGATAAGCTCTGCTTACAACAGTTTTTTTTTTTCTTTTAAGGTGGATAGACAATTCTGTGGGGTCAAAGGCGAATGTGAAAACCCAAACTAATTCATGATCATTAAAATAAACATGCATGGTTCTGAGCTACTTAAAAGGTTTCACTCGGAATGATGAATAGGTACTTGAAGAAAAGTTGAAGTTATATCATTATCGAAGAAAGAAAAGTTGAAGACATTATCATTGAAAATTTTAAGAAAAGTTGAAGATATATCATCATTGAAGAAAAAAATATCGTGGCAAAGTCTATTAGCATTTCAAATTGCTTTTTGGCTTACTAACAGGGCAAAGTGCATTTGCATGTGTTACTTCTTCTTGCACTGTTGTTAACAGTATTCTCATTTTCATTTTATGAATCTGAGAATCAAAACATCGGAATAGTAGGTTTCTTATGTTCTAGCATACTGGGCACATGCTGCTAAATAAGAAGTCTTTCATTTTAAGCAGTTTGAAAGGTTAAAAAAATCCCTCCCCAGCTTTCTTACTGATTTATTAGTGTTGAATCTGTTTCTTATATACTTTGATGTTTTGGACCAGAAGCTTAGATAGAGAGAGATGCAAGTTGCAAACTCAGAAAGGATTGGTTATTTTCACTGGAAAAATGCATCAAAATGGTAGAACGTAGATGAACTATTTATTACCACTGATGCTAGCAGCTATATTCTTTCTGTCACATGTGAATGGACAGAAGAATTTGCGGATACATGAGTTGTTTTTACTGTGATTTAACAATAACAGATTGGGTAATTATTTGGGATCATCTATTTATCCACATCCTAGTTTTTTCACTCAAAACTGTATGGGAAGTTGATTCTCACATATTACAGGCAGGGATTTGCAGCGAATATTGGGGAACAGTACATCTAGAGTTGGATACTTGAGTACCAAAGAGGTGTGAAATGTTCTTTTTGATTAATTTAAAATTTTCTAATATCAATAAGAATTTACAGTCTCTGGGTATTTTTTTATCGTCAAAACATACTTGCATTCTCATTCTTTTGGGTTCTTTGGAATTGAACCTTTGTGATATCTTTGGAATTTATGATGATTTGGAACTTCAAATTACCATACTGTATCTGCTGCAAGCTTACATAGTTTGAGCATGGTTTCAAATGTTTGCTTGTTTTTACTAATTACTTGCTCTAATAACGAGGTGTTTGGAATATAACTTCTCTCTGTCTAACATGTTTCTTCAGAATTCCTTACCATGTACAAAATGTTTGAAGTTTGTGATAGATATGTAGAAGCTCACTTTCCAACTCTGAGATTGCATGTTTCCTTTCCAATTTGTATTTGTCAGTCAAGATGCCAAGCGACTGCATATACAAACCAGATCATGTTTTAGTTTGTGATTGTAGATTCAAGAACTGGTTCCGAACCAGCATCTTGCAATGAAGTTTCATGATCTATCCATTCCTACAATTGAAGATGCATTGAAGGTAATATGAAAATTTGCTTCTCCTCCTGCCGCTCTCTCTCTCTCTATCCCCTTTCTTTTTCTGCTATGAAGTTTGGGAAGTAGTTCAGGAAGAGGAAATGTTTCCATTTTCTCAGCTGCTATT